>NC_087268.1:7982500-9465625 GCF_015220805.1 Pogoniulus pusillus | reverse complement strand
GTTCTCCCTGCCTCTACTCTGCCCTGGAATACTATATCCAGCTTTGGACTCCCAAATTCCAGAAAAATAGGAATCTACTACAGAAAGTTCAGTGGAGGCTCTGGGGATGATTAAGGGAATTGAATATCTCTTCTATGAAGAAAGATTGAGAGAACTGGGGCTGTTTAATCTTGAGAAGAAAAGGCTGAGAGGTGATCTTATTGATGGCTATAAATGTCCGAGGGGTGAGTGTCAAGATGAAAGTGACAGTCCCACTAATAGGACAAGGAATAATGGATATAAACTAGAACACAAGAAGTTCGACCTCAATACAAGGAGAAACTTCTTTACTGTGAGAGTGATGGAGCCCTAGAACCAGCTGACTAGAGAGGCCATGGAGTATGTTTCTCTGGAGACATTCCAAACTCATCTGGATACATTCCTGTGTGGCCTGCCCTACATGATCCTGCTTTGGTAGGGGGGTTTGACTCGATCTCTAGAGGTCCCTTCCAACCCTTGATGTTCTATGAATCTGTGATTCTGTGATATATATCCCACCTGCTACTGGAGTTCCAGCTACTCTTCTGACACTCTTGTCTCTTCAAGTACCTGTCACTCTTTTGGAATAAAGCATAATTGCTTTCAGCCATCCTGCTTTTCTCTGTCAGAATTAAGAGGTGCAAACAGCAATAGCTGCATATTGATGCCTTTATTGTGTGTAAGACATTTGAATGCTCTTGCTTTACCATGACAACATATTGCCTTTGAATAGTGTTATTGGCTGCTCTCAGTAGTAGAGACTAATATTCATAAATTACTGAGGCTAGCAATGCTACTGACTGCTCTTGTCATCTGGAGGGCTGAAGGAAACTGGAAACTGGTGACAGCTGATGTCAGGCAGTGCTGAATGATACAGTGTGGAGTAGAGTTTGAAGTTGCTGACTTAGTCTTGAATTGAAAGGATGATTTTGAGAGTCATCCATTCATTCCTTTAGATCAGTGGTCATAGAATCACTGAATGGGAGGGGCTAGAAAACACACCTGGAGAACACTGAGTTCAACTCCTCTGCCAAAGCTGGGATCACATAGGGCAGGTCACACAGGACTGCATCCAGATGTGTTTTGAAGGTCTCCAGAGAAGGAGACTCCACAGCCTCTCTCAGCAGTCTATCCCAGTGCTGCAGCACTCTCACAGGAAACACGTTTCTCTTCATGGTATGGTGGAAGTTCTTGTATTCTCTTTTGTATCTGTTGCCCTCTTGTCCTATCATAGTCACCACTGAAAAGAGACTGTCTCCATCTTCTTGACAGTCACCCTGCATTTAAGAACATTAGTAAGATCTCTTAGTCATCTATTCTTCAGGCTAACCAGCCCCAGTTCTCTCAGTCTTTCCTCATCAGAGACATGTTCCTGTCCCTTCACCATCCTCGTAGGCTCTGTTGTACAATATGTAACACAAGGGAGCACAGTTATGGAGTGGTGATAATTCTCTGGCCTGTTGTCTTAGAATTGTAGAATGTGCTGGGTTGGAAGGGAGCTCTAGAGGTCATCTACCACAGCCTCCCTGCCCAGGGAGGTGGTGGAGTTGCCGTCCCTGGAGGTGTTCAAGGAAAAACTGGATGGGGCACTTAGTGCCATGGTCTAGTTGACTGGATTGGGCTGGGGGATAGGTTGGACTGGATGATCTTGGAGGTCTCTTCCAACCTCGTTGATTCTGTGGTTCTATGACATGCTTTAATGGCCATGATGGGTCGTAGGTTGACAGCTGGACTTGATCTTGGTGGTCTTTTCCAACCAAAACAATTCCATGGTTCTGTGACTTAAGACAGCAAGGAAAATGCATTGATGTGTGCTTTTGCTACCTGGCTGCTTGCTCCCTGTGAGGCTACCTATTCAGCACCTACTTGCTTAAATAAGTCTCATCTAAACAGAGTGGTTATGGCTCTTATAGGCAATGCCAGCATTTGTTTTGTTGGTGTTCATTTCCCTGGTGTTTCCTCTTGTATTCACAGTTATTGCTGACTTACAAACAAGAGCCAAACAAACTGTGAATGTTACACCTCCTGGAGTGTCCAGTGCCCATAGTGGCCCTTTCATGTACTCTGGCTGTAGATTAGCTGGTCAACATCTGCGTAATCTTGGAAATGGTCCTGTTTGGCACTGCAGAACTACAGGAATGGGATGCCTGCAGCATGTCTCTGGAAAGGCAGAAAGGCAAATATGTTGTTATCCCTGCAGTGTGCTTAGATGGCCTTGAGCAGTGCATGCATTAAAATGGGAACTACTGAAACATGAGCTTGAGACTAGGGTTTAACTGAGCCTGTGAGGAATCCAGGACATGCTCCTCTGGAGGCTTCACCTAACTTTTTTATGAGGAATGATGAAGGGACTGGAACATCTGTCTTAAGAGGAAGGGCTGAGAGACCTAAGACTGTTTAGCCTGGAGAAGAGAAGGCTGAGAGGGGATCTATCAATGGTTATAAATTTCTTAAGAGTGGGTGTCAAGAAGGGGCAATTTTCTTTTAAATGATGCCATACGTTAGGATGAGGACCTCTGGACAGAAATTGGAACACAGGGAATTCTAGCTCAACATGAGGAGAAACTTTTTTCCTGTGATGGTGACATAGCACTGGAACAGACTACCCAGAGAGGCGGTGGAGTCTCCTCTAGACACTTTCCAAACCTGCCTGAATATGTTCCTGTGTGGCATGCCTTAGGTGATCCTCCCTTTGCAGGGGAGTTAGATTGGATAATCTCCAGAGGTCCCTCCCAACATCTACCATTCTGTGACTCAATGATGTGATCTGTCCATAGCTACTGCATTAGTAAAGAAGGTTAATTCCTTCTCTTGGATACATCTAGGGAGGTTTATATCTTCACTTTACTGTATTAAGTTTGGGGGGGGTGAGAGGGGGAAGAAAGTCAGCCTTTTAGCTGCCACTTTTGTGTTACTTGTGTTACTCATGCAACACAGAGTTTATTCAGCATGTAATTGGAAATGAAAGATGAGAATTTAGAAGAAATATTAGGCCAAATATGAATGTAGTGTATCCAGATACAACAGCAGGCATATTATAAGCTAGCAAACCAAATGTCAATGTGGGTCAAAATGAAAATGAAAAAACTTGCATCACAGACTGGTGTTTGGTTGGTTGTTTTTTTGGATGGTTTCTTGGTTTATGTTTGTTTTTTTGTTGGTTGCTTGGTTTATTTTTTGTGGGTTTTTTCCTTTTGTGGCTTGGTTTCTGGGCTGTCAGTTTTCTTTAAATCCAGGATTAACATAGGAAGTTGCTTTGGACTAAATGCATTTAAACTTGACAGTGCTGATATCCTTTAGCTCCTGTGTCACTTCCCTCTGATTATTGCACTGCTCCTTTTGCTTTTGTCTGCCTTTGAACACAAGTGAAAAATGTTTGTGAAGATGATTTCGAAGGGCAAGTCTTGTTTGACTGATCTCCTGTGATGAGGCTGATGAGGGAAAGACTGTCAATATATCTGCTTTGATTTCAGTAGGAACTTCAGCACAAGCTGAAAGACTGACTGAATGGCTGGTCCCAGAGAGTTGTGGTGACTAGACCTAAATCCAGCTGGTGACCAGTTACAAGTGGCATTCCCCAGGGCTCAGTGCTGAGGACAGCTCTGTTTAATATCTTTGCCAATGATCTGGATGAGGGAATTGAGTTCACCATCTGTAAGTTTGCAGATGACTCTTGACTGGGTGGGAGTACCAATCTGCTTGAGCTTAGGAAGGCTCTGCAAAGAGACCTGTAGAGGCTGGATTGATGGGTCAAGGTTGGTAGTTTGAGGTTTAACAAAGTGAAGTGCAGATTCTGCACTTAGGTAACAACAATCTCATGCAAGGCTCCAGGCTGGAGGCAAAGTGGCTGGAAAGTTGCCTGGTGGAAAAGCACCTAGGGATGTTGGATGACAGATGCCTGAACATGAGCCAGTAGCATGTTTAGGTGGTCAAGAAGGCCACCAACATCCTGGCCTGGATTTGGATGAGGGGCTTGAAGCACCTTCAGTATGTTTGCAGGCCACACCAAGTTGGGTGAGCATGTACACCTTCTGGAGGGCAGGCAAGCTTTGCAGAGAGATTTGGACAGACTGGATAGATGGGATGAGGCCAACGGTGTGAGATTCAACAAGGTCAGGTGTTGCTGCACTTGGGCACAACAACCCCATGCAACATTACACTCCTGGGGGAAAAGTGACTGCAGAGCTGCTAGGCAGAGAAGGATAGAATGATGCTGATTGACAGCTGGCTGAATGTGAACTATCAGTGTGCTCAGGTGACCAAGGCGGCCAATAGCACCCTGGCTTGTACCAGTAGCACTGTAGCCAGTAGGTCTACAGTAACAATTGTCTCACTCTACTCATCATTAGTTAGGCCACGTCTCAAATGCTGTGTTCAGTTTTGGGCCTCTCGCTCCAAGAAAGATGTCAAATTGCTGAAACAGGTCCAGAGAAAGGCAACTAAACTGGCAAAGAGTCCTGAGAGCAAGTTTTATGAGAAATGGCTGAAGGAACTGATGAACTGATGTTTAGTCTGGAGAAAAGGAAGCTGAAAGGAGACCTCATTGCTCTCTACAACTCCCTGAAAGGAGGTTGGAGTGAGGTGGGAGCTGGTCACCCTCTAGTATCAGGTAGTAGAATGAGAGGAAGTGGCCTGAAACTGTGCCAGGGAAAGTTCTTGTTTTGAGGGATGCAGTTTAGTGGTGGTGTCTTAGCAGCGATGGTGGGATTGTGAACTCTAGGTGAACAGTTGGACTTGATCTCAAAGGTCTCTTCCAACCTGATCAGTTTTATGATTTCAAGACAGTAAATTTGTGTTATCACTTTTAGTAGTCATACATGAGTACCTCAGAAAATCATTTTGGGAGGATGTCTATGGCCATTACCTGGGGTTTTTGTGAGAGATTGTGGAGTGGGAGGCCCAGTGTTTCAGATACTGAACTGAGACACTTGAAAGGAGCTTGCTATTACTAAGAAATTACTGAGTAGAACTCATCTGACAGCTCAGCATTCTAGGCTAGACATTGCCACTATCAGTCATCTGTGAAAATCTACCTGTTCCCAGTTCCCAACCATATGGAAACCAAGCCAATTGAACCTTAATTCAGCCTTTGTGTTCTCCTGTCCAGAGAGAACAAATGTAGTCCTCACCATACTCTCCTACCTGCAGAACTTATACCTAGTAAATGAAGAGGGGCTCAGGAAAGAAAGCTTAGTGCAAATAAAAAAATCTTTAGATAAGCTTTGACTTTTTTTTTTCTTCCTGGAACTGTTAATCAAGCTTGGATTTTAATGGATTATTACAGCTGGATTATTTCCATGTTTATAAATATTATACAAGCCCATTTGATTTTGTATCTGTCACTTTAGGTTATATCTTAAACATAAGCAAACTTATGTGTCGAGGTTAGTCCTTAATGGCAACTGCATCCAAAGAAACAGGTTTCATTTCTGGGGTATAATTGGATTTGTGTGTTTGAAAGTGACTTTGATTATGACTGATGTGTTGATCTACAATATCTGATCCAAAAGGTTGCTGTCTAATGAGTTAATGACTGGTATAAACCAAAAGGTTTTCATACTAGCATTTAGTAAATAGTAAGAGCTTCTTGCCACAGAAGAGGACATGAATTCTGTTAATTCTTTAATGGGGTACACGTTGAACATCTCTCTTGTGAGGAAAGACTGAGAGAATTGGGGCTTTTTAGTCTGGAAATAAGAAGACTGAAGGGGGGATCTCATCAATGCTTACAAATGCTGAAATGGTGCAAACGAGATTTATTTTTGCCTACTAATTTGTTCATTATTCAAACCTGCTCAGCAATCATGGCGGTGTTGGGTCAAAGTTTGTACTCGATGATTTTGGCTCTGAGCAAACCTGGTACCAGCCTTCCAGTACCTAGAGTGGCCTAAAAGAAGAACATTTTACAAGGGCTTGTGGTGATGGGATGAGAGGGAATAAATGGCTCTAAGCTTGAGGAGGATAGGTTTAGTCTGGATACAAGGAAGAAATTCTTTACAGTGAGTGTGTTCCTGCCCATGGAAGGAGTGTCGGAAGTAGATGATTTTTAAAGTCCCTTCCAACCCAAACCATCCTATGGTTGTGTGATCTTAGAGGTCTTTTCCAACCTTAGTGATTCTATGAGGTACTTTAAGTGCCTTTTTAGGGTCTTTGTTTCTTTCAGAGGTTATGGTTATACATAGAGGGCTTTTATGATGTGATGTGAGCAATCTGAATGTTCTTTTTCAGTGTGCTTTTGACTGAGAGGAAAATAACCCCTTTTCAAAGGGTTATTTGCTGTATTTGTTGAAAATATGAATAGTACAGCAGCTTTTCCTTCTTATTTTTAGGATTTTAGGCCAGAAGGGACTATCAGATCACCTACTCTAATCTTTTTTATGAGACAGATATAGCAGGAATTCATCTAATTTCTCCTATAGAGTCCAACAATTTGTGCTTAACTAAAGCAGACTGAAACTTTATTTTAAAGCTTTATCGGATGAATGACTAAGAAGAGCTTTATGAAGGAGTTATTATTTTATTTTCTTCTATAAGCTTGTGTAACTATTTGATGGTCTTTCTTTTTATCAGGTGGGATTTTTAGTATTGGCTGCTGTGATGTCTGGATCTTTTGACAGCAAGACAGGACATGAGAGGCTTTATGGCCATGTGAGGAGCTCTTCTCCAAACCTTCATATCTGTTTGCCCAGGTATAGCTTTCCCACAAGCAACCTGACAAGCAAAGATAAAACCAGAATGAATATCCAGGCAAGGCAAACAAAGACCCTTGTGAGTTCTGTCAAAGAAAATGTATGCTTTTAGTCAAGTAACTGCTTGTGAATTCTCCTTGCAGTATTTTCCCAGTGCTAGCCAAGAAAGACAGTGTTAAGTATAAATCGTGGTGACAGTAATTTGTTGAAATTTAGAGTAAGTCTTGTTACTGAGGAGTCAGGATAAGTGCATTTGTTGCACAGTATTACAAGGAAAACTGCAATGAGATGCTGCCTTCCACTGAGTTCAGATTAGGGCCCATCTGGGGTATCATGTAAGCAGAAAAAAACCCATCATGCTTCTGCCAAGATCTGGTGGAAGCATTGTCCACACAAGCTTGGCAGAATTGTCGCCAAGTGAAAGTAGCCAAACTTCGATAAACAATATTTAACTGGGAAAGCTGTTCCCAACAATAGATCAAAATAAGGGATGTCTACCTCCTCTCAGTGGGCTGCCTGGTTAGATCCCCTGCCAGAATCCTGATAGCTCTCAAGGTCACATTCTGCACTGTTTCCATGCTGCAGCAGCATTGTTGTGTACAAGTAAACAGCCCTTTAAAACAGGTATGACACTAACTACATAGTCAGATGATTATCTGACAGAAAAGAATCTGGTGGTACTGGTTGACAGCTGACTGAACACGAGCCAGCACTGTTCTCAGGTGGCCAAGAAGGTCACCTGCATCCTGACCTTCAATCAGAAAGAGCTTTGTGAGCAGGAGCAGGAAAGTCATCGTCCTCCTGTACTGACCACTGGTGAGGCCATGCTTTGAATGCTGGGCTCAGTTTTGAGCCCCTCACTACAAGAAGGGCATTGAGGTGCTGGAGCATATCCAGAGAAGGGCAACAAAGCTGGTGAAGGGTCTGGAGAGCAGGTCGTACAAGGAGTTACTGAGGGAACTAGGATTGTTTTGTCTGGAGGAGACTGAGGGGAGACCTTATTGCTCTATACAACTCCCTGATAGGAGGCTGGAGTGAGGTAGATGTTGATCTCTTCTCGCTATCAGGTGATAGGATGAGAGGAAATGGCCTGAAATTGTGCCAGAGTGGGGTTAGGTTAGATATTAGGGACAATTTCTTTATGAAAAGGTTGTTCTGGCATTGGAACAGGCTGCCCAGGGAGGTGGTGGAGTCACTCTCCATGGAGGTGTTCAAAAAAAGTGTAGGACACAGTTTAATGGCTGTGGTGGTGTTAGATTGAGGTTTGGACTCAGTGATCTAGGAGGTCTTTTCCAACTGAAACAAGTCTGTGATTATGTATGATTGTTTATATGGTCTATGGTACTTCTATTTTTGTGATCTTTGCTGTGAGAAGATCTAGCATCTCAGGGAGAGTGGCTGGAAGCCACTGCACACCTTCAGGTGTTGAACTGTGAATGATAATTTATGGAACATAGTCCTTGTAATATTTTGTACTACTCAAATGTTCCACATGATTATAGTCTCCAGATCTACAGTTAAATTATTATCCTGATCAGAAGCCTAATTGCTCTCACTTGTCTTGTTCTGTATGTGCTTTTGGCAGAATGACAGCACTTTCCATCATTCTTCCTCCAACCACTGAGTGATATCAAACATGTCTTTAAAATCAGAGAAAAAAAAATATTAATGGGGGTTATGTTGCCTGATAAAGTGCTTTGTTGCTCTTTTCTGATCTCATGGTAGTACAAAGTGTACTTTAAATATTTAATATTGTTCTTAGATTGTGAATTTTAAAGCTTGGATTGTAAACCTGAGATGAAAGTAAGTTGGATCAGTGTTCAGATCCCAGATGTTTTTGTTACTTTTTTCTTCCATTTGCATTTCAAAATGGATTTATAGTTTATAACAAACACATTGAAGGCAAGAGAGACAACGTGTTTTCTACTGTAGAAGAAGGGATGTTGTTCCATGAATGATTTTGTTTTCCATACAATAAACAGTCTTAACAAAGCATGAGTCAAAATCAAAGCTAGACAGTTTTGATCTAAGCTTGCTGAAGGAAAGGGAAAAAAAATCTCCACCAAACATCACCACTAAAACAAACCAGAATAGAAACCTAAATATTTTAACTGTTAATATCACTGAATTTTGAAACTCTGTGAAATTTACATTTCCTTTCAGTAAGTTAAAAACTGTCTACAGTGGCAAGACTGGATGTATCAAATCTCCTGCTCATGGTATTGAAAAGAGATGCAATGATGCTGATATTAATTTATGGTTTGAAAAGACCTTTTTCTTTTGTTTCTGAGGTATATGCTTTGAAATAAATACCTTAAATTCCAGTGGTAAAAATGGTGATAGAATCATAGAATCAACCATGTTGGAAGAGATCTCCAAGATCATCCAGTCCAACCTAGCACCCAGCCCTAACCAGTCAACTAGACCATGGCACTAAGTGCCTCAGCCAGGCTTTTCTTGAGCACCTCCAGGGATGGTGACTCCACCAACTCCCTGGGCAGCCCATTCCAATGGCAAATCACTCTCTCTGGGAAGAACTTCCTCCTAACACCCAGCCTCTGCCTTCCATGGCACAATTTGGGAATGTGTCTACCTGTTCTATTGCTGGTTGCCTGGCAGAAGAGACCAACCCCCACCTGGCTGCAGCCTTCCCTCAGGTAGTTGTAGACAGCAATGAAGTCACCTCTGAGCCTTCCCCAAGCTAAACAACCCCAGCAACCAGTGGCCTGAAATTGTGCCAGGGGAGGTTTAGGTTTGATATTTGGAAAATTTTTATCTCCTGCAAGACTGGTCAGGCACTGGAACAGGCTGCCTATGGAGGTGGTAGAGTCACTGTACCCTGGAACTGTTCAAGGAATGTGTAGATATGGCACTTTAGGACATGGTTTAATGGCCACTGTGATCTTAAGTTGAAGGTTGAATTTGGTGATCTTAAAGGTCTCTTCCCACTGTAACAATTCTCTGATTCTGTGATTGTAACTGTTTGGGTTTGTTGTTATTTACACATATATATGACAGAAAGCAAGTGAGATGAAGAAAAAGTGTATTGAAACAACAGCAGATTACTAAAAGGAATATTTCAGCATAAGGGTCTTGAAACAGCAGACTGAGCCAGTGATTTTAAGGGAAGGAAAGCAGGGAAGATATATATACATATACACATATGTATATTTAAAATATCTATAATGTATATCTAAACTATCTAAATATCTCTATTAAAGATAATATATACAGTAGTGTCTTCAGCTATATATATAACTCCATAGGTTTAAAAGAGGTGGTTATCATTCTTCTGCAAGAAGTGTTTGAAAAATAAGCCTTCAAATTGGTATTTCCAAATGGCAATTTTCCTGCACATCATGTGGAGGAATTAAGCTGTAAGTTCAAATGTGGAAATATTCTTACTGCCTCCTTTGAAAATTTCCTAGAATATTTTTCCTTCAGGCAAACTAATTCATTGCTGGCCTTCAAATCATGCAGAAACACCCCAGCTTAGCTAGCTTGGAATGAGTTGGGGCAAGTAATAATAATACTGTGGCTGTGCCAGCTCAGCGTCCTGACTGGAAGCAAATCGTTTGCCTCTTGGCAGGGCTGGTTAACCCTACACTATCTCTCCTATGAGGAGAGAGTCCAGCATCAGTACGTTTGCAGATGACACCAAGCTAGGAGCAGGTGTTGGTCTGTTGGAAGGTAGGAGAGCCCTGCAGAGGGACCTGGGCAGGCTGGATGGGTGGGCAGTGGCCAATGGGATGAGATTTAACAAGGCCAAGTGCAGGGCTCTGCACTTTGGCCACAACAACCCCAAGCAGCGCTGCAGTCTGGGGACTGAGTGGCTGGAGAGCAGCCAGGAGGAAAGGGACCTGGGGGTACTGGTAGATAGTAGCTGAAGATGAGCCAGCAGTGTGCCCAGGTGGCCAAGAGAGCCAATGGCATCCTGGCCTGTATCAGGAACAGTGTGGCCAGCAGGACAAGGGAGGTTCTTCTGCCCCTGTACTCAGCACTGGTCAGGCCACACCTTGAGTACTGTGTCCAGTTCTGGGCTCCTCAATTCAAGAGAGATGTTGAGGTGCTGGAATGTGTCCAGAGGAGGACTGGACAGTTGGACTGGATGATCTTGGAGGTCTCTTCCAACGTGGTTGATTCTATGATTCTGTGACAGACTGAAAGAGTTGGGGCTGTTCAATCTGGAGAAGAAAAGGCTCTGAGATGACCTTACTGTGGCCTGCCAGTATCAAAATGGGGCCTACAAAGAAGCTGGGGAGGGACTTGTTAGGCTATCAGGCAGTGACAGGACGGGGGAAATGCAGCAAAGCTGGAGGCTCAAACTGGCTGTGAGGAGGAAGTTGTTGAGCATGAGAGTGGTGAGAGCCTGGCATGGGTTGCCCAGGGAGGTGGTTGCGGCCCTGTCCCTGTCAGTGTTTCAGGCCCGGCTGGATGAGGCTGTGAGCAGTCTGCTCTAGGGTAGGGTGTCCCTGGGCATGGCAGGGGGGTTGGAACTGGCTGCTCCTTGTGGCCCCTTCCAACCCTGACTGATTCTACGATTCTACCTAAGCTGTATGAAGTCTGGAACCCAGCCTGGCTCTCTGGGAGCAAACTGGGCACATCAGAATCATAGAATCAGTGTGGCTGGAGGCCTTTGCACGCAGAGATTTCAACTAAATAACAAAAACAGGGGTACAAATCACACCTGAATTACTGGGAGTACTTGGATTGACGATTGAGGAGGGTGGATTTATACTGGACATGAAGAAGACATTCTTTCCAGTGGGGGTAGCAAGATACTGCAACATGTTGCCCAGGCAGGCTGTAGATGCCCACTCCCTGTAGGTATGCAAGGCCAGGCTGGATGAGGCCTTCAGCAACCTGGTCTGGCGGGAGAAGGCCCTGCCTATGTTTTGGGGGTTGGAACCTGAAGATCTTTAAGGTCCCATCCAACACAAACCATTCTATGAATCTATGAATCTGTTCACTGACTCTCATTGTCCAAAAGCAGGAGTTGACTCTCTCTTTCTTTTCTTTCTTTTCCATAGTGCACTGTAGTCACCTCCAGCCAGAACGTCACCAATATGTCCCCTCTGTTCTGGGAGGCTGGGCAGACCTATTGGCTTCCTCCTCACTTCGCTCTGATATCTCTGCACTAATCTTGGCTAGCAGAAGACAAGGTAAGCTTTGCTGGTTGTTTTGTTTGTCTGTCTGGGAAAGTAGAAAGAGAGGGGTAGCTTTGAGTGCCTTCTGGGCAGTTTCCTTGGTCCTGGAGGGAGTTTGGATTTCTGTGTTGTTTCCAATTCGTATATAATTGTAAGCAATTGTAAACTTTGCTTGGCTGTAAGCACAGCTTCATCTTCCTTCCAAGCCATCTGAGCTACTCTGGTAAATTTCAATAGCAGGAGGGGGAAGTTTCTAACCCACCACACAGCTCCTATCAATACTGCAGGTAGGCTGGATATTAGGAAGAAGTTCTTCCCAGAGAGAGTGATTTCCCATTGGAATGGGCTGCCCAGGGAGGTGGTGGAGGCACCGTCCCTGGGGGTCTTCAAGAAAAGCCTGGATGAGGCACTTAGTGCCATGGTCTAGTTGACTGGCTAGGGCTGGGTGCTAGGTTGGCCTGGATGATCTTGGAGGTCTCTTCCAACCTGGTTGATTCTATGATTCTATGATTCTGGGGAGAACTTTGGAAGGGATTATCTGAAATGAACAGTGGTATTGTAAATTTTTTTTTTAGAAAGTCATAATGAATACTGACAATTTCTGGAGGAAAAACTGTGAAGTAATCTTAAGGGAAATGAAGCTGAACAAAAGCATTGGGAGTTTGAGCACAGGCCTGATTCCACTAAGTTTGTCTCAGGTCACCTCAGAAGAAAGGCAAACCTTATTGGAGTAAAGTAACTAATTGTTATACAATAGGATATTAAAAATGCTTACAAATTTGCACTTGGACTTTTATGTGCATTTCAGTGATCTGGGGGTCTAATTCCTATTGTTTTCCTGGACTTAATGGCAGTTTCTGTGATTTTAGCAACCTTGCCCTGAAGATTTGGATGTGTATTTTTACACATAACTGTTAGCTGAGATCATAACATGTCTTACAATGTTTATCAACAGGGAAAACCATCACATTTAGCAGCATAAATTTTCTTTAGGTGGAGTACCAGTCATGTATACTTCTTGTGACGTTTACTAGATGGTGCATGCCTGGTAGTTGGTGAATAGCCTGCCCAGAGAGGTTGTGGAGTCTGCTTCGCTGGAGACTTTCGAGAGACACCTAGAATCATTGAATCAGTCAGGGTTGGAAGGGGCCACAAGGATCATCTAGTTCCAACCCCACTGCTATGTCCAGGGACACCCTACCCTAGAGCAGGCTGGCCACAGCCTCATCCAGCCTGGCTTTAAACACCTCCAGGGATGAAGCCTCAACCACCTCCCTGGGCAACCCATTCCAGACTCTCACCACTCTCATGCTGAACAACTTCCTCCTCTGTCCCAGGTTAGGGCAGATCCCTCCCCTAGGGAGAAATAAACTCACCACAACACATTTTTTTTTTTTTAAATTCAGGGAAAGATGAAATTGTATTTCTTATAGCCTAAGTAGAACAGTGTAAAGAGAGATAACAACTAGAGAAGGGAAAAAAGAACAATACAGTAACCTTAAGGGAGATGGGGGAGGGGTGAAGCAGCGGCAAAGCAGCAGCCAAAACAGCATCTGGGGAAGATAGGCAGGCGCAGCTCAAGCAGCAAAAGCCAGCAGGAGAAGGGGGAGAACAAGCTGTGCTTCTAGACATTAAGCTCTTGATGCTCCAGTGAAATGATATTAATTCATCTATTGTTGCCGTTACTTGGCCTGTCCCTGGAGTGCTTATCTCTCCCCTCTGTCTGAGCTAGAAAATCAGCTCAAATGGCCACATCCTCACGGCCAGTCTGAATCTCCCCACCTCCAGCTTTGCTCCGTTCCCTCCCATCCTGGGTCTCCCTGGGAGCCTAAAAAGTCCTTCCCCAGCTTTTTTGTAGGCCCTCTTCAGATACTGGAAGGCCACAATAAAGTCACCTTGGAGCCTCCTCTTCTCCAGACTGAACAGCCCCAACTTTTTCAGTCTGCCCTGATAGGAGAGGTGTTCCAACCCTCTGATCATCCTTGTACCCCTTCTCTGAACTTGCTCTAGCATGGCCACATCTCTCTTGTAATAGTGGCTCACAAGACCACAGTAGAGGGGTAGAATCACCTCCCTTGACCTGCTGACCACACTTCTCCTGATGCAGCCTAGGATCTGGTTGGCCCTCCAGGCTGCAAGTACACACTGCTGGCTCATGTTGAGCTTCTTGTCCATCAGCACTCCCAAGTCCCTCTCCTCAGGCGTGCTCTTTTTCTCACAGGAATCTGACTGTATTCCTTACAGGGACCTGAACGTATTCCTGTGTAGCCTGCCTTAGGTGATCCTACTTTGGCAGAGGACTTGGACTCGATCTTCAGAGATCCCTTTCAACCACTACCATTCTGTGATTCTATGATTCTGTGATCCTGGTTGTGGCCTGTACCATCTTCTTATGAAAATTAACCCTGCCCTAGCTGAACCCAGAACAGTGGGAAGCAATGACAGAGATAACTCCTTAGAAATCATAATAAAAGCTAAAATAATATCACAGTATCACCAAGGTTGGAAGAGACCTCATAGATCATCAAGTCCAACCCTTCACCACAGAGCTCAAGGCTAGACCATGGCACCAAGTGCCACGTCCAATCCTGCCTTGAACAGCTCCAGGGACAGCGACTCTACCGCATCCCTGGACAGCCCATTCCAGTGTCCAATGACTCTCTCAGTGAAGAACTTTCTCCTCACCTCAAGCCTAAATTCCCCCAGTGTAGCTTGAGGCTGTGTCCTCTTGTTCTGGTGCTGGCCACCTGAGAGAAGAGAGCAACCTCCTCCTGGCTACAACCTCCCCTCAGGTAGTTGTAGACAGCAATAAGGTCTCCCCTGAGCCTCCTCTTCTCCAGGCTAACCAATCCCAGCTCCCTCAGCCTCTCCTCATAGGGCTGTGCTCGAGGCCTCTCCTCAGCCTCGTTGCCCTTCTCTGGACATGTTCAAGCATCTCAATGTCCTTCTTAAACTGGGGGGTCCAGAACTGGACACAGTACTCAAGGTGTGGTCTGGGTATTCCCTCATCAGATTCACTGTGGTTTACTCTGATCTTCCTAAGGAAAGGAAAAGTAACAATAGTAAGAAAAGCAGGTTTGAACTTTCAGATGAAAGCAAAACAAGATTTTGGAAGAACAACTTTTCCATCTCTTCTATCTTTTGTATTTTATATTTCTTATCTCTTTTGTCATTTTTGTTTTTCAAATTATTTTATATCTTCACTACCTGTATATAAAAAAAAAATCCAAAATAAGCAAAAAGACAACAAAGAAAAAGAGATGGACTTTATAAAGAGCTATGCCAGCATTGCTTGACTTCCTGAGTTTGTGTCTTACAACCAGAGTTGTGCCTTGATAAACAGCAGCTCCTGAAGATTCTAGGATGCCTTTGCCTTTCTTGGAGGTCCTGATGTGACAGGAAGTCATGGGACTTGGAAAAGAAAGACTTTTTATAACAAACAACGGCAAAATAACCCAAATATAGAAATAAAAATATCTATAATAAATATAATATTATCATATATATAATTAATACAGCATTCCCATCAAGCTTTGATAGAATGTTGGCTATCCAATGCAGAACTCTTCACACAGCATGAAGAAATAGGGGAAGATGCTGCTAAGGAGAAAAGAAATACAAAAGAGGAAAGGAGAACTGTAAATGTTCAAAGAGGCTTTGAGTTTAACCTCTTGTCCATTCTCCCACTGAGAGAATAGGAATGGCTTCATTTTTCCTCAGTTATCCTCCAGGGAGATTTCTAACCTTGGTCATGTACCGCTGACGAAGGCTCTTTAACTTCCCTTGATGGTTGGTTCATTTGCCTAACTTTTCTTCTTACTGTGTGAAACTTCATACAGTAACTGTATTTGACCTAAATTTCCCCTGATGCTGCTTAAGTTCATTACTTCCTCTTCTGCCCTCATTAATTAAGGGGAATAATTGATTCCTGTTCTTTTTATAACACCACTTTATGTATTCGAAGATAGCTCTCTGCCACTCTCTCTGTTTTTCACCATGGCGCATAAATATGAAGACAAAAGGGAAATATTTCTTAGGCTGGATGATGTCAAGAAAAGAGAGCAGTTCTTCAAGGAGGAGAGTAAACCAGCTAAAATGGTGTAGTCATTGAGATTGAGGGAAGTCTACAAGATTGTCTGTTCCTCTTCAGTTAAAATTCTTATTACCTTAAGACAGGCTCCTTCATTTTTGTCAAGTCATAGGTACAGTTGTTTCATAGAATCACACAACTGCTTCAGCTGGAAAAGACCTCTAAGGTCATCAAGTCCAATCATCAAGTCCAATCATCTATCTAACACTGCTGTGGTCATTAAACCATATCCCGAAGCGCCACGTCCATGCCTTGCTGAAACATCTCCAAGGATAGTGACTCCACCACTTCCCTAGACATCTTGTTCCAATGCCTGACCACTCTCACAGGAAAGAAATTTTTTCCTAACATCCAAGCTAAACTCCCCTGGCACAATTTCAGGTCATTTCATCTTCTTCTATCACTATCACCTGACACTAGGGTTGTCCTTAACCCTTCACTCTACCCTCCTTTCAGGGAGTTGTTTCCATTTGGCCATCTAAGGACCTCCCTGCTTTACTTTCTTAAATCATCTGAACAGGGAGGGTTGGGATTTTTGTGCAAAAGATTTTGATATACCTAAACTTTAATCGAGTTGTTTGGAAAGGGTGTGTGTATTTTTCAGGTTCCTCACTTCCAGCCTTCTGTTGATACTGAACGTAGCTCTCAATCCTTTCAAACCCAGCATTCTGTCTATCATTTTTTCCTTTACATTTTCAAGGTTATCTCTGACAGAAAATTGGATAGAAACTCTAAAAAATATAAATGAAAGCTGTGATTATCTTTTATGTGTATACGGTTCCTGAAAGATAGGGAGGCTCACAGCTGCCTACTCTCATGAATTCCAAAGTGGGACTCGGATCTGATCATCACATGATCATGGAGTGATGTGGTTTGGTATCTGTCAAAATCATGTAAAACATTGCATGCTGGCTTTAGATGGGTACTGTAAAGAGCACAGAAGTACCTCACACACATTTTTATCATTTCTGCAAGTAGAATTATTAAAGACCCAACCCAAAACCATATCTAAGTATAGGGAATATTTGGACAAGTGACGTAAGGTTGCCCAGTGCCAGTTGCCCAGGTAGGGGAAATATTACCTTAGAATTGTTTTAGTTTGAGAAGTCTTCTAAAGTTGTCAGATCCAACCGTCAACCTAACATCACTGTAGCCATTAAACCATGTCTCAGAGTGCCATATCCATACGTTTCTTGAGCACCTTCAGGCATGATGACACCACTGCCTCTCTGAGCAACCTATTCCAATGCCTGACCACTCCTGTAGCAAAGAAATTTCCCCCAATATTCAGCCAAAAGCTTTCCTGGCACAATTTCAAGCCATTTCCTCTTGTTCTATCACCTGATACTAGGGAGAAGAGACCAACCCCTACCTCACTCCAAACTCCTTTTGGGGAGTTGTAGAGAGCAATGAGGTCTCTCCGCCTTTTCTCCAGACTAAACAATCCCAGGTCCCTCAGCTGCTACTCATAAGACCTGTTCTCCAAACCCTTCACCAGCTTTGTTGCCCTTCTCTAGACCCACTCCAGTATCTCAACGTCCTTCTTGTAGTGAGTGGCCCAAAACTGATACCAGGATTCGAGGTGTGGCCTCACCAGTGCTGAGTCCAGGGTCATGATCCCTTCCCTACTCCTACTGGACACACTATTGCTGGTCCAGGCCAGGATGCTGTTGGACTTCTTCACCACCTGTGCATATTGCTGGCTCAAGGTGCTCTGTCACTGACTTACTGTTTCATCACCTCCAAACTATCTGTAGTGGTTAATCATTTCAGGAAACTCTGCTGCTTGTTTATACAGGTCTCTAGCAATTTTGGTGATTTTCTTTAATATTTTTTCACCCATCAGTTACCAAATATGGTGGATGCTGTGCAGAAAACATTCCAGTGCATCTTGGTGAGAGGGAGAGAGTGGAGACCATTTTGTTTTGGTTGGTTGCTTTGTTGTTTTTTTTTTCCCTCTAAGCAGATCAAGTACAGTGAAACCTGTCTGTGTATTTCTTTTACAGCTGTCTTTCTCATATCTATTCCTGAGGTATAATGTACTTTACTGCTTTGATGATGGGAAAGCTAGAATTTTATTGTCAGAGCAGTAATCTTGAGCAATAATGCAGGATACTTTCAAATTTTGTGGGTCTTAAAGCATTTAAATAGGACAGGACAAAAATGTATTACAGAAGATGAGGCTTTATCCTTCCTCACTACCGTGATTGCAGTGTACATGGTGGGTCAGAAATAGGAAGATTAAATACTGTAAGCTGTAGAGCTAAAAGACCCTTTTGGAAAGGGTCCAGAGGAGGGCCACAAGGATGATCAGAAAGCTGAAGTGCCTCTTCTAGGACAGTCTGAGGGAGTTGGGTTTCTTCAGCCTGGAGAAGAGAAGCCTCCTGACCTGAAGGGAGCTGCAAGAAAGCTGAAGAGGGACTTTTGGTAAAGGTGTGTGGTGATAAGGAAGAATTGTTTGAAACTAGAGCAAGGGAGACTTAGATTAGATCTTAGGAAGAAATTCTTTACCATGAGTGTGGTGAGACATTGGAACGGGCTGCTTGGAGAAGTTGTGGATATCTTATCCCTGAGAGTATTGAAGACCAGGCTGGCTAAAGCTTTGAGCAACCTGGTCTAGTGGGAGGTGGAGTTGGAGGCTGAAACTAAATGATCTTTTGAAGGTCCTTTCCAGTTCAAGGTATTCTATGATTTTAAGACTGGTCTTGATCTAGCTGCAGAATTTACTCTTTCCTAACTTCTTGTGGTAGCTGCTGGTATCACCCAATGAGCAGATGAAAACTTGTTTGGATATGCACATATGGAATTCTCACAAAGCAGAAGCATCAGTGCAGG
This sequence comes from Pogoniulus pusillus, assembly GCF_015220805.1. NCBI lineage: Eukaryota > Metazoa > Chordata > Aves > Piciformes > Lybiidae > Pogoniulus > Pogoniulus pusillus. The sequence goes on along the minus strand of NC_087268.1, from coordinate 9,446,846 downwards.
CTAGTGTTTGGGACTGAGAGCCATGATTGAGCTTCTGGGATGTAATAAGTTACAGTGGGCTAGTTGACTGTGACAAGCATAAGTGCACTGAGGTGTATTTTATGCATGTTTGCCAAAAGTGGGAGTACTCCCACAGGGATATGCTGGAGTTCAAGTGGCATGCTTTAAGTCTTGAAAACTTAGTTGCTCTGTGCTTATCTGAAGTCTGCTGTCAGTTTCAGGAGCAGAATAGAGGTATTTTACCATGTCCTTTCCTTCTATTGGGTGGTCTCTGAACTGTGGTAGTGAACCCTATGTGTAGCAGATTGAAAACCCCAAACATATGTGCCCTGTGATAGGACAAGAGGCAATGAATAGAAACTGGAACATGGGAAGTTCCACCTCAATATGAGGAAGAAGTTTTCTGTAAGGATACCAGAGCCCTGGAGCTGCTCAAAGAGGTTGTGGAGTCTCCTCCTCTGGAGACTTTCCAAATGCACCTGGAGATGGTCCTGGGTCTCCTGCCCTAGGTGATTCTATTTTGGCAGGGGGATTGGACTTGATGATCTCCAGAGGTCCCTTCTGAGCCTCACCGTTCTGTGATTCTGTGATTTCACCCTACTCTAGCTGACTGATGTAAGCTGAATCACTTGTACATTGATTGCCTCCGTGTGGATTGAACAGGCAATGAGAGGTCAACAGGTGGTAACTCTGAGTAATAAACTTTTTGGGTTATTTTGTAGTGGTGTGTCTGAGGTTAACATCCATTTATAGACTGCAATACTTGGTTTTCATATGGGGTTTTTTTGTACACTTCCCTGCCTCCCTCCTTTTTCCCTTTGTGTGTTTTTGCCATGTCCATTTTCCTTTTCCCTTAGCACTGTAGGCTGTAGACAAGTGGCTTTACATAGATATTTACATACTGACAAATGTGTTTGTGAAACCTTTTCTTCATTGCAATGCTTATGGAATAGTTTTACAGCTGAGGCTTTTCACAGCAGTTGAAGTCTGACATGAATCATCAGACATAAATCATCAGTCTATAGCAATGAGTGCTATAGACTTGTTGCCGCACTCTGTATGCAGAGAAAGGCTGCTTGTGTTTTCTTCTTTCATAAAACCATAGAATGATTTGTATTGGAAGAGACCTTTAAGATTATCTACTTCAAACCCCACCCTGCCACAGATAGAGACATCTCCCATTAAAACAGGTCACTTAAGGCCCTCTCTCACCTGGTCTTGAGCACCTCCAGGGAGAGGAATCTTCAACCTCACTGGTCCAGCATCTCACCACACTCACTGTAAAGAATTTCTTCCTAACATGCAGTCTAAACCTATCCTCTTTCAGCTTAAAGCCATTTCCATGATGCGTTTCTTGTATATGCTGAGTCCTGACTGTAGCTTTTCCAGTGATGGCTCAGCCTTCTAACAGACAGACCTAATTTGGTTGTTTCTTATCTTAGACTTTGCTATTTTTTTTTCTTGTAAAAAATCAGATTAAGTACTGACCCTGAGAGGAAATGTGGCAAATCTGCCTTTTCTAATGAGATTTAGCCATTTATAGCTCCCTGTTTTCTTGCTTTCCTCCTTTCAGACAAAATGCTTGCTCTTTTTCCTGGCTTGGCCATTGAGTTTTGAGAAACTCTAGCAAACTCACTGTGCTTTTTCCCTTTGTGGATTTGGTTTTAGATAAATTTTTATTGTGCAACATTTTATGTTCTTTATGCCTTCTTTCATTTGGAGCTCCTTGCTGTTGCTCTGCTTCAAAAAACTAAGCAGTGGAAAAGGTTAGCTACAGACGTCTTCTGGAAGTCAGGTATCTGAGAAATGCCATCTTTAAAAGCAAATACTCATGCCAGTTCATCACATGGGGCACACAGCATGTAGCACAGCATGGTGTCCCAGTTAGGCCACAACATCTGGAGGACTGCCTAGTGGTAATAAGGTTGAAGTGAAGCCAAACCACCACTGAATATGCTAGCCAGGGTTTTGTTATGGTTCAGAGCATTTTATGTTCACTTGACATATGTGAACAGAAAAACACTGACAATGAGCAGTATTTAGAATCAAAAAATCATAGAACAGTTGAGGCTGGAACAGACTTTTGCGATCAGCTGCAATCCTAGTACTCATAAGCCCTGCTGTACTGCTAAGCCACTATCACTAAACCATTGAATTAGTTGGGACAATTAATGAGGCAGGAGTTATAAAATATGTAGTTATTTTATTTCCAAAAGGCCCTGCCCACAAGCTATATACAAACCAGGGAAATTTGGGTTCTAATTCAGTCAGGACAAAACTTCACAAGGATGCTTGTGGGCAATTTAGTAATTTAGGAGAATCAGAAAATTGAAAAAGGTTTAGCCTCAAAATGGCTCTGCCCCACTTACAAATAGGCAGCCTGGAGCCCTAGGGAATGTCTGCTCTACTCAACGGCAGTGGAGTAGAATTTAGAGATAGTCCCTGGCACCATTGTGGCAGTGTTGGAGCTGCTTGGTGTGTTCTCATCTGTGGTAACTGTTTGCTGCAGAGGCAAGTCCTTCCACCAGGAATTTGGGGTGCAGTGGTCTGAAAGCATGAACTGAACACTTTCTCTTCACCCTTCTCCAACATGCTCCTCAAGGTCTGCTTCAAGGTCCTACTACGCAATGTCCCTTCTGGTAAACTTGAAGCACTTAAGTTTCTAGGTAGTTCAAGCCCAAAACATCAGAGCTAAACTGGTCTGAAGGACAAGGGAGAGCAGAACACATTGCCCAATCCAAGAGCAGTGAGGCAGAGCACATTGTCTGAGCAGAGCAGAACACATCCAAGCAGCATCAGTGAGGCAGGACAGGGCAGAACAGGGATTGCTTGCAACTTAGCTCCATTTATCTTATTTGCCCGAGTGTAATGGCTCCTTTGTTCACAGAGATTCACCAATCAGAATGGCACTTTGCCAAACTGACCATATTAGGCAAAATCAGAGCTTGCTCACCCTTATTTGGGCAAGACACCCACAAATACACAAACACCTGTTCATCTCTTAGGGAGGGGACATAACGGATATAATGGCCCAAGCCTTTGTTCTCCTCCCACCCTTGCTTCCCCCATCAGCAGAAGGGTGAGGCAAGCCAGGACATGTTTTACACTTATTAGCCTTCCACAACAATCATGTCCCTCAGCACTACATCCATGAGTCTTTGAAATGCCTCTGAGAATGCTGACTCCAACATTTCCCTGGGGAGCCTGTTTCAGTGCTTGACAGCCCTTTCTGTAAAGAAATTTTTCCTGATATCCAAACATTTCTCAATGGCTAAACTCACAGAGGTAGAAAATAGTATTGATTTCATCCTGCCAAATGGTACAAAGAGGGAGCAAGTGCATTTACTCTTCCAACTTGGCTTTGGCTTCAGCTTGTTCCAACTAAGAATGGTTAGAATGAGCCAAAATACATGGATTAGTTGAATCACAGCCATGGCAGATTTAGGGACTATACTGATTAGAAGAGCAACTAAGATGGTGAAGAATCATAGAATCAACCAGTTTGGAAGAGACCTCCTCTGACCTAGCACCCAACCTTATCCAGTCAACTAGACCATGGCACTAAGTATGTCATTCAGTCTTCTCTTGGACATCTCCAGGGACGGTGACTGCATTACCTCCCTGGGCAGCCCATTCCAATAGTAAATCACTTTCTCTGTAAAGAACTTCCTCCTGACATCCAGAAGAGCAACTAAACTAATGAAGGCCCTTATAAGTCTTCACAGTATCACAGCATTATCAGGGTTGGAAGAGACCTCACAGATCATCAAGTCCAACCCTTTACCACAGAGCTCAAGGCTTAGACTGTGGCACCAAGCGCCACGTCCATACGAGGAATGCTGAGGGAACTGAGGTTCTTTAGTGTGGAGAAGAGGAGGCTGAGGGGATACCTGACCACCCTTTACAACTCCACAAAAGGAGGTTGAAATGAAGGTGGTCTGTGCTGCCATTCAACAAAGATTCAGGGCAAGAGGAAACTGCCTGAAGTTACATCATGGCAGGTTCAGGGAGGATATTATGGAAAATCCCCTTCACAGGAAGGGTTATGAGGCATTGGAACAGGTTGCCCGGAGAGGAGGCAGAGTCACCATCCCTGGAGAGATTTCAAAGGTGTGTGGATGTGGTGCAGAAGGACATGGCTTAGTGGTACTGGCTTAGCAGTAGTAGTGGGATTGTGGCAAGCAGTTGGATTTGATGATCTCAAAAGTCTCTTCCAGTCTCAAATGTTCAATGATTCTGTATGGCATTTTTTTGTTGTAGATTTTAATTTAGGTTTTGCTACTCTTCCTTTGCCTGGAGGCTTGTTGTCTCTGCTGCTCGTATACTGTAACAGTCCTGGATGACAAATTCATCTGCTAAAATGATTTATTACCCCAGCTAACAGGGCAGGAGCAGTGATCACTGAGCAGAATGGTTTGTCAGTTAACTGCACAGCTATCTTTATGGTTGGTAATGGTAAGAATGTGGACCGGGGAGTAGTGGAAACATAGTTGTGATCACAAAGCAAAAAAAATCTAAGGGAACAAAGTGTAAGACAAATGAGTAGACAAGAGTAGAGGGAAAGCAAAGAAAAAGACTTCATTTTCCCATGTTGTGAGAGAAGTGTACTAGTGAGACAAGCTTAATTGCTAGCTCACAACTTGCCTTGTGTCTGCTAAATTACTATTCTGGTCACTCTGTTTCCACTTGCTGTTCACATTAACTGTCTTTTCCTCATACACTGAGGAGAAAGAGAAAGACTAGCCAAGAGCAATCTCTGTGAAGGATCCTGAGTTTTGGAGCTAGTTCATTTTTCTTGGATTTCCCTGCTTTTCTGTGCTCAGTTCTTCATGGGGTTAGATGGAAGCATCTTTAGACTTGGTTTGTACTATTTTTTGACATAGGGAGTGAAAAGTTAATGCTCATAACTCAGTTTTACTTTGCAGTCTCAGTCATGGTGCAGTACCAACACCTAACATACAGATTGCTCTGATTGCTTGATAAGGACCCTTATTACTTTGGTCATCAAGATACTTACTACTTTGGTCATCCATTCTGTGATCCCTGATAAAGCATTCCTTTCCTGATCCGTGTCACCGGCACTCTCCTGCCAAAACATCTACTTTGATTTCTTATGTTTCACTCTGAGGAGTAAACCTTTCTGCCCTTTGCAATTATGGAAGAATCAAGAGGAGACTTGTCAGCTTTTTTTTTTTTTAATTTTTAAAAGTCAGGTTGGCCTGAATGCTTCCCTTCAGTTTTCTTGATCCATTTATTTTTCTCTGGCTCACATTTTATTGAACTAAGTGCTTGAAAATGGCTTTTTAATTAAAATCTGGACAATTTCTGTGACAGAAGGATTTTTCCTGTCAAAGCCAAATGCAAGAAAAACCCTTTTTACATTGTCACAGGCTAAGTCACACTATTAAAAACATAATAAAAATAAACAATAGAAATCTGTTCAGCTGTCTCTGAGAAGCCTGTTTGGACAAATGTGCTGGAAACCAGATTGATATACCCAACGCTAGGGAGGGGGAATTGGTGGGGTTTTATTTTTTCTTGGTTTGGTTTACCTTTGTTGTTTGTGTGTGTTTTTTGCTTTTTGTATGTGGTTTGTGGGTATTTTTGTTGTTGCTGCTTGGGTTTTTTTTTTGTTTTGTTTTGGTTTTGGGTTTTAGTTTGATTTTGGTGTTTGGTGTTTGTTTAGTTCTTTTTTTATTTCTAATTTTTTAAAGCATGTCTTTGTGACAAGGCAAACACATCATCATCTTTCAAATTAGCTACCTGAGTTAAAACAAACCTAGCCTTGTTTCTTCAGGTGGATACTTCATAGATAAAACCAGTAGGTTGGTATTTTCGTGTTGAATTTCAGGGTGTACTGGTACTGAGGTCACCAAGAGTCAGCATCTCCAAAAGTCAGACTATTGCTTCTTCGCTCAGATTTGAAGTGATATCTACCAAAGTTTAGTATTTAAAATAAATGAATGACACTTCAAAGGTTAATGGGTATAGATCTGGTCCTCTTGCATTGTTTGGGAGTGTTGGGAGTAGGGAGGGATTTTTTACAACAACTTGTAATGCTAAAACAAGGAGCTTTAAGCTGGAAGAAGGGAGATTTAGAATGGGTATTAGGAAGAAATTTTTTACAGTGAGGATGGTGAGACACTGGATCAGGTTGCCCAGAGAGGTTGTAGATGTCCTCTCTCTGGACATTTTCAAGGCCAGGTTGGACAGGGCCTTGAGCAACCTGGTCTAGAGGGAGATATCCTCTGCCCAAGGCAGGAGTTTTGGAACTGGGTGATCTTTAAGGTCACTTCTGATACAAACTGTTCTATGATTCTATGTCACAGTATCAGTATTTGCCTGTTTGTTTGTGTGCTCATTGCTTTCTTAGTGATTGACAAAAAGGCAACATGCAGAATCTTCCCTTTCTCTTGCAATCCATCCTGTTAAAGGAGGAACACTTCTCAGGGATGTGTTTACTTTCTCAACCTGAACCTCACCTATTCTCAGACATACACACTAGCTCTTAAGGAATTAAATTTATAAATAAAGTAAAAAACCCATACACAATTTGTCCAACCTGCAGGCAGCCCAGCTGTCAACTAAATGCTCTTTGAATCTCATGCAGTGAAAATGGCTTTTATATAGATTTATTTCTACTCTTTCTTTCTTTTTTTTTTTCTCTCTCACTTTTTCTTTTTTTTTTTTCCTTTTTTTTTTTTTATTCTTTGTAATAAAGGTTAAAGAGAACAAATGATAGCACTATGCCTTCCACAGATATTTTGGTATACTAACCCCTTTCCTTCTTTTTTTTTTGACTCTGTTAAAGGCTGAGCACATACAATTACAAGATAAAGTTTGAGCTACATCTCTTGAAGGCATTATTTCTCAAAACCCAGGAAGATAAGATAGCCAAGGACAGTAAAAGAGAAGGGAGTATAAGAGTTACAAAGGGAAATCAAAGAGGAGAAGGAACTGGTGTTTCCCATTCTTTTGCCCAGTTAATCAAGGCAGAATTTGAAAAGATATATCATTTGCATTCAGCCCTACACTCTAACAATAACCAGCTTGTTCATGTTAGTATTTAATCATTACTGCAATATAGTCTTTAATGACATAACCACATTCTGGGGATCTCCTCAGATTCTGTCTTTTTGAGTACACAGAGGACTTGTGCAGGCTGAAAGAACAGAGATTCAACGATTGCTGGTTGTTTGGGTTTTTTTTTTCCTTTTCCCTATTCAGTGTGCAGACTCAAGCCTGCTTCACTGCTTCACTGCGTGCTGCGCAAAGTCTGCTCTCACAATGATGTGCTTCATTTCCCCCCCTAGGTTTTTCTTGGCAACTGTCTTCTGAGTGCACTTTACAAACATTGCTTTAGTGTTTCAGAGCATTTTTGAAGTGTTTGGATTCATTTCCACTGCTGTAGCATGCAGCTGGGATGCACAGGTATGAAACTAGGTACAGCCATGTGTGTTGGATACCCACCTCAAGTTAATGGAAGTCATTATTGCTCGGATTCTTAGCATTGGAGGGTACTGTGTGTGTTTAACTATCTTTATTTTCAGTGGCTGGCAGGAACTCATGCATAAACTTTCCAAGTTTGGGCTATGTATGTGTTTATTATCAGCCTCTCTACCTGACTGGACAGGGAGACAGGACTCAGCCTGAGTTTGAAGGTGTAGAATAAATTTGGCAAGAACTGACATGATGCTTCCCTCTCATACAGCAACAAAGAGAGAAAAGCTGCAAAATAGTAGCAATTCTTTGAAGGTACAGAAGTGTAAAAATAGTGTTTTGTTTCATTTAAAGCAGAAGTCTAAAGACTTATCTACTTAAAGTGTCCATCCTCTAGTCCCTTTGGGAAGCTGCACAATCTGCCTCTTATCAGGAGCATCTCTGCTAGTTTGATGCATCTGAGTGGAGCTATGGCAAGCTCTGCTAGCATTTCAATTGTAACCTCAAGGCTCTCTTGAGCCCAGTGCAGATGCTGTTCCACTGTGAAATCCACTGAAGAACAGCACTGCAAAATGGGGCTTACATCACTGCTGGCTCATGGTCAGCCAGTTGTCATCCCAGACCCCTCTCTCCAGTCGCTCACTCCCCAGTCTGTAGTGCTGTATGGGGTTATTGTGGCCAAAGTGCAGGACCCTGTACTTGGCCTTCCTAAACCTCATGACATTGGCCTCAGCCCATCGACCCAGCCTGTCCAGGTGTCTCTGAAGTGTCTTCCTACCTTCCAGCAGATGTCATCTGTGAATTTATCACAGAATCATAGAATGTCAGGGCCTGGAAGGCACTTTGGAAGATCATCCAGTCCAACTTCCCTGCCAGAGTAGGATCACCTATATCAGATCACACAGGAACCTGTCCAGGCAGGTTTTGAATATCTCTACAGAGGGAGACGCCACAGCCTGTTCCAGTGTTCTGTCGCCTTCACAGTGGAAAAGAAGTCCTCCTCATGTTTAAATGAAACTTCCTATGCCTCAGCTTCCAATCATTGCCCCTTGTTCTGTTGTCAGGCATCACCAAGAAGAGCCTGGCTCTGTCCTCCTGGCACTCACCCTTTACATATTTAGAAACATTAATGAGGTCACCCCTCAGTCTCCTCTTCTCCAAGCTAAAGAGTCCCAGCTCCTTCAGGCTCTCCTCGTAAGAGAGATGTTCCATTTCCTTAATCATCCTTATGGCTCTGTGCTGGACACTCTCAAGCAGTTCTATGTCCCTCTTGAACTGGGAGGCCCAGAACTGAACACAGTATTGCAGATGTGGCCTCACCAGGGCAGAGTAGAAGGACAGGAGAACCTCTCTCGACCTACTGGCCACACCCCTTCTAGTACACCCCAGAGTGGCATTGCCCCTCCTGGCCACAAGAACACATTGCTGGCTCATGGTCAACCTCCCATGAACTAGGACCTCCAGATCCTTTTCCTTTTCACTGTCTTTCAACAGATCAGTCCCCAACCTATACTGATACCTGTGGCTGTTCTTTCCCAGGTGCAAGACTCTACACTTGCCCTTGTTGAATTTCATTACATTTCTTCCTGCCCACCCCTCTAGCCTGTCCAAGTCTTGCTGGATGGCAGCACAGCCTTCTGGTGTGGCAGCCACTCCACCCAGTTTGGTGTCATCAGCAAACTTGCTGACAGTGCCTTCTGTACCCTCATCCAGTTCATTGAACAGAACTAGTTCCAGTACTGACCCCTGTGGCACCCCACTAGTCACAGACCTCCAACTAGACTCCATCCCATAGACCACAACTCTCTGGCTTCTTTCTTTCGGCCAATTCTCAATCCACCTGACCACCTGGTCATCCAGACCACACTACCTTAGTTGAGCCAGAAGGATGCTGTGGGAGACAGTGTCAAATGCTTTACTGATGGTAGACTCAATTCCCTCATCCAAGTCATCAATAGAACTGGGCCCAGTACTGATTCCTGAGGAACAGCACCAGACACCAAAATGTTCTTATTAGCTGTTTGGTTAAAAGTTGATTTATTTGTAATACATACAAATATTAGCAATAGTTATTAGAAGAGAATAAATAAAAAGAGCAATCATAAAATGGTTTGGGTTGGAAGGAACCACAAAAAATCATGTAGTTCTAACCCCCTTGCCATGGGCACGGACACCTCACACCATAACAGGTTGCTCAATGCCCTGTCCAACCTGGCTTATATAATCATAGAATCAATCAGGTTGGAAGAGACCTCCAAGATCATCCAGGCCAACCTAGCACCCAGCCCTATCCAGTCAACTAGACCATGGCACCGAGTGTCTCATCCAGTCTTTTCTTGAACACCTCCAGGGACGGTGCCTCCACCACCTCCCTGGGCAGCCCATTCCAATGCCAATCACTCTCTCTGCCAACAACTTCCTCCTAACATCCAGCCTGAACCTCCCCCACCACAACTTGAGACTGTGTCCCCTTGTTCTGTTGCTGGTTGCCTGGGAGAAGAGACCAACCCCCCACCTGGCTACAACCTCCCTTCAGGTAGTTGTAGACAGCAATGAGGTCACCCCTGAGCCTCCTCTCCTCCAGGCTGCACACCCCCAGCTCCCTCAGTCTTTCCTCATAGGGTTTGTGTTCCAGGCCCCTCACCAGCTTTGTTGCCCTTCTCTGGACACATTCCAGCACCTCAACATCTCTCTTGAATTGAGGGGCCCAGAACTGGACACAGCACTCAAGGTGTGGCCTGACCATTGTTGAGTACAGGGAAAGAATAACCTCCCTTGTCCTACTGGCCACACTGTTCCTGATACAGGCCAGGATGCCATTGGCTCTCTTGGCCACCTGGGCACACTGCTGGCTCATCTTCAGCTACTATCTATCAGCAGCTCCAGGTCCCTTTCCTCTTGGCTGCTTTCCAGCCACTCTGTCCCCAGCCTGTAGCGCTGCTTGGGGTTGTTGTGGCCAAAGTACAGAAGAAAGCTGTGTAACCATTTATACTGAAAGGCCTGGAGTAAATTGCAGCAGCTGATTTGTAGCAGTTCACATATTTTGTGATCCTGTACCAGGATGATAGTACTCAAAGAATACATGGTCTATTTTGTAACTGGTATAAAATCTCTTACAAATACTGTTTTTAAAGATGATAGATATGGACATACATTCTTTCTTTTTATTCCAGCCAGATAAGAAACAGGTAATTATAGCAGATTAGAGCTACTTATCTATTAAGTTGAATAAGTGTCCCATACAAAGCAAATCTGTTTCTGCCATTCTTGTTCTTCCAAGCCTTGGGAGCTCTAATGATATTTGAGCTCAGCTATAAGGAGACAGGTAAAGATGAGCTAAGCCCAGAGACTGATTTCGGCTAATATATCATGTCTGATTTAAGCTGAATCCTTATGGTGAGAATGCAGTCTGGCATTTCTCTGGTAGGTCTGTGGAGTCAGTCAGTCCTCAGATCTAACTGACCTGAGGAGTAGTAATGGCACAAAGTAGGCAACTGGAACATTTCTTTTTTAGTGACAAGGTGGCATTGAGTCACCTGCAGCTGTTCATCAACTCCTTTGGTTGTGATTTTGTGAGTTACATTAGCAATGATTCTAACTCAAGTAGCTTCTGTTCTCTCTGTGTCCTTCATGTCTTCTTTGCATATTCATGTTACCTCCCCTGGGATGAAAATCAAACCAGAGGGGAAAAATCATAGAATTATAGAAGGGTTTAGGTTGAAGGAGACCTCAAAGATCATCTAGTTCCAGTCTCCCACCATGGGCAGGGACACCTTCCACTAGAACAGGTCACTCAAGGCCTCATCCAACCTAGCTTTGAACACCTCCAGGGAGGGAGCAGCCACAACCTCACTTGCTCCAACAGTTTCATGTCCTTCTTGTGTTGAGGGCTCCATAACTGTACACAGTACTCTAGCTGGGGTCTGATAAGAGCAGAGTAAAGGGGGAGAATCTCCTCCCTTGCCCTGTTGGCCACACTTCTCTTGATGCAGCCCAGGACACGGTTGCTGTTTGGGCTGCACATGCACACTGCTGGCTCATGTTGAGCTTTTCATCAACACAGACCCCCAATTCCTTTTCCTCAGGGCTGCTCTCTAGCTATTTGCCACCCAGCCTGGATTTGTGCTTGGGATTGCGCTAACTCAGGTGCAGGACCTTACACTTGGCCTTGTTGAATGTCATGAGGTTGGCCTGGGCCCACCTCTCCAGCCTGTCCATGTCCCTCTGATTGACATCCCTGCCCTCTAGCAAGTCAACTGTGCCACACAGATTGGTGTCACCTGAAAACCTACTGAGAGTGCACTCAATTCCTCTGTCCTGAACATGGGCAGAGAAGGGCAACAAAGTTGGAGAACAGGTCTTAGGAAGAGCAGCTGAGGGAACTAGGATTGTTTAGTCTGGAGAAAAAAAAAGAGTGACCTCTTGGCTCTCTACAACTCTGTGAAGGGAGATTGGAGTGAGGTGGGTGTTGGTCTCTTCTCCCTAGTATCAGGTGAGAGAACAAGAAGAAATGGCCTGAAATTGTGCCAGGGAGGTTTAAGTTGGGTATTAGAAAAACATTGTTTTCTGCAAGAGGAGTTAGACATTGGAACAGGTTTCCTGGGGAAGTGATGGAATCACCATCCCTGGAGGTGTTAGACACCAGGTTGGACAAGACCTCGAACAATCTGCTCTACTAGGGGGTGTTTGGAACTAGATGATCTTTAAGATCCCTTCTAACCCAAACCATTCTATGATATCTGCTGGAAGCAATGCCTGGTTATAGAATCACAGAATAATTAAGGTTGGAAAAGACTTTCAAGATTGTTGCTGTTGGGTAGTTCTTTCCTGAAGGAAGCATGCAAAGACCCGACCCTTTGATAGGGAATCTTTTCTTCTGCACCACTTCTGAGCTCTGCTGCTTTGGTTAATGTGGGGTCCTTAAAAAAGCTCAATAGAGACAAATTGCACTGTGTATTTAGAAATATTTTACAATACAGGGAAGACAAAAGGATGTTTCAAGAAACACTAGTAATGCTAATAATAAAGAAATCATTCCTGTTTAGAGCTAACTTAAATATACAGGAGGATAAATGTGTGTACACCAGACCTACAGATCCCCTAAACTTTGAATTTAATCTATGCTATTATTCTTCATAATGTAGGCTTGTTGCCTGTGTTCTGCATGTAAATTAGGCTACTGGATCTGGGGATTGGTGGGGAAGCACAGTGTTTCTGATCTTAATTTTCTCTGCCTTTTTAAATCCTTGTCAACATATAATTATCAGAGCACTGGGCTGTCTGGGATTCGGGACATCATAAAAGAGTGGGGCAAAGGGTGTAAGAAAGAAGTCTAACTGCCATGATCCTGGAGTAATGGTAGGTTTCTGATCCAGCATGATAAAAGTGTGTGTCTCAGCTCTAAGAACAGTATGGACTGGCTGGAAGTGAGGAGCAAATTACCTGCTGTTATACCCACTGCTAGCTCTATCAAATGCTTGAGTTGGAGGTGATAGGGGTACTCAGAGATTTCACGTGATACACAGAATCGCTTTGCTTGGAGAAGATCTTCAAGATCAAGTCCAAACATTATCTAACTCTTCCAGGGCTACTACCACTACATCATATCCTTGATCACCATATCTAGAAGGCTTTTAAATACCTCCAGGAGTGGCAATTCAACCACGTGCCTGGGCAGCCTGTTTCAGTTTTTGAGAGCCCTTTGGTTATAAGAAGTTTTTTCCTCACATCTAACCTAAACCTCCCCTAGCATGACTTAACTTGGAAGCTTTATGCAATTTATATTTAGTGGGGTAAAATTATCTTTCCTTTTTTTCCCCAAAACCTGTGTTTCAGCTGAGCCAGAAGAAACATGCCATGATGAAAATATTTCTGTTATAGTGTTCCTGTTTTACATGCAGAAAGAATTGATTCATGAAGAGATCACTGCACTATGATGGGATAGTCCTTTGGCAATACTTACAGACAATACTACAGAATGGTAGGAGTTGGAAGGGACCCCTGGAGATCATCAAGCCCATATGATCAGTACAGTTTTCATATGGGTGAACCACAGATCCAATCTCAAAATATGTAAAGCAGGGCTTGTTATGTCTGTGGATTTTTAAAAGTGCCTGAGAAGAGAAGCAAACAAATGCTGAGAGATTCAGTTGTGATGTTCCTTCGGAAAACACCATGTAGATGTGGGTTTGGTTTTGTGTCTCAACAGCTGAACAAACAGATGTGGGGCAGGGGGTGGGGAAGAAAGCAGCACAGAGGACATGTAGATGTAGTACCTGTGGATATATAGCTTAGTGGTGGGCTTGGTAGTGTAGGGTTAATGCTTGGACTTGATAATCTAAATGATCCTGTTGCTTTCCATGATGAAATTCCATTTCTCGTTTCTTCTAACTTTGCCAAACTTCAATCAGCAATGAAATATTCCAGGCTGTCTGCCTTGGGCTGTTTGTGTGTGTGTTTACTGTGTGCAAATTTCAGATAACATGATTCAATCATTTTCTGTAGCAAGGTTAGAGGAAAATGCATGGATTTATGCTTGTTAAGGGAAATAATAAATATGTAAATATTTCACTTACAAGTTATGGCACTTTGATATCTTCACAGAGAAGGTAGTTGGCATTCAGCAGAGAAAACTGACCATGCACTATGCAGAGATATGCCTTTTATTATGACTATAAAAGTTCACCAAAATGTAGACAATTCTAAGCCTTCCATATGTGCAGCCTAGAAAAGGTAGTATCTGATAATGAGGGGTGGTATTGCAAGGCATATCCTGGAAGTAGCTGATCTGGCAACATGAACAAAATTTTTCTATGACCTGGATTTCCTGGAGAAGAGGAGGCTCAGGGGAGACCTTATTGCTGTCTACAACTACCTGAGGGGTGGTTGTGGCCAGGAGGAGGTTGCTCTCTTCTCTCAGGTGGCCAGCACCAGAACAAGAGGACACAGCCTCAGGCTGTGCCAGGGGAAATTTAGGCTTGAGGTGAGGAGAAATTTCTTGCCAGAGAGAGTGATTGCCATTGGAATGGGCTGCCCAGGGAGTTGGTGGAGGCACCGTCCCTGGAGGTGTTCAAGCAAAGCCTGGCTGAGGCACTTAGTGCCATGGTCTAGTTGACTGGATAGGGCTGGGTGCTAGGTTGGACTGGATGATCTTGGAGGTCTCTTCTAACCTGGTTGATTCTATGATTTGAGGACTTAGTGAGATCTGGGTTATTGTATTGGGCTGGAAATCCATAGGCACTCTTCTGTACTTTCCAGGCTGTTCTCTGGTGGTGATGGTTTGTGAGACAATGTTTGTCTGCAGAAGGCAAGGTCATTGTGAATGCTGTAGGCTGATGTTAAAATAGAAAAATGTACTTTGTAGAAATGAACAATTATTTTCTCTAACTAGCGAAGGAGGTTCTCTGAATCCACCAGCCAGCTGTCAGCTTGTTTTTCCATTGTAAATGGAGAAGGCAAGGTGCCAAACAAGATAGGAGAAGATGTGTCTGGCAGAGATAAAGAGAACCCCACAGCACATCATGGAGAGGGCAGAGACACTAACAGGAAGACAGAGATTTGTCCCTTCTATGGTGCTGCCACATTGACACATGGATCAAGAACTCTGATGCTAGAGAAATAAGAGCACAGCCTTGTATAGCTAGGAACTGTCTGCCATATGTGCATTATTTTGTGTCCCCCCTCTAAAAAAAAAAAAGTTTAATAATAATAATAATATATCATAGAATCATTTACACTGGAAAAGACCTTTAAGATCATTGAGTCCAACTGTAAATCTAGCACCACCAGGTGTGCCCCTAAACGGTGTCACAGAATCACAGAATTAAACAGGTTGGAAAAGACCTTTGAGAACATCAAGTCCAACCTATCACCTAACACCTTCTAATTAACTAAACCATGCCTTCATCCAGTCTCCTGTTCTGCCACCTCCCCAGGCAACCCTTTCCAATGCCAATCACTCTTTCTGTGAAGAACTTTCTACCATCCAGCCTAAACTTGCCCTGGTGCAGCTTGAGGCTGTGTCCTCTTGTTCTGTCATTGTTTGCCTGGGTGAAGGAACCAACCCCTGCCTGGCTACAACCTCCTTTCAGGTAGTTGCAGAGAGCAATAAGATCTCCCCTGAGCCTCCTCTTCTCCAGGCTGAACAACCTGAGCTCCCTCAGATGGTTCTCATAGGGCTTGTGCTCCAGCCCCCTTGCCAGCCTTGTCCTTAAGTGCCACATCTATACATCTTTTAAATACTAGTAGTGGTTTATCCTGCTTGAAATGTACTAAGAATGTAGCTTTCTAGAGTAAAATCCAAGTTGGAGGCTTTTAGATTCTTTACAGGGTATTTCTTGGTATAAAGGTATCATTTTGGCATGGTATCTGTAACTTCTGGTCAGTCCATCAGCATCATTTGTCACCCAGTCATGCCTATCAGCTTGCACAGAGTGGGAGCTTCTTTCTGACTTGTGGATTTAATTGAAAAATATTGCAGTGGGTTTATTTTGCTCTTGAGTCAACTAACAACTCTTGACAAAAGGACTAATCCTAGTAGCTTCTGTTTGCTTGTTTCTTTTGGTTGAAGATATAAATATTATGGGTTAAAAATGTATTTTTAAGGAGGTTTTTTTCCCCAATACGAGGAATAAGGAAAAAAAATAAATCACATTTATCTGGAATTAGAGGAAAAGTGGGAAAAGACAAACTGGAATTTTTGACCTGCAAAACCATCCACCTGCTTTCTGTGCTGCTGTTTGGTAATGGATATTCTGATGAATATTCAACTGCCAGACTCTTAAAACATATCTCTTACTCTCTGAATTTCTGCAAGTACTGGTTTTTTTTGTTTTGTTTTCATGATGTTATGGTTGGAGATAATTAGTCTGGAGTAAAAGAGCTTGAGGTGAGACCCCCTGGCTCTATACAGCTCCTTTAATGGAAGTTGGAGCTAGATGAGTGTTGGGCTCTTCTCTCAGGTAAAAAAATGAGAAAAGAGGAAATGGCCTCAAGTTGCACCAAGGAAGATTTAGGTTGGGTATTAGAAGAAACTTCTTCCCTGAAAAAGTTCTCCATATCTGGCACAGGCTCCCCAGGGAGGTGGTTGAATCCCTACCCATGGAGGTATTTAAAACACACAGAGATATGGTGCTGAGGGACATATTTAGTACCAGACTTAGTGGAGTCAGATAATGGTTGAATTTGATGATCTTAAAGGCTTTTCCCAACAAAAGCAGTTCTATGATTCTCTAATGCTGATGTGCCAGGTACTTTTCCAGAAGACTGGGATTGAGCAGATGTCAATTGATATTGTTAACCAAGCTAAAATAGTACTACAATGTTTGCAGTCATCTTAGTTATAACAACCAAAACCCAACAAAACTCATAGTATTTTATCTTTTGTAGTATCTTTAAGAGAACCTAAAAGTAACTTGATACAAGCTTCTTTTTGGTTTTGTTTTGGTGGTTTTTGCTTTAAGAGTAAAAGTGAAGGTATGAGATAGTATTTACAATTCTCCTACAGTGAAAGCATAAATTTATTTAAATAGCCTTCCTTGTCTTTTATCCTCCTAATTCCTTCCTTGAGTCCTAGTTATATGCTAGCAGTGACGTTTCTTTTGTGACATCATTGTCACTCTGCACCTCCCTCTTCATCCATCATAAAAAAAACAACATAGACCTCTTATATGTTTTGGTATTTAGCTGGAGTGTGGTCCTCCAGAATTTGAGTGAAGTTTGGCATGTAGGATCTCTGTAGAATCTTAACAAAGTATTTCCTGCTATAAAAATAGCTTCAGGTGGGAGTTGAGTGAACCATGAATGTTTGAAGTCTTCTGTTCCTTTTAACCTTGTTTGTTCTTTTGTCTGTCTCCAGCAGATGGCTGCATGGCTGGCATCCTCTAACAATGTTCAGTGCCCATTAGCACCATGTAATTTTGAGTGTTGTTTCCACCTTTTCTGTTCTTTTTTGCTTTCTTCATTTATCAACCTATACATTCATATAGTGAGCAAGTCATTGACAGTGATGTAGGTTTTAACACTTCATTATTTTCTCCAGAAATCCTGCTAGCAGCTAAAAAGCAAAGCCTCTGATATACAAGGCAATTAATGAAATGTTAACCTGAGTAATTGCATTTCTGAGAAACTTTCAAAAGCATTAATTATTTGGGTTTGTGCCCTTGTGGTCAAGAAGGCAAATGGGGTGCACTAAGAACAGTGTGGCTGGGTCATCAACAGAGGTTCTCCTCCCTCTCTATTCTGTCTTGATTAGACCACATCTGGAGTACTGTGTCCAGTTTAGGGTTCTGCAGTACAAGGGGGACAGAGATACACTGGAAAGAGTCCAGCAAAGGCTATGAGGATGTTGAAGAGACTGAAACAACTGTCTGATGAGGAAAGGCTAAGAGACCTGGGACTGTTTAGCCTCAAAATGGGAAGGCTGAGGGGGAATCTCACCAATTCTTACAATTACTTTAAGAGTGGGTGTCAAGAAGAGGGGGCAATCTCTTTTTACTGGTGCCCTGTGATAAGACAAGGGACAGTGGACACAAACCTAGGAAGTTTCACCTCAGCATGAGTAAAAACTTTGCTGTGTTTTGCTAGGGTTACAGAGCCCTAGAATAGGCTGTGGAGTGTCCTCTAAGGACATTGCTGTAGGTCCTGCCCTAGGAGAGCCTGCTTTGGCAAGGGAATTGGACTTGCTTATCCCTAGAGGTTCCTTCCAACCCCTACCATGCTGTGATCAGCTGCTAAGATCAGTGCATACAATTAAAAATTCCATCTAGCTGCCTTTTTGTAATGTCTTGAATACATTCTGATTACAATATATGCAGGATGTCATAATGGTAAATGAGTTTATTTTAAATGGTGCAAAACAAAGCTGTTTTTGGAATGAAATTATGAGTTTATTGACACTCCTTCAAATTCATATATTGTTGAATTTGTTTCTATTCTGCTTTCTTCTCTGGCCCCGTATTGGCAGCTCCCAACACAGCATAATGAATATGTCTGAGAACTTCCAGTGGACAAAATGTATCACTGAGAAAGGGGCTTCAAGCAAAAATCTTAAGAAAGTCCCCTGTAATGCCTGGTTTTATTTAATTGATACCTGTTTGAAATATTTTAATGGATACTGATAAAATCAGAATTGAGTTACACCTTGTCAAAAAGGTTTTTACCTCCTCCAAAGGCTTAAATCTGTTCTTAGAGCTGGAATTATCAAAATCTTGCCCACTCATGCCCTGACTCTACTATTGATAAATTGGAGCATGTCCAGAGAAGTGTAGTAAAGGCATTGAAGAGTCTGGAGAACAAATATTATGAGGAATGGCTGAGAGAACTGGAATTGTTTAGTGCAGAGAAGATGATGCTGAAGGGAGACCTCATTGCTGTCCTCTTGCAAAGAGGGCGGAGTGACGTGAGGGTTGGTCTCTTCTCCCTGGTGTCAGGTGATGGAATTAGAGGAAATAGCCTGAAATTGCATCAGTGGAGGTTTAGGTTGGATATTATGAAAACTTTTATTATGGAAACATTGGTCTGACATTGAAACAGGCTGTCCAGGGAAGTGGTGGAATCACATCCCCAGAGATGTTCAAGGAACGCATGGAGATGGCAATTCAGGACATGTTATGATGGCCATAGTGTTGTCAGGTCAATGGTTGAACTAGATCTTAGAAGTCTTTTCAAGCCAAAAGGACTCTATGATTCTAAAACTCAGTGATGAAACTCCTGCTAACTTAAATAGGGTAACAGAAGAGCAATGCTCAGCAGATTTTCCTCTTTCAGCTGATAGCACACAATTGTGTGACAATCAAAAAGAGAAAAACAATGAAATACAACTTATTGATCCCACAAGCTTTCTCCTCACCTCTCTGAACCCAAACAAGGAGTTGGATTTTTATGATTTTTTTTTTCCCATGTAAGAGTTCCCAATAACATTTCAGTGTTACTTTATCATTTCAGGATATTGTGATCTGAGAGGTTATAAAACACCTTGCCTCTCTTCTCTCAAATTATTGGCAGAAGACTTTTGCCTGCAAATCACTGTCTTTGAAGCTTCATATTTAATTCCTGCTTTCTCATTAAGCTGTGAAAGCAAGAAAGGTCTGGCTGCAAATCTTTAATTAATTAATCATAGCAAATTCTCCAACTGTGTGAAACATGATTCATGTCTGCCTCTTGACTACTATCCATAGCTTTTTAGATTTGAGTTTTATAAATCACCTGTGCCACCATTGTAGTGGAAATGGATGTGCAATGGAATGTAATTACCAAGACATGATGTCCAAATGAAAATAGAGCATAGGGAAAGAGTTATAGTCACAAACACTGCATTATTTAATACAGTGACTTTCAAAGAAAAGATTTTTCCTTAAAATAGAAGAACTGCATTTTCTTCTTAATGCAGATCATTCTCAGAGTCTTTTCTTTGTAGAGAGGGAATGAATGTTTCCTTGTTGCACAGGAGTTTCTACAAAACCACATACTGTAATAAAAGTTAATATACTAAAAAAGAAAAGACAAAAAATAGAAGAATTTATGAAGAACGAAATAAATGTGTTTTACTTTATGTTTAGTGTCCAAATCACATATTAACTTTGAAAGAAGGCATGGGTAATATCACTTAAGTGATAGGACAAGAGGAAACAGCCTCAAGTTGTTCCAAAGGAGGCTCAGGTTGGATGCTAGGACAAATTTCTTCCCAGAAAGGGTTATCAGGCATTGGAACAGGCAGTCCAGGGAGGTGGTGGAGTCACCATCCCTAGAAGTTTTTAAAAGCCACATTGATGTGGTGCCAAGGGACATGGTTTAGTGGTAATGGCTTAGCAGTTGTGATGGGATTGCAAGCTCTAGGTGAGTGGTTGGACTTGATGATCTTAAAGGTCTCTTCCAACCTCAGCAGTTCTATAATTCTAAAAGTTATTGACAGAGAGCTCATGAAAACAGCACAGTCAACAAAACAGATACCAGTTATTCTCACTCACTCCCAGACACAGCTGTCCATCACTGGGGATTGCTAAAGCTATGAGAGCATTAGACAGAGACTGGCAGCTGTCTGCTGAATAACTAAAAGCAGAAAAACAACATCAGTTTTGGTAGCTTCCAGATAATTTTTTTGGTCCCTTTTTTCTATTTTTATTTATTTCTTCTTTTTTATTTTTTCTTTTATTTTTCGTTTCTATTTTCTTTGTCCTTTTGTTCCTTCCCCCCCCCATTTTTTCTCTTTTCTTCTCCTTCCTTTTCTTCTCCTTCCTTTTCTTCTCCTTCCTTTTCTTCTCCTTCCTTTTCTTCTCCTTCCTTTTCTTCTCCTTCCTTTTCTTCTCCTTCCTTTTCTTCTCCTTCCTTTTCTTCTCCTTCCTTTTCTTCTCCTTCCTTTTCTTCTCCTTCCTTTTCTTCTCCTTCCTTTTCTTCTCCTTCCTTTTCTTCTCCTTCCTTTTCTTCTCCTTCCTTTTCTTCTCCTTCCTTTTCTTCTCCTTCCTTTTCTTCTCCTTCCTTTTCTTCTCCTTCCTTTTCTTCTCCTTCCTCTTTAACTGATTGGAATTGCTGCTGTCACAGGGCTTAATTGAGCATGAAACTCACTAGTGGGCTTGACCCAAACTTGCTGATGAATGAATTTTCATTCAAGAAATCTGTTTTTGACAGTGAATATGTTTGAGTACCAATTTATTAATCTGTCACCTGAAAAATGTGCAGTGATTCAGATCAGAATATCGTGCTTATGCTTCTTTATGCTTTGTTAGGATCTATATGAGAAACTCTCAGTTTTAAGATCTTCCTGTGTATCTATGTGTATTGGTATTTTATAATGCATATTTAACATTATGTTAATAATTTGGGTAATATTAAACTAAAACTTCGAAGAAGATTTCTTTAACATTTTAAAATCAAACTGGCTTGGCTGCATGAAATAACAATGTGTTCTTAGTTTAAGGAAATACCTTAGTCTGCATGAATGTGTGCTGTCATCATCTGCCAAGCTTTGCTCAGTGCAGGGGCTGCTTTGTACCTCTCTCTCTTTTTTAATTCTCCACTCAGTAGTTTCAAAGAACTTAGTTTCAGAAAGTGAGATGGGGGTTATCTTACTGCATGGGATCAGACTCACAGGAAGGGAATAGGAAGCAACACCTCACAAACCTGAAAATTTTACCATTGCTGAGACCTTGATTTTCTTTGTCTGAAGGGGAGGAGATGTGTGTTTTTGTGTGCATCAGAGCAGCTGCTACTACAGGTGTACTGAATCTTCCAGATGGAGGAGGAGGATTCCCCCCATCTGTGCACCTCCTCAGTGCCAACCCTAGTTATCTAAGAGTGAAAGCAAGGTTCTTGAATTTAGCTATAGTGTGATGGGCCTCATTCCTCTTCAGTAGCTGGAATCAGTCCCATGTGGGATGACTTTATTGCTTGAAAGCTGAGATGTGGGTAGTATTGTTCCTTCACCTGTAGAGAGCCAGGTGTACAGATGAGTGTGCACATTGTGTGCAAGTCCATCTATGGTAAAATTAGAGAATCACAGAGTTGTAGAGACCTCTGGAGATCAAGTCCACAACCCTGCCAAAGCGGGATCACCTAGGGCAGGCCACACAAGAACTGGTACATGTGGATTTGACAAGTCTCCAGAGGAGGAGACTCCACAACCTCTCTGGGCAGCCTGTTCCAAAGCTCCAGCACCCCCACAACAATGAAGCTTCTCCTCATGTTGAGGTGGAATTTCCTGTGTTCCAGTTTGTGTCCATTGCCTCTTGTCCTATCACAGCCCCCATCTTCCTGATACCCATCTTGAAGGTGTTTGTAAACCTTGGTCAGATCCCCTCTCAGTCTCCTCTTCTCCAGCCTAAACAACCCCAGGTCTCTCAGCCTTTTCTCATGAGATATGTGTTCCAGCCCCTTAATCATCTTTGTAGCCTGCATTGGACTCTCCCAGTGGTTTCCTGTCCTTTTGAACCTGGGAGCCCAGTACTGCAGATGTGGTCTCATTAGGGCAGAAGGCTTAACAATGCATTGGTACTTTATACCAGCATTTAATTAAAAGGCACCATAAAGAAAGACCACTGTCAAGTATGCTTGAAATTGCACCATCCTACCATGAAAATTATGTTCTTCTATCTTGTCACTGTTACAGAAGATGCATCTGAGATCCTTGTGCTGTTGTATTCAACAGCAAATGTTAGACTTGGATATTGCCAAGAAAATGTGCCATTTCATGGCATGTGTTGTCTTTGTGGACAGGCATAGTAGGAACTGTGCCTGTCTTAATCTGTCATTCCTATGGAGAGAGCAGTGAGGGGATAGAAAACCCACGTGTGGGTGTGTTCTGGAATGAACCTTATGTCTTTAAGGACCATGGAGTACAGACCTCCAAGAGGTCCAGAGAGAGGCCAGGAATAGACAGGAAATTGCAATCCTGAGGTGTTTCACTTCCACAGTTCTTTTGTCTTGCCTTATTTAGGCTGATAGCAAAGCTAGTTTTTCCTCTTCCTTACCTCTCCCCTTGGAGAGATCTGCTCTTCTATCTGGTAATGATGGGGGAGAGTGCTAGTTTGAAGCAGGCTAGAATGTTTTGGTGAGAAGAACTAGATTACAGGCTGTGAAAGGAAAACACTGGTGATGTCTACTTCCCTCATAGGCTTGCTGAGACGTATAAGAACAAGAAACAAAAACATAGATAAGCACTTCTGCTGCTGGTGAGCTTGGAGCTGCATCTCTCTTCTAACCTCACCCTCTGTTTCTTTGACTTATCCACTTTGCTTCCTAACCCCCTAGCCAAATCTCCATTCTTCCTTGGGACGGGGGTAAGGTTGAGAGAGGTAGGGGGAAGGTGAAGGGGTGGTTGAGAGCCCCTCCTGGGGACTCAGGTTTCTGGAAGGGGAGCTGTGTTTCTGTATTACCTTTTATCTTGTATATTTCTGTCTATAACTGTATATACTGTAAATATCTGCTTGTATATTGTGCTGAGATGTAACTATAAGCTTCATTCACATTTCCAGAGCTGGTTGAGTCTAGTCTGGGTGATTTCCAAATTATGGGGGGGCAGGGAACATCCAAACCATTATAGGGAGTGTCATCAGCCAGTTTGGCCTGAATAAAGGTGGAGGCAGTTCAGACCTGGCCAGCCAATCTCGGCTGACAACGGGAAGGAGGTGATGGGAGAAGAAAGAGCACTGGGATTATGGTGAATCTCAATTGGGATAAGAAAAGGAGTACTGGTGTTTTGGTTTTGGTCTATTTGGAAGAAGGTTTGGAGAATGTTTGGGCTTGATGGAGTTTTGCGTGTGTTTCAAATGATTCTGGACTGCTATGCACTGTAGGTTGTAGTTATTAGTAGGACCTCCTGATTAAGCTTTGAATGTATTCTATATTTCTGTCGAATCCTGGAGAGGGGTGGGTTGTCTTTAATTGTTTTGAAAGTAATTTTAGAGCTCTGTCTTCCCCCACTGCACCTTTAAACACAGACAATAGGTCCTTTGGTCATGAATTTCTAATTATAGTTAGGTAGTTTAAAGATTATGTGATGGCAATTGGAGACAATAAAGTTCTTCTCTGTTTTTTTTTTCTTTCTGTTTTGGTTTGAGGTTCAACTAGATTGTCCAACCTCAGTGAAAGACCAGCAACAGTTTTGTAGAGATCAATGAAAAGATTTTGATGAGGTTACTGTAGGAAAAACCTGAAGGCCAGTTGGACAAACACTCTGTTGTGTGAGAAACAGCCTTAGAGAGCTGTTAACCAGTTCTGGCAGATGGCCTCTCAGTTCCTTGGTGCTCTCAGTGAGAAGCTCTGAATTATTGCAGGTGACACCAAGATAGGAGCAGGTGTTGATCTATTGGAGAGTATGAGAGCCCTGCAGAGGGACCTTGACATGCTGGATGGGTGAGCAGAGGCCCATAGGATGAGATTTAACAAGGCCAAGTGCAGGGTTCTGCACTTCGGCCACAACAGCCCCAAGCAGTGCTACAGGCTGGGGATAGAGTGGCTGGAGAGCAGCCAAGCAGAAAGGGACCTGGAGCTGCTGATTGATAGTAGCTGAAGATAAGCCAGCAGTGTGCCCAGGTGGGCAGGAGAGCCAATGGCATCCTGGCCTGCATCAGGAACAGTGTGGCCAGTAGGACAAGGGAGGTTATTCTGCCCCTGTACTCAGCACTGGTCAGGCCACACCTTGAGTGCTGTGTCCAGTTCTAGACCCCTCAATTCAAGAGAGATGTTGAGGTGCTGGAACATGTCCAGAGAAGGGTGATGAAGCTGGTGAGAGGCCTGGAACACAAACCCTATGAGGTAAGGCTGAGGAGGCTGGGAGTGTTTAGCCTGGAGAAGAGGAGGCTCAGGGTAGACCTCATTGCTATCTAAAACTACCTGAAGGAAGGTTTTAGCCAGGTGGGGGGGTCAGTGCCTTCTCCCAGGCAACCAGCAACAGAACAAGGGGATACAATCTCAAGCTGTGCCAGGGGAAGTAAAGGCTGGATGTTAGGAGGAAGTTCTTCCCAGAGAGAGTGATTGGCATTGGAATGGGCTGCCCAGGGAGGTGGTGGAATCACCATCCCAGGAGGTGTTCAAGAAAAGCCTGGCTGAGGCACTTAGTGCTGTGGTCTGGTTGATTTGCTAGGGCTGGGTGCTAGGTCGGACTGAATGATCTTGGATGTCTCTTCCAACCTGCTTGATTCTATGATTCTGTGTCCCTGGTAGATGCAAACTTATTAGATTAGTGAAATAGTTCTTCTGTTTCCTCCTCCACACTCTCCCTGCTTCCATAGCAATCTTTCATATCAAGAGTGGGTGTTAGAGGCAGGGATTGACCTCCTTCTCAGGAGGGGGGAGGTAATTTCTATGCCAAGACCTACTGCTTTCATTATCCCCAGTAACTGAACAGAAGATCTTGTAAGGGAGTTTTGGTGTGTGTTTTAATTTTATTTCCAGTTTCTTTATCACATAAGAACTGCACAAGAGATCTTCTTTACTTGTATTTAGCAGACTGAAATTAAAGGATTAGATTATAGAATCCTCAAATTGTTTTGGTTGAAAAAGACTTCTAATACCATCAAGTCCAACCATCAACCTAACACCATTAAGCCACATCCCAAGTGCCATGTCCACACATTTCTTGACCACCTCCAGGGACGGTGACTCTACTGCCTCCTTGGGCAGCCTGTTCCAATGTCTGACCACTCCTGCAGGAAAGACATTTTTCCTAATATCCAATCCTTTTCCTAATACCTAATCAAACATTATACTGGAATAAATAGGCAGAAACTGTCTTAACTAAGCAGAAGGAAATAAACCCCAAAATGTTAGTTCATGTATTTCCTTTGACTGAGACCTCTAAACCACATCTAAATAAATAATTTAAAAAATATTCAATTAACTGTGATTAATTATGCTTCTGTACATTAGTCCTGCTTGTCTTTCTCTGCAGCCTAGTCCAGGAAATGATTCCAAATTAATTCCTGGTCAGCCATGCGGTTCTTGGCATAGTCAACATCCTATTTTTTAGACAGACAAGTGGTGATGGATCTTCCATCTGCAGAGTCATTTTTCAGCAGTACCCACAAGAACGTAGCAATTGAGAGCTGCAAGTATTGCAAAGAAAACTTTTGTCTCACAATAACATCTTACAGACCTGATGCTCCTTTAGTTAGATGGTGAAGGAACATTTTCAGTCCTAGAAGTAGTTACTAAGTTTTCCACCTGGGATAGGGAAAGGAGGGAGGCAGAAGTGTATCAAATCATAGAATAGTAACATTGGAAGTGATCTCTGGAGATTGTTGAGTCCAACTGGTAATTATGTATCTTGCTAATTTAAAGACAACCAAAAAGCTAATGTGGTAGAAACACCACATGTGATAGAAACACTGTCTTCTATAGTTGCAGAATAAGACTAAGATGAATCATGGCATTATAGAATTGTTGTAACTGGAAAAGACCTTTAAGATGGAGCCCATCCATCAGCCTAACACTACCTTGGCCATTAAACCATGTCCTGAAGTGCTGTGTCCACACATTTCTTGAACACTTCAAGGGATGGTAACACCACTGCCTCTCTGGGCAGCCTGTTCCAATGTCTGACCACTCTTGTAAAACAAGAAAATTTTCCTAGTATCTAACCTAAACAGACCCTGGTGCAACTTCAGGCCATTCATGAAGATGAGAGACAACAGACTGCTCTCAAAGCTGTGTAAACTATTACTTGAACACCTGCCTAGAATGCAGCTGCTTTCCTATATGGAGGAAGAATGTTGTCTGTATCACTGAATCACAGAAGGTTTGTGGATGGAAGGAATCTCTGGAGTCATTGTGTCCTACTCCTCTTGTCACAGAATCACAGAATATTAGGGATTGGAAGCAACCTCAAAAGACCATCCAGTCCAACCACCTTGCCAGAGCAGGACCACGTAGAGTAGGTCACACAGGAATGCATCCAGGCAGATACTGAATGCCTCCAGAGAAGGAGAGTCTGCAACCTCCTTGAGCAGCCTGTTTCAGTGCTCTATTACCCTCATAGAGAAAATAAAAATCACATGTTTATGTGGAGCTTCCTGTGCTCCACCTTGCACTCATTGCCCCTTGTCTTGACATTGAGCATCACTGAGAAGAGCCTGTCTCTGATTTCTGACACTTGACCTTCACATATTTACAAACATTAAGGAAGTCACCTTTAGTCTCTAAACTGAAGAGCTCCAACTCCCTCAGCCTCTCCTCATTAGGAAGATGTTCCACTCCCTTAATCATCTTTGTCATTCTTCAGTTCCCTGACTTTCTTGAGCTGAGTGGCCCATAGTTGGACACAACATTCCAAATGCAAATTCACCAGAGTAGAGGGGAGGAGAGAACCTCTCTCAACCTACTAGACACTTGTAACACAGTGGAGAATGTCACTGATCTTCTGGGCCACAATGACACATTGTTGACTCCTGTTGTCCACCAGGACTCCCAAGTCGTTTTCCCCAAAGCTTCTCTCCACACAGTACCACCTACAGTTGGTTGCCCAGGGCTATGCCCAGATGGCTTTTGTAGACTTCCAGAGGGGTAAACTCCACAAGTTCTCTGGGCAACCTCTGCGAGCTCTCACAGTGAAAAACTATTTCCTGATATTCAGAAGGAGCCCTCATCAGTTTAAAGAATCAGCCAGGTTGGAAGAGACCTCCAAGATCATCCAGTCCAACCTAGCACCCAGCCTGTACCCAGCACCTTTAATTCTGTCACTGGGAACTGTTGAAATACCATGGCTCTGTCCTCTTTGCATCTTCCCTTCAGGTACTTGTATACACTGATGAAACACTCCAGCCCCCCACTCCAAAGTGGGAACATTTGGGCTACATATATGGAAGAAACACTTTACTATGAGAGTGCTGAAATACAGGAAGAGATTGTCCAGAGATACAGAATATGCTCCACCCCTGAAAATAGGTTGCTCTGAGCAACTTGATCTAGTTGAAGTTTATTATGTCCAGTTCTGATGTCTCCATCATAAGAAGAATACAGAATTGTTGGAGCAAGTCCAGAGGAGGACCACAAATATCCAAGTGTTGGAGCACCTCTGCTATGAGGATAGGCTGAGGGAGCTGAGGTTGTTCAGCCTGGAGAGATGACTTCAGAGGGACTTTATAGCTGCCTTTACAGTACATGAGGGGAACCTAGAGGAAGGCTGAAGTGGGACTTTTCATAAGGGTGTCTAGTGATGGGACAAGGGACAACGGTTTTAAAGTGAGGGAGAGTAGGTTTAGACTGGATCTTTGGAAAAATTTCTTCCTTATAAGTGTGGTGAGACTCTGGAACAGGTTGCCTAGGGAGATTGTGGATGAAGCCAAGCCTAGGTGAGAGGCATCCTTGCCCGTGGCAGGGAGTTTGAAGTAGGTGATCTTTAAGACCACTTCCAACCATTCACTGCATCTATGAAAGATATCCCTGCTCACTACAGGACTGCAAGTGGACACAGTGTGTGTGTATGGGTTTGTTGGGGGTGGGATAAGGGATTGGACTTGGCGACCTTTAAATGTCCTTTTCAATCCAAAGCACTCTATGATTCTCTCAAGGTCCCTCTTGATGGCAGCACAGGCCTTTGATTTATCAGACATTCCTCCCACTCCTGTGTCATCTAGAAATTTGCTGAGGGTACATTGTGGCCCCAAACCTAAATCATTAATGAAGGTGTTAAACAGGATCCCAGTGAGGTTCTTCAGCGCAGCAGAGAAGTTTTGAGTTAATGAATAAAAATAAAAGCAAATAAAAGTGAGTTTTTAATAAGCTTGGCCTGAATGTTTTGAGGGATTACATTGCCTCCAACATCCTTCATCTGCCCATTAATCTGCTAACATCATTTAAGCTTCTGTGCATTCATCTATTTACTTTTGAGGTTCTGCTATGTAAAATAATTATCTTGCTTTGTAACAGGATGTTCTGCTAGTGCATAGTTAACATTTTGTAAATGACTCCACTTGCATTCTTTATCAATTATGCCTCTTTGAATTAAAGGTAATGCCTCAGGCCCACAGCTAAATTATTTACTTGTAGCTTGCTGATGTGTTCTTTCTTCAGCTTAAAATTCCAGCCTACTTGAAACTTTGTCAAGTGCTTCTCCTTTTCTTGGTGCTTCAAAATGTGATCACATAGGCTTGTAATTTTAGTAGACATCATAAAATGGTTTGAGTTGGAAGGGACCTTAAAAATCATAGAATGGTTTAGGTTGGAAGGGACCTCAAAGACCATCCAGTTCTCCTGCCATAAACAGGGATGCTTCCCGCTAGAACAGGTCACTCAAGTCCTCATCTCACTTAGCTTTGAACACCTCCAGGGAGGGAGCAGCCACAACCTCCCTGGGTAACCTGTTCCAGTGTCTCATCACCCTCACTGTAAAGAACCCTTTCCTAACATCTAGTTTGAATCTCCTTTCTTCCAGTTTAAACCTATTACTCCTCATCCTGTCATTATAAAACCTTGTAAATAGTCCCTCCTCAACCTTTCTGTAGGCCCCATTCAGATAGTGGAAGGCCACTACAAGGTCTCTTTGAAGCCTTCTCTTCTCCAGGCTGAAGAGCCCCAACTCTTGTAGCCTGTCCTCTTAGCAGAGGTGCTCCAGCCCTCTGAGCATCTTCATGGACCTCCTCTGAACTCGCTTTCCACTGGAGAGGCTTTACCATTTCCATGAATCCCTGGAATTGTCCAGTGCTCTGCCACCCTTAAATTTAAGAAGTTCCTCCTCATGTTCAGAAGGAACTTCTTATGTTTATGTTTGTGACTGTTACCCTTTGTCCTGTCACAAATCACCTTGGTCAATGTATAAGTTTGTAGACCTATGTGATTATTAATTTTGAGTTGGAATTTTGAAATAGGTTGTCCAGGGAGGTGGTGAAGTTACCATCACTGGAGGTGCTCAAGAAATGTGTGGGCATGGCACTTTCAGACATGGCTAAATGGCTGTGGTAATCTTAGTTTTAAAGGTTGGACTCAATGGTCCTTAGAGTTCTTTTCCAACTGAAATGATTCTATGATTCTGTATGTAACAGCTTAATCAAAGTTCACAATTAATATGTATGTAAAGATCTTTTCATTACATTGACTAAGGTTTGTATTTTTATAGTTCAAATCCCCTGTATTTGTGATTTAGGGTTTAATAGGAACTCGTTCACTTCATAAATATTAATTACTGCATAGGCTTTACTCCATCTTAGAGCATCTGGAGGAAAAGTGCTGATCATTACATTACTTGTGAGGATGTATTTTTGCCTAAAAATACCCCTGGATAAATTCAGCCTGATTTAGAGGACATTAGTCTGAAAGGTGTAATGCATTAATTCCAGGCATAATATTTTAATAGCAGCAACTGCAATGTAGCACTGGGTTCAGCCCTGCAGTCTGAAATCTGCTGCATTGCTACAGTGTCCTCCAGCAGATTTTGAGTGTCCACCTGGGAAAGTGATGCCATCAGTTTAATGTTATAATGTAGGAATGGAATATGCATATCCACTGCCATTAAACTGCAAAAGACTAGTTCTTAGGGCGGGTCCCCAGGTAAAAGTAAATCATAAACCTTCCCTGTCTTCATCAGCAGGATCCTCAGCTGGTGTCAGTCAGGATTGCTCCATTGATTTCAGCATGAGCCAGATGAGCAACTGACCTTTCTGTCTTTAAAACATAGCCTGAGGTTGAAATGATTGTCAGTTATGTGGATGCTCTCCCTTTGCTGCACAATGCAGTGTGTTTGATTTTCACAGGCACCTTGACTCAGTGAATAATTTGATTTACAGTTACCCAGTGTCTGGAGATCATATTTGTTCTTTTACCAGTTCTTCATATAACTTAACATATGACTATAGCTGTCACCACTGCACGTAGCTCATTCTGCTGGCTAGTGAAAAAACAAAAGAGAAAAGAGATGTGGTTATTTGGTCTGTATTTGAAAGGTGAATTCCATAGCAGATTTCCTCTGGAATAGTACATGACTCAAGATGCTGCAACATGTCCAGAGAAGGGCAACAAAGGTGGTAAAGGATCTGGAGAACAAGTCTTAGGAGGAGCAGTGGAGGGAAATGAGTTTTTTTAGCCTTCAGAAGATGAGGCTGAGAGGAAACCTCATTGCTCTCTACAGCTTCCTGACAGGAGGTTGCAGTGAGGTAGAGACTGGTCTCTTCCCCCTAGTATAGATAGAGATCTATAGGTGATAGAGTGAGAGGAAATAGCCTGAAGTTATGCCAGGCGAGAGTTAGGTTGGATGTTAGTGAAAAAATTATTTGCTGAAGGAATGGTCAGGTATTGGAACAGGCTGCCCAAGGAAGTGATGTCCCTGGAGGTGTTCAAAAAATGGGTGGCTAGGGCATTTTTGAGACACGGTGGTGTTAGGTCAATGACTGGACTCAGTCATCTTAGAAGCCTTTTCCAACCAAAACTATTTTATGATTCTATGACTTTTTATCAAGTATTATCAGGTGGTTGTTATGTCTCTTGAGTAGCAGGACAGTGCTTCACACTGTCTGTCCAACAACTCATGCGCATAGTGCCTGTCTCAACTTTTTTGTTCCCAGACAATGGTGTGGGTTGTCTGAGCTTGACCTTGAAATTCTGAGAGTAATTTTTATTTTCTGAATGTTCTGAGCATCCAGGGAAATTCTTCAAGTGGAAACTGCTAAGAATAAAACTCTTTATTCTTGTCATATATTTTAATGTGCCATATATTTCCATAGCTATTTAAATGATGAAGCTGAAAAAAAATGCCAGTTTTCCTCATAAATATGTTTTCTGTGTCACCACCACAGCCACTTACCTTCTGTTTTATTCCCAAGAATGATAGGGAGTAAGACTCAAATGATCCCAAATCCTTCAGTGCTGGCATGTTTAACAGAGAATCAGTAACAGTATACAGCATTAAGCAAAACACTGTTTAAAGAAGCACAGATGTGGGGTTTTTTTTCTGCCAATGTTTGGATAATTACACTGGAATAAGGCAAGAGGTTAAATAGGAATATTGGTTACAGTGAATTTTCTTTATTTATTTTTCCTAAATATTTAGCCATTGTTTCACTATTTGTGTTTTCTAATTTATGCCTGGAAAGAACTGTTCTGATTGTATCCAATAGCAAATTGTGATTATTGTTGCCAAAAGTAGATGCTGTTTCTTTATGTGAGTGAGAACAGATAGGAGGAGGCAGAGCTCTGAAACAGAGCCTGAGTTCGTGAGCATGAAATGTGAGAAATTCCACATGAATCATAGAATCAGCCAGGTTGGAAGAGACCTCCAAGATCATCCAGTCCAACCTAGCACACAGCCCTAGCCAGTCAACCAGACCATGGCACTAAGTGCCTCAGCCAGGCTTTGCTTGAACATCTCCAGAGACGATGACTCCACCACCTCCCTGGGCAGCCCATTCCAATGCCAATCACTCTCTCTGGCAACAACTTCCTCCTAACATCCAGCCTATACTTTCCCCGGGCACAACTTGAGACTGTGTCCCCTTGTTCTGTTGTTGGTTGTCTGGCAGAAGAGACCAACCCCCACCTGGCTACAACCTCCCTTCAGGTAGATGTAGACAGCAATGAGGTCACCCCTGAGCCTCCTCTTCTCCAGACTAAACATCCCCAGCTCCTTCAGCCTCTCCTCATAGGGTTTGTGTTCCAGGCCCCTCACCAGCCTTGTTGCCCTTCTCTGGACACCTTCCAGCACCTCAACATCTCTCTTGAAGTGAGGAGCCCAGAACTGGACACAGCACTCAAGGTGTGGCCTGACCAGTGTTGAGTACAGGGAAAGAATAACCTCTCTCATCCTACTGGCCACACTGTTCCTGATGCAGGCCAGGATGCCATTGGCTCTCTTGGCCACCTGGGCACACTGCTGGCTCATCTTCAGCCTACTATCCACCCATACCCCCGGTCCCTTTCTTCCTGGCTGCTCTCCAGTCCTTGAAAGAAGCAGTGTCTTAGCAAAATAACCTCTGGGCGTAAGTGAGACATCAAGCCTCAGTCTGAAAGGCTGAGAGATGTTAAAAATCAAATATGTTGGAATCTGAGGATTAAATCCTTAACTCCTCAAAAAAAAAAAAAAATCAGAAAAGAAAAAAAAAGAGGAAAAATACAAAAGAGGGAAAAAATGTGGCAATTTAGGGAAAAGTGGGGATGAATTTGAGGGTGAAATATTCTAATCCTGCCCCTGTTCATGCCAATAGAATTTTTTTTTTCTTGAATTTATCGAGACTACTCACACTTAAATATCTTATGATTTTGGTTAGGCACCAAACTAGGTTGCTCAGGGAGGTGGTGGAATCACCATCCCTGAAGGCATTGAAGAAATGTGTGGACATGGCACTTCTAGACATGGTTTAATGGGCATGGTGGTGTTAGGTTGATAACTGGACTTGATGATCTTGGAGGTCTTTTCTAACAAAAATATTCTGTAATTCTGTGATTGCCTTCTGTTGTTTTTGACATTGTTCTCAACAGCACATTTCCCCCTCTCTCTTATCTAATTGGAGTTTTCTATCCTGAGAGTTACCAGAACTTGGCCTTTTATCCCGATCTCATGCAAAGAAGTAAAGAAAGCTGGTAATAAGTAATTATGAGCAGGAATTCCCTGCATTTAGTGAGCCATGAAGAAAACAAGACTTATATCATTCCTCAGTAGATCAATTTGGATTTGCAATTTAAAACAATCGGTTGGTAGTATGGTCTGAAACTAAAACGTGATGGTGGTCCATGTCCCACCATGGTTTGGGACCTCTGCTATGGAAGCAGTCTTTTTAACAAACTTGTTTTACTTCTTGTGATTAATGAACCATAAGTAGCTGGGTTTGTGGAATGGTGTAGAGAAAGCAAGCAACTTAAGGGAAGTAAGAGCTAAGGAGGTATTCATGATACTTACTGTGTCATGAACCTCAAAAAAGTGTTGGACTCAAACTTTCTAATTTTTAGAAATCAAATATGGACATCATTCATCATATATATCCCATCTCAGATGGTAAAATCACAGGAGTCCAAAGATACCATGCATAAAAATGAATGTGATTGGTGAAAAGAATAAGCAAAGTGCCCTTGTGGCCAAAAATGCCAATAGTATCAAGAGAAGTGTGGTTCAAGAGAAGTGTGTCCAGCAGGTGTAGGCAGATGCTCCTCTCCCTCTCTCCTGCCCTGGTGAGACCACACCTAGAATACTGTATCCATTTTTAAGCTCCCCATTTCAAGAGAGACAGGCATCTACTGGAGAGAAACAAATGGAGAGCTATAAGGATGACTGCAGGACTTGAGCATCTCTCCTATGAACAGAAGGCTGAGAGAGGATCTTATTAATGTCTATAAATATATGAGAGGTGGGTGTCGAGATGAAGGTGCCAGACTCCTTTTGGTGGTGCACAGCAGTAAGACAGAGAACAACAGATATAAGCTGTAACACAGGAAGTTCCACCACAACATGAAGAGAAACTTGCTGTGAGGGTGATGGAGAATTGCAACAGGCTGCCCAGAGACGTTGTGGAGTCTCCTTCTCTTGAGACTTTTAAGACCCATGTGGATGCATTCCTGTGTGGCCTGCCCTAGGTAATCCTACTTTGGCAGGGGGGTTGGACTTGTTGATCTCCATTGATTCCTTCTAATCTCCACCATTCTGTGGTTCTATGATACTGTGATTCCTTCTCAATTCTTTGTTTGTTTTAGAAAAGATTTTTGGGTTGTTTTATTTTGTTTTGTTTTCATATGGGCTTGTGGTTGGTTTTTTTTTGTGTTTTGGTTGTTTTTTTGTTTTTTTTTTTGCTCGTGTTTTGGTTTGGTTTTGTTTGGTTCATGGTTTTCGTGGGTTTGCTTTTTTTACTTTTGTTTTTACTTGCAGTGTAGAATTTTTTGGAGGTCTGAGTGTGGTTTGGTTTTGGTTGTTTGGTTTTTTTTCCCATTCACCTTTTCTGCCATCTCTTTACATGACAGAGAAGGACATTGCTTGCTCTGATCTGTCAGGTTAAATGCATGGTAGTGACTGTACCAAGGTCCTGTTCCTAGCATAGGTTGAAGATTCTGGCCTTGGCTGTCACCTTGGCTTGTCCTGGTGCTGCCCAGATGTTTTCCTGCCTTCTGAGGATGAGGTGACTACTGATGTCATGTTGGTCCCCACAATTGATGTTTATTGCTGTGGTAATGTTGTGTTTATGGTTGGACTCTGTGATCTTAGAGGTCTTTCCCAAGTGAAACAGTTCTATGATTCTGTGATGTTGTGCAAATGCCATGATTTGATTTGAATGTTACATTTTGTTTGCCTTATCCCAGTATTTACAATACCCTTTTAAGAAGTATCCATGCACATTATTTTCAATCTTCCTGATAGCTGTAGAGATGCTTTGTTTTCCTTGCTTTCTTGTGGCAGTCACATCAAAAGATGTTTCTCATTATCTAACAGAAAAGTAACAGGTTTAATACATTTGTGGGATGATTTTTTTACCCCTGGGCTTTGTTTTCCCTTTCCTTTGTTTTTCTAATTGACTGTAGTATGTGGTTCTCTGATGAAGGTTAAGAAAATATGTCAAGTATGATAGTTTTTTGTCTTTGTGAACCTGTTTCCTCATCTGGTCTTACATGAAACGTATTCAAGGATTCACAATTCTCCAGAGTGGCTGCCATTCATTCTGGCATTTGTGTGGTTCCATTTGATGCCTCCATATGTCAGACCTTGCCCATTTTCAGGCAGACTTTGCCACAACCAGTATGATCCATGATCCATGGTTTAAATTGAGATGAAAGAACCCTTTGAAGGAGGAGAGGATGAAGGCAGTGTCACTCAAACCTCCCTGTGATGCTGTTGTGAACAGGTACAAACTGTAACACAAGAGGATTTACTTGAGCTTAAAGATAAACTCCTTTGCTGTGAAGATGCCAGAGCACTACAACAGGCTGCCCAGAATGGTTGTGGAGTTTGTTTCTCTGGAGACTTTCTAAACCCACTTGGACACATTCCTCTGTGGTCTGCCCTACGTGATCCTACTTTGGCAAGGGGGGTTGGACCAGATGGTCTCCAAAGGTCCCTTCCAACTTCTGCCATTCTTGGAACTTTCTGTCCTCAATATGTGATAGAGGAACTTCTTTGCCCCTTTTTGTCTGGTTTAGAAGTTTTTGCTGTGTTTGCATGCAGGTCAAACAACACAGCTGCAGTGAGTTTGTAGTTATCTTTGATTAAGATACATCAATTTTTCGATTGCAGTTCCTAGGATTTTTTTTTTTTTTTGAGATATGAGGAAAGGGTAACAGAGGTTGTGGAGTCTTCTTATCCAGGCACTTTTGAAACCCACCTGGATATATTCCTCTGTGACCTGCCTTAGGTGATCCTGCTTTGGCAGGGGACTTTGACTCGATCATCTCCAGAGGTCCCTTCCAAACCCTACAGTTCTCTGATTCTATGATTTAGCTTAATCCTTTCTGTCTACATGGAGTTGACCTTTCTTTCCATAGTGATCTTCAGGATGACAGTATGAGGATGAAACCAGGAAAGTCTTATCTATATGTTGTTTGGAAAGAAACCAACGTTCTGTAGTCTTAAATTTTGTGTATTGTGTGTTTTGCACACAATGCTAGAGTTTGTCCATAGAAAAAGGCTGGAATGTTTTGCTTTGTCTTGCTTTATTTTACTTTGCTTTGTCTTGCTTTATTTTACTTTGCTTTGTCTTGCTTTGTTTTACTTTGCTTTGGTTTGCTTGGCAGCAAATATTTTTAGCATCCTCTCTGATACCTAGTGTTAGCAAAACAAACATCACTTTGCTGTGTTTTCCTACAGGACTTTTTTCATCAGGGACTTTAGACCTTTGTTTTCATATTGTTATGTCCTACTCATACCTGAGTCCTCTGGCTTGCTGTGCTGGAATTTTATTTCCCATATTTTCCATGTGCATCTTGCCTTTTGTTTCATTGTAGGTCTTCTTGGGGAAAGGTGAAGGATAGAAGGGTTCTTGGGTATGGCTTGTTTGACATTTCAGCAGAAGGCTTTAAGTGATGTATCCGGTACCTTGAACTTGCTTTAAGATGTTTTTTGTTTTGGTTTGTTTGAGGTTTTTTTTTGTTTTGAGTACATTGATACATAATTCTCTGTAATGCTGAAGTGAGTGTGAGTAGTGGCAGTTCCTGGGACACTAGTAATGTGACAGATAGGAGGCAGCAGCTGCAGGTTTTATCCTTCCCCTTTGTTTTCACAGTATCACAGTATCATCAGAGTTGGAAGAGACCTCACAGATCATCAAGTCCAACCCTTTACCACAGAGCTCAAGGCTAGACCATGGCACCAAGTGCCACGTCCAACCTTGCCTTGAAGTGCCCCAGGGACAGTGACTCCACCACCTCCCCGGGCAGCCCATTCCAGTGCCCAATGACTCTCTCAGTGAAGAACTTTCTCCTCACCTCCAGCCTAAATCTCCCCTGGCGCAGCCTGAGGCTGTGTCCTCTCGTTCTGGTGCTGGCCACCTGAGAGAAGAGAGCAACCTCCTCCTGGCCACAACCACCCCTCAGGTAGTTGTAGACAGCAATAAGGTCACCCCTGAGCCTCCTCTTCTCCAGGCTAACCAATCCCAGCTCCCTCAGCCTCTCCTCATAGGGCTGTGCTCAAGGCCTCTCACCAGCCTCGTTGCCCTGCTCTGGACATGCTCAAGCATCTCAATGTCCCTCTTAAACTGGGGGGCCCAGAACTGAACACAGTACTCAAGGTGTGGTCTAACCAGTGCAGAGTACAGGGGCAGAATGACCTCCCTGCTCCTGCTGACCACACCATTCCTGATGCAGGCCAGGATGCCACTGGCTCTCTTGGCCACCTGGGCACACTGCTGGCTCACTCTCAAGTGGTTTAACCTATTTGCAGCTGGTAGCTTAATGTTTTGAGGGGATCCGTGAGTAAACCACATCAGCTTTTTGGATGTTGGTCCCTTTGGCAATCAAACCTTTCCACCTCAAGTATTTTTTCCAGCTACTAAGTCCAACAATAAGAATTTCTATCATCTTCCTTTCTCATTCATCTCAAAACCAACCACTACTGATGTTACTTTAAATGTTTGCTTATGGCTCATCCATCACCAAAGGGACTTCTTGGATGTAAAATATTGCAGATTTCTGTATCTCACAACTTCAAGTAGTCATCTGTACCCTGACTGGAGGTAAGGAGCCATTTTGAGGCAAATTGTCCAAACAGACCAACAGAGCCTTTTTCTGAGTCTAGATTCCAATTTTAGATTCTACTTTCACACTCAGGCTTTCCAGATACTTCTCAGTACAGTTCAAACAAGCCACCTTGTGTCACTGAGAGTATGTCAGAGCTGAGTGTTCAAACAACTGATGTTTGATTCATTTTTCACCAACCCCTTCTCTGTACTGCTAGCATCACACTTGCCCTTGGAGCTATCTCTTTACAATCAAGAAGTTGCAGTTTTTATTGGAACCAACAAATGGATGTGGAAACCTTCATTTTTTAAGAGCAGAGCTGAAGACATTGCTGTGTTTTTTTCTTTTTCCTCAAGTGATTTAGTCATTCAGAGAGGACTCTGTAGAAGTAACAATTGACATGCCTTTGGTGAGACCTTGTACAAAATGTATTCTGTTCTGAATCGAATACTGAAGGGTATAGTGATGTGACAGGATTCAAGGAAGGTGACTGAGGGGATGGGTTTTAACAGGAAATACTTGAAAGAAAAGAGAAAAACAAACAGAAGGAAAGCAAAACAAAACCCAAGCAAAACAAATCAGGTCATAGGAAGATGCAGCCAATCTTTTAGGGCCAGTGTCCAGTGATAGGAAAAGGGCCAATGGACACAATCTGGAGCACAGGAAGTTCCACTTCACCATGAGGAGAAACTTCTTTGCTGTGGGGGTGCTGGAGCACTGGAACAGGCTACCCAGAGAGGCTGTGAAGTCTTCTTTTCTGGAGACTTCCCAAACCTACCAGGCAATATTCCTGTGTGCCCTGCCCTAGGTGATCCTGCTTTGTCTGGGGGCTTAGATTTGATGATCCTCAGAGATCCCTTCCAACTCCTACCATTCTGTGATTCTATGAAAAGCATTAAAATAAATCATTATGATTTAAAAAAGTAATAACTACTTATTTATTCTCCCTTCCTAGAACTTGCTGAAATCCAGTCTGAATTCATAAAAAAAAAAAAAAAATGGGTTGCTCTTTTTAACAACTGAATTTAGCATCTGATGAAAACATTTCATCCTTTCTTACTGGGTCTTTTTCTACATATAAGATGTTTTCTGGATGACTTTTCATTCTCAACTTAACTCTTGAGTTTATTTTCTTTTTTCTGTCTGTGTGTATTTTTATTACTGTGAAACTCATCTTTCTTCCAGTCAGGGCTGA
Organism: Pogoniulus pusillus; assembly: GCF_015220805.1. Lineage (NCBI taxonomy): Eukaryota > Metazoa > Chordata > Aves > Piciformes > Lybiidae > Pogoniulus > Pogoniulus pusillus. The sequence goes on along the minus strand of NC_087268.1, from coordinate 9,407,647 downwards.
AGCCCTCTTGAGTCAGGCATTCTGCCAACACAAGAAAAGCAGAGGGACTTACCTGAAAGGGGTCACCACCTCACTACAGTGGGGAAAATAATGGAAAAGTACTTTGCATAATTTCAGATATCTTTTGTTGCTGAACTCTTCATTATGTTACTTTTCTCTACACCTTTAGCCATGATCTTGAAAATCATTTCATGTCTCTCTACTGCTAGATAAGAATGGCTCTTAGCCCACATACTAATTGTTTCTTAGAGTCTAGAAAGCTACATTAGGAGCACTGAGATAGTTCTGTGTCTTCCAGTGTGAAGCACTGTCCTTGGCTCAGCAATTATGGATGAGTTCTTGAAGCCTCTGCACTCTTAAATCTTAATAAATTAAGGATTGACTCAACACTAGAATAATTTTTCTCCTTCTGCAAGATATGTCTGGCACTTTCAAACCCAGATAAAGTGATTCTATGATCTTTGCTTAGAAGAGCTGCCATGGATCTTCTTGAAGGGATCTGTGCCATAGATGAATTTACTCAGGAATATGTGTAGATCAATTTGGAGACAGATTATTGATAATTTAACAGAGGGTTGTGGACTTAAGAAAGTGTCCTTGTAACTGTATATAAGGACAGCAATGCACTTGAACTACTGGTAAGCCACTTTTCACACAGTATCACATAGTATCACAGTATCACCAAGGTTGGAAGAGACCTCACAGATCATCAAGTCCAACCCTTTACCACAGAGCTCAAGGCTAGACCATGGCACCAAGTGCCACATCCAGTCCTGCCTTGAACAGCAACAGGGACGGCGACTCCACCACCTCCCCGGGCAGCCCATTCCAGTGTCCAATGACTCTCTCAGTGAAGAACTTTCTCCTCACCTCAAGCCTAAATTTCCCCTGGAGTAGCTTGAGGCTGTGTCCTCTTGTTCTGGTGCTGGCCACCTGAGAGAAGAGAGCAACCTCCTCCTGGCTACAACCTCCCCTCAGGTACAGCCTTGAAAAGGGCTGTAAGCATTTTAGTTTAATACAAAATAGTTTTCTGTATTTCTGTTCTTGCATAAATCCCCTTCTCATGCATGCATAAGGCAAATAGTAAGACAATGGAAGAAGGTCTGGCTCTGTGGTAGTCCCAACCCAGCAATTACAGCAGAACCCCTAGGCTGAAGTGAGGTAGGGCTCATTCTCTTCTCTCTAGTATCAGGTAACAGAATGAGAGGAAATGGCCTGAAATTGTGCCAGGGGAGGCTTAGGTTGGATATTTAGGAAAAAAATTCTTTGCTGCAAGAGTGAACAGCCATTGAAAAAGGCTACCCAAGGACATGGTGGAGTCACCATTCCTGGAGGTGTTCAAAAACATGTGGACATGGCACTTTTGGGACATGGTTTATTTAGTGTTAGGTTGACAGCTGGAGTCTATTTTCTTGAAGGTTTTTTTCCAACCAAAACAATTCTGTGATTCTGGTTACTCTGTGGAGAATTCTTAGCAAGATTTCCACGTGAAATGATTGTTGCTGAAATTAATGTGCTTTCAATTCTGAGTGATAGAAAGTTAAATACATGAACTGTCAACACTTTGAATTTAAATCCACAAACCAACATCCAGATGTGAGCTATCCTCTCAATTCAGTGTAAGTGGACTTATTACCAAGATAGAGAAAAAAGTGAGTAGAAAATGTGAGTGAAAAAAACCCACCAAACTTCCAAGAATTCAGATTCTCTCTGGGATGTTAGAATAATACAAACTTCTGGAGTCTGTCTATAATAGAAATACATCTATGATGCCAGATATAACAGATAGATGAACACAGAATTCTAAAATTCAGTCTTCAGCAAGGAAAAAGAAACAACCACAAAACAACAAGCTGAGTAGTTCAATAAAAGATACTTAATAACAGGCAGGTTTGCTTTGTATTGGTTCCCATCCACTCCTGACCAGTTGGTGGCTTCCTGTTTCCGTTGCTGAACGCTTCTGTCCCAGTAAGATAATGGATACCCACGGATATTACATTGATTTACTGACAGGTTACTGAAGGAGAACAGGAAACTTAGTTGGCCACTGTTGCACTGCCATAACAAGCATTACTGCCAGGTAATTAACCTTGCTGTTTGTTTAGCACCCTCGGAAAGCTTCATTACCAATGCAGTCAATTATCTTCTGGTAATGGCTGCTACAGTAGGTAGAATTGCTTAATTAAAATTGTTTAAACCACAGAGACAGAATGATTGGCTAGTGGATATTCGAGTGGAATGGGATAATGTCTCTGAGCTCTACACCTCATCTAAGTCTTGTATTTCGTGTTTCAGAATGCCAAATTCTGCATCTTTGTCCACACAAAAATCTCCTCCAACCCAAACCATTCTATTGCTGGTAAGAGATATAACTCACAGCTGTGCATGTGCTAGGTGTTGCTGAAGAGAATGTCTTGATGGTCTGCCTGAGGAAAGAGACCTGATTTCCTCCCCCTCGTTGCATTTCCAGCTTCTTTACAGATCATCAAAGAAGTGGAGGGAGGTATGAGGTTTTAACGGGTGGCATTGGAGCACAATCATCTTTGAAGTTAAAGGCTGGTTGATATGGAGACACAGCTTTGGGTGCCTCTGTAGTAGGGCTTGAAGATAAGGTTTGCTTTCTGTACAATAATGTCTTCAGAGCTTTATTCCCACTTCCAAGAGCACTTGAAAGCCCTATGGGTCCATTAGTACCAACCCAAATCGATTAGTTAGTCTTAGAGCTAGTGAGCCCAGACAAGTGAGCCCTGACTGATATGTGTTTTGCCAATAAAAACCCCAGTGGGATGGAATTGTATTGCTAAAGCTGTTCTTTTACCAATCTGTCTTGTTTTACTCATAGCTGATTTTCCTGCCTGGCTGCAAATTTGCAGCCTTGTTGGTCCACTTAAGCCCCATGGTAAGAACTCTTTGCTGTACACACAATATAATGTTGTTTTTGTAACTATCCTTGTAGTAGCAGCTGTAGTCTAGGCACGGTACATAACTTGCTCAGTACCTTGTATTCCTCTTCAGGGCTGTATTTTTTAAAGGTACATAAATGTCAAATATATAATACAAGTGAGGGAGGAAAAAATCCACTGAAGTAAATGGTATAGATGAGAACATCCATTGCAATCTGGCATCTGAGCTACAAATCCAGTCTGAAAAAATCTGATTTTGGACAGGCATGTGTGCTCCACATTACTACAGAAAGCTCAGCAGTTGCATCTGTCTTATGAATAAAGGCTGAGAGACCTGGGGCTCTTTGTCTGGAAAAGAAATGAGATCTTATTGAAGTTTATGAAGAGCGGGTGCCAAAAAGGTGGTGCTGCCCTCTTTTCAGTGGTGACCTGTGATAAGACAAGGGGCAATGGACATAAATTGGGACCCAGGAAGTTTCACCTCAGTTATATAGAAGTGTCAATGACATAGAAGTGCTCCACAAGCAAAGCACTCTTGATGAGAGTATCATAAATGAAAGTGGGTCTTGGATGACAAAAAATACAGGAAGCTTTGGAATTATTTCTGGGAATAAATTCCATGCTCTCAGCCTAGCAGCAAGGAAAATGTTGAGAGCATCCATGTAGAAAGAGTTAGGTGTGCTGGTGAATGAGACATGAGCCAGCAATGGGCACTTGCAGCCCAGAAAGCCAATACCGTTCTGGGCTGCATCAAAAGAAACATGGCCAGAAGGTTGAGAGAGGTGATTCTGCCACTGCTCTGATGAGACCTCAGCTGGAGCACCTCTCCTGTGAAGACCAGATAAAATAATTGGGGCTTCCTAGTCTGGAGAAGAGAAGCCTCCAGAGAGACCTTATAGCTGCATTTCAGTATCTGAAGGGGACCTACAGGAAGGCTAGGGAGGGTCTGTTTAGAAGGGCTTGTAGTGATAGGATGAGGGGCAATGGCTTGCAACTGAAGCAGGGTAAATTTAGGTTGGACATTAGGAGACAGTTCTTTATACTGAGAGTGGTAAAAGATTGGAACAGGCTGCCCCGTCCCTGGAGACCTTCAAGATGAGACTTGCTGTGGCCCTGGGCATCCTGATGTAGTTGGAGATGTCCCTGGTCAGTGCAGGGGGTTGTGCAAAATGACTTGAGGGTCTCTTCTAAGCAAATGCAACCTGTGAATCTGTGATGTGGTGCTAAGCACGAGGCTGGTAGAGATAGACAATGGTTTGACTTGATGATCTTACAGGTCTTTTCCAACCAGAATAATTCTATGATTGATTCTAAATGTGCCCCTAACAACTATGGCCTTTTTATCCCCTGCAAACTGTAGAAAGCAGGAGATATTATAGCAGAAATCACATTTGCTCTGTAAATAATCTCTGCTATTAAGAAAATAATTGTGATCCTTTCTGCTTATTCTGTCTCAAAAGAATAACTGCAGGCACAGTACTGAAACCTGTTACCTCCTCCTTGTTCTTTCAAAATAAAAACCCAAACCGAAATGCAGGAGTAAGCAAATTGCTTCTTAAGAGACACTACTTCTTCACTAAGCATGCAATTGACCTATGGATCTTGCTGCCTTAAGGTATTATTGAGGCAAACAATTTAGCCAGGTTCCAGCAAAGTCTAGCTATTTATATAAATAGTGAGAAGAATCCAGAGCTATAATAGCTGCTATAAAACAGAACGAATTTAGGAACTCAGAATTAAGGACAGAGCAAGATTACTAGCTCAATTTTACCTGAAGTTTTGCCATGTACAGTGTTTAAATGAAGTCTCGGCTCTAAAACAAGTTGTTTTGTGAGATGTGAGATGTTCTCCTTAAAAATGTGTAAGATACAGGCCGCTGATTCACTTGAGAAGTCTGAAAAAGTGAAAACTGGAATTCAGATGAGCAGAATGCTTGCTTTCTGCCTGGAAAAAAAAGAAAATAAATAAATAAATAGTTATCTTGTACTGAAGGGAACACTTCTTTGCAGACCTGACCTGTAAGGTTTGAATAAGGTTTCTTGAAGTTTTCTCATGAGAACAGTTGGACATTGGAATAATGTCCCAAGACAAGTACTGGGTTCCACTTCATTGGGCAGTTTGAAGACTCAGCTTGACAGGGTTCTGGGGGCCATCTGATTTCAACTACACCATCACCTGGAAAGGTTGGACCAAATGATCTTTGGGGTCCCTTCCAACCCCACATTCTGTGATTCTGTGGCAATTGTGATTGCACAAAGAGAATTGCAACTCTCTGAGTAGCGAGGGAAAGAAAATATTCATGTTGACAGCTGATACCCTTTCCATGCCAGCCGTGAGTTCTGGGACTTGTACACGGACGCAGAAAAATGATCATCAGTCCTGCTATGATACATCCACACTAGAAATTGTAGAGCAAATGGAGGTTTTATCTAGAGTGTGCCAGGGATCACAGAATCACAGACTCACAGCATGTCAGAGGCTGGAAGTGACCTTGAAAGGTCATCTGGTCCAACCCACTGCCAGAGCAGGATCACCTATCATACAGGAACTCATCCAGGCAGGTTTTGAATATCTCCAGAGGGAGAGTCTTCACAACCCCCCTGGGCAGCCTGTTCTAGTGTTCTGTCATCCTCACAGGGAAAAAATTCCTCATGTTTGCATGAAACTTCCTATGATGGCCCATAGAAATGAAAAGTTTCACAACTTAGTAAGTTTTGGTGCTTCAACAACACACATCTGCAAAGCTATAGTAGAGATATAGAACAATAGAATCGTAGAACTGTTGAAGTTGGAAGAGACCTTGGTGATCATCAAGTCCAGCTGCTCACCTAGAGCTCACAATCCCACCATTACTGCTAAGCCACTACCACCAAACCACATGTCTTTGAAAAATGCCTCCAGGAATGGCAACTCCAACATTTCCCTGGTGTCAAAGATGTGGTAGAGTTAGATAGTGTTTGGACATGATGATCTTGAAGGTTTTGTCTAATCGTATTGACTATGTGATTCTGTCATATAGAAACTACCTGGCCCATCAGTGAAGCCTTTCTTGTGCTGGTCTTCTGGGTACTTATTTTTTCTCCAGGCACAATGATTCAATTTGGTTGACAGGCCATTCTGCCACTCCAAAGGATGTTATTTATGCTTATAATTATCAGAAAACCTTATTAATGTTTAGAAACACTGAAAGGTGGGTGTCAAGAAGAAGATGCTAGTCTCTTTTTAGTTGTGTGCTGTGACAGGACAATGGCCAATGGATACAAAATAGAACACAGAAGTTCCACCTCATTGAGAGGAAAAACATCTTTTCCTGTGAGGGTGCTGAAGCCCTGATGCAGGCTGCCCAGAGAGTTTGTGGCTTCTGCTTCTCTGGAGACTTTCAAGATCCATCTGAATTCATTCCTGTGTGGCCTGCCCTAGGTGATCCATCTTTGGCAGAGAGGCTGGACTATTGATCTTCAAAAGTCCCTGTGAAATCCTACCATTCTATGAGTCTAAGGATCATAGTAGAGTCTTTTTTTCTGATCAGATGGTGGAAACAAAGACAAATACAGGTGAAGGTAGAACATTGATATATTTTTCTTTTAAGAGTACAAGGTAGCTGAAGAACAGACAGACCAGAGGGAGAAACCTTGAGAAGCTCTCTTCCTCAGCTCACCAAGTTCAACACTTCAGTCCTAAGATGGGAGGCAGGAAAATGCAGCAGGTTTCATATCTGCTTACCTTGAACGTAGCTCAAGGACAGCAGTTTCTGAGCCTCTCAAATATAGGAAATACTCCCTGTGCAGCGGATCCAAAATTACCTGAGTTCTGAAATCTTAGTGACACCTTAGTTGATAGGTTAGTTCTGCCCTTCCTCACATTTCCACAAGAAATCTCTCTTTTCCATTGTGTTTCAGAAAGCCATGAACAATATATCCTTTTGTCTCCCCTCCTCTGAACGGCATTGCTGTGCTAAATTACATTTTATAAGCATTCAGTCTATTTCAAGAATTTCCATCTACAAAACATGATGTTGACAAATTTGGGTCTTTTTGGTGTGGCAGAGGGAGAAACAAAAGCAAACAAAGTTCTCCAGCTGCTGGATTTTTCTCCTAATTACTTCCCATATCAAATCACTTTCCTGGATGTCATAGAATTATAGAATCAACCAGGCTGGAAGAGACCTCCAAGATCATCCAGTCCAACCTATCCACCAGCCCTATCCAGTCAACCAGACCATGGGACTAAGGGCCTCAGCCAGGCTTTTCTTGAAGACCTCCAGGGACGGTGACTCCACCACCTCCCTGGGCAGCCCATTCCAATGGCAAATCACTCTCTTTGTGAAGAACTTCCTCCTAATTCATCTAATATCCTACATCATTCTTTATTTCAGTTTAGTGTCAATAATTCTCTGTCCACTGCAGATTTTAATACATGGGCAGAAAGAAAATGCTGTTATGATTAAATTAGGGCACACATAAGTGAGAAGAAGCTTTCAGTAAGTAAAGTTAAAATTTCCTTCCTCTCTCCTCTTTCTTAATGTACAACTCCCTTAGCTGTCTGCAGTCCTCTAAGTACTTGAGGGTGGAGGAGCTGGAACAGGTGAGCTGGTTAGAGTTAGTTGGGAGACAACTGAGAATAAATTCCAGTACTGAATAGATGAGTAGTACCACAAGGCTCAGTACAAAAGGGAAAAAAAAACCAACCCACAACACAAAACCAACCAAAACAAAAAAAACACTCCCAACAACAACAGAAAAGGAGGCCACTCTAAAAGCACAGTTTCATTATAAGGACAATTCTCTTCTTCCCTTTGCAGACTGGAAAGGCCAAAGTGTCGCACTCTTACTTGTGACACACTGCCCTTTTTAATGTCTTGATTTTTTTTCCCATCATCACACATACACTTTTGGTTTGGATAAAAATCCATTATTTACAGAATTCACAAACCCTAATCATTAGATTGAAAAATAAAGAAGAAAACAGATAAAGAAGTGAAATAAGCTGGAAGGAGATTCATTTGGGGAATTAATTTACAATGCCAAAAATGTAATTACCAACTGATTAACACATTTTTTTTCTTCCCTCTTATGGGCATTTATTTTTAATTTATAAATTTCAATGCTCATTATACCTTGATTACACTCTCTTTTGGAAGGAAATAAGATTTGAAGAGGTTTCTATTTTTTCCCTGGTTTATTGTTTCCATACAGTACTTGAATCTGTTTGTACTTTCTCTCACTTGAGGTTCTATTTTGAGTTGACTGTATTTGGGGGGAACAAACATGTTTAAGGGTACTTGGTTTCAAATCAATCACTGAAGAGCTAATTTTAAGTGGCACTGGCGTCTGCTCTAAGCTGCAAAGTGTCCTTGTGGCACTGCCAATGCTCTGTGCAGATCAAGGAAGGAGCAAATACAAAGGTCATCCATAAAATGCTCTGAAGTTGTAGGCAGATTTCTAGAAAAGACAGGTAATCTTCCTGCTCTGCAGAAATACTGCTCTGCTCCTGGGTCAAATCCATCTCTTATATCTACCAGCACTTCTGCAAGCCCATCATTGTTATGCTTCAAACTAGAATCATAGAATCATAGAAGGGCATGAAGCAACATAAGAAGATGTGGGGACTATTAGGTGACACAATCTAGTTTATTCATTGCATTATTTTGAGCAAGCTGCCTACAATGTCATTTCTGTTCCAATCAAACTAAGATGATAGAGGGCTGGAGCACCTCCTCTATGGGGACAGGTTGACACAGCTAAGGCAGTTCAGCCTGCAGAAGAGAAGGCTCCAGAGAGACCTTATAGCTGCTTTACAGTACCTGAAGAGGGTCTATGAGAAAGCTGGGAAGGAACTTTTTACCAGGGCTTGTAGTGCTAGGACAAGGGGGAATGGATTGAAGCTGGAAAAGAAAAGATTCAGAGTGGATATTAGGAAAAAGTTCTTTACAGTGAGCATGGTGAGGCACTTGAGCAGCTTGACCAGAGAGGTCATGGATGCCCCCTTCAAGGTGGGGGGTGTTCAAGGCCAGGTTGGATGAGACTTTGATCAACCTGGTCTAGTGGAAGGTGTCTCTGCCCATGATGAGGAGTTGGAACTAATGATCTTTAAGATCTCTTCTAACCCAAACCATCTTATGAGTCCATATATCTGGACATATTCTGGCATCTTGTTGAGTACTGCAACAAGACCTGTTAAAGAATGGGCAAGCCTTTAGGAAGCAGAGATAAACAGAGTTCCAGACTCTTAGAATCAGTTGCAGAACTGCCTATGTGCTGTTTTGTAGATTGTAACAAAAGCACAGTAATTCAAGTTAGACTAACTGGAAATCAGAATCATAGAAGTATAGAATAATTTAGGTGTTTTCCAAACTCTAAGATCAAGTCCAACCATAAACCTAACACTGCCATGTCCAAATAATCTGTGTCCTCAGTACCATATCTAAACATGTCTTAAATAGCTTCAGAAATTGTGAGAAGGAGGTCACATTCCTATTTGCAACAGACTGATATCTTCACACATACATGTGCATGGTGGAGGTCAGTCTCTTCTTACATGCAGGTGACAGGACAAGAGGAAACAGTCTCAAGTTGTGCCAGAGGAAGTTCAGGTTGGATATTAGGGAAAAATACCTTCCATAAATGGTTATTGGGAATTGGAACAAGCTGCCCAGGGAGGTGGTGGAGTCACCATCCCTAGAGGTATTTAAAAGACATGTGGACGTGGAGCTGAGGGACATGGTTCAGTTATAGTGGCTTAGTAGCAGTGGTGCAATTGCAAGCTCAAGGCAAGCAGTTGGACATGATGATCTCAAAGGTCTCTCCCAAAGTCAACAGTTCCATGGTTCTATGGTTTCTGAGTGAACTATATCAGGCGGGTCACCAGACAGCAGGTTTGTAAGGTGTCTTGGCTGTATGCAGGCTGTGCTGCACAGAGAAGGAAGTGTTCCATCCATGCCAATGGGTGCTGGACTGTGAAATCAAATTGTAGGAACTGTTCAAATCTAATGCAATGGATTGCAATGAAATCAGTGTAAACGACTTTGGAAATATTCAGAAAGAGATCTGACAGTGGCACAGAAAAGAATTGTCAGCAACTAATCCCATTTCCCACATCAAATACATATCTTTTCAGCTGTTCAGTTAGTTCTGTGATAGTTAGTGCAAGAAAAACACCAACTCAATTACGGCAAAAGATTAACGTCCACTTTTTAGGCTATCAGGGAGTGATAGGACTGGGGGGGGGGGGGGGGGGGGGGGAATGGAGCAAAGCTGGAGGTGGAGAGATTCAGCCTGGATGTGAGGAAGAAGTTGTTGAGCATGAAAGTGGTGAGAGCCTGGAATGGATTGCCCAGGGAGGTGGTTGAGGCCCCATCTCTGGAGGTGTTTAAGGCCAGGCTGGATGAGGCTCTGGCCAGGCTGCTCTAGAGTAGGGTGTCCCTGGGCATGGCAGGGGAGTTGGAACTAGATGATCCTTGTGGTCCCTTCCAACCCTGACTGATTCTCTGTTTCTCTGTTTCTTTAGGCTATACTGTGTTTATTACAGTTGACATTTTAGGGGATTGTTTGCATGCCCTTTATCATTGTTGGATGGGAGATCTGGACAGCCTAAGGAAGTTGTTTGTGTGTGGAAAGTTACAGCTGTTCTCCATTTTCTTCAGTAAATATATGCCTGCTTAAACATTTTCTGAGCTCAATGCAGTTAGATGAACACTAATTTTAACTATTTTTCCTGTTAGTAGTACATAAAATAATGAAAAATCATCTTAGGTATCTAACAGAAACAGAAGTGTTATTAACTGGAAACTGCCATGTTGTTTATTTGTTGCTTGTCTTTGGGAGAACAAATTTCATGTTGGATATTAGGAAAAAAAAAATCACATAAGAGGTTATTAAGCATTGGAACAGGCTTGTGGTGGAGTCACCATCCCTGGAGATAGTCAACAGACAGGTGGATATGGTGCAGAGAGACACGGTTTAGTGACAGTGGCTTAGCAGTAGTGGTGGGATTGTGAGCTCTAGGTGAGCACTTGGACTTGATTACCTCAAAGGTCTCTTCCAACCTCAATGGTTCTGATTCCATGAGTTTTTTGTAAATCACAGTTCCTGAGGGGAAACATATTGGTTGGTATTGGACCTTAGACTTTTTGAGGGTACTCATTTTTGTTCAAAGTAAAACTTCATTGGAGAGAAATGTCTGTTGATTCTATATTTCCCTAAAACAAAGAAAGAAACAACTAAGGCCATATTTTTTCTAAAAAAAAAAAAAAAGAAATAAAACCAATCTAAAGCCATTGTGTGATGGTGTTAGAATTATGGAATCACAGAATGGAAGGGGTGGGAAGGGACCTCTGGAGATCATCCAGTCCAACCTCCCTGCCAAAGTAGAATCACCTAGGGCAGGCCACACAGGAATGTATCCACATTCCTGTCTTAAAAGTCTCTAGAGAGTGAGACTCCACAACTTCTCTGGTATGATGGTTTGGGTGTTACCCACCCCCCACACACTTGTGAAAACCACCCAGCCTAGACTCAGCAGACCTGGAAATTGGAAGAATGAAGCTCTGTTTACAGCTTAGGACAATATACAAGCAGATATTTACAGTATATATAGTTATAGACAGAAATAGACAAGATAAAAGGTAATACAGAAACACAGCTCCCCTCCCAGAAACCTGAGTCCCCAGGAGGGGCTCCCAACCACCCTTCCACCTTCTTTCCACCCCTCTGCCTTACCCCAGACTTTGCCTTACATTTAAGGTGAGTTTGGAGGGTTGGCCTTGGTGGTTAGGAAGCAGAAGGATTAGTCAGGCAGCAAGTTAGGGAGAGAGAAGTTCCTGCAGCCCCAAAAGCCATAGAGAGACTCTGTTACCTATGTGTATGTTCCTGTTCTTATACATCTCAGTAAGCCTATGAATGAAGTAGACATCACCATTGCTCCTTTTTCACAGCCTATAATCTAATTCTCCTCACCAAAATATTCTAGCTAGCTTCAAACTAGCACATCTGGGCAGTCTGTTCCAATGCTCCAACACCTTTACAGCAAAGAAGTTTCTCCTTATGTTTAGGAGGACCTTCCTGTGTTCCAGTTTTGTGTCTGTTGCCCCTTGTTCTATCATAGGGCACCACTGAGAAGAGACTGGACACTCCTTAACAACCACCCTTCAGATATTTAGAAACTTGAAATAGGGCTGCATGAAGTAAACCTCATTGAATTATGCTGTGTTTTAAGAAAGATCTCACTTGACCACCAGGGAAAGAAAAAAAGGCAATGCTTCCATGTAAGACTTTATTTTACCAAAAATTAAAACCCAACCCAACCCTCTCAAACTGCTAAGTCAACCATGTTGCAAATTGCCTAATCAATAAAACAAGCAGTTAATTTTTAATGGGATGTTAAAAGCCCTCTCAAACTTGATCCATATTTCCATAAAACTGTTGGAGGCAAATTTAAAGCAGAACAATTATTTATTGAGGAATTTCCATTATAGCCATGGAGCTGTGAGTGGGAAATGAACCTGCAGCACAAAGCTAGGTCCATTCACTCACTTGAGTCTGCAACATCATTTCTGATTGATGAAGTAAATCTATGAAGCAGTTGTGATTTTCAGCTATTTATTTTTAGTGCTGTTTCCAACTGCAGGAATGTCTGAGGTCAGACAGCACAATGCACTCTGCAGGTGCAACCTGTAAGGGTACCCAAAGAGAATGATCCAGTCAAAACAGGCCACTAGCTGTTAAGATATTCATTATTAATGATAAATACAGTCATGTCAATTACACAGAAGTGCTCCACAAGCACTCTTTTGCTGAGTGTGTCATAAATGGAAGTGGGTCTTGAAAGACAAAAGAGCAACAAGCTTTGAAATGATTTCTGGGAATAGAATCCACACTCTCAGCCTAGCAGTGAGGGAAATATTGAAAGCAGCCCTGCAGAAAAGGATTGCATCAAAAGAATCATGGCCTCAGATACAGAGAGGTGATTCTGCCATTCTGCTCTGGGTGCACCTCACTTGGAGTATTGTGTTCAGCTCTGGAGCCTTGCTGCAAGGACATAGACCTGATGAAGAGGATCCAGAGAAGGGTTATGAGGATGATCAAAGGGCTGAAGCACCTCTCCTATGAAGACCAGATGAAATAATTTGAGCTACCTAGTCTGGAGAAGAGAAGCCTCCAGAGAGACCTTATAGCTGCATTTCAGTATCTGAAGGGGACCTACAGGAAGGCTAGGGAGGGTCTGTTTAGAAGGGCTTGTAGTGATAGGATGAGAGGCAATGGCTTGCAACTGAAGCAGGGTAAATTTCGGTTGGACATTAGGAGACAGTTCTTTATACTGAGAGTGGTAAAAGATTGGAAGAGGCTGCCCAGGTGTGATGGTTTAGGGTTACCCCACCCCTCCCACACTTTGTATTTGCCCCAGCTAACTCAGACTGACCCTGGGAATATAGATGAAGCAATTTATTTACAGCTAGCAGAATTTACAAGCAGCTATTTACAATATATACAGTTATATACAATTATATACAGAAATATACAAAGGATAAACAATACAAAAGCACAACTCCCCTCCCAGAAACCTGAGTCCCCAGGAGGGGCTCTCAAACCACCCCAACACCTCCCCCGGCCCCTCTCAACCTTACCCCAGTTCTCAGGAAGAAAAGAGGTACAGCCAAGAGGTTAGGGAGCAAGGTTAGTGGGAGCAGGGTTAATGAGATGTGACCAGGTCTAAGGCAAAAGCAAGAGTGAGAGACAAAAATGGAGAAAGTCTTTCTTCTTCCCAGAGTTCTCAGCGAGACTGTGAGAGAAGTTGACATCAATTGTTTTCATTTCACTGCCCGTTATCTAGTTCTGTTACCAAAACATTCCAGCTTGCTTCAAACTAGCACACCAGGGATGTGGTAGAAGCCCTGTCCCCGGAGACCTTCAAGATGAGACTTGCTGTGGCCCTGGGCATCCTGATGTAGTTGGAGATGTCCCTGGTCAGTGCAGGGGGTTATGCAAAATGACTTGAAGGTCTCTTCTAAGCAAATGCAACCTGTGAATCTGTGATGTGGTGCTAAGCACGAGGCTGGTAGAGATAGACAATGGTTTGACTTGATGATCTTACAGGTCTTTTCCAACCACAATAATTCTATGATTGATTCTAAATGCACCCCTACAGGAAGGGTGGAGAGGGACTGTTTAGAAGGGCTGGTAGTGATAGGATAAGGGAGAATGGTTTGAAACTGGAGCAGGGTAGACTTAGGTTGGATATTAGGAGGAAGTTCTTTATGATGAGAGTGGTAAAATACTGGAACAAACTTCCCAGGGATACGAGGAAGCCTGATGTTGGAGACATGCTGAGAGCCTGGGGAAGGGAAGGCTCTGGAGAGAGCTTATGGCACCATTTCAATATCTGAAGGGCACCTACAAGAAAGCTGGGGAGGGACTGCTTAGAATGGTGTGTGACAATAAGATGAGGGGCAGTGGTTTTGAGCAAGAGCACGGCAGACTTAATCTGGGTATTAGGAGGACATTCTTCACAATGAGAGTGGTGAAATACTGGAACAGGTTGCCTGAAGATGGAGACCCCAGCCCTAGAGGCATTCAAGGTCAAACTTGATGTGACTCTGGACAACCTGATCCAGTTGGAGATGTCCCTGTGCAGTACTGAGGGGTTGGACAAGATGACCTTTGAAGGTCACTTTCAACCTGATTCATTCTGTAATTCTGTGGCTCACTGAAAAAGTAAACAGGCAAAGCTCAGAGCAGTCTTTGAAAATCAACTTGTTATTTTGTTGTTTGTTTGACTGATTGTTGTTTGTTTTTTTATGGTAATTGAAACAGCATTTATTTTGGCATCAGACCTGATCAAGATTTTTTCTTTTTGCACTAAGATATTCCAAGTGAACTGAGGGTGAGAGGCAATTTAGCACTGTTTCTCTTTTGGGAGTTATCCAGGTGCCAGACTCCTTTGCCACGCAGCAGAGCATGTTTCAACATGACTCTTCTTCATTCCAATGAATTAAATACAAATGCATTCTGGTAAGAGGAGTCTGGGTTAGGCATTGTGTTGGAGGCTTACAATACTTAGGAATTACTACTCCTAGGAAGCATTGTGCCACTGTGAACCACAGAGCTTAATAGTGAAGATTAGACAAAGGATTTTCATGTGAGAACTGTTGATATGCTTGGCTCTTTTAATCAGAAATGTTAAAGCAAGACATTAATTAGCTTAATGTCTAGCCTGTGAAAATATTAGGAAATAAGTAGATGAAGTCTAAGTGAAATTTATGGAAATCAGCCTAGGGAAGATAAAGCTCCAGGGAGACCTTCAACCAGTTCGCAATCCACCTCACTACCTGATCATCCAGACCACACTGCCTCAGTTTAGCCAGAATGATGCTGTGGGAGATGGTGTCAGATGCTTCACTGAAATCAAGATAAAGCACATCCACTGCTCTACCTTCATCTAGTCAATCACAATAAACTTCTCTGCTCAGGCCCAGCTATTGATGATACTTTAGCAATATCACAGAATGTTAGAAGTTAGAGGTTGATGATCCAGAGATCATCAAGCCCAACCCCACTGCCAAAAGGAGGATCATCCCGGGTAGTTCACACAGGAATGCATCCAGATGGGTTTTGAAAGCCTGAAGAGGAGATTCCACAAACTCTCTAGGCAGCCTGTTCCAGTGCTCTGTCACTTTCACTGTAAGGAAGTTTCTCCTAATGTTGAGGTGAAACCTTCTATGTTCAAGTTCATATCTTTTGTTCCTTGTCTTATCATTGTGCACCCCCATCCATTTGACACCAATCTGTCAGACATTTATAAGCATTGATCAGATCCCCTCTCAGCCTTCTCATCTCCAGACTAAACAGCTCCTGGTCTCTCAGTGTCTCTTCATAGGGAAGATGCTCAAGACTTCTAATCTTCCTTGTGGCTCTCCATTGGGCTCTCTCCAGCAGATCTCCATCTCTCTTGAATTGGGGATGCCAAAACTGGACACAATATTGCAGGTGTGGTTTGAGCAGGGCAGGGCAGTGGGGGAGAAGAACCCCCTTAGACCTGCCGGACATACTTTTCTTGATGTACCCCAGGATGGCATTGCCTCTCTTGGCCACAAGGGCACAATGCTGTCCCATGGAGAACTTGCTGAAAGACCTCATGCTTTGCATATATATATATATATATATATATATATATATATATATATATACACATATATGTATATATATAATCTGTATTTGGTTTTATTTATAATTTTTTTTTAATTTGTTCTCTTTATTTCCTCATTTTTTTCCTCTTAGCCAAGTGTGACTTGCTCTTCTTCAGCCAACATAGTGAGCCAGTGAAGATGTCTGGTTACTATTTCAAGCAGAAATGACAAAGGGCTGCTCATGAATAGTTTGGTTTCAATGCAAACACTACAGTCCAGTTTTCAATATTATTATTTTTTTTAACCTCCCTTCTCCCCAGTTCCCCTCCTTTCCTCTCCATCTTCTACTTTCCCCCATCTTCCTCCTTTCTCTTCCATCTCCTTCCTTTTGTTGTTTAGCCTGGAGAAGAGGAGGCTCAGAGAGGACCTCATTGCTGTCTACAACTACCTGAAGGGAGGCTGTAGCCAGGTGGGGGTTGGTCTCTTCTCCCAGGCAACCAGAAACAGAACAAGGGGACACAGTCTCAAGTTGTGCCAGGGGAAGTACAGGCTGGGTGTTAGGAGGAAGTTGTTGCCAGAGAGAGTGATTGGCATTGGAATGGGCTGCCCAGGGAGGTGGTGGAGTCACCATCCCTGGAGGTGTTCAAGCAAAGCCTGGCTGAGGCACTTAGTGCCATGGTCTAGTTGACTGGCTAGGGCTGGGTGCTAGGTTAGACTGGATGATCTTGGAGGTCTCTTCCAACCTGGTTAATTCTATGATTCTAAGATTTTCCACCATATCTGCCCCTTTTGCACAGCACACCTCATTTCCCCCCTTTTTTTCCCCAAACTCAGAGCACCTGGGTTCTGTTGGAGTCTCCTCCCACTCCAGGTGTGACCATTTCACTCCCTTTTTTAATCGGCCCCAGGAAAGGCAGTGTCTAAGCTTACCTACCTGGGCAGAGGGATCCTCCTTCCATCATCATTTGTGAGTCCTCATGGTGCACACTGGGTGACTGGGAAGTGGGCAAAGGCCAGGGGGCCTGGTGGCTCACTGGTTAGGTAGGAATAGGCTTGATTATCACAAAACATCATCCATGGGTGCTGGCTGGGCCTCCTTAGTTAGGCTGAACTCCTCTCTGCTTAGCTGCTTCTTTCTGCTCACTTGTAAAACTGACAGGAATGAATCTGTGAAATGTTTATGAGAACACTGAATTAGCACAGAGGAAACCTGGCAACGAGGGTTCATCTTCATGAATGCAACGTGAATATTAACTCTCAAACCACCATTTCATTTGCCAAGTGGATAGCATATTTAGCAACTCAGTTTGTGCCACTGGTAGTTTTGAGTGCAAAATCCCCACTGAAATTCCAAAAAAATCAGTAATAAAACCTGCAGAGCTGCTGGCAAAGTGTGAGCCTGCCTGAAGTCACCATTTCACAGGATCACAAAACGTTAGGTTTGGAAAGGACTTCTGGATAGCATCTCCTCCAACACATCTGCTAAACCACCTACTCACCTAGCTCTAGTCTCCTAGAGCATGTTGTACAGGCTTCTGCTCAAATAAATTTTGAGTCTTCACCTTCTTACAACCATCTTTCAGGGAGCTGTAGATGCTCCAGTCCCCTCAATCTTTGTAGCCCTTCCCAAGATTCTTTCTCTAGCAGTTGCTTTGTTCTTTTGAACTGGGGACCCCAGAATTCTCACCAGTAAGGCAGAAGAGAGGATATTTTCTTACTCTGCTGTCCATCTTCCTTGTAATGCAACCCAGGACAGAGTTTGCTTCATTTGCAATGACAGCACACTGCTACCTCGTATTTAACCTGGATTTCAGCACAGTTGCAGGTCCTTTCTGGCAGCTCTGAGATTATCTTGCAGTGCTGCAAAACTTGCTCTTTTCTCAGTTGACCTTCATGAGGTTTCTGCCAGCATATGCCTGAAGTTTTTCAAGGTTTCATTGGACTGAAAGTCTGCAGTTTGGTATGTCTGCAATCGCCCTCTGTTGAGCATTGCCCTTAGCTTTACTGGGTGTGTTTCCTGGTGTCGGGGTCCGGAGGCTGGCGAGAGGCGAGATCGGGGCACTGATGACTCGAGACAGCAGCTTCTATGCATCAGTACAATTTTATTAGGGTAATGCAGTGTCTTATATAGTGCTCAGAGGAGGTGTATCCAGCCAGCCTGGGGCTGGCACAAGTGGACAATACAGATTGGCCCAAAGCCACGTGCAGGGTGCAGATAGGTTACCCTTATCAAAACAACCTGTGGTTCCACCTCAGGGGGCTGGCAGGGTCAGCCCCCTGGAGCTGTGTCCACTCCAGGGGCCAGCAGGGTCCACCCCTCAGCAGGTGTGCGTGGGTTGCTCACAGTGCCTTCCAGCTCAAGGACTTTCTCCCATCACAAGTTCTCATGTTTACAGCTCATGTCTCACTGCGGGAGAAATTCTCCCACATCCTGGCATAACCTTCATGTTACTGTTGAAGCTATTGAATGATATTGGTCCCAGCACCACCCCCCGGAGTAACCTGCTACACACTAGAAATCAGGATATTCACAGAAACACAGAATTAACCAGGTTGGAAAAGACCTTTGAGATAGAGTCCAACCTAACACCTTCTAATTAATTAAACTGTGGCATTAAGTGCCTCGTCCAGCCTTCTCTTAAACACCTCCAGAGACAGCAACTCCATCACCTCCCCAGGCAGCCCATTCCAATGGCCAATCACTCTTTCTGCGAAGAACTTCTTCCTAACATCCAACCTAAACCTTGCAGCAGCCTTCCAGTGCCTGAGGGGTGTTTTTTTACAAGGGGGCTTTTTCACAAGGACTTTTCGTGACAGTACAAGGAACAATGGTTTCAAACTAGAGCAGGGTGAATTTAGGTTGGATAGGAGGAAGAAATTCTTCACAGTGAGGGTGGTGAGATACTGTAACAGGTTACCCAGAGAGGCTGTGGATGCCCCCTCACTGAAACTGTTCAAAGCTAGGCTGATTGTGGCCTTGAGCAACCTGCTCTGGTGGAAGATGTCCCTGCCCATGGCTGGGAGGTTGCAGCTAGATGATCCTTAAGGTCCCTTCCAGTGCATTCTATGATGCAGAATAAAAAATAGGTACAGCAGTCTCCTACAGAACAGTTATTCTGGATTTCTTTCTGAGCGTTAATTCCTTACCATCTAGATGAGGTTCAATGTAAGCCAAATTCAAGGTATTGTTCTTAAATTTCAAGAGCCTGAGTCACTGAGAATGTTTTCCTACAGACATGGTCTCTCTCACTGCCTACTTCCCCTGAGAGAATCAGCAGTTGTTAGATGGAAGGGAAAAAAGGGAGCTGTTACAAACATAATTCCTGTGAGAAGTCAGCAGGATCTGCTCTTGACATGTGATGCATACAAGATGCTAATGTGTATGTCTGTTGGTAGCTTCCAGATGTGTGTAGCTGTCAGGAAACAATTGTTCTGGGTGGTGTAAATGCCACCCTTGGGGACATTCAAGCTCAAAGTTGATTGGGCTCTAAGCAACTTGATCTAGTTGGGTACATTCTTGCTGCTGCAGGTGGGTTGGAGATCTTTAATGTTCTTTCTAATTCAAGCCATTCTATGAATTCAGAAAAGAGTGTTTTGACACTATTCTTACTATTGCAGTCAACATAAAAATACATGGACAGCCCAATACAGTTCATGTGCTGTGATACATGACATGTGCTCAGACTCAGATAAACTGAAGTTAAAGTACAGGATGGTAAGAGCTGTGAAAAGCCACTAAAGAAACTGTGTGATTGAAGTATCTGTTCTTTCAGCAGTTGTGTGACAGAATGGAGTTTAACTTGGCCTGCCTTCTCATTAGAAAATGGGTGAAGTCTGCATGAATCATAGAATCAACCAGGTTGGAAGAGACATCCAAGATCATCCAGCCCAACCTAATTCCCAGCCCTAGCCAGTCAACTAGACCATGGCACTAAGTGCCTCATCCAGGCTTTTCTTGAACATCTCCAGAGATGGTGACTCCACCACCTCCCTGGGCAGCCCATTCCAATGCCAATCACTCTCTCTGACAACAACTTCCTCCTAACATCCAGCCTATACCTCTCCTGGCACAACTTGAGACTGTGTCCCTTGTTCTGTTGTTGGTTGCCTGGGAGAAGAGACCAACCCCCACCTGGCTACAACCTCCCTTCAGGTAGTTGTAGACAGCAATGAGGTCACCCCTGAGCCTCCTCTTCTCCAGGCTAAACAACCCCAACTCCCTCAGCCTCTCCTTGTAGGGTTTGTGTTCCAGGCCCCTCACCAGCCTTGTTGCCCTTCTCTGGACATGTTGAGCACCTCAACATCTCTCTTGAATTCAGGAGCCCAGAACTGGACACAGCACTCAAGGTGTGGCCTGACCAGTGTTGAGTACAGGGGCAGAATAACCTCCCTTGTCCTACTGGCTACACTGTTCCTGATGCAGGCCAGGATGAAGCCACAGCTGGCTTCTTTCTTTCCACATTCTATTCAGAGGAAGAAATCTGGGCTCCAGCAAATCCAGGGAATAAAGTCAGGAATAACTGGGGCTAGGAACATGTGCGATTTTTCCATGTGCTAAAAGGATAGGCACACTCTGGGAATGAAGGTGTTGCCTTTGTGGCTTTTCAGGAAGCAGTGAAGATCCCAAGTGTCTGGTAACACTGCAGGAGCTTACACGTTTAGACAAGACTCTTTCTAGTCTTTAGGCAGTACTTTTCTGAATTTGCTTCAGCAGTAGGATGATATTCCTGAGAAATGTTCTTGAAGGCTAGAAGAGGAGCAGCAGCAAGGTGAGCTCCTCCTCCTTGTATAGAGAGAAGCTCAGTCTGAAAGGATCTCTGCTATGCCCCACATAGTTCATAGAAAGCACTAAATTGAGGCTTCAGGCACACTCTTGTGTGGGAGTTTGGTTTGAGTTTTTAAAATTTCATACATCTTGATTCAACTTTGATTTTGTTTTGGGTTTTGTTGCTGATTCTTTAAATGCTTTGGGATTACTTTGAGAGTTTTATACTCTCGTGCTCTGTGGAAATGATCAGTCTCATCAGTTCTTTCAAATGATCTTTTCGTAGCAGCCTAATATTTATTCTGTAATCCACAGTCTTATTTTCTAGGCAGATTCTTGTGTCCACTGGAAGGGTTTGCTGATTTTGATCTGCAACAGATGAATTGCTTATTGGAGATGTAATTGAGCTTTGGTGACACCTGATGTTTCCTTTTTTTAATTAGAGGTGATAACAAGAATACATTTGCTCTCTGTTTGTCCCCAACTCCCCTGGTATCCAGCCTTTAGGATATTAGAAGTTCATTTAGGCTGGAGATCCACAGAACTTTGGCAGAAATCACTAAACTGCTATGGTAGATGTGAATCATTCACTTAGAAAGAGGAAGAAACTGCATAATCAATTATTGATCTGTCCTGCTCTGTGCTTCCTCTTCTGATTAAATCTTTGAAAATATTGATACAAACAGCAAGAAAAAAATATCAGATTGGGAGGGGTGTGTGTGAATGTGTCTGACCTTGCCATGGGATGAAGACAGTTGAACACATAACTGAATGGGCAGATTCAGGGAGACCAGTGGATGTAGTCTACCTTGACCTTAGCAAGGCTTTTGACACTGTCTCCCATGATATTCTAGTGAGCAAGCTCAGGAAGTGTGGGATGGAAGAGCAGGCAGTGAGGTGGATTTGGAGTTGGTTACAAGATAGAGTTCAAAGAGTGGGGATCAATGGTGCTAGGTCCAGCTGGAGAGCTGTACCCAGTGGAGTCTCCCAGGGATCAATGCTGGGGGCAGTCCTGTTCAACATCATCATCAATGTCATTGATGAGGGGACCAAGTGTCTGCTCAGCAAGTTTGCTGATGACACCAAACTAGGAGGCTTGGCTGATATGGCTGAAGGCTGTGAGGACATCCAGAGAGACCTGGACAGACTGAGAGCTGGGCACAGAGGAGCCAGATGAGATTCAACGAGGACAAGTGCAGAGTCCTGCACCTGGGAAAGAATAACAAACTGCACCAGTAGAGGCTGGGAGGTGATCCGCTGGAGAGCAGCCCTGTGGAGAGGGACCTAGGGGTCGTGGTGGCTAACAAGTTAACCATGGCACAGCAATTTGCCCTTGTGGCCAAGAAGGCCGATGGCATCCTGGGCCTTAAGGATTAAGAAGAGTGTCCAGCAGATCAAGGGAGGTTATTCTTCCCCTCTATTCTGCCCTGGTGAGACCTCATCTTGAATATTGTGTTCAGTTTTGGGCTCCTCAGTTTAAGAGGGACAGGGATCTGCTGCAGAGGGTCCAGCAGAGGGCTACAAGGGTGATTAGGGGACAGGAAGGCATGGCTTATGAGGAGAGGCTGAGGGACCTGGGGCTTTTTAGTCTGGAGAAGACTGAGAGAGGATTTAATAAATGATTACAAACATCTGAGGGCTGGTCAGAAGTGGGGGGACAGGCTCTGCTCGCTTGCTTCCTGTGATAGGACAAGGAGCAATGGGTG
The DNA here is from genome assembly GCF_015220805.1 of Pogoniulus pusillus. NCBI lineage: Eukaryota > Metazoa > Chordata > Aves > Piciformes > Lybiidae > Pogoniulus > Pogoniulus pusillus. The sequence goes on along the minus strand of NC_087268.1, from coordinate 9,385,153 downwards.
TAAGTTGCACTATAAGAGGTTCCACCTCAACACAAGGGGAAACTTCTTGACTGTAAGGGTCACAGAGCACTGGAACAGGCTCCCCAGAGAGGTTGTGGAGTCTCCTTCTCTGGAGACTTTCAAGACCTGTCTGGATGCATTCCTCTGTGATCTGTGCTAGATTGTGTGGTTCTGTTCTGGCAGGGGGGTTGGACTTGATGATCTCCTTGGGTCCCTTCCAACCCTTAATATCTTGTGATCCTGTGAAGAGAATGCAAGAGGAGAGGGGAAGTTGCCTTGCAGCATGTGGTTGTCATTGTACAGCTGCTGAGAGAGGAATTTTCAGAAAGGCTGGCACTGGGTGTCCCTTCATGTGTTGTTCTGAAGAAGAACCCCACACAGAGGAGCTACAAGACACATCAACTGTGTCAATGTCAAACACAGGCCCAGAATGAAACTCTTCTGTAAACCATGAATACTTTCCTGTCCCATTAAAAACACTGAATCTGTCACCCTTCTGGCATGTGCTGGGGAAAACAGAGAAACGAAGCACTCAAAATCCCAAACAAAACAATGGTGACCAAGTTTACTAAAATATCTGAGTATTCATGTCTCAGGTACTTGGAAGGATGGAATGGAGCTTTACAGAAGCTAATTACCTCTGTGTTGAAGTGATGGTTTGGTGAGATTTGACTGATGGAATGAGAGAGAATGGATTGAAACTTGAAGAGGGTAAATTTAGAATGGATATTAGGAAGAGGCTCTTTCAAGTGATGTTGAGACACTGGAACAAGTTGCCCAGGGAGGTTATGAATGCCCCCTCGGTGGAGGTGTTCAAGGCCAGATTGGGCAGGGCCTTGATCAACCTGGTCTAGTTGAAGGTGTCCCTGCCCATGGCAGTGAGTTGGAACTAGGTGCTCTTTAAGGTCTCTTCTAATCCAAGCTGTTCTATGAGTCTATGACTGCAGTACTCACTGATGTCCTATCTTGAGAGGAATGTGGAACCCTTACTATGTTTCTTTGTGAACTCAGGGCCACAGTCTTTGGGATTTTGATGGTTAAATCCAGCTCTAGAGGTTTGTAGGTGCACCTTTAGCAGGTACAGAGGAAGGGCTTAATAAATAGCTCTAACTCATTTGCAGTTGTCACCTTTTGGACAGGAAGAAATAAATAAACCAAAGCAAGCCTAACACATACCACGTGGCAGAGACCAATCCACCTCAAACCAAAATCAATGTTATGCTTCCTGTTATTGTGTTAGGCAGAGGATTGAAAACTTGCTTTTCCAATTGATTTGTTTTCTACTGCAAAACTAATTATGGTCCAATGCAGTTCTTCCTCTACCTGCCTCCGGAGGGGGAACTATATTGGCAGTGGTGGCTCCTGTCCTTTGCTCAGGCAGCTGTGTCAATATCTCTCTTGCTTGGTTGTTTGCTGAAGGGTGAAAGATCCCAAACTTCAGCAAAGTCCTCCATGCATTCTTTCTTTTAAAGATACAGGTTTTTAAACTTTACCAGTCTGCAGATGCAGGCTGTTGATCAAAGCCACCCACTGTGGTGCCCTCACAGGCAGAATTGACACATGGATGCACATCGACATGTGGATCTGGTGCTTAGGGACATGGTTTAGTGAAAGTGGTTTAGGAATAGTGGTGGGACTGTGAGCTTTAGGAAAGCAGTTTGACTTGATAATCTCAAAGGTCTCTTGGGAGGAAGACCCTCCAAGAGGAATCAGTCCTTAGGAGTGGTGGGTGCTAATGGATTTTGCCTTTGCCAGGAATTTTCAGAGATACCAAATCAAGGACCTGAATTTCTGAGGGAGTTTCAAATTGAAACATAGTGAGGCATTGGAGTCCCCATCTGTGGAAGTGTTAAGAAAGTGAGTAGGTGTGGCACTTCAGGACATAGTCTAGTGGTCATGGAGGTGTTGACTAGACAGAAGGTTTGACTTGGTGAGCTTAATGGTTCTGTGGTTTGATGAGTCTACGAGATATCAGAGGACCTGTTTGTTTGGTTTTTTCTTTCGTTAATACTTTGAGAATGGAGAAGTTAGGAGAAAACCCTTCTTCTTTTAGTAATTTTTGCACCCAAACCATTGCTTTCCTGGAGATGTTGGTTAGACAAACAGAAATACAGCTGCTCCTGTGGGCAACTGCTGTCTGGGTGACTACTGTGAAACTCTTTCAATGCCAGTGGTGACTGCAGAGCAGATTTCATGGTCTATGTCAGCCTCAGAGACGGAGGCATAGCTCAGTTTGGGGTTTAGTAAACCACTGGTTTCATATGTAGTTCTCTCTCTCAAGTTGTCAAAACAGTGGAGTCCCAGATGAGACCTCACATGGAGTACTGTGTCCAGCTCTGGAGTCTTCAACACAGGAATGACATAAACCTGCTGCAGTGGATCCAGAGGGCCACAAAGATGATCAGAGCACCTCTCCTGCAAACACAAGGTGGAAGAGATAGGGTTGTTCAGCCTAGAGAAGAAAAGGCTCTGAGTCTTTAGATACTGCCTTTCAGTATCTAAAGGTGTTTCAGTCCAGAGGATAGAGACTAAAAATGTCTCAGGCCAGAGGAGAGACTTGTTCTTACATATTCTCATGTTGTGAAATTAAGGTACAAGTGGGGCCAAATATCAAAATCAAGATTATTTATTAAAGCATAAACTGAACAGAGAAAGAAATAAGGGGAGAGAAAGAAACAAATGGAGAAAGAGAAGAGCAGGAAAGGAATTATACTACCACACACACCACCCAAGATACTTTCTTTGGCTGGGGGAGGTCCCAGGAAGTGTGCTGCTAATTTGGCTTGGAGGAGGTGTTCCCACGTTCATCCTTGTTGGCTTGTGTTGTCCTTGGCTGGAGAAGGGGAGAGAGTATCCATGATTATTCTTCTTTCTCTGAGCAGCCTCCAGCGTGTACTGTTTCTCAGTGGAATTCTTCTCTCTTCTCCAGAAGTTCTTCTTTGACTGGATGCCCATGGTGATGTTTTCTCCACCACACTCACTAAAGTTGGTATAGGGTCAGTGTCTTTTATTCAGTTTTCTGCAGCTCCCCCTGGCCCACACCCCAGTCACACTAACACAGAAGTGACTGCCAGATGTGCTGTCAGTGGGCAGAGCTGACCCACCAGGCAAGTTGTTTGCAATGATCTTGTCTTTGCTGGACCTTCCAGCAGTACTTGTGCCTGCAGGGGTCTGGCACCAGTAGTGGCCTTTATCCCCTTGCCCCTCTGCCTCTCCTCCAATATACATCCCTGGGCTTAGTGGTCCTATAAGTGCTTGCACCACACCTCCTGAGCAGCTATTGTCTCTGGGGAGCAAAGCTGACTTTATATTTGTTGATTTACATGTACAAGAGAGACGAGATTTAGTCTCTCACAGAAGGGGACCTGCAGGAAGGCTGGGAAGGGATTGTTTAGAAGGGTTTCTAGTGATAGGATGAGGGACAATGGTTTGAAACTAGAGCAGAGTAGATTTAAGTTGGACATTAGGGGGAAGTTTTTTACTATGAGAGTGGTGAGATGGTGGCCCAGGATGTCAGGAGATGTGGTAGAGGCTCCATCCCTGAAGACATTCAAGATCAAACATGATGGGTCCTCAGCAGCCTTATATAGCTGGAGATGGGTGGAGAATGGCTGGAGAGCAGCCTTGAGGAAAAGAACCTGGGAGTCTGGGTTGATGAAAAGCTCAACATGAGCTGGCAGTGTGCATGTGCAACTCAGACAGCCATGTCCTGGGCTGCATCAAGGCTACAAGAGCTGGGGCTCTTCAGCTTGGAGAAAAGAAGGCTTTGAGGACACCCTATAGTAGCCTTTAAGTTTCTGAAGGAGGCCTACAGGAAGGCTGAGGAGAAACTATTTACAAGGTCTTGTAATGATAGGATGAGGGGCAATGGGTTTAAACTGGAAGAGGGGAGATTGAAACTACATGTTAAGAAAGGGTTCTTTACAGTGAGGGTGGTGAGACACTGGCACAGGTTGCCCAGGGAGGTTGTGGCTACTCCCTCTCTGGAGGTGTTCAAGGCCAGGTTGTATGAGGTCTTGAGTGACCTGTTCTAGTGGGAGGTGTCCCTGCCCATGGCAGGGGTTGGAACTGGATGATCTTTGAGGTCCCTTCCAATCTAAACCATTCTGTGATTCTATGTCCCTGCTCACTGCAGTGGGGCTGCAACTAGATGATCTTTAAGGGTGCCTTCCAACCTGATGCTTCTGTGATTGTGTGATTCAGTGAGGATGGCAGCAGTCATACCTGAGCTGGACCCTCTTAGCTTCTACAGGCACACTGGGTAATGCAGCAGTACATCAGTTCTGTCGAGAAAGAGCTTTGCACAAAATTTGCTTCTGACTAAATGTAAGGGCTGGGAGGTGGACTTTTCAGAGTAATTGTTTCCCCAGATGGTAAGAGCTGCAGTGGACAGTAAAAGCTTCCGTTGCTGTTGCCTTGCTAAAGAGCAGGTCTCAAAGCACCACAACAACTAGGCAAGCTCATCCTCTGCAGCAGAGCCCCAGCTGCCGCAGAGCTCTGGTGCAGTGTGCTGGGAATTCCACAGCAGCTCCCCTCTATATGAAAGAGCAGAAGGGTTTTAATAAATTAGATGTGAACTTCCTTGACACAATCACTGCATTTGCTGCTCTCTAATCTGTATTTTATTGTTGTTTTGCCTTTTGCTTCACACTGTCCTCTGCTTTCAATTTTTGAAGATGCTGGGGATGTTTGTGTTGTTAATGTGTAACTAGTGCAGACGCCAGTGGCAAACGGAGCAGCACTTGGTCATGCACTTTGGGATATGGTTTAATGGCCATGGTGGGCTTAGGTTGGTGGTTGGAGTCAGTGATCTTAGAGGTCTTTTCCAATCAAAACAGTTCTATGGTTCTGTGCCAGAATGGTGGTCTGTATCTTGAGTGCTCCTTGTTACCTGGGAGAGCTTCTGTAGTATAGGAAGAACAGACATGTGAGGGAAGAAATAAAAACTATCACAGAACTGTAGAAGTTGTGAGGGAACTCTGGCAATAATCTAGTCCAACCCCTCTGCCTAAGCAGGATCACCTAGGGCAGGCCACATGGGAACGTATCCATGTGGGTTTGGAAAGTGTCCAGAGAAGGAGACTCCACAGCAGCCCAGCACTCTCTGGGCAGCCTGATTCCAGTGCTCCAGCACTCACACAGGAAAGAAGTTGTTCCTCGTGTTCAGGTGGAACTTGCTGTGTTCAAGTTTGCGTCCATTGCCCCTTGTCCTGTCACAAGGCAGCAGTTAAAAGACACTAGCCTGTTCTGCCTGATGCCCACAGGTAGAGTATTTGTAAGCATTGATCAGATCCCCTCTCAGCTTTCCTTTCTGCAGGCTAAACAGCCCAGGTCTCTCAGCCTTTCTTCATCAAATAGATGTTTCAGTCCCTTCCTTGTCCTCGTAGCCTCTTCTGGATTCTCAAATAGTTCCCTGTCCCTCTCGAACTGGGGAGTCCAGGAGCAGACACAATACTCCAGATACTGCAAATAGATACAACACACATCACATCTTAGAAGGAGTGAAGAAGCTGAGGATCATCTAAGAGGTGAAATAATACTGCAGTATTCCTCTCTGAGGCCTCAGAGGTTTTTGTACCCCTAAACATTTCCTCTGAGATAGTCAGTTCATCAAAAAAAAAACAAAACAAAAAAACCCCTTAGATTTAATTCAGCATTATATCAGGGAGAAAGTTGTTTTCATGCTTTTCATATAATCATAGAATTGTTGTGGTTGGAAAAGGCCTTCGGGATCATTGAGTCCAACTAATCAAACACCACCATGTCCTGCAATGCCATGCGCACACATTTCCTGAACACTTTCAGAGACATTTACTCCATCACCTCCCTGAGGAACCTAGGGAAAGTGATTGAATAAACTATTTCTCATTGCTTGTCCTTTCTCAGCATCAATCCTCTTCTTGCCCCACCATTTGGAGTGGGCTGCCCAGGGAGGTGGTGGAGTCTCTGCCCCCAGAGATGTCGAAGAAAAGCCTGGCTGAGGCACTTAGTGCCATGGTCTAGTTGACTGGCTAGGGCTGGGTGCTAGGTTGGACTGGATGATCTTGGAGGTCTCTTCCAACCTGGTTGATTCTATGATTTGCAGCCCTCAACTGTGGTCCATCTGTTGCTGTATCTGCTACCTGTAGCAGGTTTTCTACCCTATACCTGGCTTTTGGCAAAGCTTTGTTTCAGTTGGCTACTGATCATATTGGCTCAGCTTACATGTTTTGCTTTCTCATTGGTTAATGTATTAACCAAATGTGGTGGAGGTCAGTAACCTCTCAGTATTATCTGATAGAATGAGAGGAAATGGCCTGAAATGTTGCCAGCAGAGGTTTAAGTTGGATGTTAGGAAAAAATTCTTGACTTCAGAAGTGGTCAGGCATTGGAACAGGCTGCCCAGGGAGACAGTGGACTCGCTGGAGGTGTTCAAGGAATATGTGGATATGGCACTTCGGGACATGGTTTAGTGACATGGTGGGCTTAGGTTGGTGGTTGGAGTCAGTGATCTGAGAGGTCTTTTCCAACCAAAACAATTCTTTGATTCTGTGATTCTAGATGCTGGATTGCATGGTGAATTTCCTTCCAAATGGAATGATCCTAGGGTGATAATTAGTGTCATGGAACTTTCTCTAGACTTTTAAATCTGAAGAAAACATTAGACTGTGAATTGTGTTATGGCATTACCTTTATGAGCTTACTGTCTACAACTACCTGAAGGGGCATTGTAGCCAGGTGGGGGGTGGCCTCTTCTCCCAGGTAACCAGCAATAGAACAAGGGGACACAGTCTCAAGTTGTGCCAGGGTAGGTATAGGCTGGATGTTAGGAAGAAGTTCTTCACAGAGAGAGTGATTTGCCATTGGAATGGGCTGCCCAGGGAGGTGGTGGAGGCACCGTCCCTGGGGGTCTTCAAGAAAAGCCTGGCTGAGGCACTTAGTGCCATGGTCTAGTTGACTGGATAGGACAGGGTGCTAGGTTGGACTGGATAATCTTGGAGGTCTCTTCCAACCTGGTTGATTCTATGATTCTATGATTTTATGAGCTTATTGACAGTTGGAAAGAAGATGTTCTGGAGTTGTAATCTATCCCATTGATCTTAAGAGACTTGTAAATCAAGAGATGGAACAAGATATCTTTGCTGCTGGTCATATTTACAGAGTCAACTGGGAAAAACTAATACCCCCAAGTTCCAAATGTGTTGATGGGTACCAAAAATCGTACCCCTTTACACCTATTGTTAAAACCTCCTACTCTTCCTCAATACATTTGCTGCAATTATACATGTTGAATATAACAGTCTTCATTGTATCAAAAGTGGAGCAAATAAAAGGAGCATAGAGTGAAATAAGCTTATTGTAAAATAAGCAGCACGAGAGTTGCATTATTGATTGCATGAATAGGTTTGGTGATTAAGTCATTAAAACATTGCTTGCAAGAGATGAAAAGTTAGATAAGTTGCAATCCCTGCAAAATAACCACACAATTACAAGCTTTAAATCCTGGGTTCTTGAGACTGTAAAAGAGCTTGTTGCAGGTCATGCATTAGCATGTTATCATGCATGTTACAATAAAGAAACTTGGCTTTTATAGATCTTTGTGCCACAAGGGTGCTGCAGGTGACATACTTCTAATTTTCAGTGACAGCGTATGTGGATAAGTCTCAGAACAGTGCTTTTCTCTCTAAGTTAATGAGGTCTTTTTTAAGGTGAAACAGATTACTTGAAAGGAAGAGCACCATCTTGTGACATGAAGAGTAATGTTCCTGTAGTACTTGATTCAGAGAAGGAAAGAAGTAGGCTTACATGGTTTTATCCCCTAACGGGATTTATAGAGCTGATTTTTCTCTTTCATTTGGCTTTTCTTTTAAGACCTAAAAGGGGAACTGACTCTTTCAAGTGATACAAATTTCACAAATCAGCTTTATTTCAAAAAATACTTCATTTTCCAATTTCATCTCAAAATTCTTTTTCTTTTTTTTTTTTCCTTTATTTTTTCCCTTAAAAAAAAAAAAAAATCTAGTCACTTCAGGGAAAAAAGATTGCTATGAAGTCTTAGCAGATTTTAAACCTGTCAGTTAGACCATGAGTCTGATACTGAAATGTTCTTTTCTTTTACAGGTTTATTGCCACTTACTTCATCTCTCAGAAGCTGTAAGGTAGGAGAATGATTTTATAAGCTTTCTTAATGGTTTGAAATTGCATCATGGGAGGTTTAGGTTGGATATTAGCAAAAATTTCTTTCCTGAAAGAGTAGAACAGGCTGCCCAAGGAAGTGGTGGAGGCACCATCCTTGGAGGTGTTCAAGAAACTTTGTTCGTGGCACTTTGAGACATGGTTTAATGTCCATGGTGATGTTAGGTTGATGGTTGGACTCGATGCTTGTAGAGATCCTTTCAAAGTGAAACAATTCTAAATGGCGTGAAGGGATGTGATGGTTTGAGTGTTACCTGCCCCGCCACACTTTAGAAATCACCCAGACTAGACTCAGCCAGCTCTGGAAATACGAATGAAGGTTGTATTTACAGCTAGCACAATATACAAGCAGATATTTACAGTAGATACAGTTATAGATAGAAATAGACAAGGTAAAAGGTAATACAGAAACACAACTCCCCTCCCAGAAACCTGAGTCCCCAGGAGGGGCTCTCAACCACCCCTTCACCTTCCCCGTGCACCTCTCAACCTTACTCCAGTCCTAAGGAAGTTTTCAACAGTAAGGAGAGAGGAGGAGGAGGCAAATGGCCTCTTAAACTGGGGGATGGGGTCGGGGAGCGGTGTGTTCCCCTGGAAATTCATGAGGAATTAGTTCAGGACCTGCTGAGCCATCTGGACACCCACAAGTCCATGGGACCAGATGGGATCCATCCCAGGGTGCTGAGAGAGCTGGCAGCTGAGCTGGCCAAACCACTCTCCATCATTTTCCAGCAGTCCTGGCTCACCGGAGAGGTCCCAGGAGACTGGAAAATGGCCAACGTGGTCCCCATCCACAAGAAGGGTCGGATGGAGGAACCTGGGAACTACAGACCTGTCAGCCTGACCTCAGTGCCAGGGAAACTGATGGAGCAGGTTCTCTTGGGGCCAATAACTGCGCACCTGAGGGATGGCAAAGATCTCAGGTCCAGCCAGCATGGGTTTAGGAAGGGCAGATCCTGCCTTTCTAACCTGATCTCCTTCTATGATCAGGTGACCCGCTTGGTGGATGTGGGGAGGCCTGTGGATGTAGTCTATCTGGACTTCAGCAAGGCCTTTGACACTGTCCCCCACAGCAAACTGCTGGCTAAGCTGTCAGCCCGCGGCTTGGATGGTAACACTCTGTGCTGGGTTAGGAACTGGCTGGAGGGCCGGACCCAGAGAGTGGTGGTGAATGGTGCCACATCCAGCTGGCGGCCAGTCACTAGTGGTGTCCCTCAGGGATCAGTGCTGGGCCCCATCCTCTTTAACATCTTCATAGATGATCTGGATGAGGGCATCGAGTCAGTCATCAGCAAGTTTGCAGATGACACCAAGCTGGGGGCAGAAGTGACTGAGCTGGAGGGCAGAAGGGCTCTGCAGCGGGACCTTGACCGCCTGGACAGATGGGCAGAGGCCAATGGGATGGGGTTCAATAGCTCCAAGTGCAGGGTGCTGCACTTTGGCCACAACAACCCCATGCAGAGATACAGGCTGGGGTCGGAGTGGCTGGAGAGCAGCCAGACAGAAAGGGATCTGGGGGTACTGATTGATACCCGCCTGAACATGAGCCAGCAGTGTGCCCAGGTGGCCAAGAGGGCCAGTGGCATCCTGGCCTGCATCAGGAATGGTGTGGTCAGCAGGAGCAGGGAGGTCATTCTGCCCCTGTACTCTGCACTGGTCAGACCACACCTCGAGTACTGCGTTCAGTTCTGGGCCCCCCAGTTTAGGAAGGACACTGAGATGCTTGAGCATGTCCAGAGAAGGGCGACGAGACTGGTGAGAGGCCTCGAGCACAAGCCCTACGAGGAGAGGCTGAGGGAGCTGGGGTTGTTTAGCCTGGAGAAGAGGAGGCTCAGGGGTGACCTTATTGCTGTCTACAACTACCTGAAGGGTGGTTGTGGCCAGGAGGAGGTTGCTCTCTTCTCTCAGGTGGCCAGCTCCAGAACAAGGGGACACAGCCTCAGGCTGCGCCAGGGGAAATTTCGGCTCGAGGTGAGGAGAAAGTTCTTCCCTGAGAGAGTCATTGGGCACTGGAATGGGCTGCCTGGGGAGGTGGTGGAGTCGTCGTCCCTGGGGCAGTTCAAGGCAAGGTTGGATGTGGCACTTGGTGCCATGGTCTAGCCTTGGGCACTGTGGTAAAGGGTTGGACTTGATGATCTGTGAGGTCTCTTCCAACCTTGGTGATACTGTGATACTGTGATAGAGGCTCAGCCAAAAGGTTAAGAAGCAAAGGTGAGTTAGGCCAAATGGAAGGGTGTGTTAGGGAGATGCAGCTCAGTCAGCAGCCTGAGTGAGTGAAAATGGCGAGAGTGTTATCTAATGTTTTCATTTCTCCTTCCCATACTCCTCAGCAAGACAGTGAGGGAAGTGGACATCACCATTGTTGTCCTTCCCCAGCCCATAATCTAGTCCTTCTCGCCAAAACATTCTAGCCTGCTTCAAACTAGCACGAGGGACCTGCCTATCTAGGCCTGTACAGCATCAATCATTTCTATCCTTAGATTCAATTTTGAGGAGACTTTTGGAGAGGAAACTCCATCCTAGCACACAAGGTCTTCAACTAGACCTGTCCACTCTTCCTATCAGACTGGATGTTCAGTCTGACTAAAGTAAGTTATAGCTGCCTAACTGGGGCATAGGTCCTGACAGAGTCAATCCTATCAGCAGAAATTTCTTCTGACACGTTTTTGTCCAAGCAGAGGCTTTGTCAAGTATCAGTTGTATAAATCTGTTGTTAAATAATCTATGTAAGAGAGCATGAATGCTGCCGGAGAATGGGAAGGAGTTCAGAATATATTGATTGGAAAACAACAGTTTTAGTGAATACAAGAGGATCAACGATAAACTCTGGTGCTTTTTTCTTTCTTAAAGTACAATTTTTAAACAGATTTTAGAAATGCAAGGCATTTCTGTTAGTGAGGACATGTTATTACTGTTGCCTCGGGCATTTAGCTCCATAACACATTTGCTTTAACAACCAACTTTTATTCTGTTATTTGCATAACCATGATTTAGCTGAGCCTTGAAAGCTGAAGCTCATCTTTCTTTCAAGAAAAATGTCATTTTGTGCTTTCTGATTTGTTCCTTTAAAAGCCTGTTGATTTATGGGTTGCTTGGTTGGTATTTTTTTTTCTCAAATGCATGTTTGTATTTTAATGATAAACCCAGCAGCTTCAAACCAAACCTAAAGCTGACTCAGACAATAAACCAAGAGTCTTCTTCCTTGCTTATGACATGAATGAGTGCGATTTAGCCAAATATCTGCCAATTTTGTTCAGTGTGAATAAGATCCCACTGGAGGAGTTTGAACTACAATGCTCAGAAGGGTTGTTATGTCAGGATAAATTATAATCTGGTAGCATCATGTGTCAAGCTAACCCTACAATATTACAATAATAGAATCATAGACTCAACCAGGTTGGAAGAGACCTCCAAGATCATCCAGTCCAACCTAGCACCCAGCCCTAGCCAGTCAACTAGACCATGGCACTAAGTGCCTTATCCAGTCTTCTCTTGAACACCCCCAGGGATGGCGACTCCACCACCTCCCTAGGCAGCTCATTCCAATGGCAAATCACTCTTTCATTGTGATGTTTTGGGTGTTACCTGCCCCCCCACACTTTAGAAATCACCCAGACTAGACTCAGCCAGCTCTGGAAATATGAATGAAGCTGGCACAATATACAAGCAGATATTTACATTATATACAGTTATAGACAGAAATAGACAAGGTAAAAGGTAATACAGAAACACAACTCCCTTCCCAGAACCTGAGTCCCCAGGGGGGCTCTCAACTGCCCCTTCACCTTCCCTGTACCCCTCTCAACCTTACCCCAGTCCCAAGGAAGAATGGAGGTTCAACCAGCGGATTAGAAAGCTAAGTGGATAAGTCCAAAAGGGAGGGTGAGGTTAGAGAGAGTAAGATGCAGCTCAGCCAGCAGCCCAAGTGAGAGTGGTTATCTATGCTTTTATTTCTTGTTCCTGTACATCTCAGCAAGCCTATGAGAGAAGTAGACATGACCATTGTTTTCCTTTCCACAGCCTGTAATCTAGTTCTTCTCACCAAAACATTCTAGCCTGCTTCAAACTAGCACAAACATTGACAGGATTTGAAACATATTTGCAGCTAGTTAAAACCAGCAGTCATGGATGAACCAAGCCCAAGCAATGCACAGCTGATTTATTATAATGCTGGATACTGCTTTTGCACAGTGTCTAATCACAGAATCACATAATGATAGGGATTGGAAGGGATTTTTGGACATCATTCAATCACAGGGGCTGGAAGGGAGCTGGAAAGATCATCTAGGCCAACCCCTTTGCCAGAGCAGGATCACCTCTACCAGATCACACAGGAACACATCCAGGTGAGTTTTGGATATCTTTAGAGAGGAAGCCTCCACAATCCCCATGAGTAGCCTGTTCCAGTGTTCTACCACACTCACAGCAAAGAAAATTCCTCCATATGTTTACATGAAACTTCCTATGCCTCAACTTCCACCCATTGCCTGTTGTCCAGTGCCCCCTGCCAACACAGGTTCACCTAAAAAAGGTCACACAGGAACACTTCCAGGAAGGTTTTTGATGTCTCCAGAGATGGAGACTCCACCACCCCTCTGGGAAGCCTGGTCCAGTGTTCCAGCACTCTTAAATTAAACAAATTCCTCCTTGTGTTTAGATAGAACTTCTTCTGTTCAAGTTTGTGCCTGTTACCCCTTGTCCTGTCACTGGACACCAGTGGAGAAAGACTGGTCCCATTCTCCTGACACCCACACTTTAAATATTTATAAACATTTATGAGATCCCAGTTTTTGTAGTTTGAAAAGATATTTTCATGGGTTATGATCATAGAGTCATAGAATGTCAGGGGCTGGAAGTGACCTCAAAAAATCATCTGGTCCAACCCCCCTGCCAGAGCAGGATCACCTAGAGCAAATCACTCTGGAACACATCCAGATGGTTCTTGAATATCTTCAGAGAGGGAGAGTCCACAATCCCCTTGGACAGCCTATTCCAGTGTTCTGTCACCCTCACAGTGAAAAATTCCTTCTGGGGTTCACATGGAACCTCCTATGCCTCAACTTCCACCCATCGCCCCTTGTCCTGTCACTGGGCATCACCGAGAAGAGGCTGGCTCCATCCTCCTAGCACACACTGATCTTCCTGATCCCCTAGGAAGAAACCAGGACAAAAGTGAGAGGGAGAAAGGCTGGACCTAGAGCTGAATAAAGAAATAAAACCCTACTGCTTGAATGGGGGTTTTGCTGCCTTTGCCTGGGACAAATAAAAGATGCTGTGACTTACCATCATTCCCGGTTTCCTTGGAAACGTTCTGCATGTTAGGAAGTGGCTGTCTGAAAGTCATATGAAAGGAAAAGCCCTTGGAAAACTATGACCTGATGCAGAAGTTTTTTCCTTTTCTAAGCAAAGCAGCAATAAACATGTTATACATCTTTTGAGTGACACTCTTGTAGTAAAGCACCATTTGTGCATTGCTGGCTAATTACACCTGTTGATAAAATATACATTAGAAATCTTTATCTCCAGACAGGCATGTCCTGGATCTTTCACCTGTTTACTGATATGCAGGGTGCAAAAGAAAATGTTAGGTATCAATTTGATTTAAGAGATAAGGGCTAAATAGTGTGGTTTGATGCTTTTGTGGCACGTTTCACGGCAAGCTCTTTGTTTCCTCAAGCAAATTCTTGTTCCATTTTCACATTAAAGAAGAGAGAAAATGGCCTGGTTGGGGAATTTAACATTTGTACAATGTATTCAACTCTTTAAATGATTAAAACTATTGAATCTGGTACACAAAAGGCATTTTAGAACCACACAAGCAGCTTCTGTCCGCCTGTCAGCAACAAAATAGTTTCTGTTTAGCTGTAAGATGTTTGCTCAGCCTCTTTTGTCTTTGGGTGTTGATCCATAGAACTTTTTTATTCATCAAAGGAGAAAATAATCCAAGTATGAGTATGTCAACAAAACTGTTAATGACCTGAATATTTTATCAGCAAGGGAGGTTCTCAGTTTCATTCATCTCTTGGCTATCTTTAATTTTAGAGAGGTGAAGGGCTCGCTTTTCAGTTCGGTGCTGGTCCATGATGCTTACAGATTGGTAAACTCCAGATCTGTTGTAGCAACTTTTTTTTTTTGCTTCCTTTTGGGAGGCTGTAGGTGGGTAGGGATGGGAAATAAAGCTGTTTGCTCTGCCAGTAGCGTAAAGGCAGGGCTGAGATACCCAGCTGTGGGTTCTAGGCTGAGAACACTGAAACAAGCTCCTCAGAGAGGTGGCAGTCTCCATCTCTGGAGACTTTCAAAACCCACCTGAACACATTCCCATGTGCTCCTCTCCAGGTAAACATTCCTTGGCAGGGGGGTTGGACTCTATGATCTCCAGAGGTCTCTTCCAAGCTTTGCCATTCTGTGATTGTATGATTCTGAGATCAGAAAGATCTGGTATGTCTGGAAAAGGATGACAAAGCTGGTGAGAGGCTGAGGGAGCTGGGGTTGTTTATCCTGGAGAAGAGGAGGCTCAGGGGTGACCTCATTGCTGTCTACAACTCCCTGAAGGGAGGTTGTAGCCAGGTGGGGGTTGGTCTCTTCTCCCAGACAACCAGCAACAGAACAAGGGGACACAGACTCAAGTTGTGCCAGGGTAGGTCTAGGCTGGATGTTAGGAGGAAGTTGTTGGCAGAGAGAGTGATTGGCATTGGAATGGGCTGCCCAGGGAGGTGGTGGAGTCACTGTCCCTGGAGGTTTCAAGTAAAGTGTGGATGAGGCACTTAGTGCCATGGTCTAGTTGACTGGATAGGGCTGGGTGCTTGGTTGGACTGGATGATCTTGGAGATCTCTTCCAACCTGGCTGATTCTATGATGTTCTTGGAGGTCTCTTCCAACATGGCTGACTCTCTGACTCTATGTGATCTCAAAGCTGCTTTCTCCTCAGCAGGCTTGGGGTGGCAAATGTCATCCTGAGATTCCTCATTTTTTTACATCAAATGTGCAGAAAGTACTCAACTCAAGGCTGCAAGTTCCCCACTGGGAAGGCATCTAGTAGGTGAAGGCTGCCAGCTTGGTGGTCCAGCATTTTAGTCATGGCTTCTTGCCCAAATATTTTTCCTAGCAGACATCCTTCATCCTTCTAAGCCCATATTTTGGAGGCAAGCTTAGACAATCTGCACTCAGGACACAACTCTCAAATTGATTTTTGTCCTTTTTTTCCCGTGATTTTATCAAGTGCAAACAAAATTTTGCTGCTAAAATCTACTCAATGTGAAGAAAGGAATACAAGAGAAAATGTTTTCTATGTTTATAGGCTAATGTTTTCTGTTGGTGTCTGTCTTTTTTATTGTGTAAGTTTTTTTCCTTCTCTTAAAAAAAAACAAACAGAAAGTATAATTGTGATTAGACTTCTCCATAGACACATTTTATATTCCCATACTGCTGAAAATCTTTATTTCTAGCAAAAATAAAAGAAAATAATTTTAAAAAAATCAATGAAACCAAAAATATTAAATCCTTCTGAGTTGTAAACATTTTCAGGATAACTAGAATAATAATCATGATTTAGGAGTGGAAAGACCACACCTTGAGTATTGTGTTCAGTTCTGGGCCCCCCAGTTTAAAAGGGACATTGAGATGCTTGAGCGTGTCCAGAGCAGGGCGACGAGGCTGGTGAGAGGCCTTGAGCACAGCCCTACGAGGAGAGGCTGAGGGAGCTGGGATTGGTTAGCCTGGAGAAGAGGAGGCTCAGGGGTGACCTCATTGCTGTCTACAACTACCTGAGGGGTGGTTGTGGCCAGGAGGAGGTTGCTCTCTTCTCTCAGGTGGCCAGCACCAGAACAAGAGGACACAGCCTCAGCCTCCGCCAGGGGAAATTTAGGCTGGAGGTGAGGAGAAAGTTCTTCACTGAGAGAGTCATTGGGCACTGGAATGGGCTGCCCGGGGAGGTGGTGGAGTCACCATCCCTGGAGCTGTTCAAGGCAGGATTGGATGTGGCACTTGGTGCCATGGTCTAGCCTTGAGCTCTGTGGTAAAGGGTTGGACTTGATGATCTGTGAGGTCTCTTCCAACCCTGATGATACTGTGATACTGTGATTGGGAGATTTCCAGTCTCTAACTTCTTTCAAAACCATTTTTGAGTAGATTTTTTCCTTGTTTTGTTGTTTTGCTCTGAGAGGGTTTTTTGTGTGGTTTGTTGTTGTTGTTTTTATCTTGTTCCCCACACTCATATAATGCATTAAGCAGCAGCACAGATATGATTCATGATAACTGGAAAGACTGGAGCTTGCTCACCCACTTTCCACTTAGGTAATACAAGGCAATCAGTTCCTTTAAAAGCATCTTTGCAGAAGCCATCACAGCAAGATCCAGGGGGTTTGGTTTGTTTGTTTGTTTTAATAAAGGTAGGCTCAGAATTGCACATTCATGACACTTTGTCTCATAAAGTGTATTGCAGCTTAATATAGAGAATATGGAGGCTGTCATATGGACAGGTCTATTGGAATTGTGTTGGGCACCTTCTCCTTTCTACTGTCTTTGCTCACTGTTGCATACCTTCCTTTTAATTACAGAAAAGGCTTCTTATTTGGACAGGCAATACTTGGATACTGCTGTATATTGGCCGAGAAGGCAAATAGTTGCCTGGGGTGAATTAAGAAGAGTGTAGTGAGCAGGTCAAGGGAGGTTGTCCTTCCCCTCTAATCTTCCCTACTGAGTCCTCATCTAGAGTATTGGGCCCAGTTCTGGCCTCCACAGTTCAAGAGGTGGGGAAATAATAGAGTGTCCACAGAAGCTATCAGGATGGTGAAGGGGCTGGAACATCTCTCTGATGAGGAAAGGCTGAGAGACCCCCAGGGGCTCTTCAGTCTGGAAAAGATAAGAATGAGAGGGGATGTGATTGATATTTACAAATAACATAAGGGTAGGTATCCATAAGATGGATCCAGTCTCTTTTCACTGGTGCTCAGTGATAGCATGAGGGTCATGGACATAAACTGGACACATGAGGAAAAACTTCTTTGCTGTGAGGGTGCAATAGCACTGGAGCAGGCTGCCCATAGAGGTGATGGAGTCTTCTTCTCTGCAGGCTTTCAAAATCTAAATGGACATGCTCCTGTGTGACTTGCCCTAGGTCATCCTGCTTTGGCAGCTGGCTTGGACTGGGTTGTCTCCAGAAGTCCCTTCCAATTCCTACCATTTTGTGATTCTATGTTTCACATGCATAGTGTTTTGTTTTGTAGAAAAAAGTGAGTGGCTATGTTTATGTGTGTTCTTTCATATAATTCCTGTCTTTATCACTCTATCTCGGTCTGTTCCCATGATCTAAGCTGCATCCCATTCTCTCTTCTGCATCTACAATTGAAATCTTGGTGAATTACCAAAGCAGTCAGCCTCTATGACTAATGTATAACTTCCCTGAAATAGGGACTGTACTTTCTTTTTTTTTTTTTTTTTTTAAGTTATGCTTAGATCTGTGAGACTACAGAGTCAGAGAGGCTCAGATTATAATGAAGAAGTGTTTGGGCTGCTGACTATGTTTGTATCTGAGTGCTGAGAGAAATCCGTATCTGCAGCACCAGAATCCCATACCTATTTTCTTATCTGCGTGAGGAATCCTCTCTTTATTCCTTTATTTTATCCAAATTCCATCCCAATCAGATTTACAAAGCCATTTCTGATACTCTATCTTGCATCTATGACTACTTTAGATTTCAGATATTGTAACAACATTCTCACAGATGGCCCTGACATGAAATATTTAATAGGTAGCATTTATTACTAGGGAAGTCCAAGGGTGCCTCTTTACTATAAAATTACCTTTACTATATATGATTTATACTGTATTACACTATGTATTACACATAATATATTATATATATTCTGTATTACACTATACATGCCTCAAAAGAAGTCTGACCAGCAGGATTAGTGAGAAGATTCTCCCCTTTTCTCTTGTTAGACCTCATCTGGAGTATCGCATTCAGTTCTGGGCCCCCCCAACTGAAGAAGGACATGAAATGTTGAAGTGGGTCCAGAGGAGACCACAAAAATAATCAGAAAACTGAAGCATCTTTCCCCTGGGGACAGGCTGAGCAAATTGGGACTGTTCAGCCCAGAGAAAAGGCTCCAGGGAGACCATATAGTGGCCTTCCAGCACTTGAAGGGAGCCTACAGTAAAGCTGGGAAGGGGCATTTTATAAGGGCTTGTGGTCACAGGATGAGAAGGAATGGATTGAAGCTTGATGAAGGTAGATTTAGTCCTGGATATTAGGAAGAAATTCTTTACAGTGAGGATCGTGAGACATTGGAACAGGTTGCCTAGGTAAGCTGTGGATGCCTCCTCCCTGGAGGTATTCAAGACCAGGTTAAATGTGGCCTTGAGCAACATGGTCTGGTAAGAAGTGCTCATGCCCATGGCAATGAGGTTGGAACTAGAGCATCTTTGAAGTCTCTTCCAACCCAAACCATTCTATGATTTACTATCAAATTATACTTACTATAAAATTACATTAATTTTCTTGCCATATTTTCTGGTATTGTCTCTGAACCTTAACTTTTCTTGCTGCTTCTGGGGAAGAGGAGGATTCAGAATTCACATCCCTATTTAATTATGTAATTTTACTAATGGAATAAGAATATCTAGCAAACTTGGTGATAATTTCAAAGCAATTCAGACAAACATCTGCAAAACTTTCTTTAAGGAGAATTGTTGTACTACCTCTGGCTGTGTGGGATTTCTTCTTTTGCTTCCTAATGGCACAGCCCTGATTGCTTTGCTGGTATTTTAGTGAGGGTGAGCTGCAGAATTCAAGCCCCCTTCTACAAGCAAACAATTTAATGTTGAGTCTAGAGGAGAGGTTTTATTGGGCCAGTGAGGGAAAGGCAGTAAAATTCCTGTTTGTGTGTTGCTGCTGCTCTAGTGATCCTTGATTATTATTTTTCTCCCCTGAGATTTGGCCCCAAAATTCGGAGACTTTTCAATTTTCAAATCAAAATAATGAAGTTACATAAAATTTAGCTGATACATAATGAAGTGCCCAATAAGTCATTAACATAGCACAGAACCACAGAATGGTAGGGATTGGAAGTGACCTCTGCATCAGAGTCCAACCTCTCTTCCAACACAGATTCACACACAGAAGGTCACACAGGAACATGTCCAGGCAGGTTTTAGTGTTTCCAGAGATGGAGACTCCACCACTTCTTTGGGCAGCCTGTCCAAATGCTCCAACACTTTTAAACTCAAGAAGCTCCTCATATTTAGATGGAACTTCTGTTCAAATTTGTGCCTCTTACCTTTTGTTCTGTCACTGGACACTACTGAAAAAAAAAGCTGTTTCTGTCCTCCTGACATCCCACCCATTAAGTATTGATCAGCTCTGATGAGATCTCCCTTCAGCCTTCTCTTTTCCTGACTCTCAGTCTTTCCTCATAAGAGAGGTGTTCCAGTCCAACTCCAGGAAAGAATTTATCCATAAAAACTGACTCCTTTCCCCAGCAATGAGAACCTTTGGTTTAGTATGAATAAGCAGTTTAAAGCTTAGTACTGCTAACTCATTCACTCTGTCCTCCAAATCAGTTCATGCCATAATGCTTTCATTCCTGCAAATCATACTAATTTGTTCTCAGTGCATGAGTTGTTCTTCCAAAATATCCAGGTTTATTTTCTGCTCTCCCCACCATTCTCCCAATTAGTTGACCTTCCCTCCCACTTTCAAATTGTTTTATCCTCTATCCTCCCATGGTTTTGTGGAAGTCTTCTGCCTTTTAGCTATCCTTGCTGACTTTCAGCACCCTTGTCTTCTGAGTTTTTCTCCACCATTTTCACACTGTCCCATCTACTGAGAAAGCTACAGTGGGACAGCAGTAGAAACTGCTTCCAGGTCCCTGCCCTGAATCCTTATTTCTGTTGTGGAGTGACTGGTAGTGCTTATTCTGCCTTTTGTTCTTCAAACCCTTCCTTAGCTAAATGGCAATGGAAGAAAGCAGGAGCTGTGTAAAACACAGAATCACAGAGTGATTTAGTTAGAAGGTACCTTTAGAGGTCATCTAGTCCAACCTCTCTGCAGTCAGCAGGGACAACTGCAACTAGGGCAGGTTGCTTAAAACCTGTCCAACCTGACCTGGAATATTTCCAGGGATGGGACATCTACCACCTGTCTGGGCAACCTGGTCCAGAGTTTCACCACTTTTGGTGTCAAAAATTTCTTCTATCTAGTCTAAATCTCCCTCTTTTAATTTAAAACCATTGCCCCTTGCCACATGACCTTGTAAACAGTCCCTGCACAACCCTCCTGTAGGTCTCTATCAGATGTCAAAAGGCCACCAAAGAGTGTTCCTGAAGCCTTCTCTTCTTCAGCCTGAACAACCCCAGCTCCCTCAGCCTGTCCTCATAGGAGAGGTGCTCCAGCCTTCTGATCATTCTTGTAGCCTTCTGGATCCACTCCACCTAGTTCATGTTCTGCTTGTGTTCACATTCACACAACACTCAGGTGTCACCAGAGCAGAGTGGCAGAATCACCTCTCTTGACCTGCTGGCCACACTTTTTTTAGTGCAGCCCAGGATGTGATTTGCCTTCTGGACTGCAAGTGGACATTGTTGATTCATGTCCAGCTTCAAATCCACCAGTACCCCCAGGTCCTTTTCTACAAGGCTCGTCACCACTCAGCCTGAGAGACTAGGTCTTGTGGGCAGCTAAGATGGATGTAAAACAAAGCCTCTACTGTCCTGTTACAGAGCAAACAATGATGATGATCAAGAAATGGTTTCTTAAATGTAAAGTAGAATCTCCAGAATGTAAAATCTTTGATTTCTGTGCGTCTTGAACCTCTACATTCTAAGGTTTTCCAATTAAGGCATTAATGAGAGAACTTTATGGGGAAGAAAAATGTACCTCTCTGCCTGCAATCTGGACTTTTCAGTCTTCCTTATGTACTAGGAATTAATGTTGCACATAGCTCAGTGCTAGTGGCCTTACTGAGACATTAAATTGATTATTAAAATGTGTGGGATTTAGGGGTGGTAAAATGTAGACTGTTTTATGTGCACATTGCATTGTGTTATCTTTATCCATGCAGTAATTTTACAAACCTCATTCTGTTTCTGTTACTACATATTGACAACAGAAGTATTGATGGTGCTCTAATTTTGGTAGAAAACAGGACACACACACACATAAAGAAAAAACAATGACACTGGAATGATAAAGTTCTATTGGCATGCAGATTTATGACTATTGTAAATAGAAACAGAAGAATTAATTTAGCAAATGCCTAATGGATAATCCACAAAGCAAGTTTATGTCTGCCAGGGTGAATTGCTTTATTGACTCTGAAATATAAGGACAAGCAACATATACCACGAAAAACATGACAAATAACACAGTTGTCCCTGTCCTTTCTTTTACATAGCTGTAAATGGTCTTTAAAAGAAGAAAGCATTAAGTCCTAATGTCACAGGAGGAGCTAGGATCCCTCAAACTACCACACCTAATAACAGTTCTTCCTTGGTGCTTTAATTACTTTTCTTTGCTTTTTGTGGTTTCTTTGCCCTCTCAAGTGAGATAAGATTCTGTTTTTTAATAATTCATAGAATCATAGAATGGTTTGGGTTGAAAGGGACCTTTAAGATCATCTACTTGTGACCCCCTTTCCATGGGCAGGGACACCTACTAGACCAGGTTTCTCAGGGCCTCATCCAACCTCCAGGGAGGGGACATCCACATCCTACATGACCTCCCTGGGCAACCTGTTCCAGTGTCTCGCCACCCTCACTGTAAATAATTTCTTCCTAATATCAAGTAAAAATCTCCCTTCCTCAAGCTTCAATCCATTCCCTCTCATTTTATCTCTGCAAGCCCTAGCAAAAACTCCCTTTCCACCTTTCTTGTAAGCTCCTTTCTGGTAGTCACTTTTGAAGCAGAAAGAATTCCTCAACCACAGCTGGAGACTAAATTCTAAATTGCACTTTTATATTGTTGGGTGAAATGTCTCTTTTCATCGCAATATCTATAAATCAAGTTCCAAGTTTGACTTCTGCTGTGTTGCATCATTGATCCTTTATTCATCTGGACCTCTATAATTTTATCTTCTAGCACCTGAGAATCTTCAGAACTCGTGAATGACAAGGTGCAGGAAAGCTGAGTAGAAATAGATTTCCCACAGCTCCCAGTAAGCTTAGGACAAAAGCAAGGGAAGTACTTGAAAGTTACACCAAGTGGTGTTGGTGATGTGTATTAGAAGCATTGAAACATTTAATTTGTTGTTAATCCATATATTTCAACTCCTGCTTGCTTCTAGAAAAGTGCTGACTAGAACTATGCCTACAGCTTTGATGAGCTCTAGCTCTTTCTTTGCCTCAGGGTTCTCAAACTACAGCTGTACTGGTTTTAGGGCTGACATTACATTGGAGTTTAGATTCCCACCTGTCCTTCCTTTGAAGAGTTGTCTGTCTTCTGCTAGAAGAGCAGAATGCATGAGGCCAGAAGATGAACTCTTCGACTGATGTCATCTTAGAACCATAGAACTGTTGAAGTTGGAATAGACCTTTGAGATTGTCAAGTCCAACTGCTCGCCTAGAGCTAAGCCACTACCACTAAACCATGTCCCTCAGCTCCTCACCCAAACGTGTTTGAAATATCTGTACCGATGGTGGCTCCACAACCTCCCTGGGCAGTCTGTTCCAATGCTTGATAACCCTTTCTGGGGAGCCACTTTTCCTAGAATCTAACCTGAACCTTCCCTGGCACAACAGTGCTTCAAGTTGCAAGAAAGAATACTGAGCATTACTTGTGGAAATTGTAATTTATCAGCTGTGACTATTTCACAGCCAGAATTGGAACTTTTGTAGGTGCTAAAGAGAGAAACTGAAGTTTCCCAGCTCCCTGTCTGGGAGTTATTTAACAAGCTAATCCTTATAGCAAAAGTGGAAATCATGGAAGGAATAAGGGAAAACTTTTCTCTTCTTGTTTACATGTCTAGCAGAAGTCTTGTCCAGTTCTTAGGAGCATTTTATGTTACATGTCCCCAGAGGTAGACTGCCTAGAATAGTAAGCCAGGAGAAATACCACTTTTACCAGCCTTACTGAGGTGCTGCAGGGACAAGAGGGTTGAGGAGGGGATGCCTGCTCTGACAAAGTTCCCACTGACTAACTCTTGAATCACAGAATAGTAGGGGCTGGAAAGGTTCTCTGGAGATCATCAAGTCTACCTCCCTGTGCCAGGGCAGGTTCAGCTAAAGGAGGTCACAGAGGAACATGTTCAGGTTGATTCTGAATGTCTACAGAGAAGGAAACTGTATTACCTCTCTGGGCAGCCTGTTCCAGTACTATGCCACTCTTAAATTAAAGAAGTTAGAATCATAGAATCAACCAGGTTGGAAGAGACCTCCAAGATCATCCAGCCCAACCTAGCACCCAGACCTAGCTAATCAACCAGACCATGGCACAAAGTGCCTCATACAGTCTTTTCTTGAACACTTCCAGGGACAGTGACTCCACCACTTCCCTGGGCAGTCCATTCCAATGCCAATCACTCTCTCTGAAGAACTTCCACATCCTCCCTTCAGGTAGTTGTAGATAGCAATGAGGTCACCCCTGAGCCTCCTCTTCTCCAGGCTAAACAACCCCAGCTCCCTCAGCCTCTCCTCATAGGGTTTGTGTTCCAGGCCTTTCACCAGCTTTGTTGCCCTTCTCTGGACACATTCCAGCACCTCAACATCTCTCTTGAATTGAGGGGCCCAGAACTGGACACAGTCCTCAAGGTGTGGCCTGACCAGTGTTGATAACAGGTGAAGAATAACCTCCCTTGTCCTACTGGCCACACTGCTCCTGATACAGGCCAGGATGCCATTGGCTCTCTTGGCCACCTGGGCACACTGCTGGCTCATCTTCAGCCTACTATCTGCCAGTACCCCCAGGTCCTAGGTCTCTTTCTTCCTGGCTGCTCTCCAGCCACTCTGTCCCCAGCCTGTAGTGTTGCCTGTGGTTGTTGTGGCCAAAGTGCAGAACCCTACACTTGGCTTTGTTAAATCTCATCCCATTGGCCTCTGTCCACCTATCCCCTGTTCTGTTGCTGGTTGCCTGAGAGGAGACCAACCCACACCTGGCTACAGCCTCCCTACAGGTAGTTGTATACAGCAATGAGGTCACCCCTGAGCCTCCTCTTCTCCAGTTTCTCCTCACATTTAGATGCAATTTCTTCTGTTCACGTTTGTGCCTGTTACCTCTTGTGCCTTGCTCTCCCATGAACCATGGATCTCTGAACAGCTTGAGACATCCCCATTTTCCATTGTACTGTGGAGGGACACAGGTAGCTTTGGGTCTTGAATGTGACTTTAGTGACTGCATGGCTGAAACATAGATGTTGGCAGGAACTAATCTCTCATATGCTCAAAATCTTGAGTAGCTTTTACCCACACCTTCAAAAAGTTCCTGACAATTCAGTCCTTATTTTGTGGTGAATTTTGTGCTGCATCAAGACATGGTGAGGAAGACAGAGAATTTTTGCTCTTGTCAACCAAATTTACAAGGCCACCCATGCTCCATGGAAGGAGTTACACAATTTAAATATGATTATAGTATGCTGGTTTGATAATTAGCACTATCTAAGCTTATTCATATAAGCCAGCCTCCCTAGTGCTCTAATTCACATTTGATCTGAAAGGCAGGAAATTTGCATGCACTAAATGGCTATATTTTACAAAAGGTGGCTTAATCATTTGGGAAAGAAAAATCCTTATGCATTTATTGTTCATAGAGAACTCAGTTGGTATTAATATGGCTATAATTTGCTAAGCTAAAAGGATTCCTTTGTAATTTAATAGATTCATGTCCAATTGTTGTTAAGTGCTACTATACTTTTCTTGTAGCAGGAGGAATTGTTGCTGTAAAAGCTGATGAATCTGGCTTTGTGAAAAGGCAGGTGAGGTGACATTTTAAGGTTGAAACCAGCAATTGTAATTTGGAATCAATACTTTATGCCCTAGAATAATGTAAGGTACTGTTCTGTCGTAATTGGCTGGGAAGCTAAAATGTAAATGCCAAGCCAGCAGATGTATCCCCAGCCTGTAGTTTTCCCATGAAGATTTGGTTTGCAAATAGATGACTTTCTATTTATGGGTAAAAGTAAAGCCTAATTGTGAGTCTTCACAGTAGCAGGAGCTGCAACGACTGCAACTTTAAGGGAAGTGACTGGCTGATCACACTGGTGCCATGGAGCATACCAATGAGCTGCATCAATGTATCTTTTCCAATATGTGAAAATCTTCCATAACCAGTGGAATGTAGACAGTAAATATGCCATTGTTTGGTTTTTTTTTTCTCAGCAGAATCAGAGAAATATAGCAAACTCTAATTGAATTGAAAACAATGATTTCTTCTCAAATAGATTTCTGATTGCAAGCTGATATAATCCAGTGATGTCCCAAGCAGTAACTGCAATGCACAGATGGTGCCAAATTGAAAGGCTAAGTGACTGAAAGTGTTGACATGGTAGATTAAAAATCCATGCTAAAAATATTTGTTTCACTGTGTGTTTCCTGCATTTCACCTCCTATCCAGAGTATCAGATTTTGTATTTTCTTCTGTTTTCAGTCTGCACAATGTTATAAAGCCTGCCTGGTTTCTTGGTGGGTTTTTGTTTGGTTTGGTTTCGTGCATGTGTGTGTGGGTTTTATGTGTTTCTTTGTTGTTTGTTTTGGGTTTTGTTTCTCTGGTGGGGTTTTCTTTCTTTTTTTCCTTGTTGTTTTTTTTCCCCCCCTCTGGCAAGGAGAAAGCACACCTTGTGTGTAAGTAAAGCCAAGAATTTGTTGTCAACGTAATTGAAGTCCTGAAAGTTTCATCTTTATTAGTCCAGGTGTAATTGCTGCAGAAAAAGAAAGAATAATAATGAGAGTTAAACTGCTGTGAACACACACTTAGCTTTTCCTCCTTTTCTGGCATTTTGCTTGCATTGTTGCTACTAGTCTGGATCTCATCCAGCGGTTTCATGCTGGTGGTGATGTGTTGTTAGGGGGTGTCAGAGTCCTCAGTGTCTGGGGTCATAGAATCATGGAATGCTAGGATTTGGGAGGAACCTCTGGAGATCATCGAGTTCAACCCCCGTGACAAAGTAGTATCACCTAGGGCAGGATACACAGGTGTGTGTCCAGGTGGGTCTTGAAAGTGTCCAGAGAAGATGGCTCCACAGCCTGTCTGGGCAACCTGTTCCATCCAGCTCTCCATCAACCTGACAGCAAAAGCTTCTCCTCACATTGAAGTGGAACTTCCTGTTTTCCAGTTTGTCTGTTGCCCCTCATCCTATCACTGGGCACTGATCCCTCAAATATTTGTACACCTTGAGCAGATTCCCTCTCAGCCTTCTTTTTTCCAGGATAAACAGCCCTAGGTCTTTCAGACTGTCTTCATCAGACAGATGTTCCTGTCCATTTATCATCCTTGTAGCACAACATTGAACTCTCTTCAGCAGTCCCTATCACTCTTGAACTGGACACAATATTCTAGGTATGATCTCACTACAGCACAGGAGAGGGGCAGGACAACCTTCCTCAACCTATCTGCCACACTCTCTTAATGCACCCCAGGATGCTGTTTGCCTTCTTGACCAAAAAGGCACGTTGATGTCCGATGGATAACTTCTTGTCCACCAAGACTCTAAGGTCCTTCTATATGGAGATGGTTTCCAGCAGGCCCACCCCCAATCTGTACTGTGCATAGTATCATTCATTCCCAGATGCAGCATTCCACACTTTGTGGAAGCTCAGTAGATTCCCCTTGGCCCAGATCTTGGACATCAGCACAACCCTCTGGTCTATTAGCCAATCCTCCCAGTGGTGTATCATCATCAGACTTTCTGAGGATACCCTCTATGCCCTCATATGAGTCACTGCTGAAGATGGTAAGACCAGAATTCCCTTTTTGTCAGCTCTCCTCTGCACCAAAACATCACTTTGTGTAGGACTTGAGAATGCAGCTGTCAGTCCATTGAAAACATATAGAATGAAGCATAAAAACCTTAATGAAACATGAACATAAAACCCTTACGAAGCTAATGTTCAGGTGAATTCATGTAAGCTAGCTGCAAAGTGCTTTTCACACAAAAGAAGACAGGCAAGAAAGACAAGAAAAAAGAAGAGGAAAGAAGTAAAAGGAGAAAAAAAAGCAAGCAAGAAAAATGAAAAGAAAAAGCCACAAACCTTAGTGTCATTTTTCACAGGGGAAAAAAAAAAGCCACCAAACAATAACAAAAAAAAAAAACACCAACAAAACCCAAACCACCAAACAACAACAAAAACCCAAACCATTTTCAAGCTGACCAAAATGTGAAAAGGTTTGCATTTCATTGTGAGTATTTCAAACAACTGATTTCTACAAACGCTAGGGCTGCTCACATGGAAAACGGTTTGATTTAATCCTTCTTTTCTAAGAAGTGCTCGTGAGAAATGGAGATTTTTAATACTAAAAGTGGCCAGAATACTTAGTCACTGTAGTCTTGAAAAACAGGCAAAAATCACTCTTGGTTTATTACTTTCTTTTCTTTGGCTAAACTAAACGAAGCTTTTTATCCAGTTACAACTGTTATATATTCTTCAGCAGATGCAAGGCATGAAGGTCAATGATAAATTCTGCCTGCTGTGATGTTTTCTGGGCCCTGAAATCACATATAGTACTCATTTTCTTTGCATTATTTTGTGATGTTACTTTGTTGAGCTGAGGGCAGGGAATTGAGAGGGGAAAGGAATCCTTCTTTTTATTTAACTTCTAGCTGAAGGGGCTTGGCCTTGGTTTTCTGTTGTTATTGAAAATCTTTCCACAGATGCAGGGGAGAGTGTTTGTGTTGTCATGTAGAATGGTTTTGGTTGGAAAAGACCTTAAAGATCATCTAACTCTAATGTCTCTGCTACAAACAGCAATATCTTCCACTAGATCAGGTCGCTCAAATCCCCATCCAACCTGTCCTTGAACATTACCAGGGATGAGTCATTCATGTTTAGTGTGAAGGAGGTAGAGGCTTCTGGAAAGAACAGTGGTATTTTTCTTGGGTGCTTTTCCACCTGAACCAGCCTGAATGGCATCCTAAAAACTGATTTGTAATGGCTTCAACTGGATTTGAATCAGGCTGTCATAGAATCATAGAATGATTTGGATTGGAAGGGACCCTAAAGATTATCTACTAGCCCTAGCCATGGCCAGGGACACCTCCCACAAGATCAAGTTGCTCAAGGCCCCATCCAACCTGTCGTTGAACATCTCCAGGAACAAGGCTTCCACAACTTCCTTTGGCAACATCTTCCAGTGTCTCATCGCTCTCATAACAAAGATTTTTTTTTTCTGATGTCCAGTCTAAATCTGCCCTGCTGTAGTTTGAAGCTATTAACTCTTGTACTGTCACCACAAGCCTTCCTAAAAAGCCTCCTGCCAACAGTCTGTAGTCTGTTCAGGTACTGGAAGGTCTCTATGAGGTCTTCCTGGAGCCTTTTCTTCTCCAGGCTCTCTCAGCTTAAGGGAGGTGCTGCAGCCCTTTGGCTATCTGCCATCTAGTAGATTTCTGAACTTTGTTTTTGTGATTTGAGTTCCAAACCTGCAACTTCAGACTCTTTTCTGCCACCCTGAAGTGGCCATGCCATAACCTGTGTGACTCTATGACACAGCTGACACAAATGCTGCTCACCTGTGCTTGATCTGCCACTGCAAGTAACTTCAAAGTTCTGTTTGAGCTTTTAATGGGAGTCAGGGTCACCAAAATGCACTTCTTTGACTTGCTTGTCAATGAGCTCTAGACACCCATCTTGTTCCTCTCAGAAAGACAGGAAAGGGCAGGAGTGCTGTTCTTAGATGTGTTTCTGCAGTCTCTTAATTGAGCTGTTAGTGCCAGTGATTTGCACAGTGGGAATCATAGGATGATAGGGGCTGGAATGCACCTCTGGAGACCATTGAGTCCAACCCCCTTGCCAAGGCAGGTTCACATAAAGATGCCACACAGGAACACAGTAGGCAGGTTTGTAAAGTCTGCAGAGAAAGAGACTCCACAAACTCCCTGGGCAGCAAAGAAGTTTCTTCTCGTGTTGAGGCAGAAGTTCTTTTCTTCCAGTTTGTGCCAATTGTCCTTCATCTTATGCCCAATCTTCTTGACACCCACTCTTTAGGTATTTGTAAACATTGATCAGGTGCCCTCTCAGGGGAAGGGATCTGTTTCATATAACAGTTGTGTACAAAGGGATGTTAGGTAATGGGTGGACTCAGTGATGTTAGTCTCTTTTCCAACCAGACAATTGGATGATTCCATGATTCTGTGATTCTATGATTCACTCTTCTCCAGGCTAAACAGCCCCAACTCTGTCACCATTTCCTCATAAGAGAAAGAAGGAAAAACTGAGCTGAGGAATGGTGTGGCTGTCATCTCCTGGTTTGGGTGCACAGATCTAGACAGTGGGCAAACCTAGTGCCTGGGAGACTCTCTGAGGCTCTGTAGGAGGAATTTTTACTTTATTTTCTACCTTTTTTGCATGCTACATCAGGAATTAGAAAAAGTTCCACTGTTGTCTAAAAAGTCAAAGCCAGAATCAGCTTGCTGCCACAGTGTGACTCTGCCTTCTCTGGCATGCATTGGCTCCTAGGACACAGACAACATTTCATGGAATCAGCCAGGTTGGAAGAGACCTCCAAGATCATCCAGGCCAACCTATCCCCCAGCCCTATCCAGTCAACCAGACCATGGCACCAAGTGCCTCATCTAGGCTTTGCTTGAACACCTCCAGGGACAGTGACTCCACCACCTCCCTGGGCAGCCCATTCCAATGCAAAATCACTCTCTCTGGGAAGAACTTCCTCCTAACATCCAGCCTATACTTCCCCTGGCACGAGCATATAGCAGAGGTACTCAGGCCAGTCTATCCCAAAGAAACTGCACCTCCTTCCAATTTAAACCTCTTACGCACTCCTGACAGCTGCTTCTTGGTTAAAAGGGCTCTAAAATCTCATGTTCAGCTATGGGAGTATTTTCCTCTGAGCACATATTGTAGATGAAAGATGCAAAATCTGCCTCAGGGAAGTCACACACAAGGTGTAATACAGGGCTATACTGGGAGTCAGGCTGGGAAGAGGAAATTAGTATTATTTAAGAACACTGTGATGTTCTTAGGACTACTCATGTTTCATCAAAAGCTACCACAAATCCCACTAGCCACTGAGATTTGGAAAATTAAGTTGTTTAAAGATCATGGTCCTTGCCTTCTCCCAGGCAGAAGCCTGTGATGCCATAAAAGCTCAACCCTTTGAAGGCATCTTGAATAATCTTCTGAGAGTGAGACCATTTCCTAACCCACTAGAGTCAGCAATGAGGGAGTTTTGTAAACTGTGCTATCAATTTGGACAGCCTGGCTCTATGCAACCATAGGAAGCTCTCAGGCTGTTGATCTCAGTATGTATTCATCACTCTTTCCATATAAACAGGAACATGCCTAAGATTTGATGGAAATGAATACAATAGTCATAGTAATTAATAGTAAACCATTTAAAGTATATTATTCACTACTTATTATTTAATATTAATTCTAATAGTAATAATAGTTGTTGTTATTATTACTATTATTGATTATGGTGATGCTTTCATGATGGAACTTTGCACACACACCTTTAAATATTATACTGTAAGAAACACTGACCTTGTGTGGATTCTTGTCTTGGATAGCTGATCAGCTAGTAGGATTATTCAGGTATTTAATGTTATATCATGGGATAAAGTTTAACAAAACTGAGTGCACTTGTGTCATAACAACTCCATGAATGCTTCAGACTTGAGGCAGAGTGGCTGGAAAGCAGCACAGCAGAAAAGGACCTGAGGATGCTGGTGAATGGCTGGCTGAACATGTGTCAGCAGTGTGCACAGGTCAGCAGCATCCTGGCCTGGTTCAAAACCAGTGTGTCCAGAGGTAGGGTAGTGATTGTGCTGCTGTACTTGGCACTGGTGAGGCCACCGCTTGAGTGTAGGGTTCAGTTCTAGACACCACAATATGAATGACATTAAAGTCCTGGGGTATATTTGGAGAAGAACAGTGAGGGTGATGAGGGGTTTGGGGGGCATAGAAACATAGAATCAAGCAGGTTGGAAGAGACCTCCAAGATCATCCACTCCAACCTAGCACCCAGCCCTATTCAGTCAACTAGACCATGGCACTAAGTGCCTCATGCAGGCTTCTCAGCTGAGGGAACTGGGGTTGTTTGGTGGGGTGGTTTCAGGGTTTTCCACCCCCTCACACACTTTGGAAATCACCCAGACTAGACTCAGCCAGCTCTGGAAATTGAATGAGGCTTACATTTGCAGCTAGCACAATATACAAGCAGATATTTGCAGTATATACAGTTATATGCAGAAATATACAAGGTAATACAGAAACACAACTCCCCTCCCAGCAAGGGGCTCCCAACTGCCCTTCCATCTTCTCCCACCCCTCTGCCTTACCCCAGACATTGCCTTGTGTCTGAAGGAAGAACGGAGGCTCAGCCAGGGGAGTTAGGAAGCAAAGTGGATTAATCGGAGAGATGGAGGGTGAGGTTAGAGATAAAATGCCCAGAGCTCAGGCAGTCCCCAAAGTGTGAATACCTTATCTATGTTTATACTCTTGTTCTTCTACGTCTTAGCAAGCCTATGAGTGAAGTAGACATCGTCACTGTTTCTCTTTCACAGCCTGTGATCCAATCCTTCTCACCAAAACATTCTAGCTAGCTTCGAACTAGCACATTTGGTCTGGAGAAGATAAGGCAAATGGGAGAGATCTTATTTCTCTGTATGATTCCCTAAAAGGAGGTTGGAATGAAGCCAGGTCTAGTCCCTTTTCCCATGTAGTTAGTGATAAGACAAGAGGAAATGGGCTTAAGCTGTGCCAGGGGATGTTTAGATTGCATATTAGGAAAAATTTCTTTTCTGCAAGAGTGGTCATGCATTGGAACAGGCTGCCCAGGGAGGTGATGGAGTCACCATCTCTGGAAGTATTCAGTAAGTGTGTACATGTGGTGCTTCAGGGTATAGTTTAGTTGTCATGGTATCTGGGGTACAGCTGGACTTAATCTTAAAGGATGTTGCCAGCCTTAATGATTCTGTGATTTGATGATATAAGGCTTCAAGTTTTATTTGACAGTGTAATCACTTTCCGTGATTCCAAGTCTGCTTTTTGATGATAGAGTACTGTAAATAAATATGGAGAGGAAAAAAAACCAAAATCAGTAACTTAAGTGAATGTTATTAAACTTGTATGCCATTACTCAGATTTTGTCACTCCTCTATCAAAATGGTAACTACTTACCAAAAATATTTCTCACTTATTTTCAGTGAATCAGCCAAGAAATGTATGGACAAAGTATTCTGGGACACGGTTTAATGGTCATGGTGGTGTTAGGTTGTCATCTGCACTCAGCGATCTTAGAGGTCTTCTCCAACCAAAACAATTCTATCACTCTATGATTCTGTGGTTGTATTGGAACAGCTCTTTTCCTTTAAAAATGTATTTCCTAAGAGATTCTTAGTGTATCAGTTCCCTTTGAATAACACACTAATTCTATAACCACTTGCTCTTTTTCTTTTTTCCTATTTTGCTATTTCTGCCTTACCAAAAATGATAGTAGCCCTTTTGCATCTTCCAAGTTGTGGAATGATTTTTCCCCCTCCTGTTTTGTTTCAGTGATTTATTTCCTTTGTGTGCAACAAATAGATTTGTGAGCTTCTCTGCAGGACTTTTTAAACCACCAATTGGTGTACTTACTGTCCTTGATCAACACAAGCCTCACACCTTCATTTAAGAGGGAATTTATTCTCTCAGATGGTCTGGGTTTTCTGTATAATTATTATTCCTTTCTTGTTGTCTTAGTTCTCACAGCTTTGCAATTTATTCATAAGTAATTTCTCATAATAGATTGTACCCTTGTTGCTTTCCTCCATGCATAATATTACATTCTGCTCCTCTCTTTCTCCTCCTTGCTCCCCACTGCTCCACTTCTCTCTCTCTTGATCTTTTTTCCTTTCTTTATTATTTTTTCCTTTCTTTCTCTCTCTTTCCCTCTCTTTCTCTCTCTTTCTCTCTCTTTCTCTCTCTTTCTCTTTCTCTTTCTCTTTCTCTTTCTCTTTCTCTTTCTCTTTCTCTCTTTCTCTCTCTTTCTCTCTCTTTCTCTTTCTCTCTCTTTCTCTTTCTCTCTCTTTCTCTTTCTCTCTCTTTCTCTTTCTCTCT
This sequence comes from Pogoniulus pusillus, assembly GCF_015220805.1. Classification (NCBI taxonomy): domain Eukaryota; kingdom Metazoa; phylum Chordata; class Aves; order Piciformes; family Lybiidae; genus Pogoniulus; species Pogoniulus pusillus. Next base: position 9,351,777 of record NC_087268.1, on the reverse strand, counting down.
CTTTCTCTCTCTTTCTCTCTCTTTCTCTCTCTTTCTCTCTCTTTCTCTCTCTTTCTCTCTCTTTCTCTCTCTTTCTCTCTCTTTCTCTCTCTTTCTCTCTCTTTCTCTCTCTTTCTCTCTCTTTCTCTCTCTTTCTCTCTCTCTCTCTTTCTCTCTCTTTCTCTCTCTTTCTCTCTCTTTCTCTCTCTTTCTCTCTCTTTCTCTCTCTTTCTCTCTCTTTCTCTCTCTTTCTCTCTCTTTCTCTCTCTTTCTCTCTCTTTCTCTCTCTTTCTCTCTCTTTCTCTCTCTTTCTCTCTCTTTATTGTTTTCTTTCTTTTTTTCCTTTCTTTTTTCTTTTTTTTTGGTAACTAACATAGACTCACAGAATTGTTCTGATTGGAAAAGACCTCTAAGATCATTGAGTCCTACCATCAACTTAAACACCACCACAGCCATTGAACCATGTCTCACAGCACCATGCTCATACATTTCTTGCCTACCTCAGTGCTGGATTTCAATCTTGCTGGTTAAATTCAACCATATCATATGTGAGACTGTAGTGACACAACAGTAGTCATTTTTGTGCCAGCCATGTTCGGTCTCAGCATCTCTACATTCTTTGATATTTATCTTCGTAAGCCCCTCATTAGCATAGAAATGAGCATCTCTCATTTTCTTCTCTTCCCTATCAGATGGGAAGGTGTCTCAATTTTACAAGAAAGGTGTGGAGCTTTAGGATTGATCACAGAGTTTGACAAGAGGATACACTGAATCTGTGCTGTAGATAAGGATTGTATTTTGATAAGCAGAATCACATTTGTTTAGTATTGGGTCTTTTTAGTCTGGAAAAGAGCAGACTGAGGGGGAATCTCATCAATGCTTATCAATATTTAAAGGGTGCTTATCAGGAGGTTGAAACCAGTCTTTTTTCAAGGGTGCCCAGTGATAGGGAAATGGGTAACTGGTGCAAACATGACCATCAAAAGTTCCATTTAAACATGAGGAAGAATTTATTTATGCTGAGGGTACTAGACCACTAATCAGGCTGCCCAGAGAGGTGGTGGAGTTTCCGTCACTGGAGACATTCAAAACCCACCAAGGCATGTTCCTGTGTGACCTGCTCTAGGTGATCCTGCTTTGGTAGAGAGGTAGGACTCAATGACCTCCAGAGGTCCCCTGCCACCCCTACCATTCTATGTTGTTATGGTTCCCAGAGAAGGAGGATTCCACCACTTCTCTGAGCAGCCTGTTCCAGTGCTCCATTGCCCAGAGTTTAGAACTTCTTATGTTCAGGTTTATGCCCATTACCCCTTGTCCTGGCACTGGGCATCTCCAAAAAAAGACTAATGTCCTGACACCCACCCTTTAACTTTTCATAAGCATTGATGAGGTTCCTTCTCAGGCTTCTCTTTTCCAAGTTAGAGAGACACAACTCTTAGAGTTTTTCTCATAAGGAAAATGTTCCACTCCCATAATTATCTTTGTAACACTTTTCTGTACCCTCTCCAGCAAATCCAAGTCCTTCTTGAACTGGAGTGCAGTTTCCAACACTGCACTGTAGCAGGAGACTTGAACAAAGCCTTGAATTTCCCCCAGTCCTTGTGGCTGGAAATCTGCTCATATTCTATGAGAAATTAAAGTAGAAATGAGTGAAAATCATCTTGTTAGCCAGGAATTTAAGAGTGATGGCAGCTTGTATTCGTGCACCACTTGGATACCAAGGCATTCCTACTGCAGGACAGCATTTGATGAATAATATCTCCCTTCAGAAGTGTCACTGCAGATCATTTTCTTAGGCAATTTTTAATACATAATGTTAGGGACTCAGGGCAGGTACTACTGATGGAAAGCCCATCTGTTGTGAGCTGCAGTTCCATTTTAAAAGAAGTAGAAAAGCATTCTACCTGACTGGGGAATATCTTCACCATGTCCATCAATAATTGCCTGCAACAGCCAGAGTTGTACTGGGAGAATTACATCAGCTGTTAGAACTGTGTGATGATGTGAGCTATCAAGAGTGCTTCCAGTCTCCCTGTGTAAGCTATTTCTCTTGTAGTAGTAACATACAACAGCTCTGTCCAAATGAGGTGACTTAGTTGTTCAGATGTAGAATCACCTTTAGTCCTAAATGCTCCTTGAATTTGAGTAGGGATCTGAATTTGAACTATTCCAGCAATCTACTGAGTCAAATGGAGCCTACCAGGGTGATTAAGGGACTTGGACATCTCTCCTGTGAAGAAAGCCTGAGGAAACTAAACAGCCCCAATCTTGAGAAAGTGAGGCTGAGAGGGGATCTTATTAAAGTCTATAAATATCTGAGGGTTGCATGTCCAAATGCAGGTGCCAGTCTCTTTTCAATGGTGTCCTGTAAAAGGACAGGGAACAACACACCTTGAGTACCGTGTCCAGTTCTGGGCTCCTCAATTCAAGAGAGATGTTGAGGTGCTGGAACTTGTCCAGAGAAGGGCAACAAAGCTGGTGAGGGGCCTGGAACACAAACCCTATGAGGAGAGGCTGAGGGAGCTGGGGGTGTTTAGCCTGGAGAAGAGGAGGCTCAGGGGTGACCTCATTGCTGTCTACAACTACCTGAAGGGAGGCTGTAGCCAGGTGGGGGTTGGCCTCTTCTCCCAGGCAACCAGCAACAGAACAAGGGGACACAGTCTCAAGTTGTGCCAGGGGAAGTATAGGCTGGATGTTAGGAGGAAGTTGTTGGCAGAGAGAGTGATTGGCATTGGAATGGGCTGCCCAGGGAGATGATGGAGGCACTGTCCCTGGAGGTGTTCAAGCAAAGCCTGTCTGAGGCACTTAGTGCCATGGCCTAGTTGACTGGCTAGGGCTGGGTGCTAGGTTGGACTGGGTGATCTTGGAGGTCTCTTCCAACCTGGTTGATTCTATGATTCTAAGCTGGAACAAGCTTCACCCCAACACGAGAAGAGACTTCTTTGTTTTGAGCATGCTGGAGCCCTGGAACAAGCTGCCCAGAGAGGTTGTGGAGTCTCCTTCTCTGAAGACTTTCAAAACCCACTTGGACATGTTCCTGTGTGTCCTGCCCTAAGTGATCCTGCTTTGGCAGAGCACTTGGACTCGATGATCTTCAGAGGTCACTTCAAACCCCTAACATGCTATGATTCTGTTTGTCATTTCATGATGGTGAGATGTCTGAGGTGAATTCCCCACCACACTGAAGTCAGTCACATGGCTTATTGAGTTTAGGATTTCTCATGACACATAGTTTTGTTTCCTTTACCACAACAGAGATTTGTTGCTATGGGTTTGGTTTTGTTTTGGGTGTTTTTTTCCGTTCGTTTGTTTGCTTGTTTTGTTTTGCTTTGGTTTTGTTTGGTTGTTGTTTTTGTTGTTTTTGTTTGATTGTTTGCTTTGTTTATTTGTTGGTTTGTTTTTTTTTATTTGGTTTGTGGGTTTTTTGTTGGTTTGTTTGTTTTGTTGATGGGGATTTCTTTTGAGTGTTTGGGTGGGTGATCCTTTTGGTTTGAGTGTGGGATGCTCTTCTTTGTTTGGTTAGGGAAGTATGGGATATGGAGTTATGCTATCATCAAGATGCTTAATCCAAGAATGAACTGGACCCCAAGTCTTTTCTCTTTTATGAGGTTATACTAAGTTCTTTGATAGGTTGTTTTATAATTGTTTCAACAGGACCTATTTGAAGCTTCAAAGTTTCCCTTGTTTTCAAGTGTAAAACCCTTTGGTTTTTCATCCTCTACTTTCATTTCCTTGCTGTTGAGCACTTTGGAAATGCAGCACAGTAGAGTCTACATGAGAATTGAAATTGCTTACAGAGAATTTTACAGTAAATTGATATCTAGCAATACTGTATTGCCAGGAAATAGTCTATTTATCTTGGGATCAGGGCAGATATGATAAAGATATGAAACATAATCATCAAAATTCTGTACCTCAGGCCAATTTCAGTTCACAGCTTAAGTGCAAACAAATCCCACCAACTTTTCAGAGAATGACATTGCTCTACACCAGATGGGGTTTTATTCAGATACTCTTTCTGGTAAGGTGGAGCACACATTTCCTGTAAAATGTTTCAGAATAACTTTCTCTGCTGCATAGCTCACAGAGGATGAAGCCTCGTGGATTCTATCTGTGCAAACACAGACTAATACAGCCTTTATTATGGCATATATTCTTTGACAAGATAAATATTCACCTACAATGCACATCCTACAAACTCTGAATAGTATCAGCACACCCATAATCAAAGTTTTACTTGAAATCTGCCTTAAACTTCCAGTTTATGCATCTGCCTTCTTTTTTTCTTCCCCTCAACATAATTACCTAATATTCATAAAAGAGTGATTCATAGAATCATAGAATAGCTTGGGTTGGAAAGGATCTTTGAGATCATCTACACCCAACTCCTCTGCCATGGGCAGGGACACCTCCCACTGGACCAGCTTCCTCAAATTCTCATCCAGCCAAATCTTCAACACTTCCAGGAATGAGACATCCAGAACTTTTCTAAGCAACCCATTCCAGTGTCACAGCAGAGAACTTTCACATTCACATACATTGTAGCTTGCCAAGTTCTTCAGCTTGCTGCCTGCCTTCTGCCTAAGATTAGCTGAATTTCGGGGACACACTGTCTTTTAAGAATACACCTGTGTAGCCTGAGAAATGATTCAGTAATGTGACACCTCATTGCCAAGGTGTTTAAACCTCCTTCTCTCATATCCATTAAAAATACTCTCTATCTATAGGACAAGTAGAATCATAGAACTTTTGAGGTTGAGAGGAGACCATTAAGTCCAGCTGCTCACCATCTAGGCAAGATCTGAGAAGGAGATGACATCCTTGCAAATTACATTGAACCCAGGAATTGCAAGAGATGAAAGATCAGTTTGCAGCTGAGAGGGTGTCAGTGCATTTCCCTACATTAGACACTTAAGACTCAGCTTGACAGGGTGCTGGGCCATCTCATTTAAACTTTGCTATCACCTAGAAAGGTTGGACTAGATGATCTTTGTAATACCTTCCAACTTGGAATTCTGTGAAATAATCCTTAAGGAGTTTGGGGTGCCTGGAAGCAAGAGAGTCACTGATGGCAGTTAGGTTGATGATCCATGCCATTATCTGTGTTTTGCTTTGGGTTTCTTGAAGGGAATCCAGTGGTGGAACATTGGGTTTAGGTGGAATGAATCCCAAATTTAATGGTTTTCATTTTCAGCCTGGAGAAGAGAAGACTTAGAAGGGACCTTATCACTCTCTACAACTATCTAAAAGTTGTAATCAGATGGAGGTCAGTAAAAGGACAAGAGGGCAAGTGCCAAGAGGAGCTTTAGATTGGATATTAGGAAGCACTTCCTTAAGAAAAAGGTGATTAGGCACTGGAATGGACTGCCTAAGGACGTGGTGGAGTCACCATCCCTGCAGGTCTTTAAGAAAAGCTTGGATGTGGCACTTGGTGGCATGGTTTAGCTGATGTCATAGTGTTAGGTTATAGGCTGGACTTGATGATCTTGGAGGTCTTGTCCAGCACCAATGATTCTGTGGTCTTTAGGTTCTTGTTTCAGACTGTTTGGAGCAGAGCTGCCAAGCTGTCGATATTGAAGTGCTAATGTTTCTGTGTGACTTACAAGACAACAGCAGTTGCTAGCCTTAAAGACTTTTGTATAACAATTCTTCAGACACACAGTATAACTCAAAGGTCTGGATTCTGCTTGCTGCAATTTCATTCTCTGGAACTCTGTAGTCTTTATAACATTAACTCCTAATTTACAGCAGCACAGGGATTATCAGAAATAAGATGATGTTCTCTGGTGGAAAAGCTTTATTGAGTTTAATAGCATATAATAAGATTTTCTTCAGTTAGTCTGTCTTCCTTCCTTCCTTCCTTCCTTCCTTCCTTCCTTCCTTCCTTCCTTCCTTCCTTCCTTCCTTCCTTCCTTCCTTCCTTCCTTCCTTCCTTCCTTCCTTCCTTCCTTCCTTCCTTCCTTCTTTCCCTTTCCCTTTCCCTTTCCCTTTCCCTTTCCCTTTCCCTTTCCCTTTCCCTTTCCCTTTCCCTTTCCCTTTCCCTTTCCCTTTCCCTTTCCCTTTATTTTACTAATCCAAACTGAAAAGATGGTTGGAGAAAATTGTTGTGTTTTTTTTTTTTTTTTAGGAGTGAGTGGTCTTTAGCAATTTGTCATAGATCCAAAGAGTGTCTTTTGGGGTCTGAATCCCATGAGAGGGGAGGGAAGGTGAGGGAAGGGATTGGAATTGGCTGACCTGTAGGATCCCCCAGGGAGGTGGTGGAGTCACCATCCCTGGAGGTGTTTAAAAGAAGGGTGGATGTGGCACTGGAGGCTATGGTCTAGTGATTAAGGATGCTGGGATGAAGGTTGGACTGGATGATCCTGGTGGCCCTTTCCAACCACAGTGATTCCTGGTGATTAGATGTTGTGCTGAGGGATTTGATTTAGTGAAGGACTTGTCAGTGTGAAACTAATGATTGGACTCAATGATCTTGAAGGTCTTTTCCAATCTAAGAAATTCTGTGATTCTGTAATCTATGCTTCTATGATTATATTTTAAAAGCAATTTTTGCCACTGCAGAGCACTCGACACATATAGTTTCAACTGCAAAGCTGAGGTATTACCAAGCAGTGTACCACAAGTCTGGATTTTATATTGAAAGTAACATAATTTCCTTCTCCCTTATTTACATCAGTTTAAATGAGATATGATACAGTCTTCCACTGCATCTTGAGGAATTGTTTTCCTCTAGCTTAAGCATTCTATTAAATTGAGGGTACCAGGCTTGCAAAGCAAACAAGAAATGAGCATTTTCAGATCTAAGCCCATGAATTTCCCTAAAATAGCTACCAAAATAAATCTCCCCAAACAAATCATTTATGAGCTCGCTCAAGTAAAATGGATTAGGCGAATAATTACTTAGTAATAGAGAAAGTTTGAGAAATGATGTTTCTAATAACGAAGCTGCCCACAGATCCTGATGCTCAGGAAGATTAGGAAGGATTAAGACAGATTCTTTCTCATTCTTTCAGCTCTGTCACAGCATCCTGCTGAAAATGCGGTTTTGTGTGCCTTAAATGATGAAAAAGAGAATTTTGTTGAGGAATACTCTTTTAGCCTGGAGAACAAGATGCTGAGGAGAGACCTCGTTGATCTCAATAACTACCTGAAGGGAGGCTGTGGGCAGGTGGATGTTGGTCTCCCTCCTACTAGTGATGGAAGAAAAGGGAATGCCTTCGAGCTGCACCAGGGAAAGTTTAAACTGGACATTAGGAAAAATATTTTCACTGAAAGAGTGGTCAGGCATTGGAACAGGCTGTCCAAAAAGGTGCTGGAGTCACTACCCCTGGGTATGGTTAAAAGGCTTAGTGCTAGACTTAGTATAGTACAGCTAACTCAACTGTTGAGGTTTTTCAACCTGAGTGATTCTGTGACTCTACAGTCTAGTTAGGGCTGCAATTTAGTAGAGTTTTTAGTAGAGTTTAAGCTGAGTGAATGAAAGCATCTATGTTACACTTTTAAAGATAGAGGCTTAATTCACTGATGTAAATCCCTGCTAATTAGATCTGTGGAGGGCTGGAAACATTAAAGGGAAGAGGAGGATTACCTTTTTTTTTTTTCTTTTTTTTCCATTTCCCTTTTTCCTTTCCCTTTTTCCTTGCCTTTGCCTTTTCTTTTACTTTCTTACTTTGAGGATTTTACAATCTCATAAGTCTAAAACCAACTTAAATATGTCCAAAAGCAGATCTCCAAATCAATGAAGGCACTTAAACATTGTGCATCATAGTTTCTCCACAGCCTGTTTACATAAAAGAAGGCAATGTCCAAGTACAAATGTGTTAATGCTGATAATTTCCAAGTGTATTTTCCTTCCATAGCCTAGGAACTAATTAATGCAATTTCCCCTCCTCTGGATTTCAGATTTCTGGTGAGTGGAAAAAAAAAGAGAAAGCCTGCCACTTGGCTTCATTCATTTCAGTGACACTAAAGAGGTGTAAGAATAGTTGCTTTATAAAGTTGCAAATGTAACAGTAAATCAAATTAATCTGCAGTGACTCCAGTAGTGTCACAAAATGTTTTGTGTTGCACTTTGAGTCTAATGAAATATAAAGTAGAAAAAAAAAAGTCTTACCATAATGGAAAAGTCCTTGGAATGAAAAGAGACAGAGTACTGAAGAAAACTTATTATTGTTGTTATTAGTAGTAGTATTAGCAGCAGTAGCAGTGTTAGCCTGCTTACTAAATAATTAAGTAGCCAATGTTTAAAGAAAAATTGAAATCTCCTCTCAAATTTTTTGGGGCTGTCATGTTTTTCACAAGATATCACAGCATCCAGTATCACAGTATCACCAAGGTTGGAAGAGACCTCACAGATCATCAAGTCCAACCCTTTACCACAGAGCTCAAGGCTAGACCATGGCACCAAGTGCCACGTCCAACCTTGCCTTGAACAGCTCCAGGGACAGCGACTCCACCACCTCCCCGGGCAGCCCATTCCAGTGTCCAATGGCTCTCTCAGTGAAGAACTTTCTCCTCACATCAAGCCTAAATTTCCCCTGATGTACCTTGAGGCTGTGTCCTCTCATTCTGGTGCTGGCCACCTGAGAGAAGAAAGCAACCTCCTCCTGGCCACAACCACCCCTCAGGTAGTTGTAGACAGTTGTAGCTATTGAAATGCCGAGCTGATTTTGTAAATGGCATGGCTTGTAGGAGCAGACAGTATCTAGCTCTGGAAGCAAGCTTATTTTGTAGACTGTTCTAAGCAGGATCAGTAACACCACAAGGCTGACCTTGTAGTGAATCCTGATTATTAATTGGATTCCTATTTCCAGTGGATGTGATGGCCTCTGATGGGTGGATGGTAAGACAACTGCAGCACTGAGGACAAGTGCTATCCAGAGAAATGTTATTTTTGGTCATGGCTGCTCCTCCACAAGGTAGGGCTACAAAGATGATTCGAACACCTCTCTTATGAGGAATGACTGAGAGAATTTGGGCTTTATGAGCTATGAAACAGAAGACTGAGGAAGGATCTTATAAATGCTTATAAATACTTCAAGAACGTGAGTCAGGACAATGGGAGCAATCGTTTTTTCAGTGCTTCCCAGTGACAGGACAAGACATAACAGGCACAAATTTAAACATAAGGAGTTGCATCTAAACATGAGGAGGAACTTCTTTAAGCGTGGCAGAACACTGGAACTATCTGCACAGATAAGTGGTGGAGCCTCCACCTCTGGAAACACTGCAAACCTTCCTGGACCTGCTCCTTTGAAGCCTTCTTTTGATGAACCTGCTTTGGCAGAGGGATTGTATTTTATGATCTCCAGAGGTCCCTTCCAACTTGTGCCATTCTATGATAGTATGATACAAGATGATTGATGGAGTAGCAGAAACTGCTCCAGCAGTCACAAGAGACACTGTGTTGGTGTGGTGCCAAAAGTGACTGGGACACATGGTTGTGGCAGCAGCATGTAGGAAGTGCTGGTAGGAAGCATAGGTGCTTCTCTCTGGGGGAAGCAGGAGCACTGACTGCAGATATCATTGTGCATTTAGTATTGGGACTAATTTCCTAGATTCATAGAATGTTTTGGATTGGAAAAGACTAAATATCTGAGGGGTGGGTGTCAAGTGGATGGGGCCCATCTCTTTTCGGTGGTCCACAGTAGTACGACAAGGAGCAACAGCTACAAACTGGGACCTCAACATTAGAAGAAACTTCTTTAGAGTGAGAGTGACAGAGCACCTGGGACAAGCTGCCCAGAGAGGTTGTGGAGTCTCCTTCTCTGGAGACTTTCAAAACCCACCTGGATGCATTCCTTGCAAACTACCCTAGGTGGGACAATATCATGGTTAAACAGTGCTGAAAGATACCTGAGGAAATAGATTCTCACCTTGTCTCTGCTGTAGAGCTCTGCTACCAAGTCATTTAACTCAAACCTTTTAGAGTCAGGCAATACTTCCGAGTACCCATGCTGCATACAGCTCAGGATCCTGGTCCCACATACACAATACCATTGAGTGTGCTTCAGAATCATCCTGCTTCAGGCTGTATGCATCTCACATGAGATGCCAAGACCTAGCAGGTGCCATCTACAGTTCAGCATCTCATGGAAAACATCAGTGTGGCTGGAAGTGGCAACCTTTGAGCAACCTTATGGAGAAAGGAGTAGTATCTGGTGTTCTCAGGAGAGGTGGAGAAGGGTATGTCCATGAATGCTTGCTGTACATCAGGAGAGTGGTCATGGACTCAGCTAGTGGCAACTCAGTGTATGAAGAAATCTCTCCTTATCTTTGGTAGTCTTGACCTGCTCCCTCCTCATTTTCCCTGAGAAGAAGGTCAACAAAGCTGATGAAGAGTTTAGACAACAACTCTTATGAGGAACAGCTGAGGGAACAGATTGTTTAGTCTGAAGAAGAAAAGACCTAACTGCTCTCTACAATGCTCTGAAAGGAGATTGGAAAAAGATGTGGGTCAGTCTCTGCTCTGTAGTATCAGGTGATAGAATGAGAGGAAATGGCCTGAACTTGTGCCAAAGCAGGTTCACATTAGATATTAGGAACAATTTCTTTCCTGCAAGAGTGGCCAGACATCGGAACAGGCTGCCCAGGGAAGTGGTGTAGTCACCATCCCTGAATGCATTCAAAACCATGTGGGCATTAAACTTTGGGCCATAGTTTAATGGCCATGCTGATGTTAGGTTGATGGTTGGATTCACATGATCTTTGAAGTCTTTTCCAATGGAAACAATTCTGTGTCTCTATAAGAAGGTCACACAGGATCACAGGGGTTGGAAGGGACCCAAAGAGATCACTGAATCCAACCCCCCCTGCCAGGATAGAAAGATTGAAGATTTTGGCTTAGCAGCAGTGGTTGGAGCAGTTGGATTTAGTGATCTCTAAGGTCTGTTCTAACCTCAACAGTTCTATGACTCTAAAAGATCTGTGATCTTTGCTTACATCTCCTCGTTCTTTCTGGATAAGTGGGACAGGCTGTAACTCCCCATCTTCTGAAGCCTGAGAGTGGGCTTATGAAATCCAGGGATTTCTAGGATCACTGAGGGAAAAGGTGCTACAGGAAAAAATAATGAGATGTATTGAAGAGCTGCTCATTAAGTGAGCACATTTGTACCCTGTGCAGGGAATGTGGTAGGTTCCTGGGAAGGAAAAAATGGCATGTGATTCTGGCTACCAAACGTGTATCAAAGAGCTAGAGTATGTACAGCAGCTTTTAAGTGGTGTCTCTTGGTTGTGTGTACCCAGACATCATCACCTTGGTATTCTTTTTAAAGCAGTTTTTTTTTTTTTTTTCTCTAAGCTTTATGGAGATGCTAAATAAGCTGCTGTTTGCAACAGCTAGTTACAAACTCTTTTTTGTTGTTGTTGTTGGGTTTGTTGTTGCTTTGTTTTGTTTTTAATAACCATGAAAGAACAATTTGTTTTCTAAAGGTGGATGTTTCCCCTAAGAAATATTTGTCTCTGAGGAAGAACTGTTAGCTGAGGGCTATACTTCATTTGATTTTAACACTCTGAAGTTATCCTCCTAAGGCCAGCATTTCAGACTCTTCACATGCTCGTTACTCCAAATGTTCTTTTCCCAAATGTGCTTTTGTGTGTCTTCTCCTTCCTGCATTTTACTCAACCTTCAGATTTCATTTACATGCTCATTAACAATCTGATGGTAGAAAAGATAAAGTCATGAAAAAAAGACCCAAGGAACAGAACAACAGTGATTTTAGGTTACTCCCCCAAAAAATAATCAAGGCAAAAGCTCATTATAGCTTTCAGCCAGTGAAGCATGCTAGGATCTTTCACAAATACTATCCTGTCAGACTGATTTTTTTTCTGGACATACATGTTGAAGGAGTAATAACAGCCTCACTTGTCTGGCATATATGGCATGCCCTTGTAATTTGTTTTCTTGACAGCAAACAATGCACAGAAATGTTAGAAACTTGTTCATCTAGAAGTCCTTAGAAAAAGCCCATCAAATCACAGAATTGTAGAATCATCCAGGCTGGAAAGAGCCTCTCAGATCATCAAGTCCAGCCTTTTCACCCACTCCAGCAAGTCTCACTACACCATGCCCCCAAGCACCAGATCTATACAGCTTTTAAACACATCTAGGGATGGTGATTCAATCAGCTCCCTGGGCAGCCTGACAATGCCTTCCCTGAAAAAAAACTTCCTAATATCCAGTCTAAACCTGTCCTGGTGCAGCTTGAGGCTATTCTCTGCCATTCTATCATTAGTTACTTGTGAGAAGACACCAGTTTCTACCTCTCTACAACCTCCTTTCAGGTAGTTGCAGAGAGCAATAGGGTCTCCCCTCAGCCTCCTTTTTGCAGACTGAACAGCTGAGTTCCTTAGCTGGAGTTCCTCACAGGGCTTGCTCTCCAGGCCCTTCACCAGCTTAGTAGCTCTTCTCTATCCATTCCAGTGCCTCGATGTCTTTCCTGTACTATGGTGCCACAGTACTTGAGATGTGGCCTCACCAATGCTGAGGACACAGGGACAAACCCCTCCCTGGTACTGCTGGCCACAATGCCATTGGCCTTCTTAACCACCTGGGCACACTATTGGCTTATATTCATCCACTTGTCAATCAATACCTCCAGGTCCTCTTCTTCCACACAGCTCTCTCCTGCCATTCTTCCCCAAGCTTGTAGTGTTGCGTGGGGTTATTGTGGCACAGGTGCATGACCTGGCACTTGGCCTTGATGAAGCTCATACAGTTGACCTCAACCCATCAGTTCAAACTACCCAGGTCCCCCTGTAAAGCCTCCTTACCCTCAGTCAGATCAACACTCCCACACCCTCAATCAGATCCGTTTCACATTGTCTGCAATCTTACTGAGGGTGCACTTGGTCCCTTCTCCACATAAAATAAAATAAAATAATTTAATAATAATGATAATGAACCAAAAACACAGCAAAAAAGATACTTTTGGAAGGAATTATTTAAATTTCAACTTGTCCTGTGTAAATGAAGGACCATCAAGTCCTACGAAATTTAAGAACAGAAAGAATCTAATTTCAAGTTGAAGATTTTCTGTTGCTTTTAAAATGGTAATCACAAGAATCAATAGTTGTTGTAAGAATCCCTTTTGACCTGTGTCTCCTAGAAATTCCTTCAGCTTCACATAATCTTCAGCAAATGTCCACATGGATCTTTTCATGTCATGCAAACTCTTCTTAGAGCTGTTCCTAAAACAATCAAATTCTTTCCAAGCACAACATTTTTTATGTTGCTGACACTTTGCAGGGCTTTCTGAGAATTGAGGTCAAATATTGTCCAGCTAGGCTAAGGTTATGCTTTGTGGGGTTTCGGTTTTTTGCTTGGTTTGGTTTGTGTTTGGCATTGTGTTTGTGATTTTTGTTGTTGTTCTCTGATTGGTTAGTTGGTTTGGTTAGTTGGGTATTTTGGGATGCAAGGTGGTTTTGTTTGATTTGGGTTTTTGTTGGTTGGTTGGTTTTTTTCTCACAAGAAGATGGAAGGGGCCACAGCCAAGACAGCCAGTTGAGCCAGCCAATGGCTATTTGATACCAGAGAGTGGTGGTGAACGGTGCCACATCCAGCTGGCGGCCAGCCACTAGTGGTGTCCCTCAGGGATCAGTGCTGGGCCCCATCCTCTTTAACATCTTCATAGATGATCTGGATGAGGGCATGGAGTCAGTCATCAGCAAGTTTGCAGATGACACCAAGCTGGGGGCAGATGTGGCTGGGTTGGAGGGCAGAAGGGCTCTGCAGCGGGACCTTGACCACCTGGACAGATGGGCAGAGTCCAATGGGATGGGGTTCAATAGCTCCAAGTGCAGGGTGCTGCACTTTGGCCACAACAACCCCATGCAGAGATACAGGCTGGGGTCAGAGTGGCTGGAGAGCAGCCAGACAGAGAGGGATCTGGGGGTGCTGATTGATACCCGCCTGAACATGAGCCAGCAGTGTGCCCAGGTGGCCAAGAGAGCCAGTGGCATCCTGGCCTGCATCAGGAATGGTGTGGTCAGCAGGAGCAGGGAGGTCATTCTACCCCTGTACTCTGCACTGGTTAGACCTCACCTTGAGTACTGTGTTCAATTCTGGGCCCCCCAGTTTAGGAGGGACATTGAGATGCATGAACATGTCCAGAGAAAGGCGACGAGGCTGGTGAGAGGCCTTGAGCACAGCCCTATGAGGAGAGGCTGAGGGAGCTGGGATTGGTTAGCCTGGAGAAGAGGAGGCTCAGGGGTGACCTTATTGCTGTCTACAACTACCTGAGGGGTGGTTGTGGCCAGGAGGAGGTTGCTCTCTTCTCTCAGGTGGCCAGCACCAGAATGAGAGGACACAACCTCAAGCTGTGCCAGGGGAAATTTAGGCTGGAGGTGAGGAGAAAGTTCTTCACTGAGAGAGTCATTGGACACTGGAATGGGCTGCCCGGGGAGGTGGTGGAGTCGCCGTCCCTGAGGCAGTTCAAGGCAGGATTGGACATGGCACTTGGTGCCATGGTGTAGCCTTGAGCTCTGTGGTAAAGGGTTGGACTTGATGATCTGTGAGGTCTCTTCCAACCTTGGTGATACTGTGATATTAGCAAAGGGTGGGCAAGGCTGTGCTGGTGGTTTGAGCAGGTGGTTGTGATATGGCTTTTTATCTTCCAATTTCCTAGCTGTGTGGGGCCTGAAACCACAACAATATTTAAGCAAGTTTAAGTATGTAAAAAATAACCCTTTTATCCTACTGTGTATTATGTCAACGGTCACATCATATTGTAGAAGGTAACAGAAGTTTATACGTTCACTTGAATGAATGCAAAAATCAGACTGGATGGCTTTGAAGACCTATGAGTCAGGGAGTCTTGTGGCTTTATTTTTTTCCTTCATAGTTAATAAAATTATGTTCTTCCTAGAGATAAATTGTATGTGAACTGCAGAGAAGCTTTTAATGTGTTTAAAATATATGAAGATTGCAGGCTTCTATTTGAAACTCTTAACCTGGTGTAGACATAAAGAACAGAGATGCTTACTGAACTTGGGGTTGGTTTTTTTTCACATAAATGGATGTGAAGTGAGACTCTTAATTTTTACACAGCTCAATAAAAGACTTCCTTCCAAATACCATTAGCACATTCTGAGCACCAAGCAAATAATAAAATTAGTACTTGAATCTAGTGTACAGAGGCAGAGGATATTTACTAGAAGCCTCCATAATTGCACAGCATGAAAATAATGAACCCCTTAAACTGATCAAGTGTGAAAACACTTTTTTTTAATGGAAGCATTGTTTTAAATGTTAGCAATAAACCTGGGAGAAAAACTGTCCTTCTTATTTGGATGCCTGGACTCTTGTTAAACCCTTTTCTTCTTTAGAAGTAGCATATATATATATATATTGCCCTGCACTCATTAAATAAACTGGGCCAATGATCTAGAAATAATATGTCATATACAGTAGGTCATCTTATGTCCTTAGTCACACAATCACCATATGGTAGGGGATGGAAGAGACCTCTGAAGATCATCGAGTCCAACCCCTCTGCCAAGGCAGGTTCACCTAGAGAAAGTCACAGAGGAACGTGTGCAGGCAGGGTTTGAATATCTCGAGAGATGGAGATTCCACTACCTCTCTGGGCAACCTGTTCAAGTGCTCCAGCATTCTTAAGTTAAAGATGCTCCTTCTCACATCTAGATGTGGCTTCTTATGCTCAAGCTTTTGCCTGTTACCCCTTGTTCTATCACTGGGCACCACTGGAGAAAGATTGGTCCCATCCTGCTGGCACCCACCCTTTAAGTGTTTGTAAGCATTTATGAGATCCCCCCTCAGTCTTCTCCTTTACAGACCAAAAAGCTCCAATTCTCTCAGTCTTTCCTCCTAAGACAGATGTTCCAGTCCCCTCAGCATCATCGTAGCTCTTTTCTGTGCCCTCTCCAGCAAGTTGCTGTCCTTCTTGAACCAGGGAGCCCAGAAACAGACATAGCATTCCAGATGTGGCCTCACTAGAGCAGAGTAGAAGGGGAGGATTTAGCTGGAGTCCTTACAGCATGTCTGGAAGTGAATATGCTCTGGTCAAGATTTGCTGTGTCATCATGTAAACTCTATAAATCATAGCAGTTCTCACTTTCCTTGCTTGTGAAATAAGCTGACACCACCAAGTTCTCAATGTTTCTCTATTTTATAAGCTGCTGAGTATATTCTCAGGGAGTTTAATTACTGTATCAATGAAGAGGAAAAAGTGCATCTTAAATTACTAGATTTTCCCCTGTGTATCCCATAAAAACATATGGACAGCACCATCTGTGTTCTTACCACTACAGATTTGTCTGTTTATTGGTTTTCATCTAGAGATCAGTGTCATTTGAACCCAGATCTGGCACGCAGAGCTTACATCCCAAATTCTGGCTGCAGACCATGTGTATGTTATGTTATGTCCTGCAAATCTGGAGGCCAAGAATGCATCTGTTCCTTTCTGCAGGCTTGCATCTACAGCAAATGAGCTGTATGGAAAGGGCATAGTTCAGTGATTCAAATCTACCCTCTCTGGAGATCTTAATTTCTTAGCTATTTTTCTGCCTGGAAAGAAATCTTCAGTTACCTCCATTTTTTTGCTCCTCCAAAACAATGATGGTAGTATCTAACTGAAAGGACTGCTAACATAATCTAACAGTTGTGTACATGGATATGTTAAGTTATGGTTCTACTCAATGATCTTAAGGTGATTCCATGATAGGAATGAGCAAGGAAGGCTGTATCTAACTTACAGACAGTAGTAAACGTCCATTGTCTTTAACGCCTTTGTATTAGTTTTACAATGTTCCTCTAAGAGTGTGCAGGGCTCCTTCACAGGTATTTTTCTTGGAACTCTGGCAGAGCAGAGGCTTCTTCACAGCTATTCTTGAAACTCTGCTGGTAGAAGAAACACTCCCTTTTTTTTTGGTTGTTGTTTGGTTTTGTTTTTAAAGCACTGACATCAGGAGAGTTTCTGCTGTTTCTCTTAGAAGAAGATGCATGTGGGTGCTTAAAATGCCGTGCCTTCAGCTACTGCTATCTTTATTGATGATCTGGACTGAGGGGACTGAGTCCAGCATCAGTAAGTTTGCAAATGACACCAAGTTAGGAGCAGATGTGGAACTGTTGGAAAGTAGGAGAGCCCTGCAGAGGGACCTAGACAGGCTGGATGGGTGGGCAGAGGCCAATGGGATGAGATTGAACAAGGCCAAGTGAAGGGTTCTGCACTTTGGCCACAACAACCCCAAGCAGCACTACAGGCTGGGGACAGAGTGGCTGGAGAGCAGCCACGAAGAAAGGGACCTGGGGGTACTGATAGATAGTAGCTGAAGATGAGCCAGCAGTGTGCCCAGGTGGCCAAGAAAGCCAATAGCATCCTGGCCTGCATCAGGAACAGTGTGGCCAGTAGGACAAGGGAGGTTATTCTGCCCCTGGACTCAAGGTTGGTCAGGCCACACCTTGAGTCCTGTGTCCAGTTCTGGGCTCTTCAAATCAAGAGAGATGTTGAGGTGCTGGAAGGTGTCCAGAGAAGGGCAACAAAGCTGTTGAGGGGCCTGGAACACAAACCCTATGAGGAGAGGCTGAGGGAGCTGGGGATGTTTAGTCTGGAGAAGAGGAGGCTCAGGGGTGACCTCATTGCTGTCTACAACTACCTGAAGGGAGGTTGTAGCCAGGTGGGGGTTGGTCTCTTCTCTCAAACAACCAGTAACAGAACAAGGGGACACAGTCTCAAGTTGTGCTGGGGGAAGTATAGGCTGGATGTTAGGAGGAAGTTGTTGTCAGAGAGAGTGATTGGCATTGGAATGGGCTGCCCAGGGAGGTGGTGGAGTCATCATCCCTGAAGCTGTTGAAGAAAAGCCTGGCTGAGGCACTTAGTGCCATGGTCTAGTTGGCTGGATAGGGCTGGGTGCTAGTTTGGACTGGATGATCTTGGAGGTCTCTTCCAACCTGCTTGATTCTATGATTCTATACTGGGCTGTCATTTGTACATATGACAGTTCATACAATCATAGATTCATAGAACTGTTTGGGTTGGAAGGGACCTTAGAGATCATCTAGTTCCAACCTCTCCAGATATGGGCAGGGACACCTTCCACTAGATGGGCTTGCCCAAGACCTTGTCCAACCTGGCTTCCAGGTAGAGGGCATCCACAACCTCCCTGAGCAACCTATTTCAATGTATTACCACCCTCATTGCAAAGAACTTTTTTCCAATATCCAGTCTAAATCTGCCCTGCTCAAGCTTTGAGTTCAAGTTCTGCGATGTGTGCACATGCTTGAGCCTGTTCTTATTGACTAGAGTCCCTCTCTGTAATAGTATTGGTATTTCCTAGGAGGCTATTGATTCAAACAGAAAAATATTCTTCTCTTGCTTCAGATTTTATCCTAACGTGAGGAGCTGATAATGAGGTTTCTTTACAACTTTTCCATCACACTGTACAATCTGCTGATGGGACTGTAAAGCTGATTTAATTTAAAAAATGGTATAGCAATCCTGGAAAGAAGATAGTAAATGCCACAACATTTTACAAAGATTCCTGTGGCACTTTATCATGTTGCTTTAGAATTTAATTTCCAACCTCTGTGTAAATTTCCTATAGATTTTTCTGGAGGTGAGTTGAAAATGTTGGATTATTCAGTATTAATGTGCTGTAGTACACAGGCACATACATCACTACCTAGCAAATATTAACACAGCTGCTTCAGTCAGACTTTGATGCACTGCATTTTCCCAGGCTTTCCCTGGGAAAAAACCAAACCAAAAAACTATGTTTGAGAAACCCCAAAAAGAACTAAGAACTTTGAGATGATTGCCTTATGATCATGATCCCCAGTGGCAATAGACTGTGATAGTTGGGGCTCCTGAGTCAGGAGATGAGAAGGCTCCAGGTAGATGTTACAGTAGCCTTCCAGTACTGGAAGGAGGTCTGCAAAAGAGCTGGAAAGGATTTTTTTTCAAGGGCATATAGTTGATAGGATGAGAGGGAATGGAATCTATCCTCTTCCTCTGAAAGAGGATACATTTAGACTGCGTATTAGGAAGAAATTCTTTACAATGAGGGTTGTGAGACACTGAAACTGATTGCCTAGGAAGACCGTGGATGTCCCTTCTCTCAAGGCCAGCCTGAATGAGGCCTTGAACAACCTGGTCTAGTAGAAGGTGTCCCTGACCATGGAACTATTTGGAACTAGATGATCTTTAAGGTCTCTTCCAACCCAAACTATTCTATGATCGTTGGTGATGATGATCAAGAGAAAATCACAGAATCATGGACTCATAGAATAGTTTAGGTTGGAAGGGACCTAAAAGATCATCCAGTTCCAACCCCCCATCATAGACAGGGACACCTACCACTAGAACAAGTTGCTCAAGCCCTCATCCAACCTGGCATTGAACACCTCCAGGGAGGGAGCATCCACAACCTCCCTGGGTAACCTGTTCCAGTGTTTCACCACCCTCACTGTAAAGAACTTCTTCCTAACATCTCTCCTCTTCCAGTTTAAACCCATTACCCCTCATCCTGTCATTGCAAGACCTTACAAATAGTCCTTCCCCAGCCTTCTTGTAGGCTCCCTTCAGGTACTGGAAGGCCACTACAAGGTGTCCTTGAAGCCTTCTCTTCTCCAGGCTGCAGAGCCCCAACTCTTGTAGCCTGTCCTCATAGCAGAGGTGCTCCAGCCCTCTGATCATCTTTGTGGCCCTCCTCTGGCCTCACTCTAACAGTTTCATGTCTTCCTTTTGTTAGGAGCTCCAGAACTGTGCACAGTCCTCCAGGTGGGGTCTGATAAGAGCAGAGCAAAGGGGGAGAATCTCCTATCTTGCCCTGCTGGCCACACTTCTCTTGATTCAGCCCAGCATACAATTGCTGTCTGGGCTGCACATTGACACTGCTGGCTCATGTTGAGTTTTCATCAACACAGACCTCCAGGTCCTTCTCCTCAGAGTCGGTCTCCAGCCATTTGCCACCCAGCCTGGATTTGTTCTTGGGGTTGCATTGACCCAGGTGCAGGACCTTATATTTGGCCTTGTTGAATGTCATGAGGTTGGCCAAGGCCCACCTCTGCAGCCTGTCCAGGTCCCTCTGGATGTCATCCCTGCCCTCTAGCAAGTCGAATGTGCCACACAGCTTGGTGTCATCTGCAAACCTGCTGAGGGTGCACTCAATTCCTCTGTCCATATCACTGTCAAAGATACTAAACAGCACTGGTCCCAGCACTGACCCCTGAGGGATGCCTCTTGCACTGGTCTCCAGGTGAACATTGTGCTCTTGATCACCACTCTCTGTGTGCGACCATCCAGCCAATTCCTTATCCAGCAGTGCTGCACTCATCAGCTCTATGTTTTTCTAGTTTGGTGACCAGGATGTCATGTGGGACAGAGTCAAATGCCTTACTCAGGGCCAGGTAGATGATGCCAGTTGCCCTCCCCTTGTCCACTGTTGCTGTGAATCCATCATAAAAAGCCACCAAATTTGTCCAACATGTCTGGCCTGTAGTTCACGTGGAAACTGATCCCCTGCATTACTTCTGTCTGAAGTTTCTTTCTGTGGATCTGATTGTGCAAAACTTTGGAAACTTGCTGGGAGTACACATGGTTTAAGGGCCATGGTGCTGCTGGGCCTTAGGTAGTTGCACTTGCTGATTTCAGAGCTCTCTTGCAACCCTTATGACTGTGATATCCAGAATTTGGCATTTCCCAGGCTGGCAAGCTAATGTGGGAAAGAAATTTGAGGCTTTCTCATCTATTAAGAGCATGATACAAAAATAAACACATAACCCTTGAACTAATGTGACCTAGAGCTTTGGTGAATGATTGTTACCTTTTGATTGACAGAATTGAGTGGGACACTGCTGTTGTTGCCTAGTAGTGAAAGCAGGGAGAAGGAATAAAGCTGTCCACTTTCTAAAGAGGATGAATTAGTTCATTTTTCTTTGCTGAGGCTGGAATATTGTGTCTTTCAACTTCAGAATCCTTCACTCTGCCATTTCTCTGTGTTTAATTGCAACTTCTTCCTATAGCAGGTGTCCTATTAAAACACAAGTGTCAAGGGTTAGGACTGGGTTGACCACTAGACAAGTAACAGATGCTCTCTATTAACCCCTTTCTCTTCTCACAGAAAGGGAATAAGAAATATTGGGTTGGAGAAGGAAATTAAAGCAGCTTTAATGCAGACAATAGCATAAAAAATAAATGCATACAAACCCAATATTGAACCAAACATCCCTGATGGCAGTTATGTCACAGCCACCACTGATGCTGTGGGCAGGCACTGGGTAAGTCCCAGACTGGAGTCCGTGGAAGAGAGGAACCAGATTCAGGAGGTGGATTCTGGAAACGGATTCAGGAATGCACAGATTTAGATTGGAGACAATTTGATATCTGCCATTGAAGAGGAGAGTCTGACCCTCATGGTTTCTTAGCTTTACACTGAGTATGGTGTATATGGAATACTTATGTATATATCAAGGTGCTGGAGCATGTCCAGAGAAAGGCAGCAAAGATGATTAGAGGCCTTGAAAGTAAGTCTTATGAGAAGCAGCTGCAGGAACTGATGCTCTTTAGTCTGGAGAAAAGGAGGCTGAGGGGAGACTTGTTGCTCTCTATAACTCCCTGCAAGGAGGTGGGAGTGAGGTGGGTGCTGGTCTCTTCTCAGTCACAACTGATGAGACAAGAGGAAATGGTATCAAGTTAGGACAGGAAGGTTTAGGTTGGACATTAGGAAAAAAAAATCTCCACTCAAAATGTTCTCCAAGACTGGAACAGGCTTCCCAGGGAAGTGATTGCTTCACCAACCCTGGATGTTCTTTAAAGCCCTCTAGATATGGTGCACAAGGGGTGTAGCAGTGGCCCTGGCAGAGTTAGATAATGGTTGGACTTGATGTTAGAGGTCTTTCCTAACCATGGTGATTCCGTGAGATCCTGTGAATGGAACACCTTGTTGAGTCACCTGTTTCATCTATGCTTTACAAGAGTAGCAGCTTCTTACTTTCTCCACCCCTGGTGTAGTAGACAAAATTCAGCAGAGAGCTCAGTCTCCACAGGAGAAACTAGAAGAGCTTCTCTGCATACTGATCTGTAGTAGTAACTGTAAACATCAAGTGTTATCACTTCTAGAAGCAGATACTCTGCAAAATTATGCCACTAACTTCAGAAAGTGCAGTTACATAGGAGACATGGAGCTGAAAGGTAAAATCACTGAACAAAATTAGTTTTATTCTAACTCAAATCAGGACAAGAGCACAAATCACTTTTATGTTTTTGATGAATGTATGATAGATAGACACCAAAAATCATTCCAGGCTTCAGCTGGGACTTGTATTTTCTGATTTCAATTTTAATACTCATGTTCTGAGAAATGCTGCAGTTATTTTTATCAAGGATGTCTATTCTGAATTTTATGATGCTGCCTTTTCAGACACCATGGCAAAGTTTTCCATAGTTGTTACATTCCTTTCTTGTTTACATGCATTGTCTAGTCTTTCCTTTTCCAGCTTTCCAGCTCTGATGTGTTTTGGCAAGTCATTTTCTTATTTTTGATCTCATGAACATAGGAGGCAAAGGCCTTTAAACATATCTTTCATGATTTTTAGGGGAGGAAGTTATGGCAAACAAAGACTGAAGAATGAAGTTTTCTATTTGATTTCATAAAACACACAAACTGCAACTGAAACCAGCTTATTTTGTGGTACTGTGCTGTTTAGAGTTGCTTTCCTTTGGGTAATACTAAACCTGAAGACCTCTTGAAATCTCTTTGTTTTCTATGGGGCATAAATTAGTGAGATTAATTTCTCCATCTTGGCTGAACTCCACATCTAACACATTACTTAATAATGAAAGATGCAGTGGGAAATTGGGAAAGGTATAATTTCACACCACTTGCTGCTAACTATAAAGTGGTCTGCGTACACTCTTAAACAATGACTACGTTTTATGTCCTATTATGGCTGATTGCATTTCAGAAGCTTTTGTCAAAATACTCTTCTGACTTGTAGATGAGTTACATTCCAGCTCATCTTGAGATCCTCCATGATAACAATGTGCTGTGTGTCATCCTCATCCCACTGCCCAGTTAAATGGAGAATGTAAAATCATACAATGGCTTTAGTTAACAGGGACCTTAAAGATTATCTAGTTCCAAGCTCCCTGCCATGGACAGGAACACCTCCCACTCAAAGCCTCATCCAGCCTGGACTTCAACACTTTCAGGGGTGTGATGTCCACAACTTATTTAGGCAACCCATTCCAGTATTTTACCACTCTTATACTAAAACCCTTCCAATCTGAAGCCATCCCGATCTAGTTTAAAGTCATTTACTCTTACCCTATCACTTCATGACCTCATAAAAAGTCCCTCCCCAGATTTTCTGTAGGTCCCCTTTAGGTGCTGGAAGTTCTTTTTGGAGCCTTATCTTCCCCATATTAGCTCAGCCTGTCTTTGCAGGAATCATCAACCAGGTTGGAAGAGACCTCCAAGATCAACCAGTCCAACCTAGCAGCCAGCCCTGTCCAGTCAACTAGACTCATCCAGGCTTCTCTTGAACACCTCCAGGGATGGTGACTCCACCACCTCCCTGGGCAGCCCATTCCAATGCCAATCACTCTCTCTGGGAAGAACTTCCTCCTAACATCCAGCCTATACTTCCTCCGGCACAACTTGAGACTGTGTCCCCTTGTTCTGTTGCTGGTTGTCTGGGAGAAGAGACCAACCCCCACCTGGCTACAGCCTCCCTTCAGGTAGTTGTAGACAACAATGAGGTCACCCCTGAGCCTCCCCTTCCCCAGGCTAAACAACTCTATCTCCCTCAGCCTCTTCTCACAGGGTTTGTGTTCCAGGCCCCTCAGCAGCTTTGTCGCCCTTCTCTGGACACGTTCCAGTATCTCCGCATCTCTCTTGAATTGAGTAGCCAGAGGTGCTCCACCTCTCTGATCATCTTTGTGGCCCTCCTCTGGACCCTCTGTAACAGATCCATGCCCTTCTTGTGTTGGGTACTCCACAGCTAGACACAGTTCTACATGTGAAGTCTCACAAGTATAGAGCAAAGGGTCAGAATCCTGTCCCTGTAGGTCTGTTCAAGCAGAGAAGGGGGATTTCAAGGAACCCTAAATGTGATAGCATTAAAAGAAGTGCTGCTGCTTTCCATTGTGCAAGACATACAAAATCTTAAGATGTAGATATTTAAAGGATGTATATAAAAAGGGAAATTTACACACTGGAGTAGAAAGCATTAGTGATAGTGAATAATTATATTAGTTTGACAAGGTGCAGTGTTGACTAAGCTCCTTGATGCATATTGAGTGGTATATTTAACGAGAAAACAGAAATAGAAAGTCCTGTGAGTGCCAAAATCCTGTCACTGCTAGAATGTAAATTATTTATCCTTTTTCTTCTTTTGCATTTTCTTACTCTTGTTGATTTATGATGCTTGTCCAGCAAGTACCATGTAAATTGAACAACTGCTTTAATGCTTTTGCATGTGCTTAAATATTTAATTAATTTCAAACCTAGTTGCTCATACTTAAGAGTTACATTGAGTGGCTTTTGCACTTCATTTCCTAGACTTTCAAAAATAATAACTGCTAAGGTGATGTAAAGTCTATTTTTACTGTAAACTAGAGCACAAGTTAGAATTATAGAATCAGAATGGGTTGGATTGGGAGAGACCTTAAAGACTATCTCATTCCAACTTCCCGGCCATGTGCAGGGACACCTCCCACTAGAACAGGCTGCTCAAATCCTCGTTCAGCCTGGCCTTGAGCACCTCCAGAGAGGAGTCATCCACAGTCTCTCTAGCCAACCTGTTTCATGTCTCACCACTGTCACTGTAAATAATTTATTCCTAATATTCAGTGTAAATCTGCCCTCTTCAAGCTTAAATCTATTTCCTTCCATCCTAACACTATAAGTCCTTGTAAAAAGTCCCTTCTCAGCATTCCAGTAGGCCCCTTTCAGGTATTGTAAGGTCTCCCTGGAGCCTTTTCTTCTGTAGGCTGAACTATCCCAGCTCTCACAATCTCTCCCCATAGCCACAGTTTACCTCAAGAGCATATATGGTTGTTGTGGCCAAGGTTGTCTTTGATTTCAGAGCCACCTCATTTAGATCCTCACATCCAAATCACTGCTGTGTCCAGTGAGGACCTGTCAACTTTCCAATAGATCTTTGTATTCCATTACAAATTGACTTGTTAGACCTCTTTTTTTTTTTTGTGACTCCTTTTCTTCCTACATGCCTCAGGAGCTAGTCTAACACCAAGCTTGCCAAACTATATGTGTGCTGTACATGTCCCTGTTAACCTGTGATTACCCCAAGTTTCATACACTGGGTGGAACCAGTGTTGGCTACCTCAAAATCTAAGAAAGTGAAATGCAAAGGACAAAATATGGCTCCATAACTGCATTACAGTTCTGAAACTGCTATCACAGAATAACAGAATTGTAGGGGTTGGAAGTGACCTCCGGAGATCATCCAGTCTGACCCCCATGCAATGCAGGATCACCAAGGGCAGGCCACATGGAAACATGTCCAGGCAGGTTTTGAAAGTCTCCAGAGGAGACTCCACAAACTCTCTGGGCAGTCTGTTCCAGTTCTTTGCCGCTATCACAGGAAAAAAATATTCCTGATGTTGAGGTGAAGCTTCCTGTGTTCCAGTTCGTATCTGTTGCCCCTCAAAATCAGCAAGTTTGCAGATGACACCAAGCTGGGGGCAGATGTGGCTGGGTTGGAGGGCAGAAGGGCTCTGCAGCAGGACCTTGACCGCCTGGACAGATGGGCAGAGGCCAATGGGATGGGGTTCAATAGCTCCAAGTGCAGGGTGCTGCACTTTGGCCACAACAACCCCATGCAGAGATACAGGCTGGGGTCGGAGTGGCTGGAGAGCAGCAAGACAGAGAGGGATCTGGGGGTGCTGATTGATACCCGCCTGAACATGAGCCAGCAGTGTGCCCAGGTGGCCAAGAGAGCCAGTGGCATCCTGGCCTGCAGGAGCAGGGAGGTCATTCTGCCCCTGTACTCTGCACTGGTTAGACCTCACCTTGAGTACTGTGTTCAGTTCTGGGCCCCCCAGTTTAGGAGGGACATTGAGATGCTTGAGCGTGTCCAGAGAAGGGCGACGAGGCTGGTGAGAGGCCTTGAGCACAGCCCTACGAGGAGAGGCTGAGGGAGCTGGGATTGGTTAGCCTGGAGAAGAGGAGGCTCAGGGGTGACCTTATTGCTGTCTACAACTACCTGAAGTATTTATAAGCATTTATAAGATCCTTCCTCAGTCTTCTGTTTCATAGCTCATAAAGCCCAAATTCTCTCAGTCATTCCTCATAAGAGAGGTGTTCTAATCATCTTTGTAGCCCTACCTTGTGCAGGAGCAGCCATGATCAAAAATAACTTTTCTCTGGATAGCACTTGTCCTCAGTGCTGCAGTTGTCTTACCATCCACCCATCAGAGGCCATCACATCCACTGGAAATAGGAATCCAATTAATAATCAGGATTTACTACAAGGTCAGCCTTGTGGTGTTACTGATCCTGCTTAGAACAGTCTACAAAATAAGCTTGCTTCCAGAGCTAGATACTGTCTGCTCCTACAAGCCATGCCATTTACAAAATCAGCTGGGCATTTCAATAGCTACAACTGTCTACAACTACCTGAGGGGTGGTTGTGGCCAGGAGGAGGTTGGTCTCTTCTCTCAGGTGGCCAGCACCAGAATGAGAGGACACAGCCTCAAGGTACATCAGGGGAAATTTAGGCTTGATGTGAGGAGAAAGTTCTTCACTGAGAGAGTCATTGGACACTGGAATGGGCTGCCCGGGGAGGTGGTGGAGTCACCGTCCCTGGGGCTGTTCAAGGCAAGATTGGACGTGGCACTTGGTGCCATGGTCTAGCCTTGAGCTCTGTGGTAAAGGGTTGGACTTGATGATCTGTGAGGTCTCTTCCAACCCTGATGATACTTTGATACTGTGAAAATATGTTGATGATAAGTTACAGAGTGTCCTTAAATAGTTAAAATTCATCT
Organism: Pogoniulus pusillus; assembly: GCF_015220805.1. NCBI lineage: Eukaryota > Metazoa > Chordata > Aves > Piciformes > Lybiidae > Pogoniulus > Pogoniulus pusillus. The sequence continues at coordinate 9,324,832 of NC_087268.1, read as the reverse complement.
CTGCAAATAGTTAAACAGTGTTGCAGGTGTAAGGCATTCCAATTTGGACTGGAAATTGGATAGATCCTGTTTATGTCTTAGAGGATTCTACCTACTCTCAGCTTCTTACAAAATCTGCAGGGTTGAAACATCCTATGCACTCTATGCACTCTACAAGCTGGAATCTTTCAAGAAGTACCAGACAGAGTAAAATTATCAGGATGAATTCTGTTCATGCTTCCACTGCTAATGTGATGCTTCTTGAAACCTATTTCTGTGTGTTTTCCTCCAACCACTTGCAAGCAGATTTTTCATCTTATTTTTGCTTTCCAGTCTTCTGTTTCCTCACCCAGTAACTTAATAAGGAGATGTATCTCCCTTAAAAGCTTTCAAGGGTAACTTTGATCAATCCAGTCACTTGCAGACCTCTTTCACACTGTCTGGGAAGTACTTGAGTGTTGAGTTTTAGTGGAAACTACAGAACAGACATCTGTAGTTAATAATAATATCTAAATTGTTGCAAACAAATGAATCTTCAACCCTCAAAATAACCACTTATGTACTTGCCATCTTTCCAGATCTGGATAAATAAACCCCAAATGCAGGTAAATTTGTGGTGATGCAAGGGTTTTCATTTACTCATGCAGATGATTTTGGCTGTCTTACAAATATATCTTGTACTACATCCAAAAATCCTGCACTAAAAGAATTTTAAGGTTACAAAGTCAAATATGTCGCAATTTGATGTGCCAGGATTAAGTTTGCCTGCATGACCCAAATTCATCACCTCTGCATGTGTTTATTGTAATAAATTGTGCAATAATGTCATTAGAAGTGATAGGTGTTGAGGTTTTTTGGGGGGTATTTTCCTTCTTTTTTATCCAACAACCCTGGCTTTGTTAAAATGTTTTATTTTGTACTGTCTTCACGCCTCCATCTCCTTGATCCCTGTATTGAATGCAAAATCATTAATTTATGGAGAGACTTTACTAGGAATGGCTCAACACAGAAGCTGAGGATTCTGCAAACATTCATAAATTTAACTCCTAGCCTGGTTGCTATTAATATCCCTTTTTATAAGCCCAAGAAACCAAAGCCAAGGATCTAATAAATTTGGGCAGATAATTTAAGGCATGAATCTTCAGGCTACTTAGCATAGAGAATACTTCTTACATTCAAATCCTACCTCCAAGATTTTAGTTAGAGAGTATTTATGCAAAAGCATTCCCAGGTACCTCAGCAGAAAACCATCAGTGCATTTTGGTGGGGGGATAGGTTGGACTGGATGATCTTCGAGGTCTCTTCCAACCTCGTTGATTCTATGATTCTATGATTCTATGAAGCAGGAGTGTTGGGGAGCAGCACTAGTGGTTTACTGGAGTCCTGCTTAACTGCTCTACATACTAAATAATCCTTCTTAAAGCATCTTCTTGCAACTTTGACTTCAGGCCTTCTAAAGTATAGCTCCAAGTGCAGGGTGCTGCACTTTGGCCACAACAACCCCATGCAGAGATACAGGCTGGGGTCAGAGTGGCTGGAGAGCAGCCAGACAGAGAGGGATCTGGGGGTGCTGATTGATACCTGCCTGAAGATAAGCCAGCAGTGTGCCCAGGTGGCCAAGAGAGCCAGTGGCATCCTGGCCTGCATCAGGAATGGTGTGGCCAGCAGGAGCAGGGAGGTCATTCTGCCCCTGTACTCTGCACTGGTTAGACCACACCTTGAGTCCTGTGTCCAGTTCTGGGCCCCCCAGTTTAGGAAGGACACTGAGATGCTTGAGTGTGTCCAGAGAAGGGCAACGAGGCTGGTGAGAGGCCTTGAGCACAGCCCTACGAGGAGAGGCTGAGGGAGCTGGGGTTGTTTAGCCTGGAGAAGAGGAGGCTCAGGGGTGACCTTATTGCTGTCTACAACTACCTGAGGGGTGGTTGTGGCCAGGAGGAGGTTGCTCTCTTCTCTCAGGTGGCCAGCACCAGAACAAGAGGACACAGCCTCAGGCTGCGCCAGGGGAAATTTAGGCTGGAGGTGAGGAGAAAGTTCTTCACTGAGAGAGTCATTGGACACTGGAATGGGCTGCCCGGGGAGGTGGTGGAGTCGCCGTCCCTGGGGCTGTTCAAGGCAAGGTTGGACGTGGCACTTGGTGCCATGGTCTAGCCTTGAGCTCTGTGGTAAAGGGTTGGACTTGATGATCTGTGAGGTCTCTTCCAACCTTGGTGATACTGTGATACTGTAAAGTGGTTGACAAGTATCCACAAATTGTACAAAGGATAACTTCTTGATGCACAACCCTAATTCATTTTCAAATGGCCATCTTGTGAACGAAACAAGGTGGCACCCAATTTAGAAAAGGGTTAAGATTCTATTATCCCAAAACTTTTCAGTGTAAGGGGAAGCAAGTTGATAGTTAAATAGTTGGGAGGAAAGAATGGCAATGTGAGATGTGTTTTATCATCTGGACCACATCAGCAACGTTTCACAAATCATGGAGTTGGTTTAGGAAAGGATCTACAAAAAGAAGTTTGGAGCTTAACTGTTTTCAACATTTTAGTGGGATCTCTGCTACTTAAAAAAAGAGGCCAAGATTGAAACAAGTGAAAATATGTATAATTCATAGAATTATAGAATCAGTCAGGCTGGAAGAGACCTTCAAGATCATCCAGTCCACCCTATCCCCCAGCCCTATCCAGTCAACTAGCCCATGGCACTAAGTGCCTCAGCCAGTCTTTCTTGTTACCCACTGGATAAAGCCTTCAAAGCTTTTCATGGACTTTAAGAATTGTCAAATCTTGTACCTGAGGCAAAATAGCCTGAGGCACCATTACAGGCTGGGGAATTTCCATCTGGAAAGCAGCTTTGCATATTACTCTCTAGAGTCCTGGTGGACAATGAACTGGTCGCAAGGTTAGTATTGTGCCTTTGTGGCAAGAGAACTAACAACTCCTCGAGATGCACTAGGAAAAGGGTCACCATCAGATTTAGAAAAGGCAAGGCCCTCCTTCCTCTTTCCTCAGCACTTGTGACATTGCATCTGGAGTGGTGTGTCCACTTCTGGGCTCGCCAGCACAAGAAGGACACCAACATACTGAAGCAGGTTCAGCAAAAGGGCATGGAGATTTTAATGGGACTAGAACATCTATGTGAGGATAGGCTGAGAGCTAGGACTGTTAAGCCACGGTGAGGAAAGATTCGTTACGTCTAAATAGCTTCTAGGGATGTGGAAAGAAGATGGATTTCAGATTCTTCTCAGTGGTGAGGATGGTGAAAGAACAGAAAGCATTAGACACAAATGAATGTTCAAAATCTCCATTTAAACATCAGAAGAAACTTTTTTACCATCAGGATCACCAGACACTGGAGTAGGTTGCCTAGAGAGTTTGTGGTGCCTCTGTTCTTGGAAATATTCCAAATGGACACAGTCCTGTGCAACTGGTTTTAGGTCATCCTGCTTGATCAGGGGGATTGGACTAGACGACCTTCAGAGGTCACTTCCAACCTCAGCTATTCTATGAATCATCTCTTAGAAATCTTTTGGCTTTGGCAAGCTCTTAATGTCCAGTATGAGCTTTTAATAGTACTGGAGACACAACAGTCAGTCACATTTTTTTAACACAAATTACTTATCCTAGTTTTGGTTTTAGTCTATTCATGCCACCTCTGTGATGCTTCAGTGTCTCAACTTTGCTCCATTTGTGTCCTTTGAACACGTGAGTTTGATTTCCACACTTGCTGAGTTTCAGAACATCTTTTCTTTCCCCTCCCACCCTTTTGCCTTTTGTTTCAACTCTTCCTAGCCAGAGCTGATTCCTCAAAGCCTTTCTGGAAAGTTTTGTCCGAGACCTTTATTCAATAAACCTCCAGAAATGTATTGTCAGATTACCTTTTTATTTATCATTCCCAGTCTAATATAAGCTGCTGCTCATTATCATTTTTATTGAAAAATGCCTTTTATTTTTTTTTCTATCTCTTTTTTTGGGGGGGATTTGCTTCTATTTATTTGTCCAATTTTCTGACATCTGAACTTTTGACCTCTTAGAAAAACAGGTTTATATTCTAATCTATTTTTCTGCTCTGATTTAGGATTTCTAGCCTAAACTTAATTCACCCTAGTAGTGTGCTGGGATTTTACTTGCTTCTTTTGTCCATGGCCCCTGGGCTTAGTAAAGTTCAAGCTCTCAATGTTAAATCAAATAAACTTTAAGCAAGGGAAAATGGCTATTTTTTCCTTTTTTTCTTCTGAAATATTGGTGAATTGGGTTGCTGCCCTAAACTCTATTTCAATACTTCATCCAAATAGCTAGAAGAGGAAGGATTTGGAAGTTCTTTGGCTTACTGACTAACTCTTATCTGTTGTGATATAGAAGATAAATCTGAATCTCTAGAGGGTAGATGCAGGAGAGATTCCATCACTGTATTTCCTTGCTAGCTGTATGACTAAATAACTCATAGACTAATGACAGCACCTTTTTTCTTTCAATATGTCTAAAATTAGACTCCTTTGAGCTAAGAAGAATGAGATAAACTGCCAGAGATAGAAAGCAAATGTAACTTGTTGTATAGCCCGCTCTCTTCTCCTTCCCATCATTATCATTGACTGGGAACTGTGTACTCTTTAAGGAAATAAATTTGTTCAGCTGTTTTCTCTCAGGTTTGCACCTCATTTCTTTCCTCTTTTTATGCAAGAATGGGATCTTGATAAATGACTTCCCTATGTTTCACTGTTGCTTGAGCAGTTAGTGAGTCTTCCCATTAGGTGGTGAAACCGCTGAGCTAAGTCAGGTGTTACTTTATAAAGTACTGGTTCTTGTATTTTCCTGTATGTAGTAAAACAGAAGAAGATGGGAAAGTTTTCCTGCATAGCCATCCAGTTCAGCCACAAGGAAAATATTTGGCCTAAAATTAGCAACTCTGCCTCTTTGTTTCCTCAGATTTGCTCTGGGGTTCTTAGAGAATCATAAAATGCAGCTGGTTGGAAGGGACCCTCAAAGGTTATCTCGTCCAACCCCCCCCTGCAGTGAGCAGGGACAGCTCAAATCACACCAGGCTGCCCACGGCTGCATCGAGTCTCACCTGGAATGTCTCCAAGGACAGGGCTCCAACACATATCTGGGCAACTTGTTCCAGTGTTCCATCACCCTCGTTGTGAAGAACTTCCTGTACAGATGAAAGATTTAATCACTAATCTGCATGGCTCACCCAGTGGACTCAAACAGTGTCTGACCCTCTGGGTTTACACTAGTTCTTAACCAAATGACTGGCATAAACTCTCCTGAGACTTTCCATGTTCATTTGGTCTTGGGACAGTGGTTGCTAATGTTTCATCGTCTCCCACAGGAAATATTTTTATGACTCAGTCATTCATTCTGAATGGACAGAACTCAGCATACAAATCAAATCTGTGCAGGTAATTGATGAATGACAACCCCAACTTCCTGAGTGACACTGGTAATTTTTAATATTACCCATGCTTTGCCTTACTAATACTTTGGGATACCAACCAAGACAAGGACCCAGATATGCTAGTCTCTGTAGAGACCTCAAATAAACAATATACATGCTGCTAGAGAGTCTGAGAAGGTCAATGAGAATTGTAGACAAGGAGTTCATGTTTAGTGGGTATGATGTACAAGTAGATTAGTGACTGGTAGTTTTAAATCATGTGCTACTATTAGTAGTATTATTTGAAATCACGATGGGGAAGATGGACTCATAGTATGGTTTGGGTTGGAAGAGATCTGAAATCTCATCCAGTACCCTTGCTATGGCCAGGTTGCACAAAGCCTTGTCCAGGGAGGGGGCATCTACAACCCCCACCCCGGTCAATTCATTCCGGTGTCTCACCATCCTCACTGTAAAGAATTTCTTTCTAATATGCAGTCTAAAACTCCCCTTCTCAAGCTTCAATTCATTTCCTCTCATCCTATCACTACAAGCCCTTGTGAAAAAGTCCCTCTCCAGTTTTCTTGTACCACCATCAGGTACTGAAAAGACTACTATGATGTCTCTCTGGAGATTTCTCTTCTCCAGTCCAAACAGCCCCAACTCTTGCATTATTCTCCAACTTTTTCACTGCCTTCCAAGCAGAAGACCTACATCTCTTTGGGCCTTATTTGATGAACACTAAACAAGGAGCATCAGTATTTTTTTGTTACCTCTCACCTTTCTGAAAGATCAATGTGTGCTGTAATCTCTGTGGTTTAAGCAGAGAAATTTTTATCTGTCCACAGGCTTCCCTTCACTCAGGCACAGATTCTAATTCCATAACCCTATTAATCTCCTGACATAAATAAAGATCAATGGTGCCAAGGTCATGCACTGACCTTGATCCTCTGAAAAAATCACAGTGAAAATCCGTGTCTACTTCCCGCAAAAGTAAATCCAGACATGACTCAGCATTCCAGTTGATGCTTTCCTGAAACAAAGTGATGTTGTAGGTGTCTGCTTGTGAGCAGCACTGAAACTTGCTCATTTCTTAACCTGGTAATACATTCTTTAGTCTTTAAAGTTGCCTTAATTAGAAATATTTCTCTATGCATGGTGAAACTGCAAGTAAAAAAACCCAGAGAACTGATCAAAATGCAGTTTCCATAGTATGCTTTTATGCTGTGTGTACTAATAATCCTTCCTTTGTGGTTATCTTGGGCATCACTGAAATAACAAGGTGGCCACCACTGCAGGTTTAGTTGAAGGTCTCTCATGTGTAGGTTATTTATAGAATTATAACATTGTTTTGGTTGGAAGAGACCTTCAGAGACAAAGAGTCCACCACAAATTCCCCACTAAACCATATGCCTCAGCACCACATATGCACAACTTCCAAATCCCTTCAGGGATGGGAACTCTACCACCACTCTGAGCATCTCTCTCCAGGGCTTAACAACCACTCTGGGGAAGAAATTATCTCCAACACCCAAACCAATCCTCTTCCAGCACAACTTGAATCCATTTGCTCTTGTCTTATGAAGGCGAAATATGCATGAAGTTCAGCAGCATGTTTTTTTGTTAGGCTGGGGAAGCAACTGGAATGTGTCCAGAGAAGGGTGACAAAGCTGGTGAGGGGCCTGGAACACAAACCCTATGAGGAGAGGCTGAGGGAGCTGGGGGTGTGCAGCCTGGAGAAGAGGAGCTCAGGGCAGACCTCATTGCTGTCTACAACTCCCTGAAGGGAGGCTGTAGCCAGGTGGGGGTTGGTCTCTTCTCCCAGACAACCAGCAACAGAACAAGGGGACACAGTCTCAAGTTGTGCCGGGGGAAGTATAGGCTGGGTATTAGGAGGAAGTTCTTCCCGGAGAGAGTGATTGGCATTGGAATGGGCTGCCCAGGGAGGTGGTGGAGTCACCATCCCTGGAGGTGTTGAAGAAAAGCCTGGATGAGGCACTTAGTGCCATGGTTTAGTTGACTGGCTAGGGCTGGGTGCTAGGTTGGACTGGATGATCTTGGAGGTCTCTTCCAACCTGTTTGATTCTATGATTCTATGAACTAGGAAATTGGGGAACTTGGTTGTTTAAATATGATCAAGGAGAATGAACTTGCTTAAAGGTAAACATGGTTAAAGATGCAGGTCTTGGGGAAGAACTGTTTAGAAGGGCATGTGATAGGACAAGGGACAATGGTTTTAAACTGGAACAGGGTAGATTTTGGTTGGGCATAAAGACGAAGTTCTTCACAATGAGGGTGATGGAACACTGAAACAGGTTACCCAGAGATGTATTGAGGCCCTGACCTTGTAGATGTTAAAGATGAGCTTTTATGTGGCCCTGAGCAGCCTGATGTAATTGGAGATGTCCATGCTCACTGCAGGGAGGCTGGACAAGATGACCTTTGTGCAAGTTCAGCTGAAAAGAGAAAACAGTTTTCACCTGTTTACCAGGATACACATCCCTCAGATTCTTTTAGGTTATGATCACCATGGATTTCTGACTGACTGGTTTTAGGAATCACTCTGTCTCTTAGTGTTAACTGCCACCTTTCGTCAGAGCAGATGACTACAGCAGATTTGCCCTCTGAACGACGTTGCACCTCACTTGGTCTCTGGATAAATGGAAACAGCTTCAAGTTGTGCCACGGGAGGATCAGGTTGGATATTAGGAAAAAAATCTTCACAGAAAAGCGTATTAAGTGGTAGAGTCACTGTCCCTGGAGATACATAAAGACACATGGCTGTGGTGCTGAGGGCCATGGTTTAGTGGCTGAGCAGTAGTAGTGGGATTGTGAGCTCTAAGTGAGTTGTTGGACTTGATGATCTCAAAGATCTCCTTCCAACCTCAACAGGCTTTATGATTGGTCTCAACTGAAGTCAAAGCTCCGAAGGGAAGCAAAGAAAAAGTGTCAGTGATAGGAAAGCAGCAATTGGGTGTCCGTAAGAAGATCAAGGCAGAGTTGCTGAAGTGTTGTCCTTATTTAAATGTTAGATGCAGAATTTGATGGGGAAAAAAAAAAAGACAACATGCTTGGCAGGTTTAAAATGGCCTCAGTAAATCACACCAGAAAGAAAGAGGAGAAGGCACTGACTTGGAGACCTAGACTGTCAGTGAGTAAATGGAGCAGAAACTGCAGGGTTATTGAGTTCTGTAGTGTGCTATGAAGGAAAACAAATGTGTGAAACACTCACATTTAGCCTTCCTATGATAGGAAGTTCCCACCTGGAAGTAGGTAGATATTTCTCAGCTGTTGTGAATAGACTTTGAGTTCACCTTCATCTGTCCCTTTCTATAACTGCTTCCAGCAATCTCTGACATGAGTTTTAAAAGGCTGAAGGGACTGGGATTGTTTAGTCTGGAGAAGAGGAGGCTGGAGGGGAGACCTCACTGATCTCCATGACTACCTGAAAGGAGGTTGTGGTAAGGTGGTGATTGGCCTCTTCTCCCTAGTATCAGGTGATAGAACAAAAGGAAATGGCCTGAAATTGCATCAGGGGAGGTTTAGGTGGGATATTAGGGAACATTTTTTCCTGCAAGAATGGTCAGGCATTGAACAGGCTGGCCAGGGAGATAGTGGAGTCACCATCCCAGGAGGTCTTCAAGTAACATGTGACCATGGCATTTGGGTGTTAGGTTAATGTCTAGATTTGATCATCTTAGAGATTCCTTCTGCCTGAAACTATTATTTGATTCTGTAAGTGTGAGAACTTCTTCTGAGAAATAACCAAGTGATGCATGACTCCAATTTCATTTGTTTCTTGTTTCCAGCACTCCTAAATGGGCATCTTTCAACTTTACTGCATTCATGTACCACTCATTATAGGTGACATGTATGAAATCTGCTGAGCACATTGTCATGAGATGACAATGCAGTCCTACAGGCTTAACATGTCATGATGGCATGGAATATAATAAGGAGAAGGCTTTCTTATTTTGGTGCTTGAGGCTCTTGTAAATGAAAGTGTGCATCATTTCCTGCACATTAGCCTAGCTTCAGATCCTGGATTGCTGTTTGCATTCACCTCAGCCATCAGAGCTGATGGAATGATTCAAAAGGCATTTGTGAGTAAGGGTATTGAGTTGATGTGCTCATTAGTGTGGTTATGGGATATCAGAAAGCCTAGAAAGTGCAGTGGCAAATGGACAACATGATGTGCAGCTATGTTACTTCCTCTTCAGCAGTTACACCCTGTCTCTGATAAAGGTCAGCACAATTTATTACCCACATTGCTGAAGTGCATACATAATGGAGAAGAATGAGAAAAAAATGCCCATGGTCCCTGTTACCCATGTGCTTCTTGAAACTAAAACCAACAGGACAATTCTAAATGTTTAAGACAATATTCAGAGATCTCCCCACCAAACCCCCAAATGGATTCTTTATTCCAAGGTCAATTCTGAAATCCCCTCCCCTCTGCCAGCAGGTCTGATGCTGAATCCATCTCTTGAATGTGGAGTAGAAGAAAGGGAGGTAATTTACAGCAATTGTTGGGCAGTAGGTAGCACTTGATCTTTTCCAACCTTAATGATTCTATGATGCTAAAACAGAGGCTGAGGGGAGACCTCCTTGCTCTCTACAGCTTCCAAAAGAAGCTTGGAGTGAAGTGGGTATTGGTCTCTTCTCCCAAGTAACTAGTGATGGAACAAAGGAAAACAGCCTCAAGTTGCAACAGGGAAGATTTAGATTGGATGTTAAGAAAAAAATCTTCACTGAAAGAGTTGTTCAGACATTAGAACAGGCTGCACAGGGAGCTGATGGAGTCACCAACTTTGGAAGTGTTCAAAAAATGTGTAGACATGACATTTTGGGATATGGTTTAATGGCCATGGTTATGTTTGATTGATGGTGATTAGACTTGATGACCTTAGAGGACTTTTCCAACCTTAATGAATCTGTAATTCTAGGATGCATTTCTGCAGTCTCCTCTTCCAATCATTTCAAAACAAACGTCTTGAATGCCTGAGCTCTTTCCCTCCCCTAGGTGCTAAATTGCATCTTATTAATCAATCTCTAATAAACACTGTCCTGAAGTGTAAAAGTCCTGCTCAATAGAATTATGACCTGAGGTATGTTCTTCAGACTGAGTGTACTGAGTGTGCATGCTACATCTGTGTAGCAAGAGCTAGAAAAAAGCAAGCACTGCTGTCCCCACTACATCCTGAAACAGCTCATACAGTGAAATTCTGGAGAAGCTTGCAGGGAAGTGCAGCCAATACCCTCTCCAGGAGGTGATTCCTTAACTCTGGAACTGTTTTGATGATTAGTTTTAAACTGGTCTTTGTAGTATTGATTCTTCTTGGGTTTGTTTGTTTGTTTTTTAATATAAATAGTAGTTATTATCAGTCTCTTGTATGCTTTGGTATTACTTTTGGAGGACTGAAGACACAAAATAAAGCATCATAGAATGGAATTAGTTAGGGTTGGAAGGGACCACAAGGATCATCTAGTTCCAACCCCCCTGCCATGGGCAGGGACATCCTACCCTAGAGCAGGCTGGCCACAGCCTCATCCAGTCTGGCCTTAAACACCTCCAGGGACAGGGCCTAACCACCTCCCTGGGCAACCCATTCCAGCCTCTCGCCACTCTCATGCTCAACAACTTCCTCCTCACGTCCAGTCTGAATCCCCCCATCTCCAGCTTTGCTCCATTCCCCCCAGTCCTGTCACTACCTGATAGCCTAAAAAGTCCCTCCTCAGCTTTTTTGTGGGCCCCCTTCAGATACTGGAAGGCCACAAGAAGGTCACTTTGGAGCCTCCTCTTCTCTAGACTGAACAGCCCCAACTCTTTCAGCCTGTCCTCAAAGGAGAGATGCTCCAACCCTCTGAGCATCCTTGTGGCCCTTCTCTGGACACACTCCAGCATGGCCACATTCTTCTTGTAATAGTGGCTCCAGAACTGGATGTAGTACTCCAGGTGGGGTCTCACCAGAGCACAATAGATAGGGACAATCACCTCCTTCGACCTGCTGGCCACAACAATTTTGAGTATAATGTTTCAGTTTGAGTATAATGTTTTTCCTATAGCTTTTTGTTTGCTTGTTTTTTCCTCTTCTGGATAAAGGTAAAAGACAACAATTTAGGATGTTTTGTTTTATTTCATAGAATGGCTTGAGTTGGAAGGGGCCTTAAAGATCATCTAGTTCCAAACCCTCTGCTGTGGGCTGGGACACCTCCCGTTAGACTAGATTGCTCAAAACCTCATTCAGCTTGGTGATAAACACATCCAAAGATCAGATTTTCAGAACTCCTCTCTACATCTTCAGTCACCCCTGCCTAAATTGTTGTGAAAAGGACAGAGTTTACTTAGAGGCTAATCTAGAGTGAAGCTGTCTGAATCAAAGAACATGGGGAACTTTTCAGGACCTGACTTAAACCACTTCAGTCTTAGAATTTCAGTGCATAGATATCAACTCTAAAAACCATGAACCCATGAAATCACAATCCAGGTTTGAAGATGAATGACTGTGGTAGACCTGTGCTACCATGTAGCTTGTGTAGGCAGCAGTTGGTTAGAGGAATGTATCCCTCTGGTGCATGTAAAAGCAAAAATTACCTAAGCAGCATGTAATGTTAGCCTGGAGAAGAGGAGGCTCAGGGGTGATCTTATTACTGTCTAAAATTACCTGAAGGGGCATTGTAGCCAGGTGGGGGGTGGCCTCTTCTCCCAGGCAACCAGCAATAGAACAAGGGGACACAGTCTCAAGTTGTGCCAGGGTAGGTCTAGGCTGGATATTAGGAAGAAGTTCTTCACAGAGAGAGTGATTGGCATTGGAATGGGCTGCCCAGGGAGGTGGTGGAGGCACCGTCCCTGGGGGTCTTCAAGAAAAGACTGGCTGAGGCACTTAGTTGATTGGTTAGGGCTGGGTGCTAGGTTGGACTGGATGATATTGGAGGTCTCTTCCAACCTGGTTGATTCTATGATTCTATGATAAAACGTCATGTAAAGATTGTATAAGAAGCCAAGGGCAAGCTTGTTTTCCTCTTGAAGAATTTCCAAAGTTTTTATCATTATTGTCACCCAAGGATTTGCCATTACCTGCAAGATAAGATGTTGGCCAAGATAAAACCTTGCAGGTGAAAATTCCTTCCTTCCCCACCTTTTCTAGCAAGGGAGGAACAGTTTTGAAATGCTCTTCAACCTGTTGTGAACCCAAAGAGCTGCCATCTTCCCAAAGCAGGTTGAGGATTTCTGGTGAATAAAAAGATGCTTTGGAGAATAACTATACTTCATTTTGAAGCTGTATGTCAGGAAAATACTGTGTATTTTCACCAGCCACAGAATGTTAGGAGTTGGAAGTGGCCTCCAGAGATCAAGTCTAACTGCCCTGTTTAGGAGGCAGTGTCTTTAGGCACTGGAATGGGCTGCCCAGGGAGGTGGTGGAGTCACCATCCCTGGAGGTATTTAAAAGGATGGTGGATGTGGCACTTGAGGCTATGGTCTAGAGATTAAGGATGCTGGGATGAAGGTTGGACTGGATGATCCTGATCATCCTTTCCAACCATAGCGATTCGTAGTGATTAGATGTTGTGCTGAGGAATTTGGCTTAGTCAAGGACTTGTCAGTGTGAAACTAATGATTGGACTCCATGATCTTAAAGGTCTTTTCCAATCTAAGAAATACTGTGATTCTGTCAATGCAGGACCACCTAGGGCAGGCCACATAAGAAAACATTCAGGTGAGTTTTGCAAGTCTTTAAGAGAAGGTGACTCCACAGCCTCTGTGGGCATCCTGCTCCAGTACTCTGTTATTCTCATCAGAAGCAAGTTTCTTCTCGTGTTGATGTGGAACATTTTGTGTTCCAGCTTCTACCTGCTCTTCCTTGTCCTATCAATGGGCACAACCAAAACAAGACTGGCACCTTCATCTTGTCACCCACCCCTTAGATATTTATAGACCTTAATAATATCCTTTCTCAGCCCTCTCTTATCCAAACTAAACAGCTTCTGTTCTCTCAGTCTTTCTTCCTATAAGAGATGTTCAAGTTCTGCAGTCACCCTCGTAGTTCTCTGCCAGGCTGTCTCCAGCTGATCCCTGTCTGAGCCATGATTTTACCAATCAACAGCTTTCTAGAAGTGGCTATTGGGTATTATACTGGATTTCCATATATTTGCCATTTGTTAAAGGGCAGGAAGATATGTGAAGATGAACCAAGTTTGAACATTTCTTCTATACCCAGCAGCATTGGCTTGTATTCTTTCCAGCCTTGGTGGTTGTCTAATTCAGCCTCTTTTGGTGTTGGTAATGAATTTTGGTTTACTTTTTCTAGGAGTGAAAAAAACCTTGTGTTCACTGCTTTCAATTCTACTCTCCTATAACCTTTTTTTGTGCTTATGGTAAGGTGGGCTGTAAGAAGGAGAGATACTTCCAAGTACAATTATTGTTCAGGAAAGAAGAAGATAACAATGCTGGAAGAAAAGTTTCTTCATAAACATCCCAAATACTTTCTCCATGACTTTTACTAGGGAAAAATGTCATATGATGGAAAGCATTGAAAAATAACTCTTCTGACCTTTTTCTAAATGTCTTGACCTACTTAGGCTGCATAAAGATTTGGATAGAAACAGCATACTGCATACTAGAGAAAGAAAGCCAGATTTATATATACAGTTCTCTTTTCATAGGCAGGTTTGGTTTTTTTCCTTATGTTGCAGCTCCACTAAATTATAAGGATGTGTCTTTCACTGGTGAGTTTCATACCTCAGCATCAGATGTGGCACTGTGATTTAGGCCTGCCCTCTGTCAAGGTCCAGAGAACAGAGATTAACAATATCTCTGATCAGAGGAGCGAGATCTGTTCTTATGGATTTCCATGTTGCAAAATTAAGGTGCAAATGAGGTCATATATCACCTCTATTTATTAAATGATTAAGTTGGACAAAACAAAGGGAGAGAGAGAAGGGGGAGAGAAAGAGAACAATGGAGAAGAAGAGAAGAAACGGGAAAGGAAAAGAGCCTCATATTACCCTCAGTCACAGATGGGGGAGAGAGAGAGATGGGTGCATGGCCCAGGGCTGATCTTCTGTGGAGTTCATCAGGGGTTCTTCTGGTGGTGGTGCAGCTCTGGTAGTCTGGTGGAGGTTCACCCTTGGTAGAGTGGTAGAAGTGCACACTTTGGCAGGCATTCCTCCTGCCCTTTATGCAGCTTTTTAGCTCGGTGTCCAGGTGCAGGTCCCCAGGAAATCTTCCTGTGTATTCTCGTGCATTTGTGGGGGTCTGGTGGCAGCACACACCCTGTCATGAGACCAGAAATGGAATCATCAGCACCAGGTCTGAAGACAAGAATCTATCTTCATATTTAGCATTATGAGACATGACCTTGCCTTAGTAAGGATGTAGGTGTTTTGGAAGTCAGAACTGGTTATTTCTGTCACATAGAATCATAAAAGTAGGTTGGGGTTGGAAGGATCCTCTGGAGGTTGTCCAACCTCCCTACCAACACAGGATCAGCTAGGACAGGTAACATAGGAATGTGACCAGGCAGGTTTGGAAAGTCTCCAGATGAGACTCCACAACCTGTCTGGGCAGCCAGAGTTCTGTCACCCTCAGAGTACAGAAATTTTTCTTCCTGCTGAGGTGGAATTTCCTATGTTCTGCTTTGTATCCATTGCCCCAACTATGGCACTGCAAAACAGCACTAGAAAGATGCTCTGAAGAGTATTAACTCCAGCTCAGCCAAACCCAATACAGTTTCCTGTCTCCCCTCCCTATCTAGCCTTGAGCTCTGTGGTAAAGGGTTGGACTTGATGATCTGTGAGGTCTCTTCCAACCCTGATGATACTGTGATACTGTGATTTCCACTCCTTTGTGATGTCACATCCTCTCTTCTATTGATGCCATTTCTCCCTCCTTTATTGACACTATCTCCCCATCCTTTTGTGATGCCATCTCCCCCTCCTTTTTTGACATCTCCCACCTGCTACAAACATGGTTTATTAGAACATTAGATATTAATGTTGCTGACATGCTTCTAAAGGTCACACCTAATAGACAAAGCTCTGTGTCTACTGCCTATTGAATGCACCTTTAATTAGTGGATAATTATGCCAAGAAGGAGATTCCCACAACACAAACCATATGGCTTGCTTATGCTGGAAGGTTCAGAGAAAGCATCATCTGAAACTTGATAAACAGATTTCCAGTCCCTTCTGACTTGTTCTGTGATAACATGGAGAATATTGGGAAGTTACTGAATCAGGCTGAAAGTAGCAGTACTCTCAGTCTCACATGTGTTTCTTTAGCTGTATCATGCAACTTTAGCTAGCTGAAGGAGAGTCAGGTACTTCTTTCTTCATCCTACACATTATCTTTTGGAGTAGAGTGTATTTTGGAATGCATGTTTTGAGATCAACCCAAATGCCATGAAACTGACTACAGACTGAGGTGACACAGAATTACAGAATGTTAGGAGTTGGAAGGGGCCTCTGGAGATTGAGTCCAACTTCCCTGACAAAGCAGGATTATCTAGAGCAGGCCACACTGGAACATGTCCAAGTGGGTTTGGAAAGTGTCCAGAGAAGGAGACTCCACAGCCTCTCTGGGTAACCTGCTCCACAGCTCCAGCACTGACACAACAAAGAAGTTTTTCCTCATGCTCAGGTGAAATTCCTGTGTCCCAGTTTGTGTCCATTATTCCTTGTCTTACACTGAACACCAATCAAATGAGTCTGGCCTCTTCTTCCTGACCCTCACCCTTCAGATATTTGTAAACACTGCTCAGATTCCCTTCTCAGCCTTCTTCTCCAGGCTAAGCAGCCACAGGTCTCTCAGCCTTTTCTCATCAGATCCTTCCTTCCAGTCCTGTCATCATCCTTGTAACCTCTTTTGGACTCTCTCTAGCATTTCCCTGTCCCTCTTGAACTGGGGAGCCTGGGACTGGACACAATACTCCAGGTGTGGTTTCACCAGGGCAGAGGGTGAGGAGAACCTGTCTTGACCTGCTGGCCACAGTCTTTATAATAGATCCCAGGATACCATTTGCCCTCTTGGCCATAAAGGCACGTTATTGTCCCATGGTCAACTTACTGTCCACCAGGACTCCAAGGTTCTTCTCTGTGAAGCTGCACAGATGGGGACAATTCTGATGCAGCTATTGAAAAGGAATTAAATGTTTCTTGAATTAATCTACAATGATCACAGCAGCTTCCATAAAGAAGCATGGTTGGAATCATAGAATGTAAGTTGGGATCATAGAATGTAAGATGTTTTTTCAGAGGTGCAATGTCTTCAGCAGTATGGTAGCAACTTGTGAGGTGTTTGTGTTATAAGATGATTTGCTGTAAACTACATTAATAGTCAAATGAAAAGAGGAGCCTAAAATATGAGTCAATTAAATCCTCACCAGCATTACAAGTAAATCTGAAAGTTAGCAAGGCTCTGACTTATTAACAGATGTGAGGACTCCAGTCCACTGGTCAGGGTTGCAATTGCCAGAACACCTTCAAATCATTGAAAGACAAATGAATGGCTTCTGTTGTCTTCAAGGTTTATATTCCCAAATACAGTGTGTTGTAGTAATTCACTCTGAAAGACAGAAAGGCAGAGATCAAAGTGGCAAGAACTGCAGAAGAAGAATTATTGTCGTGTCCTCTAGGGTGTGGTAAAAAGGCACCACATTCCAGATGTCTCAACCCACTGTTGTGGGAGAGTAGGTTCTTTTAGGGATCCTCTGAATGAAACTGAGACAGCACCAAGTATGTGGCTGAGAAAACCACTTTAATCTTATTTTTGTGAAGGGAAGGATTAGCAGCATAGTGTGGGAATTCGAGAAGGAGAAGTGTAAGAAAGAAAAATAATGAGCTGTGTAGAGAGTGAACAGCCTTGATTCCCAGAAGCTGCAGGGTGCCTCCCCCATGAGAGAGAAGCAGCAGCTAAGATAACAGCCCAGGTGACCTGGGGAAAAAAAAAAACAAAAGATGAAAGGGAAAAGTCCATTAAAAACAAAGTTGTACATCATTTGTATCATGTTAATGCTCTGTCTGTATTATGGTGTAAAAGGTAGCTCTGTTCGTAATACAGTGGGATTCTGCACTGCCCCAGTGGGGTCCAGACATGATTCTCAGCAGTATAGGAAAGGAGGAAAAGCAAAGAAGGAAAGGAGAAGTGGGGATAACTACCACTGTGGATCTGGGGCATCTCTCCAGTTCAATTTGTTGTCTTGGTCAGTTGGGAAATGTTCCACTCAAAGTTGATAGTCTCTCTCCTTTTGTCTTATTGCCCTTATTATATATTCATGTTCTTCTGAAAACCACTTAGCATGTTCTGAGAACACTTTTTCTTAACCACACTCACTACTCAGTGGTGGTGCATGGGCTTGATACCATCACTGGGGAGGGTCCAGTGGTTTTCAGGGGGCTCCAACCTTCCTGTTTTCCAGGGGTTCGGTGTGATTTCTCTGAATTAGCTCCACAGCCAGAAAAAAAGAAGCCTCTAGTCTTGTGGTCTGGTTGGAATTAGCATCATATTCAGAAGCCAGGAAGCTTCTAGTCTCATGGTTTTGTTAGAATTAGCTCTGTTGCCGTGATGGTGGTGTTGGCCAGTGGCTTTCTGTCCCGGCAACAACGAGCCAAAATAAGGAACCAGTCTCTCGCATCACAGGAGCTAAATACTCATTAATTCAGCAGTGGGATATTTTGGATTAGAAAAGAGCAGAACAGCTTAATTAATGAACACGAACCATCACTCCCAGAATCTTTTTTCAGAAGTGTAGCCAGCAGATTGAGAGAGGTGATTCTGCCATTCTGTTCTGGCAAGACCTCGTTTGGAATACTGTGTCCAGCTCTGGAGATCCCAACATAAGAAATACAAACCCAATGGGACACATCTAGAGAAGGGCCTCAAAAATGCTCAGAGAGCTAGAGCACCTCTTCTGTCAGGACAGGCTGAGGGAGTTGGGTCTGTTCAGCCTGGGGAAGAGAAGGCTTCAGGGACACTTTATAGAGGCCTTCCAGTACCCAAGAGTGACCTACAGAAAAGCTAGGGAGGGACTTTTTAGAAGGGCCTGTGATGATAGCATGAGGAGCAATGGCATTAAACTACAGCAGAATAAATTTAAGTTAGACATTAAGAGGAAGTTCTTCATAATGAGGGTGGTGAAGCACTGGAACAGTGTGGGACACCTGGCCCAGGGGAAAAACAAGACATGATGTATGCTAAAGATTGGGCTGTAGAACAAGGGGACACAGTCTCAAGTTGTGCCAGGGTAGGTATAGGCTGGATATTAGGAAGAAGTTCTTCACAGAGAGAGTGATTGGCATTGGAATGGGCTGCCCAGGGAGGTGGTGGAGGCACCGTCCCTGGGGGTCTTCAAGAAAAGCCTGGCTGAGGCACTTAGTGCCATGGTCTAGTTGATTGGTTAGGGCTGGGTGATAGGTTGGAGTGGATGATCTTGGAGGTCTCTTCCAACCTGGTTGATTCTATGATTCTATGATTCTAAATTATGTTAATGCATTGTTTGTATGATGGGATAAAAGGAGTCACCTCAGGGGTGATGAGGCCTTTTGGTCTTTTGCTTTTGGTCCTTTGTCCTGCACAGGTCTTATGATTTCACTGGCACCTGCTTCTATCCAAAGGGTGCCATTGCATTTGTCAGATTCCTAGCAGCAACAAGTGGTGGAGAATGGAGGCAACAAGAGAACAAAGCAGCAATGACAGCAGCAACAGAACAGGTTGCCTAGGAGTGTAGCGGAGGCCCCGTGCCCCAAAGATTGTGATCTTGTTAAAGGTGTCCTTGCTTCCTGCAGGGGAGGGTTGGACAAGATGTCCCTTCCAACCTGATGCATTATGTGATACTGTAACATCATGAATAGCAGAACGTTGTAGAACGATTTTAGCAGACAGAACAAATAGTACTAACTTTGGCAAGTTATTGCCATGCATCACTTTATCAAGCATTGATGGCTGCATGTTGGCTGAGGGTTTTTTAAGTATTACAATTCTTTTTCTTCTTCAGTTCAACTATTTCTCTAACAAGGGAGATCAAAAAGATGTAGCTATGACCTTGAGCAAACAGCTCTCTCCTCTTCTGTAGTCGTGCTTGAGTCCTGCTTGGTGTTTTCAACTGCTCTCTTTTGCAACTATAATGAAATGAAAGGAATAATTAACTTGAAATCCCTTCCCCTTCCATGCACAGAAACAGTGTTTGTTTATTTTACCTAGGTTATTACTTATTAAAACACATCCCCGTTCCCTCAGCCTCTGGGTGCGTTTACATCTTTAGAAATGTAATTAAACTTCACAGATTCATAGCTGTTTGTCCACATTTGATATTGCTAGAAGACAGTCATTAGATTAATAATTTCCAACGAGCATATCAGAGAAGGAAGCTGACACCACTCTTGAGATACATTTTGTCGTGAGCAAGAAGGACTGTCCACGTTCACACCAATCCCGTGCAATGCTCCAGGCTTGGGACAGAGTAGCTGGGAAATTGCTCAGCAGAAAGGGACCTGGAGGTGGTTTTGACAGGTAGTTAATAGCCGTTTGACAACTGTCTGAACATGAGCCAGCAGTGTGCCTAGATGGCTCAAAAGTATCCTGTGCATCCATCAGGAATAGTGTGGCCAGCAGTAGGGAAATGATTGTGCCCCTGTATTGGGCAATGGTGATACTGCACCTCAAGTCAGTCTCACCAGTATCAGGTGGCAAGACAAGAGGAAATGACCTGAAATTGTACCAGAGGAGGTTTAGGTTGGATAGTAGGAAAAATTCTTTCCTGCAAGAGTGGTCAGCCATTGGAACAGGCTGCCTAGGGAGGTGGTGGAGTCACCATCCCTGGAGGTGCTCAAGAAAACTGTGGACATGGCACTTTGGTAAGTTTAGGTCAATGGTTGAACTCAACAGGCTTAGAGGTCTTTTAAACCAAACCAGTTCTGAGATCCTGTGATTCAAATCCAGAGATTCAGCAGGAAGTGTCTGTGGGTATAAGGGGTTATAGAAATCACCTTTAGTGATTTGGCATTTCCAGGCATGATTTCTGAAATAGCATTCTCAGCTTCTGGATGCCAGATGGATGCTTCAGAATGAACTGATTTTTAGAGGCTGTGTGGGAGGCATTCTTTGAAAACCAAGATCCTTGAATGTCCTGCAAAACAGATACTCTGAAACGGCATTTCTTGGTGTGATTTACATACAATTTGAAACACATTTTGGTAGGATTTTTTGGTAGTTATGGGTGGAGTTTTTTTTTTTTTTGCATAAATATAATCTCTTATTTCCCTTCATATATTTTTTAATGAAGGTTTAATTAATTTATGAAGATATTTAAATAGAATAAATAAATAAAAATATTTAGGTATGTAAAAATGTGCCTGTGCTGTGTAACATTAGCTGTAGTTTTAAAGCAGTGTGCCACATAGGAAAGACAATAAAATTAAACTGTTTTGGAGAACATGTAACACAAGCTGCTCTTGATCTCTCTCTCCTTTAAATCTCTTGCTTTTCCTCTCTCTTTTTAACTTTTTTTTTCTCTTCCTTTTGTCTGCAGAGTCATTCCCTCTAATTTCATAGAATCATAGACTGCATTGTATTGGAAGGGATCCTTGAAGGTCATCTTTTCCAGCCCCCAGTTTCCTGCCTTCTTCTCCCTTCTTCAGTGGGTCTCCGTTTTTCTTTTTCCATCTCTGAGTTTCTTTCCAGCTACACCAAAGGTTCTCAGGGCTGTATTCCTGTGTCTGCCTCCTACGTCTTTGCTGTTAGATGCTCTCCTACATCATCTTCCTGTCTTGCCTTGTAATATTCCTACTAGTTTATTTTTCCTCTTTTATCTTACAGATTGAAATGCACGTAAATGATTTCCTCTTGTGGCAAAAATCCAGTCTGTTGTCCCTGGCTTCTATTTTTGTGTTCAGCAGTGGACTTCTGGGGGAAAAAATCTGGCCTACTCTGTCAGGATGATTCTCTTTGATGTATGTGAATCATAAGAAAAGTAGACTGAAACTAGGCTGTACCAAAACACAACTAAGTTCACAGGAACAGAGAATTGCTTGGTTGGAAGAGACCTTAAGATCATCAAGTCCAAACATAACCTAGTATCTCCCTGTACACAACTTTTAGACCATGTCCCTAAGTTCCTCATCCTAACATTTAAACACCTCCAAAGACGGTGATTCCACCACTTTCCTGCCCAGCTTGTTTCATTGACAATGCCATCTGAGGAGATGGCTTCCTGCATCCGTGTTCTCTTCTGGTGCTGTACACCAGTGGGGTGGACGTCAGGGATCACACAAGCATAGAGATGTAGCTGTGGCATGTGACTTTCTTGCTTTGGCTGATTTGTAGCTTCAGTTCATCATTATTGTGAGATGCTTGAAGCACAGCTAGTAGCCAGCTTTTGAGGCCAAGATATGCCTGTGGGTACAGCAGGCAAAGAAAGCCACAAATTCCAGCAACTGAATATCCTGCTAAATCTGTAGGCTTTTTGCTTTCATGTTCAGAGCTCTCTTCTCCCTGGGAAAAACAGTTTAGTGTTTAGGACACTGGCCTGGAATTCAGAAGAACTGCTTTCAAGTCCTGTGCTGCAGATGCATTGTCTATGTGTAGCCACATGCTTATAGAATCATAGAGTGGTTTGGTTTGGAAAGGACTTTAAAGATCACATAGTTCCATTTCCCTTGCCATGGGCCTGGACATCTTCCATGTGACCTGGCTCCAAACACCTCCAAGGGGGAGCATCCACAACTTCCCTGGACAACACTTCCCAGTACCTCACCACTCTTATTGCAAAGAATTCTTTCTAACATTTAATCAGGGAATCTCATCTGGAATCTCTTCTGGAACCTCATCCAGCCCTTGCTCTAAATGATTCAAAATGGTCTTGACTATGTTGCAAGCAACATTACTTATATTTAATGATCAGACATGTCATAGTAAAAAAAACCAAACAAAACAAAACACCAAAACACAACTACCTGGTTGACATAATTTAAATCACATCATGGTTAAATTAACTTATTGACCCATAATGACATGCAGTTAACAGCACATAACTAACTGGCAACCACAAAGTTAGGAATTCAGTATCAGCAGTGCAACAAATAAAGCACAATAATAGACACTTCAAAGATATTAATAAGCATATATTAGTTCATTGACATCCTTCTGACAGGCTGCTCACTCCATGGGATGGATGAAGTGTCTGCTCTTTAAGGAAGAAGCAGAGGCAACCATGCTGGTTGCACAACTTCTGTCTGTGCCAGATCAGGTTTTGATTGGTTCTGTTTCCGTTTCCAGGATCTTTCCCCCATATTATAGATGTTCACACTTCCTGTTTATTTACTTTCAGGTTGATTGTGTGGACACAACACTTTTGGACATAATGTAATGGTCATGGTGGTGTTAGGCCAATGATCTTAGAGGTCTTTTCCAAGTGAAACAGTTCTGTGATTTGATTATTTCTCATTTGTACCAAAAGTCTATGTAATTCCCTGGCTGTGTTTTAATCTGGCTGATGACAATCTTCATCTTTAACCCCTTCTCAGAGTCTACAAAATTAGGTGCAAAAAATCTCCATGAGAACATTGTTCCACCCACACTGACTAGCTTTAGTAATGAGGCTAACTAGTTTGGTTAGTATCTCTGTAGTCTGTTATGTTATCTTGGTCTTAGCTAGCTTTTGAGACTGTTATGTTATTCTGTGTAAAGAAATAGATCTCAGAGGCAAGAAACCAAACCTGAAAAATATATTACCCAAAAGACACTAAAAGCACCTTGGCTGTCTGGGGAAAGCCTGCAGCATTGGTCTCTAGTTTGTAAGGAAAGCTAGGCTGAGCTTTTGCAGATGGAGTTCATTATTGAACCTTCCTGCAGTTCTTCACCTACAGCTCATTCCTCTGCCAGAAATTTTTGTCTCTCTGGAAGATTTTACCATGGGACAACAATATGCCCTTGTGGCCAAGAGTGCCAATGGTATTCTGAGGTGGAGTAAGAAGAATGTGGCCAGCTGGTAAAGAGGGGTTCTTCTGCCCCTTTACTCTGTTTTGAGGCCTCACCTGCAATACCGTGTCCAGTTCCAGACTCCTTCAGTTCAAGAGAGGTGGGAACTATTGGAGAGAGTCCAACAGAGGCTACAAGGATGATGAAGGGACTGAAACATCTGTCTGATGAGGAAAGACTGCAAGAGCTGTGGCTGTTTAGTCTGTTGAAGAGAAGGCTGAGAAGGGATCTGATCAATGTTTACAGATACCTTAAGGATGGGTACCAAGAAGGGGCCAGCCTGTTCTCACTGGTGCCATTAGACGAAGTTGCTCAAAGTCTTGTCCAACCTGACCTTGAACACTTCCAAAGAGGAGCCATCTGCAATTTCTCTGAGTAACCTAGTCCAGTATCGCACAATCCTCATTGTAAAGAACTCCTTCCTAATATCCACTCTAAATCTCCCCTTTTCCAGTTTAAAGCAACTCCCCTTTGTCCTAGTAATGCAAGCCCTTGTAAAAAGTCCCTTCCCAATCATTGGATCAACTAGTACCTCAGGGCAGGGTCAGTGTGTTGAAGAAAGACCTCTTTCATAATCCACCCCCAGGGAGGTGTTTAAAAGCCGCAGAGATGTGATCTTAAGAGACATGGTTTAGCACCACACTTGGTGGAGTTAGATAATGGTTGGACTGGTGATCTTAAAGGTCTTTTCTATGATTCTATGATAATTTTTCAGTTAGAAAGGACCCCTAAGATCATTGAGTCTAAACATCAATCTAACACCACCAAGGCTATTAAAGCATATTAGAAGATGCCATGTCCACAAGTTTCTTGGACATCTCTTTCTTGAGCACATTTTGCCATTGATACTTACCTAGTAGCAGGTGTTGATCTGTTGGAAGGTAGGAGAGCCCTGCAGAGGGACCTGGACAGGCTGGATAGGTGGGCAGAGGCCAATGGGATGAGATTTAACAAGACCAAGTGCAGAGTTCTGCACGTTGGCCACAACAACCCCAAGCAGCGCTACAGGCTGGGGACAGAGTGGCTGGAGAGCAGCCAGGCAGAAAGGGACCTGGGGGTACTGGTAGATAGTAGGCTGAAGATGAGCCAGCAGTGTGCCCAGGTGGCCAAGAGAGCCAATGGCATCCTGGCCTGTATCAGGAACAGTGTGGCCAGTAGGATGAGGGAGGTTATTCTTCCCCTGTACTTGAGTGCTGTGTCCAGTTCTGGGCCCCTCAATTCAAGAGAGATGTTGAGGTGCTGGAACGTGTCCAGAGAAGGGCAACAAAGCTGGTGAGGGGCCTGGAACACAAACCCTATGAGGAGAGGCTGAGAGAGCTGGGGTTGTTTAGCCTGGAGAAGAGGAGCTCAGGGCAGACCTCATTGCTGTCTACAACTCCCTGAAGGGAGGCTGTAGCCAGGTGGGAGTTGGTCTCTTCTAGGCAACCAGCAACAGAACAAGGGGACACAGTCTCAAGTTGTGTCAGGGGTAGGTATAGACTGGGTGGTAGGAGGAAGTTCTTCCCGGAGAGAGTGATTGGCATTGGAATGGGCTGCCCAGGGAGGTGGTGGAGGCATCGTCCCTGGAGGTGTTCAAGCAAAGCCTGGCTGAGGCACTTAGTGCCATGGTCTAGTTGATTGGATGGGGCTGGATGTTAGGTTGGGCTGGATGATCTTGGAGGTCTCTTCCAACCTGGTTGATTCTATGATTCTATTAGGTAACGTGACTTTGCAGGGTAGAGTTACAAGCTGAAACCTGCGCAACAAGATAAATTAGGAGTTGTTAGGGAGTCTGTGTTAATCCCTAAGAGAATCATGAATAAATATGTTGAGGGTTACCCAGTGACTGATGGAGAAACTAGATGCTTTCTCAACTGTGTATTTGAGTTACTGAAGTCTTAAATGTCAGAAGTTGTCACTCAAAAGGGAGAACTGGGGCTGCTGAAATAAGATCTGCTCATCCTTGAAAGGAATGGGGCCGGCCAACCAAAGGAGTGAAGATGTCTGAATTGAATCAGCTGTGCAACCAGCACCACAGGCAGTCAGAAAATGTTGACAAATTCCATATGTTCTGTTTCTCAGGTGATGTGGATTATAAATTATCATCCAGGTATCTGGACAGGAGTGACAATTGATGAATTTCTAAATGCTTTGGAGAGCAATGAAATAGGCTGATTTTGAAGAGGCTTCTGGCATTCTTCCATATCCTATTCCACATCACTCAGAACTATCTGAGCAAAATTGTGGATAAAAAGAAAGCTCAATAAATTAGATGAATAATTGTCCTAGTAACAAATTAATGTCTGCTTATGTGGTAGGGAAATGAGAATCCCTAATCTGGAAAGAATCCACAGATCTACGCTGTGTACCATGGATCAGACATGTTGATTTGAAGCATATTACACCATTGATATTAACTAAAGTTGGATAACTTTACACTTCTAAATGCCAAAGTTAGCTATTTCACTGGAAATAACAAAAGGTTAAAAGTCATTGAGTCCAACTGTCACTGTAAGCCTACATGGGTAGTTTGCTATTGCCTCTCTTCATTTCACAAAATCACAGACTGGTAAGGGTTGGAAGTGACCTCTGAAGATCATCCAGTCCAACCCCCTTGACAAAGAAGGGTCACTTAAGGCATTCCACACAGAAACACATCCAGGTAGGTTTGTACAGTCTCCAGAGAAGGAGACTCCAAAACCTCTCTGTGTAGCTTGCTCCAGCACCATCACAGCAAAGAAGTTTTTCCTCATGTTATGGTGGAACTTCCTGCATTCCAGTTTCTGTCCAGTGCCCCTTGACCTGTATCACTGGGCACCAGTGAAAACAGACTGATTCCTTCTTGACACCAAGATATTTGTAAATATTGAGCAGATGCCCTCTCAGCCTTCCCTTCTCCAGACTGAACAGCCCCAGTCTCTCAGCCTTTTCTCATCAGACAGATGTTCCAGTCCCTTCACCGTCCCTGTAGGTGTTCAAGCAAAGCCTGGCTGAGGCACTTAGTGTCATGATCTAGTTGACTGGGTAGGGCTGGGGAATGGGTTGGACTGGATGATCTTGGAGGTCTCTTCCAACCTGGTTGATTCTATGATTCATCATCCTCATAGCCTCCATTGGATTCTCTCCAGTAGTTCCTGTCCCTCTTGAACTGGTGTAAAGGGTTAACCTTCCTGGGGGATGAATCTTGAGCCTGACCCCAGGTGTAGTGGTTAGCTAATTCCCAATTTCTGCCTAGCCCCCTATGAAATCACAGCAACTTCCAGTTTCTCTTGCCCTGGTAGCACCACCCTGGTTCCTGCTGCTCCTGTCTTACCACGTGGTCATCCTTCCACGTGGTGGACAAATCCTGATTCTACCTCCATCCATTGCCATCGATCTGGTTGTATATATATTTCTTGTATTTTGTTTTTTTCTCTTCCCTATGCCTCTTTGTAACTCCCCTACCTTATGTTTCTTCTATTTATTGTTAAAACTTGCTAGTCTTTTAACTTCCAAATCAAAGTGAGACTATTTATTTGGGTGTGTTTTACCTTCTCCTCTCTACATCTAATTTCTTTCTTTCCAAAGAGGGGAGAGGGGAAGGCATCCTATAATTGTATTGGTTCTGTTAGCTATATTTTGAGTCTCTGGGAAATTTAAACTAGAACCAAGACAACCAGGGAGCCTGGAACTGGACAGAATACTTGGATGTGGCCTTGCTAGAACATTTATTGCCATACATGTATTTACAAACTCACAGTATCACCAAGGTTGGAAGAGATCTCCTAGATCATCAAGTCCAACCCTTTACCACAGAGCTCAAGGCTAGACCATGGCACCAAGTGCCACGTCCAATCCTGCCTTGAACAGCTCCAGGGACGGCGACTCCACCACCTCCCTGGGCAGCCCATTCCAGTGCCCAATGACTCTCTCAGTGAAGAACTTTCTCCTCACCTCAAGCCTAAATTTCCCCTGACGTAGCCTGAGGCTGTGTCCTCTTGTTCTGGTGCTGGCCACCTGAGAGAAGAGAGCAACCTCCTCCTGGCCACAGCCACCCCTCAGGTAGTTGTAGACAGCAATAAGGTCACCCCTGAGCCTCCTCTTCTCCAGGCTAACCAATCCCAGCTCCCTCAGCCTCTCCTCGTAGGGCTGTGCTCAAGGCCTCTCACCAGCCTCGTTGCCCTTCTCTGGACACGCTCAAGCATCTCAATGTCCTTCCTAAACTCATACATATACACGATACTTTAATAATGATTTATAGCTTAATGTATGAACTTTTCATCTCAGGAAGATAATTTGTCCACGCCCAAGCATGCTGTCTTGGCACTGAAAAGTATATCAGAAAAGGACTAGCATTCAGACAGATTGCTTGACTAGAACAGTGTTTGGTTGCTTTCCCATATCAAAGGTGGCTGAGGTCTCCCAACTCTTCATCAGAGATCAGCAAAGGGATTTACTGACATTGTGATTTCTAATGGGGATGAGGAAACCAATCATGTCTGTTAGCTTCACTGGACATTTCTGGTTTCATAAACTGGTTCAGAGGCATGCAAGTATCCCAGACAATGGCACATTATTATGGCACAGTGAACAAACTAATGAACCTTGCCTCTTGGGGGAATCATTAGGCTGAGAGCATTGCCATTTTGACATGGCTACTTTGCTTCCAATGTCATAGTTAATTCGATGATGCTAGCTTGGTGGCAGAGTCTCTGAACTCTCCTATACTATTACATGGTGTGGACTGGTTTGAAGTGCCTCTAGTCCTCTTACTTTAGGTAATTCAAATTAAGTTAAATTAAGTTTTATACTGAATTAAATTAGATTGCTTCTGAAATGGGTCTGTTGTTATATACTTCATCCAGTTTCTAGTCAAGTCAAGGGGTCATTCCGTGGACTTCACTGAGTATTAGTTCAGCTTTCAAACCTTCTCATGTAAGGGAAATTACCACAGAGTGGTGGTGGAGAAGGAAATGTCGAGCAGCCCCTGGCTTAGCATGTTCTATTAGGAAATTTAGAGAGATATTGCAGTAAGATCACACTGTCTTATCTTCAAAGGCAAAACAGAGAGTCAAGGCTCAGTTATGACGATCTATGCAGAGAGGGCTGCAGGGCTGGTTAGATGATGAGAGACTGATTTTCACCAAGAAAGATATACCAGCTGACAAGAACACAGAATCATTTCAGAGAGCAGTGCATAATGTGCTGGAGTTTTATTCAAACATTTCCCTCTACCTATACAGAGGCAGGAAGGACATGCTGGGGAAAAGGCTGTTAGCTTTAGCTCTCAGTGATCCCACATGCATTTATTCTTCTTATTCAAGCTGTTTAAGAGTTTAGAGAACAAGTCTTATTAGGGGTAGCTGGGGTTGACTACTATAGAGAAGTGGAGGCTGAGGGGAGACCTCATTGATCTCTACAGCTCCTTAAAAGTAGGTTGGAATAAGGCTGATGTTGGCCTCTTCTCCCTAATATCAGGTGATAGAACAAAAGGAAATAGCCTGAAATTGTGCCAGGGGAGGTTTAGGTTGGATATTAGGGAAAATTATTTGCTGAAAGGTCGTTCAGCCATTGAAACAGGCTGCCCATGGAAATGGAGTCACTGTCCCTAGAGGTGTTCAAGAAACATGTGGATATGGCACCGTAGGACACAGTTTAGTGGTCATAGTGGGTTTAGGTTGATGGTTGGACTTGGTGATCTTAGAGCCCTTTTCCAATCAAAACAATTCTGTGATTCTGTGCATGATGTCTAGGTCAGCATCAGATGTGATTTTAAGAGATTCCTGTTGACTGGAGGCAATATTTCATTGCCTTGAAGCCGTTTGGACAATTGGCCTCTAAACCATCATTGTAAGGCTCCTTTATCCACCAAAGGGTCAGGGAGCTGCTTTTTAAATAGAGGTAGACAGGTTCCTGGCTGTGTAAATCAGTGCAGCACCTCTTAAATCAATGAAGCTATTCCAGTATACTCACAGTGAGGCTCTGACTCAAATTCTAATAGAAGAGAGGCAAAGAATGAGAGTTTTCTAAGGCTTTCACCACTAGTCTGACACTGTGCCCATTTCCTTTGAAAGGAAAAGTCTTACTAAATTCAGAGGGAACAGAACAATACCAAGGTTGAAAGCTATTTGAGGCATCCTATCTCTCAATCCAAGAGTGCCTCAGATTGTGCTCTATTGAGAGATGACTGACCGTGAGGGTTCAACACTTTATTAGCATCCTCCTTCTTCAGCAGTGACAAAATGAAAAACTCTATACCACTCTAAAATCAAGATACAGAAGCCAAAACAAACTGGGTGAGCCAAAGTAGTGTGTTTCTGCTGCATCCCCATGTGCTGAAGCAAGCTACAAAGCTTCACGCTCTCCAAGTAGTCTGTCAGTGTCTAACCTACCTCATGGGAGGTTTTGGGATATCTGGATCCATGAGGATTTCAGGAGGTGTCTAGAGCCAAGCAGTTCTGTGTTGAAGCATGTGTCATATGAGCATGGACAGTGAGGGCTCATTTTTTGGAGGGGATGGGATGGTGTGAATATACACTGGAATGCTCACTGCTTTTGCTAACTGACAGTGGCATCTGAAAGCTTTTTATTGTTGCTTTAATTGACCTTTGCTGTCCTTGCAAGTGGAAGATTCAAGTTCCAATAGATGCTAGTATGACATAAATAAATAATTTAATTGAAAACATGTCAAGCAAAGTGGCATGAGCAGACATCAAAAAAATGCAAACAAGAAGAAACCCCTCAAAACAGCAACAAAACCCCCACAAGAACAAGAAGCCCCACAACAACAGTAAAAACCCAAAGCAATAGCAAGAAAACCCCAAAGCAGCAACAAAAAGGTCTGAAAAAACCCCAATAAAACCCCAAGCACCAATTAAAAAATCCCAAAGCAACAAAAACCCCAAACCAATGATGACACCCTCAAAAATATAAAATCCTAAAACAACAAGAACACCCCAGAACAAGAAAATGAATCCCCACAGCAACAAACAAAAGACTCCAGAGCAACAACAAGTCCTAAAATCATGGGAAAAAAACAGAGAACAACAAACCCCAAAATAATAAAAAACTCCAAACCATCAAGAAAACCACAAAACAAAACCAAAAATAAACCATCAGCAACAACAACAAAAACAAAACAGTGACAGAAGCATGAAAAGAGCAACAAAAATGCCCAAAATGATGACAAAAACCCCCAACCTCACCAAAACTAAAGTATCTTCTTCTCAGAAGACCATCTCCTGATAATATCTTGTGATAACAAGACCATTTTGTGATAACATGAAAGAATAAATGAAAATTTAATTTCATACATTGAGTTCTAAAGAATCAAGGAATGGGTTAGTGTAAGTGAAGAAGCTAAGTGAAGAAGCTAAGCTATTCCTGGTAATAGCACTGAACAGAAAACAGCATCAATGTATTAATGTAACTTGATCAAGCTAATTATATAGCAGCATAAAAATGCCTTCTTTTCCTTCTACTCTCATCATTCATTTGGAGGGTGTTCCAACTGACTACTCTACACATCAGTAGTTGTGTTCTATATATGAAATGTTCTCGAGTGATGTGGGGGGGTCACTCTCTTCTCCCTAGTATCAAGTTGGACTTGATGATCTGTGAAGTCTCTTCCAACCCTGATGATACTGTGATACTGTGAAGTGATAAAATCATAGAATCATATAATAGAATCAACCAGGTTGGAAGAGACCTCCAAGATCATCCAGTTCAACCTACCAATCAGCCCTATCCAGTCAACTAGACCATGGCACGAAATGCCTCAGCCAGGCTTTTCTTGAACACCTCCAGGGATGGTGCCTCCACCACCTCCCTGGGCAGCCCATTCCAATGGCAAATCACTCTCTTTGTGAAGAACTTCCTCCTAACATCCAGCCTACACCTTCCCTGGCACAACTTGAGACTGTGTCCCCTTGTTCTGTTGCTGGTTGCCTGGGAGAAGAGACCAACACCCCCACCTAGCTAAAAAAAAAATGACCTCAGAGTTGAACCAGGGGAGGTTTAGGTTGCATATTAGGAAAAATTTCTTTGCTGAAAAACTGTCCAGCCTTTGGATCAGGCTGCTCAAGGGAAGTGGTGGAGTCAGTGTCCCTGGAGGTATTCAAGAAATGTGTAGATATTTAGCAGCAATGGTGATGTTAAGTTGATGATCAGACTCAATTTCAGAGGTGTTTTTCAACTGAAACGATTCTATGGTTCTGTGACTCTATGTGTATATATTTGCTTCATGAAGACAAGAAACTTTCCATCATGCTCTTACTGTCCACTTTCATTGTGAAAATATTTTGATGTTAAGTGATGTTAAATGGTGATGTTAAGTTGATGATCAGATTCACTTTCAGAGGTGTTTTTCAACTGAAACAATTCTGTGATTCTATGACTCTACATGTATATATTTGCTTCATGAAGACAGGAAACTTTCCATCATTCTCTTGCTGTCCAAACGCTTTCATTGTGAAAATATTTTGATGTTAAGTGATGTTAAATGGTGATGTTAAGTTGATGATCAGATTCACTTTCAGAGGTGTTTTTCAACTGAAACAATTCTGTGATTCTATGACTCTACATGTACATATTTGCTTCATGAAGACAGGAAACTTTCCATCATTCTCTTGCTTTCCAAATGCTTTCACTGTGAAAATATTTTGATACAAGAATCATTTCAAATATCATGAATATTCTTTTAGACTACAGTAGTTTTGACTCAAGCAGATACAGTTATCTCAGCAACAAGCAGATTCTGTACAAGAACATGCAGATGTCTCTCATCAGTAGTTACTTCAGATGGAATCCATGGCAGTTTCTGAAAGTGTGTTCATTTTTCTGATTAATGACATCAAAATATAGATCTCAGATCTTCCTGACTCATGATTCAGAGACAAAACAAAAGCTGTAGGACCTTCTCCTTTACCCACTACCCTAGGGAACAGAAACGTCGCAGCCGAAGCTGGCAGAGTACAGTGTTGTCTGCACTATGTTTCTGTCTTGTGACTGGTGGGCCAGAAATAAGAACAGTATCTCTGGAGACTTTTGTGGCCCACCTGGATGTGTTCCTGTGTGATCTGCTTTAGAGGATCCTGGTCTGACAGGGCGGTCAGAGTAGATGATCTTCAGAGGTTCCTTTCAACCCTGGCCGTTCTGTGATTCTTTGGTAGTGAGCTAATGTAGAACATTTTGAGCTCTTCTTGTGCAAACAGCTTCTCAGCTCTCTGGGTTTCCCAGTGATACTGACAATTGTGCTGGCACAGGCATTCAGGAGGCCATTCCTAAATGCCCTAATCCAGGGGACCATATGAGGCACACTATGTCGAAAACAAATGCATCCCTTCTTTCCACAGCACAGTACAACTCAGGTGGCTGTTTGGAGCTTGAAGTGATGCCACTCTATGTAATTTTTGCTAACTTATTTTTCAGCCAGAATGAAATCTTAAGAAAGGAAGAGGCCTACAAGAGAGGGAGCTACATGAAAGCTGGGAGGGAACTTTTTTACAAGGGCTTGCAGTGACAGGATGAGAAAGAATGGATTGAAGCTCAAAAGTTGGAAATTTAGACTGGATATTAGGAAGAAATTCTCTACAGTGAGGATAATGAGACACTGCAACAGGTTGCCCAGGGATGTTATGTGTGCTCTGGGGTTGTTTAGCCTGGAGAAAAGGAGGCTCAGGGGTGACCTCATTGCTGTCTACAGCTACCTGAAGGGAGGTTGTAGCCAGGTAGGGGGTGGCCTCTTCTCCCAGGCAACCAGCAACAGAACAAGGGGACACAGTCTCAGGTTGTGTCAGGGGTAGGTATAGGCTGGATGTTAGGAGAAAGTTGTTGCCAGAGAGAGTGATTGGCATTGGAATGGGCTGCCCAGGGAGGTGGTGGAGGCACCGTCCCTGGAGGTGTTCAAGCAAAGCCTGGATGAGGCACTTAGTGCCATGGTCTAGTTGACTGGATGGGGCTGGATGTTAGGTTGGAGTGGATGATCTTGGAGGTCACTTCCAACCTGGTTGATTCTATGATTCTCTCTCCCTGGAGGTATTCTGGGCCAGGTTGTATGAGACCTTGGGCAACCTGATCTAGTGTGAGGTGTCTGTGCTCACAGGAGAGGGGTTGCAGCTAGATGATCTTTAAAGTTCCTTCCAACTCAAACCATTTCCTTAATTTATGAATCTATGAAAAGAGGAAAAGGAAATGTCTTTAAAAAGTTAGGAAATCCACAGAAAGTACTGTCTTAGGTAGGAAACTTTTAATGTTAGCATTTACATCAAAACACATGCAGTGCCAGTTCTTTGTAATTACCAAAAAATAGAAGCTGTAGTCATGGGGGAAAAATATGAAGTTGGAAGTATGGATGATGAGAGATATAACATCTAAATTATTATTATTTTTTGTAATTTCCCCTTTACTGCTCCTCTCAGAGAGAGGAGCATATTTTTTTCCACTCTTTTTTTTTTTTTTTTAAGTTTCACTAAATTGTTTTGTTTGCTTTGTTCAGGTTCTGAAGAAGTTTGGTAATCTTAATACTACTGTACAGCCCCCCCAAAAAAGTAGCCTTAAAATGGAAGGAGCTTATTATGAGATGTTATCTTCACACCAAGGGACATTTCAGGGAAGTAAATAGCAGTTTTTTGAATAAAGCAATTGAAAATACTCAAGTACACTCAGCAAGCAGATGGTGTTTAGAATGAGCTCAATTCCTTTCTATTTTTTTTTCTCCTTTCCTAGCATTAGCTTCAAAATATTTGATTCAGAAGTTCACTTTGCAGGTATTTTCACTCCCTTAATCTCTTCATAAGCTATAGTGGTCTTAAAGGTTATCTGTTGCCTCAGATTCGACATAGGCTTTCCTTTCTTGAGGATGATCTCCTCTGCAATTAGACCATATAAAATGCCAGATATGCTGTTCTATTAAAAATATAAAATGAAAAATAGAGGGAGAGGGGGGAGAAAAAAAAGAAAAACAAATCAAAGCAGAAAATAACTCCACAAACATACAAAAAAAACCCCAAAACAACTTGAAACTTTCTGTGTTCTGCACATAGCAGTCTTCACACACACAGTATCACAGTATCATCAGGGTTGGAAGAGACCTCACAGATCATCAAGTCCAACCCTTTACCACAGAGCTCAAGGCTCAGCTTCAGAAAATGGTACCGTGATGGTTTGGGTGTTCCCTGCCCCCCCACACTTTAGAAATTACCCAGACTAGACTCAGATGGCTCTGGGAATATGAATGAAGCTTATATTTACAGCTAGCACAATATACAAGCAGATATTTACAGTAGATACAGTTATAGACAGAAATAGACAAGGTAAAAGGTAATACAGAAACACAACTCCCCTCCCAGAAACCTGAGTGCCCAGGAGGGGCTCTCAACCACCCTTGCACCTTCCCCCTGCCCCTCTCAACCTTACCCCAGTCCTAAGGAAGAATAGAGGTTCAGCCAAGAGGTTAAGAAGCAAAGGTGAGTGGAGGGTGTGTGTTAGGGAGCTGCAGCTCAGTCAGCAGCCCAAGCCAGAGTGAGAGAAAATAGCAAGAGCGTTATCTAATGTCTTCATTTCTTCTTCCCAAACGCCTCAGCGTGACTTCTGAGGGAAGCAGACATCACCATTGTTTTCCTTTCACAGCCTGTAATCTAGTTCTTCTCACCAAGACATTCTAGCTAGTTTCAAACTAGCACAGGTACTCTTAATATCTCCACTAAGCCAATGAGATGTTTCGGTAAGAAATTATAAAGCTAACTAATATTCCTGAGTTTGATGAACCCACTTTTTCACAGGAGGCTGTTTTAAACAGAAAGGTGGAAAGATTTCAAATATTATTACCAATTTTAAAGGGTCATTAACAGTGGTAAACAAATCCACAAAATTTGATTCACAGATCAGTGTGATGGCTTGGGTATTACCCTCTGCCTCCCCCTGTCCCCTTAAGAAAATCATCCAGACTAGACTCATCCAGGTGGAAATTAGAATGAAGCTTTATATTTACAGGTCAGCACAATATACAGGCAGTTATTTACAATATATATACAGCTATAGACAGAAATCTGCAAGTTAAAAAAGTAATACAGAAACACAACAGCCCTCCCAGGAACCAGAATCCCCAGGAGGGGCTCCTAACCACCCTTCCACTTCCCTTCCACCTCTCTACCTTATCCCAGACTTTGCCTTATGTTCAAGGTGAGTTTGGAGGATAGGCCAGGAAACTAGGAAGCAGAAGGAATAGTTAGACAGCAAGTTAGAGAGAGAAGAGAGGCAGCCAGAAACCAGAGATCAACTCTGTTCTCTATGTTTGTGGTTTTGTTTTTATACATCTCAGCAAGCCTATGAGTGCAGTAGACATAGAATCATAAAATCATAGAATCAACCAGGTTGGATGAGACCTCCAAGGTCATCCAGTCCAACGTATTACCCAGCCCTATCCAGTCAACTAGACATCACCATTGTTTCCTTTTTACAGCCTATAATCTAATTCCTCTAATTATAATATCCCAGCTAGGCTCAAACTAGCACAATCAGGTTGGAAGGGACCTTCAAAGGGTAAGGAAGTAGAGAACTTCTTAAAGTCTACTCACCCTCATTTCATCACAGAATTTCATCATAAAGAACAGAAACATAAACTGTCTTTGCATACCCTAAGATACAGAATGAAAATAACTCTCTATTACTAAAATACAAGCTTTCTGTTCTCTAACACCCTTTGAAATGCAAGTTCTGATTGCAAACCAAGCAAGTAGCTTCATGTAGAGAAGTATGGGGGTTTTGTAAAAGCTACTTTTCTAGCATGAAAGAATTTCAGAGGAAAATTGTTGTTAACCGAGACTGGCACAAATTCCCTTTCATCAATAATCATAGAATCATAGAATCAACCAGGTTGGAAGAGACCTCCAAGATCATCCACTCCAACCTACCACCCAGCCCTAGCCACTCAACTAGACCATGGCACTAAGTGCCTCAGCCAGGCTTTTCTTGAAGACCTCCAGGGACGGTGCCTCCACCACCTCCCTGGGCAGCCCATTCCAATGCCAATCACTCTCTCTGCCAACAACTTCCTCCTAACATCCAGCCTAGACTTTCCCCATCACAACCTGAGACTGTGTCCCCTTGTTCTGTTGCTGGTTGCAACAGAAGCAGATCAGAAGCCCAGGGTTTGTTTCTTTTTCTTAGACTGGAGAGATGAAGACAACTGCACCAATTGCTTCTTCCAAGAGAATAGAATATGGCTATTGAAACTGGATCAATTAGATTCAATATTCTTTTGTACCCATGGGTTTGTAGGACACGCAGATATGCCACTCCAGGATACATTATTTAAAACTGGAACTAGCAGCATGCAGTCAGAGCCACAAAAATAGGATATTTATCAGAAACCATGCTTGTAATTCACATGATCTTGGAGAAGCCAATGTGGAAATATATCTTCATAAAAAATTCACACAGTCACAAATTGTGCCGTCTATTTCTGTACACAAGGTTTTTGTGTACTCCAGGAGAAAGTCTTTTTATTTAAAGTAATTGTTGTTGGTTTTTTAGAAAGCATAAAGTATTCATCTTCACTTCTCTCCTGCTGCCTTTTAGAACTAGTCAAAGAAATGAAACTAATTAAGTTCTGACCTCATGTCAGCATTATATATCATAATTATTGGAAAGAGACATCCTTAAGGTCTAAGATCTGCACAATCAAAGCCAGAAATCTGTGGGGGAAAATAAGACCCCTAAGAGTAAAAAGAGAGTATTAGGAGAGAGAGTCTGTAAAAGCTGAATTCCCCTGCATGGGGAGATGCAGTCACTGAAAAGTTCACCTCCCATACCCGGATACATTTACATAAATCCCTTTGTTCTGTGTAATTGCGTTTCCATTTGTCTCCATGGAGTTTCCTGTCTCTAAACCTTGTATGCTTTGCTTTTATATTTCACACTTTACATGTAACAGCCCAAACCTTCTCAAAAACAATTACCTATTACAGAGATAATCAGCATGTATCCTGGATCTAGCCCTGGCATTTGCGAAACAACCTCTCTGTATCTTTTATCAGCTGTTATTGGTCACCCATAAAGAGCACAATCCAGTCAGAACATGATTGTATCTGCCTTACCTTCCTAAAACCCTTGCTATAGCAAGATCTACTAGCATGAGCTATTATTTCACTGTATTTTTGCAGATTTTAGAGCTCCATTAGACTGATAAGGCCAGAAAAACAGAATCTCCCTTTTGCTACACATTGACTTACACCGTGGTTGTTGGGTCTTACATTCAAACTTCTGAGAAATGAAGCCTTTCAATTTTTAACTTTGCAAGTCTGGTAGTTCCCAAACATAGAATAGAATCAACCAGGTTGGAAGAGATGTCCAAGATCATCCAGCTCAACCTAGCACCCAGCCCTATCCAGTCAACTAGACCATGGCACTATGTGCCTCAGCCAAGCTTTGCTTGAACACCTCCAGGGATGGTGACTCCACCACCTCCCTGGGCAACCCATTCCAAACATGTATCTTTTGTCTTTAATGACATCATGCTTATCTCTTCACCTTTAATCATTTGATACCTTTGGGTTTTTATCTGTTTAGTCTTTTTGATGGCTTTTTTTTTTTTTTTTTGTTTGGTTACTGTTGGGTTGAGGTTTTTTTGGTTGGTTTGTTGTTATTCTGGCTTTGGGTTTGTTTTTTTTTTGCATTACTCCAAAGTAGCCAAGTACTCTAGTTTCAAATCTCAGTATAACAGTTTCTATTTCAAAGTACAATATTCCTCCTTTTTCCATTTCCACTTTGCCCTTGAAAATAAAATTGAAGAAAAATTATAGATTAAAAAAAAACCAAACCACCCACAGTTTTTATCATGAGACAAAACCAAAATTAATTAAATCAAGCCTTGATTTTCCACTAAACCCAGTTAATTAGAAAGAAAAATAAATAAAGTGTTTCAATGTCTTCATTGTTTTTTATTACTCCTCTGGGCTCATCTTTAATAGACCTTGGTACAGTGTCTCTTTCTACTGATTTCTGCCAAAAACCCAGTTGTTCTCCCTGAATGATACTTAAGACAATAACTTTATTTTTTCTTTCTATTGACATTACTGTGATTTTGATTCCTTTCTGGCCAGAAGCACCTTTCTCCCATGATTTTTTAGCACTAATAACTTATTTCCCTGCTGTTGAGTCTTCCTTTGTTCTATCTTTCAGTTTAGATTCCTCAGTCTTAGTGGTGTATTCTTAAATGGATCACTTGGTAGCCATGGAGGTATTAGGTAGAAGGTTGGTCTTGATGATCGTCACGGATGGGGTATTCTGTGACCTATGCCTATTTGGTGGAGAGGAGAAATTAGTTAATGTGAGAGGATATTTATAAAAATGTATATATTTATTAACTTCCAATATTTCAACTCTTGCCATCCCCCTACCACTGAACTTTAATATTAAAAGGATTCTTCTACACAGTTATGAAGACATTCTATGATATATATCTACAGAAACTTATTAATAACTACCAAACATTGAAACTATTAACAGAGAGAGAGTTTTCACTGTGGCTTAATGCCTCTTGGGGTCTTATACTATAATCTGCTTTCTGCTTTATGGCAGAGGCAATAGCAATTACAGAGGCATTCAAGTATTTACCCACAATTTGGATTAATAAGAAATCACCCTTCGGGCTATGTCATAACCTATTGCAAGTGTCCAGTTCTTCAGGGTCTCTGCCTGTGGACTTTGAGGCTGGAATCCTCTGGTTTCAGGGGAAATGGCAATCTCTGACCTTGTGCTGCTGGTTTCTGCTGGCTGCTCTCTCCAGGGGTACACAGGCAGGCAAGCAAGCAACATGGCAGAGCCGCAAGTAATGTGGGGAAGGCTGCATGTGAGCCCATGTACCCCTATTTATTAAATGTGGGCCAAGAGTTCATGGTCTCATTGGTCACTAGAACAACCAATCAGGTTGGCAGTCAACCAAACCTTACCATACTAGGCAAAACCCACAGGCCTGGACTATCCCAAATATGGGGATCACATGGGCTTACACCGGGGAGACACGAGCTGGGTGTATGGGGACTTACACAATCAGGTGTCCTGGGCATCTGACTTTATGGCCCTGGTCTGTTGTGCCCCTTTGTGCTCATTTACCCCTGGTGCAGGCAGAGAGACATGTCCAGGCAGAGCAGGCATAAATAAGCCTGCTTTCGGGCCTACAGGCCCTCCACAACAACGATCTTAGAGGTCTTTTCCAACCTTAATGATTTTATGAATGCGTTACTTCAAAGTGTTCTATTTTAAAGCATGTTTAATATGAGGTGACAGGAACTTGCCATCTAAAGAAATCTCAACGTATGTGCACTTTTCAGGCACTTGTATTTTAAAACTGTCTGTTTTCATTGAAATTGGGAATGATTTGCTTTCCTTGTGTACTATCCCTGTGTCAAATCATGGAAGCATAGAATGATAGGGGTTGGAAAGGACCTCAGTCCAAATCCTCTATTTAATTTGATTTGACTTAAAGCAAAATGACCAGGGAAAAAACAAAAACCCCTTAACAAACAAACAAAACCACCCCAAACAACAAAAAGCCACCAAGAAAAGAAAAAAAAAACTAAAAAAAAAGCTCAAAAGAAAGAAAGAAACAAAACTCACAAAAACCCCACACTACAAATCCACAAGAAATGAAACAAACAAAACAACCTCCTAAATCTGGTTCCATACAAAGGTTAAAATGAGAACACACAAAAACTGCCACCTGTTTGAAGTGAAATGCACACAGTCATTCTGCAAAGGTAATGAGCACAGCCCTACGAGGAGAGGCTGAGGGAGCTGGGATTGGTTAGCCTGGAGAAGAGGAGGCTCAGGGGTGACCTTATTGCTGTCTACAACTACCTGAGGGGAGGTTGTGGCCAGGAGGAGGTTGCTCTCTTCTCTCAGGTGGCCAGCACCAGAACGAGAGGACACAGCCTCAGGCTGCGCCAGGGGAAATTTAGGCTGGAGGTGAGGAGAAAGTTCTTCACTGAGAGAGTGATTGGACACTGGAATGGGCTGCCCGGGGAGGTGGTGGAGTCGCTGTCCCTGGAGCTGTTCAAGGCAGGATTGGATGTGGCACTTGGTGCCATGGTCTAGCCTTGAGCTCTGTGGTAAAGGGTTGGACTTGATGATCTGTGAGGTCTCTTCCAACCCTGATGATACTGTGACAAGAACAATGGCACAAGAAGTTATTGAACTACTATTTCACGTTTACTTGCCCCAATCTGGTTTACAAACAGCTGCACAAAAGTGGCAATTTTTGTACAGAATTCCAGGTGAAGAAGTCTAGGGATGCAACCGTGTCTTTCAGCTCTTTTGGGGACATCACCACGTTTTGAACATGCTGCTAATTCTAGATGATGAAATTGCTGCTTTCTGGAAGGGAAAATAAAAGCTGCTGGGTTTGTCATCACTGTTGTTCAGAGCACTAAAATGGGGCTAGCTACAGCTTTTGTTGTGCTGTTTAACAGAGGGCCTGGAGACAGTGTGTTCATAAGAAGCTTCTGAAAGAACACTTCAAGACTCTATCAGCAATAGTGTGGCTGGCAGGAGTAGGGAAGTGATTGTGCCCCTGTATTGGTCACTAGTGAGGCCACAACTCAAATACCAGGTTCTGTTTTGGTACCCTCAATACAAGAAATACATAGAGGTGATGGAACATGTCCATAAAATGGCAACCAAGTTGATGAATGGTCTGGAGAAAGTCTGGTGAGGAGCAGCTGCTGAGGGAAGAACTCATTGTTCTCTGTAACCTTAAAGTGAAGTGGGGGTTGATCTCTTCTCCCTAGTATAAGGTGACAGAACAAGAGGATAGGGCCTGGAATTGTGCCAGAGGAGGTTTAGATTGGATATTAGGAAAAAATTCTTTGCTGCAAGAGTGGTCAGGCATTGGAACAGGCTGCCCAGGGAGGTGGTGGAGTTGCCATCCCTGGAGGTGTTCAAGAAACATGGGGACATGGCGCCTGGGGACATGGTGGTGCTAGGTTGATGGTTTGACTTCATGACCTTGATACCCCTTTTTTTTTTAACTTTATTTTTTCCCCTGGTATGTTATTAAGAAAATGATTTCCGAAGCAGTAAGGAAAGGCTTCTGTCTCATCTGTCCTTTTTCCTTCTCCCACCCTCCCCTCTTTAGAGACATAGAATCATAGAATTGTTTTGGCTGGAAATGATCTCTAAGATCATTGAGTCCAACCATTAACCTAAGACCACCACATCCGTTAAACCATATTCCAAAGTGCCATCTGCACGTGTTTCTAAAGTGACAATAGATTTCCACACTTGATATCTGTATTCAAGTTCATACAGCTGCAAAGGCATTTACAGATGCCTGCCATGGGGAAGAGGAGACAGGCTTTGAATCCAGTGTTTCAGATCACAGAATTACTGAATTTACAAGGTTGGAAAAGACCTTCAAGATTATCAAGTTCAACCTATCACCCAACCCTTCTAATTAACTAAACCATGGCACCTCCAGAGATGGTGACT
Source organism: Pogoniulus pusillus (assembly GCF_015220805.1). Lineage (NCBI taxonomy): Eukaryota > Metazoa > Chordata > Aves > Piciformes > Lybiidae > Pogoniulus > Pogoniulus pusillus. The sequence goes on along the minus strand of NC_087268.1, from coordinate 9,283,068 downwards.
CCACCACCTCCCTGGGCAGCCCATTCTGATGGCCAATCGCTATGTGAAGAACTTCTTCCTAACATCCAGCCTAAACCTGCCCTGGTGCACTTTGAGACTGTGTCCTCTTCTTCTGGTGCATCTCTGCTGGTGATACCTTTGCTAAGACAACCCAGCACCTTGTTGGCTTTCTTTGTTGTGCAACACACTGTTCACTCATATTGGGTTTGTTGTCCACGAGGACCTATAAACCAGAGGAGCTAATTACCAGGAACTGATCACCAGATCCCAGCCTGTGCTACACTCCTACATTGTGTTTTCCCAGATGCAGGACCTTGTTCTTGTTCTTGTTGAGCTTCATAAGGTTCTTGTTCACCTACTCTTCTAGCCAATCCTGGACTCCAGAGGAATGACTGAGGGAAATTAGGCTGTTTAGCTTCGAGACAAAGCTGAGGGGAGACCTCATTGCCCTCTACAACTACCTCAAAGAGGATTAGAGTGAGGTGTGGGTCAACAACTAGTGACAGGACAAGAGGAAGTGGCCCCAAGTTGCGCCAGGGGAAGTTCAGGTTAGATATTAGGGAAAATTTCTCACAGAAAGGGCTACCAAGCATTGCAACAGGTTGTCCAGGCAGGTGGTGGAGTCACTGTCCTTGGAGGTAGTTCAAAGATGTGTGGATGTGGTGATGAGGGTCATGGTTTCAGTGGTAGCAGCTTAGCAGTTGTGGTGGAATTGCAAGTGGTTGGAGTTGATGACCTCAAAGGTCTCTTCCAACCTCCAGACTTCTATGACTCATGAAAGGTGGTTCTCCCTTTTGAAGTGTTTATTTCCCCAGTCATTTTGGTATCATCAGAAAACTTCATCAGGGTAGACCTGATCCCATCATCCAGATCACTTATGAAGATACTAGGTAGCATTAAGCCAAATAACAATCCCTGAAGTCTCCGCTTGTGACAGGTTGACTGTCAGCCTTCTTAATAACTCAGGAATAACATTGCCAGAATTATCTCAGCTCTGCCTGAGCCTTCCCAACCCTGAGTGTTTGACTAAAGGAAACAAAGGTGTCATTGTGCATCCTCTTCCAGAAAGATCTTTACTTGCTCTGGAGTGAAAAAGAGGAACTGGAAGCTAGCTGCAGTCTTCTGACAAAAGATGATATAGAGAAAACCAAAGCATGCCGAAACCAAACCTAACAAACAAAGTCAGTAACTTGCTAACTAACAATAGAATTCAAGGAAGGAAATAGAAATTGATCCTTTGTTACACAGAGCCTTGAGCAACCTGATCTAGTGGGAGGTGTCCCTGCACATGACACATGATCTTTAATGTCCTTATCAACCCAAACTACTCTATGATTCTGTGATTAGCTCATCCATTTGTTAAAAGTCAAAAGGGAAGCAGTTGCTTGGGTTTTGTTGTTATTTTGTCTATGTTTCTTCGTTTGTTTGTTTTCCTAGATACTACAGCTGTATCTATATGATAAAGTGAAGCATTTCTATGAGCATTCCCAGGGCTGTTTAATTTACTGATAGAGCTGTAGGTGACACAGAAATACTCTCTAGATTGCAGAAGGAATGAGCAATCTTTTCTGCTGGAAAGAAACACATTGTTGAAGTGTAACAGAGTAATGCAGTTGTCCTCTTACACAAGCTGTAGTTTCATCAGGTAGTTCTCAGCTTTCAGACATCTGTTTTGATTGTGCTTTGATCTCCTACCTTCAGGACAGTTGCTGTTCTTCCAAGATTTAGCTAGGGTGCAAAAAGGGAAAATTCTTTACTGCTCAGAGAATAATTATCCCTGAAAAATGGCTGATAGCCAAAAATACTCTGTCATTGTGGAAGGCAGAAAACAAAACTGAAGTGGTTCTTCAGTCTAGTCAGCTGAATGATCCCGTGAGTTTCTAGAGGGCTCTGTAAACAGGATACACTTGTTTAGAAGTAATTGGGTCAGTGTTCATATGCTGTAGCAATACACCTTAAGAAAAAGGAAGGGTTTTTTAAATCCACCTGACCTTGTTTCAGATGTCCCTGCTGACTGCAAGGGGTTGGACTGGATGACCTATAAAGGTCCCTTCCAGCCCAAACCATACTGCGATTTTCAAATCCTAATCTGAAAACATAGTTGTGGAGTTCAGTTGGTACACTGCTTCTAGCTGCCTTTATTATGCTTCTTTAGTATATTCCCCTTTCTGGATTTCCAGTCTGTCATGTTATACTCCATTCAGTCCATTTTCACCTAATGACATTAAAATTGTCTTCAAAGCTCAGAACTGGGGAGCTTTCTCCACCTTCTGCCTTAGGTTTAAGTGCTTAGGCTTTCCATCTTGGTGCTATTAAAAAAATATTGCTATTTATCTATACCCCACAAGACTTAAAAAAAAAATTACTAGGAAACATAAAAATAATGAAAAGAAGGTCCTAAAAACTAACCATTTGTTTGCTGTCCTCTCAAGGAAGTTTTCTACCAACTGCTAGACAAAGTAAACTCATATTCCCCCCCCCTATTTTGGAAGGAAAAAAGGACAGAAGGTGGGATCATAGAATGCAATGGGTTGGAAGGGACCTTTAAAGGCCATCTAGTCCAATTCTCCAACAGTAATTTGCTGTTGAAAGGTGAAAGATAATAGTTATAAAGACTTTAGCAGAACTAGAATTGTCAGAGGGCTGATGAATATATTTAAGGTACATTGAAAGAACAGGATGCAAAAGTCTCACAGAGTAGTATGCCTTGTTGAAGACAGTGAAGGGTCTAGAGAACAAGACTTATGAGGAGAGGTTGAGGGAGCCAGGATTACTTAGACTGGAGAATAGGAATCTAAAGTGAGACCTCATTGCCCTCCACAATTCCCTGAAAAGAGGGTGAAGTGAGGTGGAGGTCAGTCTCCTCTCCCTAGTATCAAGTGATCGGCTGAGAGGAAACAGCCTGAAATTGTGCCGAAGGAGGTTTAAGTTGGATATTAGGGAACATTTCTTTCCCTGAAAGAGGTATGGGGCATTAGAAGAGGCTGCACATGGAGGTGGTGAAGTAAGTGTCTCTGGGAGTGCTCAAGAAACATATGGACATGGCATTCTGGGACATGTTTTAAATGGTGGTGTTATGTTGATGGTTGGAGTCAATGACCTTAGAGGTCTCTTCCAACTGAAACAGTTCTATGATTCTTAGATAAATTAAATGAGCTGCTGCTTATTGTGATCATCAGTCACATGAGAATGGGGTGTATCAGTGGATGTGCTATCTGTCTGCTTTTGCCTTGGTTTTCAATTGTGCAAAATCATCCAATTGCACTGGCAGGCATCGTGGAGATATTCTTTCTGTTGCACGTATACAAAAGCCTTGGTTTTATGCCACATCCCTGTATGTAAGGTATTGCATTGTGTGTGCACAGACACATATATGCTTATTTCAATAAGTGCTATAAGAATGCCTCATGGTACTCAGTCCCAGCAAGACTTTTGTATAAACTAAAAGCATGAATAGCTAGGTACCTGCTGGGTAATCTGCTGAATCTGGATAAAATTCTATTTGAAACAAAGAAGAACACTGACATTCAATGGTTTAAACAGCCCAAGGCACATCATTGTAAAAGAAATAATTGTTAAAAGCAAATTTCCTTTTTTTTTTTTTTCTCTTTTTTAAATATGTTTGGGTTTGGTTTTTGGGTGTTTTTGGTTTTGGGTGTTTTTTTTTTTTTTGTCTTGTTTTGGTTTTTCATCTTTTAGTCAGCATTACCTTCCAGAAATCTAGTTTGTTGCCTTTAATGGCTAAACATTTAATGTGACTGGAATGTTGTGGAAGGCTCTTAAAACATGTCCTAGCTTATGCCACCCTTCTGCTGATGAGGGAAGCAAGGGCAGGAGGAAAAGAAAGGCTTGGGCCATTATGTCCCCTCCCAAAGTGATAAACAGGTATTCACAGACGTTTATGCACTTGTGAATGTCTTGCCCAACTAAGGGGAAGCAAGCCCTAGTTTCACCTAATCTGGTCAGTTTGGTAAAACACCTCCCTGATTGGTGAATCTCTGTGGCCAAAAGAGCCACTTGGGTCTCTCCTAGGCATATATTTAACTAGCAGACATCTCTGTTCTGAAAGAACCACAACTATTTGAGTGTCAGATTTTGTCACACAACACATTTTTGTCTCATTCTAATCGAAGTGTTAATGTCACCAGGAGGGAAAGCCTGCAATCCCTCAGCCTCTCTAAAGCTCAGAAAATATGTTTGTGATATGGAACTACTTTTCTGTGCCTTCTGATTCTGAGATTGGTCCCTTAAACTGTTGAGCAGCTTGTCCTTTGCCATCTATCCAAGAATCTTCATGGATTCTCTAGATTTTGCTGGAGGTAGAGCTGCACAAAAGGAGGATGTGCTGGCCAGGTGATTACAGCTAAAAATAAGAGGAATTTGCCTCAAGTTGCACCAAGGGAAGTTTAGGTTGCATATGAGAAGAAACTTCCTCACTGAAATGGTTTTCAAACACTTCAGCAGGCTGTGCAGGGAGGTGGTTGAATCCCCATTCCTTCAGGTGTGTTAAAGATGCAGAGACATGGTGATAAACATGGTTTAGCACCAGACTTAGTGGTTAGATAATGGTTGGACTCAATGATCTTAAAGGTGTTTTCCAACCAAAATGATTCTATAATCAACATCCAGTGTTCATCTTCACTGCAAAATTTGTCTCCTCATAATGCAGCTTTATTTACCAAATGAGAAAAGAGATTCTTTCCATGCCTCACACAATAAATATCTTAATATTTGAGAAGCACTGATGGAAAAAATAACATATACATATCCAGGTGAATATACAAGAATACCTTCTCTAAATTTCCTCTCAAGCACAAATATTGGCTGGGCAAGAATTGGCTTGAGAGGACTCTTGAGGAGAAGGACTTGGGAGTGTTGGTTGATAAAAACTCAGTATGAGCTGTCAACGGTTGCTTGCAGCCCAGAAGGCTACCATGTCCTAGGCTACATCAAAACAAGTGTAACCAGCAGGATCTGATCTGTTCTGCTCTAATGAGACCGTACCCAGTTCTGGGGCTCCCAACACAAAACGAGCATGGAACTGTTGGGGTGGGTCTGGGGGAGGGCCACAAAGGTGATCAGAGAGCCGTTGCACCTCTCTTATGGGGTATTGGAACTATTCAGTCTGAAGAAAGGAAGGCTCCAGGGAGATCTTATAGCAGCCTTCCAGTACCTGAAGGGGGCCTACAAGAAAGCTGAGGATTTGTAGTGATGGGATGAGGGGGACTGGACTGAAGCTTGAGGAGGTGAGATTTAGACTGGATATTAGGATGAAATTATTTACAGTGAGGGTTGTAAGACACTGGGGGTGATTTCCACAGAGATGTTGTTTATTCCCCCTTCCTGGAGGTGGGACAGGGCCTTGAGCAACCTGGTTTAGTGGGAGGTGTCCCTGCCAATGGCAAGGGATTTGGAATTAAGTGATCTTTAAAGTCCTTTCCAACCCAAACGGTTCTATGATTCTATTAAATATACACGTTAATCACAGTTTAAGAAGTACCCTTTTAAGAAATTAAACCTTCTTAAGGCAAATAACATCCTATAACAAATTATTTCTAAGAAATTAAAATGAATTAATTTCCAAAGACAATTAAATGCAAATACAGTAAGAGTATAATTTGCTCTAATGACTGGGATACCCATTGCAAATTACTGAGTTTCACAAATTACCAAGTGAGTAAGCAAAACAAATCCAGGCCAAGTATAATGCATCACAAAATGACCAGCATTTTGTTTTTTTCCAAATGCAATTTAGCTTTAATTATGATACAGTAAAGCAACTAAAGGTCCACCCAAGGGGAAAATGTTTCTAAATGCCTGAGAGACCTATGGCCCAAACACTGTAATCTCAGTGTAGAATCTCAGCCAATAAACATCACTTTTAGCTATTTAATTGTTTGGGGGTTTCTTTTTTTTTTTATTTCCTATAATAATGTAGGGGGTAATAAAAATACAGAATTACTGATATTAATCATAAGGTATAAATAGAATGAGTCTAAAGGAGCTAAGACTAGGAATACTACTGAAGCAGACGTCAGCTTTTAAAACGAAGCATTGAGGTTGGAAAAGACCTCTAAGATCATCAAGTCCAACATCCCCATGACCACTAGACCATGTCCAAAAGTGTCACATTGTTATGGAGGGGAAATTAATTAATGTGAGATGATATTTTCCAAAATTAATATTGTTTATTAATGTTGATATTCAGAACTCCTGCCACACTCGACCACTAACTTAAATAACAATTGGTTCTTCACGCTGTCATGGAAACATTATACAGGTAGTAACTATATCTAGAAATAACTTGCTAGAGTGTATAAACATTAACTGGACTGGAAGAGAAGATTCTTGCAGCCAAATACCACTTGCAGTCAATGTTCTGCTTGCCCATGAGATCATAGAATCAACCAGGTTGGAAGAGGCCTCCAAGATCATCCAGTCCAACCTATCATCCAGACTTATCCAATCAACCAGACCACGGCACTAATTGACTCATCTGGTGTTTTCTTAAACACCTCCACAGATAGCTACTCCACCACCTCCCTGGGCAGCCCATTGCAACAGTAATTGTTGGCCAGCAGTAGTTTATATCTCCTCGTGACTGACTTGTGGTCAGTAAAATGTAATTATTGAGATGGACTCAAGGAGCTCCTTTCTGCTTATGGCAGAAGGCAATGGCGAATCATAAGAGGCTTTAAGCATTTACTCACAAAATATTATCTCCTGACTCATGGGGCTAGCCTCAAAAGGCTTTCAGGGAATTCTGGTTTGTCAGCTGCTGGGGCTTCTGATTCTTCCCAGTCTTCATGGAGTGCTGGGAAAAGAGGCAGACAGTCTCTGACCTGGTCCTCTGGATGATCTGTGTCTCCAGGACTTCTTGTCTTGGCAGGAGACTTTCAGGTGTAGGCAGGGTGTCTTGTGATGTGCAGTCTCAGCATAATGTCATGCTGACTATCCAGGCCGATTGTGTGGAGGTATTTAGAGCCTGTGCCTGGCAAACTCGAGGCAGTGGAGTTTCCAGGCGAACAATAATGCAGTAAGGCTGAACACTGCCAGAAACAGAGAGCAATAGCAGCAGGCACAAATACAACAGCAGAGCACATTGTGTTTACCTGCGTATCTGCTTTTATCAATGTAGCTGAGACTAATGGGCCTTCTGACATAGAATAGCCAACCAGAATGGCAGTTAGTCAAGCTTCACCATATTAGTGAAGCCATAGGCTACCTTGACCCAAATTGGGAAAAGCATAGGCCTTGCACAAGGCAGGCACAAGCTAAGTGTGTGTACCTTGTTTACCACAGGATGCAAACAAGTCTGGGCAAGCCAGAGTTCTTAGACTCAGTGGCTCCAGGTTCTTTGTCCTCTTTCCTATGGCTGCTTCTCCCCAAATGAAGGAGGGGGAGCAGAAAAACATGTCTGAGAAAGCCACTACATGTATAAGCCTATTTTGGCCTAGGCCTACCATGACACACATCTATGCATTTTTTTAACACCTCCAGGAATGGTAACTCCATCAGCTCCCTGGGCAGCTTGTTTCAATTCCTGATCACTCTTTCAGGAAAGAAATTCTTCTTAACATTCAACGTAAACCTCCCCAGGCACAGCCTGAGACCATTACTCCTCATCCTGTTGTTAGTTACTTGTGAGAAAAGGCCAACACCTGCCTCACTGCAACCTCCATTCAGGGAGCTGTAGAAAGCAATGAGGTCTCCTCTCCTTCAGGTTAAACAATTCAAGTTCCCTCAGCCTCTCATCATAAGACATGGTGTCCAAACCCCTCACAAGCTTCCTTGCCCTACTCTGCACCTGCTCCAGCACCTCAATGACTGGAAAAGATCTCTGAGGTCATCGAGTCCCAACCGTCAATCTGACAGCACCATGGGTGTTAAACCATGTCCCAGCGTCCCATGGACACACACTTCTTGAACACCTCCAGGGACAGTGACTCCACCATGTGCTTTTAAGTTCTCCCTCACCTCACAGGTGAAGAGGCTGAATGATGAAATCATAAAGCACAGTGGTGTAAAGTGAAAGTTTAAATGATACCAACTGATAGATTAAAATTCAGCCAGAAGATATTCTTCGAAGTGTTCACACAAGCTCCACTGTGATAAATCTCTCATCTGCTGTAAGTGAAGCAAAGCTGTTCCTGAACCCCTGCTCTTCCTTCATCCTCTTTTTTTTCAAAGTCATTGATACTGTCTTTCCTCTGGAGTTGAACTGAAAATCATTCTGTGTAAGAAGAATCCCAGAAACCACACATTTCCCTCGTGGGCAGAACTTTGCAAAGTACAACAAAGCTGTTGTAATGCCTTCCTCTAACAGTGTGTCTTTAGTCAGTAGGAAGGGATTTCCTGTACTCGGTGTTTTTTAAGAGAGACAAACTTAGAAAGTAAATGAAACCATTGGGTTGTCTTTCATTTGTTTGGTTTACTTTATTTGTTTTAAAACTAAGGGAAATTAAAGATGAAGGGAAAAGGTTCAGCTTTAGAATGATAGGGGGGCTACAAGAAAGATGAGAAGGGATATTTACAAAGGCATGTAGCACTTCAGGGTCAGTGGTTTCAAATAAAGAAGGGTAGATTTAAATTGGACATTAGGAAGAAGTTCATTACTGTGAGAGTGGTGGAACACTGGAACAGCCTGCCCAAGCTGGTGGTGAAGGCTCCATCTCTGGAGACATTCAAGATCAGCCTCAATGGGACTCTGAGCAACCTGATCTAGTTTGAGACATCCCTGTTTACTGCATAGAGGTTGGATTAGATGACCTCTAGAAGTCCCTTCCAATCCAAAACATTCTATGATTCTATGATATATTAGTGGCTGCCATCAGAGGCAAATGATAATGGCTGACAAGTACAATGGGAATTGTCTGATGCAGGAAAAGGATTTCCCATAGGCTGAGTTTTGGCAACCATTTCAGTGACTATTACAACTGTGTGAAGGTGCCTTCATTGTGAGAGAGGGCAAATCCTTTTGGTCCCAGCACTACACCAGTGTGGACTGCTGTGCCCAGCTGGTGTCACTATGACTCCTATCATCTTGGAAGATGACTGTCTGCACATGAATCCTCAGTGTTTCTGACTCTTGATGTTTACTACTGCAAATTTAGGGTTGTGGCAAGTAGATACCTAGATATGAGTAGATACCGTGGTTCCTGTTGTGGGCTGCTTGGATGCAGTCCATCTTACCTTTGTCCATCATACTTTTGGTGTTGTTGGCACTTACAAAACTTTGCTGAGTTTTCCTTAAAGTGTTCCAAAAGGGCTGAAAACTTCCAGGTGATTGTGAGGTTCTGAATCAACAGCCTATCTTATTGAATGCATACACTTCATTCTGTAGCCCTCTGTTAAGTTCGGGTCTTTAATGGCTTTAGAAATGAGTAGTAACAACATAGACTGGAACAGAGACTTCCTGTGAGTGCACCAGCAGATCGTGCAGAAGGAGGAGTAGCTGGGTTTTGTTCTACTGTGGCATAGATCTGTCACTAGAGTGAAGTGTGGTGAATGAACCAAACCATGGAATTACAGAGTGGTAGAGGCTGGATGGGACTTCTAGAAATCATCAAGTCCAACCCATCTGCCAAAGCAGAATTGCATAGGGCAGGACACACAGGAACATGTCCCAGTGAGTGTGGAAAGTTTCCAGAGAAGGAGACTCCACAACCTCTCTGGGCAGCCTCCAGCACCCTCACAGCAAGGAATTTTTTTCCTGATGTTGAGGTAGACCTTCCTGTGTTCCAGTGTGTGTCCATTGCCCCTTGTCCTATCACAGGCCACCAATGAATAGAGACTGGCCCCTTCTTGACACCCACCCTTAAGGTTTGGTAAACATCGATCAGATGCCCTCTCAGCTTTTTCTTCTCCAGGCTAAACAGTGCAGGTATCTCAATCTGTCCTCATCAAACAGATGTTTCAGTCCATCATCTTGATAATGACAGACTGTTAGACACTGTCCAGTAGTTTCCTGTTTCTCAGAACTAGACACAATACTCTAGATGTGATCTCACAAGAGTGGAGCAGAGGAGGAGAACTTCCTTTGACCTGCTGGCTGCACTCTTAATGCATCCCAAGATACCACGAGGGTTCGTTGCTCTCCCATAAATCACTTACTATCCACCAGGACTCCAAGGTTCTTCTCCATGGAGCTGCTTCCCAGTAGGTCAACCTCTGATCTGTACTGTTGCATGGTGTCTATTCTTGTGTTATTCCTTCAACACCTGAAGCAGAGTGTGATGCCTCTGCCTTAGAAGTAAGGGAGAAGTACAGATGTTCAGTCGGGAAGCTGATGACGCATCGTTTAAAATGTGCATGTCTGTCTTGGTTTCTGTTCTAACAAAGTATTTCTGATTTCTCAGAACACCATCCTCCCCTTACCTCTACCTTGGGAATATGAGGAAACTGCAGGAAAAATATTTCTCTGTTTCTTCTTCCAAGCTGCTGACAGAGCAGTATGCTTCCTATCAAAATGTATCTAAAGAAATACACATTCCACATATTAAGCTGTCTCAAACACTTGACCTGCTTTATTTTCTGCCTGAGTTTCCTTTTTTTTAATGCTACTCCACACATGTGAACACAAGGTAGTAAAGAACAATTGATCAATACTATGATAGTAATAGGGATCTGCATGTGTGAGACAATGAAGTGGGGGATGAAAACATCAGGCCTGATATAATTGTATCATCTGGAGTCCAGCAGACACCAATAGCTCAGCACTGTCAGAATTACTGTTTTCCCATTTTTACCCTCTTGTCCCTCCCTAGATTATTGTGGCCCCACTTACATGTAATTATCACAGAGTTGTTTTGATTGGAGAAAACCTCTAAGATCACCAAGTCTAACCATCAGCCTCACACCATCATGGCCATTAAACCATGTCCTCAAGTGCCATGTGTGTATGTTTCCTGAACACCTCCAGAGATAGTGACTCCACCACCTCCCTGGGCAGCCTGCTCCAATGCCTGACCACTCCTTCCATAAAGAATTTGTTTTCCTAATATCCAGCCTAAACTTCCCTTGGGACAGTTTCAGGCCATTTCTGCTCCTTCTATCACCTGATACTAAAAAGAAGACACCAGTATTAGGACTCAAAACCTAGTAAAACTCAATTATTTAAAGAGGCTGGTAGAATATTCACCTCTATCACTGTGTGATCTTTTAATCTCCATTCTATTTCAACTGAAAATAGTTAGGCATTGGGGTTTTTTTTCTCTCCATTGCTTATGTCTCCTTATTTCTCTTTGTTATGATCTCTTCAGCTCAGTTGACTCTGTAACAGTTCAGTTAACTCTGACATTTTGGGGACACAGTTTGCATGAAAGAAACTATAAAACAAAAAAACTGCACTTCATCTTCAGAGGCTGAGTTCTGAAAAACTCTTCTAACACAATATGAGACCAATAATGATTGTAATTCGTACATCATTAATTACCCTACACAAATCTCTTGCATCTGAAGAATGGGATTTGGGCTGCAAAATCAAGCACCAGAAATTTCTGACCTAGAAGTTACCTGTTCAGCTTTAGCTCCAGCCCTTTGCAGTATCTGTCATGTGTGCCAACCTACCTTCAATAGAAGATATTCTTTGTGTCTGTAATCAAGTCCCCACAACTCTTACAGGGCTATAAATAGTGCTTTGCAGGCTGAAAAACTGAATTGTCCTGTATTTGCAGGAGGCTTCATCTAATGTAAAGCTACCCTCTGTCTACATAAAGCATGTTATATAGACAATATATATGCAAGATATTTGCAGAATGCTGGGTTGGTGTCCTGGGTTTGGGCTGATCCCTCCCCCGGGAAGAAAATTCACAACACAAATCCCCCTACTTTTTGAAAGTCAGGGAAAGATGAAATTGTATTTTCTTATAATATAAGTATAACAATGTAAAGAGAAATAATAACTAGAGAAGGAAGGAAGAAAAAAAACCAATACAATAACCTTAAGGGAGATGGGGAGGGGGTCAAGCGGCGGTGAAGCAGCAGAAGCAGCAGTAGCCAAAGCAGCAGCTGGGGAAGATAGGCGAAGCTGCAGCAGCAGAAGCCAGTGGGAGAAGGGGTAGAACAAGCTGTGCTTCTAGACATTAAGTTCTTGATGCTCCAATGAAATTATATTAATTTATCTATTGTTGCCACTTATGTGGCCTATCCCTGGAATGTTCATCTCTCCCCTATGTCTGAGCTAGAGGATCAGCTCAAACGGCCACAGTTGGAAAGGCATTCCAGGTGCCCCAGATAATAGTAGAATTGAAATTAGGTGGCCCAGCACTCTGCCAAGCTGAGTCTTCAAACTGTCCAGTGTAGGGGAATCCACTGCTTCCCTTGGGAGTGTTCCTACAGGGAAACACTTTTTTTAATGGAGTCAAACCAGAATCTTCCCAGAAATAACTCATCCACATCAGCCCTTGTCTTTTCCTTGTGACTCTGTAAAAGTGGAGCCACCTGTTGTGGTTTAATTGGTAACAGGTGGGAAAGTGGATCACAAGCCAGGTGGGGTCGCTGAGTCATGCTATCCCCCGCCCCTTTTCTGCCTAGCCTCTATTTAAGGGGTAGACAAGGCAGGTGGACTTTCTTCTTCTTTGCCTTCCTGCCTGGTGGGAGCTGCTGCTGGGAGCTGCTGTGGCACAGATGGACCTGCTTCAGCGTGCTCTGGGCCTGTATTCAGATGTCACGGGGGAATCTGCTTCCTTATGTGAGTAGATTTTGTATATATCCCTTCCTTCAATCTCTCTGTGGAGCTCTTTCCCCTTACTACCTTTTATTATTTGTTAAAATTGCTTCCTTAACGTCCAATTCTGTGCAAGTCCTTTCCTTTACCCCTTACTTCCTATGCCTTTTTTTTTCCTTGAGTTGGGAGAAGGAAGTAATATAAATTCTGTCCTGTGGGCTTTGTGCCCTGAAACCTTAAAGAGTGACATCACCCTTAATGTACTGGTCTATGGTAATAAGGTCTCCCCTAAGCATTCTCTTCTCAAGGCTGAACAAGCACATCTCTTTCAACCTTTCCTTATATATATGGCAACTGGGTTGTGGAGTGAGATTGCTCTGTTTCCTCCTCGATTTGCCTTTTCTCCATCACACAAAGTTCATTTGTGTTATCTGTACTTTGCAGTATGCTGTTTCTATTGCCCTCTTGCACTGAGTGGCATGAACAGGTTCAGTGAGGAGTAAAAGTCTGTGATGAATAATAGGTCAGTATATTTCTGGTGAGTGTTAAGGCTCTATTTGTAGCAGATACTTTTATTTATTCTCCCAGCTATCAGGTAATAAAACAAGAGGAAATGGCCTGAAATTGTGCCAGGGGAGGTTTATATTGAATATTAGGGAAAGCATTCTTTCCTGTAATAATGGTCAGGCATTGGAGTAGGCTGCCCAGGAAAGTGAGAGAGTCACTATCCCTGGAGTTGCTCAAGAAACCTGTGGGCATGGCACTTCAGGACATGCCTTAATGGCCATGGTGGTCTTAGACTGACAGTTGGACCTGATGATCTTAGAGGTCTTTTCCAAGAAAAACAATTGTATGCTTCTACAATTACAATACAGGCAAGAATAAAGGAGCTTGATAACACATTGATCTCAAATCTTTCCCATTCAAGCTCAGACATTTTTTCAGGTGATGCTTAATGTTGTCTCCAAATGCTGTGATTTGGCTCTGTTTCTAAAGAAGATTTAGGAATGTGACATAGACAGTGGGATCAAAGGCACCATCAGCAAGTTTGCAGTGGCACCAAACTGTGTGGCAGTGTTAACACACCAAAGGGGTGGGAGGTCATCCAGAAGGGCCTGGGCAGGCTGGAGAGAAGGGCCCAGGTGAACTTAATAAACTTCAGCAAGTGCAGGGTCTTGCACCTGAGACAGAACAATCCTCACTATCAGTACAGGCTGGGGGATGAGGTGTTAGAGAGCAGCCAGAGCTAGTTTGAAGCCAGCTAGAATGTTTTGGTGAGAAGGATTAGATAACAGTGTTGATGTCAACTTCACTCATAGGCTTGCTGAGAGGTATAAGAACAAGAATCCAAGCATAGATAAGGCATTTCTTCAGGCGGTGTTGCCTGAGCTGCATTTCTCTCTAGCCTCTCTGCCACCTCTCTGATTAATCCACTTTGCTTCCTAACCCCCTGGCCAAACCTCCATTCTTCCTTGGGACTGGGGTCAGGTTGAGAGGGGTGGGAGAAGGTGGAAGGGCAGTTGGGAGCCCCTCCTGGGGACTCAGGTTTCTGGGAGGGGAGTTGTGTTTCTGTGTTACCTTTTACCATTTATATTTCTGTATATAACTGTATATACTGTAAATATCTGCTTGTATATTCTGCTAAGCTGTAACTATAAGCTTCATTCATATTTCCAGAGCTGGCTGAGTCTAGTCTGGGTGATTTCCAAAGTGTGTGGGGGTGGGGAATACCCAAACCATCACAAGCCCCATGGAAAGGGACTCAAGAGTGCTGGTGGATGTGAAGCTGGACATGAGCAGACAGTGTGCACATGCAGCCTGGAAGGCAAATCATATCCTGGGCTGCATCAAAAGAAATGTGGCCAGCAGATGCAGAGAGGTAATTCTGCCACTTTGCTCTGGTGAGATCTCACCTGGAATATTGTATCCAGTTCTAGAGCCTTCTTTATAGGGAGGACATGGACCCGATGGTGTGGGTCCAGAGGAGGCCCATGAAAATCATCAGAGGGTTGGAACAATTCAGCTATGAGGACAGGCTGAGGGGGTGCTCAGTCTGAAGAGGAGGAAGCTCTGGGGGAACCTAATAGCAGCCTTGCAGTACCGGAATGGAGGAGGGAAGCTGCTGACAAAGGCCTGCAGTGACAGGATGAGGGGCAATGGTTTCAAGCTTGAGAAGAGTAGATTTAGATTGGATGTTAGAGACATTCAAGGTGAGGTTTGACAGGGCCCTGGGTGACTGGTCTAGTGGGGATCTCCCTGCTGACTGCAAGGGGGCCAGACTAGATGACCTCTAGAGGTCCCTTCTGGCCCAGATCATTCTATGAGTCTAAGATCAGCCAGCAATATAACTTATTATCCAAAGCTATAGCTCTGCAAACGAAATGTTTGTTGAAACAGGACTGGAAGAGGAGCAGTAGTTCACATAAAGCTTTGTAGTACTCTTCAGTGGCATCTATAGAGTTGGAGAATTTGAAGTGTATTTGTTTTGTGTTGCTGTCTTTTCTAGCAGTGTCACTACATGTGCAGCCAGCTCCCAGATTGTTTCTGAAGATTCTTTTGTTCCTCCTGTTATGATTCATAACTGTCTTCATTGAAACAAGTGTGGCACAGAAGGAAATCTCAAGTGACTTAACCAGCTTGCAATGGGGCAAGGAGCAGCAGTGGAATGTTAACCCTGACATGTCTCAGTGCAAATAAATCTCTAACAGCTTTTCTTGTTTAAATTGAAACAGAAACAACCTGACTGTAGTGGAAGAGGATGCAGAAATAGCAGCAATAGCTGTAAGACAGAGAAAGCTAGCAGAGAAATGCTTGTTCCAAATTTATCATGTTCATCTGAACAGGTGAGCACCTTTGGGAATGCTTCTTGCTCAGGGAGTGAACATTCTCAGGGTGGATACATGGCTTTGTACAGTTGAGGCATGTGCTTTACCATGCAATGTGTGCATGACACAGCTTGCTTTGGCTTGTTTTTTGCAGTGGCATTTGTCTTAAAGGTGAAGGTTGGACTGTTTCAAGTGATAGGACAAGAGGAAATGGCCTCAAGTTGCACCAAGGGACATTTAGATTGGAAATTAGGAAGAATTTTCTCACTGAAAGGGTTATCAGGCATTGGAACAGGCTTCCCAAGGAGGTGATGTAGTTCCCATCCTTGGAGATTAAATTTAGAGTCATGTAGGTGTAGTGCTTAGGGATGTGGTTTAGTCAGTGACTTGTCAGTGTTAGAGTAATGATTTAATTGGATGATCTTAAAGGATTTTCTCAGTATAGACAATTCTGTGATCTCTGGACACCAGCCCTTCATCTGTAAAATCATGATAAAATTAAGATCTTTGGGTTTGCAATTCACTGGGCAAACTGTAAAGTCAAAGCATGAGCCAAGAATTTGGTTCCAAGGAGAAATATCTTAGCAAAGCAGAGTAAAAAAAAAACAAACACAAAGGTCATTTGGAGAACTTCCTTCAGTCTCAAATGAGCTGTGCTTGACTTTATTTAAGGAAACACCACCTTTTCTTTTTCTTTGACAAAAAAAACATTACCTTGAAATGTGCCTTGGGTTGAGTTTAATCATCTGCTGCTATTTAATGCCAAGCTGCTGCCGTGGCATCTTCAAAGTGAAAGTGGTGGCTGGAGCAAAATATTACAGTGCTTGAAGTTCAGAGTGTAAGAGGAGAGGTTTCCTCTTCTGGTTGCTGCTTTTGGGTTCCAGCTTTGGAGTGTTTGGCATTTCTGCTAGGGCAGCTGTTGGTCAGGGTGGGTGGGGTAGGTTGATGCATTTTTGTTGCTGCTTCTGCATTTTGCTGTGCTTTTCTGCAAATGGGCTATGGTAATTGCTCATTGCATTATTTCACTTTTCAGTTTAGCTCTTTATCTCAACCTAGATTTTAGCAGAGAGGGAGTGGCTGTGTTACTTTTCCCTCACTTCTGCCTTGGGGGAGAGCAGGCAGTGTTCACCCTGCACAAAATGCAGATATGGCTTTTACAACTGTGATGGTTTGGGTGGTGCCTGCCCCCCCCCCCCCCCCCCCCCACACACACACACTTTGGAAATCACCCAGACTAGACTCAGCCAGCTCTGGAAATTTGAATGAAGCTTATATTTACAGCTGGCACAATATACTAGCAGATATTTACAGTATATACAGTTATAGACAGAAATAGACAAGGTAAAAAGGTAATACAGAAACACATATCCCATTCCAGAAACCTGAGTCTCCAGGAGGGGCTCTCAACCACCCCTGCACCTTCCCCCTACCCCTCTCAACCTTACCCCAGTCCCAAGGAAGAATGGAGGTTTGGCCAGGGGGTTAGGAAGCAAAGTGGATTAGAAAAGAAAATGGAGGGTGAGGTCAGAGAGTGAGATCCAGCACAGAGCTTGCCAGCAGCAGATTGTCTATGGTTTTATTTCTTGTTCTCATACATCTCAGCAGGCCTATGAGTGAAGTAGACATCACCATTGTTTCCCTTTCACAGCCTGCAATCTAGTTCTTCTCACCAAAACATTCCAGCTAGCTTCAAACTAGCACGATGACAAGATCTGAATGACAGGCTACCATTGCCAGGTAGTTTTCTGTTTTTCTGGTTGGTCCTCTGACCCTTCTTCCTACCTCACAGAGCATTATTTACCAGTGTTGGAGAATTAGCTTTGCTTCCTCTGAATCATTAGTGTTTGGGAAAATAGCAGCAGTAATAAATTATGTAGTTTTATGCAATCTCATGTTGGTCTGGCAAAAGTATTTTACTGCCTAACACAGTTAGTATGTGTCTGTGGAGGATGCAGGATGAGATCAGCTGGATAACTTGCAGAGAGATATTTGTATCTGGATAGAAAAGCAGACAAGTTATCTTCCAAAAGTAATTCTTGTTTGGCATGAAAGTCTACCTTCGTGGTGGAGGGTCAGTGCTGCTAAACCCCAGCCTGGATTTGATGAGAACTCAGTCCCTGAATTTGGTCTAATCTCACTCCTTTTAACATCAACAGAAGCTTTATTGTGAGCAGAATCAACATCATCTGTGTGACCTTCATGAGTCACCTAACCTTTTTGTCCTTCATTTTCCCCCCTCATTGATTAAATAAGGAGTCATCCTTCTTTCTTCACAGGGATGTCTCTCTGGAGAATTCACTCAATGTTTGCAGTGTTCTTTGAGGTAACAATTTCTCTCTGTAGCCCCTCAGTAACGTGACATGCTGATTCACATTTGACCAATACAGCTTGGCCAAACACTTGGTAAACCTAGGAGATGAGACTCAGAGCAATGACTATGCTGCAGTGTTTCTTTTCTGTGTTTTTTCATCTCTTCTCTTATGCTTTAATAATGGGAATGAGCTTTTATATGGACTATTATATGGACTTCAGAAGGATCTTAGAGCAATTCTTCCAGTATTTGAAGTGGGCTACAGGAGAGCTGGAAAGGGATGTTTCACAAGGAGAGGTAGTGACAAGATGAGGGCCAGTGGTTTCAAACTGGAAGAAGATAGATGACATGAGGATGAAATTCTCCCCCATGAGAGTGGTGAGACACTGGAACAGATTGCTCACTGAAGTTGTGGAGAGTCCAAGCCTGGAAGTGCTCAAAGACAGGTTAGACAGGGTCTTGAGACACCTGATCTAGTAGGAGGTGTCCCTGCCCATGACAGGGGGTTAGAACCAGACAATCTTTGAGGTGCCTTCCAATCCAAGCTGTGGTAGTTATGAGTTTGATAGCTAATATCCAGACTTGTTATTAACTCTTCACACAAGATAGAAAGAGTTGGTATAAGCCTTCTTAATGGCACCTTCCTCTATTTGTGAAAAAAAAAAAGGAGGGAAAAAGAAAAGAAACAATCATTTCTTTCATACTCTTCAAACTGTTTCTTCTAGGCTTTTGAAAAGCTGTGAGTTGTGATCCTCCTTTGGCAGGGGGGTGGACTCAATGATCTGCAGAGATCCCTTCCAATCCCAACTGTTGCCTGGCACTGTGAACACTGAACAGGGTGTTAGTGAAATGAGATGCCATTAAAATACAAAAGACAAATGAGTTGGTTTTTCTCAGTTTCTGAAGTTCAGAAAGGTAAAATCAGTACCTAACATGATCTGTGGGGATCAGCAGAGCAGTGTCTCACATGGCAACCTAAGATTAAACTAAGCACAGTCTGCTAGTTAAAAGATTAGCTTCCCTTCACATAAGGAGCCATACTTCCACTGCTGTTGTGCAGTTATTTCTGTTCTGCTGTTTCCCATGAAAAGGGAAGGATTTCCAGAATATAAACCCAGGGAAAGGGCTGTGGTTCATGTGAGCATCTGACACTGTTACATAACTTCTGAAATCGCTGCAGCAAGAGGTGAAAAATGTGTCAAATGGAAAAGAAAGGCCCACCAAATGCAAAGAGCACGGGAGAACTACAAGGCCACTTGGAAGCTGCTGTGCTTATTTCTCTGCTCAGACATGTAATCTTCAGCTTTGTTGGAGACAGAAGTGCCTGGGATGCTGTAGATTGCCCACTTTTTTTTTTTTTTTCTCCAGAACTAATCTGTTTACTGAGGGTTAAATGAGAGCTGTGTATGCTCCCAGAGGCTTACCTCTCTAGTGTTTGAATTTCTTAGCAGTAGTGGTGAGATTGTGAGCTCTAGGTGAGTGGTTGAGCTTGATGATCTCAAAGGACTCCTCCAAACTCAGAAGTTTTATGGCTCTCTCTGTCTAGATAGAGTATTGGTGGTGAAGTATGAGAAGCATAAAATGAGAATGCAAGCATTTTGTGTTCTTCTATTTACACCCTAGTTAAAAACAAGTCTACCTGGGAGATGTTTGAGAATGCCTGTGTATCTAACTGAAATACTTGTGCTGCCTTTTCTCTGCCTGTGATTTCGCTGGCTCAGACTACAAGAGCGTTCACCTTAACTTCTGTGCATGCCTTCTCCCTGAAAGTGTTTAAGACCAGGCTGGATGAGGCTTTGGACAACCTGATCTAGTAGGAAATGTCCCTGCCTGTGGCAGGAAGTTAGAACTAGACAATCTTTAACATCTCTTTTAACTAACTTATTATTCTATGATAATAGCGACAACAAAACTGACCTTACACACAGTGTTACTGATTTTGACTGTCAGCTACAGCTTTCTAAGCTAACAACAAGAATAATTTAAATGCCAGTATCTGTTTGATTCTTTTATTTGCAATGTCCCTGCTTCTTATTTCTTTAGGCTTTTAGGAGTTTCGTTTTCAAGCTTTTCTCTGCCTGTTTGTCAGGTCACAAGTAGAAGTTGTCTGAGGTTCTCATACAGTTTCCCAACTCCCAAAGGCAGGTGGAGTAAAAAAATCCATTTGCTTCATGACTTGCAATAATGAAAGTCTCAAGATTAGTTCACGGTGCTCCAGTGTGGAGTCTCAATGAAATTGGTGCTGCTTTTCACAGAGGCTGATGGTTTGGCCTGGATCCAGCTGCAGAACTGAAGTCTCTAGTAGCTGAAAGAAAAGTGAGGGAAGGAGATTTCTTTTTTTTCAGTAGAAAAAGTGGCCTATCCCATGCAGAATCCTTCCCAATCTCTCCTGAAAGAATTCAGATTAGCAACGTGAAATGACTGGAGTACTCATGGAAACTAGGTCTTGGAGAGGTTTTTCCTCATTTCTTGATAATTATATTAATTGCTTTCTTTTTAATCATTGAGTGTGAATTTTCAGAAAGTATCTTGCTCAGGTGAAATGTCATCCCAAACCTGTGAAGGTGCATCTTCTTCCAGTGGATAGTGGGAGCAGAGAGCCTTTACTGTATATAGCCTATATATACTGGCTACACTGGCACAGTATAAGCCAGCTAATAACAGAATAATCCTTCTTGGATGGCTCATCCATGGAAATGCATTGTGTAGGAGTTAAAGGTGTGAGCCTCTAGCTGCTTCAATGCTCTCTACAAGTCCCTAGAAAGAGCTCGGGCTGAGGTCAGGGTCAGTCTCTTCTCCCTAGTATCAGGTGATTGAGCCAGAGGAAAGTGCCTGGAATTGTGCCAGGGGAAGAACAGGTTGGATGTTAGGAAAGAATTGTTTGCTGAGAGTAGTCAGGCATTGGAACAGGATGGCCTGGGCGGTCGTGCGGTCACTGTCCCTGGAGGCGTTCAAGCAGCGGCCCTTGGGACATTGTTTAATGGCCTTAGGTCGACGATGGGGTTCGCATCGTCTTAGGGGTCGCTCACGCTGTAACCCGTTCCGCGGTTCTAAAGGCAGAGGCAGGAGTTAGCAGGGAGGCAGCAGCCGCCGCTCGGAGCACTGCAGGCACTGCAGCCACTAGAGGGGACCAGAGGCCCGCAGTGGGCTGCCCGGGGCCATGGGCTGCGTTTCCCCGGGAGCCGAGCGGAGGCGACGGCTGCTGGATGACCCCTGCGAGTGTCTGCTGGTTCTGCCATTGGAGCAAGTGGAGGGTAAGGAACAGTCCCTCTGGCCCGCAGCAGTGAGGCATGGGCTCAGAGCCTGCAAGAATGCCGTGCATCGAGCTCAGCACAGTCAGGAGTAAAAGTGAGACCAAGGCAAGAAGTCAGGAGTGAGGGCAAGGTCAGGTCTCCCAGGGTACCTCTGCAACTTGCCAGGAGATGCTGGTGGAAGTACTGTCACTGTCAGGTTCCTGCCCTTCGTTTTCCCCCTCGTTGGTTAAATAAGGCATCCTTCTTTCTTCACGGGGGTATCTTGCTGTAGGAGTCACTCCGTGTTTGCAATGTTCTTTGAGATGGTAACGTCTCTCTGTAGCCCCTCCTTAACATGACCTGCTGATTCACTTTTCACCCGTTCAGCTTGGTAAACCGAGGAGATGAGACCCAGAGCACTGGCTATGCTGCAGTCTTTCTCTTCTGTGTTTTTTCCTCTCTTCCCTTATGCTTTAATAATGGGAATGAGCCTTTACATGGACTCTGGGGTGACCTTAGAGAAGCCTTGCAGTATTTGAAGTGGGCTGCTGGAGAGAGACTTTTTACTAAGGCAGGTAGTGACAAGGTGAGAGTTGGTGGCCTCAAACGGGAGAGGTGAGGAAGAAATTTTTCCCCATGAGAGTGGTGAGACACTGGAGCAGGTTCTCCAGAGAAGTGGAGGCTTCAAGCCTGAAAGTGAACCAGTGGAATCACTATCAGACTCTGTTGGAAAGTGTGATATGCACAGTTGAGTCGACTAATCCCCATGCAGCAGAGAAACTACTACCCACCTGCTAACAAGGGGAATATGAAAGTGCAGTTTCTGTAAAGATCTACATGTGAGAAGCTCTTAGACTCTGGATATTGTCTATGGTCTTTAAAACTTGTGTCACAGTATCACCAAGGTTGGAAGAGACCTCACAGATCATCAAGTCCAACCCTTTACCACAGAGCTCAAGGCTAGACCATGGCACCAAGTGCCACATCCAATCTTGCCTTTGAACTGCCCCAGGGACGGCGACTCCACCACCTCCCCGGGCAGCCCATTCCAGTGTCCAATGACTCTCTCAGTGAAGAACTTTCTCCTCACCTCCAGCCTAAATTTCCCCTGGCGCAGCCTGAGGCTGTGTCCAATTGAATTCAGGAGCAGCAACTTTCTAGCTTCAGTTTTGCTAAATAATTAAGCTTTGACTTGAAACTAAACATGGGAGATGAGCAGTTGTTCACAACAAGTCCTTCCTTCAACCAGCTTTATTTACAACCTTCTCTCCCACAAACATCCTGCATATGTATGATGGTATCCTGTCTGCCACAAGAGGTGGGATGCTACAGAGTGCAGCCTCGGTTTGTAGAGCAAAATTACTTTCCTGAGACATCAGTAATGAATCAGAAGAGTTAATGAGATTTTCTTTTATCAGGATTTCTAGCATCCTGGGAAAACAGCCTGAGCAGCTAGAAGAGCAGAGCAAAGGGGAATGCTTTGCTCTCTAGAGCACAGCTTATGGGCTGGCTTTGCTGAACCAGTAAGCAGCAAATTTCATCCAATGGGTTTGAGGAACAATTCAGGGGGATCCCTGTGAGGATCCTTGCGTTGTTTATAAATTGCAAACAACTCTAAATACAGGGGAGGTTGCTGTCTTCTCTCAGGTGGCCAGCACCAGAACGAGAGGACACAGCCTCAAGCTACTCCAGGGGAAATTTAGGCTTGAGGTGAGGAGAAAGTTCTTCACTGAGAGAGTCATTGGACACTGGAATGGGCTGCCCGGGGAGGTGGTGGAGTCGCCGTCCCTGGGGCTGTTCAAGGCAGGATTGGACGTGGCACTTGGTGCCATGGTCTAGCCTTGAGCTCTGTGGTAAAGGGTTGGACTTGATGATCTATGAGGTCACTTCCAACCTTGGTGATACTGTGATACTTGCAAATATATTTTTGTGTATATGCATTGTATTACATGCTTGCAAATTCTAGCTTGCTGTAAATACAGAGCTTCCTTTGCTTCTAAGCCAACTGAGTTGGCCTGGTAGACTTATTTGGGAGTAATTTCAACCCACCACACTGGGCTTGAGAGTAGTTCAGGAGATTCCTTACGATAGACTTGCATTGTCACTGAGGGTTGAATGCACACCTTTCCCAGTGTCTCCAGTTCAAAATATGGTCCAAGTCACTGTGAAATCTGAGTGAGATGTTTGTTGTGAAGGGGTTTTGTCTGAGTTTAGGGGTAAAGAATGAAGCTGAATTTTGAAAGGTTTTAAAATAATTTAATAATATATACAAAGAGAATTCCCCCCCCCCCCCAAACTTATACACAGCTAACCCACACAAGTTCTTTGTATGCGGTTTGTGAAATTAGTTTACAGAATGTCTATTTACAGCAGGATTAAGGAATTTGGTAGATGTTTGGAAAGGTTTTGGATAGTCTTGTGACAAAGTGCCACTGGTTGAGTCACTGAAATTCTTAGCTGCTCAAATCGAGATTGTTCAGTTACCCGCTAATTGGAGTCACAGTCTCTGTGGTCCCAAATATATATAGCAAAAGCCACGTGGTTGATCCTCGTGGATCTGAATAGTTCAGTTCGGATATTGGGGTGCGCTGTCTGAGAAGGCTCCATGGGCACGATCGGGCTGGAAATGGTGAGCTGGAGCGGCGGCCAGCCGGGAGCGCCTTGGTTGATAGCCCACTGGATCGGTGCCAAGTACTGTGGAATGGAGCCACAGTATCATCAGGTTTGGAAGAGACCTCACAGATCATCAACCCTTTACCACAGAGCTCAAGGCTAGACCATGGCACCAAGTGCCACGTCCAATCCTGCCTTGAACAACCCCAGGGACGGCGACTCCACCACCTCCCCGGGCAGCCCATTCCAGTGTCCAATGACTCTCTCAGTGAAGAACTTTCTCCTCACCTCCAGCCTAAATCTCCCCTGGCACAGCCTGAGGCTGTGTCCTCTCGTTCTGGTGCTGGCCACCTGAGAGAAGAGAGCAACCTCCCCCTGGCTACAACCACCCCTCAGGTAGTTGTAGACAGCAATAAGGTCACCCCTGAGCCTCCTCTTCTCCAGGCTAACCAATCCCAGCTCCCTCAGCCTCTCCTCGTAGGGCTGTGCTCAAGGCCTCTCCCCAGCCTCATTGCCCTTCTCTGGACACGCTCAAGCATCTCAATGTCCCTCCTAAACTGGGGGGCCCAACACTGAACACAGTACTCAAGATATTTTACACAGATATTTGAGGGTCTGGACTGTAAGTTGATCCACACAAGAATTTATGATCTTGTCCGTGGTCTGGAGAACAAACACAAGTATCATACTTGCGTTCTATGCAAATAGATCATATTGAAGTTATTTATCAGCACATGACTGGAGAAATGTTTATAAGTTGTATCTGGTTTGCATTATTTTTTTAATTGAGAACATCACATCTCATATTATGATGTGAAACACTCAAGGTTGTTAAGATAATGTTCACTCTGACAGCAGATGAGTCAGCTCTTCAAAGCAAATAATTAGTATCCTCGTTGATTTATACTATCACTCAGCCCATGAAGGGTCATTTGTGGCTTCCAGTCTTCAGGACACAGCCATATGGCATCCCAGTGGGATCCAGGGCACTGACCCTGGGCTATTACAAGGGGTACATGGTTGGCATGCTAGACTAGTGATTAAATATTAACCACAGCAGACACATTATTTCCACTCTGCTTTGAAATGAGTCTTTAATTAGAAAGTAAACAGCAGCAGCAAATGAAGTCTCATGGTTGTTGTCTGAAGTAAAGATTTTGACCCATTGCCTGTGGTACAAGCTGAGAGAAGTCCCCTGAGACTTTGCAGCTGCCACTCACACCAAAGATAGGTGTAGTATCTAGCCATCAATCATCTGCCAGAAGTAAGGAAATTTAAGTAGGAGAGATGACTTACCCTATATAAATACCCCATATTTGGGTTAAATTCAGCTGTGTATTTTCTAGGACCAGCAACTCTTGGATTCACAGTTGCACAAGCAACTGAAAATATTTCTTTTCTCTTTTTCCATTATGAGGAAAAAACTAAAACAAAAAAAAACTTCTTGGCAAATAAATTTACCAGGAGCTTTAATTCAATCCTTTATTTAACAGTCTCGTTTATTATTCTTACATGCCCTGAAAGAAGAGCCATTGGGTTTAATTACATTCTTGGAGGGGGGGGGGATGGAGAATAACTAGTTAGGGATGTATATTTTACATTTCATGAATAATGTATGCTTTTACATACGTAACTTTACTGTTTTATCTCTTTGTAAGATGCTGAGATAATCCAGAATTTATTTTTTTTCCCCTCAGAATATGCAATTATCTTTTTTTAATTCCTTCTTCCTAAGGCTTTAACTTTATCTTTGCTATTTCCTAACCCATGAGACACCTTTCCTAAAAATGAAGTGGATTCTTAATGTATAAAACAACCTCTAATTTACTCATAATTAAATAGAGATGGATTTCCTGATGCTTAATACTTATTACAAGTCCAAGGGAGTATTTTCTAAGCAGTCATTGGAAATTTTTCATTGCAGAGAAATATAGACTCGCTGCTCCTGTCAAATAACATGCATCTCCTAAAGTTTATAGCAAGCCAGTTCCATGTTTTTATTAAAAAGAAATATGACTCAGCCACTTACTAATAAAAGCAGTGAGTTTTGGCATATAAATCCTGCCACTCCCTTTTGTGTCAGATGCCCTAAAAAAGTGACTATTTTGTCTTTCAAGAATTTTCTCAGGCACAGGAATTACTAAAACATCTGGTTGTGTTACTACAGACATTTATTTTCTTAGTTTAGGACAATATTAACTTAGATTCATAGAATGGTTTGGATTGGAAGGGATCTTAAAGATCATCTAGTACCAACCCCACCCCTGCCATGCCTTCCACTAGATCAGGTTGCTCAAGGCCCTCTCCAACTTGACCTTGAACACTTCCAGAGAGAGGGGATCCACAAGCTCTCTGGGCAACCTGTTCTAGTGTCTCACTGTAAAGAGTTTCCTCCAAATGTCCAATCCAAATCTACCCTCTTTCACCTTCAATCTATTCCCCCTTGTCCTGTCACTACAAACCCTTGTAGAAAGTCTTTTCCCAGCTTTTTTGTAGACCTCTTTCAGGTACTGGAAGGACACTAAAAGGTCTCCCCAGTGCCTTGTATTAACTTACATTAACTTACGATTTAACTTATATATGACCAGTCTTGGAAATAATTTTAGCTCTGAGTCAAAGCAGAAGCTCATCAAAAACACTGGTAGTGCATAACATCAGACTTCATATATATATGTATGTTCTAGAAAGAACTTGTGCTAGTTTAAAGCTAGCTAGAATGTTTTGGTGAGAAGAACTAGATCATAGGCTGTGAAAGGAAAACAGTGGTGATGTCTGCTTCCCTCAGAAGTCTCGCTGAGGAGTTCGGGAAGGAAAAAGGAAAACATTAGATAACACTCTTGCCACTTTTTATTATCTCTCTCTGCCTTGGGCTTCTGACTGAGCTACATCTCTCTAACCCACCCTCCACTCACCTTTGCTTCTTAACCTCTTGGCCGAACCTCTATTCTTCCTTGGGACTGGGGTAAGGTTGAGAGGGGTACGGGGAAGGTGCAGGAGTGGTTGAGAGCCCCTCCTAGGGACTCAGGCTTCTGGGAGGGGAGTTGTGTTTCTGTATTACCTTTTACCTTGTCTATTTCTGTCTGTAACTGTATATACTGTAAATATCTGTCTGTATATTGTGCCAGCTGTAAATATAAGCTTCATTCAGTTTCCAGAGCTGGCTGAGTCTAGTCTGGGTGATTTCTAAAGTGTGGGGGGACAGGGAACACCTAAACTTTATCACAAAGAATTTCAAGCAGCTAGTGGTTGTTTCATGCCTTAGAAAACCTGACTTATCACACATTCCACACTGGCACACATGCTAGTATTTTCAATTTCTTAGAACCACTGTTACTCTTCTCTACAATATGTACATACTTGTTATAGAGGGTTTTGAGTCTGCGTTTGGAGTGAGATATCATAGAATCAACCAGGTTGGAAGAGACCTCAGAGATCATCCAGTCCAACCTAGCACCCAGCCCTAGCCACTCAACTAGACCATGGCACTAAGTGCCTCAGCCAGGCTTTGCTTGAACACCTCCAGGCATGGTGACTGCACCACCTCCCTGGGCAGCCCATTCCAATGCCAATCACTCTCTGGCAAGAACATCCTCCTAACATCCAGCCTATACTTGCCCCAGCACAACTTGAGGCTTGGCCCCTTGTTCTATTGCTGGTTGCCTGGGAGAAGAGACCAACCCCCACCTAGCTACAGTCTCCCTTCAGGTAGTTGAGGCCGATTTGAAGGTTTTGAAATGATTTATAAATATATACAGAGGATTTTCCCAACCTTCTGTACAGCCAACCCACACAAATTCTTTGTATGCGGTTGGTGGAACTGTTCTACAGAATGTCTATTTACAGCCGAATTGAGCAACTTGGTAGAGGTTTTGGAAATGTTCTGGTCAGAGTCTTGTGGCATAAAGTGCCACTGGTAAAGTCAATGTAACTCCTTAGCAACTTGAATCAAGAGAGTTCAAATACTCACTAATTGGGAGTCTCAGTATCTGTGGTCCCAAAATGTATATATCCAGCGCAAGCCACGTAGTTGATTCTCGTGGAGCCAATAGTTCAATTAAAATTGGGGTGTGCTGTCTGAGAAGGTCCTACGGGCACAGTGGGGCTGATGGGGCGAGCTGGAGCAGCAGCCGGCCGGGAACGCCTCGTTCCATCACCCACTGGGTCGGTGCAGAGTGCCGTGGGACAAAGGGTCAGGCAGAGCGGATAGAGTGGCCCCAGGCAGCAGGCTGGGAGCGGTGAGCGGTGGGAGTGGCAAGAGCCCCTTGTTTACCTGGATCGCCCTATTTATCAGCTGTGGGTCGAGATTGAGGGTCCTTTGGCCACAATATTGTCCAATGGGCTTTTGGCAGTCAGCCAAAACACACCAAATTAGGAAGGGTCCACAAGTTTGGTACCCCCAAATATGGGAAGAGCATAGGTGGGCCACACGCTAAGCGCCTGGGCTTATGCAACCTGTTTGCATCCACGTTGTAGAACCAGGGCAGGCCAGACTTTGTGGCCCCAGGCTTATTGCCCCCCTTTGTCCTTTTAATGTGCTCACCTCTGGCTTGGGCAGAAAAACATGTCCAGGCAAGCATAGACATATGCAAGCCTGTTTGGGCTTATGTGGCCCCCTGCTACAATACTATGGACCTTGTCTCCATAAATAATGCTACTATCACATGGATTCATCTAACATCTTGGTTAATTTTCTTAGGTTTCATGCTCTTGTTTCTTAGTTTGGTTTCTTTGACTGGTTGCTTGGTTTTCTTAATTCTTCACTAATTCTCTAATTTGCTTTTCTTAAGCTAAATTTCACAGGAGACCACATATTAACTTATATATTAACTTATATATTCTTGGTGATTTTTAGCAAGAGTAGTTTTGTGGAAGACCCTGAATAATAATGAACACAAGCCTCTCTTCACCTCAATATTCTACTTTGGGTTAGGCCTATTGCCACTGCCTACTCTCCCACTTCAGTGTACTCTGTCTTTTCCTCTTACATCATGTGTGAAACCTTTCAAAGTTTCTAAAAAGATATCTCTTTTGAGACTTTATGGATTCATTTGTTAGAGAGGAATAGAGGAAAAATAGCTGTTTAGCCAAGCTGGTTTTATTGACAGTAGGTTGAATTCTACCACCAGCTGATGCAGAATACATCTATTGCAAAGCATATGGATTCTTCTTGGTTCAGTTTGGATGCATTAGAGCAGAATTTAGCCCAATTCACTTAATTACATGAAAATCATCTTGTAAAGGTCTCATTAGTTGTTCTATTTATGCTGCTGGTTTTCTACATTAATCATTCCCACTATTACATAAAATATTTGTTCTGGTTGTTTATGTACAAAGAGTTTATATTACATTCTGAATCTCTATGATATGCTCTTGGTTTTTTCCTCTCTACTAGGCAGTATCAAGACCACATTTCAATACTGGGTTCAGTTTTGGGCTGCTGGAGGATGTCCAGAGAAGGGTCTGGAGAACAGGTCTTATAAGCAGCACCTGAGAGAACTGGGGCTTTTTAGTCTGGAGAAGAGGAGGCTGAGAGAAGACCTTGTTGCTCTCTCACTCCGTAAAAAGAGGTTGTGTGAGGTGGGGGTCTGTCTCATCTCCCAGGCACCAGGTGATAGAATGAGAGGAAATGTCCTCTGCCAGGTGAGGTTTAGGATGGATAGTAGGAAAGTTTTTCTTTCCTGCAAGAATGGTCAGACATTGGAACAGGCTGCCCATGGAGGTAGTGGAGTCACTGTCCTTGGAGGTGTTCAAGAAATGCATGGATGTGACATTTTGGGACATAGTTTAATGACTATGGTGATGTTAATTTCATGGTTGGAACAAAAGGTTTCTATGATTCTGACAGTAGTAAGATTTAGTTTTAACAAAGGGACAAATGATTACACAACTGTAAGAAGCCCCCTTTAGAGAAAGGTCCAATAAGGCTTTACAACCTCAGTTTCTGCCAGGGAATGGTCAGGTTGGAAATATTTCTTCACAGAAAGGATTATCAAGTATTGGAAGAGGCTGCCCAGGGAGGTGGTAGATGTGCTTTAAAAAGGTGTGAATGTGGTGCTTAGGGACAGGATTTAGTGGCAGTGGCTTAGAAGTAGTGCTGATATTGTAAACCCCAGATGAGTGGTTGGACTTGATGACCTCAAAGGTCTCTTCCAGCTTTGACAGTTCTGTGATTCCAAGTTGATTTTTAATTTATTAATGTTGTTTGGGGTTTTAGTATATTTTTGGGGTTTGGGGTTTTTTTGTGTGTTTTAGGTTTTTTTGGGGTGTTGTTTGGGTTGGTTTTTTTTGTTTGGTTTCATTCTTTTTTAGGTTGGTTTTGGTTTTGTTTCAACTATGCCAGGAACTCTGAAATATGTGATTGGCTTCCTTCAGGTTCCTTAGCACGGTCCTTAATATAATACATATTGGAGGTAGAGGACTTGTGTAGAAATGTACTGATTTTTATTTCAGGGTTGCTGTGCTGCCAGGGTGGCAAACATAAGTGTTGATGACAAGAGAAAGAAAACAAGTAAATTTTTCAGTGCTTAGAGGTGTTGTGTCTGTATGTGCTACCTGTTAGAAGGTAATGCAGGCTCTGCCCTGGACTACATTCTTGTCACTTCTTCCTCCTTCATATCTGATTGAATAATTGGAAATCAATCGTCCTGGGGACAACTGAGTTAAGGTGGGAAGTGGGCAACTATTTGGTGGCAATCTTGCTTGTTAATTGGAGAATGATGTCCTAATAACCACACATGTCATTTTCAATACTGCGGAACACAGAGTTATAAAACAAAAGGTAAGGTGATGTTCCTATCACTTTTCGACACAGATCCAAGAGTATGAATGTTTTATCACTTGGTACTCTAACACAATTGACTACATCTTACCCTCACATGGCAAAGGTTTTAAACTAGAGCAGGGTAGATTTAGATTTGTCTTCAGGAAGAAGTTATTTGCTATGAGTGTGGTGTGATACTGAAACTCATTGCCCAGAGAAGTTGTGGATGCCTCATCCTTGGAAGTCTTGAAGATCAGGCTGGATGAGGCTTTGAGTAATCTGGTCTAGTAGAAGGCATCACTGCCCATGTCAGAGGGGCTGGAACTAGATGATCTTTAAGATCCCTTACAACTCAAGCCATTCTGTGATTCTATAATGGGAATAATTGCTCATTAACACTTCCACAGACTTTCTGTAAGAGTTGTCAGATACCATTTCCATCTTCAAGCCTTCAGACTGGATGCAAACCCATGCAGTGGTGACAGCTGGGTAACAGCTGGCCTCCATGATCTTAAATATCTTTTCCAATGTTAATGATTCTATGATTTTATGATCTCTCTCCTTTCAAAAAGCACTCACAGAAAGTTCTTTAATTTGTTTGCCTTCTGATCCTACTGAGCCTAAGAAATACACCCTGTGAACACTGACTATCGACGTGTTGGACCTGATGTAATGCTAATCAGATGGCAGAGTAAGCTGATTTCTTCTTTTTCTCCAAGGACTGCAACAGTTGCTCAGAAATGACCCAAATAATTTTTATTAATGGGCCCAACATTACTTTCATTTCAAAAGAGACAAATGATTTAATAAAATGTGTGTTCAGTTGTGTTCATTAGTGCTAATCGGTAGTTCATTAAACCTTAATCATATCCATTTCGGGCCACTAATATTCAGGTAGTTTAATAAAGGACCCAGCAGTAAAAGAGCACAATTTACATATGCAGGAGCATATGCATCCATGGCAAACCCTACTTGAATTCATGCTGTCCATTCAGCTAGGTTTCAGGAAAGTAACTGACCTACTAATACTAGTGGTAGGATTGTGAGATCTAGGCAAGCAGCAGGACTCAATGAGCTCAGAGGTCTCTTCCAACCTCAACAGGTGAAAATGAAGAAGTTTATTCCCCATGCTTTATGTGGTATTTGACACAGATGATCATTTTCCCCTATATCACAGGAGGAGTTGTTCAGCCTGGAGAAAAGATTCCAGGAAGACCTTACAGCATCCATCCAGTATCTGAAGTAGATGGCAAAAAACTGAGGAACTTTTTACAGGGATTGTAATGACAGGATAAAGGGGAATGGATTAAAGCTGAAAGAGGGTAGATTTGGTCTGGATGTTCAGAAGAAATTCTTTATAGTGAGGGTGGGGCAACACTAGAAGAGGTTGCCAAGAGAGGTTGTCAATGCCCCTTCCCTGGAGGTGCTCAAGGTCTGGTTGGATGAGGCGTTGAGTAACCTCATCTAGTGGAAGGTGTCCCTGTCCATGTTGAAGAGGTTGGAACTAGATGATCTCTAGGATCTCTTCCAAAAATAATTCCATGAATTCACGGTTATGGAGACTTCTTTCCATTGAATGCTGCTTTAGACTGGGCTGGGGATGCTGTCTGAGCAAGGAGTGCATTAGGCTCAAAATCTGACCCACAGAATTAGGCTCTCTAGTGGAAACAGCAGGGCAAAAGTCTATTGGGAATGCTTAGTATTTTGAAAGGGTAATTTGTAGAGCAGTGTATTGGAGAATACTGTGCATATTCTCCAGTTTATGAAAAAACCTGTAGGGTATGTGCAGTTCTACCAAAGTCACTGCTGCTAATGTCTCAGTCAAAGCTCATCAGTCTAGCTTAGCACTTTTCTAGAGCTCACATTGCCTGTCAGAGAATGCTGTTACCAGCTGAACAATTTGCTCTGCACATGAGAAGCTCAGACAGTGCTAGGAACACCAGTGCTGAACAAATATACTTCACTTATTACTGTATATGTACTTGTTTAGCCTGCAGAAGAGGAGGCTCAGGGCAGACTTCATTGCTGTCTACAACTACCTGAAGGGAGGCTATAGCCAGGTGGGGGTTGGTCTCTTCTCCCAGACAACCAGCAATAGAACAAGGGGACACAGTCTCAAGTTGTGCTGGGGGAAGTATAGGCTGGATGTTAGGAGGAAGTTGTTGCCAGAGAGAGTGATTGGCATTGGAATGGGCTGCCCAGGGAGGTGGTGGAGTCACCATCCCTGGAGGTGTTCAAGCAAAGCCTGGCTGAGGCACTTAGTGCCATGGTCTAGTTGACTGGACAGGGCTGGGTGCTAGATTGGACTGGATGATCTTGGAGGTCTCTTCCAACCTTTTTGATTCTATGGCTTGCACTGAAGGCTGAGGATTATTAATGACTTGTATCAATATACTAATTCTATGCTGGAGCTCTGATATGCCAGAAATATCATGAGCTGATTTATTCTAGTTAAGATTTTGTACTAATGCATATTTGTATAACCATGTCAATCCTAACTGCTTCTGTGAACAAAACAGGAGTTAACTGCTGGATAGAAAGATGAGTTTGTAAGAAGTCTGGTACTACTTGCTTCACTGAAATCCAATCGTAGCTTAGAAATGCTGGTTTCTATATTTTAAGTGACCCTAAATGAAGAAGATACAGCAACATGTGAATTTCTTCTCTCCAAAAAGTGCAGCACACTATTTTATCATCTAGCACAGTAAGATGCCATCATACAGTGAGGTCATCCTTCTGTTCCTGTCCAAGTAGGAAAATTATTGTCTAAATTAAATTTAGCCCCCATTTCATAATTTCTTTGGTTTATCATCTCTTCTTTCTGACTTAGTTTTCCTGAACAGTATTGGCCCATTTCAGTGATGTTTGTATTGAATTTCTGTCCTACAATAAGGTATTGTTGTTATTTGATGTACTTTGCCACTTCCAGTTCTGGGCTCCTCAATTTAAGACAGATGTTGAGGTACTGTAATGAATGTCTCCAGAGAAGGGTGACAAAGCTGGTGAGAGGCCTGGAACACAGCCCTGTGCAGAGAGACTGAGGGAGTTGGGATTGTTTAGCCTGGAGAAGCGGAGGCTCAGGGGTGACCTCATTGCTGTCTACAACTACCTGAAAGGAGGTTGTAGTCAGGTGGGGGTTGGTCTCTTCTCCCAGACAACCAGCAATAGAACAAGGGGACACAGTCTCAAGTTGTGCCAGGGGAAGTGTAGGCTGGATGTTAGGAGGAAGTTCTTGACAGAGAGTGATTTGCCATTGGAATGGGCTGCCCAGGGAGGTGGTGGAGGCACCATCCCTGGAGGTGTTCAAGAAAAGCCTGGCTGAGGCACTTAGTGCTATGATCTAGTTGATTGGACAGGGCTGGGGGTTAGGTTGGCCTGGATGATCTTGGAGGTCTCTTCCAACCTGGTTGATTCTGTGATTCTGTAAAACTACATGTAGAATAAAGTTGGAATGAGAATCATGATGCTTTAACATACTGTATCTCCACAAAGGAAAAAAGCAGAAAGAATGACTATATCTTAGCTAAAGAGTAAGGCTTCCAATCAGCAGTTTTAACAGACATTATGTGGCCTGGGGTACCTGAGGTACTTTAGTGTCGTGTACAAGAATATAAATCATGGAATCGTAGAATGGTAGGGGTTGGAAGGGACCTCTGGAGATGATCTAGATCAATCTCCCTGCCAAAGCAGGATCACCTAGGGCAGGAGACAGACAAAGTCAGGCAGGTTTGGAAAGACTTTGGAGTAGGAAACCTCAGAACCTCTCTGGGAAGCCTGCTCCAGGGCTCCAGCAGCCTTACAGTAAAGAGATTTTCCCTTGTGTTGAGGTGGAACTTCTTGTGTTCCAGTTTGTGTTTATTGCCCCTCCTGCTATCACAGCACACCAGTGAAAGGAAACTGGCCCTTTATTCTTGACACACTCCTTTCTCATATTTATAAACATCATTAGTATCTCCTTTCAGTTTTCTGCAGCCTTTCTCTCAGTCTTTTGTCATCAGAGAGGTGTTCCAGTCCCTTAATAGTCCTCGCAGCCACTGTTGGACACTCTCCACTAGTTCCTTGTCCCTTCTCAACTGGGGAGCCCATAACTGGGCACTCCATGCACCAGATGTGGTCTCAGCAGAGCAAAGGGGGAGAAAAACCTTCTTCTAGGTGACCCACACTTTTCTATATGCACCCCAGGATACCACTGTCCTTCATGGTCTTCTTGTGAAGTATGGATGGAGAGAATATAATTAGGAATGCATATTGCTCATAAAAGTTATGTACTGGTCTTGGTCAGGGCATAAAACAATTTAAACTTAGGATTTCTTTGCCAAATAGTAAGAGTCCAACTTTAAAATACTAATAAAATATTCTCTTTAAGAATAATGGTAAGTGGATATTTGGAACAGAAGAATCCCATGTTTTATGTAAGCTAATAAAATATTATGAACTGGTTATATTTTTAAAACTACTACAAAGGGGGACAAGATGATGTGGGGGAATTGTTAACATGGTGTAGATCCATTAAATTCCACTCACTATAGTTGAAGAAATTTAATAAGAAGTGAGCTTTCTCTTTCTCCTTAATGACTGTTTGATGTCCTACACGAAATCTGTGTGGGTGGGTTTTCACTTTAGCACTTAATAAGCACACATCCATATTGTGCAATAAAACAGGGTGTTAATTTGCTGTTCTGTTCTATAAAGAAACCAGAACAGGAATGGGGGCTGAGCACTGAAGCTGGGTGGTAGAGACTGAACAGATAGAGCAGATAGTTCATGATGCCCTTTATGATTTAAATAGTTCAAAATAAGCATGTTTTTCTTTGGTATAGTTGTGTATGTGCATTTTATTTCTGTTTATATAGTTTCACAGAATCACTGTGGTTGGAAAAGATCTTCAAGATCATCAGGTCCAACCATTATCTAACTCTAGCAGGGCCACTACTGCACCATATCCTTGAGCATCATACCTAGATAGCTTTCAAATTTGTCTGGGAATGGCAATTTGGTCACTTCCCTGGGCAGCTTGTCTTTGAGAACCCTTTGAGAAGAGAAGTTTTTCCTTACATCCAAATTAAACTATCCCTAGGGTAACTTCATACCATTTCCTCTTCTTTAAGTTGTGACCTGTGTGAAGAGACCAACAGCCACCTCTCTACAACCTCTTTTTAGGGAGTTGCAGAGTTAGTGACAGCTCTTCACCCAGCAAAAATGTCTTCTGTGATGTTTGCAACATGCGTTCCCTCTTCTCAGGACATCACTTTCCCCATCTCTGAGGTCTTTTGCAGATGTTCTTTTTGTTCTCTTTGTCCTTCATAGAATTATGGAATTGTTTTGGTTGGAAAAGACCTCTAAGATCATCAACCTACAACCACCATGGCCATTAAAGCATGCCCCATAGAGCCATATCCACAGGTTTCTTGAATACTTGCAGGGATGGTGACTTCATCACCTCCAGGAGGACCCTGTTCCAATGCCTGACCACTCTTTCAGGAAAGAACTCACAGAATCAACCAGGTTGGAAGAGACCTCCAAGATCATCCCGTACAACCCAGCACCCAGCCCTAGCCAGTCAATTAGACCATGGCACTAAGTGCCTCAGCCAGGCTTTTCTTCAACGCCTCCAGGACAGTAACTCCACCAACTCCCTGGGCAGCCCATTCCAATGCCAATCACTCTCTCTGGCAACAACTTCCTCCTAACATCCAGCCTAGACCTCTCCCAGCACAACTTGAGACTGTGTCCCCTTGTTCTATTGCTGGTTGCCTGGAAGAAAAGACCAAGCCCACCTGGCTACAACCTCCCTTGAGGTAGCTCTTCCTAAACTGTTCCTAACATCCAACCTAAACATTCCCTGACACAATTTCAGGCCATTTCTTCTCATTCTACCATCTGACACCCAGCTCGTTCTAACCTCCAGGGAGCAAGGAGTTGTCCACACAGACACCTCTTCTTCAGAAGATGATTTGTTTGATTTTTATTAATTTCATGCTAACCTGTTACCTGTTTTATTAATTTCATCCTAATCTTGGTGGGCCTTCAAATGAATTTTGTTCTATGAGGCCTTTCAACCTGGTTGTGGGCTCCTACTTTAAAACAAGTAGCATTCTTTCTTTCTCAACTAAACATATGCTATGTGTACTCTAATTCCCTGTAGGAGATAGTAGTGAAAGGTGGGAAGAACACACTGAGATGAAGGTTTTGTCTTCTCTCTCTCTTTTTTTTTTTTTAATTAACTGATAAAAAACCCAAAGGAAGTATATTTGAAGCATAAATAAGACTTGGCTTATTTGAAGTGTGAGCTATTGAAAGAGAAAACTAATAATGAGATAGGTCAGGAAATTTTGAGTTAAATATAAAAACTCCAGGAAGCAAAAGTAGGAAAGGACACAGGAGAAATCAGCTTAAATGTGCTGAATATTAAAATAAAAATTATAAGACATTTGAAACCAGGTTAAATGTGCTGAACCTACCAAAAAAAAAAAAAAAATCTGTGTGAGAAATCTACAGTTGTCATTAGGGCTGTTGGAAAACCTGAATGGAGTTATTGAGGACTGAGGTTTGCGTGGCTAAAAGCTAAAATGAGTTGTTTATGGTGATATTCACCAAACTGAGGGCAGATGTGGCTGGGTTGGAGGGCAGAAGGGCTCTGCAGTGGGACCTTGACAGCCTGGACAGATGGGCAGAGTCCAATGGGATGGGGTTCAATAGCTCCAAGTGCAGGGTGCTGCACTTTGGCCACAACAACCCCATGGAGAGATACAGGCTGGGGTCGGAGTGGCTGGAGAGCAGCCAAACAGAAAGGGATCTGGGGGTGCTGACTGATATCCTGCTGAACATGAGCCAGCAGTGTGCCCAGGTGGCCAAGAGAGCCAGTGGCATCCTGGCTTGCATCAGGAATGGTGTGGTCAGCAGGAGCAGGGAGGTCATTCTGCCCCTGTATTCTGCACTAGTTAGACCACACCTTGAGTACTGTGTTCAGTTCTGGGCCCCCCAGTTTAGGAGGGACATTGAGATGCTTGAGTGTGTCCAGAGAAGGGCGACGAGGCTGGGGAGAGGCCTCAAGCAGAAGCCCTACAAGGAGAGGCTGAGGGAGCTGGGATTGGTTAGCCTGGAGAAGAGGAGGCTCAGGGGTGACCTTATTGCTGTCTACAACTACCTGAGGGGTGGTTGTGGCCAGGGGGAGGTTGCTCTCTTCTCTCAGGTGGCCAGCACCAGAATGAGAGGACACAGCCTCAGGCTGCGCCAGGGGAAATTTAGGCTGGAGGTGAGGAGAAAGTTCTTCACTGAGAGAGTCATTGGACACTGGAATGGGCTGCCCGGGGAGGTGGTGGAGTCGCCATCCCTGGAGCTGTTCAAGGCAGGATTGGACGTGGCACTTGGTGCCATGGTCTAGCCTTGAGCTCTGTGGTAAAGGGTTGGACTTGATGATCTGTGAGGTCTCTTCCAACCTTGGTGATACTGTGATTTTTTTTTTTTTTTCAGAAAAGCCCCTGAAGTTCCCATCCTAAAGACTGTGTTAGGTGTTTCTTAGCTCTGAGGAAGTAAAGTAAAGCTTATAATCCATTAGACCAGGGAAAATTAAAACACCAGCAGAATTGCATTTGCAAGGATCCAGAAATAAGCAAGGCAGGAAATTGGAAATCTGATGGTAGAATATAGAGCAGAGTAACGTAGAGATAGATGAATACTTTTTCCAGCAGTCTGCATTGCTGGAGCTGTGGTGTTGGTAATGGCTTGTTGTCATAGCAATGCTTTATTTTAAGAAAATGGAGATGAAGTTTGCAAACACTTCATCACTTGTTGGGGTGTTTCAGCCTTTATATAGATATGTTGTTTGGTAGAAAAAAAAAAACAAACAAAACAAAAACAACCATAGTAATTGAAGCAGAGTTTGAAAATGGGCCGAAGAGATTTGGAAGCAGAAATTGCAGTGAAAAGTTATAATGAAACTGCAACTCATGTATGTGATGGTTTGGGTGTTACCCGCCCCCCCACACACACACTTTAGAAATCACCCAGACTACACTCAGAGGCTCTGGGAATTGAATGAAGCTTATATTTACAGCTGGCACAATATACAAGCAGATATTTACAGTATATACAGTTATAGACAGAAATAGACAAGGTAAAAGTAATACAGAAACACAACTCCCCTCCCAGAAACCTGAGTCCCCAGGGGGGCTCTCAACTGCCCTTCCACCTTCTCTCACCCCTAACATTGCCTTGTGCCCAAGGAAGATTGGAGGGTCAGCCAGGGGGGTTAGGAAGCAGTTGGATTAATCAGAGACGGCAGATTAGAGAGAGAAAATGCAGCCCACAGCCCAGACAGAGAGCATCCTCCTTATCTATGTTTGGATCCTTGTTCTTATACATCTCAGCAAGCCTATGAGTGAAGTAGACATCACCGTTGTTTCCCTTTCACAGTCTGTAATCTAGTTCTTCTCACCAAAGCATTCTAGCTAGCTTCAAACTAGCACAGTGTATCAGCTAAATGCATGGAAATATTCAGGAGTTTTGTTTGTTGCTGTTTGCTTTTCCCCCAGTAAAACCTATCTGCCTACACCTTGGGAGAACTTTCACAACTGAAATACACAACTTCCAGAATGATACAATTGTTTCACCTTGAAAAGACATCCAAGATCATCAAGTGCAACCATAGACCTAAACCGTGTCCTAGAGTAACATGTCCACAGGTTTCTTGAGCACCTCCTAGGGATGGTGACTGCACCACCTCCCTGGGCAGCCTGTTCCATTGCTTAACCTCTCCTGAAGAAAATTTTCCAGACTAAACCTCCAATTTCAGGCCATTTCACAGAATCTCAGGGTTGGAAGCGACCTCAAAGATCATCCAGGTCCACCCTTCCTGTGATAGGCAGAGACACCTCACACTAAATCAGGTTGCTCAGAGCCTCATCCAGCCTCACCTTAAAATCTTTCAGGGATGAGGCTTCCACCAGCTCCCTGGGCACCCTGTTCCAGTGTCTCACCACCCTCATGATGAACTTTTTCTTAACATCCAGTCTGATTTTATCCATTTCTAGTTGTCCTCTGTTCCCCCTAGTCCTACCATTATCTGACATCCTAAAGAGTCCCTCATCAACTTTCTTGTGGGCCCCCTTAGGATACAGGAAGGTCACAATGAAGTCTCTTTGAAGCCCTCTCTTCCCCTCTCATTCCATCACTTGAGGTACTAGGGAGAGGAAACTGACCCCCACCTCACTACTGTGTTATTTTCCATTCACTTGCTGTGAAAACTCTAACAGATGAAAATGCTGGTGTAAGAACATTTGTTGAGTGAAGGAATTTTATCTATCAATCTGACCTGATTTACAGAAAGGACATTGCTGAGGGAAGTGGTGGAGTTGGAGTCCCTGGAGATGATCAAGAAATACATGGATGTATCACTCTGGGACACGGTTTAATGGCCATGGTGGTCTTAGGTTGAAGGTTGGACCCAATGATCTGGAAGGTCTCTTCCAATCAAAACAATTATATGATTCTGTGATTTATGACATCAGGAAAAAAACTTGCTTTAGAACTTTGAAAAGAGCCAGGATCATGATATCTCTTACACTGGCTAGTTTAACTTGAATCTCAGATGCTTGGAACAAATTGTTCATAGGGAGCCTTCCAGGCAATGTACATTTTGTTACAGCAAGGGAAAGCAGACTGATATCAATAGGGTTTCTGTATGCAGCTAAGCATGCCACAAACATGAGTAGTGGTCAGAACTTTATCTGATGAGCATACTCTCATTTTTCTCTGGTAGCCCATCTAAAGCTGTCTTGATTTTTACTCTTCTTCCTTTACAAAAGTCTTTAGAGTGGGGGATTTAAGCGTGTCCAGAGAAGGGCGACGAGGCTGGGGAGAGGCCTTGAGCACAGCCCTATGAGGAGAGGCTGAGGGAGCTGGGATTGGTTAGCCTGGAGAAGAGGAGGCTCAGGGGTGACCTTATTGCTGTCTACAACTACCTGAGGGGTGGTTGTGGCCAGGGGGAGGTTGCTCTCTTCTCTCAGGTGGCCAGCACCAGAACAAGAGGACACAGCCTCAGGCTGCACCAGGGGAGATTTAGGCTGGAGGTGAGGAGAAAGTTCTTCACTGAGAGAGTCATTGGACACTGGAATGGGCTGCCCAGGGAGGTGGTGGAGTCGCCGTCCCTGGGGCTGTTCAAGGCAAGGTTGGACGTGGCACTTGGTGCCATGGTCTAGCCTTGAGCTCTGTGGTAAAGGGTTGGACTTGATGATCTGTGAGGTCTCTTCCAACCCTGATGATACTGTGAAAAAAGTAACAGACTTTATTTTTTCACATTTCTAACTGACACAGCAGACAGATGGAAAGATGTGACTAATAGCTTGGATCAGCATGTCCCTATAACCTGAATCAAAACAGCCTAATGAAACTAAAGGACCTACTTTGCTCCCTTCTTTTGATCCTGGCCTTAGGCGGACCTAAAGATCAAAGCTTACCGTGTCAATGAGTATAAAGGTGATGTGTTGTGCCTCTGTGCTAATCTCCAAGTCTGATTTGCACTGCATGGAGCAGAGACCTAATTGAATGGTAGAATTTAAATAATGTGTTGGTAAATAAATTCTTGAGGTGAACTTTGGAGAGAAAACCATCGAGCTTGTTCTTTGGCTTGTCATTCTCGTGCCTTATGTAAGTGATGTCAAAATGCATTGGGACATTTTACTTGCTCAGGTTGAGATGTGAGTCAAACTGAATGTTTCATCATACCATTTTCCCCTTAGCAGCTGATAAAGTCCTTTGATGGAGTTCCACTAATTTAAAAGAGGACTTCATCAAAAGTTCAACCTTTTCAACAGCTAAGTCCTGATCTAGGGCAGCTTTCTTTGATATTTTCTTTTAAACTGAGCCTAGTAGTCATTAGCTGTGAGTTACAGAAAACATCAAGGCCCATTTTGCAGGACGTAGACTTACTAGCAGTGATTTCTGTCTTGGGATAGGGAGTAAAGAGCTTGTGAATAGCACTTTTCACAAAACCTCCAGAAAGGAGGGTGTTTGCTTTTGTTGTTTTGGAGGTAGAAGCAGGGTTAGATGTAACTGTTCCCACATATAAATGCTTTGTGGGAATTGTTGCCCAAGAGCCTCCTACTCATATTTCCTTGAAGCAGGCTGCAGCTGGAGCCTGGAGAATTGCTTTGGTGTCCTCTGTTAGTGTTCCATTAAAAAAATAAATGTTAACTTGTTACATTGTTTGGTGTGGTGGTTTGGGTGTTACCTGCCCCCACCACACACACTTTGGAAGTCACCCAGACTAGACTCAGTCGGCTCTGGAAATTGAATGAAGCTTATATTTACAGCTAGCACAATATACAGGCAGATATTTACAGTATATACAGTTACAGACAGAAATAGACAAGGTAAAAGGTAATACAGAAACACAACTCCCCTTCCAGAAACCTGAGTCCCCAGGAGGGGCTCCCAATTGCCCTTCCACCCTTAGCCTTCTTCCTTACCCCAGATGTTGCCTTGTACCCCAAGGAAGAATGGAGGTCGGCCAGGGGGGTTAGGAAGCAGGTGGATTAATCAGAGAGATGGAGGGTGAGGTTAGAAATGCAGCTCAGAGCTCAGGCAAAGAGCGACTCCCTTATCTATGTTTGGATTCTTGTTCTTATACATCTCAGCCTATGAGTGAAGTAGACATTTCCCTTTCACAGCCTGTAATCTAGTTCTTCTCACCAAAACCTCCTAGCTAGCTCCAAACTAGCACATTTGGCCTTCCAAAGAATTTTCAACTTGGCTGTGGGCTACTATTTTCAAAGGAATAGTTTTTCAGCTATTCCTTGTCTAATCCACTCTATGAGAGACTAGGGAAAGGTGGGAATAACACAGTGAGATTGAGTTGTGTTAAAAAAAACAGAAGATATTACTTTCCCCATCTCTGAAGTAATTTCTGGACATCCCTCATGTTCACTTTGCAGTGTGGGATGAAAAGTGGTAGTTTTCTATTTACTATAATACAGTGATATGACAGCAGTGTGGTCTGAATTTCATCTAATCCTTTCTGACTATTTTTTTTTTAATTAATTTCAATTATTCAGGCCAAGCTCACATTTTCCAGGTTTTACGCAAGTAACAGCTTATGTGGGAATTAAAGTTAGGAAATTACTATGGTCTGTTGAAATTGGAAAAGTCCTGGCTTGTATTAGAAATAGTGTGGCCAGCAGACGTGGGGAAGTAATTGTGCCTCTGTACTGTGTCCTGTTCTGGGCTCCTCAATTCAAGAGAGATGTTGAGGTGCTGGAATGTGTCCAGAGAAGGGCAACAAAGCTGGTGAGGGGTCTGGAACACAAATCCTATGAGGAGAGGCTGAGGGAGCTGGGAGTGTGCAGCCTGCAGAAGAGGAGGCTCAGGGGTGACCTCATTGCTGTGTACAACTACCTGAAGGGAGGTTGTAGCCAGGTGGGGGGTGGCCTCTTCTCCCAGGCAACCAGCAACAGAACAAGGGGACACAGTCTCAAGTTGTGCTGGGGTAGGTCTAGGCTGGATGTTAGGAGGAAGTTGTTGCCAGAGAGAGTGATTGGCATTGGAATGGGCTGCCCAGGGAGGTGATGGAGGCACTGTCCCTGGAGGTGTTGAAGCAAAGCCTGGATGAGGCACTTAGTGCCATGGTCTAGTTGACTGGCTAGGGCTGGGTGCTAGGTTGGGCTGGATGATCTTGGAGGTCTCTTCCAACCTGGTTGTTTCTATGCCTCTATAGATCGAGTACTGGGTTCAGTTTTGGGACCCTCGCTACACCAGGCACACTGAGGGTCTGGAGCAGGACCAGATAAGGGTAATAAAGCTTGTGAAGGGTCTAGAGAGCAAGTCTTACAAGGAACAGCTGAGGGAGCTGGGGTTCTTTTGTCTGGAGAAGGGGCTGAAGGGACACCTGAAAAGAGGTTGTAACCAGGAGGGATTTAGTCCGTTCTCCCTAGTATCAGGTGATAGGATGAGAGCAAATGGCCTAAAATTGTGCCAGGGAAGCTTTAGTTTGGATATTAGGAAAACATTCTTTCCATCAAGAATGGTCAGGCATTGGAACATGCTGCCCAGGGAGGTGGTCAAGTCACTGTTCTTGTTCAAGAAACATGTGGACATGGCACTTTGGGCCGTGGTCTGGTGGTCATGGAGGTATTGGGTGGAAGTTTGGAATCGATGATCTTAGAGGCTTTTTTCCAACCACAACTATTCATGATTCTAAGGTATTCCCTATGTAAGGATCAATATGAGGTATTTTGAGGGGGGAGGGAAAGACACTACTGCACAATTGCTTTCTTAAGTCTAACTTTGAATGCTTGGCTCAGAACATTTTAAAAACAAGAATTCCCAAAGCCATTCTGTAACTCTTTCTGTAGACATGAACTTATTGGGCCTTTGGGGATGCCAAAATGCTGGGGCTGCTGGGGTGTGCTGATTGCTGAGAGCTGTGTGGCTTCTGCAGTAGTAGAACACATTTCAAAGGTTGCCATGGACCAAGATGATGGGAAACCCCTGTGGCTGCATGGCTTTAGCAGATAGATGTCTGGAAGCAGCAGAGGAAATGGCACTGCTCCACGACAGCATCACTACTACTACCTTGCATGGCATTTTTAGGTTAACTTTTGTCAAGCCTCGTGAGCTGAGTCAAACTTGCAAGCCCACGGTTCTAAAAGTTGAATTCCTTTGCAGGACTGCAGATCTCTTTGGCTCACCACATTAGATGTGTGTATAAATTATGTCATGAAAGCCTGTAGTTATTCATCTCAGAGCTGCTAAGATGCTTTGATGTGCTTGGATTAGCTGCTGAAGAAACCCTAGCTCGGCTGGCAATATCCCACAGACTGTAGATGCATGTGTATAGTATGAATATCAATTCTCTTTGAGGCCTTACAGAGGAACAGAGTTTACATACAGATCTGACAAACTCTTTTGGGTGAAGTGTACTACAGAAAGACCTGAATGTGGAGTGTGCCTTGAAATTTTCAGGCGAAAACCTGCATGTGATCTTAAAAAGAATGAGAAAAGTAGACTGGAAAGCAATATCTACTCTGTGATACTTACCTGAAAGGAGGTTGTAGTGAGGTAGGAGTTAGTCTCTTCTGCCTAGTATTACATGGTAGAACAAGAAGAAATGTCCTGAAATTGTGCTGGGGAACTTTAGGTTGGATATTAGGGGAAAAAAAATATCTGGTGAAAGAGTGCACAGGCATTGGAACAGGCTGCCCAGAGAGAAGGGCAACAAGGCTGGTGCAAGGCATGGAGCACAGCCCTGTGAGGAGAGGCCGAGGGAGCTGGGGTTGTTTAGCCTGGAGAAGAGGAGGCTCAGGGCAGACCTCACTGCTGTCTACAACTACCTGAAGGGAGGCTGTAGCCAGGTGGGGGTTGGTCTCTTCTCCCAGGCAACCTGCGACAGAACAAGGGGACACAGTCTCAAGTTGTGCTGAGGGAAGTATAGGCTGAACGTTAGGAGGAAGTTCTTGCCAGAGAGAGTGATTGGCATTGGAATGAGCTGCC
This sequence comes from Pogoniulus pusillus, assembly GCF_015220805.1. Classification (NCBI taxonomy): domain Eukaryota; kingdom Metazoa; phylum Chordata; class Aves; order Piciformes; family Lybiidae; genus Pogoniulus; species Pogoniulus pusillus. The sequence goes on along the minus strand of NC_087268.1, from coordinate 9,238,172 downwards.
CAGGGAGGTGGTGGAGTTGTTGTCCCTGGAGGTGTTCAAGCAAAGCCTGGCTGAGGCACTTTAGTGCCATGGTCTAGTTGAGTGGATAGGGCTGGGTGCTAGGTTGGGCTGGATGATCTCTGAGGTCTCTTCCAACCTGATTGATTCTATGTATGATTCTATGGTGGAGACACCATCCCTGGTCCTGTTCAAGAAACACATTTGACATGGTCTACTGGTCATGAAGGTGTGGGGTGCAAGGTTGGAGTCAATGATCTTGGAGGTCTTTTCCAACCAAAACAATTGCTTTATTCTATACTGAAGAGGTAAAAAGGAGGGGGGGGGGAGGAAAGGGGGGGCAGTCAGAAATGTTACTAGTGCTGGTCAGTGACATACAGCAGCCTAGTGGTGGATAAGGATGAAAATATGGTTCACTGGTAGTTCCCTTCAATATTGAAGCCACGAACCACCTGCTTCTCTTCATTTGTTTTGGTCTTTACTGACATTCCTTGAGATTTCTTGATTTGTATTTTTTTCTCCCAGATTATTTATTTGGTATAGTCACTATAGCTTTTATCATCCAACATTTCTTTTTGAGTAGCTCATTAAATAAAATGCTCTGGTTGGAATGAGATGGAGGTGTATATTTACACTTTAGGGGAAAAGTGTACTCGAATTCCATATTCTGCTTCATCCAGTCTGGTCATTGCGTTCCAATATGTATCTCTCCAGAAGTTGATTTCCTCGATCTTGGGGAAGAGGCAGAAGGTCTGGGGAAAAGAGGTAAAAGACTCTTCACTGAAAAAGTGGCAGGGCTGTTTGTGTTAATTGTTGCTGGCTGTTTGTGTTAATTGTTGCTCAGTTCTTTTTAGGACGAAGGAATTAGGATCAGGGGAGGAGATTGTTGTGATAGGAAAGAAAAGGTCTAAACACAAACTTTTTACATCTTTAGTTACTCAAAGCTACAGCCAGAAGCTGATATTTACACTGTGATGGGTCCATTGTAATCCTGGCAGAGACAAAGCTAGGACAGTTTCATTTTTTACTGTACTTAGAGCCAAGGAGGATCATTTTCTATGTGGTGGAAACAGGCAGAGAAAGGTCATGGCACCAAGCATGGAGTTTGAAGTGGCTTTGTTTGAAAGTAGCGATGAATGAATGGAACTCGAATGCCAGTGATTTGTCCTGAGTCTAAGGGGACTGGAACAGAGTCTTGGTCTGTGCCCTGCTCTCCTCTTTGTGCACTGTTCTTTTCTTGTGTCCATAATTGCTCTTCTGTGAGAGGAACAATATATTGATAGCACATTTACAGCACAACATTTATTTATTGAGAGCTGCAGGCTCATTTGTGGTCCAAATGTTGACAATTGAGGGATTTTTGTTTAAAGCAGCACCAGTCAATACATTTATTCCTTTCTGGATAATAGCAGCAATAACAAACCCACCATGAGTTTTATTAATCTGAGTTAATTTTGCTGCCTGTTCTGGGAGCTACTGGGTCTTTGTGATGTTTGCTTTTGAAATTCTCTTTTAATGCTGCTTTATGTTTAGTGATTCAGGGTTTGGGTTTTTTGACTTTCTGGTAATGATTTCTCTCTCAGCTAAAAAAATAACAGAATTTCATCTTGTGTGAAGACAATTAAACACGGTTAGAAAGATCATAGCCTGAACATAATAGGCAGATTCCTGGAATTAATTAACTGAGAAACTAAGTAGAATGATTCAAAACAAATAGCTTTCTTGACAAATGCACCCTGGCCGTCCCTGGAGGTGTTCAAAAAAAGACTGGATGAGGCTCTTAGTGTCATGGTCTAGTTGATTGGACAGGCTGGGTGATAGGTTGGACTGGATGATCTTGGAGGTCTCTTCCAACCTGGTGGATTCTGTGATTGACTGGGCAGATCATATTGTTTTCTTCACACTTTATATCAGAGTATATAGATACTACTGGTTTCATCTGAGGTTTTCTTTTAGAGTAAGCTCTTGTCCTCCCAGAGCACCAAGAAATGTAACTGTGTCACGGTTTTGTGTATATTTCTTTTCAGTGGTGTGTTTTGGTGGCTTTGAGTTGTTCTCTGGAGTTTAGTGGGTTGGGTTGCATTTCAGCTGCATGTGAAACAACATCTTGAACTTGTTGAAGGGAGAATTATTTATTGTGCATTCTTGGACCAACACATCAAAAAACACCGACTTAAGCCTACATCTTATCAGTTCCAATTTGTAAGGAGTCTCCCTGTGCCAGAGAAGGACAGGTCTCAGATGCGGTCTTGATCCTGCTTTAAGATGGTCTCATGGAAGCACAGTGTCAAAGATAAAGAGGAAGACTTGAAGTTTCACAGTTTTGTAGAAAGTGGGACATAAAGTAGATCTTCAATGTATATGCAGCACTTCTGAGAAGATGTGCTAGAGAAACAGTGTGTAACATAGAATCAATCATAGTTTGGAAGGAACCACCAAAGGTTATCTTGTCCTACGCTGCTGCAGTAAGCCCAGATATCTACAACCCGATCAGGTCACTCAAGGTCCAGTGTTACAGTTTAAGACTAATGACAGTAAGGCAATTTCATTGTAATCCTGGCAGAGACAAAGCTAGGACAGTTTTGTTTTATCTGTACTAAGAGCCAAGTTACATCATTTTGCCATGCATGTTAGGGTCTATTCATACTCAGTGAGAATTATTGGTTTGTGCAGGGGTGGCAAAAAAGTGTCCAAGTTTGCACAGAAGTCCAAAATAATATTTCTTTCTCCTACCTGCTTAAGTTTAAAAGAAACCAGCATTTAGCCTGGATCAGTCATTTCTATTTGAGAGGGTTTGTAGCCTTCTATCCCACACCTTCTGGTCTAGATGGAGTCGCTATCCCTGGAGCTGCTCAAGGCAGGATTGGACGTGGCACTTGGTGCCATGGTCTAGCCTTGAGCTCTGTGGTAAAGGGTTGGACCTGATGATCTGTGAGGTCTCTTCCAACCCTGATAATACTGTGGTACTGTGATCATTTAAGGAATGTGCAGTGAGAGAGCTCCCAGATGAGAAAACATGAAATGAGTATGTGTTAGCAGGGTGACGTGACAGCAAGCAAGTATATTTATGCCAATGCAGATGTCCGTGGATCATACTTTCAAAAACACTTATTTCCTGATTAAATGTTGAAAAATGGTGGATTTCTTTTTTTCTCTGTCATCACTTGCAGACCTTTATATGCTGTTTACTTAATAGAAGACTTATCTAAATGCTATGCTTATCTAAGCATAAATCCTAGGTGACGCTAGCTGCAAATTGAGTAGTTCCTTAGGAATGTGATGCTGCAGGTGCCAACATCTAAGGTTGCAGAAAATTAAGCAGCGGGTCAAGATCAGGGTCAGCACTGATTTCAGGATATTTTTCATTGCTTGCTCTTTTGGAGGTACAAAATTCTTGTGTGAGAAGCAAATTAAGCTTCCAAATGAAAACAGGGCAGCACAGGAAAAAAAAGGCACTTTTAGAATACAAATTGTTTAAGTCAGTGTAGATTTGTCCAGGACATCAGAAGCAATTCAGTCTTGCTTTTCTGTTTGGCAAGCTCACAGAAACAGCTAAAAATAAAGAGAATTTTGCCTAAACAACAGTCTTGATAACGGTAGTAGAAAGCCTTTGGTTGATTGCTCATTTAAAACAATAGCCCAATTTTGACCAAGATAGAAAGCCAGGTAAGTAAGATGTATTTAATTTTAATTTGACATGCATTTCTCTCTGTTTAAATTTAAATACATGATAAGCTACAAGTATTTTAAAGATAATTAGAGGATTTTCACTTTGTTAAGGAAAAAAAAAACCCACACCTAAGCATTCTGTAAAGCCTGCAGATGACTAATTGTGTTGTGTTCCTGGAGGGACAGAGTTACTCATCTGCTTTGAAATTGGAAAGATAATAAAGCCATTTAATGTTGTAAAACAAAACCTCTGAACAGCAGCTTTACCTGTGATTGCTTCAAAGTTGTAGGGGCCTCAAGCTAGACACTTATCAGGTTTTATGGTGATTTTTGTTGTATGTAAGAAGAACAACTGAAAAAAACCCAGACTCAAAACAAACAAACCAACCAAAACACCAATGCACTTTTTCTGCTGAATTACCTTTATGAAACATCATCTTCACACAGTCCAAGATTTATGTCTCTGCCATTTGGTCTCTGCATTAATCTTCAGGGCTTTTAATAAAGGTAGGGAACAAAGGGTCAGGATGACTCAAAGAAATGGTAATGGGATACATGGAGCTTTTCACCTAGAGGTCATTAGATCAAGTCCAACCAGGATGAATGTTGCCTTGAAGCTTTCCCACCTCTTTATTACTCTGTGGCTCTAAGGGATACAAACTAATGGATCTCTTTCTACTTTCTAGTAAACTGGTGACCACTGCTGGAAAAAGCTACTGTCCCTCTAATCCAGGTCAGTGGCAAGGGCAGAGGTATGGGACTTGCTTTCCACCTCTAGCTGGTCTGTTGAGTGGCTGAAACATGCTGATGAAAGCAGCAGTGGAACTTGCTTTGTTGCTGCCTCAACTGCATTATTTTTTCCTCTTGATCTATGAAAGATGTTAGTTCATCTCTCTTATCTCAGTAGTAACATAGTGGAGGGGAGAAGAAATAAAAACAGAAGTGGGACGTGGCTGGATTCTAACAGACAGGGAAAAGATGTGCAGAAATAAATTAGGTATATGTAGCACCTTTTTTTTTTTTGGTGGAAAATCCCCCACAAACAGACCTCTGAGTAGGCGTAGCTTCATGAGAACAGGATGGTGAAATCAGTGCACACACATTGCTCTGTCATTTTCATGCCTTATTAGATGTATGTGTAGCATATGCCTAGAATAGGGACATATAATGTAATGTACAGAGTTTTATAGAGCCTAATTTAGAGGAGTGAAATGAACATGCACTACTCTCTGGCTCCCACAAACTCAAATGCTCTAATGGGCATAGCTTTCAGCTATGCAAACTGGGTGTCTAATACTTGGTTTAGTGTGTTTGGAAGTATGTGAGCTTTTGTGTATGTGTGTAAAGAGTTTTTTCTCTCCCTCTTCTTCTTTAAAGGGCCTCAATATCCAACTTAAACCTCTTAGGACAAAATTTCAGGCCATTATGTCTCATTCTATCAGTTAATGTTAGGGAAAAGAGGCTCTCTAACTGTAGAATAGAATCATAGAATGGTTTAGGTTGGAGCACAGACTGAAAGAGTTGGGGCTGTTGAGTCTGGAGAAGAGGAGGCTCCCAGGTGACCTTCTTGTTGCCTTCCAGTATCTGAAGGGGGCCTACAAAAAAGCTGGGGAGGGACTTTTTAGACTATCAGGTAGTGACAGGACTAGGGGGAATGGAGCAAAGTTGGAGGTGGGGAGATTCAGACTGGACGTGAGGAGGAAGTTGTTGAGCATGAGAGTGGTGAGAGCCTGGAATGGGTTGCCAGGGTTGAGGCCCCATGGCTGGAGGTGTTTAAGACCAGGCTGGATGAGGCTGTGGCCAGCCTGATCTAGGTTAGGGTGTCCCTGCCCATGGCAGCAGGGGGATGGAACTAGATAATCTTTGTGGTCCCTTCCAGCTCTCATTCTATGACTTCAAGGATCATCCAGTTCCAGCCCCCTGCCATAGGCAGGGACACCTTCCACTAGAACAGGTTGCTCAAAGCCTCATCCAACCTGGCCTCAAAGAGAATCATAGAATGGTTTTAGCTGAAAAAGAGCTGTAAGATCATAGAACCTAAACGTCAACTGTTACATGAAAGACCAAATATAGAACTAAGAAAAAGATTTGCCCTATAAAGAACCTTTTTTTTCTTTTTGGCATATTCTCATAACATGAATGGCAGTGTTGGACTCCATGATCTCTGGAGATCCTTTCCAATCCCTAACATCTTGTGATCCTGGGAATGTCGAATCATAGAATTCTCTCTGTTGGAAGAGACCATTAAGATTATCAAATTCAACTGTCAACCTGACACCACTATGGCTATTAAACCATGTCCCAGCGTGCCATGTCCATACATTTCTTGAACACCTCCAGGGACAGTGACTCCACCACCTCTCTGGGCAGCCTGTTGCAATGCCTGACCACTCTTCCAGCCAAGGAAATTTTCCTAATATCCAATGTAAACCTCCCCTGGCACAATCACAGGCTATTTTCTCCTAGTTTATCACCCATGTATGAATTTTGTGTTATATGACCATAAGGAACTTTTTTAACTTTCTGATCTTGCAAAATGACATGGGAAATTTATTTTTTTGTTTCTCTCCCTCTTATAATATTTATTTCCCTGAGGTTCTTTTCTGAGAATGTGTCAATTATCATCACCCTGAACATTTGTAGGATCTATCTTTATATATCTCTCTATATTTTTTAGAGTGATTGTGGTATAGGTAGGTGGCTGCTCCAAATTAAGGTCTGTTTGGTGTAGTATCCTATCTCATTGGAGCTGAAGGCGGATGCTCAGAGAAGAATATAGGGGAAAAAAGCAGAGTCATAGAATCAAGCAGGTTGGAAGAGACCTCTAAGATCATCCAGTCCAACCTATCACACAGTCATATTCAATCAACTAGACCATGGCACTAAGTGCCTCAGCCAGGCTTTTCTTGAACACCTTCAGGGATGGTGACTCCACCACCTCCCTGGGCAGCCCATTCCAATGCCAATCACTCTTTCTGTGAAATGTGGCATTCTGTGACATGGTACTGCCTCTGATCCACAAGCCAAAGACTTCCAGTGTTAAAAGGCAGTTTATTTAACAGTCTTTAATATAGTTTTCTTCCTGGTCTTGTTCAGTTTCACAGAATGGTAGAGGTTGGAAGATAATCCTGTCCAATCTTCCTGCCAGAGCAGGATCACCTAAAGGGGCGCACAAAGGAACACCTCCATATGGGCTTTGAAAGCCTCCAGAGATGGAGACTCTGCCGCCTTCCTGGGCAGCCTGTTCCAGTACTTTGCCAGCCACAAAGAAGTTCCTTCTCATGCTTAGAGGGAACTTCCTATGTTTAAGTTTATGCTCCTTACCTCTTGTGCTGTTATTTGGCAGCACTGAGAAGATTCTGCCCCCTTCCTCCTGATTCCCCATGTCTTAGATATTTGTAAGAATTCGTGAAATCCCCCTCAGCCTCCTCTTCTCTGAGCTAAACAGCCTCAGCTCTCTCAGCCTTTTCTCATATGACTGATGTTTCAGTCTCCTCCTCATTGTAATGGCTCTGTGATGGATTCTCTCCAGTAGCCCCTTGTCCTTCTTGAGCTGGAGTGCCCAGAACTGGACACAGGTGAGACCACAACAGGGCAGAGTAGAGGGGGAGGAGAACTTTCCTTTACTTCTGGCCATGCTACTCTTGATGCACCATAAGATACCATTAGACTTCTTGGCCTCAAGGGCAGAGTGCCAGCTCATAGTCATCCTGTTTTCCCCACAGCTGCTCTCCAGCAGGTCAACCCCCACCTTGTACAGACCCACGGGGTTGTTCTTCCCCAGATACAGGACTTGACACTTGCTCTTAGTGAACTCCATTTGATTTCTCCCAGCCCAGCTCTTCAGCCTGTCCAGGTCACAATGGATGGCAGCACAGCCTTCTGATCTATCAACCACTCCTCTCAGTTTGGCATCATCAGCAAACTTCCTCTATCCACTCTGTATTTTTCTCCATATCATTGATGAATATATTGAAGAGGACTGGATCTAGTACTGATTCCTGGGGAACAAGACTAACCACAGGCCTGCAACTGGACTGACCACAACTCTCTGAGTTCTGTCCTTTCAGTTTCATAGCAAGTTGTGCCAGGGGAGGTATAGGTAGGAGGAAGTTCTTCCCTGAGAGAGTGATTTGCCATTGGAATGGGCTGCCCAGGGAGGTGGTGGAGTCACCATCCCTGGAGGTGTTCAAGCAAAGCCTGGATGAGGCACTTAGTGCCATGGTCTACTTGAGCAGCCAGGGCGATAGGCTGGACTGAATGATCTTAGAGGTCTCTTCCAACCTGGTTGATTCTATGATTGTTGAGACATCCCACCATCCTGTGGCATAATGCATCACAGTGAAACCATAAATCATGTGCAGAACCTGCAACACCTGCCAGCCATTAGCACCTTCATTTCTGTGGCCAGAAGGACAAGGGAGGTTATTCTGCCCCTGTACTCAGCACTGGTCAGGCCACACCTTAAGTACTGTGTCCAGTTCTGGGCCACTCAATTCAAGAAAGATGCTGAGGTGCTGGAACATGTCCAGAGAAGGGCAACAAAGCTGGTGAGGGGCCTGGAGCACCAATCCTATGAGGCGAGGTTGAGGGAGCTGGGCCTGTTTAGCCTGGAGAAGAGGAGGCTCAGGGGTGATCTTATTACTGTCTACAACTACCTGAAGGGACATTGTAGCCAGGTGGGGGGTGGCCTCTTCTCCCAGGTAACCAGCAATAGAACAAGGGGACACAGTCTCAAGTTGTGCCAGGGTAGGTATAGGCTGGATATTAGGAAGAAGTTCTTGCCAGAGAGAGTGATTGGCATTGGAATGGGCTGCCCAGGGAGGTGGTGGAGGCACCGTCCCTGGGGGTCTTCAAGAAAAGCCTGGCTGAGGCACTTAGTGCCATGGTCTAGTTGATTGGTTAGGGCTGGGTGCTAGGTTGGACTGGATGATCTTGGAGGTCTCTTCCAACCTGGTTGATTCTATGATTCTATGTTAACTGGCTCTTCTATGAGGACAGGCAGCAATCAGTACATGCGGGGCCATCCCCTTCGTGTGCTGTAGGATGTGTACAGACCTCAGTTCTCAACTCTTCAGGTGCTAGATTACTTTGTTTAAACTTATTTTGTTTTTAATAACATTGAGGACTGTGCTTTGTTCTTTCACTTCTGGTCTTGCTGTAGCACTTTTATTTGCCTATTTCCTCAAAAAAAACCATCTTAGGTTTTAATAAATTCAAGCCATGTCATTAAGACATTTGAAACTATTATCTTAAACAGGAGGCCTGCCAACAAATAACCCAAACCCTTTGATCTAGGATTCCCCAAAGGACTTACGTAGTATAGGGTTTGTGTGGACTTGTTTCTGCCTAACTATAGGACTTTAATATTTTGAAAATGTCTTCCATGAAAAATTACAGCCTTATTTTTTTTAGATGCCTTAAAATGACTATAAGAGATTTTAGATTGAGCAGGTAGGAAAAAAATACAGCTCTTGGGACAGTTTGTCATTGTTTTGCTGGTGCAGTTGGTACCTGAGGGAAGGAATCTGTTTTTGACAAATGCATTTCCACTGCAGAGTTGCCTCTGGGCAGGAAAGGTTGAACAGTGATTCCACTGACTGTAAAATAATTGGTAGGTCCCTTGTTGCTGGTAAGCTGTTTATGAGTGTGGTTGTGTACTTTCAGAGACTTTCCTCACTGGAAAAGGCATTTCTACCTTGATATCTTCTAGTAAGGTCCAGCACTCCTCGAGGACAGTCCAGTTAGTGATGAAGCAATGGGAAGATTTAAGCAGTGAGAGGTGACTCTTGCCATGTCTCAGCTGCCAAGCTGTCCCCCTGAAGCCATCCTTCTGGCTTCCCGCAGGATGAGGGAAGAAACACTGAGGCACATGACTTGGAAAATTTGGTAGCATACAGAAATAGAGAAACACATCCACTGCAGACACTGCTGGTACCTTCTGCAGCACACACTCCCCTGGATAGCAAGGACTCTGTCTGCTTAGAAAGGAGCTGTTGGAGTCTAGTTTGAGCTGTCACAGAATGGTAGGGGTTGGAAGGAACCTCTGTAGATCATCAAGTCCAACCCCCTGCCAAGGCAGGTTCACTCAGAGACCGTCACATGGGATGTTTTTGAATGACTCCAGAGGTGGAGGCTCCACCACCTCTCTTGGCAACCCATTCTGGTGCCCCACCACCCTCCATATAAAAGGTTCCTCCTTGCGTTTACATGCAACTTTGCGTTCCAGGTTGTGCCCAGTATCTCTTGTCCTGTTGCTGGGCACCACTAAAAAAATACTGGTCCCATTTTCCTGACACCTACCCTTTAAGTATTGATCAGCATTTATGAGATTCCCCCCTTCAGTCTTCTCTTCTTCAGGCTACAAAGCCCCAAGTCCCTCAGTCTTTCCTCCTAAGAGAGTTGTTTGAAACCTTAATCAGTTTCTGTAACCCTTTGCTGTACCCTCTCAAGGAGTCCTCTGTCCTTACAGTGTCCATATCTGACATGCCATCCATTTAGTGTTTGATGTTTAATCTCCAAGTAGACTTCTAGTCTCACAGTTAAGGTTGCTAATGATTGATTAATCCACCTTAGTATGGACAGAGCACACCAGGCAGTTAGAAGCAAATTGCAATCCTTTCTTGGATGCCACGTTTCATAAAATGTGCTGTCTGGGGCACAAAGGAACAGCAGAGCCTCTGTTTCAAGTGTTGACCCTGAACTAATTAGAACAAGTCTTCCTTCCTTCCATCTGATGAGATGAAAAAGAAAACTTAGAAAAGGCTTTCAAGGGAGTAGTTTTGCCCAGTGTGGTGGGGGTTGGGCTTTTTTGGTTTGCATGGTTTGGTTGGGTTTTGGGTTGGTTTTGTTGGTGGAGTTGAGGTTTAGGGGTGAATTCTACTTTTTTCCATTTTAGTAAGGTTTGGTTTGGGTTTATTTTAAAGGAGGAGGACTTTCTGTAAATTTCCTATGATTTGTAGCCATGAAGAATTAATCAGAGGTATCCAGACTGTCCCTGGAGGTGTTTAGGAAATGTGTGGACGTGGCACTTTGGGACACGGTTTAACACTCGTGATGGTGTAAGGTCAACAGTTGGACTTGATGATATTAGAGGTCTTTTCCAAGCTAGGCAATTCTATTTGTCAGTGTGCATGTGTATGATGATGAGTTATGTCCTGAGGTTTGTTCGGGTTTCTTGTTAGAATCTATTCTTGATGGTCAACACAAAGTTGTTCTGCATTCTGGCCACTAAAAAGATTAAGATATTAGGACATGAGTAGCTAGGGAACAAGGAGTTGTGCAGCAGCAAGATTTTCCTGTTCTGTCATCAGCAAAATCTGACTAGATAAATTCTTACCAAATAAGTCAATTTGTCCTTAAAACTGCATGCATTCATTTATCCAAACTGCTTGGTATTTGCTCCATGAACATCTGGAAGGAAGAGGAGGGTGGATGTGGGGAGGAACACTTTCAAAAGAAACAATCAGGAATCAGCACTTCTGCATTTAAAGCAGCATTGCTCTGAGGCTGGGGACTGATGCAGTTTCAGGCTAGTCAGATTACAATGCTACCATGTCTCTTTAGGTTTTGATGGCAGTTAACGTAAATATTAATGACAATTTCATTAAAACTTGATTTCATACTAAAGTGGATTGTTCTTTTTATTCATTCCCTTGTGCTAAGTGTCATTGCCTATTGAATAGATGCAACATCATGCAAAATTACCATGTCTGGCAACCGCTCCATTATATGTAGAGAGAACCAAGGCATTGTACAGCTTACAGGAATTTGCACAGAGGTGGATCCACATCTGAGGTAATAACCATCAACTCTTAGGCAGAAAAGGGTGAGAGTGTCACAGAAGAGTCATAGAATCATAGAATTGTTTCAATTCTATGTTCTGGGCCCCTCAATTTAAGAAAGATGTTGATATGCTTGAATGTGTCTGCAGAAGGGCACCAAGGCTGGTAAGGGGGCTGGAGTACGAGCCCTGTGGAGTCATTCAACCTGGAGAAGAGGAGGTGAGACCTCTTTGCTGTCTACAACTACCTGAAAAGAGGTTGTAGCAAGGTTGGGGTTGGTCTCTTCTGCCGGGCACTCAGTGACAGAACAAGGTGGGACAGTCTCAAACTGTTCCAGGGCAGTTTTAGGCTGGATGTTAGGGAGAAGTTCTTCAGGGAAAGAGTCATTGAAATGGGCTGCCTGGGGAGGTGGTGGAGCCATCATCCCTGGAGGTGTTTGAAAGGAGACTGGATAAGGCACTTATTGCCGTGGTTTAGTTAATTGAAAGGATTAGGTGATAGGTTGGACTTGATGATCTTAGAAGACTTTTCCAACCAGGTTAATTCTGTGATTTTGTGAATTGGAAAAGACCTTCAAAATCATCTAGTCCAGACAGCAACCTAACACCCCCATGGCTATTAAACCATACCCTGAGGTGCCATGTCCACACATTTCCTGGATACCTCCAGCAATGGCAATTCCACCACTTCCCCAGTCAACCTGTTCCAATGCCTGACCAATCTTTCTATAAAGATTTTTTTTTCCTAATAGAGCAAGCAGAAGGACAAGTAGGATAGAAGATGAACAGAAGACTTGTATATTTAAAAAAAGACTGGATGAGACACTTAGTGCCATGGTCTAGTTGATTGAATAGGCCTGGGTGGTAGGTTGGACTGGATGAGCTTGACTCTTCCAACCTGGTTGATTTTATGAGTCTATGATTTTTAGTGAAATATAGAGCTCTGCCACTTCAGTTCCAGCTCTTCTTTTTTCCTTTCTTTTTTCCTTTTTTTTTCCTCATTTCCCCCGTTTTTTCTTCCTTCTTCCCTCCTTTTTTACCTCCTTTTTAAAAAGCCATTTTCTTTTCTCCTTTTCTCACTACTTTTCTCCTTTTTTTTTTAATCTCCCTTTTCTTTATTTTTATTTTTCTCATTTTTTTGTATTCTTTCTCCTTTTCTTGCTGCTTTCTGTTTCCTCTCAGCAGTCAAGCTGCAGAAGATCACTATGATTTTCTGAGAGTGCACATTTTTGGGACTGCTCAAAGTTCCTTGCTGAACTTTGAATTCTCATTTTGAGGCCCAAGCACTTTTGAACTATGAAGCTGCTAAGAGTTCTTTCATTAAGGACACTGAGTTGCCACAGCATGTCTGGAGAAGAGCTTCAAAGATGGCAAATGGTCTGGAGAACAAGTCTTATGAGGAGCAGTTGAGGGAACTGGGGTTGTTTAGTCTGGAGAAGAGAAGACTGAGGGGAAACTTCATTATTTTCTACAATTCCACGGATGGAGGTTGAAGTGAAATGGGGGATTCACAGGATCACAGGATGTTTGGGCTTGGAAGGCACCTCCATGGATCAAGTCCAACCCTGCTGCTAGAGCAGGACCATAAAAACTAGCTCAAATCACACAGGAACACTTCAGACAGGTCTTGAAAGTCTCCAGAGAAGGAGATTCCACAACCTCTCTGTGGAGCCTGTTTCAGGGTTCCATGATCATTACAGTAATGAAGTTCTGCTTCATGTTGAGGGAGAACTTCCCGTGGTGTTGTTTATACACATTACCCCTTGTCCTATCACAGGGTGCAACTGAGAAGAGCTTGTCCTCCTGAGACCCAGCCCTCATATTTATAAACATTGATTAGATCCTAAGTCTTCTCTTCACCAGACCAAAAAAAGCTCCAGGTCCCTCGGTCTCTCCTCATAGGGCAGGTACTCCAGCCCATTAATCATCTTCATAGCCCTCCATTGGACTCTTTCGAGTAGATCCCTGTCCCTCCTGAACTAAGGAGTCCAAAACTGAATGCACTATTCCAGGTGAGGTCTCATCAGGGCAGAGCAGAGGGGGAGCAGAACCTTGCTCGACCTGCTGGCCAAATTCCTCATAATACACCTCAGGATCTCATTGGTCTTTTCAGCCACAAAGGCACATTGCTGTCCTATGGATATCTTGTTGTCCATCAGGATTCCCAGGTCCCTCTCCACAGGGCTGCTCTCCAGCAGATCACCTCCCACACTGTACTGGTGCAGTTTATTATTCCTTCCCAGGTGCAGGACACTGCACTTATCCTCATTGAGTTTCATCTTTGCCCAGCTCTCAAGTCTGTCCAAGTCTTGCTGAATGGCCACACAGCTTTCAGGTGTGTCAGCCAAGCCTCCCAGCTTGGTGTCATCAGCAAACTTGCTGAGCAGGCTCTGTTTCTTCATCAAAATCATTGATAAAGATGTTGAACAGGACCAGAACCAGCTCTGATCCCTGGGAGATTCTCCTAGTTACAGCTCTCCAGCTGGACTTGGCTGCATTGATTACCACTGGGTTGGTCTCTTCTCCTTGGTATCAAATAGCAGAATGAGTGGAAATGACCTGAAACTGTGGCAGGTGAGGGTTAAGTTGGATATGGGGATTTTTTTTTCCCCTGCAAGAATGGTCAGGTGTTGGAACAGGCTGCTCAGGGACGTGGTGGAGTCGTCATCCCTGGATGTGTTCAAGGAACGTGGGACATGGTGTAGTGACCGTGGTGGTGTTAGGTCAGTGGCTGGAATTCATGATCTTAAAGGTCTTTTCCAACTGAAACAATTGTATGATTCTCCTAAATTAGAAATTAGCCAAGCATTACAATGGGCATGCATTTCTGTTTTGCCATCAGCTAAGCACTAAAAATCTTAGTAGATCATCAAGGCAAGCTCCACTTTCTTATTTTTTGTTTGTTTCCCCCCCAGTTTTAATATTTATTGTCCTGGATTTCTACCTGGCCTATGTATGTCATGACAAAAAAGAATTAATTTCTAGCTATCTGATTTAATATCAGGTTCTCAGGATGTTTTTCATCTTCTATATCTTGTGTTTATGTAGAACTTGTTGATGAGCTGGCTGGTATTCTTCACTTCTCTAATAGCTTTACTGTAAATGATTCCTTGACAGAAAACATATAAATACTAAGATTCCCAGCACGATGATGTCATAACACCTATAAATACTCAAAGCCTAGAAATGCATCCTTCTAAATGGAGAGTTTATAGTACTCTCGTGGATACCTTCCAGCCGAAGGATGAGCAGTTCATAATTCACTTTTGGCAGAATGAATAGGAAATCCATGATTCCTGTCAAGTTCTGTAGAGGGACCCAGACAGCCAGATCCATATGCCACTCTTTGCCTTCTACATGTTGGAAGCACTAACAGACTTAATTGCTATACCCTGGGGAATCTTCAAAACTACTCTTGGTGAATACAAGTGATCTTAACAAGGCAAAGATGTCTTAGTGTATTTACTAGGTGATTACTGCTGTTGCAAAAGTAGTAAATTATTATGTTTATTCATAGACTCATGGAATGGTAGGGGTTGGAAAGCATTTCCAGAGATTGAGTCCAACACCTGCTACCAAAGCATCTATCTGTGGTGCTTCCATGGGAACTTAAACTGTGCTGTATGTTTAAATTCTTTAGTTTTTAATTTCACTTTTAAAATATTATCACAGTATCACAGTATCATCAGGGTTGGAAGAGACCTCACAGATCATCAAGTCCAACCCTTTACCACAGAGCTCAAGGCTAGACCATGGCACCAAGTGCCACGTCCAACCTTGCCTTGAACTGCCCCAGGGACAGCGACTCCACCACCTCCCCAGGCAGCCCATTCCAGTGTCCAATGACTCTCTCAGTGAAGAGCTTTCTCCTCACCTCCAGCCTAAATTTCCCCTGGCACAGCCTGAGGCTGTGTCCTCTCGTTCTGGCGCTGGCCACCTGAGAGAAGAGAGCAACCTCCTCCTGGCCACAACCACCCCTCAGGTAGTTGTAGACAGCAATAATTATATTATTATTTGAGGGAGGACTAATAATAGGGAAGGGGAAAGAAGGAACCAGGTTTGGGTAGTGCTATGGAGACAGTCAAGTTGCATTGTGCACCATTAACTCTGTTTCAGCAACAACGTTTAAAACCACAAGCTTGTTGTTCTGTGTATACAAGTGATTTATATCACATACTCTGTGTGGTAACATATGCAGTCTGCAAATGTTTCATCTGTGTCTAGGCAGTTTAGTTTTTAAATTACAGCAACATGTTGAGCAAACAAAGGATTCGCTGTATAGCCTCTGTGTGTTCCTTTATGTTTACCAAATGTGAAGTACCCTGTCTCCTTCCTCTCATTTGAGCTTCCTTTTCTCTTCCTGTTTTTTCTCACCCTTTCCCCAAGACGTTATCAATGAGCACTGAAGTTGTGCATGGCTGTACTTTTTGACTTTGGTAGTACATGGCTTAAGGGAACTAAATGAACCATACCATATTCAGCATAAAATCTTCAAACTCGAGCAGTTCATGAGAATGAAATAGAGTCTCTCCCTTTTCCCAGACAAACCCACCCAGTTAGGACATTGTTAACCCATGCATTTTAATCTTGCACTTCATTTGAGGACGAGTAGATGTTATCTGTAGAACAGCCAGGCAGAAAGGGACCTGGTGGTGCTGGTAAATAGTAGGCTGATCATGAGCCAGCAGTGTGCCCAGGTAGCCAAGAGAGCCAATGGCATCCTGGCCTGTATAAGGAATACTGTGGCCAGTAGGACAAGAGAGGTTATTCTTCCTCTGTACTCAGTGCTGGTCAGGCCACACTTTGAGTCCTGTGTCCAGTTCTGGGATGCTCAATTCAAGAGAGATTTTGAGGTGCTGGAACATGCCCAGAGAAGGGCAACAAAGCTGGTGAGGGGCCTGGAACACAAACCATATGAGGAGAGGCTGAGGGAGCTGGGGATGTTTAGCCTGGAGAAGAGGAGGCTCAGGGGTGACCTCATTGCTGTCTACAACTACCTGAAGGGAGGTTGTAGCCAGGTGGGGGTTGGTGTCTCTTCTCAGACAACCAGCAACAGAACAAGGGGACACAGTCTCAAGTTGTGCTAGGTATAGGCTGGATTTTGGGAGGAAGTTCTTGCCAGAGAGAGTGATTGGCATTGGAATGGGCTGCCCAGGGAGGTGGTGGAGTCACCATCCCTGGAGGCATTGAAGTAAAGCCTGGCTGAGGCACTTAGTGCCATGGTCTAGTCGACTGGACTGGGCTGGGTGCTAGGTTGGACTGGATGATCTTGGAGGTCTTTTCCAACCTAGTTCATTCTGTGATTCTATCTTTCTTGTATTAAGGGTCAGAGTGTGTAACATGACCATTGATGTACCGAATTCTGCTTTGCTGACCCTCAGCTGAACAACCCCCTGAAAGCAGTATGTAATATTGGAAACTAAACAACTTTAAAAAATCGTTTTATTCTTTTTTTGTGGGTGTGAGATTCACCTGCTTACAGCAGTAAGCTGCTACTTTTCCCATAATGTACAGGAGAACAGAACTGAAACTGCAAAGTCCAATCCACTGTTGTGTGCTGGGAGAAGCTGGTGAAGGGTCTAACAGCAAGCTATGAGGGGAAGCTGAGGGAACTGGAATTGTTTTGTCTAGAGAAGAGGGAGCTCAGGGGAGAACTCATTGCTCTCTGCAACTACCTGAAATAAGGTTGTAGTGGGATGGAGTTTGGTCTCTTCTTCCTAGTATCAGGTGATAGAGTGAGGGGTAATGGCCTGAAGTGGTGCCAGGAGAGGCTTAGGTTGGAGTTAGAAAAAAAAAAAAATCTATATGGATAGAGTGGTCAGACTTTGGAATGGGCTGCCCAGAGAGGTAGCGGAGTCACTGCACCTGGAGGTGTTCAAGAAACGTGTGGATGTGGCACTTCAGGACATGCTTCTTGCTCCTGCGTACTATATCTTCATGAGACCACATCTGGAGTGTTGTGTCCAGTTCTGGTTTCCCCAGTTTGAGAGGGACAGGGAACTACTGGAGATTGAGGATGATGAAGGGTCTGGAACTTTTATCTCATGAAGAAACAGTGAGACACCTGGTGCTGTTTAGCCTGGAAAAGAGAAGACTGAGAGGGCACTGGGTCAGCTTTTCTAAATGCCTTAGAGGTGGTATCTAGAAGAAGGGGCCAGTCTCTTTCAGATGGTGCCCTAGAATCATAGAATGGTTTAGATTGGAAGGCACCTGAAACATCACCCAGTTCCAACACCCTGCCGTAAGCAGGGACACCTCCCACTAGAACAGGTCACTCAAGGCTTCATCCAACCTGGCCCTAAACATCTCCAGGGTGATAGGACAAGAACAATGGATACAAACTGATACACTGGACACAAACAAGGACTTACTTGGTTTGAGGTTGCTGGAGCAGGCTGTCCAGATAGATTGTGGATCCTTCTCTGGAGACTTCCCAAACCCACCTGGACGCATTTCTGTGTCCTTGGTGATCTTGCTTTGTTGGGGGTGAGGGTGTGGGAGGGATGGGGGCTGGATGATGTTCAGAAGTCCCTTCCAACCCCTACCATTCTGTAGTGCTGTGATTCAGACAAAAGATGTGAGGTGGTGCTAGAAAAACTGTATTAAATTACCTCTTATGGGTATTTATTTCACATTTTTTCTTCTTTTTTAGAGCACTTGGCATTAGCTAACATTGCAGAGACAACGTGCTTATGACACTTACACTTTATATATAGAAGCAAGATTCTTACTGAGCAGTTCCCAGAGTAATAGCACATTCACAGCTGCAGCTGTAAGGGTTCAGTGCTTCTGCAAGCCACCTTTAGAGATGAACATGGAAATGGGGGGCAGATGATGAGAAAGCTGTAGTAGAATATCGAGATTAAGTGACTTGCTTGGCTTGATGTAGGAGCACCAATTCTAACAGAGTAAGAACTAACAGTGTTTGGTTGTTTTTTTCCTTTGTAAATATTCCTCTCCTTTACTCTCCATCCCTTCTGGCTGGAGGAGAATATGAAGACTCCAGGAAAGTTTCATAAGTCTGGAGAGTTAAGAGGTCAGTGAGCAGAGAACTGGCCTCATCATCTTTACCCTTTGATCTTTGCTTCCACCCTACACATAGAATCACAGAATTAGGTTTTTCTTTGTTGGAAAAGATCTCTATGATCATTGAGTCCAACTGTCAATTACTATCAGTTTATTATTTTTCTAATGTGCCAGTTCAACTTTTTCCTTCTTCATCTTCTTACCCTGTTACTTATTCCCTTGTTCAGCCTATTCTTGCTCCGACTGCCCGGTGGTTGTTTTTTTCATTGGCACAGCTGTAATGACAGAAAGAGCATATTTTTCAGCTCTGCAGGAATTTTCTACAGCATTCTCACCTAACTCAAGACTTCTATTAGTCAAAAGAACACTTAGAATAAAGATGTCACAGCACTGCTGGAGATGTGCAGTTGCAAGGATAAAAATCAATGTAGAACTTGACTTGGTGTCAGTGATAGAATGAGATCTGGACTTCCAAATATTTCTAGACTTTGCTACAGTTGTCCTCCCTGGCTATGCCTCTTTGGAGCAGTAAAGAAGCTTGAGACAGTAAAAAAAAACAAACCACCAAACCAAAATAATTTCATTTTATGGTAATAGGTGACTGCAACAGGTTGCCAAAGGAGGTGGTGAAGTCACCTTCCTTGTGGTGTTCAAGAAACGTCTAGACATGACACTCTGGGACATGGCTTAATGCCCATGGTGATTAGGCTGGAGGACATAATGATTTTAGAAGTCTTTTCCAACCAAAACAATTCCATTATTCTATGTACATAGAATCTGTGCACACAAAGTAGTATGAAGTGAATGTTGCTGGGAAAACATGCTGTGTTTATTGTTTAGCAGAGTATTCTGTTGGTGTGATTGGTAGGAGACTCAAGAAGGGCTAAAAGGTTTCAGAGAGTATTATCTCTCATGGGTATGGTTTGGAAATGTCTCCCCTCAGTCAGATCAATTCCTTTGCAAATACAAAGTATTTACAGGCCAGAAATATTTGCAGGAGCCTTGAGGATAAACAATTTCTGTCAGCAATAATTTAGTAGTGTCCAAAGAGGAAGTGATTCCATCTGATGTACCATAACCATCATCCCAAACATCCCCTTGAATCATTTTGTAGAATTTTAACAAGGTAGTCCCAGGGGACCACCTCTTTGCCCACTTTCTCACAGGTATCCAACCAAAACACCACATGTGGCTGCCTTTTTACTGCAGCACAGATGTAGATCATCTGCTCTAGAATGACACAGATGTACATAATGGTAGAGGTTAGTGATGGGACTTGTATGGGGTTATCTGGTGAAGCAATCATCAGTCTTTATTCTTATGGCTACTTTCTTGTAAACTGAGAGGTGGAAAAATAGAGGAAGATAAAAACCCATGAAATTGCTTAAATATTCTTGTGATAAACCCCCCCTTGTCCTATCAGCTGTGACTTGTGAGAAGAGACCAACACTCACTTCTCTACAATCTCCTTTCAGGTCATTATAGAGAGCAATGAGGTCTCCCCTCAACCTCCTATTCTCTAGACTAAACCATCTCAGCTCTTATAGCAGCTCCTCATAAGACTTTTCCTCCATACCCTTTGTGAACTTCTTGCCCTTCTCAGGACATTCTTCAGTACTTAGATGTCCTTCTTGTACTGAGGGGCCCAAAACTGAACACAGTATTCTAGTAGTTAACTAGTAAAGGCCATGGGCTTTGGACAATGTAGTATCTTGCTGCAAAGTCTTTCCTATAACCACCTATAATCACTTGGGAAAGCTCATTCTACATAACTGTTGTCATATGGTGATAATGCTTTTACTTGCCATCTGCCATTGAAACATTAAGTTAATTGCCAGATATATTGGTCTGATAGCTCTGCAGCTGTCCATTTTTGGAGACCCTCCATCTTACTACTTGCTTTTCTGCATATCTTGGATGCCATGTAGCTCCACTTGATGCCTTTGAGTAACAATGCACAATAGCTTGGTGGTAAACTACAGAAACACATAACCCTGACTGCATAAGAGACCCTGTAAGATAGCAGCAGCCAGGAAAAAAACTATATAGACATGCATAATGCTGTGTTTGAACACATAATCTCAAAGACACTAAAGAACAAAAAAGAACAAGAAGGTATTTTCAAAAATCAACTCCTTTCAGTAATTTTGGGGTGTTGGTTGGTTTGAGTTTGGTGGGGTTTTTGTGTGTGTGTGTTTGAGGCTTTTAAAGCTTATTTCTGATTTCCCCACGTGTAATTTCTAGCATGATGGAATTCTTGCACACTGTGTTGCTGTATCTTCCCCAACATGACTTATCACAACTTACCCTTTAACATGGAAATCTTGGGGGCTGGATAGATGACTTTCAAGTTTTCCATCCAAGCCAATGCATTCTGTGATCTTACCCAAGTTTTATGTTGCTTGCACTCTGAACGTCTGGCTGAAGGGAAGGGGCTGCCTTCTCTTACATGATCAGAATTTACTCTGTTTTCTCACAAAACAAAGACAAGACATTGGGAACCTTGATTTCCAGCTTAACCCTTTCTTGCTCATATGTACCTTCTTGACCTGGTGGTTAGCCTGACTGCAGCACCCAGCCATGCACTTTGTTTTGTACTTGTCAGTTCTTCTGGGAGCATTACTTCTGCTTCTCTGGCTGTGCAGGGATCAATAGGTCCAGGCTCTGGCATGCATCTGTCTGTGTCATAAAGCTGATAAGAGCACTGTATCAGACTTCACAGTGTTTGCGGAGGGCAAAGTGTAGAATTGGAGCTACACAGTGATGTAGAGGCATGGTGACCAAGATTGTATCTACTCTAGCAATTCTGGAGAGGTGAGAGTAACTTAAGCCACTTCTGTCAGTGCTAGGACGTTTTGGACAGACAAATAAGACTCAGTGTGCTGTTAGAGGTGGTTACAGAAAAATGTTACAGAATAGTTTCAGTTGGAAAAGACCTCTGAGATCACTGAGTCCAACTATTAAGCCAACACCACCATGGCCATTAAAATGCCCATGTCCCAAAATGCCTTGTCCACACGTTTCATGAACACCTCCTGGGACAATGACTCCACCACCTCCATGGGCAGCCTGTTCCAATGCTTGACCACTCTTGTAGAAAAGACATGTTTCCTACTCTCCAATGTAAACCTCCCTTGGCACAATTTCAGGCCATTTACTCTCATTCTATCACCTGATACCTGAGAGAAGGGACTGACTCCCACGTCACTCCAATGTCTTTTCAGGGCATTGGAAAGAGTAATGGGGTCTCCCCTCAGCCTCCTCTTCTCCAGACTAAACAATCCTACCTCCTTCAGTCGCTCCTCATGAAACTTATTTCCTAGACCCTTCACCAGCTTTAATATCCTGTTTTGAATAAACTCCAACACCTCAACACCTTCTTGTAGACAGGGCTCAAAACTGAACCCAGTATTCAAGCTGCACCCTCACCACTGCCCAGTACAGTGGCGCAATCACTTCCCTGCTCCCGCTGATCACACCAGTGTGAGGTGTGACTGCACTCTGATCCCTCTTTCAGATTTTCCTGAATTAGTGGCCAGCTAAACTATGGTGTTGGAAATTCAGATTTCCACTGGTTTCATTGAGGAGCAGGAGGTATTTTTGGTCATATAATAGACAGTATTGTGCTTACTTTATTTAGTGCATGTACATCTGCACGTCTGACAAATCAAATGTTCAAACTCTCCACTTCCACAGCAGGCTGGGTGCTTCGTAGAAAGTGTGAATTAGAGGTCTTAAGTTACTGTCACAGAATCATAGAATGGTTTGGGTGGAAAGGATCTTAAAGTTAATGTAGTTCTATCCCCCCTTCCGTGGGACCCACTAGACCAGATCACTGAAGGCTCTGTCCAACCTGGCCTTGTACACTTCCAAGGAGGAAGCATCCACAGCTTCCCAGGGCAACCTATTCCAGTGTCTCATCACCCTCAATATAAGGAATTTCTTCCTAATATCCAGTCTAAGTCCTCCTTCTTCCATCTTAAAGCCATTATCTCTTATCACAACAAACCCTTGTTAAAAGGCCCTGCTCAGCTTTCTTGTAAGCCCCCTTCAGGTACTGAAATTTCTTTGCTATTTGTTTACTACTGTTTATTACATCTACCTTACAAACATATTTTATCACTGCAAGTGGGAAGGACTCTGTATGAGTCTGCCAAGAAGAGACTCTGTTGGCTACCTCCAGTCCCACCAAATCAGACTATCAGTGCTGGGCAGTACTGCAGCCTATCCTCAAGACAAGCTTATCCAGTGGTGCAACCCAAGCACCTTCCTGTCACTTGATTTGAAAATATTTTGTTGCTCTCCCTGAAAGAAGCTTGTGAAATACTTGATGGAAACTTTTAGTGAAGTCTTGAAAGATTTATCATCCTGTTTATAATGCATGGTTAAAATTAGTGAACCTACAACAAGTTTTGGATGGAACTCTTCTTTCCTTTTGTGAAGACCAAGCCTAAATATCCTTCTGCTGTCCCCAGAACAAGGAGGGCATAGAACTGTTGGAGTGGGTCCAGAGGAGAGCCACAAAGGTGATCCAAGGGGTCAGCACCTCTGCTATGAGGATAGGCTGAGGGAGCAGTGGTTGTTCAGCCTGGAAAAAAGACTCTGGAGGAACCTTTTAACTGCCTTGAAATATCTGAGGGAAAGCTACAGGAAGGCTGGGGAGGGACTCTTCGTGAGGATGTCTAGCAGCAGGACAAGGGAGAATGGTTTTAAGCTCAGGGGAGAATAGGTTTTGACTGGATCTTCAGTGTGAGGTTGGTGAGACTCTGGAACAGATTGCCCAGAGAGGCTGTGGTGGCACTCAAGGCCAGTTTGGATGAGGCCTTGAGCAACCTGGTCTAGTGGGAAGTGTCCCTGCCTCTGCTAGGAAGTTGGAACTAGATGATGGTACAGGTCCCTTCCAACGCAAACCATACTAGGAATCTAAGAGTCTAGGATCTATAAAAGTAGTTAATGGAAACATTTAAGTCTTTAAAAAGCTGTTCTGCATGGTTAAAACCAGTGATCTAGGCTTGGGGGGCAATCTTCTTTCTTTTTGTGACTATCAATCCACAATATCCTACATGAGTTTTGTTTCTTTTGCAATGTCTGGCATAACCTTTTTCTTTTTGTGTTCAGCTTCGCTGATATGAGTGATGCTCTGAAATAGAAGTGAGATATCGCTAGGTTTGCACGGAAGAAACATCACTTCAGAACAGGAGAAGAGAAATAATTGAAGGAGATGTTCACTGACATTTTCATATCAATGAAGTAATGCTCTAGGACTGTGCCAGGAAATATTGTTTTCCAGTTCTGTCAAACAAGGCTTCTAATGCAGCAGTGAGCTAGCTATTAATCTTTGGCCGATGACTACACTCCTGCTTTTCTGGTCCATGGTGAGTCCAGTCAACAGTTTCTTTGGCCCCACATACCACTGTTGAAAGAGCATGTATGCTTGAGGCATTATCTGTTTGCAGCCTGGCAGAAAGTATTCTAGCTTATCTGTGCTCTCCAGTGGCTCCACAGACCAGCAGAATGCATTGGCTGTTTTTAGGATGCCTGTTTTGGCATCCAGGTTTAATTGGATGGTTCTCCATAGTGTTGGCAGTAGGCAGTACAGAGTCCTCTCTTTCAGCTCTTCCTCTTTTGTCTGACTTTATGGTTTTCTTTTCCACAGCAGATCTTCTGTAGCTGAGATATCATTGCATATTCCTTGACATGGAGAGCAGAGTTGTGCCTGTGTTCTGGCATCTGCACTCCTGCTTAGCCTCTAAATCTCTGCATTGCTGTAAAGCTGCTGTTGCTCATCCTCTGTTTTTTTGTTGTTGTGGGTTTTTTCAATGTCCTGTCATTGAGGAGGGACTTTTTAGCAGGGCTTCAGACCAGCATTAGGACAAGAGGGAGTGGATTTAAGCCAGAAGCGAGTAGATGTAGAGTGGATATTAGGAAGAAATTCTTTACAGTGAGAGTGGTGAGACACTGGAATGCGTTGCCCAGGGAGATTTTGCATGCTCCCTCCCTGGAGGTGCTCAAAGCCGGATTGAACAGGGTCTTGAGCATCTTGGTCTAGTGGGAGGTGTCCCTGCCCGTGGCAGGGAAGTTGGAACTGGATATCTTTAAGGCCCTTTCCAAACATTCTGTGATTCTTGTTGGTTTTATTTTCTTTTTCAACAAACCTATAGGTACGAGAGTGCTGATGCACACAGCCATAGGTGTAGTACCTTTCTCCTTCCTAATCAATCTGGCCTATGCCTCAATGGTGAAACCTTTGCTTTTCCCTACAAAACTCTGGTTTTCTTTCCTAATCCTCTGTATACAACCTGCACAAAATGTGCACCTCAAGAACATTTGCTCATCTCTCACCACTACTGGATAGCTTCTGCTGTTTCTCACCTTATGAACAGGATCTTGGTTCTAGCCAGTCTTTTCCCCCCCTCCCCCCTTTCTTTCTTTGTTTTCCCCTACACAGCTCCCCAAAGCGTCATGTAATGAACAGAGTTAAAGACAGAAAAAGACCATCTTTGACCTGAAATATTGTTTCCTACAGTATATTTTTTACTACTTCACCGAGTCTTGCTCTAAACATCTCCTGAGATGAGCTTCTTTCTGGAGACAGTTCTGTGGAGCAATTCATCTTGCTTCTCTTCCTTGCTGTTCAGCCTCAATGGCCCATTTTTTCTAACGGCTTCCCATTACTTATAGTTATATCCTCTTAGACCATTCACGCACCGTTGCGCTATCTTTTTGCTTTCTCCACTTCCCATGCCCTTTCAGTTCTGCTGCTGACATTTTTATGCCTGATTCATTGTAACTGTGCCAGGTTGCATATTGTCGAGGTCAAATTTGCCTCCAAGTTGATAATTTGCTGCAGAGGTGTAATAGAGCAAAACTGACACGTGGCAGCGCGTAAGTTCTTTCAACTTTCTGAGTACCCAGTTCCTTTCTGTTTCCATCTACTCACCCTCTCTTCTCTTAATGTCTTCCCAGTTGCACTTCAGTCAGTTCTCTGTAACACTAATAGCAGTTTTTTGTCTTTCTGTCAGCTTCCTGCTGTAAGGTACAAAGTGGACTTCTCAGAGCTTTCAATTTCTCGTGGCCGTGAACCTGCTTATTTTAAAAGTGGCCTAATCTTAACCATTTCCCCATAGCCTTCAGCCTCCAGAGTTATCATAATTGCTTTTAAGTATACTTAGGATAAAGCTAAAATCCAGCCTAAATGACAGCCTGCAAGATGCCAAATGAGCGATAAGCATGTTTGTCTTAAGAACCAGTAACATTTATTCTATCAGTAGTGTTTTCTCACTTGAGATTTTTATCAAGTAAAAAAAGCTCCCATTCTTAATGCTTCTGTAGTAGCAAATAGAATTTGGCTTTTACTCCATGTTCCTTATTCTCTCTGTTTAATTTATTCATATCTAATCTAAAGGCAAAAGCATCAATCACAGACTACTGGAGCCTTTGATAAAAATTAAAATCATAATGACATAAAAGATGAAACTAGCAAATCTGCTGCTGCAATTGTAACTGCTGTCATGGTCAGTATCAAGCTATTACATAGTCCTCTCTCAAAATATGTTGTAAAGAGAGAATCCAGAAAGCTGGAGCACCTCTACTATGAAGACAGGCTAGAAGGGTGGGGGCTCTTCAGCCTGTAGAAGAGCTTCAAGGAGACCTTATAGTAGCCTTCCAGTATCTGAAGTAGGCCTATAGAAGGGCTGGGAAGGGACTATTTACAAGGTCTTGTAGTCACAGGAGGGCTGGGAAGGGACTATTTGCAGTGTCTTTTAATGATAGGATGAGGAGTAATGGGTTTAAACTGGAAGAGGGAAAATTCAAAGTAGATGTTAGGAAAGGGTTCTTTCCAGTGAGGGTAGTGAGACACTGGCACAGGTTGCCCAGTGAGGTTGTGGTTGCTCCCCTCCCTGGAGGTGCTCAAGGTCAGATTGGATGAGGCATCAAGTGACCTGTTCAAGTGGGAGGTGTCCCTTCCTATGGTAGGGGGTTGGAACTGGATGATCTTTGAGGTCCCTTCCAACCTAAACCATTCATGACACTTGGTGCCATGGTCTAGCCTTGAGCTCTGTGGTAAAGGGTTGGACTTGATGATCTGTGAGGTCTCTTCCAATCCTAATAATACTGTGATACCAGTAATTTCCCAATTTGGTATAAAAGCCTTTACAGTTTCTGGTATATTACAAGGTTTTGCTGGTCTTGTTTGTCCCTTACTTATGGCAGTAGCTTGACAGATGCAGGAAGGAAAGCAAGCTGCTAACTCTCATCTTTGCTTTCCATGACCTCTGTTAAAGCAGCCTTCCAAACTCAGCAGAACTAGATTGATGCAGATAGTATGGTAGAGTGAATAGCAGAGTTGCTTCAGTTGGAAAAGACCTCTAATATCATTGAATCCAACCAGATATACAGCTGGAAATGATGTTTGCAGTTTTTTGCCCACTCAGAGGTTATAGGGAGAACCATTGAAGCTATTGCTGTAGGATCACACACACACACACACAATATCACCAAGGTTGGAATGAGGCTCTAGAAAGCATAAGGAGAGACTGGTCCCTTCAGCTGTATAAGAATTCTGTAATCCTTGCAGCATCTTTTCAACTAATTACCCCTCTAGCACCAGGTAATAAATTTTAACAGTGGGCTTGAAAAGTTCATGGCCATGTGCAGTGAGCACAGAGTGTTGTGCATCACTTGGAAGAGAAATGAATGAAGTCATCAGATAACTTGTCTTGAAGGTTTTGAGACCAAATGCCTATCTGTAATGAGTGAATGATAGATTATAGAAATGTAATGGTTGGAAAAGGCCTCTAACACCATCAAGTCTAACCATCAGTCTAACACCACCATGGCCATTAAACCATGTCCCATAGTGCCATGAGGAGAGGCTGAGGGAGCTGGGCCTGTTTAGCCTGGAGAAGAGGAGGCTCAGGGGTGATCTTATTACTGTCTACAACTACCTGAAGGGGCACTGTAGCCAGGTGGGGGGTGGCCTCTTCTCCCAGGTAACCAGCAATAGAACAAGGGGACACAGTCTCAAGTTGTGCCAGGGGAGGTCTAGGCTGGATATTGGGAAGAAGTTCTTCACAGAGAGAGTGATTGGCATTGGAATGGGCTGCCCAGGGAGGTGGTGGAGGCACCGTCCCTGGAGGTGTTCAAGCAAAGCCTGGCTGAGGCACTTAGTGCCATGGTCTAGTTGATTGGATAGGGCTGGGTGCTAGGTTGGACTGGATGATCTTGGAGGTCTCTTCCAACCTGGTTGATTCTGTGATTCTATGACCACATGTTTCTTGAACACCTCCAGGGATGGTGACTCCACCGCCTCCCTGGGCAGCCTGTTCCAAAGCCTGACCACTCTTTCAGGAGAGACATTTTTCCTAACATCCAACCTAATCCTCCCTCAACACAATTTCAGGCCCTTTCCTGTCGTTCTATCACGCTATCATAACCTGTGCTGTTTATAATGTCAGGCTTGGTTTTGTCTTAACCTTTTTTTTTCCTGTCTGGGAGACATTCTGTGTATGATACTTATTATGAGACAAAAGAATCAGGAACTACTGTGAGAAGTGTTTTGATACAACCTGAATAATGATCTTGTGAGACATGGAAGATCAGATGCTAACTGTTAGTTGCCATGGACAGGCAGAGGTATACACAGCTACTCTGAGAGATGGGAATTTTAAAAGGAACCCTCAAATTTTGGACTAAGGAACATCCTGTGAAGGTTACTCACATGCAAGGACAGAAGATGTCTCTGCTCCAGATTTTTCCTCCGGAGTCAGTCACTATGGAATATTCTTCTATATATTCTAGGGCTAAAAACATGATCAGGAGATTGGAACATCTCTCATGAGGGAAAAAAAAAAAAAAAAAAAGAAAGAAAGAA
Source organism: Pogoniulus pusillus (assembly GCF_015220805.1). Taxonomy (NCBI): domain Eukaryota; kingdom Metazoa; phylum Chordata; class Aves; order Piciformes; family Lybiidae; genus Pogoniulus; species Pogoniulus pusillus. The sequence goes on along the minus strand of NC_087268.1, from coordinate 9,209,823 downwards.
TTGGCTCTTTTTACTCTGGAAGAGAAAACTGGGCAGGGATCTCATCAAACGTGATCAACAGTGGGCAGGTACCAGAAGGATGGACCAGTCTCTTTTCAGTGACTCCCAGTGACAGAACAAGGAGTAACAGGCACAAACTTGAATACAAGAACTTCCATGTAAACATGAAGAGGTTTTTTTGTACTTTAAAAGTGGTGGAGACCTGGAGCAGATTGCCCGAAGAAGTCATGGATCTCCATCGCTGGAGATACTCCAAACCTGCCTGTATGACCTTCTCCAGGTGAACCTGCTTTGCCAGAGATGTTGGACTCTATGTTTAAGGCAAGGCTGGATGAGGCTCTGGCCAGCCTATTCTAGGCTAGGGTGTCCCTGCCCAGGTCAGGGGGGTTGGAACTAGATGATGATTGTGGTCTCTTCTAATCCTGACTGATTCTATGTCCAGAGATCACTTCCAACCCCTCCTGGTCTATGATTCTGTGGTTCTCTCATGAGTGTAGTAGTATACTCTATCTCAATATATCATAATGAATAGCTTTCAAAATACACCAAAGAGTGAAAACACAGGGACATCTCTTCTTAGTAGTATGTGAATTTTAGCAGCATGCTATCTCTTTATCTCTTTTCTTTCTTAGGCTTAGAGGGTCTTGTGCAGGGTGGCTTATTCTGGGTTTTAGGTGGTTTTGGTTTGTTGGCTTTTTTCCCTCTCACCCTCGATCCCTCGTTTGGAAAGTATCAGGAAATTGTGTATGTTGACAAGAAATACAAAAGAGAAAGAAGATGATTCATGAGCCAAACAGCTTTCTATCTTTCACCTATATGTAATAAGCCTGGGGCTGGGATGTTGCAACAGAACAGCTACTGATCGTTGGCAGTCTCCTGCCCTGGTACTTTAGAGCTTCAAGTCCTTACTTTTGTCTGTAAAGTAACAGAGACAAAGATCTAAGTAAACTTGATTGAGTGGTGTATAATTTTCCAACATAGTGAATACACCATCCTGTGGGGAACCATCTCAGGGTGTAAAAACAAATCTCTGACATCTTTAAAAGGTTTGAAACTGGGTAGCACTTAGTGAGTCAGTCAATCATTTGCCTGTTTCTCTTCGAGGTATTTTAATGTCTGCTTTGATCTGCTGGGGATTGCACTGGGATGCACTGGTCAAGTGTACTGCATCCATAGGTGCTGAAAGCTGTGTTTGTCCTGCTGTTAGTTAGCATGTTTTAGTTACATAATGAAAAGTATAACAAGTTGTGATGGTTTGTGTGTTCCCTGCTCCCCCCACTTTAGAAATCACCCAGACTAGGCTCAGCCAGCTCTGGAAATATGAATGAAGCTTATTATTTACAGCTGGCACAATATACAAGCAGATATTTACAGTAGACACAGTTATAGACAGAAATAGACAAGGTAAAAGGTAATGCAGAAACACAACTCCCCTCCCAGAAACCTGAGACCCCAGGAGGGGCTCTCAACCACTCCTGCACCTTCCCCCTGCCCCTCTCAACCTGACCCCAGTCCCAAGGAAGAATAGAGGTTAGGCCAGGGGGGTTAGGAAGCAAAGTTAATTAGTCCAGAATGGAGGGTGAGGTTAGAGAGTAAGATGCAGCTCAGCCAGCAGCCCAAGTGAGAGTGGTTATCTATGTTTTTATTTCTTGTTCCTATGCATCTCAGCAAGCCTATGAGTGAAGCAGACATCACCACTATTTACCTTTCACAGCCTGTAATCTAGTTCTTCTCACCAAAACATTCTAGCCTGCTTCAAACTAGCACACAAATCAAGTATATGACATACAGCTCTTTTAATTTGAGCTTAAAGACTGTATCATTAACTTTATTAAAAAATTCTGCTAATAAAATGTTCCTTCTGACCTCTGAAGGTCCAACTCCACTACCAAAGCAGAATCATCCAGGGCTGACATACAGGAATGTGCTCAGATGGGTTTTGGAAGTCTCAAAGAAACTCCACAGCCTTTCAGGGCAGCCTTCTCCAGGGCTCCAGAAACCTCCCAGGAAAGTTTTTCCTCATGTTGAGGTGGAACTTCTTGTGTTCCAGTTTGTCTCTGATGCCCTTCATCCTATCACAGGACACCAGTGAAAAGAGACTGGCGTCTTCTTCTTGATACCCACCCTTAAGATATTTGTAAACATTTATCAGACCATCTCTCATCCTTCTTTTCTCTAAGCTAATCAGCCTCAGCTCTCTCAGGCTTTCCTCATAATAGAGATGTTCCAGTTCCTTTATCATCCCTGTAGAACAATCCAAGAGGTTATGAAGCACACAGCTTCAGTGTTGGCTTTTTTTTCTTGGATTTTGCTTTGTGGTTTTTGGAGTGACTCTTTTCTTTTTTCCTTTTTCCAAAAGATGTTTAAAGAAAGAGTTTCAGTAGCTCAACAGTTGAGAAGTCAGCAATAATATCTTCAGTTCTTTTTGTCTTCCCCTTTCTGCACTCTCCTGATTGCCTTTGCCTCTCCAGTTCTGGGCTCATCAATTCAAGAGAGATGTTGAGGTGCTGGAATGTGTCCAGAGAAGGGCAAAAAAAGCTGTTGAGAGGCCTGGAACACAGGTCTGTGAGGCTCAGGATGCTGAGGGTGTTTAGTCTGGAGAAGAGGAGGCTCAGGGGTGATCTCATTGCTGTCTACAGTTACCTGAAGAGAGGCTGTAGCCAGATGGGGGTTGGTATCTCTTCCCAGGCAACCAGCAACAGAACAAGGGGACACAGTCTCAAGTTGTGCTGGGGGAAGTACAGGCTGGGTGTTAGGAGGAAGTTCGTGACAGAGAGTGATTGGCATTGGAATGGGCTGCCCAGGGAGGTGGTGGAGGCACCGTCCCTGGAGGTGTTCAAGCTCAGAGCTAGACTGAGGCACTTAGTGCCATGGTCTAGTTGACTGGATAGGGCTGGGCGCTAGGTTGGACTGGATGATTTTGAAGGTCTCTTCCAACCTGGTTGATTCTATGATATCATCTGTCTCGTTCCTGGGAATGTCTGTCTGTCTTCTAATACTACTTTTACCTCACTTTTAATGAAACATAGCATGAATTAGTTACAACATCAGACAGTGCACCAGAAGTGCCACAAACATCTCTTATAGAAGACATGTATATCTCTTATACAGTGGCCAGAAACCACTATCTGCTGAGGTACACGTTTTGAATTACCTACTGACAGATGAGAATTGTACAGCTCTCTGAGCCTGGGCTGTTGTTATATACTGCTTCTTCTAGAAAAACCAAGAATAAACCCAACACCAAAACCCCAAAACAAGAAAAAACAAAAACCAACCACACAGACACACACACACTAAAACAAAACCAAAACAATTAAAACCAAAACAGAAATGCTGTTTTCTTCATAACCTAAGAATGACTTTATGTACACTTTGAAGAAAAATGTAAATGTCAGTGCCACAAAAGGTCTTGTTCTGTTCCTCGTACCATTCTGTATTGTAATTTTGTAGGGCTTTAAAGAAGTGGTGGCAATTTCATAGCCTGGAGAAGAAGAGGCTCAGGGGAGACCTTATTGCTGTCTACAACTACCTGAGGGGTGGTTGTGGCCAAGAGGAGGTTGCTCTCTTCTCTCAGGTGGCCAGCACCAGAACAAGAGGACACAGCCTCAGGCTGTGCCAGGGGAAATTTAGGCTGGAGGTGAGGAGAAAGTTCTTCACTGAGAGAGTCATTGGACACTGGAATGGGCTGCCTGGGGAGGTGGTGGAGTCGCCGTCCCTGGAGCTGTTCAAGGCAAGATTGGACGTGGCACTTGGTGCCATGGTCTAGCCTTGAGCTCTGTGGTAAAGGGTTGGACTTGATGATCTGTGAGGTCTCTTCCAACCCTGATGATACTGTGATATCTCGTTTTGCAGCTGAGAGATTTAACAAGTTGTGGCCACACAAGTTGATCATTCTAAATGTTGCAAATATTTTTTTTTAATATTAATTAAAAAAGTAATTATCATAAATTATATTGCATCTTGAAAATAGTGTTTTCTCATCTTGGTAGTCTTAGCTATTGCCTCTATCTCCTTGTCACTCTCTCTCCATTTCTTTTCTTTATTTCTTTATTTTCTCTCTTCTTCCCCCCCCCCCCCCCCCCCCCAGCTCTCTTGTTTATGATAAAAAAAACACAGTAAATGCAGTTTCATAGCTCTTAAAATGTGTACCTGTCACAGTCTTTAAGTGCTTTCACCATTTTAGCCATTCGCTTTACTAATTCACTTGAATAAAGTTTATTGTACATCTAAAAGCTCTGACTGGATTAGTGCCTGTCAGCAGGTGATTTTTTTTACTTACTATGTAATGCTGGGCTGCTTTCTTAAGGATCCTGTGTTAGTTTGGAGCAGGCTAGAATGCTTTGGTGAGAAGAACTAGATTACAGGCTGTGGAAAGAAAACAATGGTGATGTCTACTTCACTCATAGGCTTGCTGAGACGTATAGGAACAAGAAATAAAAACCTTAGATAACCACTCTCACTTGGGCTGCATCTTACTCTCTAACCTCACCCTCCCTTTTGGACTAATCCACTTTGCTTCCTAACCCCCCTGGCCAAACCTCTATTCTTCCTTGGGACTGGGGTAAGGTTGAGGGATAGGGGGGAGGTGCAGGAGTGGTTGAGAGCCCCTCCTGGGGACTCAGGTTTCTGGGAGGGGAGTTGTGTTTCTGTATTACTTTTACCTTGTGTATTTCTGTATGTAACGGTATCTACTGTAAAGTTCTGCTTGTATATTGTGCCAGCTGTAACTATAAGCTTCATTCATATTTCCTGAGCCGGCTGAGTCTAGTCTGGGTGATTTCCAAACTATGTGGGGGTGGGGAACACCCAAACCATCACAGATTCTCACCTGATAGTGGTGCCAGAAGCTTAAAACCACCATGCTGCCTCTTCCCTAATGTTATGACAAAACTGCAGTCCAAAGCTGAGGCTTCAGGCCAATGCCACAAAAGATACAAACCACCAAAAAGAAAACTTCTTTCAATTTAATAATTTAATGGCAAGTTGGTTTAATGCCTTATTTCTGATGGGTTCTTATATGTAGGTAGCTATTGTGCAACAGGTAAGATATTAGTGACCCTGATCTATCTGAAGGATGATATATAATGGCAGTGGCTCTAAAGATGCATGAAAGAGATACTACTGTGATATTTCTTTTATTCTGGTGTGATGATATTCCTTTCTTTCAGTGCCAATTTTAAGGGTTTACAGCTGAAGAGTGGAAGTCCACTCTGAACTGAAAACTATTATTTATAATCTGCTTCTTTGTCCAAAGGCTCTTTCACTACTTCCCAATTTAATGATACTAGATTCATAGAATCATAGAATGATTTGGGTTGGAAGGGAGTGTGGTAGTTTAGAACTAACACTCTGGCCAGTTCCTAAGTTATAAACAAGATGTGGGAACTCTGTGGACATTTTTTTAATAGAAAGAAAATAGAATAGAGGCTTGGCTGTAGAAGAAATAATACAGATAAAAGTCTATATCATTTTACTCCTGTTCTCTCTGCTGCTTCTTGCCTCCTCTTCTGATTCTCTGTGCTGGCTGATCTTGCGTGGCTACACTAACCTTGGCTGAGTAGATAGCACTTGGGGCAGGGGTTTCTCGCTGGAGGGAAGGTTTCTCTCTGTAGGTTTGCCCAAGGTGGGGATCTTTGTGTTATAGTTGTAAATATATGTAAGTATATTTTGTACTTATGCATGGGATTTGCTTTGAGATTTTAGCTTGCTGTAAATACATAGCTTTATCTTACTTTCAAACCTTATGAGCTAGTCTGGTGATTTTATTTTGGTGGGTAACTTTAATCCCACCACAGGGACTTTGAAGGTCAGATAGTTCCAACCTCCCTTCCATAGGCAGGAACAGCCTCCACTAGATCAAGTTGCTGAAGGCCTCATTCAACCCAGCCTTGAGCATCTCCAAGGAGGGATGTTGTTAATATATTTAATAGTATTTAGCTGGGTGTGAATTACAGGTGGGGTTTCACTTTCTGTTAATTAAAAAAAAAAAAAAAAGAGATCTAATTTTTCAGTGGAGATTTGCAGGTCTCTGAATTGAACAGCTCCTGTTGGTTCTTTATATTTCCCCTGCAGGGATGGGGACTCCACCACTGCTCCTGAGCAGCGTGATCCAGGGCTTGAAAACCCTCTTGGAGAAGAAATTGTTGCTCGCATCCAACTTCAACCTCCGTCACTGGTAAGAGTGCAAATCTCTGCAGGTTTTATGGTGTTGACTGTCCTGTGTATGCACACAAGCTGAGAAGGTCAGTGCTACCAAGGTCATATGGGAAACTATGCAAAGGCATCACCAAAACTCATCACTAATGTGACAAGAGGAAACTATTTTCTCACCATGGCAGCTATCATACTGGGAGTCCATCCAGCTGGACCAGCAGGAGTTCACAAGCAGAACATTAAACACTATAACGAAGAGTTATAGAGATGTTTTAGTTTGCTTAATAATTGTGTTCCCTGAATGGAGATGTGGTCACTATATATGTGTCCCTGGAGACTTTCAAAACCTGTTTGTATCCATTCCTGTGCAACATGATCTAGAGGTACCTGCATTAGCAGGAGGGCTGGACTATATGATCTCCAGCGGTCCCTTCCAATTCTATGACTCTAAGAGAAGCTATTATACATTGACCTGCATGTGATAACAGATGCCACAATGCATTTGGGATCATCTTCATGGTTCCACATCATTCAACCTCCCCATGAAGACAGAGACAACAGAAAGTGCAGTAGATGCAATGTTAAGGTAAGAACTGTCATTTCCATACTGAGAAAGCTATATATTTGATTGTGGAAAAAGGGTTTTTCTGCTAGGAAGGCCTACTTAGAAGCTACTCAAAGTTTTCATTCAAAGGCAATTCCACCAATTAATTCTCTGTACTTTACTTGCCTTTACTTGGCAGTGAAAAATGAGACCCTGGCACATGCTGCTTGCTAGCATTAAGCAGTCCTTCAACAACAAGCTTGAGGTCTGGATATAGCTACAAGACAGCACTAATAGCACAGGATCAATGACTTCCTGTGACTCAGGCTAGAGGTCAAATCTATACATCCTTTGACCTCTCTGCAATTTTTGACACAGCCACTGATTACTGTTGATCCACTAACAGACTCCAATAGCATAAATAATGTATGACTCCTTTCACTTCAATTATGCATCTCAAGCAAGGCCTTAAATGTAGACAACAGATGTTACTTTCCCCCAGAGCCACGTATGTACCAGGTGCAAAGATTGATGCAGGCACCCTCCCTCAGCAGCCCATCCCTACAAGTGACCTGAAGAAACAATACAAGACTCCCATCCTTATATTGGTTGCTATACCACCCTTCTGTAAAGGGAAATCTTTTAGGATAACACAACCCAGAGAAAATTTTAGGCTTATCTCTATGCTTGGCTCTTGTTGAGAAGAAAAGAAAATATTTGTGATTTAGTCTAGGTGATCCTTCTCTAACAGTGGCAGTTGGGTAGGGTTTATTGTTGACCTGTTTGTTGGACTCATTGATCTTAAAGGTCTCTTCTAACTAGAATGATTCTATGATTTTTGGACAACTGATTTAGCTTAGTATCAATACACTTCTAAGTGAAATCAGGCAGATATTCCAATTCATTCCATCTCTGTAGCCTCTTTTGGACTCTTAACCAGTATTTCCCTCTCCCTTTTGAACTGCAGAGCACAGAACTGGACACTCTGGATGCTTTCAGATTTTCTTGTTACTGAATCATTTTCATGGGAAGTGAGGAACCAGTCCACTTGTGTTCTGTGCAACATTTCTCATGTAATGTCAACCTTCAGAGACCTTGCAGCCCAACAATCTTAATAAAATACAGTGATGGTTAATGGCTCTGGAAGTTGACACAGCAATGGGCTGGACAAAGTGTTGTAGAATATGATATTTCTTCAACCTTTCAAATGCTTTTACTGAGCAATGTGAATTTGGGACTAATTCCCACCTGTGGAAACAAAACACCGTAATGATAGCTTAGTTTTATTACAGGAATTTCTTTTCTTTCTTACTTGGCTTATTGCCTACTCTGTACCTCTGAAATGGTTCACAAAGAGCATATAAACCTTTTCAAATGGAAACCTGTGCTGCAGGAATCCCTTACCATGAAATAGAAACGTTTGGACATGCTATTAGCAAAGATGAGAGGGTGCCAAACATTTGAGAGAAACTTTGTTGCTCTCATTCAGTCCTTGGTAATTAATGTGATTGAGATTTCTTAGTCATTTTACAGGATGATTTTATGGCAAATGAGGCTCTGAGTGACTGTTTGCATAAGAAGTGATATCTCTCTAGGCCAAGGGGACAAGATTCTCCATGGAGTGCATGAAGAGTCAGGTCTGAGAGCCCAGAAGAGAGTCTTGTGCTGATCAAACTGGACCTTTCCTAATGAATTAAGCACTTGTGCTATGCAGCTTGAACAGAGTCTGAGCTCTGTTAAATCCTGTTCCTTGAATGAACCAGAATTGAGTATCTAATGGGGTGATTCATGGTACTGGAGCAGGACTTCTGACAAAGTGATAGGACTAGGGGTGATGGCTTCAAGCTTGAAAAAAGATCAATTTAGATGAAGTTGAGGAGGAATTTTTCCTCCGTGGATACGGTGAGGCACCAGAACAGGTTGCCCAGAGAAGCTATGGAGGCTCCAAGCCTGGAGGCTCCAGGCTAGGCAAAGCCTTGAGCAACCTGATCTAGTGGAAGGTGTCCCTGGCCATGGCAGGGGGTTGGAACTAAATGACCTTTAAGGTCCTTTCCAGCCCAAACCTGTCAATGAAGATATAAGAGAAAAACATCTCTAGGCAATTTGGATACAAATATGGGTACATTTACCTCATTTTCTTCACTAGAAAACATGTAGAAAATTCTTTGATTACAAAAGATTTTGATATGCTTAAGAAATAAACTGCAGTTGTTCAGGATTATTTCAGTGGAATAGAGATGATGAGGATGGTGACAAATAGAGCTTTTTTCACACTAGCAGAACAGAATCCTGTTATTAAGCAACAAAATGGCTAATCCAGATTTGGTTCTATTTACAAACTTAAATCAGGTAAATTACAGCAACTGTTTAGAGCTATTAACTACACTTAAAGCTGGCAGGCATTCCTTGTAGTTTGGTTCAACGATGCAGATATATTCCACCTTGCAAAAAAAATGGTAATATATTCAAATGAAGGGTTATCCAAAGGTCTAATTATATTAAAGGAGCTCTGTTTATTTTCTGATTAATCACATTGATCAAACCATGCAAAGCAACAGCAGCCTGCACATTGAATCATAGAATCAAGCAGGTTGGAAGAGACCTCCAAGATCATCCAGTTCAACCTAGCACCCAGCCCTAGCCACTCAACTAGACCATGGCACTAAGTGCCTCAGCCAGGCTTTGCTTCAACACCTCCAGGGACAGTGACTCCACCACCTCCCTGGGCAGCCCATTCCAATGCCAATCACTCTCTCTGGCAACAACTTCTTCCTAACATCCAGCCTATACTTCTCCCAGCACAACTTGAGACTGTGTCCCCTTGTTCTATTGCTGGTTGCCTGAGAGAAGAGACCAACCCCACCTGGCTACATGGTCTCATACTCCTAATTGTGGTATAATGTTTAAGGTGGTACAACATAGACACAGTGTAAGTGTCTTGGTCTAGACAATTCAACTTCAAAACTGCCCATCTTGAGGTGGTTCCTGTGTGTAGTTTTTTTCCCCATCATTTTGAAGTACGGATGGAAAAAAGTATCTGAGAGATGGTCAGATGGTTAGGTCATCTGAGAGGATGACCTTTAGTTTCCCAAGATTTAAAAAAAATCATTTGTCTTGTTAGAAATAGACCATAGAGTCATAGAAGTGTCAACCTAAGAACAGCATGGCCATCTAACTTAGATGTCTGAGGTAGGCTTAAAGAAATTGCTTCAATTCCTCAGGAGTGTTTGTGTGTAATAAAAGATTCAGTACAATTCCTGCCCAAAAGGTAGCATTTCCAATTCACAGGAAATGTCACTTTTTACAAGTTCCCATGGACTGGAAATTCAGTTTTGTCAGAGACAGAATCAAGTGGCTCTAATGCAAGTGGTGTTTAAGGTCCTGAGCTGATGAGACTCCACACGTCATCGCTAATTGAGACAGCCACTTAAGAATGCTGCTTAATCACCCTGAGATTCTCCTAAGCAACAGGCTATGGACTACTGGAACAAATTTCTTTCCTGTAGGAGTGGTCAGGCAGGTCAGTGGTGGAATCACTATCATAGAATTAGTCAGGGTTGGAAGGGGCCACAAGGATCATCTAATTCCAACCCTCCTGCCATGGGCAGGGACATCCTAGCCTAGATCAGGCTGGCCAGAGCCTCATCCAGCCTGGCCTTAAACATCTCTAGGGATGGGACCTCAACCATCTCCTGGGCAAACCATTCCAGGCTCTCACCACTCTCATGGTGAAGAACTCATTCCTCACGTCCAGTCTGAATCTACTCATCTCCAGCTTCGCTTCATCCCCCCTAGTCCTGTCACTGCCTATCCCTGGATGTGCTCAAGGGAAGGGTGGTTTTGGCACTTTGGGATGTGGTTTAATGGTCATAGCGGTGCTAGGTTGACCACCAAAAATCCATCAACTAATACCTTTGTAGGAGAATGTTAGAGGTGATCCAAATGCTTATGAAACTGTCCTGGACATGGATGCTAAAATCTTGTGAACATGGACTTGGAAGAGTCTGCTTGGTGGGCTTATCTCAGAGTTGCCCATCCTACAACTCTGAGAAGCAGGGACTGGGGATTGTGAGTATCTCACTTTGAGTGGTCATTTGGCACCCCAGTGCTGGGATTGAGTTTGAGAACTGGTTGGAATAGATTGCCCAGGGAGGTGGTGCAGTCACTGTCCTTGGAGGTGTACAAGAAATATGTGAACATGCCACTTTGGGACATGGTTTAACAGCCATGGTGGTGCTACATTGATGGTTGGACTGGGTGAACTTAGGGGCATTTTTCAAATGAAACAATTGTATGATTCTGTGTCAAAACAGAAATGCTACTGCAACTGAGCTTTCTCAGGACTGGGTGTCCTGATGGGAAGTTATATAAGTGAATTTTAGTACTTAGATGCCATTCCTATCTGGAATTTTGGTGTGACTGCATTTCCTTGTTGATCTCATCACTGAGCAGAATCTGCACAGCCCAAACTGCTGAAGCCCTGTCTCGCAGGTTCTCCCAGAGGAGAAACCTTGGAAGGCAACAGTGTGGCCTCTTTTACAATGTCAGTGCTTGTGGAGGGGTTCATCTGATGTGGCTTCTTGTGCCATGTAGCCTCTTGCATGCTTTTCTGCTGCTTCTGCTGCTTTTGCTCTTTGTATCCATGGAATTGGATTGGAATTAGAATGAACTAATCCTTGATTAAGGGTTGAAAGTTTATGAAAAGCCAACAAGTCAGCGTTTGTGAATTAAATGTAACAAGGGACAGCAATGTCCCCTCGTGGTCCAGAACGGCAGTGGTATTCTTGGATGCATTAGGAAGAGTGTGACCAGCAGATCGAGGGAGGCTCTCTTCCCCTTTTCTCTGCCCTAGTGATGTCTCATCTGGAGTATTGTGTCCAGTTCTGGGCTCCCCAGCTTAAGAGGGACAGGGAACTACAGGAGAGAGTTCAGGGTAGGCTATGAGGATGATGAAGGGGCTGGAAGATCTGTCTGATGAGGAAAGGCTGAGAAGCCTCGTGCTGTTTAGCCTGGAGAAGAGAAGGCTGAGAGAGGATCTGATCAATAAATGTTAACAAGATTGGGCCAGTCTCTTTTCACTGATGGCCAGGGTTAGGATGAGGGGCAATGGACACAAAATGGAACACAGGAAGTTCCACTTCAACATGAGGAAAAACTTTTGCTCTGAGGTTGCTGGAGCACTGGATCAGGCTGCCCAGAGAGGTTGCAGAATCTCCTTCTCTGGAGACTTTCCATGCTCACCTGGACATGTTTCTGTGTGGTTTGCCCTAAGCAGTCCTGTTTTGGTAGTGGGGCTGGATTGGTTGATCTCCAGAAGTCACTTCCAATGCCTACCATTCCATGAAATGTGATAAAACCACTAAATAGGTCCATCACTGGTGCAGGTATCTACACTTACATTACACCTAACTTATAAACATACTAATAAATGTGCCTTAATAATCAAATGTTAAAGCTGTAGATTGCAGTACAGTACAACTGATCTTGCAGTACACACCAATGCAAGTTTTTTAAGGTAATAAGCATGCTTTGCATGCAGAAGGAATGTACACAAATCCCATCTACAAAGAGGATTAATCCATTATGTAAATCTAAAGTTGTCAAAGTGATATATTATAACTATTTCTACTGTCAGCTGTTCCACATAGCACAAATTCAGCAATGTACTCTTCCTGGTAGGGGAGAGTATATAAATATTATACCAAGTATTTATTAATGTTAGTGATTTCTATAGCTCCTATTGCAATTATTGATACAGGGATTAATGCACAAAACAGAAGATGAAAATCAAAAGCTAAGAAAAGTAATATCATGTTCATGATCTGATTATAAATTGCTCTCTGTGAAGGAATGACATGACTCAGAATTGCTGCTGGATGCCAGCCTTTAATCAGGGGGGTCATGTTTAGAAACCAGAGCAGGTGGGAGGGAACCAAATGTCATTAGTGATGGCTGCAATCTATGTGAAAAAGATGTAGTCTTCAGCCCTTGCTGTGCTGCATATGAAAGAGAGAAGGAAAGAAGGAAGAGAGAGGGAGTGAGAGGGAAAGAGAGGGAGTGAGAGGGAAAGAGAGAGTGAATGAAGGGAGGGAGGGAGAGAAAGAAAGAGAAAAAGAATCTCTCTAAATGGATACTAATTTGTACCTCACTTACATTCTGGAATAAACTGCCCGGACATGTTATGGATTCTCCTTCTCTAGAGACTTTCCAAACTCACCCAGACATGTTCCTGTGTGGCCTGCTCTAGGTGATCCTGCTTTGGCAAGAGGGTTGGACTTGAAGAGTTCTCTCCCAAGCCTTAGCATTCTATGAAGTGAAAAAGTGGGGTTCTAGTTAATATTTTCCCCTAGGCTTGAGCAGCTTGATCTTTTCTCCTAAGCTCTTTCACTTAGTAAAACTGCTTTGGCAAGGAAGGGTTGCAATCAATGATCTCCAGAGAGCCCTTCCAACCCCTACCATTCTGTGATTCCCTCTGAGGAGTACATACACTACCTTTTTTTGGCATCCAGCACTAGTCATTGAGTGTTTCATCCTTCCTTTCCCACAGAAGATATTTCTGGGGCTTAGGAGAAAAGATTTTTCCTGTTATCATTCATGCTCTCTGTTTGTTTGTTTCCTGGCATGATGGATGTGAATTTACATTGCTAGAACTGTAGCAGTTCAATACAAATGCTATTCAAATACTTTAACGATATTCTGGCCATGGAAACTTCTTTTAGCTATCTCTTGTTGTATCTACTTTCTTTTTAAAGGGCAAAAGAATACGTGTTGCTGTGTCCTGGCAGTGATACTTCTTCTCAAACAATAGGAAAAGTCAGAGCTCTGAGTCAGAGCCTACAAAATGTATTAACCATTTCATCTGTGTTTGGGTTGCACCAAAAAGAAAGGTACAGCAGTACCTTAGACAACAGTTTGAAGTCAACATACAGAAGTTTGAAGGGATTGACCAGCTATGTAGACATGAAATGATAGTAAAATAAGTAGGTTATCTTTTCTCCTAGGTTTTTGATGACTGACCTCTGCAGATTCCTTCTTCAAAATACACCCCCAGTTTCAGTGATCTGAATGTTGACATAGTACAGTAATACATGGAGTGCTACAGTGTGCTGGAGTTTGTAGGAGGTTGGTTGGAGAGCAATGAAGTTCTGTAGAGGAGAAAGAAAGAGAATCAGAGAGAGAGAATCAGAGAGAATCAACCAGGTTGGAAGAGACCTCAGAGATCATCCAGTCCAACCTAACACCCAGTCCCAGCCATGGCACCAATTGCCTCAGGCTTTTCTTGAACACCTCCAGGGACGGTGCCTCCACCACCTCCCTGGGCAGCCCATTCCAATGCCAATCACTCTCTGTGAAGAACTTCCTCCTAACATCCAGCCTATACTTCCCTAACAACTTGAGACTGTGTCCCCTTGTTCTGTTGCTGGTTGCCTGGCAGAAGAGACCAACCCCCACCTGGCTACAGCCTCCCTTCAGGGAGCTGCAGACAGCAATGAGGTCACCCCTGAGCCTCCTCTTCTCCAGGCTGCACACCCCCAGCTCCCTCAGCCTCTCCTCATAAGGTTTGTGTTCCAGGCCCCTCACCAGCTCTGTTGCCCTTCTCTGGACACCTTCCAGCACCTCAACATCTCTCTTGAATTGAGGGGCCCAGAACTGGACACAGCACTCAAGGTGTGGCCTGACCAGTGCTGAGTACAGGGGAAGAATAACCTCCCTTGTCCTACTGGCCACATTGTTCCTGATACAGGCCAGGATGCCACTGGCTCTCTTGGCCACCTGGGCACACTGCTGGCTCATCTTCAGCTACTATCCATCAGTACCCCCAGGTCCCTTTCTTCCTGGCTGCTCTCCAGCCACTCAGTCCCCAGCCTATAGCGCTGCTTGGGGTTGTTGTGGCCAAAGTGCAGAACCCTGCACTTGGCCTTGTTAAATCTCATCCCATTGGCCTCTGCCCACCCATCCAGCCTGTCCAGGTGCCTCTGCAGGGCTCTCCTACCCTCTAACAGATCATCATCTGCTTCTAGCTTGCTGTCATCTACAAACTTACTGATGCTGGACTCAATCCCCTCGTCCAGGTCATCAATAAAGATATTGAACAGGACTGGGCCCAGCACTGATCCTTGGGGAACACCACTTGTGACTGGCTGCCAACTGTATGTGGCACCATTCACCACTACTCTCTGGGCCCAGCCTTCCAGCCTGTTCTTGACTCATATCAGAGTGAATCTGTCCTAGCCACAAGCTGCCAGCTTTGGCATAGAATCAACCAGGTTGGAAGAGATCTCTAAGATCATCCAGTCCAACCTATCCCCCAGCCCTACATTTTACACATTTCTTCTGAAATGGGATCAGGAGAGAGTAAAGCATCAAGGAGTGCCCAGTGGCTCAGCATGCAGTACCTAGAGCCAACTCTATGGTCTGAGGCCTGGCTTAATCAGTGACTACTCTGAGCTCTGTCTGAAGTTATAGTTGAGGTTTGAGTGTTACCTTTGTGTTTCATTATGCTTAATTCTGCCATGATGTTTGCTTCAAGACTGCAGAACCTTCTTGATGATTGTGTCCTTGGAACAGACAGAGAGGTTTCAAAGAAAAATGTATTTTTGAAGAACTGCCCTTTTTTTCTTTCTTTTTTTTTTTCCAGAGTAGCATTTAATTAGAGAAAATAGGCAGTAATTAAACTTCCCTTCAAAACCAACAAAATCTGTCAGCGCTGAGCAGCTGAATGTTGCTTGACATTCTCTTTCACTCATGTGAGAGATGCTACAGAAGATATCTTAATATCTTGAGTCTTTAAATTGCCTTTTTTTAGCTTTGAAGTGGTTGTTGTTTTTCCCTGGATCATTGTTGATTGTGTCACAAAGGTCTTTTATTTTTGCTTTCTGCAAATACTGAGTCAAAGCATCTTGATTGTTTTTCTTTGACCATGGGAGCAAAAATCCTGAACAATAGAGTTTGTGTTTGTAAAGCAGCAGTATGATGAACAGGAAGATGATAAATTCTTTGCTGGATTCCAGGAAAGAAGATGGCTTTATCTAATTATCAGGTACCTTTCCCTCTAGGAGATCTTTGGCTTTCAAGAGTGTTAACCTTCCCTTCCTGGCAGTACCAGGATACCTCCATTCTGGTAAAATTCCTACTGCTGAGATTTCAAAATTGCAGTCAACTGCCTCCTCTAGTTAGAGCATCAGACTTTCTATCCACATCTCAAGTTGCTTTACAGAAATTGCTTCTTGTTCATAGAATCAACCAGGTTGGAAGAGACCTCCAAGATCATCCAGTCCAACCTAACACCCAGCCCTAGCCACTCAACTAGACCATGACACTTAGTGCTTCAGCCAGGCTTTGCTTGAACACCTCCAGGGATGGTGACTCCACCACCTCCCTGGGCAGCCCATTCCAATGCCAATCACTCTCTCTGGCAACAACTTCATGCTAACATCCAGCCTATACTTCCCCTGGCACAACTTGAGACTGTGTTCCCTTGTTCTATTGCTGGTTGCTTGGGAGAAGAGACCAACCCCCACCTGGCTACAGCCTCCCTTCAGGTAGTTGTAGACAGCAATGAGGTCACCCCTGAGCCTCCTCTTCTCCAGGCTAAACAACCCCAGCTCCCTCAGCCTCTCCTCATAGGGTTTGTGTTCCAGGCCCCTCACCAGCTTTGTTGCCCTTCTCTGGACATGTTCCAGCACCTCAACATCTCTCTTGAACTGAGGAGCCCAGAACTCAAGGTGTGGCCTGACCATTGTTGAGTACAGGGGAAGAATAACCTCCCTTGTCCTACTGGCCACACTATTGCTGAGCCAGGCCAGGATGCCATTGGCTCTCTTGGCCACCTGGCCACTCTGCTGGCTCATGTTCAGCTACTATCTATCAGTACCCCCAGGTCCCTTTCCTCCTGGCTACTTTCCAGCCACTCTGTCCCCAGCCTGTAGCACTGCTTGGGGTTGTTGTGGCCAAAGTGTAGAACCCTGCAGTTGGCCTTGTTAAATCTCATCCCATTGGCCTCTGCCCACCCATCCAGCCTGTCCAGGTCCCTCTGCAGGGCTCTCTTACCTTCCAACAGATCAACACCTGCTCCTAGCTTGCTGTCATCCCTAATACCTTACCTTGTTGAGACAGAAGGAAATTTTATATGGATTCTGGTATTTTGGGGCTACAAAGTGCCTTCTGTAAACTCACTGTGCAAGGAAGGGACAAGCTGGATGGGCTGCATGGAGATTGGGTTTTTGCTGATCTGCTCTTTAAGGCAGGTTTCTCAGAGCTCTGCTGTTAACATTTTAGAGGGACTCTCATTACTCCCCTTTTCATTTCTTTCAGTTTGCCTCTGTAGACTGATGTGATACAGGAGGGAGGTGAGGCCAAGCAAAAGACCTACCTACCACCTGATTTATAGCAGAGTAAAGCTGTGTTTGTAGCTTAGTCTTTTCCATTTTCTGACTTTCTTAAATGTCTAAATTTGCCCATAATATCTTGTGTAGAATTCCTGACCAAATTTAAGCTTGTAAATAAACCTAAACCAGTTCTGTATATAGTTTGAGGGTGGGGTTTTTTTGGGGAAATTAAAAGTAATTCTATTTTTAGAATTCCCACCTCTGCCAATTAGTTCCCCAAACCTCTCTACAACACTGCTTCAGCAACCTAGGAGTAAGGACTTTTTTCTTCACACTTAGAAGGAACATCCTGTGTTTCAGTTTCTGTCCATTGAGCCTTGTCCTATCACAGGACATGACTGAAAAGAGACACCCACTCTTAAGATATATTCAAACACTGATCATATCCTCTCTCAGTCTTTTCTTCTCCAGGCTAAACAGCCCCAGGGTTTCTCAGCCTTTCCTAACCCCAGCCCCTTCATCATCCTTGTAGGCTCTGTTGGACTCTCCCCAGTAGTTCACTGTCCCTCTTGAACTGGAGAGCCCTAAACTGGACACAAAGCTCCAGATGAGAGCACACTAGGGCAGAGAAAAGAGGCAGGAAATGTACCTATCTGGGTAGCCACAGAATGTCACTAAATCAGATGAGATTTTAGCATACTTGGTGAGTATTATTGCTTGATGTGGTTGAAAAGAAATGTCCAGGAGCGAGCACTGTGTTCCAGTTTCATTTTCTTCAGAGCATGTGGAAATTGCTTTGTAGATGAGTTGGTGGTTCAGTGGCAGATTTTTTTGGCTGTGAGTTTGTTGTAATCATTATTATTATTTAATATGAATAGTTCAGCTATGAGCAAAAACTCTGTCATGCACTTAAAATACTGAAAAGTCCTTCTTCAGAGCTCTGGTTGGAAATTCCTGCATGAATACTGGCTTCAGTTTTGGGCTTCCCAGTGAAGGAAAGACAATGAGGTGGCAAGAGAAGGCAACTAAGCTGATGGGGGGTCTGGAGAACAGGTCTGGTGAGGAGCAGCTGAGAGAAGTGGAGCAGTTTAGTCTGGAGAAGAGGAGGCTGAGGGAGACCTCACTGCTCTCTATAGATCCCTGAGAGGAGGTTGGAGTGAAGTGGCATTCAGTCTCTTCTCTAGTATCAGATGACAGAACAAAATCAAATGGTCTGGAATTGTGCCAGGGAAGGTTTAGGTAGGAGATTAGGAAAACTTTCTTTGCTGCAGGAGTGGTCAGGAATGTCCAGGCTGCCAGGGAGGTGCTAATTTCACCATCTCTGGAGGTGCTCAAGAAACACGTGCACATGGCATGCTCTTCCAACAGAAACAATTCTGTGATTCCATGTGTGAGGGATGCTGTACCTTTTATTTAATTCACCTTGACTTCCTTGGTAGCCCTCTGAACAGCTTTTTTTATTGCCTTAGGAGTATAGCTGGTTCACTACAGTGTCTTCACAAAAAGCATTATCCATCATGGTTTTACTACTGAAAGAGAAGGAGGCATCCTCCTTGCTTAGAAATATTTCTCTGCCTGGTTTTTGAATCACTATTATTAGTAAGACTGACTTTGCAGAGTGCTCTTTTTGTTGTGTTTTCATTTCTGTGAAACTTAATTCTGACATTCCAAGGGATTTTTAATTTTTTTTTTCCCAAAGAAATTGAATTAAATTAGCTCAGAATCATAAAATTGTTTCAGTTGGAAGAGAACTTTAAGATCATGGTGTCCAACTATTAACCTAACACCACCATGGCCACTAAACCATGTCCCAAAGTGCCATGTCCACATGTTTCTTGAACACCTCCAGGGGTGGTGATTTCACCTCCCTCAGCAGCCTGCTCCAATGCCTGACCACTCTACCAGGAAAGAGCTTCTTCTTAATGCCCTGTATAAACCTCCCCTGTCTCAATTTCAGGTCATTTCCTCTTGTTCTATCACCTGATACTAAAGAGAAGAGACCACCTCACTACACCCTCCTTTTAAGTAGTAGTAGAGAGCAAGGTGATCTGTGGGATCTCTGAAAAGCTGTACCCCCTTTTCTTCCAAGTTCATAGAATCAACCAGGTTGGAAGAGACCTCCAAGATCATCCAGTCCAACCTAGCACCCAGCCCTATCCAATCAACCAGACCATGGCACTAAGTGCCTCATCCAGTCTTTTCTTGAAGACCCCCAGGGACGGTGCCTCCACCACCTCCCTGGGCAGCCCATTCCAATGCCAGTCACTCTCTCTGTGAAGAACTTCTTCCTAACATCCAGCCTATACCTACCCTGGCACAACTTGAGACTGTGTCCCCTTGTTCTATTGCTGGTTGCCTGGCAGAAGAGGCCACCCCCCACCTGGCTACAATGCCCCTTCAGGTAGTTGTAGACAGCAATGAGGTCATCCCTGAGCCTCCTCTTCTCCAGGCTAAACACCCCCAGCTCCCTCAACCTCTCCTCATAGGATTTGTGCTCCAGGCCTCTCACCAGCTTTGTTGCCCTTCTCTGGACATGTTCCAGCACCTCAACATCTCTCTTGAATTGAGTGGCCCAGAACTGGACACAGCACTCAAGGTGTGGCCTGACCAGTGCTGAGTACAGGGGAAGAATAACCTCCCTTGTCCTGCTGGCCACACTGTTGCTGATACAGGCCAGGATGCCATTGGCTCTCTTGGCCACCTGAGCACACTGCTGGCTCGTCTTCAGCCTACTATCTATCAGTACCCCCAGGTCCCTTTCCTCCTGGCTGCTCTCCAGCCACTCAGTCCCCAGCCTGTAGTGCTGCTTGGGGTTGTTGTGGCCAAAGTGCAGAACCCTGCACTTGGCCTCATTAAATCTCATCCCATTGGCCTCTGCCCACCCATCCAGCCTGTCCAGGTCCCTCTGCAGGGCTCTTCTACCTTCCAACAGATCAACACCTGCTCCTAGCTTGGTGTCATCTGCAAACTTACTGATGCTGGACTCAATCCCCTTGTCCAGGTCATCAATAAAGATATTGAACAGGACTGGGCCCAGCACTGATCCCTATGGAACACCACTAGTGACAGCTGCCAACTGGATGTGGCACCATTCACCACCACTCTCTGGGCTCTGCCATCCAGCCAGTTCTTGATCCAGCACAGAGTGAATCTGTCCAAACCATGAGCTGCCAGCTTGACTAGGAGCTTCATCTTCTGTAAAGCCATCCTTGCACTGTAGTCATCATTTAAGCTTCCTCCTTTTTTATTTCTGAGAAAAGTATCTAATAATTTTAAGATTTGTTGAGCATTCAGGGAAAAAGTAAATATGACTTAGAGGGGAAAAAAAAACAAACTCTAATTTGGCAAAATGGCGTTCTAGGTATTTTTCTGACTGATTGTAATGATTTGAGAATGATGTGCTTCAAAACTTGAAAGTTAACTGATGTGTATAACATTTTGTGGTGAAAAGAGGAGTTTTTAAGTGTGAGAGACCAGTGGCCCACCCTGTCTCCTGTAGCCATCTAGGTATGCTCTCAGGACCTCTAGCTCTCTGCTGACTGATGAGGAGGCATGTACCTACACTGAAAAAGGGCTCACCTGCAAGTCTGCTCAAACAAGGTGCTTGAGTTCCATGAACTTCTTGTTCTGCTTTGCTCTGTGACAGGTTTGTGTGTACCTTGTGTTTGCGTTACTGAGCCAGATCTGTCATTTTAAGCAGAGTTTTCTACTGTGCAGTTAGGAATCCTTTGTGTTGCCACATTACTAGCAGATGCCTTATTTCTTTAATAAAACTGTTAAATGATGTATGTATCTATAGAAACTAAATGCAGAATCACAGAAATACCTGCTGGATATCTGCTTTTGGGAAAAAAAAAACCATATTCCCAGTCTTCTGAGAGTAATAGAAATATTTTAGATTGTATTTTACCATGTAAGTATGGAGTTTTTACCCATTAAAATGATTCTGGTTTAGTTTAGTTTTGTTTTTTTTTTTTCATTGCCAAGCTAAAAAAAATCAAATATCTTTACTACTGGATATTAGGAAGAAATTCTTCACAGAGAGAGTGATTTCCCATTGGAATGGGCTGCCCAGGGAGGTGGTGGAGGCACCATCCCTGGGGGTCTTCAAGAAAAGATTGGATGAGGCACTTAGTGCCATGGTCTGGTTGACTGGCTAGGGCTGGGTGCTAGGTTGGACTGGATGATCTTGGAGGTCTCTTCCAACCTGGCTGATTCTATGATTCTACAGATCTGTGCAGAAGCTCTTCTAAGGTTTGGTGTATGTTCCTTGAACCTTTCTGGAAGTGTTTTTCTGTTAAAAGTTCCTTGTGTCTTTTCAGTAAAAGTAAGAGCCTCATGGGGAGCTGGAATTGTCGTGGAGGCTGTAACCAGGTGGGGGTTGGTCTCTTCTCCCAGGCAACCAGCAATAGAACAAGGGGACACAGTCTCAAGTTGTGCCAGGGAAAGTATAGGCTGGATGTTAGGAGGAAGTTGTTGCCAGAGAGAGTGATTGGCATTGGAATGGGCTGCCCAGGGAGGTGGTGCAGTAGTGGTACCTGGAGGTGTTCAAGCAAAGCCTGTCTGAGGCACTTGGTGCCATAGTCCCATGGTCTAGTTGATTGGCTAGGGCTGGGTGCTAGTTTGGACTGGATGATCTTGGAAGTCTCTTTCAACCTGGTTGATCCTATGATTCTAATTCTCATCCAGAGCCCACCATGTCAAAAATAGTGTAGAAGCCCAAGAACTAAGTGTGAGCTATGCTACACTTTCATGACTCCTTTTTGAGAGAGTCAAGTTCTTCTAGACTGTATCTCAGAACCGATGGCACTCGTAGTCAGAGTATTTTGGGATAAGATTCCTTTCTGAAAATGTCTTGAGGCTGGTAACCATTCTTCAAATGAGCTTTAAAAAATCATTTGATAGAACAGTTGTTTTTTTTTCTTCTAAAGTTGCATCAAGCTGTGATAGGTTTTTATATTACTGAAAGTTATTTGATACTTCCTTCTTAATGAAGAATGTTGTCCTAAAACAGAAAGAAACTGCACACAGTTTAAATTGATTCTTTTAATTTTCTTGCATGGACTAGCATCTGTTCTGCCTGACAGTCTGTATGATTTAAACCCTTCAGTCTACAGGAGTGAAATAATGTAAAGGATAAGCATAATTTTACTTAATGGGTACTGTGGTCATAGAATCACAGAATGGTAGGGGTTGCAAGGGACCTTTGGAGATCATCCAGTCCAAACTCCCTGCCAAAGCAGAATCATCTAAGGCAGGACACATGGGAACAGGTGGATTTGGAAAGCCTCCAGAGAAAGACAATCCACAACCTCTCTGGAGAGCCTGTTTCAGGGCTCCAGCAATCTCACAGGAAAGAAGTTTTTCCTTGTGTCGAGGTGGAACTTCCTGTGTTCAGTTTGCCCCTTGTCTTAGTACAGGGCACCAGTGAGAAGAGACTGGCCCCTTCTTCTTTACTACTACCCTTAAGATATTTGCTGATGTTGGTCAGATCCCTTCTCAGCCTTCTCTTCTCCAGGCTGAACAGGTCTCTCAGCCTGTCCTCATCAGACAAATGTTCTATTCTCTTAATCATTCTTATAGTCCTCTCTTGGATTCTCTCCAGTAGTTCTCTGTCTGTCTTGAACCTGGGAGCCCAGAACTAGACATAATACTCGAGATGAGGTCTCACTGGAGCATGCTGTAATGTCATCATATCAATTTGTCAGACCAAAGTTTCTATGTTGGCAACTGACTACCTGTTCTTATTCTGTCCAGAAGATACTGTACTTACCAGAGCTGACCAGAAAGGTCGTAGTCTGACAGCCCCAAGCCATTTCTCTTATCAATAATTTAGTGTAAAGCAGGAATGGTTGTTCATTTCTGTCTTCATGGTCCTTTTAGGACTTCAACTGAAACTAAATATTTTATGCAATTGTTTCTGCCTAGCATCTTGTCAAATGGAAAGGTGGGATTACTGAGTCCTGATATGATAACATTTTCAATTTAATCTTTCTCTAAAATTTATTCCTAACATTCCAAGGGATATGTTTTTGTAAAAGAAATGGAATGAAAGTAGCTAAATTAGGTGCTTCAATAGGTTCTCTGGAAAGCAATATCCCTCCTTCTTCTGAGTCCATCTTACATCATGTTGGTATTGTAATCATCGTTTGGCTTTCCTCATCTATCTGACTTCTTTCTCCATCCTCAATTTGCATGTCACAATATTTAGAAAACAAACAAACCCCCCAAAATTCAAACAATCAACCACCTAAAACCCCATCAAAAACCCTTTAAAATGATTAGTTGAGAATCTTTCTGGTGTATAGAACTTTGTTTCAATCCTAGAATAATTGTGTCTTATTTTGCCATCACTATTGTGAAGAACTGACACATTGATCCTTCTACCTTAACCAAGAGTTTATCTGCTAAGAAAATTGACTCACTTATATGGATCTGGAAATAATTAAAATCTTATTAATAAGATTAATTGAATTAATAGAAATATTTGTGTAAGATTAAGTAGTGAACTATTGAACATATTTTTTTTTAAGACATTATGGATCATAAAGCCACAGACTATCTCAAGTTGGAAGGGACTCACAAGGATCAAGTCCAATTCCCCACTCCTTGCAGAGGTACCTAAAACTAAGCCTATGACTAAGAGCATGCCCAGACATGCCTTGAACTCCAATAGACGTCCCTAAACAACTGGTTACAGTGGCTGACCAGCCCCTCTGTGTAGCACCTTTTCCAGTTCTGGGCTCCTCAATTCAAGAAAGATGTTGAGGTGCTGGAACATGTCCAGAGAAGGGCAACAAAGCTGGTGAGGGGCCTGGAGCACAAATCCTATGAGGAGAGGTTGAGGGAGCTGGGGTTGTTTAGCCTGGAGAAGAGGAGGCTCAGGGGTGATCTTATTACTGTCTACAACTACCTGAAGGGGTATTGTAGCCAGGTGGGGGGTGGCCTCTTCTCCCAGGCAACCAGCAATAGAACAAGGGGACACAGTCTCAAGTTGTGCCAGGGTAGGTATAGGCTGGATATTAGGAAGAAATTCTTCACAGAGAGAGTGATTTCCCATTGGAATGGGCTGCCCAGGGAGGTGGTGGAGGCACCGTCCCTGGGGGTCTTCAAGCAAAGACTGGATGAGGCACTTAGTGCCATGGTCTAGTTGATTGGTTAGGGCTGGGTGCTAGGTTGGACTGGATGATCTTGGAGGTCTCTTCTATCCTGGCTGATTCTATGATTCTATTCCTAATGCTGAGTTTGAACTTCTCTGATTCAGTTTCATATCATTGCTTACTGTGTCCTATTGCTGGTCACCAGAGACCAGCAACTGCCTCTCCACTGCCCTTCTTGAGGAACTTGTAGACAGAGATGAGGCCACCTGTGAGCCCTCTACTGTCCATGCTGAACAAGCAAAGCAACCTCAGCTCCTCCCCATAATTCTTGCCCTTTGTTGATTTCACTGTTCCTGATGCTGTTGCTTCTTGCTCACTGCAGGGTGGCTGGACTGGATGACCTTTAAAGGTCCTTTATCACTGTTATATTAGTCAGTGGTGGACAAAACAACATCAATAGAAGGATATGTGGATATCAAAGTAGCCAAAGCTGTTAATACTGTAGCAGCAGTCATTTTTTATGCCACTTTACAAATCATGGAAACTCTACAAGTTGTGGAATACAATGATTGGATAACATGTTGTTTTTAACATTCTGGTTGGTAACAGTGAGGTGTTTGCTATCCTGGCACAGACTACTTTCAGTTCTTTGTTCTAAATTTACTATGCTTCTGTACTAATGTTACAGTTTACTATGTTTCTAACCTCAATCTTGTGTCAAGGCTACACAGGGATGCACTCTAGCTGACTCCCTCCCTTGATTCTCACAGTCCCTTCCAACCCAAAACACTCTGATTCTATAACGCTCAAAGATTCCAGTAGCAATAACCAATTTTTCCTCCTAAAACACATATATTTTTCTAATGTGATAAATGTAAAATCTTTGGAAAAGATGATGTTGATGTTCTCCTCAGAGAAGTTGTTTAGTTTGGGTTTTGGACTTTTTTTCTTTAGTGTGATTTAATCACTGAGCTGACATCAGTCCATAAAGAATAAGAATCCAAAGTCCTCACTATTCAGGCAACTGCCCAAGCCTTCCACAGGCTTCTAGAGGTGAAATATCCTTGCAGATACTTGTCCTATCCTCTAGACTCATGAAAGCTGTTGTTCTCACCCCCTGTTCAATTACTTCCCTCTCAATGACTTTTAAAGCATTTTACACACGTTGAAAAAGTAACGTCAGGAAACAAGAGAAAACCACCTCAGAATAGTGGTTGTGGGCATACTCCTGGGAGATGCAAGACATAGGTTCAAATCCTCCCAATTAATTGTGTGGCTCTTAAACCCTAGATAAGTAACTGACTGAAAAGAAAAGAGAAAAATATAGCTTTAAATATTTCCAATAATAGAGGAAGGTGAATGTCATTTGTGGTTTCAGCAGTGAAAATTTTGCTTGTGTCTGAGAGCCACAAAGATGATCAGAGAGTTGAAGTGCGTCTCCTGTGGGTATAGGCTGAAAGAACTGGGGTTTGTCAGCCTGGACAAAGAAAGGCTCTGGGGAGATCTTACAGATGCATTTCAATATCTGAAAAAGACCTAAAGGAAGGCTGGGGAGGGACTGCTTAGAAGGATTTGCAGTGATAGGACAAAGGGCAGTAGTTTGAAACTGGAGCAGGGTAGATTTAAGTTGGACATTAGGAGACAGTTCTTCACAGTGAGGACATACATTGCTCAAAGATGTGGTTGAGGCCCTGTCCCTGGAGACATTGAATACCAGACTTGATGTAGCCCTGGACAGCCTGGTCTAGTTAGAGGTGTCTTGGCTGACTGCGGGGGGTGTGGACAAGATAACCTTTGAGGGTGCCTTCCGACCCAATGAAATCTGTGAACCCGTGATCATAGAATCATAGAACCAACTAGGTTGGAAGAGACCTCCAAGATCATCCAGTCCAACCTAGCACCCAGCCCTAGCCACTCAACTAGACCATGGCACTAAGTGCCTCATCCAGTCTTTTCTTGAACACCTCCAGGGATGGTGACTCCACCACCTCCCTGGGCAGCCCATTCCAATGCCAATCACTCTCTCTGGCAACAACTTCCTCCTAACATCCAGCCTATTACTTCCCCTGGCACACCTTGAGACTGTGTCCCCTTGTTCTGTTGCTGGTTGCCTGGCAGAAGAGACCAACCCCCACTTGGCTACAGCCTCCCTTCAGGTAGTTGTAGACAGCAATGAGGTCTGCCCTGAGCCTCCCCTTCTCCAGGCTGCACACCCTCATCTCCCTCAGCCTCTCCTCACAGGGCTGTGATACAGATGATAGATACAGTTGGCTCCTTACTGCTTTTCCAAGATATGATCTAACTCTACTTTTTTTAAGAAGCCACACATAAAAGTGTTTCAATTAAGTGTTATTATGACATTAGACTGATTGTCCCTTGAGCTACATTCCCTGCAGCTATGTCCTGCATGCTGTTAAGCCCATCTGTCCCCAAGGGCTAGTAATTAAATTTTATTTCCTTCTTCCAAACTGTTTACCTTGATCATAATTCTGATATGACATCTCTTATTGCGTCTCTGAATTTGTGGGGGTCTATATGGTGGATCAGTGTGATGCTTCTGATAATTTCTCTAGAGTGAGCACCCTAAAGAATGGTAAGGGCTTTGAATCTCAAAATATTTGTTATATCAGTATTGTACATTGTAGACATCCAGTATATCATCATAGAATGGGTTGAGTTGGAAGGAACATAAAGATCATCTACTTCCAAATTCTCGGCCACAGGTAGAGACACTGTCTGCTAGACCAGGTTGCAAAAACCCTCATTATAAAAAATGTCTTCCTAATATCTGGTCTAAATCTACCCTCTTCCAGCTTAAAGCAATTCCCACTTCTATCACAAGGTCTTGTAAAAAGTCCTTCCCCAGCTTTCACGTCATCCCCTTCAGGTGAAGGTCACTATAAGGTCTCCTCAGAGCCTTCTCTTTTCCAGGCTGAACAGCCTGAACTCTGAACTCGTAACTGAACTCTTCAGTGCATTAAAAGCTCAGACTAAAACCAAATTAGAGCAAGTTTGTGAACAAAATTGTCCCCTACTAACTTTGTGTTCCAGTGGAGTGAGTCTTTCTATCAGACTGTTCACAATATAGCAACATTCAGTAGCTTCCAGGTTGCAAAACCTCTGTACAACTCTCTGTGGATCTCAGGAGTTCTCCTCTTCCTGCCATCCCAGTAACCTGGTTGTTGGCTCTCTCATTATTTCAGCAGCCTCTAATTCTTTGTGTATGCCTCAGGTTCCCTTCAAGCTTTCTTTGCTCGTTCATAGCTTGTTCTCACATAGCCCATTGCAAGAGGCTCCCTTAGCCTTCTCTTTAGCTGTGTTCTTCCATCCAGTCTCATAACCTCCCTTGTGAGAGAAGACAATCTTTTTTTTTCCAACAGCTCATGGTATGTGAAAGTGAGCTGCAATCAATTTAAATGGATACTACAACTATAGAGTTTTCAGTCCAACAGACAGAACACTCTTCTCTTATTCTCTTTAGCATCTTCACTGTGGTGGTTAATTTTCTAGATTTCTGAGCTACTATCTCAGGAGGGGCTTCAGATACCTCTGGAGATCCACTGAGTTGGCACAAGGGCAAATCAGATTTCTAACTAGACAAAAGGAAAGTAAATATAGAATCATGAGATCATAGAATCCTTTAGATTGAAAAAGACCCTTAAGACCAAGTGTAACCATGAACCTAACGCTGCCAAGTCTACCATTAAACTATGTCCCTAAATACCATGCCTTATAAACCTCTAAGTGTGGCAACTCGACTACTTTCCTGGGCAGCCTGTTTCTGTGCTTGGCAACCATTTCAGTGAAGAAATTTTTATTGCTATCCAGCTTAAATCCCTCCTGGCACAAGCTAAGGTAATTTCTTCTCAGTGCATCACTTGTGACCAGGAAAAGATACCAACACCCACCTTGCTTTAACCTCCTTTCAGGTAGCTATTTCAGATCTATATTTCCCACATTCCAAATCATGCTGCAGTATTCTAGGTGTCACACTCTGTTAGTAGAAGATTAGTAGAAACCTAACATCCAATCTGAACTATTCATAGAAGCACCATAGCTGGAAAAGACCTTCAAGATTATCAAGTCAAATCATTATCCAACTCTACCAGAGCCACTACTACACCATATCCTTGGGCACCATATCTAGAGGGCTTTTAAATACACCCAGGGACAGCAATTCAAGCAATTCCCTGGGCAGCCTGTTCCAGACTTTGTGAACCCATTGGGTATAGATTTTTTTTCCTGATGTCCAACCTAAACCTCAGTCAAGCATAAATGACAACTTCAATTTAAAATCCCATATACTAAATCAGTTTTATTCTTGATACTACAGCTTAAGCATCTCAGCTGAGAAGCTTAAGTGTACTAAAACTGTTGTTTGACCACACTGTAGGAGACAGTTCCTGCTTCAGAAAGCCTGCAGTCAGAATGGACGAAATCCTGTTGAGCACAGCTCTATTACCCTTGATACAAAGACCAAATTTAACTGACACGCTCAAGGTCAGAGAAGGACTATGACAAAACTGAAGCAAGATCTTCCAGATTCCAGCCCAGTGTGCCTGAGCCAGAAGATAATTCTACAAATCATGCAGAACACCACCATTTATTTTCATACCAAGTGCTCTCTTTCATGCTGGTAGTTCTCCAGCACCTTTTTGCATGGCTTTCCATTTCTGCCACAGAGCTTTCCTCCTCTAGGTGCTATTCCAGCCACACAGCAGTTATTGAAGTTAGCCATGGGCATTAGCTCTCTCTGAAAGCAGTTTTCAAAAGGGAAAGCTTTTGATCATAATGAAGGTTGGATGTTAGGAGGAAGTTCTTCCCAGAGAAAGTGATTTGCCATTGGAATGGGCTGCCAAGGGAGGTGGTGGAGTCACCATCCCTGGAGGTGTTCAAGCAAAGCCTGGATGAGGCACTTAGTGCCATGGTCTAGTTGAGTGGCTAGGGTTGGGTGCTAGGTTGGACTGGATGATCTTGGTGGTCTTTTCCAAACTGATTGATTCTGTGATTCAGAAGGCAGGATTAAATGCATTTCTTGTTTTTTTTCCTCTCTGATAACATCAGCTTTATTTTGGAAACATTCTGTCACTAATTATGCTTGCTTTTAGCATCTTAATAATAACGGTAAACACCATTTTCACTCTCTGAACAGATGCAACACCTAAAATCCTTTATGAATGAAAACAAAATCAATTGCTAAACAATATCATTGCTTTGTCTTGCTCTGGTTTTATGTTTTGGAGCATTATAGAGTCATAAAATTATTTTGGTTGAAAAAAGACCTCCAAGATCTTCAAGTACAACCTAACATTCCAGAGTGTCCTGCTCACACATTTCTTGGAACACCTCCAGGGGTGGTGTTATGGAATTATGCAAAATTAATAATGGATACTAATTTTGATATCCAGGTGAAGATTGTTAATAGCTATGAAAACTGCTTCCTAACATGAAAGCTCACCAGAAAAGTTACTCACGATGTTCAAAACACATGGTTTGGATACTTACACACACAGGGAACAGGCAAACTAGAGCACTTGAAGAAAACTAATAAATGCAAACTGGAAAGAGGGTCTTAGTTTCAATTATACCTCTTCCCCATCAAGAGATTTGAGAGGCTCCTTTCTGCTACTAGGGTGTGATGGTTTAGGTGTTCCCCCCACACACTTTAGAAATCACCCAGACTAGACTCAGCCAGCTCTGGAAGTATGAATGAAGCTTATATTTACAGCTGGCACAAAACTACCTGAGGGGAGGTTGTGGCCAGGAGGAGGTTGCTCTCTTCTCTCAGGTGGCCAGCACCAGAACAAGAGGACACAGCCTCAAGCTACACCAGGGGAGATTTAGGCTGGAGGTGAGGAGAAAGTTCTTCACTGAGAGAGTCATTGGACACTGGAATGGGCTGCTCGGGGAGGTGGTGGAGTCGCCGTCCCTGGGGCTGTTCAAGGCAGGATTGGACGTGGCACTTGGTGCCATGGTCTAGCCTTGAGCTCTGTGGTAAAGGGTTGGACTTGATGATCTGTGAGGTCTCTTCCAATCCTAATAATACTGTGATATACAAGCAGATATTTACAGTATATACAGTTACATACAGAAATAGACAAGGTAAAAGGTAATAGAGAAACACAACTCCCCTCCCAGAAACCTGAGTCCCCAGGAGGGGCTCTCAACTGCCCCTACACCTTCCCCCTCTCAACCTTACCCCAGTCCCAAGGAAGAATGGAGGTTTGGCCAGGGGGTTAAGAAGCAAAGTGGATTAGTCCAAAGCGGAGGGTGAGGTTAGAGAGATGCAGCCCCAGCAAGAGTGATGCCAAGTGTGTTATCTAGGTTTTGACTTAAGTTTTTATACATCTCAGCAAGCCTATGAGTGAAGTAGACATCACCATTGTTTTCTTTCCACAGCCTGTAATCTAGTTGTTCTCACCAAAACATTCTAACCTGCTTCAAACAAGCACATAGGGCAGAAAGTCACAATAGAATATAGTTACAGAATTTGAGAGAGAGACAGAGGCTTTGAATATTTACAGAATAGTATCAGACATTACCCAAAGCACATGGAGGAGTTGCTGTCAGTGGTTTCAAAGCCGTTAGAGGCTTTGGAGGTTTCCCAGGCTCTCTTCTCACGAAGCTGGGAGTCTAGCTTAGTCTCTGACTTGGTTCCTCTTGACTTCTGGTTCAACAGAAGACTTGCAGAGGGGCAGGCAGGATGCAGTGAGGCAGTAGCACAGACAGCATGTTGAGGCAGAATCAGCAATGGCAGCAGCAGCTCCTTGTGTTACCTGCTCCTCCCTTTTATCCATGCAACCTGAGTCTAATAGGATCACAGGATGTTAGGGGTTGGAAGGGACCCAAAGAGATCATTGAGTCCAACCCCCCTGCTGGAGCAGGACAATACCATCTAATACAGATCACAGAGGAACACATCCAGACAAGCCTTGAAAGTCTCCAGAGAAGGAGACTCCACAACCTCCCTGGGGAGCCTGTTCCAGTGCTCTGTGCTGGGCCTAGCCAACCAGAATGGCACTTAGAATCATAGAATCAACCAGGTTGGAAGAGACCTCCAAGATCATCCAGTCCAACCTAGCACCCAGCCCTAGCCACTCAACTAGACCATGGCACTAAGTGCCTCATCCAGGCTTTGCTTGAACACCTCCAGGGACAGTGACTCCACCACCTCCCTGGGCAGCCCATTCCAATGGCAATCACTCTCTCTGGCAACAACTTCCTCCTAACATCCAGCCTAGACTTTTCCAAGCCTGACTGTATTAGGTTAACCCAGGATTTTGTTTCCCTTCCCTGCAATTGTTTCCCCCAGCACAGAAGGAGAGGGAGCAGGGGAACATGTCTGGGCAAGCCAGGACATGTATAAGCCTATTTTGGCCTCTTCAGGACTACCATGACAGATGGTGACTCCACCACCTCCCTGGGCAGCCTGTTCCAAAGTTCCATCACTTCTGCAGCAAAGAAATGTTTCCTAATATCCAATCTAAACCTCCCCTGTCACAATTTCAGGGCAGTTCCTCTTATTATATCACCTGATACTATGGAGAAGAGACCAATCCTTACCTTACTTGGACTTCATGTCAGATAGCTGTAGAGAGCAACAAGATCTCCCCCCAGCCTTCTCTTCTCCAGACTAAAAGATTCCACTTCACTCAGCTACCCCTCACTAGACCTGTTCTTCAGACCCCTCATCAGCTTTCTTACCCTTCCCCAGACAATCTCCAGCATCTTCCTGCCCTTCTTCACAGTATCACAGTATCATCAGGGTTGGAAGAGACCTCACAGATCATCAAGTCCAACCCTTTACCACAGAGCTCAAGGCTAGACCATGGCACCAAGTGCCACGTCCAATCCTGCCTTGAACAGCTCCAGGGACGGCGACTCCACCACCTCCCCGGGCAGCCCATTCCAGTGCCCAATGACTCTCTCAGTGAAGAACTTTCTCCTCACCTCCAGCCTAAATCTCCCCTGGAGCAGCCTGAGGCTGTGTCCTCTTGTTCTGGTGCTGGCCACCTGAGAGAAGAGAGCAACCTCCCCCTGGCCACAACCACCCTTCAGGTAGTTGTAGACAGCAATAAGGTCACCCCTGAGCCTCCTCTTCTCCAGGCTAACCAATCCCAGCTCCCTCAGCCTCTCCTCGTAGGGCTGTGCTCAAGGCCTCTCACCAGCCTCGTCGCCCTTCTCTGGACATGCTCAAGCATCTCAACGTCCTGAACCCAGTGTTTGAGCTGTGGCCTCAGCAGTGCCCAGTATCAGAGTACAATCACTTCCCTGCTCCTGCTGGTCACACTGTTCCCGATCCAAGCATGGATGCTGTTGCTGGATGTGAGTACACTACTGGCTGATATTCATGTGGATATATAAGAAAGATTTCAGAATGGCATCACACTCTACCTACAACTGTTAGAGAGCATTTTTCTGAATTTATGATTTTTTTTCCTTTAATTTTTAACTTGTTCTACAGAAATTTGTTCTTGCCCAGAACTTGACACTCCAGGCCTGTAGAAAGCAAAGAAACAGGACAAAATAGGTGAAGGCAAACTGTATCTTAGACTGAATCAAGAGATTTATGCTAGAGAGGTGATTCTGCCAATCTGCTCTGGTGAGACCTCACCTAAAGTACTGAGTCCAGCTCTGGAGATCTTAACACAGGAAGGACATGGATCAG
The DNA here is from genome assembly GCF_015220805.1 of Pogoniulus pusillus. Lineage (NCBI taxonomy): Eukaryota > Metazoa > Chordata > Aves > Piciformes > Lybiidae > Pogoniulus > Pogoniulus pusillus. The sequence goes on along the minus strand of NC_087268.1, from coordinate 9,177,027 downwards.
TCCCATAAGAGCTCTCCCCTAACAGGGCCGGCTGAGAGAGTTCAGTCTGTTAAGCCTGGAGAAGCCCATTTCTATGGCAAATCACTCTCTCTGGCAAGAATTTCCTCCTAACATCCAGCCTAGACCTCCCCACCCACAACTTGAGACTGTGTCCCCTTGTTCTGTTGCTGGTTGTCTGGAAGTGACCAACCCTCACCTGGCTACAACCTCCCTTCAGGTAGTTGTAGACAGCAATGAGGTCCCCCCTGAGCTCCTCTTCTCCAGGCTAAACAACTCCAGCTCCCTCAGCCTCTCCTCATAGGGTTTCTGTTCCAGGTCCCTCACCAGCTTTGTCACCCTTCTCTGGACACATTCCAGCACCTCAACATCTCTCTTGAATTGAGGAGCCCAGAACTGGACACAGGACTCAAGGTGTGGCCTGACCAATGCTGAGTACAGGGGAAGAATAACCTCCGTCGTCATGCTGGCTACACTGCTCCTGATGCAGGTCAGGATGCCATTAGCTCTCCTGGCCACCTGGGCACACTTCTGCCTCGTCTTCAGTCTACTATCTACCAGCATCCCTCAGGTCCCTTTCCTCCTGGCTGCTTTCCAGCCACTCTGTCCCCAGCCTGTAGCACTGCTTGAGGTTGTTGTGGCCGAAGTGCAGAACCCTGCACTTGGCCTTGTTAAATCTCATCCCATTGGCCTCTGCCCACCCATCCAGCCTGTCCAGGTCCCTCTGCAGGGCTCTCCTACCTTCCAAAAGATCAACACCTGCATTTCATTCTTTCAAATAGAGGGGCTTTATTTGCCCTTTCCATAGAGGTAATGAATTCTTTCAAGTGTGAGATGCACAGAATTCACGAATCACACAGCACAAATCTTCTTGAAATCAATACTGGAATTAGCAGTATTATTTCCATGCAAAACCGTGGACAACTGTGAAATAGTATTTGCTAATCAAATATTAAATGGCCCATTTTTCTTATGAGGAAGGGACAGATGCTTGTTTAAAACAAGTCTAATGGCAGCTTGGAGAGATAACAGAACTATTGCTTAAATAATTTGCGGGGGAGGTTGAAGTAATGAATTTAATTGATTTGTCTTCTGGATTGACAAATATTTCTCTTCCTGTCTTATAAATGTTGTTTTCTGCCTAGGATGAAAAGCATCACAAATGGTGGTAGGGAATCTGGATGGGAACAAAGCTTATTAAATTAGAGTGCAAGAAGGAAAAAAAAAATGTTGTAGCAGTTTCTAGGCTTCTTGTTTTGAGGAGACATGTCCAAACCCCACATTTTGATAGTCAGTGTGATCTTGAAAAATACTGATTTTCTTACGTTAAAATTGTTTTTTCTAGGTAAAGGAATTCTTTTGATTTTAGTAGAATTGATTTAAAAAGAAAGGGAAGAGGTTTTGCAGAGGTATTTAAAAATATCAGAAGCAGCAGCTATGTGTGGTGCTGGGGAAAAGATATTAATCCATTTATATAATCAGAAAGAGCTAAGAAAACAGAGGAAATGTTGGTCATCTGGCTGTCCTCCTCAGCTCTGGCCTGCTAGTGACACTGTTACACCAGGGACAAGGGCCCACATGGTGATGGAGGTGGCAGCAGGGAGGGGAAATGGTGCAGCCACTCACTGTATTTACAGGAGAGGAGAGGACTGGTCTATGTGGGATGCATACCAGTGACATGTCTAGAACTTTGTTACTCAAAAAAAGCCAGGCTAAAAGTCTGCATGTAGGGAAATCAATCAAAATAGCTTATGGAAATGTGCTATGAGGTTGAGACTAGGGGGGAAATCCCAGTTTTGAGTTAACCATGAGACCAGTCAGGATCTGGTTTGCAGTGATGCCCATCCAGACCTCTACTCTGTGGATGTGACAATAAAATGGAATTTTATTTTTCTGGTTGTAAACAGGAAACAAAAAAACTCTCATGGCTTTGATGGATTGGATCTTTGCTTCAATCTGGTGGCAAGCCCTGACTGTAGTCAAAGATAGCATTGTCCTTAGAGGGATTTCGTCCAGAATTTTGTAGACCTGCCTTTTACTTGGCATCCCACTCACCTCTGCAGAGCAGTTTAGCTTTTGGCACTTATTAGATTTCAAGTATCCAATCCATAGCATTCAGGAGAACTCACTTTTCCTGAAGAGCACTCTTTCAAGGTAATCACCATGGTCAGTAGTCAGTAACCAACTTACAAAATATGAAGTCCCTCCTTGAGCACTGTGTCCAATTTTGGGCCTCTCAATAGAATAAAGACACTGAGTTGCTGGAGTGTTTCCAGAGAAGGGCAAAGAAGTTGGTGAAGGGTCTAGAGAACAAGCCTTATGACTTGTAGTAGTTGAGGGAACTGGGATTACTCTGGAGAACAGCAGACTGATGGCAGATCACATTGCTCTCTACAGCTTCATGTAAGGAAGTTGGAGCAAGGGGAGGGTCAGTCTCTTTTCCCTAGTATCATGTGATAGAAGAAGAGGATAAAGTCTCAAATTGCACCAGGGGAGGTTCAAGTTGGATATTAGGAAGAATTTCTTAACAGAAAGGATTATGAAGCATTGAACAGGCTGCCCAGGGAGGCAGTGGAGGCACCAACCGTGGAGATATTTGAAAGACACATAGATGTGGTACTGACAGACATGGTTTAGCAGTAGTGGCTTAAGCAGTAGTTCAAGGTTTAGGTGAGCAGTTGGATTTCATGATTCCAAGGGTTTCTTCCAATGTCAGCAGTTCTATGGTTCTGTGGTAAAATACATGTTATCAAAGCATATGATTATCAATACCAAAATTAAGGTGAGACTGAGATTGAAGTTTTCTATCTATGTGCTAAATTCTAGTGAATCATATTTGTTAATAATTAGTACAGGAGTGATTTTTACTTTGTTATGTATGAAACAGAAGTCTCATACACCAGAAGAGGAACTCAACCAATTCCTCGGGTGGGTAGTTTGGAATTTGCACCCCACTTTTGTGTTACAAAAACTGAGCACTGTGGTGCTCAGTGTAACAGTGTGAAATGTCTTACACCAGAGTGTGAACTCTTTATAAGTGTGGTTGCTGCTACCAAAGGTCACAGAATCACAGAATGCCAGGTTGAAAGGGCCCCCAAGGATCATCTAGTGCAACCTTTCTAGGTGATAGAGGGGTTGAAATGAGCCAACCCAGCATCCTGTCAAGTTCAGTCTTCAAATTGTCCAATGTAGGGGAATCCACTGCTTCCCCTGGGAGGTGATTCCAATCTCTAACTGTTCTCACAGTGAAACATTTTCTTATGAAGTCCAATCAGAATCACCCCAGGAATAATTTTTCCTATTGCCCCTTGTCATTTCCACAGCACTCCTTGTAAAAAGAGAGTCTCCATCCTTCTGGTAGCAACCCTTTATGTGCTGGTCCATGGTAATGAGGTCTTGCCTAAGCCTTCTCTTCTCAAGGCTGAGCAAACCCAGTTCTCATCATTCCTTAAGAGGTAGGTCTGCCAGTGCTCTGATCATTCTTATGGCCCTTCTCTGGATATGTTAGCAGATATTTGCTAGTGACTTTAACTTGATTTAATTTATGTTAGTTGGTAACTTGCAAACTAAACTTCAAAACATTCAACTTTCTATGCTTTTTGTGTCATAGCAGGGCTTTGTTAGGAGAGATAGCAACTGTCCTCAGTACAAATAGATGCTCTTCTTTACTGCTAATGAACTGACCTTCACATTTCTGTGCTGCTCATTAGACATTCTTCTGCAATTTCCATTTCACTGTGTTGCAGCTTTTGTTTTTGACAGGGTTTCTGTTCCTGTAGGCTTCCTCTACTTCCAAGTAGCACCTAGTTCATAATCGCTCTCTTTATAACCTTTGAGAAGAGGTTGGCAAGCTGCTTCTAGAGTGATTTCCTTTTCAGGGTGGAGAGTTGTTCCAAAGAGATAGGTAGCAGTCCTTGGCCGAATACAAAGTCTATGCTTTCCTGAATGTAAGCCTACTTAAATCATAATGCTCCCCTCTGTTTCACATCCTACTGTTTACCACTTGAGTAGTATGTTCCCTCCTTCTATGATTGCATGTGTCTGTTGTGGGTTGCAGCTGCAGATCTCATCTGTGTGGTCAGGCCTAGGTGGACCTGTTCAGCAGGTGATGATCTCCAGATGTTCTTTCCAACAAGATCTTGGTGTTTTCATTACGACTGATTCTAGCAGCTTCTGGTTTATGTTGCTCACTTTTGACAAGATAGCAGCTGGAGGAATTATTTCATTTATTTTAACATGAAGTTGTTTCAGCCAGCTTCTAAATTCTAATAGGGTATCAACAATGTTCATCAGCATGTTAGCAGACGACTAACAGAATCATTCAAATGTACACATTGTCCACGGTGCTATTTCATGATGACAAATCACTGCGGCCTTTCTTCTCAGTGTCTTCCTTCTCGTGTGCTGAGGGATTCCTCTGCTTTCCAAAGTGCTGAGGGATTCCTCTGCTTTCCAAAGCTAGTCTGAAATAGGTGCCAGGACAAAAAAAAAAGTTATGTTAAAACAACAGACAATTCACTGAAGGAAAATTATAGGGAAGATAGTCTATAGGAAAGCTTGGAGGGGTTTTTGGTAAGGACATGTGGTGATAAGACAAGGCGCAATGGTTCTAAAGCAGAGCAGGGTGGATTGTAGATTTAGATTAGACAACAAGAAGAAGCACTTTACTATGAGGGTAGTGAGATATTGGAATGGTTTGATTGGAGAAGTTGGGGATGCCTCATCCCTGGAAATGTTGAAGACCAGATTGGATGAGGCTTTGGACACTGGAATGGGCTGCCCGGGGATGTGGTGGAGTCGCCATCCCTGGGGCACTTCAAGGCAAGGTTGGACGTGGCACTTGGTGCCATGGTCTAGCCTTGAGCTCTGTGGTAAAGGGTTGGACTTGATGATCTGTGAGGTCTCTTCCAACCCTGATGATACTGTTATCAGGTGATAACCTGGCCTGTTGGGATGTGTCCCTGCCCATGGCAAGGTATTGGAACTAGATGATGTTTAAGGTCCCTGCCAACTCAAGCCATTCTAGGACATATGGATTTCAGGGCTAGCACTAGTAATTGATCTTACAGTAGTAATTTTAATGTTGAAGTGATCAAAATCCAGACAATTTTTTTAGTTACCAGCAAGGGAAATCTTCATGGGATAAGGATTTTAACAGTAAGCTCTTCGAGACAGCTCTTATTTCTTCCTGTATCATCTGTGATCTATCTGCTTTCTTCAACAGTGCATACATTAAACTGTCTGTAGAATTCACAACATGACATTTTCAGGCTTCTGCTAGCAAATGGTCTGTAATGTGTCTCATGCTGCTTTGCCTTTTAAAAATAAATTAAAAGGAAAAAAAAAAAGTATTTTGAACTGACTTTGATCCCATAGATTTAACTGTTTTGAGCTAAATCTTACCAGGATATTTAGGACATAGATTTACTGTCTGGGCATGCTATCTGTAATGACCCAGTAGACTAGAACATCTTCAGAAGACCAGTCACAATCTATCAAGTCAATGATCTGTGAAATATGAATTCTCTGTGGAAGTTGTTATGGGCCATTAGGTAAATAATAATACCTATTTTATAAACTCTATATTAACTTTATATTTATTGCTGAAGATCAAATTGATATGATAAAATAAAAATCAGCCTGAGCCTCCAAGTAGAACTTAAACTTCCCTGATAGTGAAAAAACAGTTATTTGGTTTTGTCACACCATTCTTCTTGTAAGCATCTCTTGTAAGATAGTGTACAATGGGTATGAAATGACAGAATACCCAAACAGCCTATTTCTGTTGTTTTTTCAACCTAGTTTTGAAAGCATAGTCTTTGTCCAAGCTGACTTAGATAAGTTAAAATAGGCCTCAACTGAACTGAAGGCAAAAGTTCTTGAATGCAGCAATTAACATAAGTAATTGCTCTGAATTCTGCCTTGAGTTCCCTGGAAGGCATTCATCTGGAGAATTTCATTCCAACTGCTGTAGCAGAATGTTTCAAAATATTGAATGTGTTTGGTTTCTTTTTTTTCCTCTGAAGTATAGGGCAGGACTCTGATGCCCTTATTTTAAGAAAGAGTATCTGAATTGCCAAACATAGAATTCATTACTACTAACCCTAATCTCACGGAGAAGTTGAGCCAAAGGGACTCACTTAGGAATTTTGGACAGAGGGAAACAATCTCCATTGTCAGTATTCAGCCTAATAGAGGTGTCTGAATCCTACTTTGTTTCTGTTGAAATCTGTTCTTGAGCTGTCAAAGCCTCTTCTCTGTAGTCTGTTGCTCTAGTCTGCATTCCTGGTAAATTGGCTTCTATTTGTAGCTAAGATTCCTTGGCAAATCCAGTTGCTTTAGTATAGAAAGTCTTCATAGTATGACTCAACACACACAGAACAATAGGGGTTGGAAGGGACATGTAGAGATCAGTCCAACCCCTCTGCCAAAGCAGGACCCCCTAAGAGAGCCACACAGGAATGCATCCAGGTCAGTTTTGAAGATCTCCAAAGGAGGAGACTCCACAATCTCTCTGGACAACCCAGTCCAGTGCTCCAGCACCTTCACAGGAAAGAAGTTTATCTTTCTGAATACAAACTGGAACACAGAAAGTTCCACCTCAACATAGAAAAAAACAATTTACCAGTCTGCCCAGAGAGGCTGTGGCACCTCTTTGTCTGAAAACTTTCAAGAACTGACTGTATATGTTCTTGTTTGGCCTGCCCTACGTGATCCTGCTTTGGCAGGGAGTTTGGACTGGATGATCTTTGGAGGTGCCTTCCAGCCCCTACCATTCTGTGATTCTATGATTTCTTTCATACCTGAGGGCTGAAGAATGACAGCAGCATAGGGGGCCCTCTAAACTTAATCTTTTTCCCAGGCTAATTAGTGGAAACTATAAGTGATGTATGGAAAAAATATTACCAACTAGACTGGGTCATCACAACTTCTTTAAAGTAAAGTTCTGCTTTAAACCTTGGCCTCCTCCAAAGAGGGCAGGAAATGTGCATAGGAATAAATTTAGTAATGTACTTTCTTTAACTTTTGACAGGCTTTTGACAAAAGCTTTTGAGGAAATCAGGTTGACAGTGGAGAGGATAAGTTATCAATAAATAATCAGTTAAAGATCACCATCTTTGGAGGTGTTCAAGAAGCATGTGGACATGACACTTCAGGATTAATGGTTGTGGTGCTGCTAGGTTAGTGGTTGGACTGAAACAATTCTGTGATTGTAGGAGAATGGAGTCTAGCAGAAAATCATCAGTGGACTTCTGCATGGCTGTCCATTGAGTCCTGTGCTGGTCAAGCTATTTGTAGAAGACAGAAAAGAGGATGAATGGTAGTGATTACACCGAGGTTTGTTAGGACAATGGTGAACTGAACAACTGGCAAAGGAGTTTGCAAGACTGAAAGACTGGGCAATAAAATTTCAGATTAAATTTAATGTAAATTGAGAAGGGATATACTTAGGAAAGACAGAATCTAGAGATTCATGTCTGAAATGGTGGGCTGTGAGCTGGCCATTACCATTCAGAAATGTGACCTTGGGTTGTGATACTCATCTTTTTCACTCTGTGTAAATATATGGTTAGGGTTGGTTTTTTTTGGCAATTCTTTTTTGTAGTCTTTTCATGAACGTATCAGATGGTTTCGCCAGTTTGAGAAGTAAATCATCACATCTTCTCATCCAGAGTGGATAATTAGCAGCATGTAACTTGGAACGTGACTGATTACAACTAAAATTGTATAGCATGACTCATCAGTTGATAATTAGATCTCCCCTCGTTCTGTACCTAAGTCATGTCACCATAATCTCTAATGATAAAGGAAAGAATGACTGATTTCATGCTTTTGGCAGGCAGAAGCTGCATTTTTCTAATGTAGTTACAATAAGGAAATTGAGATTTCTCTTGTATTGACTTTTTGCACCTTGCATTCAAAGCATTCTTGCTGCCCTTTAATTGATTCCTCCTCCAGCTTCATAGATTCATAGAACGGTTTGGGTTGGAAGGGAATTTAAATATAATCTAATTCCAAGCCCTGTGCTTTAGGCAGAGACCCCCTCCACCAGATCATGTTGCTAAAGGTCTTGTCCAGCCTGGTTTGAACACCTCTGGGGAGAGGACACCCATGACCTCCCTAGGCAACCTGTTCCAGTGTCTCACCACCCTCACTCTAAAGGATTTCTTTCTAATATCCAGTCTAAATCTCTTCTCCTCTAGCTTCAGTCCATTGTCCCTCATCCTATCACTATAGGCCCTCATAAAAGGTCCCTTCCTGGCTTTCTTGTAGGCCCCTTCAGGTACCTGCAGGCTTTTGTTCTCCAGCCTGAACAGCCCCAACTCTCTCAGCCTGTGTTTGTAGGAGAGGTGCTCCAACCCTCTGATAATCTTCACGGCATACTCTGGACCCTCTCGAGCAGGTTCATTTCCTTTTTGTGCTTGGGACACCAGAAGTGGATGCAGTACTCTGTGTGGGGATTCTCACCAGAGCAGAGGGCCAGAATCACTTCCCTCATCCTGCTGGTCACACTTCTTTTCATAGAATCATAGAATCAACCAGGTTGGAAGAGACCTCCAAGATCATCCAGTCCAACCTAGCACCCAGCCCTATCCAGTCAACTAGACCATGGCACTAAGTGCCTCATGCATCAAATTCCTGTTTTATAGCCCTGTTTCCCACCAGTGAAGACAAAAAAATGAGCATCAACAAACTGCACAATAAATATTGGATTAGGACAAGGTGCTGTTGTAGGTGCTGTGTTGAAATAATGCTGGTAAGTGTTAGGGAGTGATGTCTTATCTCAGCAGAGTCTTGATCTGGAGCCTGAAGGAACTACAAGTACAGATTACAGAATGCCACAGAATCGTTTTGGTTGCAAAAGACTTCCAAGGTCTTTGAGCCCAACCATTATCTAACTCTGTCAAGTCTGGTGCCAAGCCACATCTCTCATCACTACATCTCTGCCTGTTTTAAAGACCTCCAGGAATGGGGGTTCAATGACCTCCCTGAGGAGCCTATTCCAGTATTTTAACAACCCCTTTCAATGAAGAAATCTCTTCTCACATTCAATCTAAATCCCCCCCGTGCAACTTGAAGCCATTGCCTCTTGTCCTATCACTTGTTCTTTGGAGGAAGAGACTGTCCTGGTGGACAATAACTTATTCATAGAAGAGCAATGTATTCTTGTGGCCAAGAGGGTTGACAGTATCCTGGGGTGCATTAAGAACAACAGATCAAGGGAATTTCTCCTTCGGCTCTGCTCCACCCTAGTGAGATCATATCTGGAATGTTGTGTCCAGTTCTGGGCTCCCCAGTTTAGGAAGGACAGGGATCTACTGGAGAGAGTTTGATGGAGGCTACCAGGGTGATGTGTGGACTGGAATATCTGTCTGAGGCAAGACTGAGAGATCTGGGGCTGCTTAGTCTGAAGAAGAGAAGGCTGAGAGGGGATCTTATTAATGCTTACAAATTACTTTTAAGAGTGGGTGGCAGCCTGTTTTCACTGGTCCTAGAGAGAGAACAAGGGGCAATGGACACAAACTGGAACACAGGAAGGTCCACTTCAACACAAGAAAAAAATTCTTTACTGTAAGGGTGCTGACCAGAGAGGTTGTGGAGGCTCCTTTTTTGGAGACTGTAAAGACCTATCTGGGTGTATTCCTGTGTGACCTGCCCTAGGTAACTCTGTTTTGGCAAGGGAGCTGCAACTAATGATCTTCAGAGCTCCCTTCCAACCTCTACGATCCAGGCATTGATAGTGAGTTTGTATGATTCTAAAGTGATTTCCAAGAAGCAGGATGGCAACTGTGACCATAATCCTTTGAGCATTTTGATGCATATTTAACTTACTAGGTTCTTTTTACCTCATTAGCACAATAAAGCAGTTCAAGTAATTAAAAAGCAAACATTGATTTGTGTGCAAATTTTGCACGTTATCCAATCTGTATTAGAAGCAGAGAAGCAGCCAAATTATATTAGTGTGTTGAACATACTTAGGCAACAGAAGCAATGAGAATTAAACAGATGAATATTTAACAACATCATCAACTTTTATAGCATCTGCATGATGTAGTTAATATGCAAAGATTTTGTACTCCTGTAAGCATGAGGAAAGATGACCAGGAAGATCTCTCTCAATACCAATCTAATAAAGCTCACTAAGGGCAAGTGTAAAGTTCTGCACCTGGGGAAGAACAACTCTGTAGATCAGTACAGGTTGAGGGTTGATCTGTAGGAGAACAACTCTGGGGGAAAGAACCTGGGGCTCCTGGTGGACAACAGGATGACTATGAGCTAGCAGTGTGCCTTTGTGGCAAAGAAAGCCATTGGCATCCTGGAGTGCATCAAAAAGAGTGTGGCAAGTAGGTTGAGGGATGTTGCCCTGCCTGTCTACTCTGCCCTGGTGAGACCACATCTGGAGTATTGTGTCCAGTTCTGGAGTACCCAGATCAAGAAAGACAAGGACTTGCTGGAGAGGGTATAGAAAAGGGATGCAAAGATGCTGAGGGGACTGGGATGTTTCTCTTATGACAAAAAAAAAAAAAAAAAGAGAGAGAGAGACAATTTGGTCTTTTTAATCTGGAATTTAGAAGTCTGAGGGAGGATCTCATCAATGCTCAAAGGGTAAGTGTCAGGAGGACGGGACCAGGATTTGTTCAGTGGTGTGCAATGACAGGACAAGGAGTAACAGGCACAAGGCTGAACATAAAAACTTACATCTAAACTTGGTGAGAACAACTTTAATTTAAGGGTGATGGAACACTGGAGAGAGATGACTGAATCTCCATCTGTGGAGACATTCAAACTCACCTAGATGCATTCCTGTGTGATCTTCTCTGAGTGCCTCTCGTTTGGTAAGGAGATTGTTCTTGATGACCTCCAAGAGGTCACTTCCAACCCCTGTGATTCTGTGAAACAAATTGCATCTGCTTGCATTGGCCTTAATCTATAGCCACATATAGAGTCTGTGTTAAGTATCATCTCTAAGCATATGTGTGAGTGCCTGGAAGGATGGAGCCTTTGTGTTTAACCATAGAGTTCTTTATCTGATTTTGGACTGGAAGGACCAATGGAGGTGAGGGTAAGTCTCTTCGTAGTATCAGGTGATAGAATGAGAAGAAAATGCCTGAAATGGTTCAAGGGAAGGTTTATGTTGGATACTAGAAAAGATTTATTTCCTGCAAGAGTGGGCAGGCATTGAAACAGGCTGTCCAGAGAGGTGGTGGAGTCACCATCCCTGGAGGTGTTCAAGCGAAGTGTGGACGTGGCATTCCTGGACATGATGGTGTTTAGGTTGATAGTTGGACTCACTAATCTTAGAGATCTTTTCCAATCAAATCAATTTCGTGATTCTGTTCTATGATTAAGGATCCTTTTGCATCTGACTGATAGCTCAAAAGCAAAGTCAGGGGTTTTGAAGGATGAAAAGCAATTTTTTTTTTTTTTCCCACACTGTAATCCCAATGCAAACTTAAAAGATGTATCTACACATTAATAATACTTTAATCATTCCCAAATGCAAATCAAGATGCATAATTTTCCCATAAATCAACACTGGTTTACAATTTATGAAACTGTATATTCAGTACTATTCTCTGGGAAAAAAAAAAAAAACCCAAACAAGCAACTAACTAAAATTGCCAGCTGGTAAAGTAAATGAATTATAGTATCTACTATGTAACAATATGAAATATTTAGAAACTGAAGCTAGTACACCAAATATATTAAGGAAATCCACAGGTCGGAGTTAAGGTTATACTGTAGTGCTGAAAAATGTATTCCTTTTATGTAAATGGGAATAATCAATGAATAATGTATGTTTGTTATGTAGGCAATGTAAAATTTATTACATCCTTTAGTATTTGCTGCTTGGCTTTGAAGTGCTTCTCTCTGGAAATGGTGCAATAGGTAAATACATCTGTATTGTTTAACAGCCTAAGCGGTAGAACAGCGATAGAGCAAACCGCAAAGTTTAGGAACTGTTGCCAAGGACCTCAAAGTTTTCTTGTGGTGGATGTTTAAATTTGGTGATTTGTTTGGGATGCTTTGAAACTTCTGTCCTGGGAGCCGGTGTACCCCAAAACCCCTCTCCCTCTGTGGTTTGAATGGGAGAGGAAGGGCATGAGAAACCTGTTCCCCCTCCCCTGCAGGCGTGAAGGGGGGGAGCAAAGGGCCCTTCCAGCATGAAGGGTGCCCCATGCAGTGCTCGTGCTGAAATTGGGCTGGGGATTGGCTGTGGTCTTTGTGCCTAGGCAGTGGTAACTCTACTATTTGTCTAGGAAGGGTATAAATATTGGGGTACTTCCCACCTTGGGGTTCCCACCTTAGAGTTCTCCCCTGCCCAAATAGTTCCTGCAGAAAGAGTCCCCTGGCGCTCTGAAGGACAAGCTCCTGAGGGACAGGACCCTGCTTTGGACAGTTTCCCACCATAAGCCCTCCCTTTATGCAAGCTTCATGGGCCTTAACGAGCCTCAGACACCACCTGAAAGAGAGCGAGCAGAGGAGCACCTGGAGTGCCCTTTCTCTCAGCCAGCCTGGCTCACCTGTGAGCAAACTTTTGGCTCAGCCTGATTAGTAGTGGGGAATTCTATGTTTAATAGCTTAGCCTTTTCCACCTCCTGACTTCTAAAATAGTCAAATTTATCTAGGGTATCCTTGTAATATCTTCTCAATCAAACTGAATCTGCTCATTAAAACTAAGTTCATTTCTGTATATAGTTTGGGGGGCAGGTTTCAGGAAAATAAAATCATTCTATTTTTATGTATATTCCTGACTTGGCCACATTAAGTCCCTGACTCCACAACAACTTCTATGAAAAATCTTCTTCAAGAGACAGACAGTCAAAGTAATGGAAAGGGTCCACAAACCTAGTGAAGAGTTTGGCAAGAATGTCTTATGAGGAGAGCCTTTAGGAGCTGGGATTGTGCCCCTGTGTTTGGCACTGATGAGGCCACACCTTGGATATTGGGTTCTCTTTTCAGCTTCTCTCTGCAAGAAGGGCATTGAAGTGCTGGAGCATGTCCAGAAAAGGATAACAAAGCTGCTGAGGGTCTGGAGAGAAATGCCTGAGGAAACTGTGAGAAGAGTCTGAAGAAGAGGAGTCTGAGAAGAGACCCCATTGTTCTCCACAGCTTCCTGAAAGGAGGTAAGAGTTGGTCTCTTCTCTCTGGTATCAGGTAATAGAATGAAACTAAATGGCCTGAAATTAGACTGGATATTAGGAAAAATTTCTTTTCTGCAAGAGTGGTCAAGGTTGGAACAGGTTACTCGGGGAGGTAGTGGAGCCACCATCCCTGGAGGTGTTCAAGAAACATGTGGACATACACTTCAGGGTGTGGTTTAATGACCACAGGGGTGTTAGGTTGATGGTTGGACTCGATGATATCAGAGGTATTTTCCAGCAGAAACAGTTCTATGATTCTATGATTCCCATGTATGCATGAACAAGCAGGTTTAGGAGACACATGACAAACATATATGATTCTAAAAGGTGTCTGTTGGACACCTTATTTCCTTTTTGAGTTTTGCTTCTCTTGTAAACATAGAGTTTTTGGTGCTGAGCAACTGGGCTACTTGTAGAGTACTAGAAAGAAAGGGATGCAGTTTCTACTACCCTGCAGAACATGTGGACTGATTTACAAGTCCTTGATCACTGAGTGGGTTGCTGTTTAAAGTCACTCACCAGGGTGCCATCTGGGCTGCTTAACAGGGGGAAATCTGGAGGGTTCCTTGCAGTTGTAAAGTCAGTGTAAGATACATGCTCACAGCTCTCTGGCTGGCTGAAAGCAGTCCTTGTTAACAAGCTTTTTTCAAGCTGAAGACAACTGCATTTTTTTGCTTCTAGTCTTGTATTCATGCTGCCAGATGGCACTGGAAAGAAAAAAAAAAGAAGAAGAAACACTCTAATAATTTTCATTGCTGGCCCTGCTGCTGCCCTGCTTCATGGAAGGAAGTTCTAGTGAGGTGGAGGTCAAGCTCCTCTCCCTAGTGTCAAAGGACAGAACAAGAGGAAATCTCAAATTGTGCCAGGGAAGGTTTAGATTGCACGTTAGGAAAAATTTCTCTACTCACAAGGTGGTCAGGCATTGGAATAGGTTGCCCAGAGAGTTGGTAGATTCCACAGTCTGTGGAAGTACTAAAAAATGTGTGGACATGGCACTTCAGGACATCTTTTAATGGGCATGGTGTTGTCAGGTCAACAGTTGAACTTGGTGACCTTAGAGGTCTTTTCCAACTGAAACAACTCTATAGTTCATCTTGATGAAAGCTCCAAAAGGGGAGACAATGATCTCCAAACTATTCCAGACTCATCTCCCCTGTAGCCCTGCTTTATGACTCCTGAATTCCACAAAACTGCTCTGGCTGGTGGTCTGTGTAGTTATGCTGCGAATATAATCAATGGCTTGAAGTTTTCTCCAGTGTTTTCTTCCTTCCCAAGCTGTCATAAGACATCAGACCTAATTAAGCACCTGCACCTGGAAGAGTCATGCTAAAATTTCCCTGACCATAAATACTGTGACTTCTAAGGCAATGTGTCAGTTTCCCTGCTGATGTGGGGACATCAGCATCTGAACACCACCACAGAGATACTGAACTGTGCCTCTTTTGTTAGTAATGTTAGCTATGGTCCAGCAGGTTGAGGGAGGTTATTCTGCTCTTTTACTCTGCCCTAGTGAGGCCTCATCTGCAATATTGCATCCAGTTCTGGGCTTCAGGGAGCTACTGAAGAGAGTCCAATGGAGGGCATGAGGATGATGAAGGAACTGGAAGATCTGTCTGATGAGGAAAGGCTGAGAGACTTGGAGTTGTTTAATCTGGAGAAGAAAAGACTGAGAGGGGATCTGATCAGTGCTTGCAAATACCTTAATGGGGTGTGTTCAGAAGAAGGTGTCAGTATCTATTCACTGGTGCACTTTGATAGGATGAGGGGCAACAGACACAAACTGGAGCACAGGAAGTTCCATGTCAACATGAGGAAAAACTTCTTTGCTGTGAGGTTGCTGGAGACCTGGAGCATGCTGCCCAGTGAGGTTGTGGCATCTCCTCTGGAGACTTTCCAAACCCATCTGTATGAACTCTGAGTGGTCTGCCCTAGGTGATCCTGTCTTCTCAGGGCAGTTGGACTGGATCATCTCCAGAGGTCCCTTCCAACCCCTACCATTCTGTGATTCTATGTTTCTTTTGCTGTGCAACAGGAACCACATTTGATGGCTTTCTTTTATTTAGCTTTCCAACCGGAGTGACGATAAAACTTGCCTCTATAGGTTATAGCTAAGCAGCTGCTCCTTTGCAGCAGGTCTTAATTTGCTTTGTGTTATTTTGTTCTTGTTATAAGTGTGGAAATGCCAATATTCATAGTAGGTGCAAAATTAAAACAGTAGCAGGATCCTCCTTATTCCCTAAGCACCCAACCTGTTTCTGACTGTCAGCATCACTGTGCACTATGCCTGTCACTCATGCTACGAAAGGCAGGAGAAGCGTGTGCATGCAGACTGACACGACCCAGGAAAGCACAGGAGTCCAGGCTACTGGATGCAGCGAGTGCTGGAGCCTCTCACTTGCTGTAGAAGGGGAAGGGGAGAACAATTGCACCAGGTGTGAGCAGGTGAACTTCCTTCTCACCTTGGTGGCAGAATTGAAAGATGAAGTGGCCGAGCTGAAGGACGAAGTGTCCAGGCTCAGGTCAATAAGGGAGAATGAAAGGGAGCTGGATCTGTGGGTGCAGGCTCTGCAGATTGCCCCTGCTAAGAAAGCTGCCCCTGGAAACAGTGAGGGATGGGTACAGATCCCTGTCAGGGGTAGTAAGGGAAATCCACCCCGGCCCTCTCCTCCTCTTCCTCTGCCCTTGCACAACAAGTATGAGGCCCTGCATGCAGAGGGCACAGAGGATGGGAGTGCTGAGGAGCATCCAACTGTGACATTGCCTAGGGTGGAGCAGTCCCCACCAACTGAGGTGACTAGCTCCACAAAAAAACAAAAAAAAGAGAAGGGTTATAGTTGTTGAGGACTCCATCTTGAGGGGGACAGAGGGACCCATTTGTCGTCCCAACCCCTCTCACAGGGAGGTCTGCTCCCTTCCTGGTGCCCGGGTTAGAGAGTGATTGGACACTGGAATGGGCTGCCCGGGGAGGTGGTGGAGTCGCCGTCCCTGGGGCTGTTCAAGGCAAGATTGGACGTGGCACTTGGTGCCATGGTCTAGCCTTGAGCTCTGTGGTAAAGGGTTGGACCTGATGATCTGTGAGGTCTCTTCCAACCTTGGTGATGCTGTGATACTGTGTGAAATAGAAAAAACTGCTTCTCAAGAGGAATTGAATGGACTGGGTTGCACACATTAACCTCCAGAAAGCACAGCTCACAGCCACTTGTCATAACAACCAGGAAGCTGGAAGTAGAATTCAAAATTAAGACTAATCCCACTCCTCTGGAACAAAGTGAAAGCATCTCAGGTACTTAAGCTTAGACCTGATTCAGAATAAGGTACAAAATTACAAGAGAAATTAAATCTGCCTTTGTCCATTGCTGTTTCATCATTCTTCAGCTGCAGTTCTGCTTCATGAATGGAGGAAGAAGTGAAGAGGCAGTTGGTCTCCTCTCCCTAGTATCAGCTGATTAAAAAAAAAAAGAGGAAACAGTCTGAAATTGTGCCAGGGGAGGTTTAGGTTGGATATTAGGAAGGATTTCTTTCCTGCAAGAGTGTTGAGGCATTGGAACAGGCTGCCCTGGGAGGTTTGGAGTCAGTGTCTGCAGAGGTTTTCAAGAAATGTATGGATATGGCACTTTGGGCTGTAGTTTAGTGGTCCTTTGTAATCTTATGTTGATGGCTAGATTTAATGACCTTAGAGATCTTTTCCAAATGAAACAGTTCTATGGTTATGAGTCTTTTTCTTTAAGAAAAAATCTTAAGTCCAGTACCTTTTTCTGAGCCTTAGATCCTTGACATTACAGCCTAAAATCCTATAAAGTTGTTCTTGTTTTTCCCCTTCCTTAATAGACTGAATCAGATGGGGAAGGAGCATTTCTCATCTTACTGTTGTTTGATCCTTGCAATGTACTGTGATGGGGAAGTCTCAGCGAAGACTGACTGACTGACTGCAGGCAGTGTGCCAGATGTGGTGGCACAGTTGTGTGATTCCTGTTGTAATTAACTTGTGTGTTCTCTTGTGAGTCCCACTTTAATGAAGTTGTATGTTCTGAGTAGGAAAAAAAAGGATGCTATACCCAGGCCGTGGGTAAGGACTTCTCACAGCTCAAAGGGTTACATCTGAAACCAGGGCTCTTAAGACTGGTTATAGAATCACAGAATTGTTTTGGTTGGAAAAGACCTCTAAGACCACGGAGTCCAACCTTCAACCTAACACCACCATGGCCATTAAACCATGTTCTGAGGTGCCATGTCCACACACTTCTTGAACACCACCAGGGATTGTGACTCCATCACCTACCTCCTTGACCAGCCTATTCCAATTACTTCAAAATGACCCTTCATACCTCAGCCTTCAGCCTCCTGTTTCAGCTGGCAATTTCCCTGATGTCTCAGTTGCCTGCAGCTGCCTGGCTAACATGGTCAGGCTCCTTTGGAAAAACACTGGGAAGGGAGTGTTTGAACCACTGCATGACTGTAATTAAAAACCATCTAGATATGATGCTCAAGATATGGTACTGTAGTAGTAGTGGTCTGGTAGACTTAGACATGGATATGGTGTAGTGGCTGTGGTAGAGTGAGATAATGATTATACTTGATGGTCTTGAAGGTCTTTTCCAAACATAGTGATTCTGTGATTGGCCATACCTTTCTATGGCAGCTCAGATAATTCTGAACTCATTGATACAAGCACCTCACAGTGGGTATGTCTAGAGGAAGAAGATGATCTGCAGTATTTGGCAACCTTCCTGGCATGCTCTGACACTCACTATTAGAGTATATTAGGCTCAATATGCATATGCCTCATTTTCAAACCTCTTCACTCCATAATGGTTTCCAGTATATTGTACTTGTGTGTGCTTTTAACAGCTGTCAGTCTTTTAGCAGCAGAATTAACTACTTCAGTAGTAGTCAGGGTATTTGATCAACTTTTTTTGTTGCTGCCAGCTAAAAGCCACAGAGCTCTGCTATTTGGACTCAATGACCTTAGAAGTCTATTCTAACCGAAACAATTATCTCCAAGGGGTGGGTGTCAGGATAAATGTGATGCTCTCTTTTTGGTAGTGCCCAGTAATAGGACAGGAATGAGCATCAGCTGGAACACAGGAAGTTCCACCTCAACTTGAGGACAAAGTTTCTTTCCTGTGAGACTGATGGAGCACTGGAACAGACTGCCCAGAGAGATCATGGAATCTCCTTCTCTAGAGTAATTCAAAACATTGCATGCATTCCTGTATGACCTACTCTTTATGATCCTGCTTTGGCAAGGGGTTTGGACTAGGTCCTTTCCAACCCCTACCATTCTCTGATACTGGGGATGTGCAAAGCCAGGCTGGATAAGCAACCAAGTCTAGTTGAGTGGCATCCCTGCCCATGGCAGGGATGTGGGAGTAGACAAACTCTAAGGTTACTTCAAAGCTAAGCCATTCTATGATTCTGTGATTCTAGTAGACAAGACACTAGCTTCCACTCTTTTGTTCTTAATGGCCACGTATGATGTGCTGTTTAAACCACTGCTCCAGACAAGACAGGTTGTTTTGAGACTTCTAAAGTGGAGCTGAGCAACTTTGCCAATTCTGCTGTGGCAGTTTCCTGAGTAGGAGATAAGATGAGACTGAGAGCTCTGCGCTGTTTCCATTATCTACTCTTACATCCCTGCTGTGTGCTGGCAGTTTTCCTGCTACATTTGCAGACCTACTGCAAACCTGAATGAAGATTTTCTGATGCTTTTTAGACCACAGCAACTGGCAGAGTGAGGGTCATTTGGTTAAAACACACTAAGAAGCAGGAATGAGACAGTTGTGTTTTCCAGCTCTGGCCACACAGACCCACATTGTGCTAACTTGTGGAAGGGACAATTAATGCCTACTGTTTTCCTTATAGCATACATTCTTCTTTGAAAAGTCACCTGCCAGACAGTTTGAACAGTGCATCAGTTCAGGCATCAAATTTGAAAAAATAGAGGGTTTTTTTCCCTCCCTTAAATTCAAAGCAGGATGGTTCAGAGAGCAACACTCATACAAGTGAGAGGAGAAGAGGATGGGAACCAGGCTGGCTGGAATTTGCTTTAACCATAGAATGAAGCACTTTAAGTGATGATCATCTTCTTCTGTTAAATTCTGAAGTAATCATTCCTAAAACAGTAATTTCCCTAGATTTATGTTTTCTAGCGATCCATGAATGTGAACTGCCTCATTTGTAGAGTTCTGCAAAAGGAAGTAAAGAGGCAGAACTGTAAAACACCAATAAAAATTTCCTTAGGGTGAGGGAGCATGGCAAGTCATCCCATTTCTTGGCTGGCAGTCTTTACATGAGATATGTTTCCTGGTTTCCTTTTCAGTCTGAGACACAGCTGTTGAAGAAAGACAGCTTCTAAAAGTGAGGCAGGACAGCTGGCTGCAGTTGGAGAGTAGAGTGGGTTGGGCTTTTTTTCTTGTTGGTTTTTCTTATCTATTTTCATTTTGGGGAATAGTATTTCAGAGGATTGGTGTCTTGCAGAAAGAATTGAAATGCAGAGAGCGATTTGGATAGTTTTGTTTTGTTGTGGGTGTTCTTTTTGGTTTTCATTTTTGTTTAATGAGAATAAAAATCTAACAAAAGAAAAAGAGGTTCACAGAGTTCCTTAATTAGAAAAATGAGCTGAGAAGTGTATTACAGATACACTTTCCCCAAACCAGTCCTGCCTTTATCTGGCATGCTCCTGTTTATTTGTAGAATGGAAATAAACAGAGTAAGAGGAGATATTTAAAAATTAGTTTTTGATTGCAAATAAGCATGAAATGGAAACCAGCAATCTAAATAACATCCAACATAATGGTGGAACACCATTCCCTTGATGAACTACTCAAGTTTGTGGGCACAAACTTGAACATAGGAAGTTCCATCTAAACATGAGGAGGAGCTTTTTTTAATTTAAGGATGATGAAGCACTGGAAAAGGCTGCCCAGAGAGAACATGGCATTGTAGCCAGGTGGGGGGTGGCCTCTTCTCCCAGGCAACCAGCAATAGAACAAGGGGACACAGTCTCAAGTTGTGCCGGGGGAAGTATAGGCTGGATATTAGGAAGAAGTTCTTCCCAGAGAGAGTGATTGGCATTGGAATGGGCTGCCCAGGGAGGTGGTGGAGTCACCGTCCCTGGGGGTCTTCAAGCAAAGACTGGATGAGGCACTTAGTGCCATGGTCTAGTTGATTGGTTAGGGCTGGGTGTTAGGTTGGACTGGATGATGTTGGAGGTCTCTTCCAACCTGGTTGATTCTATGATTCTGTGATTCTCTGGAGATATTCACAACTCGCCTGCATGTGTTCCTGGGTGACTGTCTTTAGGTGAACCCACCTTGGCAGAGGAGTTGGACTCATGATCTCCAGAGATCCCTTCCAACCTCTGCCATTTGGTGATTCTGTTTATTTTCCCACATGTCATTGATTTCTCTTACCCTGATGGAAATAGTTGCCATAAGGACAATCGAGAGATGCAGAGGTCCAAAATGCAGTGTTAGAGTCCTCTTTTCATCTTGGAAACTGTTGTGATGGATTCATCTTCTGATAACTGTAGGTACAGATGAAATGGAGAGCTGAGGCAATGGGACTGTCTGTCACCAGTTCACTCACACTCCTGGACTTCTTGCTGTTGGGATGAGACCAGGTTTTTCTTTTCATCAGATTACTTCTTGATAAAAGCTTTCAGATCAGGGCAGGAAAGAGGTGAATAATAAATATCTAAAAGGAGAGAGAACAGAGAGAACTAGGAAGGAGACAGGGAGGGAGAAAGCGAGGTGCCTTTTAATTCAAAGGTTAAATTGCTACTTACAAAGCCATGAATTTTTGTCCAATCAATGGAAAGTTATCAACAAATGTCATTAAACTGATGAGGTTGCTTTCTTTAAGATCAAGGCATTTTTTAAGTGGAAGAGCTGAACAGTGTAATCCCCCCTTTTTTTTTTCCCTTGAACAAGAGTTTTGTTTTTCATTAATGAAATAAAAATCTCCAGAGTAGGAGGCAGTATGGAATGAATTATCTATTCCAGATTTTATAGGAATGATTTAGTGCTAGCACGTGCTTTGTGCTTCAGATGGAATAATGAATCGCATGTGATTTAGCTCCAATGGAGTCTGGCAACACTTCTGCTTTCCAGAAGTGGGATGAGGACTGTTCATTAGAAGCTCTAGCAATTTTGGTGGTGTTTATTTCTTACCTCCCTTCAGCATTTTGCCTCTGTGCATTCCTCTTGTACTACGTAGCAGCGCAGTGTTGTGGATCACTCCAAATCGCTTCTTCCCCTCCTCTTCTCTCTACAGAGGTTTGAATGGGGGATGAAGAAGGCACAAAACTGCTTCCCCCCTGGCCCTTGAGGGCTTGAAGGGGGAACAGCAAAAAACACCTTTTCCACACATGTACTGACTTGTAGGAAAGGCCACGCTGGAATCAGCTGGTGGTTGCTGGATTGTTTGCACCCAGCATACGTATGGCAGCAGACACATTGTCTAGGGAAGCTTATAAAGAGAGTGAGGGAAAAAGAGCATGGTTCCTCCTTTCACACTCTTCTGTGCAGCTCTGCCCCAGTCCTGCTCTTGCACAGTTTGTTCTGCTCCCCCACAAGTCTGCAAGTTCAGAAAGTTCTTAGGTCCGTTCAAGAGAAAGCTGCCAGCAGCACCCAGACCTGGCTTCTCTCAGACCACCATATCCTGACTTCCTGCTTGCTACCCCGAGCTGGGGAACATGGCAGCAGTTTGGCTTTCTTCTCTGTGCTGCTAAGGCAGTGCTGTTCCACAGCTTTTGCCTCGTGGAAGCTGTGTCTAACACAATTTGGGCTTTGAGGGTTTTTATTTGCGTTGGACTTAATGCCATGTGGATCCATGATTGGATATAGCTTGCAGTTTTAGAGGCTACTGCAAAGGAGTCAAGGATCATGTCTAAAGTCCTACTTCATCTCTAGGAGTAAAATCTGTTGTTCCCTAGGTTCTCTGCTCAGCCTGATTTATAAGTGGGGTAGAGTTGTCTTGTGGCTTAGCCTTCCTGACTTCCCTAAATTACTAAGCTTGCCCATAAGCATCTTTGTGAAGATTTCTCAACTTAATTAGAACCTGTAAATAAAACATAGCTAGTTCTGTATACAGTTTGGGGGTGGGGCTTTTGGGGAAAATAAAAGTCATTCTATTTTTGTCATTTCTGCCTCGGCCAATTAACCCTCAACCCAATTACACAGACACGGAAAGAGGAAAATAAGATGCTTTCATTTTGCCTGTCTACAGTGCGTTTGCTCCACAGACGAACTGATTCCCGATGAGGAAATCATTTTACATAACTCCCTTAAAGCATAATTTCTGTGTCCAGTTCTGGGCTCCTCAATTCAAGAGAGATGTTGAGGTGCTGAAACGTGTCCAGAGAAGGGCAACAAGGCTGGTGAAGGGCCTGGAGCACAAATCCTATGAGGAGAGGCTGAGGGAGCTGGGGTTGTTTAGCCTGGAGAAGAGGAGGCTCAGGGGTGACCTCATTGCTGTCTACAACTACCTGAAGGGAGGTTGTAGCCAGGTGGGGGGGTGGCCTCTTCTCCCAGACAACCAGCAACAGAACAAGGGGACACAGTCTCAAGTTGTGCTGGGGGAACTATAGGCTGGATGTTAGGAGGAAGTTCTTCACAGAGAGAGTGATTGGCATTGGAATGGGCTGCCCAGGGAGGTGGTGCAGTCACCGTCCCTGGAGGTCTTCAAGAAAAGCCTGGCTGAGGCACTTAGTGCCATGGTCTAGTTGATTGGACAGGGCTGGGTGCTAGTTTGGACTGGATGATCTTGGAGGTCTCTTCCAACCTGGTTGATTCTATGATTCTATCTTCAAGTGCCAGAATACATCATAGGTTCAAATATGTAGTGAACCTATATGAGTGACATAGTGGGAGAGGGACACAGATTTGCTGGAGCAGATCTGGAAGAGGGCCACAAAGATGACCAGAGAACTGGAGCACCTTTACCTATGAAGACAAGCTAAAAGAATTGACTCTGTTCATCCTGAAAAAGAGAGGGCTAAGATCTCTCTCTCTCTCTCTGGAGACCTTAGAGCTACACTGCAACATCTGAAGTGTAACTATGGGAAGGCTGGGGAAGGACTGTTTAGAAGAGCTGGTAATGACAGGATGAGGGGCAATGATTTGAAACTGGAACAGGGTGGACTTAAGTTGGACATAAGAAAGAAGTTTTTTACAATGAGAGTGGTGAAATTCTAAGCAGGTTGCCCAGGCATGTGGTTGCCACTGCAGACATTCATCATTAGGCTTGCAGTGGCTCTGAGCAGCCTGATCTAGTTGGAGCTGTCCTGCTGACTTCAGCAGTCTGTGAGTCTGTGAGCCTGGGTTGATACTGCTTGCATCTATAAGTTGTACCCTCTGTTAGTGAAAAAAACTTTTGGACAGCCAATGTGATGTTAATATTTTTTCCTGTGGTGAAGAGAAAAGAAACCTGCAAACTTGTGCCTTGTGAGCTCCAACCTCATCTCTTTCTATTCTCTGCCAGGTAGTCAAGTTTTTTTTTTCTCCCCCAGCAGAAAGTATTTGAGAAGCGAGGTGTGAACTCACCAGCCAGCTGCTTCTCTATCAGTTTATCTGCATGTTATGTTCTTTCCACTCTTATCTATGTATTAGAGGGGGAAAGGAGATACACTTGTAATTGGTTTGATGTGCTTTTATGTAGATGTAAAAGATTTCTGAGAGCTATGTCTGTAGTAGATCCTGTTTAACACAAATGTATATATAAGTGCCTTCTAGGTTCTATTCTAAATTTTTATAAGCTACCCTTTTACAAGCTGTGAGTTTAGTAGATAAACTTACAGGCACAAAACTCTTTAAGCTTAGGTAAAGGCTGAAGGCTAGCTACGGTAATCACCTCAGTTAAGGCTTTTAGACATGTTTAGAATGCCAATATCTCTGCTTTTCTTAAACACTGAAAGAACAGCATGGCCTCCCTCCTTGTGAAAGTGAAGGGTGAAGTGCGAGTTTTCCTAAGTCTGCAAGCAGCTTGGAGAACTGATTCATAAAGATTTGATGTCTCCCATTCAGCTTCATGAACATTATCCAATGCACTCAAGTCTACTCCTCTGCTATTCATAGAAAATCACTATGGTTGGAAAAGAACTCTAAGATCAGCAAGTCCAACTAATATCTAACTCTACCAAGGTCACCACTACACCATATCATAGAATGGTTTGGATTGGAAGGGACCTTGAAGATCATTTAGTTCCAACCTCCACTGCCATAAGCAGGAACACCTTCCACTAGACCAGCTTGGCCAAGGCCCTAAGGTACTCAGTATCCTTGAGCACCATGTCAAGATGGTTATTAAATTGATCCAAGGATGACAGTTCAACCACTTCCCTGGGCAGCTTATCCCAGTCTTTGAGAACCCTTTGGGTATAGAATTTTTTCCTAATGTCCACCCTAAACCTCTCCTGGTGTAATTTAATTTCTTCTTGTCATCTCAGTTCTTACTTGTGAGAAGAGACCAACATTCAACTCTCTGTATACTTTCAGGGAGTTTTATTAATTCAGGTGTTCCAGTGATACCATTCCACAACCTAACCTTGTCTGCAGCTGATGAGAGAGCCACTTTGTTTTCTTACCCTACAAGGAATTTCTTTTTTGGTCAGAGTGGTCTGGTTGTTTGGTGATGTTGTTGCTAAGCAGTGCTCAGGGCCTTAATTAGGTAACAGGACTTCACCTTGCTTTGTATTCATGTGCTCTCTGCTGCCAGTTGCCCAGCTAATTCTGAGAACTGTAATCTCCAGCATGAAAGAAAAGATGAGGATTTGTTTCATCCAGCTAACAATATGTTCAGAACAAACTGTGTGAATTCAGTCCTGCCTTGTAATTAAACTAATAACTTGTCCTGCCTTATTCAATTTCAGAAAGGTTAATATGTATTTTTCCCAGATCTACAGACAAGAGCAACAGCCACCTGCTCCCTTAACGACCCACTGATGTTTGTGAACATTTCATTCATAAGGTGGGGGTTTATATTATGTAGGTATGTAGGAAAATGAGATACCAAAGAAGCTGCTTGTAATTCTTCATCTATTTATGCTCAGAAGGAATAGGATTCTTAGGGATAGTTGAGTCACCATACCTGGAGGTGTTTGAGAAATGTGTGGACGTGGCACTTTGGGACATGTTTTAATGGCCATGGTGAGTCTTAGGCTGAAGGTTGGATTCAATGAACTTAAGGGTCTTTTCCAACTGCCACAGTTCTACAGTTGTCTGATTTATTGAACTGATACTTTAGCACTTGGGGTTAGTTTTGTTGGTGTGTCTTCTATAGAAGGGCTAGGATGTGCTTAGTAAGCATTTTCTCTTAGCAATGACTTGTCCCTTTATGACTAGGTTTCTTTGAGCATCCAGCCAGTTTTCTACAACTTGGAAAGTGCTTCTGCCACTCCATGAAATCCATGTGCATCTGCTCAAAACATACTCTCTAACTATTATTCTCACTGGTCATCTATTTGGTTTTGACTCTCTGTGTATTGAATTGGAAGCAGCCAAACATAACATGATCAAAGTTTGTTCAGTTGTCACTTTTTTTGTGGTTCTGCCAGATGATGCATTTTGCAGGGTCAACAGTCTGACCACTTCAGGATCCTGTCTCCGTTTTTCTTCAATCAGTAATGAGTAGGACAAATACAGCATCTCTAGTAAACTCTGCACAGCATTCTGTGTTTCCATGCCTTCATGTGATCAAAGTTTGTTCAGTTGTCACTTTTTTTGTGGTTCTGCCAGATGATGCATTTTGCAGGGCCAACAGTCTGGCCACTTAAGGATCCTGTCTCCATTTTTCTTCAATCAGTAATGAGTAGGACAAATACAACATCCCTAGTAAACTCTGCACAGCATTCTGTGTTTTCATGCCTTCACAGGATATTAGGGGTTGGAAGGGACCTCTGGAGATTATTAAGTCCAACCTCCTGCCAGAGTAGGACCATAATCTAGTGCAGGTCATACAGGAACACATCCAGGTGGATCTTGAAAGTCTCCAAAGAAAGACTCTCTGGGCAGCCTGTTCCAGTGCTCCATGTTCCGTACAATAAAGAAGTTCCTCCTCATGTTGAGGTGGAATTTCCTTCACTGTAGTTTGTATCCATTGCCCCTTGTCCTATTACAGGACGCAACTGAGAAGAGCTTGTCCTCTTCCCCTTGATCACCACTGCAAGTCTATTTTGGGTGAAAAGAATGGGTGTTGTACTCTGCCCACTGCTAAATGCCAGCAGCTATTTTCACAGTGGTCCTATTGACAAAAGAGGGACAACAAAATCCTACTTAACTCCACAACCTTCCCCTCTTTTTTTTTTTTTGGAGATAGTAATCCAAGGGTATCTCAGTCCTAGGAATATCCAACCTGCAGACTCTCTTCCTTTGTGGCTAATTACATCTTATGTTGATGAGAGGAAGTTCCATTTCAACATGAGGAAAAACTTTTCCCCTGGGAGCATGCTAGAGCACTGGAACAGGCTGCACAGAGAGTCTGTGGAGTCTCCTTTTCTGGAGACATTCCAAACCCATCTGGACACGATCTTGTGTGGCTGTCCTAGGTTATCCTGCTTTGGAAGGGGGATTGGATGTAATAATCTCTAGTGGTCCTACTATACTATAATTCTTTGATGGCCCTGACAGAGTTAGATGATGGCTGGACTCGATGATCTTAGAAGTCTTTTCCAACCATGGTGATTCTGTGATTTTTTTTCATCCAGAAAAGTAGTTAAACAAATGTTGAGAATGTAGTGCATACAGTCCAAAAAGAACTCACTAAAATAATTCATATTCTTCCTTTTTCATACAATGTTAAAGGCTTTGCACTATCTGGTGCAAGTTAGCTTAAAGCACCATATCTTCATGAGTTCAGTAGTGAAAGGATAATTCTTTAACCTTGGCAGCTTTGTATCTTCAAGGTCTTTTCAAAGTGCTGGAGATAGGAGAATGGGTAAGATGGATACTGAAGAGCTAAAAACGTGATTGAATGGATGGATAAATCACAGCTGGGACATTTGGCCATCTGCTGTTCCTCAGGCAACTGGAAGCCTCTTAGCCTCCATGCAGTAACCCCCATGAGCAAGGTCAATGGGAAAGTGTCTCCGCCCGATGCAACAAATGCAAAGGGAGCAAGCACGCTACTTTCAGCAGCACGCTGCCTACAGTGCACTTGCAGAATAAGTATGAGGCTTTGCAGGAGGAAAAGGTTGTCAGCAAGGGTGAGGACTCAAAAAGCCCAGAAGCTGCACCAAAGACAGAATGCCTCAGGACAGCCATCAAAACCACTCCTAAAAAGAAACCTCAAAGGGTCATTGTTATAGGAGACTCCCTACTGAAGGGAGCAGAAGGCCTGATATGCAGACCAAACCCACTCCTTAGAGAGGTCTGCTGCCTCCCTGGTGCCCAGGTAGGAGACATAGTAGGTAAAGGACTTCTTATAAGACTTTGTAGCAATAGCACAAGAGAGAACACATTAAAGTTTGAGAAGGATAGGTTTAGACTGGATATTAGGAACAAATTCTTGTGACAGGACAAAGGGCATTTGTCTGAAACTAGAGAAGGGTAGTTTTAGATTGGACATTAGGAAAGAACACTTTACAGTGAGGGTGGTGGCACATTGAAATGGCTTGCTTATCCTTGGAAGTGTTTAAAGCCTGGAGGAGGCTTTGAACAACCTGGTCTAGTGGGAGACGTCTCTGCCCATGGAAGGGGTGTTGAAACTAGATGATTTTTAGGGTCCCTTCCAACTGAAGCCATTCTGTGATATAAATGAGATAGAGGTTTATGAACAGTCTGAAAATCCATTGAGAAACACTCAGCCAGCCCAGACCAGATCTTTATGTCCCCTAACAAAGGCTCAATTGCTCCCTTGCTCCTGGCCTGAATGTATAGAGATAAACTGTATTGAATCTAAATTGTATTTCCCAGTAGCAGCAATTTGTCTTTTGAATGTAATAGTTACATCACTGAGATAATAATGGATTGTGCAATTCTTAGCATTTCCAGAATCTTAAAATGTTGACCAGCAAACAGAATGATCCTTCTGTCCCTAGCCCTTCACAAGTATTCATGGAAAAAATTCAGCAGTCACCAAATGCCTGTCTCCAGCTGTTCTCTGAGTGGCATGGTTTCTCTCAGGTGACTCTGGAGTGCATTACAAAATAAATGTGGCCAGCAAGTTGAGGGATGATCACCTCTCCCTCTACTCTGCCCTGGTGAAACCACATCTGGAGTATTGTGTCCAGTTCTGGGGTCCCTGGTTCAAAAGAAACAGAGATACACTGCAGTGCCCAAGACAGGCTACAGGGATGATTAAGGGACTAGAACATTTGTCTGATAAGGAAAGGCTAAGAGACCTGGGGATGTTTATCTTGGAGAAAGGAAGGCTGAGAGGGGATCTGATCAGTGTTTGCAAATACCTGAAGGGGGCACGTCCAGAAGAAGGAGGCAGTCTCTTTCCTATGGTGCCTAATGATAGGGTGAGGGGCAACAGGCACAAAGTGAAGTGCAGGAAGTTCATCCTCAACATGAGGGAAAACTTCATTGCTGTGATGGTGCTGGAGCCCTGGAACAGGCTGCCAGCAGAGCTTGTGGAGTCTCCTCTGGAGTCTTTTCAAGACCCATCTGAACACCTTTCTGCACAGCCTGCCCTTGGTGATCCTTCTTTGGTGGTAGTGTTGGATTGCATGCTCTTCAAAGATCCCTTCCACCCCCTACCACTCCATGATTCTATGATTTTCCTTTATCATGATTTTCTATCAAAATATCTTTTCCACATTATGGGTAAGAGTAGTTTGTGTTATGTTGCATCCAGTTGTGTGTCTCAGTCATTCAAAAACCACATTATATACCTAATTTTTGATGCTGTAGATAGTAAAAGCAGAACACATTTGGCTTATAGGTGGAAGAGACTGAGAAATTGAGCAAAACCTTCTTGTGTTTTTTTAATTTAGAAAGTGTAACTATTCTTTGTGGCTTTAAAATGACTGCATGTTTTGGGGTTTTCAGCCTAGAACTGTTGTGCTGTTCATCTGCTATGTGAGCAGGAAGATTGTCTTTCCAGTTCACTGACTCTGACTAGATGTCACCAACAGCTATCAATTACATGATAAGTCCAGAGTATGAGAACAGCTTTTTCTCTTCACTTTATAAATGTTGTAGATGTAGAGAAACTAAAAATACTTTAATTCTACCTAGATATTTTTATCTCCAAGGTATTCTCTACTTTATTTGAAGTCTATTAGAGCCTTTTCACAGTTCTCATTACCTTTGTTACGTTCCTGACATGTTAAAGTCCTTCCTCTGAGATGTCATTTACTTCCAACTTCAGGTTATTTCAGGGTGCCAACTGTGTATTTTCTTGAATGACTAAGTACAGAATCAGAGAATTATTTTGGTTAGAAAAGACTTCTAAGATCATTGAGTCCAGCTCTCAATATAAAACCACCACAGCCATTAAACTATGTCCCAGAATGCCATGTCCACGTGTTTATGGATCAGTTTAAAGAGTACAAATGTTCTCTATTCTTCTAGAGGGATTACTAATGAGAAATATGGGGGGGAGGGTTATCCTTTTCTTCATTCCCTTTTGCAGCCTTTACCTGAAGCATGTCCAGTCTACACCATGCAACTCAGGTAGAAGCACTTGATTTAGCATGTAGATAGTTGGTTTGTCTATGGAGCTTTGTGCAGATTCCTGCACCTGGGGACGAAAAACACCAAGCCTCAGTACAGACTAGGGGTTGTCCTGCTGGAAGACGGCTCCATGGAGAAAGACCTTGGAGTCCTAGTAGACAGCAACATATCCACGGGGCAGCAGTGTGCCCTTTTGGCCAAGGGGGCAAACAGAATCCTGGGCTGCCTTAAGACAAGCGTGTCCATCAGGTCTATGGGGGTTCTCTTTTTCCTTGGCCCTGGTAAGACCACACCTGGAATATTGTGTCTAGTTTTGGGCACCTCAATTCAAGAGATATAGAGATCTACTGGAGAGGGTCCAACAAAGAGCCATGAGAAGTATTGCAAGGCTTGATCATCTCTCCTGTGAAGAAAGGCTGAGAGGCTTGGCTCTGTTTAGTCTTGAGAAGACTGAGAGGGGATCTAATCAAGGTCTATATATACCTTAACGATGGGTGTCAAGATGAAGGTGACAGTTTCTTTTCAGTGGTGCTCAGTGACAGGAACAAGGAACAACAGCTACAAGCTAGAGCACAGGAGGTTCCGCCTCAACACAAGCAGACACTTGTTTACAGTGAGGGTGCTGGAACACTGCACCAGGCTGCCCAGAGATTGTTTTTTTTAAGACCTATCTGGATCCATTCCTGTGTGACCTGCCCTGGGTGATCCTGCTCTGGCAGGGAGGTTGGACTCGACGGTCTCTAGAGGCTCATTCCAACCCCTAACACTCCGTGATTTTGTGATTCTATGCTTCAGGTTCTGAGTGACCTCCAGTAAACATCTCTGAGGTTTATGCTTGGTTTTGTTGACTTTGTAGTTTTTCCTGCTTAAACATTTAAGCTAAATTCTGATTTGGAGCCATGGTCATACTGTCATTCTGTGACTCTTCTGCTGAAGGTGTACACTGCTTTGTTCAGTGATCTCTTGACTTGAACCAAGATCGGAAGCTGAGCTGATGCTCAAATGGATGAGCTCAAAGGAACAGCTAAGGATTGCATGGATGAGCTTCTCTAATGAATCTGCATAAAATTTGCAATTAAGTGTTATGAAGAACAGCTGAGGGAACCTGTGCTGTTTAGTCTTCAGAAGAGGTGACTGAGGGGAGGCTTCATCACCCTTTAAAACTATCTGGAAGGAGATTGTAGTGACATGGGGGTCAGTCTCTTCTCATACACAAGTGATAGGGAAAGAAGAAACAGCCTCAAGTTGTTCATGGGAGGATCAGATTAGATATTAAGAAATATTTCTTCACAGAAACAGTTATCAAACATTGGAACAGGCTGTTCACACATGTGGTGGAGTCACCATCCCTGGAGATATTAAAAAGCCACATGGATACGGTGCTGAGGGACATGGTTTAGTGGTGGTGGCTTAGCAGTAGTGATGGGATTGTAAACTTTAGGCGATATGGGAAAAAGGGATAGAGAACATAGAGTGTAGGAACCTAGTTAAATCATTAACTGTATGAGCACTGATATAAAGCATCATTTGTACTGTATTCAGAGATGAGAACATTGGAAACTCCAGCCAAGAATGTGACCCACAACTGATGCCAGGTGGAAGAAAGGTAGAAAGGTCAGACTGAGGAAAATGACAACCTTCTTCCCAAAGACCCCAAAAAAGCGACCACCAGGTAACAATGAGCATGCCTAAAGAGGTGGGACATTATGGGAATGAGTTCCAGGAACTGATTGTAATGACTCCACCTATTCCCAGAACTAATTGTAGTGACCCTACCCCTGTATCAAATATGTATGATTTTGTAGTATAAATATTTCACCTGGACAAGGTGAAGGTGTGCAAGGGCTTTGGAGGATGACCTCCCCTTCTCACCCAGCGCTGATTAAACATATCTTTCCTGATAATGCTCTGCATGTTGTGAGGTCTCATTTTCCATATATATTAGGGTTAACACTCCAGAGGGAGTAACCCTGAACCTGACCTTAGGTGGTCTTGACCTCTCCCCAGGGGTGGGTCTGAACACTACCAGGTGATGGTTAGCCCATTCTCCCTTCCTGTCTAAAGACCCATAAAAGCAGGGGGACTTCCTGTCTCTCACTCTCTGCTCCCTGCATACCAGCATTACCATCTGTTCCTGGTTCTCTTTGTTTCACCACGTGGCCATCACCCGAGAGACAAAGCCATCACCATCAAATTCGGGTTGTATTTATACCTTTTGTATTTGTTTTCCCTTCCCTATACCCTTTGTAACTTCCCTACCTCAGATACCTTTTAAAGTTATTGTTAAACTTTTCTTTTTTACTTCCAAATCAAGTGAGGTTCATTTATTTGGGTGTGCTTACTTTTCTCTCTCTCTATCTAATCCCTTTCTTTTGGGAAAGGAGAGGGGGAAGGACACTATAAAAATCGTTATTTGTTCTATCAAATTTATTTCCATCTCTGGAAATTTAAACTAGAACTGAGACACCATACATCAGTTTTTGGTTAGGCAGCCAGGAGGGTTCTCTGTAGGCTGCAGGGATTCCTTTGAGAACAGGACCCCTTGGTGCCCTCAACCAGCCTCTTCAGGTGGGATCCCCAACCCGAGGACAGCCAAAGAAGGCAGACAGACTGGTGGCACTGAAAATAAAGGTGTGTTTCTGTTTTCTGTATGGTGATATGTAGCTGTAACAGGACACCTTGAGCTTGGATAAGTGGGAGAGAGGGAAAGTCCTTTTCCCTTTCTGAGTGGTCTAGACCCCTGTTTCAGTGAAGGAGCTGTAATGGAAGCAAGAGTTTCCTTGAAAGTTTCCTTCTAGTCTGTTTTGTGGGACATTGGGTCCCTCCTGTTTCGTATTTGACTATAGTCCTGAAATAACATCTTGCTAGCATGTAATGAGTGTTTTAGCTGTGTATGTGTATCTTGATTGTGTGGTAGTGTGAGATGTGGCCACTTTAATTTTTTTTCTCTCCTCTTTCCTTTGATCTGGGATGCGTGTGAGAGTTTTCTTTCTCCCCTTTCTGGAGGTGAGAGAGAACTGGGATACCTTTTCTTTCTCCTCTTTCCTTTCAAATAGGAAGCAGAGGAAGGGACAGATGTTTTTTATTACACAGCAAAGTGATTTGCTAAATGTTTTAAATGCTAGTTGACCCATTGTAACTGTGCCTTTGATATTTCATTACTAAATTAGAGCCACCATATAATGGGTCTGGGTACTGTCACAAATATTGTAGAAATCAGTGCAATCCATGTCTTAGTTGAGTAGTGAAAAGTAGTTTAAGATATCCTGACATGGGTACCTGGAAGGAGGTTTTGATTTTGTCTGCCCTAACTGTGACTTGTGCATGGAGTAGATTAGGGCATTTTAGTGTCTGAAATGTAACGGTGATATTAAGGTGTAAAAGATGGGAAATTCAGAGAGTGGAGAGTTCCTGAGTATCAGCCTCCTCAGGTGTATTTCTTCTCCCAGGTGACCAGCAACAGAACAAGGGGACACAGTCTCAAGGTGTGCCTGGGGAATTATAAGCTGGATGTTAGGAGGAAGTTCTTCCCAGAGAGAGTGATTGGCATTGGAATGGGCTGCCCAGGGAGGTGGTGGAGTCACCATCCCTGGAGGTGTTCAAGAAAAGCCTGGCTGAGACACTTAGTGCCATGGTCTAGTTGACTGGATAGGGCTGGGTGATAGGTTGGGCTGGATGATCTTGGAGGTCTCTTCCAACCTGGTTGATTCTATGATTCTATATTAACACATTGGAAATATACAAAGGGTTCAGTAGGAAGGAGACATCTGGAATTTTTGGAAGATACTGAAGTATTCTAAGTATCAGAATTGTAAGGTTATTAAGTTGTTAAGTGTCACTGTTTATTTTATGTTTGGGGTGGGTTGTTGGGGTTTTTTTTGTCACTTAGTAGTATTTGAGTTTTGTGTAAAATAAATGTGGGTAACAATTGGAAACTTTCCAAAACTATTGTTAGGCAAGGGATGATTAAAACTATTTTTAGGCAAGGAATGATTAAAACTATTGTTAGGCAAGGGATCATTAAAACAATTTGATGTTGAGATAATATTTAAGTAAGAAAATAAAATATCAAGATGTAGAAGAAATATCCACCACTTATGAGGTCCCATTTTCCATGTGTTATATGTGAGCAGTTGAACCTGATGATCGCAAAGGTCTCTTCCAAACACAACAGTTCTATGATTCTATGAAGCTGTTACTCGAGACAAGAGGAAGGGCTTAAAAACTGAAATACAGCAGCGGAGTTGAGAGAAAACATTGAGTGGGTTTTGTTGGTCATACAGGAAGCTTTTGAGTGTCAGTAAAAGTTTATTAGCAGATAACCTGTCTTTTGAAGTAGGATTTCTATGTCTAACTAGTGCAGGCATTAGGGGAATTTTTGCTCTTCATGAAGGGAAGGAAACTTTCTGATCATGTTCATTTAGTGTGATGGTCCTTTCAAATGTCTAGTGGAAAATTACCCCATCATACAGTGCTGGGATTATCAGAAATCTTCCAGATTTGCCAAAGTAAAAACTAGTGAAAATCATCTTAAATATTCACAGCAGTGCTGCATTGCACAGTAATTGCATGCTTAATAATGCAGGATGTACTCTACTAATTGCAAGGAAAATTAATTTACTTTTTATAATAGTTGTGGGTTTTTTTCTTCTTTAAAGGTCTTGCTGAATGTTTCAGAACTTGTGAATGTTTCTTTCATGTTTATTGCTAATAGCTTTAAGTAATGATGTTTTAATTTGGTAAGGATGTTGAATATTGCACATTTAAACCAAATTTAAATTATCCTTTAAATAGGTTTGAGTATTTATTGAGCTATTTGTGTGTGTGTGTGTTGTTGGCCTTTTTTCTTATCACCTTAAAACTCTTCATTTGTGTGTGTCAAGTAGTGGTATGGACACTCAGAACAAAAGGAGGGGAGGGAAAATCCGACCAAAAACCCACAAACAAAACCCCAAACAATAAAAAAGGAAAAACCACGAAACATAGACCAGACAAGCACAACCCCCCCAAACAAACAATAGAACCCCAAGAAACAAAGAACTCTATTAAACACAAAAACTCAACGCACACCCCCAAAATGAACAATTCCAAACAAAATCCCCACCAACGAAGCAAAGAAAAACCCCACCAAATATAAAATCCTGAACAAACAAAATAAACCCCAGCAGGCAAACAAATGTAAATGCCCTGACAAACAAACACTAAAAAACAAAACCAAAAACGAGCCCACAAACAAAAGAGAAAATGCAGAAAGAAGTCAAATCCATCACCTCCAGCAATTAACATGTGTACCCTCAGCTGCTACAGACAGTGAAACACCAAGAAAAGAGGAAAATTGAGATACTGTTAGAGTCACAGAATACATCTGGTTGGAAGAAACTTCAAAGATCATTGAGACCAACACTGCAAAGTCAACCCTAAACCACATCCTGAAGAGCCAGGTCCACATGGTGGTAGAACACTTCCAGGGATATTGACTCAACCACTGTCCTGGGCAGACCATTCTAAGGTTTGATAATCCTTTCAGTGAAGAAATATTTCCTAATATCGAGACTGAACCTCCCCTGGCACAGCTTGTAACCATTTCCTCTAGTCCTGTCACTTAGCACCAAGGAGAAGAGGCTGTCATGTCATCACTCCAACCTGCCCTCTGGTAGTTGTAGAGAGCAATGAGGCCTCCCCTCAGCCTCCTCTTCTCCAGATATATTCTCTTCTACTTGAGCATACCTGGTGCTGTGCACAGATAAGGAGTTTTTCTGATGGATTCTTTTTTTCATTCTTAAGCCCACAGTTACATAAATTACAATTTAAGTTGAAGTCATTAAGTTTGATCACTTAATAATAAGTTTCTTACTATGAAGGTGGTGAGACACTGGAATGTGTTGCCCACAGAAGTTGTGGACACCTCATCCCTGGAACTGTTTAAGACCAGGCTGGATGAGACTCTAAGCAACCTGGTTGAGTGGAAGGTGTCCCTGCCTCTGGGAGAAGGGTTGGAACTGGGTGAGCTTTAAGGTCCATTCCAACCCTAATCTTTCTATGATTCCTGAAATGGAGTCCAAATCTCTTCTGGTGCTTCTCACAGAAGACAATTTATTTCATGTCAGCTCTGTCACCATACACTGTGGTGTCACCTGTATCTGAACATCTGTCATTCTAAGTAGCATATTCCTAAACTTTGAGTTTTCCTTATCCATCTTGAACTCCTCCAGGGACTCTACCACTTCCCTGGGCAGCCTGCTCTGATGCCTGACCACTCTTTCAGGAAAGAAATTTTTCCTAATATCCAACCTTAACCCTTCTGTGGCACAATTTCAGGCCATTTGCTCTTGTTCTGTCACCTGCTAGTAGGGAGAGAAGAAACTGATCCGAACCTCACTACAACAAGAAGAAGCATTGAGACTATTCTTCTAGGGTGTGCTGCACCCTGGATTTCATTCACACAGTCTCAAGTTGTGCCAAGGAAAGTATAGGCTGGATGTTAGGAAGTCCTTCACAGAGAGAGTGATTGGCATTGGAATGGGCTGCCCAGGGAGGTGGTGGAGTCACCATCCCTGGAGGTGTTCAAGAAAAGCCTGGCTGAGGCACTTAGTGCCATGGTCTAGTTGACTGGATAGAGCTGTGTGCTAGGTTGGACTGGCTGATCTTGGAGGTCTCTTCCAACCTGGTTCATTCTGTGATTCTATGATCAGTCCCAGGTTGCTGTGGCTGTGTTTGCCTAGGACAAGTCAGCTCTTTGTTCATTGTAGTCTGTCACTGGAATCTGGGGGGGAGGAGGGGGAAGAGAAAAAATCTCTTTTTCTTTTATTTTCTTTTCTTTTTTTTTTTTTGCCACTTTTGCAGGGACGGGAGAAAAATGTCACAACTCCCACAGGCTTTATCTTTTCTTCCTGCTTTTATTTCTGACCATTGCTCTTTACATAAAGTGTTACTGAGAAAGCTGTGCCATTTCTGGGACCCAAATCCAACTGGGATTCCTTTTTCCTGGGTATCTACTGTTTCATATCTATAGGGACTGTGATGTGAACATCCAACATAAGCTGGTTTTGGGGAAGAAAATATCAGCAGAGGTCAACCTGTGCTTTATTATTGCTCTGCAATTGTGTGACCTAAATATAACTTAGAGTTTGCCTTCTGCAGCCTCTTTATAAAACTCTCATACATTTTGACCCTGTTTTCTGTCAATACTTCAGATGGGTAATAATGGATAACTGTGGTGACTTATTTAAACCTTCAGTCTTCACAAATTCTTGTGTACTGTGGGCAGACATTGCAGAGATGCTTTGTAGCAATAATGGTGCAAAGTAAATTTGAGATACACGATTACTTCTTTGTCTGTAGTTATATCCTTTGTTGCAGAGAGGGACAATATTACTCCACAGAAATGGCAGTGTTGGTTATTTGGATAGCTGGCTGAGCTTTTTTATTTGTTGATTGTTTGTTTGTTTCACCTGTTCCTTTGTTTTTCTACTTTCTTTTTTCCCCCTTTATTTTCTTGAGGTTGGGAACTATGGGACTGGGTGAGTGTTGGGATTTTTTTTATCTCAATAAACACTGCACCTACTTTTCTTCTTTTTTTTTTTTTTTCCTCTTCAGCTTGGTTTTGTTGTTGTATTTCTGGTGCCACCAACGTTGGTGGTCTTTAGCTTAACACAACATCCTTGCAAACTTATTTCATATCCTTTCAAGCTTAGCACGTTTCATCAGTATACCTTTCAGTAAAATTAACTGCTCCTCAATAAAATCAAACTTACTAAGTAAAGAGCACTAAAATTGTTGATAAAATCTGAAGGGAAAGCTGTCAAGCCACTGTGTGATCAACTTTGCACTTACTTGTCCCCCTATGTGGGATTTTCAAGATAAACAAATTCTACTTGCAAATTAGAAAGTTGGGCTACAAGAGTTGGGGCTATTCAGCCTCCAGAAAAGAAGGCTCCAGGGAATCCACAAAGCAGCCTTCCAGTAGCTGAAGGGGACTGCAGGAGGGCTGGGAGGGACTTTTTATTATAGTGGGTTTGTAATGATGGGATGAGACAGAGTGGATTGAAGCTTGAGGAGGGGAGATTTAGATGTGATGTTAGGAAGAAATTCGTTACAATGAGGATTGTGAGACACTGGAACATGTTGCCCAGGGAGGTCATGGATGTCATCTCCCTGGAGCTGTTCAAGGCCAGGCTGGCTGAGTCTTTGAGAAACCTGATCTAGAGGGAGGTGTCCCTCTTCGTGGCAGGGGTGTTGAAACTGGAGGATCCTTAAGGTCCCTTATAACCCAGACCATGCTATGGATCTATTAATTTCCATTTCTGTCCTTTGTTCCCTGTATGTGGCTTCCCAGATATGTGAAATAAGACCTTAAAATTGTTGTGGGATTTGCTTAGTTTTCCTGGCAATGCAATGCTGAAGTCCCCTGTTGAGATGAAGTACGTGATGTTTAACCATTTACTTGATATATTCACTTCTGTCTTTGTCTAGGGATGCAAGATGTTGATTCTGCTTTATGTCCTTCTGCTTTATTCACCTGGTGATTACAGGAAACTGCCACGGGGTATGGGTTGGAAGGGATCTCAGGAGGTCATTTAGTCCAGACACCCCACACCAGAGCAGGTTCACCTAGAGGAGGTTACACAGGAACACATCCAGGTGGGTTTTGACTGTCTCCAGAGATGGAGTTCCCACCATCTCTCTGAGCAGTCTGTTCCAGAGCTCCACGACCCTCACCATAAAAATGTTCCTCCTTATGTTTGGATGAATCTTTCTATGTTCAAGGTTGTGCCCATTACCTCTGGTTCTGTTGATGGCCTTCACTGAAAACAAAGACTCTCATCCCCTCCTCCCGACACCTACCCTTTGAATATTTATAAGCATTGATCAGATTGTCAGCACAGTCTTGTCTAGGCTGAAAAGCCCCAATTCCCTCAGCCTTTCTTCATAAAAGAGATGTTCTAGTCCTCTTATAATCTTTGCAGCCCTTTGCTGTACCCTCTCAAGCAGTTCCCTGACTCTCTTGAACTGAGGAGCCTACAACTGGCCAAACACTCCAGATGTGGCCTCACCAGGGCAGAGGAGGAGGAGAACCTCCCTTGAACTGCCAGCCACACTCTTCTGGATGGACCCCAGGATGTCATTGGCCTTCTTGGCCACAAGGGCACATTACTCTCTCATTGTCAATTTATTATGTAACAGGACTCCAAGGCCCTTCTCCATGATCTACTATGTCATTTTTCCCTTTTGTTTGTCTTTTTTTTTTCCCCTGTGAACAGCCCCAGTCCTCTTGTCTACTTGGTCCCTGTTTGCACACTGTGCTGTTTCTCACCCAGCTACAAACTGTTGTTATTTATTGCAGTTGCTGCAGGATGGTTGAAGTTTCGTGGAAACAGAATTATAGAATGATAGAGGTGTGCTAGTTTGAAGCAGGCTAAAATGTTTTGGTGAGAAGGACTAGATTATTGGCTGTGAAATGAAAACAAGAGTGATGTCTACTTATCTCATAGGGTTGCTGAGATGTATAAAAAATATAAGTCTATCAGTACCTGGGGGTACTGATAGACAGTAAGCTGAAGATGAGCCAGCAGTGTGCCCAGGTGGCCAAGAGAGCCAATGGCATCCTGGCCTGCATCAGGAACAGTGTGGCCAGTAGGACAAGGGAGGTTATTCTTCCCTGTACTCAGCACTGGTCAGGCCACACCTTACGTACTATGTCCAGTTCTGGGCTCCTCAATTCAAGAAAGATGCTGAGGTGCTGGAACATGTCCAGAGAAGGGCAACAAAGCTGGTGAGGGGCCTGGAGCACAAATCCTATGAGGAGAGGTTGAGGGAGCTGGGGGTGTTTAACCTGGAGAAGAGGAGGCTCAGGGGTGATCTTATTACTGTCTACAACTACCTGAAGGGACATTGTAGCCAGGTGGGGGGTGGCCTCTTCTCCCAGGCAACCAGCAATAGAACAAGGGGACACAGTTTCAAGTTGTGCCAGGGTAGGTATAGGCTGGATGTTAGGAAGAAGTTCTTCACAGAGAGAGTGATTGGCATTGGAATGGGCTGCCCAGGGAGGTGGTGGAGGCACCGTCCCTGGGAGTCTTAAAGAAAAGCCTGGCTGAGGCACTTAGTGCCATGGTCTAGTTGACTGGCTAGGGCTGGGTGCTAGGTTGGACTGGATGATCTTGGAGGTCTCTTCCAACCTGGTTGATTCTATGATTCTAAGTCAAAACATAGATAACACACTTGGCATCAGTCTCACTGGGGCTGCTGGCTGAGCTGCATCTCTCTAACCTCACCCTCCATTTTGGGATAATTCACTTTGTTTCCTAACCCCCTGGCCAAACCTCCATTCTTCCTTGGGACTGGAGTAAGGTTGAGAGGGGTAGGGGGAAGGTGAAGGGGCTCTTGAGAGCCCCTCCTGGGGACTCAGGTTTCTGGGAGGGGAGTTGTGTTTCTCTATTACCTTTTACCTTGTCTATTTCTGTCTATAACTGTATATACTGTAAATATCTGCCTGTATATTGTGCTAAGCTGTAAATATAAGCTTCATTCATATTTCCAGAGCCAGCTGAGTCTAGTCTGGGTGATTTCCAAAGTGTGTGGGGTGGGGGGAACACCCAAACCATCACATAGGGGTTAGAAGGCACCTCTAGATATCATCTACTTTGACCCCATAGCCAAAGCAGGTTCAGCTAGGTCAGGCAACACAGAAAGATACCTAAACAGGTTTTGAAAGTGTCCAGAGAAGTTTTTCCTAAATGTGGACTATTACCTTGTCTGCTATTGTTTGTCACTGATCACCCTCCATAGGCTATGAGAGAGATGTTTTTGGCAAAACCTAGCTTCTTGGCGAAAGCTGTCAGTGTCTTCCTTCATTGGGATGTTTTACTCTACTATTTTGAGTTCTCCATCACTGTGACAATGCCAAAACATTGTGTCAGAGCACTGAAACTAATTCAGCATTGTAGCTGATTCAGAAACTTCAGTTCGCTTTCAGTGACTACAGTTACAAAGCTAATTTCACTTGGCTGCGACAAACTTCATTCTGAGTCTTCCAGCACATGTGAGGTTTTTTAATCCCAGATCCATCCCAAGAGCAACTGAGTTTCTTACAAAGACCTCAGTTAAAACCTGCAAAATTGTAGAAGAGGCTTTTTTATTTTCCTTTTTAAAGCATGTGTCCTTCAGCTTTCCTTTCATATCAAACACGCTTCCTTTCAAACGTCTGTAACAGCATTTCAGTAGTTTCTTCTGCCCAGTTAACTGAAAACTAATAAAATCACCAAGTGCTTCAGAGTCAACTATTCTTAGAAACAACACCACTCCCCTTCTCTTCTCTGTGTTCATTCCCTGCTTGCAGACATAAAGAGAAGCAGCGTTTAAGTCTTTTTCACTTCCCTTCTGTACTTCTGCAGAGTTTCAGTTCTACTGTGGAGCTTTTAACTGCTCTGCTTGTGGAGTTTTCTGTAGTTACTCCAGCTGTAGCAGCATTTGCTGTTCAGAAATTGTTGCAGTGAAGAGGAACATTATAAGGCTGCTGCTTGTGTCGTTGGCTGCTTTCTAACTGGCCTGCTTTGCTTAACGCATCAGTGGCAGAATAACAGAATGGTAGGAGCCGGAAGGAACTCTGGTGATCATTGAATGTAACCCATCTGCTAAAGCAGGACCACCTATGGCACACCACAAAGGAATGTGTCCAGGTGGGTCTTGAAAGTCTTCAGAGGACATACCACCTGTCTGGGCAGCCTGTTCTGCTCCAGCACCCTCACAACTAAGAAACTTTTCCTCATGTTCCTGTGTTCCAATTTATGTCTGCTACCCCTTACCCTATTACTGGGTATTGTGTCCAGTCCTAGGTGCTCCAATTCAAGAGGGGCAGGGAACTACTGGAAAAAGTCCATCAGAGGCTATGAGGATGATGAAGGTACTGGAAAATCTGTCTGATGAGGAAAGGCTGAGAGACCTGGGGCTGTTTAGCCTGGAGAAGGGAAGACTGAGAGAGGATCTGATCAATATTTACAAATATCTGAAGAGTGGGTGTCAAGATGATGGGGTCAGTCTTCTTTTAATGGTGCCTAGAGAATGCCTGACCCCCCTGAAAGGGTGGTCAGGGATTGGAACAGGCTGTCCAGGGGGTGGTAGAGTCTGTCCCTGGAGGTATTCAGGCAATGTATGGACATGGCACTTTGGGTCATGGTGGTCTTATGTTGATGATTGTACTCAATGATCTTAGAGGTCAGTTCCAAGAGAAACAATTCTATATTTCATTCATACATCTCTTTAGACATCAATTTTGGGACTGTGCAGCTGTAAGGGTATTTCAGTGTTGGATTTTGAATTGGTTTTCCCTGGGTTGGGGTTTTTTTTTTTGGTGATACATTCCTTAGACTGGAGCTGGAGAGGGATTAGTCCATCTTGCAATTAGTGCAAGTAAAGCCGTTGGAGTGCCTGGTAATAACAGCTTCCGACAAGAATAGATGGATATTGAAATAGAATTCTATCTCCTGCTGAAACAGGGCAGAATCAATGAATTATTATTTTATACATTATTAAATCTATAGGCATAAGATGACCATAAGCTGAATTCCTTCTCATTAATTAATTAAACAAGGACATACACCCATTTTTACCATGTCTATTCATTTAATAATTTATTGAATAATGGATGTTGCTCATATAACATGAGACTATCCATCTCTGGTGCTCCTCCAGCATTAATGAACATGACATTACATTGGTCTCCTTCATCCTTTTGGCAAGTGTCTGCATTTAATATGACCCAGCAGAATGTTTTGGGGTTTTTTTTATTTGTAATCTGGCAGATACTTCATTTCTGACCAATTTCTGCTCTACCAAAACTCTGATTTCTCAAAAACCATTTGGGTTTTTTAGCTGTAAGGGATGCTAAAGCTCTAAAATGGTGTCATGAAATAGATTAGAGGAAAGGAACAAGGCTGATGTGGTTAAACAGATCAATTAACCTGCTCTGAAACCGCAGCCCTGATGGGTATAATCAGCTAGCTCCTGCAAGAATTATTTAGTAACATAGATCATAGAATCAAATAAGAAGAAGCTCTTTACTATGGGTCTGGTGAGACAGTGGAATGGGTTGCCCAGAGAAGCTATGGATGTCTTATCTCTGGAAGTGGTGGGGGGATGTGGGGGGTTCTGTAAATACTGACGGGCTGGATTGAGGACCCTGTGGGGCTGTATCTGGCCCGTGGGCCTTAGTTTGAGGACCCCGACATAGAGTGTCAGCAGTAAGTTCACAGGTGACAGCAGTTAGGTGGCAGAGTTGATCTGCACGAGGGTGAGGAGGCTCTACAGAGGCACTAGAACAGATTATATTGATGGGCCAATGTTCATGGATGAGCTTCAACAAGGTCCTGCACTTGAGCCACAAAAACCCCAAGCACCACTACAGGCTTGGGGAAGTGTGGCTGGAAAGCTGTCTGGCAGAAAGGGACCTGAGGGTTGTCATAAATAGACAACTCAGTATGAGCCAACAGTGTGCCCAGGTGGCCTAGAAGGCAAATGGCATCCTGGCTTGTATTAGAAATGCTGTGTCCAGACGGAGTAGGGAGGTGATTGTCCCCATGTACTCAGCTCTGGTGAGGCCATACCTCGAGTATTGTGTTCAGTTTGGGGGCAGCTCGTTACAAGAAGGATGTGGAGGTGCTGGAGGCAGTGTAGAGGAGGGCAATGAAGCTGGGGAAGGGCCTGGAGAATAAAACTTACAAAGAACTACTGAGGGAGCTGAGGCTGTTTAGTTTAAAGAAGGGGAGGCTGAAGGGAGACGTCATTGCTGTCTACAGCTACCTGGAAGGATGTTGTGGAGAGGCTGCTGATGGTCTCTTCTGACAGGTAAATAGTGATAGAACAAAAGGGAATGGCCTCAAGCTGCAACTGGGTAGGTTTAGACTGGACATTAGGAAACATTTTTTCATAGAAAGAGTGGTCAATCATTTGAATGTGCTGCCCAGGGAGGTGGTTGAGTCACCAACCCTGGGTGTGATTAAAAGTCATTTGGATGTGGTGATGGAGGATATAGTTTAAGGGTGAACTTTTAAGGGTAGGGATATTGGTTGCATTTGGTGATCCTAAGGATCTTTTCCAACCAGAATGTTTCTGTGAATGTTTCTGTTTACAACCAGGCTGGATGCGGCTTTGAGCAACCTGCTCTCGTGGGAGGTGTCTCAGGTTTCTATATCAGTGGAGTTGGAACTAGATGATCTCAAAGATCCCTTCCAACTCAAGCCATTTTATAATTCTGTGATAGTCCTGAGTTTGATAGTAAATCTCCAGACTTTTTATTAACTCCTCATACAAGATAGAGCTTAAGCTCTCTTAATGCTGTCTTCTGTTTCTCTTCAAATCCTGTTTCA
Source organism: Pogoniulus pusillus (assembly GCF_015220805.1). Taxonomy (NCBI): domain Eukaryota; kingdom Metazoa; phylum Chordata; class Aves; order Piciformes; family Lybiidae; genus Pogoniulus; species Pogoniulus pusillus. The sequence continues at coordinate 9,132,906 of NC_087268.1, read as the reverse complement.
TTGAAGATTGTTTTGTTGAAGGTTGAGCTCAATGATTTTAAAGATCTCTTCCAACTGAAACAGTTCTGTGATTTATCTGGGGTTTTGAAAAGTTGTGTACTAAATATTATTACGTTGTTCCCAGTAAAGATGTGCTTTATAGAATCACAAAGTCATAGAATGGTTTGTGTTGAAGGGATTTTTAGAGGTCCTCTAGTCCAACCCCCCTGCAATGAGCAGAGAGGTATTCAACTAAATCAGGTTGCTCACAGTACAAGCTGACTTTAGGTGTTTGCATAAGAAGTTAAAAGTCCCCAATTTCACCAACAAAATAAAGCTTTTTTTGTTTGTTTTTAGATGAGAGTAGACTTTGATGAGGCATTGTGGGGAGCTCCTAAGTCAAGAGCAGTTTATTGCACTGAATGTACATGAGAGGATGTTATCTTCAGCTCTGGAAGCAGCTCCAGAGTGATGCAAAATCACAGTGAAGAGCTGCTTTCCATACTTGGGAGGTGCCAAAGAGAAAGGGAAAACTCTCCACTGCCTGGGGGAGTCTCACAGAGAACCCCACATGGTCACCTTCTGCTGATGGAACAGTGTCTCCACAGTGTGCAGTGCAACTGAACAGGGAGGACAGGATGTTTACTCTCTGAGAGAAGTTATGGGCGCTCTTAATATTTGCTTGGTTCAATTTCTAACTAAGTTGTGCTTAAACACAGCAGCTCCTGCATGTGGCAAGAGTCACTGATGTTGTTTTCAGTGCTCTGAAAAGAACATTTTCTGGTGAAGTCGGCTTCAGGAGAACTCTGTGCCAAGGTACTAGTGAACATCATTAAAAGCTAAACGAAATCAGATGACCACTTACATATCCCTGTGACCTCCTGGACTGTGTTGTGTAGAGCTTTGAGTAGCTCTTGCAGGCTGTATTGATTATATATTATCACATACACAAAATGCTCTCTGAGAATCACATTAGTCACAGTAACTAGATACGCTGCCTAAATATGTTTAATTGACTTCATGCTTCTCTTCAATAAAATGAAGAGATGTCAAAACACAACTTGCATTTGAATTTGCTTCTATTTTCAACAATGGTTAATCAAAATTCAGAGGTTACTCCTAGATAATCGTAGTCACAGAGTCACAATGACATCATAGAATCATAGAATGGGTTGGGTTAAAGATCCTCTATTTCCAACCCCCTGCCATCATTGAAGGGACACCTTCAACTAGACTAGACTGCTCAAGGCCTTGTCCAACTTGGCCTCGAACATCTCCAGGAAGGAGGCATCCACAGCTTCCCTGGGTAACTTGTTCCTAATGTAAAGAGTTTCTTCTGAATACCCAGTCTAAATCTGTCCTTCTCAAGCTTGAAATCCATTGCCCCTCATTCTATCACTACAAGCCCTTGTAAAAAGTCTCTCCCCAGCTCTCCTGTACCCACTTTCAGCTATCGGAAGGATGTTCTAAGGTCTCCTCTGAGTTTTCTCTTCTCCAGGCTGACCAGCCCAAAGTCTCTCCACCTCTCCCCATAGGGGAGGTGCTCCAGCCTTGTGATCATCTTTATAGCCTTCCTCCTGACCCATTCCAACAGTTACATGTCCTTGTGTTGGGAGGCCCAGAACTGGACACAGTACTTCAAGTGGGGTTTCACAAGAGCAGAATAGAGGGTGAGAAATCATCACCTTCATTCTGCTTATAACAGTTATTCTGATGTAGGCTATGACACAGTTTCCTTCTGAGCTGCAAGGGACCATTGCCAGCTCATGTTGAGTTTTCTTATCAATTGACACCCCTGAGTCCTTCTCCTCAAGACTGCCCTCAGCTCGCTCCTTGCCTGGTCTATATTTGTGTTTGGCTTTGCCCTGACTCAGGTGTAGGACCTTGCACTTGGAATTATTGAGCTTCATATGAAAGTCCATACTTGGGAAAATTATTTTTTGAGGAAACTAACTGGCTTGAACCACAATGGATACAATTAATAGAAAACAACAAAATTGAAGTACTGGAAGTGTCACAAAATCATAGAATCAACCAGGTTGGAAGAGATCTCCAAGATCATCCAGTCCAACCTAGCACCCAGCCCTAGCCAGTCAACTAGACCATGGCACTAAGTGCCTCAGCCAGGCTTTGCTTCAACACCTCCAGGGATGGTGACTCCACCACCTCCCTGGGCAGCCCATTCCAATGCCAATCACTCTCTCTGGCAAGAACTTCCTCCTAACATCCAGCCTATACTTCCCCCAGCACAACTTGAGACTGTGTCCCTTTGTTCTGTTGCTGGTTGCCTGGGAGAAGAGACTAACCCCTACCTGGCTACAACCTCCCATCAGGTAGTTGTAGACAGCAATGAGGTCTACCCTGAGCCTCCTCTTCTGCAGGCTAAACAACCCCAGCTCCCTCAGCTGGAAGTACTTCAAACGTAGCAGGTTATATTGTCACATGTTTGAAATTCCTGCAGTACATGGAGACTTGTAATGATAGTAAAAAGGAAAAGAAAAAAGAGGGGGGGAAAGGGGGAAAGGTTATTTTCTCTTACAGTATATATTAATATTATGTTAAGCTTGGAGAGAATAGATTAGACTGGATATTAGGAAGAAATCCTTTACAGTGAGGGTGTTGAAACACCAAAGCAGGCTGCCCAGGCACGTTGGGGATGCCCCCTGCCTGCAATAGTTCAAGGGCAAGTTGGATAAGCCCTGGAGCAGCCTGGTCTAGTGGAAGGTGTTCCTGCCCATGGGAGGGGAGTTAGAACTAGATGATCTTAAAGTTCCCTTCCAACCCAAACCATTCAATAAACTCTATGAATTTTATGTGCAAGATATCTGCAGTAATAAAGCCACATTACTTTTCTTTAGTTAGATTATTTCTGTTTCCAAGTATCTGACTTCAGCAAAATGCTAAAGTATAAATTTTATTCAACAAGGCAAAATTCAATATTAAGAACAGGCTTGGTGATTTTAGCATTTATTTTATTACTGTCCTCAGGTTAAACAAAATAAAAACACAAAACCTCCCATATTTTTATGTTGTGACAAAAATGCATTGAATTGTTATCTATCTTGAGCAATAGCTTCAGGATTTGATTCCTGTTGTAGAGTGATACATATTGAGTCTTGTATGCTGCCTGCTGATCTGACTAATGGCATATGGCTAACTTTGACCGAGCTACAACAGTGGCAATACCAGCAGACAACTTGCCCTATGGCTTTGCAAGGAAAACTACTATTGAATACTTGGAACATACTGAATAAAAATGATTGCATCCAATATCTTGAATAGAATTGAATACACACAGTAAGAGTTTTCCTAGTGATGGGATACAGCTCTGTACCATAATCTGGACTGAAGCACACCTGCTGAAATCTATGAAAAGACTCATAGAAGCTTCAGTGGAATCTGGAACAACCTCATGATGTGTAACAATATATAACAATCCTTTTCTCTCCTCTAAAATAATCCATTACCTGCTCCTAATCCCATCCAGACAATGGATGAGGGAAGGATGAGAGACTTGGAGCTGCCTAGTTTGGAGAAAAGAAAGCTGAGAGGGGATCTTATTAATGCTTACAAATGAATACCTCCGTCCCTGGAGGTGTTCAAGCAAAGACTGGATGAGGCACTTAGTGCCATGGTCTAGTTGGTTGGATAGGGCTGGATGATGGGTTGCACTGGATGATCTTAGAGGCCTCTTCTGACCTGCTTGATTCTATGATTCTACTTTAAATGTGCATGTCAAGAATGGATGAGTCTCTTTCCAGTGGTGCCCTGTGATAGGAAGTGCAATGGATACAAACTGTAACTGCTTTGGTGTAAGGGTGCTGGAGCACTGGACCAGGCTGCCCAGAGAGGTTGTGGAATCTCCTTCTCTGAAGACTGTTAAAACTCACCTGGACATGTTCCTGTGTGGCCTGCTCTAGGTGATCTTCCTTTGGCAGAGGGATTGGACAGAATGATCTCCAGAGGTCCCTTCCAACCTCTACTGTTCTGTTTCTCTCACTGTGCAATAGGAGCCACATTTGGTGGCTTTATTTTATTTATGTTTCAAAACAGAACATTGACAAAACTTGCATTTATAAATCCCAACCTCTACCATTCTACAATCTCGAAGAAGGATGAGTTTTAACTTCCTAGCACATTGTTCTAAATATTCAATGGAAGTTTGACCTCTGAATCAAAGATATAATGTAGACAGTTCATATGAAATATGCATTATATACCTGCATATATGTATATATATACACACACACATATATATATAAAGAACTAGGGAGAAGGAAGTGCAAGAGGTACACCCAGGTATGTTACCCATGAAAGGATTAGTTGGTAGCACCATGCTGATTTATGAGAACAGTGGCACACTAACAGACTTGCCCTGTCATAAACTCATGGGTGAGCTATTTTTCTCTGATGTTAACCATAAATCACCATTTTGCTTTTTATGCTTGAAGAGGAACACCTCAGAGTATCTTGGGCAGTAACCAGGCAAAGAATGGGTTTTATCCAAAGGTCAAGACTGAATCTTAAAAAAAAAAGATTCCATTTTTATGCCATCTGGGTTCAGATAATACAGTGTAGTATTTAGAATCAGATCACTGCTAATAGCTCTGATGATAGAAACTCCCCTAAGGGTGAGAGTCTTTAACAAGGAAATGTCAATGCCCCACTCAGCGAGACATAATTTTCTATGAGAACTAATAGTGATTTAAGTGACCACCACTGAGATGTCATGGCACAAGTATGTGATACATCATCAACACTGCAACCATGAGTAAGTTCTGTCAGGGAGAACTGGTAACCAGATAGAGAATACTGAGTTTTTCTAACTCCATTGCTTGAGTTGGGGCTGTTCAGTCTGGAGAAAAGAAGGCTTGGGTGCAGACTTTACAGAAGCCTTCCAGTACCAGAAAGGGGCCTATAAGAAAAGCAGGAAGGGACTTCTTACAAGGGCTTAGAGTGATAGGAGGAGAGGGAATGGATTGAGGAGGGTAGATTTAGATTGGATGTTAGAAAGAAATTGTTTATAGCAAGGGTGGTGAGGCACTGGAACAGGCTGTTCAGGGAGGCTGTGAATGTCCCCTCCCTCAAAGTGTTCAGAGCAGTGTTGGACCGGGCATTGAGGAACCTGGTCTAGTGGAAGGTATTCCTGTCCTGGTGGGGCACTGGAACTGGATGGTCTTTAAAGTCCCTTCCAACACAAACCATTTTATGAATCTATGAGTTTATGAAATTATTTTGGATGAAAGAGAGGAAATCCTGCATAACCTTTAGCTGCTATTACCCCAGTTACTTATATTCACTCTGCATCTTTGACTGTTATCTGACCCCATAACACTAAAGAAGAATGTCAAGCAAGAACTCTTACTTTAAGTGCTCTCTAAATGGCCTGTGGCACAGCTACAACACAATGAATTTTAAATTGAAGCTGGACCTATGCTTATTTTGTGGGCTGGCATGGAATATATTTTATATGCTTTGTGATGTTATCTTGCTGCTGCTTAATGGTTTTGTTGTCCTTGTCCTTGCCTGCTAAAGGAAGGATTCTTGAAGAGCTCATATGAAAAAAACATCTCTTTTCTTCCATCAGACACCACATAGAAACATAGAATGATTCTATGATTCTAGACACCTCTTTTCTTCCATCAGACACCACATGAAGTGTCCTGACCTCAACTACTCAGACTATTTTCAGAATCGTGCTCCAATTCAATATAACTTCTTTTTTCTCCTGATTTTTTCTTGCATGGTTGGTTGGTTTGTTTATTTGGTTGGTTGATTTGTGTCTGTGGGTTTTTTGGGTTGCTTGGTTGTGTTCTTCTTTCCCCTTCAGGAACCTTACAAGGACTGCTACCTACAGGAGAGTGCTAGGACACTGCAGGTAGAAGCTGTGTATTTTGGGATTCCAGTTTGAATTTATCAGAACCACAAAGGGAGACAGAGAAAGAGCCCACATAAAAAATCCCCAATGGCTTTTATTTAGTAATGTGTCTAACTGATTAATCTTTCTGCTTCCATGGGTCGTTTGGTTTTAGTAATAGCAGGTTTCTTGATATTTCTGTGAATTCTTATCATTGCTAATAAGCTACTTGATTAGCTTGATCCTGCTGGATCAATCACAGCTGGTCCCAGTCACAGCAGCTCCAAATGCCCCACATGCTCGTAAATTATTTGTACCATCTCCAAGAGTGAGCACAATTTTTCTTCCTATGCACCGTTGTTACAGCTTCTCTCAGAGGAACTGAGCTCCAGGTTAGTGACCTGCCCAATTTACATTACTTATTAAACTCACATGCAGCCAAGATTTTTTTCCCTTTTCATTTCTTTTTTTTAAAGTCAGGTTTCCAACAAGGTTTTTGGCCACGTACAGAAAGCGGAAAGCTAGAATGATAAAGTTACAAGTTGTTTTGTGTGCTTTCATCTTTGCTGATGTTGTGGGATAAAAGCAAGCCTAATTTTGCAATGCCTTCTTCCCTTTCTTTTCCTTCTGAAAGTGTGGATATTTCAGAGCTAGGTACAGTATTGCTTTTAAGAACTTCAGGAAAGCATGTAGACATTTATTTGAGATGTGAAATGGGAATTTTATTTTAGATGTTATCTGTAAACTGTGTGAAGAAGGTTTATATTTAAAGTAACCTGGAGATGTTCAAAAAAAGACTGGATGAGGCATTTAGTGCCATGGTCTAGTTGATTGGAGAAGGCTGGGTGATACATTGGACTGGATGATCTTGGAGGGCTCTTCCAACTTGGTTGATTCTTTGATTCTATGATTCTAATGTAGCCAAAACAGTGGACACTGAAACAGGATGTAGCCTGTGCTTGCAGGCTGCACTCCTATGCCTGGTGCTACTCTTTTGTTAGACACTAGAAGATGTGAGTCACTCTTGTACAGTTACACCAGGTTCTGTACCAGTGTACTCAATGCTAGAGGTCACACTCCCAGTACTCACTCTGAAAAAAGGAATATTGTAAACTCTTCTGCATAATAATTAACAGTTAAATTAGGGCTGATGTGCCTTGTGCCTCGCTGGAGGAGTAAAAGTTCTTCCTTGAATTTCTACATCTCTCTTACACATAGAGAAGTCCTGTTCAGTGGGTGTGAGTTGCCAAAATTCTTGAAAGCAAGTATCCAGAGAGAGATTTAAAGGAAGAGTGGATGGTACCCTTTCACCTAGCACACCTCAACTTCCAATCCAAAGCAACGAGACCATCAGGATAATGGCACCATCAGTACAAAGAAGACATTGAAGTGTTGGAGTGTGTTCATAGAAGAGCAACAAAGCTGGTGAAGGGTCTGGAGAACAGATCTGGTGAGGAGCAGCTGGGGAGGGTCTGGAGTTGTTTAACACGAAGAAGAGGAGGCATCTCTACAACGTCTTGAAAGGAGGTTGGTATGAGGTGGGGTTTGGTCTCTTCTTCCTAGTATCAGCTGATAGAAAGAAGGGAAATTACCTGAAATTGTGCCAGGGCAGGTTTGGGTTGGATATTAGGAAAAAATTCTTTCCTGCAAGAGTGGTCAGGCACTGAAGGTAGTGGAGGTGCCCAGGGAAGTGGTGAAATCACTATTTCTGGAGTTGTTCAAGAGACGTGTGGACATGACACTGTGGGACATAGTTCAATGGCCATGATGATGCTGTGTTGATTATAGGATTTGATGATTTTAAAGATATTTTCCAACCAAAACAATTCTATGATTGGGAGCCAAGGAAGCTGCCCTCATCTCTGCTACAGTAGATCACTCCCCCACTTCTAAGAGCCTTTTCTAGGGAGTATGTGAACATTCCTGCAGTGGTAGTTCCTCTGAGGGCTGCTTCTAGAGTAAGACGGTTCATGCATCATCCTTTCCTTAGTGCAATGTCTGGGGGTACCACCCAGTTCTGAAACTGAAACAGTAGTAATTAAAAAGTACAAGCCATAAAGAATGTAATGTTGTTACTAACCATTATCTAAAATGATAACAGTCTCTAATGTACTGTAATTAATACTAATAATCCCTAATTAATGCAAGCTTGAAGTGATGGGAAGCAATGTGCTTTCAAAGTGCTGCACAATCAGCTGTCTGGCAGTGTCAGTGATTTGGCAATGAAAATGCTCACCAGAAAAATCACCTCTTGTCAGTAGCACAACTGATGTCCTGTGAGGCATGCAGGAGTTTGAAGATAAGACTTTCCCAAAGTGTCTAGGCAAACCTTGAGATCACTCAGGCCAGCAGCTGAGGAAAGGCTATGTGTTTTCTCTTTGTCATGAAAATGCATTGGGTAGTACAGCAAGTATTTGCTTCTCTTCACCACTTCACAAATCTCTTCAGAAACGTTTAGAAATAATGACATTAAAATGTCTTTGGCAAAAAGTGAATTTTCATGGACTCATAGAATGGTTGAGGTTGGAAGGGACCTTAAAGATCACCTAGTTCCAACCACTGTGCTATGGGCAGGGACACCTTCCATTAGACCAGCTTTCTCAAGGCCCCATCCAAATTGTCCTTGAGCACTGCCAGGGAGGGACCATTCACTACCTCCCTGGGCAATCTGTTCCAATGTCTCAGTACCCTCTTTTCAAAAATTTATTCCCAATATCCAGTCTAAATCTCCCCTCTTACAGCTTTAAGCTATTGGCCCTTGTCCTACCACAACAAGCCCTTATAAAACCCCCTCCCCAGCTTTTCTGCAGGCCCCCACCATGTGCTGGAAGGTCACTATAAGGTGTCCTCTGGGCCTTCTCTTCTTCAGGCTGAACATGCTCAACTCTTCTAGCCTGCCCTGATAGTGGGGATGGTTGCCCCAAACCCAGTTATCTCTTCAAGCATGATTTGTTTTCTTCTTATAAGATGTTTCTTCTTATGAGTGCTGTACTTAGTACTTGTGAGACTGCACCTTGAGTGCTGTGTCCAGATTTGGGCACCTCAGTATAGGAGGCTATAGTGAGGCTGGTGTTGGCCTTTTCTCCTAATTAACTAACAACAGGACAAGAGGCAATGGCCTCCAGCTGCATCAGGGGAGATTTACATTGGATATTACTGAAAGAGTGGTCAGGCATTGGAAAAGGCTGTCCAGAGAGGTGGTGGAGTCACCATTCCTGGAAGCATTAAAACAATCAGTAGGTGTGGCACTGTGGGACATAGTTTTGTGGCCACAGAGGTATTGGGTGGAAGGTTGGACTTGATGATCTTAGAGGTCTTTTCCAATCTTAATGATTCTCTGATTCTAAGAGACAGTTGGGAACTGTGTGGTTTAATCTCTGTTATGCCATTGCATAAATTGTGAAATCACATTACCACATTCTGCATCATCTAGGGTTTAGTGTGTAAAGAAGCTTCAGCTATAGACAGTGCTGTGCTGTGCTGCCTGGCAATAAGGAGCATTCTGTCTTGCCATTGTTTAGCAATCAATTTAGGACTTACTCAAGTGCTGCAGTAGTCACTGACTGCTTCTGATGACTGTCTGGGCAGGGGATGGTTGTCATGGGACATGCTCAAGAGGTAGCAGTGTTTCTAGATAGGAGAAAGTCAAGAGATTAGAGGGGCAGGAGCAGTACTTTCAATAGACCTCCAAGCTATTGACTTTGTCATCCTGGTTTGGAAACATTATCACCACAAGTGGTATTACTTGCTTTAACATTGAACAGAGACAGCTCTTAGTGGTTAAAATTAGTGGCTTCAGGAACAGAAAATTTGTTTGACAATGGGAAAGGAGATCTTTGGTGGACTATAACCTTCCCCAGATATTTCTAGATATGAAGATAAAGATGGATATGCAGCTTAACAGCTCTGCCTGTAACCTAGTGGTGTAGGCTCTTATAGAATTGAGTCTCTACCCCTGAGTGTTTGAAGCCTCTGCAAGAGCTTATCAGTAAATTAATGGAAGAGAGGAAAGGTTTTGGATCTAATCTCACTAGTAAGTGACTATTATCTATCTAGGGTGTTTGGTTATCTTTTTTTCCAGGTATCTTCACCGGTTTCTATAGCTTTGCAAACATGCTATAAGCATTTGCTTTCTGTGCACAGATGTATTTCCTCTTTCAAGGTATTGATACTTGCCAAGATCTTCAATTCATTCACACCTGAGGAAGCTTTAGTGTGGGCTTCACAACACGTTTGCTGTATCCAGGATTCCAGTACTGCTTTCTGAGATCCCCAGAGCTTAGGAGAGTGCTCAGACTATGGCTGAAGAATAATAATTTGCAGTGACCACTGCTAGTCAGTCTGTTCCTGGCATGCAACAGGACTAGGACATGGGGATGAATCTAAACAATTCCAGGGGAGTAAGTCAGGTACAACAAAGAAGGCATGATGTCTGAGGAAAACATTAAGAATGTGTCTGATTGGTATTAATTTGGGGTGGCAGTCTTGAGCTTACCTAAAAAGGATGGTGGAACTGCCAATTTTTTGTGGACAGGACATGAGAAATTTTGTCAAGAAAATTTCTCAACCTGGAGAGCAGAAGTTTTCAGGGAGACCTTACAGCAGCAGTTCAATATCTGAACAGAACCTGCAGAAGGGCTAGGGAGGGACCATTTAGAAGGGCTTGCAGTGATAGGACAAGGGAAATAGTTTTAAACCAGAGCAGGGTAGATTTAGATTGGACATCAGGAGGAAGTCCTTTACAGTGAGAGTGATGAAATACTGGAACAAGTTGCTCAGAGAAGTGGTGGAGGCCCCACCTCTGGAGATACTCTAAGTAAGTCTTGATGGGTCCCTGAGCAACCTGATCTAGTCAGAGGTGTCCCTCCTCACTGCAAGGGGTCTGAACAAGAAGGCCTTTGAAGATCCCTTCCAACCTGATGCATTCTGTGATTCAGTGAAGAAAAAAACTTGTTCTGTGCATAAAATTGATACTTAAATTTCTTTTATCGACTTCTCACTTTTAGTAGGAATCTGGTTTGGGCTTTATGCTAAGGTTTGTTTAAATGAAAAATGAGATGTTTATAAGGTGTAGAAAGTGTTTTCAATAGAAACAAACAACTAAAAAAGATTCAAAGTGATCCAGCCCCTCTTCTTCCTGTTTTTCTTCACATAATCACTCAGGCAGTCTTAGGTGATTGCATCTTAACTGATACTCAAGCACACTCCATTTAATCAAGGTGAAGTTTGTTTTTTGCAGACAACAGAAATTAGCAGGAAAACTAAAAGCATTGTGATTTTCAGTTGTGTGTATCAACAGCTATAGGAATAGAATAAAGCTGTTTATTAGACATCAAAATGTATCTGTGAGACACAAGGTCCAAGGAGCTTTCAGCTCCAGGAAAAGACATGGATTAGGGTGATGGGAAGCAGGAAAACCAAGTAATAAAAAAGTAGGTGAGGGGATTTTATGTGTGTAAGTTTGTAAAGAAAAGAAGGCTTCTCTATACAGTTGGAAAGGTGAGTAGATGTTGTGTTGGGCTATGCCTATGTATCAAATTCACCAAGGGAAGAGAGTATCATAATATTGAATCCTCTTTTATTAATAGTGGTCCCTCTGTTTTTCCTCATGGTTAAATGAATGCAGAGGACTGAATCAGTAACCTAAGTAACAAAAAATAATGCCTCTGTGAGCAGTTGTGGCAACTCAGTGTAATTACTTCTGAGCTTCTGTAATCACTTAAATCTGTCAAGGTGGGTAAGGTACACACATCAGGCAAGGCAACTGCCTTGGGAGAGCAGGACCCTTTCCCTCTTTAAAGAAGGAGTGCTCAAGCACTGGAACAGGCTGCCCTGGGAGGTGGTGGAGTCACCATCCCTGGAGGTGTTCTAGGAATGTGTGGACATGGCACCTTGGGACATGGTTTGATTGCCATAGTGATGTTAGGTTAATAGTTGGACTCCATGATCTTAGAGATCTTTTCCAGCTGAAACAATTCTGTTTCTATGAACCTCAGCTGGGAAGTTCTGGTTTCCATCACTTCTCTCACGTTTCCAGCTCTCATTCATGCATACTGGCAGATAAGGAGAGCCTGGAGGCTCCTCACTAAGTATTTCCATTAGGAAGCTGGAGGAATGAAATACTTAGGAACTGTCCATTAGTACCTACTCATTGTCCATTTAAATCAATCAAACAAGTGACTAGAGGAGGAGAGAGAGGGTCGTGTTTTACCCACGGAGCACGTGGACATAGGAGCTATTCAGTCTGGAGAAGAGAAGGCTCTGGGAAGACCCTAGAGTGGCATTCCAATACCTGTGTCACGGAAGGTAGTTTGGGAGGTTGTGGGGGAAATAGGCAAAGGCTCACTTGCGGATTTAAGTGATTTATGGCTCAAACATGGAGATTCCCCTCCCGAACTAAACTCCCCACGTGAGTTCTTTTGGGTTTGAAGTTGTAGAATAACATTTCAGAAAACAGCAGATAAAGGAGAGTCTGTGATTTCCTTAGAGTTCTTTTGAGTCTTTAAAGTTATTCAGTCTTTGGGTAGAAGAGTCTATCTTTGGTTTACTCACGATCCAGCAGTTCAGTTCAGCAAAGTTCGAGGTTTGGGCGGTGTGCCTTTGTTCGTCAGGATCTGGCCCAAGCAGCTTCAGGCCTCTGCGGGCCCCTCGTCGGGCAGGGCCGATCAGGAGCGAGAGGTCACCGGGGCAGGAGCGAGGCAGACAGGCAGGCTGGCGAGCGAGCAGGTAGGAGCAGGTACCAGCAGCTCCCGGTCCATGCCGCACACCATTTTATAATGTTCAAAAGAGGTGTAACTCTCCAGCCCAGGCTATTCTACGTTATTCTTACAGACTGGCACAAAGCTATAATCAATCCATACAATTGGAGAGCTTTTACCAAAACAATTTCTGAGACCACCCCAAGCTCAGCCCACGCCAGGTGTGGAGCGGGCATGAGAACTGCCGTGCCCCCTAGCCCAAACAGTGGCCATTGGTTACCTTTTATCTCGACTAGGGAGAGACTTTCTCATGGGACTGAAGGACTGTTTTGGTTTTGCGATGCTCTTGGCATTAATGTGAGACACTATAACCTTCACAACAGGGAGGCCTGCTAAGGGCTTCTGCTACTCTCCATGACAACCTGAAGGGGGCCTACGAGACAGCTGGGGAGGGACCTTTTACAAGGTTATGATAGCATGAGGGGAAATGGATTGATGCTGGAAGAGGGGAAATGTAGACTCAATATTAGGAAGAAATTCTTTTGCTATGAGGGTAGTGAGACTCTGGAACAGGTTGTCCAGGGAGGTTGTGAATGGCCCCTCCCTGGAAGTGTTGAAGGCCGGGTTGGACAAAGCCTTGAGGCTGGTCTAGTAGGAAAAGTCCCTGCCCATGGCAGGGAGGTTGGGACTAGATGAACTTTAAGCTCCTTTCCAACCCAAACCATTCTATGCATCTATGATTTTATTTGAGCAAATCTTTGCTTTCAGCAACCTTTGTGTACTTTAGAGAAACATTCAGGAGCTCTTCTGTGCCACAGCTTCTTCCAGTATGGCTTGGTAATGGTGTAGGCTATCCTGGTAGAATCATGGAATTGTTTTGGTTGGAAAGGACCTTTGAGATCATCAGATCTAACTATTATCTGACTCTACCAAGTTTAGTAGAGTCCCTTAGTCTCACATCAGTGTGTCCTTTAAACATCTCCAGGGATGGGGGAGAAATGCTGTTCTAGGCTTGTGTAAGCTGGCTCTGTGCTCTGCTACTTTGAATCCCAGGCTGGCTGCCAGCAAACCCTGTTTATCATAACTGCTTGTGGCTGGCACCAGCACAGCATTCTGGGTGCAAGTGGAGATGATTTTGTTCATGAGAAGTGGAGCATCAGAGAAAGGACACAGGACAAGTGCTTCTTTTTTTTTACTGTGTATTTAATGAGGTAGGGAAGGATGACCAAACTGATCTTTTTTTTCTCATTCACCTTCTTGGTGTATTTACCATGCAAACATCTGAGGCAGCTTTGCATTTTGTCTGGTATTTGCATGGTTCAGGCAGAGATTGCTGAGGCTCTGTTTACCACAGCCCAGATATGAAACAGCTGTTCTGCTTCTGGATTTGTGTAACATTGTTAATATAATTAGGTTGCATACAATTCACTGTTCCAATCTAATTTTGCAGGGATGCTGCTTTTTGACATTTTGTAGCGAAGATAATCTCCCCTCTGTTCGGCTGAAGTTTAAACATCTTTTTTTTTTCCTAACCACCTCAATGATTTCTCTTGGATTTTCCTTTCCATCCCCTTCTTTTTTTCACACACACCCCCAAAAAAAAAATCATCTCAGGAGAAAGAGCATCCCTAAAACATTCCTTGCTGCATGCGTGCTCAAAGAGTTCTCTGTTCAGCAGCAGAAGCCAAATCGTTCGTTAGTCACTTTAAATGTCTGATTCTGTTAAATGTGCTGCAGATGAAATCTGCACAAAGATAAAAGGGATTTTTAATCCTGATTTCAGAACAGCTTTACAGTAATAGCTTGACCAAGCAAGGGAGGAGATTTCTTCTTCATTTACAAGCGAAGTTATTGTTTTAAAATATCACCGTTTAATGTAAACCTCGCTCCATTTGGGTTTAATTTGGGATGAATGGGTTTGGCTTTTTCTCTGCAGGCGTAATTTGCTATTGACATATACACAATGACTCTACTGCTGTTATCCTGGTTTCCTTTGTGTCCTTTCATCACCTGCTGGACCAGAATTTCCTCCTTTTTTTTTTCCCTTTTTTCCTCCTCATGTAAACAATCACTGACCTCATCTCACCTCCTTGCACCCTGCAGGGAAGCTGGAAGGTTTCCATGCGGTGCTTTGCTGTCCCTCCTCTCTCTTCCCTCCCCATCTCCAAAGTGCTTTGGTCTGAATAGTGGTTAATGAAATCTACATATTCATGAAAATAAAGTCTTAAGCACAGGAAACCAACATGCAGTGATGCATTAATATTACAAGTTCTATGATTCAGAGTTGTTTTTTTTTTCCCTGTGCAAACCTTTCTGGTAGCTGTGTCCATACTAAAGAGTAGTTATTCAGAAAGGTCCGTGTGCTTTTACCTGCGGCAAAATGACATCTTGTGTGCGTGTTTTGTCATCCATCTAATGACCTCAGACACTCAGGAATGTAACTTCCTAACTCTCTCCCGCCTATTGTACAATTTGGCTAAATTACAAACTCTTCCTTTTGCACATACTGACAGATGAACCTTCATGAACATACAGCAGTTGTGTTGCAGAGCTAAAAATGCTTCCTCTGTTAACCCCATCCTTAGCAATGAGACTGAGAGAGGATTTTGATGGATTCTCACCTTCTGTAGAAGTTTGTGCAGAAGCTTTGCACTTGCATAGGTTGCCCAGGAAGGTTACAGATGCGCCTTCTGGAGGTGTTCAAGGCCAGATTGGATGAGGACTTGAGTGATCTGTTCTAGTGGGAGGAGTCCCTGCCTATGGCAAGGGGTTGCAACTGGATGAGCCTTGAGGTCTCTTCCAGCCTAAACCATTCTATGATTCTGTGATTGTATGACATTGAGGTGCTGGAGCATGTCCAGAGAAGGATAACAAAGCTCAAGAAGGGTCAAGAGCAAGTCTTATAAGAAGTGCCTCAGGGAACTGGGATTCTCTAGTCTGGGGAAGAGGAAGCTGAAAGGAGACCTCAATGCTCTCTACAACTCCCTAAAAGGATGTGGGGGTTCAGTCTCTTCTCCTTACTGTCATGTGATAGAACAAGAGAAAGAAAATGGTCTAAAATGTTGCCAGAAGAGGTTTAAGTTGGATATTAGGAAAAATTTCTTTCCTGCAAGAGTGGTCAAGCATTGGAACAGGCTGCCCAGGGAAGTGGTGGAGTCACCATCCCTAGAGGTGTTCAAGAAATGTGTGGACATAGCACTTTGGAGTATGGTTTAATATCTGTGGTGGTGTCAGGTCAATGGTTGGACTTGGTGATCTTAGAAGTCTTTTACAACTGAAACAATGCTAGGGTTCTATGATATATCAGCAGCAAGAGTCTCCTGATTTTCATATGACATACAGTTCTCATATGTGAATTGGGTGTACAAACCTTGAGGACCCTGTTCGTCAGGCACTCCTTGACTCTTAAGTTCTACAAATGAATCTGGATGGATTTCAGAAAGCTGTTTAGCCTATCTCCTGGTTTCAGGGGGAAGTTGCATCAGGAACAGTGTGGCCAGTAGGTCAAGGGAGGTTATTCTTCCCCTGTACTCAGCACTGGTCAGACCACCCCTTGAGTACTGCGTCCAGTTCTGGGCCCCTCAATTCAAGAAGGATATTGAGGTGCTGGAACATATCCAGAGAAGGGCAACGAAGCTGGTGAGGGGCCTGGAGCACAAATCCTATGAGGAGAGGTTGAGGGAGCTGGGCCTGTTTAGCCTGGAGAAGAGGAGGCTCAGGGGTGATCTTATTAGTGTCTACAACTACCTGAAGGGGCATTGTAGCCAGGTGGGGGGTAGCCTTTTCTCCCAGGCAACCAGCAACAGAACAAGGGGACACAGTCTCAAGTTGTGCCAGGGTAGGTATAGGCTGGATGTTGGGAGGAAATTGTTCCCAGAGAGAGTGATTGGCTTTGGAATGGGCTGCCCAGGGAGGTGGTGGAGTCACCATCCCTGGGGGTCTTCAAGAAAAGCCTGGATGAGGCACTTAGTGCCATGGTCTAGTTGATTGGTTAGGGCTGGGTGCTAGGTTGGACTGGATGATCTTGGAGGTCTCTTCCAACCTGGTTGATTCTATGATTCTATGATTCTATAAGTATTCTTACAAGGGGTTTGGCACATCTTTTCTTTAGAAGACTCCTGAGGGACACAACATCTTTATTTCCACAGGCCTCATTCACATAAAATTCACTTGCTAGAAATGTAAGCCCAGTATTGATTGTACTGACCCAGCAGACAGGAAAAAGAATCTCTTACTCCTCCTCTATGCCTTTTTTTTTTTTCTCATTTTGATATTTGCACAGAGTTCTAAGGCCATTCTTTCAGCCTCTTTACAGAATAGTACCAGTCCTTCAGTCTCTCCTTTCTAGTTGATTTCCAGATCTCTAATTTTTTTTTTTTGGTCACTTTCATTTGAAGTTTCTGTCACTTCAAGTTTGTGCAGGTGATCTCTCTCTTAATCAGTATCCCCATGAAGGTCTCCCACTTTCTAATGACTTCATACGTGTGGTTTGTGACGTTGATATCAGCCAATAGATGAACTCCCAAGCATTCTCTATAAGCAAAGGTAAAGAATTCCACTTGCTGATCCTGATTCCCTGAATTTCATTGCAAACAACCCCATGCAGAGATACAGGCTGGGGTCAGAGTGGCTGGAGAGCAGCCAGACAGAGAGGGATCTGGGGGTGCTGACTGATACCCGCCTGAACATGAGCCAACAGTGTGCCCAGGTGGCCAAGAGAGCCAGTGGCATCCTGGCCTGCATCAGGAATGGTGTGGTCAGCAGGAGCAGGGAGGTCATTCTGCCCCTGTACTCTGCACTGGTTAGACCACACCTTGAGTCCTGTGTTCAGTTCTGAGCCCCCCAGTTTAGGAGGGACATTGAGATGCTTGAGTGTGTCCAGAGAAGGGCAATGAGGCTGGTGAGAGGCCTTGAGCACAGCCCTACGAGGAGAGGCTGAGGGAGCTGGGATTGGTTAGCCTGGAGAAGAGGAGGCTCAGGGGTGACCTTATTGCTGTCTACAACTACCTGAGGGGTGGTTGTGGCCAGGAGGAGGTTGCTCTCTTCTCTCAGGTGGCCAGCACCAGAACAAGAGGACACAGCCTCAGGCTGCACCAGGGGAAATTTAGGCTTGAGGTGAGGAGAAAGTTCTTCCCTGAGAGAGTCATTGGACACTGGAATGGGCTGCCCGGGGAGGTGGTGGAGTCGCCATCCCTGGAGCTGTTCAAGGCAGGATTGGACGTGGCACTTGGGGCCATGGTCTAGCCTTGAGCTCTGTGGTGAAGGGTTGGACTTGATGATCTGTGAGGTCTCTTCCAACCCTGATGATACTGTGATACCACTTAAGCATTCCAGCTTTTTTGGTGGTGTTGTTTTTTTTATATATTCTCCTTATGTTTCTGTCCATCACGATTCCCTTCTCCATATAATTCATCTGTTTTTGTCATCCCATTGCTTCCTGCTTGGAGTGCTGATGATTATTACTTTTATTGGTTTGTGTATTTACACTAAAACATATGCTTGAATGTTAGAGCAGACTGCCCACATTTTTACTTATCTTCTTTGACTGTGTCTCTTAATTCAGGTTTAGCCATTTGAATAAATCTCTTCATAACCTAAAAACAAGCCAGAAGCACATCACAGAATCATAGAATCAACCAGGTTGGAAGAGACCTCCAAGATCATCCAGTCCAAGCTAGCACCCAGCCCTAGCCACTCAACTAGACCATGGCACTAAGTGCTTCATCACCAATAGAGCTGGACAGTAACTTCTCCATGTCACTGTAGCTTGTCCTTATGGGCTGGATATTAGGAGGGAGTTCTTGACAGAGAGAGTGATTTGCCATTGGAATGGGCTGCCCAGGGAGGTGATGGAGTCACCGTCCCTGGAGGTGTTCAAGAAAAGCCTGGATGAGGCATTTAGTGCCATGGTCTGGTTGACTGGATAGGGCTGGGTGCTAGGTTGGACTGGATGATCTTGGAGGTCACTTCCAACCTGGTTGATTCTATGAACATAAACAGAACATCTAAGAGCTAACTATGGGCATCTTCCTTGCAACTTTTTTGTGTCTGCTGCCTTCATCAAATACTACCCAAACCTAGTGCTGTTTATTTTCCATTTTGCTGAGGTTCAGAGGATGTCTGTGCAAAATTGCTTTATTTCAGCATGGAAGCAGGAAGCTAAGATTATAGTGCAAGAATTGAAGTCATCTGTCCTTAACTGCTTGCTCTTATGTTTTAATAGCGAGAATAAAGTTAACATGAAAGTGATGCACTGTGTTGCAATTACAACTTGATTTTAATTGTCTGGAGCATTAGGAAAGTAAAATTCTTCTCAACAGGGTTGTCACAGGCACTCCTGTGATTTTTCTCATCTTCTTGTTAACAATTACCTTTTAAAAGTTCATGATTTAACTTCTGACTCTCCAGAAGTAGTACTCTAATTTTTTTTCCCCTCTGCATAAAGCCTGTGTGAATTTATTTTCTCTTCTCTGCAAGCCTTTGAATATCCTGTCTTTACCACATACCCATGTCAATTTTAGTGACTACAGTACTTGTCTGTTCCCCATCCTTCTGTTATTTTTTTTCCCCTTTTGATCATGTTCATGCAAACAGATGGAGGTAAAATCCAGTTTAAGGCTGATGATCCCACAAAACCTAATATGTCACTGTGATTCTAAGAAGGTCATTTCTCATTGCAACTTCAGCTCAAAACATTGTGCATCACAACTGCATTTCTACCAATGATATTTGACTAGAGACAGAGTATCACTTTGGATGAATGGAAGCATTATTGTAGATGTCTAAAGCTTTTAAGCATTATTGTAGATGTCCAAAGCTTTTAAGGTTTTAATAAGATTAAAATTTATTTTACTTACCAAGGAGTTATCAAAAAACCAAAACAGGAAGAATGCTGTTGAAGGGGAAAGGACATAGGGAAATGATGCATCTAATTCTTTAGTTTCTAGAGGTACAAACTGAAATAGTAGGGAGAAATAATTGATTTATAAGCAGAATATTGCGCTTTAAACATGGAAATCTACTTGTTAATATCAGATTATGCAGTTAGCTGAGGCTAGTTCCTGTTTTATGCTGTTTCTGGTGCCTGTTAGATATCAGGAGAAGGGACCAGATTGTCTCGTTTGAAAGATTTGAGTGCAGTGTCATATGTGACAGTTGAGCTTCCTCTTGGAAGCTGTGCTCGTTTCTTTTATTAGCTGAAACAGAACTAGAGTTTGCACTGATACCCTGATACACAGTAAAATCTGCTCTGGCTTCCGGGGAACATGCTTGCTGCTGCTACCTGATGAAAGAGGTTAATAATTGCTGACCCTCTCTGTGAAGTATTTCAGTCCCTCCAGACAAAAGCCTGGGATTTTAGGCTTATTCTGGCTGGAGCTTGGGGATTTTTCAAGGCCTTTGGTGGAATGAGCAGAAATGCCAGCTTCGTTGTGTCACCCTCAAAGGAATTTTTTTTTCCCCTGGAGCAGCTGTCAAGGGAACTAATGAAACACTGAGCATTTGTTAACTAACAGGATTGATGCATAGTGAGTAACTAATTTAAGTGGCATGCAGCAGCTCTCTCTGAAAACTTGCTCTTTTTTTTGGCATTGTGGGTAGAATAATGAGTGTTATCACTTGCTGTCATTGGGGGCAGACTGTTCTTTTTATCTCTTCATCCTCTTGAAGTGGGCAGAGAGAAACATGGAGAGTGTTGAGCTTAGCAGTAGCTGGCATATGATAGCAAGAAATCTGCAGAAGCTCTTGCTGTTGTTTTGCAACTGGTTAGCTATAGAGACAGCTTAAATCTTGACAGTTTACATGGTTGGCTTTGTAACAACCACTTTTCTGCTGTCAGAACAGAGAGAGGCAGATGTTTACATCACAGGGGAATGGCTGAAAACCAAAATACAAGCCTTCCAAACTGCTTAATCAAGAACTTGATCCTGCAACCGGTGGCATGGATAGGCATAGCTAATGATGTCACTTCGATGAGGAATGGAGAGCCCTCCCTCCTCCTGTTGCTTGGAGATGGATACTTCCCACAGAGCTCCAGGAGGGGCTGTATGTAATCACAGCTCTGTGTTGGTAGCTGGCTGCTGTGTGCCATGCATCAGGTTTCTCTGTGGGAGCAGCCTGAGTCAATGGCTCCCCAAAATCAATTATTTCTGAGGGAAACAGAGCGAGTGATTTGTCATTGGAATGGGCTGCCCAGGGAGGTAGTGGAGTCACCATCCCTGGAGGTGTTCAAGAAAAGCCTGGCTGAGGCACTTGGTGCTATGGTCTAGGTGACTGGATGATCTTGGAGGTCTCTTCCAACCTGGTTGATTCTATTATCTCCCTTATGAGGAAAGGTTGTTTAACCTGGAGAATGTGAGAGCAATGTGCCCCTATGGCCAAGAGTGCCATTGGTGGTGTACTGGAATGCATTGGAAAGAGTGTGACCAGCATATCAAGGCAGATTCTCTTCCCTCTCTACTCTGCCCTAGTGAGGTCTCATCTGGAGCACTGTGTCAAGTTCAGGGTTCCACAGTTCCAGAGGAACAGAGAACTACTGGAGAGATTCCAATGGAGGCTATGAGTCTGATGAAAAGACTGGAATATCTCTCTGATCAGGAAAGTCTGGGAGACTTTTTGGGACTGTTAAGGCTGGAGAAGAGAAGGCTGAGAGGGGATTTGATCCATGTTTACAAGTACCTTAAGGGTGGATATGAAGAAGGTTGCCCAGTGATTGTATGAGGAACAAAGGAAACAAACTGAAGCAGGGGAAGCTCTACCTCTACATGAGGAAAAACCTTTGCTGTGAGGGTGATTGTAGGAATCTTATTCTGAGTGTAAATCACCTTGCTATGGTGATGATTAGGTCTCCATCTAAGGAATGTCTCAACAAAGATAAGATGTGTCATCTCTCTCCAGGGGATGTGGTGAAAAGACCCCCTGGAATGTGGGGGGGGGCAGAGGGGACTGCCCAGGAAAATCTCTCCCCCTGGCCCTGCAGCAGCAAAGAAGGGCCACGAGGTGGTATTTGTACTGCTCTCTCTTTCTCCATTATCTCTCTCCCTCTATCTCCCTTTTCTTTCTTTGTCATGAGGTGGTAACTCTCTCTCCTGCTCTCTCTCTCCATTTTCCCTCTCTCTCTCTCCTTTTTCTTCCTTTTTCTGTTCCGTTTTTTTTCTCTTTAATAGGTAGTCTTCTCTTGATATATGGCCTCATTTGTGCCTTAATTTCACTCACAGAAACGTTCAAAAGAGAACCAGGTCTCCTTCCCAACTTCTGGGCTGAGATAGTGACATAGTCCTGAACCAGACTGACTTCCCAAACAGGTTGTGGTCTCCTTTCCTAGAGACTTTTAAGACTCATGTCTTAAGATTCCTGTGTGACCTGCCCTAGGTGATCCTGTTTTGGCAGGGGCGTTGGACTTGATGATCTCCAGAGGTCCCTTCCAACCCCTCTGGTTCTGTGATTCTATGAAAACTGACAGTGAATTAATCTGTGTCACGTAGACCTTCCTGCCCTTTCCTTGGAGCCTATAGCAGGGCATCTCTCTTTTTCATTTAAATACTAGGGGTAGATGGTGCTGCCCACTGAGCACCATCCTCTGAATGTGACCATCCAGCCAATTCCTTATTCCCTGAGCAGTACACCCATCAAATCTGTTTCTCTCCAACTTGGTGAGTAGGATGTTGTGGGGGACCGTGTCAGTGCTTTACATCATGCTGAGAGGCCCTGTCCCTTTGACTACATCTCAGAAATATCACAGTGAAGTACCCAGCTATTGAGAAACACAGCTATTGAGAAAAATTCTCGTTGCCTTCAAAGCATCCTGGAGTAAAGCAACGTGGAGAAAAGTGTGACAGAGGCCAAGGTGTCTCTATTATGCAGTTCCATAAATTGCTTTGGCACACTCTGTGTCTTCTGCCAACTCCATTAGCTCCTCGCTCTGAGGAGTAATACCTTTGACCAAAAAAACATTTTTAATACCAGAGCTTGTTCAAATGCCCTACAAATACCCATTTAAATACATTCCTACAATATTCCATATGTTGACAAGGTTTGTATTGGAGAAAAAAAAAAGAAAGAGAGGCATTTCCTAATCCTGCATTTGGTTTTCTCCATTACAGACTAATTCCAATTGTCTAGATGGAAAAAAAACCTCGGTAAAAGACAATGTTTGCCTTTGTTAATTATGGACTAATTCAAGCCCTGTGAGGAGAGGCTGAGGGAGCTGGGGTTGTTTAGCCTGGAGAAGAGGAGGCTCAGGGGTGATCTCATTGCTGTCTACAACTACCTGAAGGGAGGCTGTAGCCAGGTGGGGGGTGGCCTCTTCTCCCAGACAACCACCAACAGAACAAAGGGGCACAGTCTCAAGTTGTGCCGGGGGAAGTATAGGCTGGATGTTAGGAGGAAGTTCTTGACAAAGAGAGTGATTGGCATTGGAATGGGCTGCCCAGGGAGGTGGTGGAGTCACCGTCCCTGGAGATCTTCAAGCAAAGCCTGAATGAGGCACTTAGTGCCATGGTCTAGTTGACTGGCTAGGGCTGGGTGATAGAATCATAGAATCAACCAGGTTGGAGGAGACCTCCAAGATCATCCAGTCCAACCTATCACCCAGCCCTGTCCAGTCTACTAGACCATGGCTGGATGATCTTGGAGGTCTCTTCCAACTTGTTTGATTCTATTATTCTAAATTGCCTAGATGGAAATGAACCCCAGTAAAAGATGATGTTTGCCATTTTTAATTATGAAGAACACCCATATCAAAACAATAAAAACAAAACCCAAACCCACAAAGAAACACACCCCTCCCCCCAAAAAACTAACAAACAAACAAAACCAACCAAACAAAAAACCAAAACCAATCAAGGTAGAACAAAATACCCTCAACATTGATCATAGCAAATTAATTCTAGGTTAAGTGAGGCTCATGCTAGTAGCCAATCTGATCATTTCCCCAGGTAGGAAAATGTACTAACTTCACAGAGGTTTTTTGCTTGTTTTGTTTTGAGTTTTGGGTTTGTTTTTTTCTGGTTGAGTTTGGTTGGGGGTTTTGTTTTGCCTTTTTTCCCCTGCCTTGGGTTATTTATTTTCCTGCAGTGATTCTTTTGTGTAGGCTTTTCAGCAATCTTTTCATTTTCAGAAGATGGAGTAATATCCTTCCTCTCCTATGAGCACATACATTTGCATAGTTCATCAGGCTGAGGGACTTGGGATTGTATAGCCTGGAAAATAGGAGGCTGAGAGGAGACCTCAGTGGTCTCTGCAGCTACCTAAATCTTAGTGGAGTGAGGCCAATGTTAGTCTCTTCTCTCTAGTAACTGATGACAGAACAAGAAGTGATGGTCTCAGGCTGCACCAGGGTAAGTTAAAATTGGATACTAGGAAAAATCTATTTACTTAAAGAGTGGTCAGGCATTGGAACAGGCTACCCAGAGAGCCAGTGAAGTCACCATCCCTAGAGGTGTTCAAAAAGTGAGTATATGTGGCACTCTGGGATGTGACCTAGTGCTCACAGAGATGTTGAGTAGAGGAACTGTGTTGATGAATACACTTGCTAGCATACCTCATCTTGCTCTATGCTGACTGCAAAATCATCTTTAGCATCAGTCTTGGCTGACTTTTTACAAGGGCTTGTGGTGGTAGGGTGAGGAGGAACGGATTTAAGCAGGAAGAGAGTAGATTTAAACTGGATATTAGGTAGAAAATATTTATAGTGAGCGTGGTGAGATGCTGGAACAGGTTTCCCTGGAGCTGGTCAGTACCAGTTTGGATGGGGCCTTGAGCAACATGGTCTAGTGGGAGGCATCCCTGGCCATGGCAGGGGGTCTGGAACTATATGATCTTTAAGGTCCCTTCTGGCCCAAATTATTCTATGACATGACTTTTCAGCATTGTGAGCATCCTGCTCTTATTGTACAAAGGAAACAAAGTCTCAGAGGCAAAATCTAGATCACCTCTGTATTAATTTACATGCAGACTACAAACATTTATTTGATGCACTTAGTCTGCTCCTATCCCTGCTCAAAGTAGAGGGGATGATCCATGCATGAAAAGCTTTGGTAGCTTAGCTGGCACCTAAGCTCTGAAGTAAAACTGTGCAGTTCTATCTATTCCCTTTCTTGGGTCTAGAGGCTTATGCAAGGCAGGTATTAGTAGGAATTACTCTTAGTGCCTGTTTTCTCTTCAGAATTCTCCTCTCCTGTCTTGTAAAATAAATGTACCTTATTTTGTAAAAGGAGATTTTAGCCTCAGGATTTGATTTTTCTCTTACCCAACTAGTAAGCAGGTTAACATTAACTCTCACCATTTACAGGGAAGACATAACTACACTTCCCCCCTGCTACTTACTTTCTTTACCCTTGGTAGTTCAAATTCAGTTTGATTTAGGATACCTTTTTGGTACATCAATCTCTGTTTCTCAAACTTTGTTGTCTTAAATCTCTGTTACTGAGTTATTCCTTGCTGGTGAGTAAACCATAGTCGTTTCAGTAGACTCACATCACATTAATGACATGTTCTCATTGTGGCTTCTTTTATCTCATTTTAATTTACCTTTTGAACCTCTTGGGAGTTACCTGTTGTTAAAAAGAAAAAGAATTTAAAATGCTTTTAAAATTAATTGTTTCTGCTTTCTCCATATGATGCTTTAAAATTCTTTTCAAAATACATTTGCTTTTGTTTAGTAGATTTCTTTTGTTCAGAACTAAACTTATGGGTTGTGACATCTTCTGTCTTTGTATCTGTGCTAGTTGGAGCCTAGCTAGAATGTTTTGGTGAGAAGAATTAGATTCTAGGCTGTGAAAAGGAAACAATGGTGATGTCTGCTGCACTCATAGGCTTGCTGAGATGTATAAGAACAAGAACACAAACATAGATAAGGGAGTTGCTCTCTGTCTCTTGGGGCTTGTCCCGGGTTGAGGTGTGTCAAGGTCCAGAGAAGAGAGATGAACAGTATCTCTGGCCAGAGGAGCAAGATCTGTTTGTATGGATTTCTGTGTTGTGAAATTAAAGTGCAAATGAGGTCATGTATCACCACAAAACTATTTATTAAAGGATAAGGTTGGACAAAATAGAGGGAGGGAGGGGAGAAGGGGGAAAGAGAGAGATAAAGAGAACAATGGAGAAGAGAAGAAGGAGCAGGGAAGGAAAAGAGCTGTGATCGTATTACCCTCAGTTGCAGGTGGTGGGGGAGAGAGAGAGAGATGGGTGCATGGCTCAGGGGTGATCTTCTGCGGAGTTTGTCAGGGATTCTTCGGGTGGTGTGCAGCTCTGGTGGTCTGGTAGAGGTGTCACTGGTGGTCTGGTGGGAGTGCCACCCTTTGGCAGGCATTCCTCCTGCATTTTATACAGTTCTCTGCTGGGTGCCCAGCTGCAGCTCCCCAGTAAGTCTTCCTGTGTATCCTCATGCATTCGCAGGGGTCTGGCACCACCAGGGAGAGGGCTGTACCTGTCCATACCCTGAATGCACATCAGCCTTTGCTCTTTGGGGTAGCTGAAATAAGATGTAGGCATCCTGAGCATTCCAGCCAGGCTGGGGTCCAGGAGTTTCCAAGGCATTGGCTGTTGATCTGCATCCCTGAGCTTTAGGCCAAGCACCTGGTCTGAGTCCCGGAGGTTACCAAGGGCAATCTTTGTCTTTGTTGATCAGGGAGAGATGATGCAATCTTTATCTTTGGTGATGAGCGGGAAGAGGATTTAGATTCTCACAAGGCTATGGGCTTAAAACATTTTCTGGGGACTAGACGATTAATCAATCCCATAATTCTGCTATCTCTTTACAGACTCACAACAAGGTCAGTTTGCTCTCCTTTCCTCCTCCTCTTGCCCTGAGTGTGTGTCGGGAGCCACTTCATTGGGAAGAACATGTAAGCAGTACGCCTCTTTGGATGGCAGAGGTGTTGGGATGGGGGAGGATTGGAGCACTGGGGAGTGTAGATTTAGTTTTCTTGGGGATGGGGAGAAATTCAGTGACGTTTGCCATGGATGGGTAAATTGCTTTGTAGTATCTATCTCTGTATTTCTCTCTCTAATTCTGTCTTTTCTCTCCAATTTGATGTGAGAGTTTAATTTCTGTTGGCTCTCTTTAAAAACCACACCAGAGCTGCATGAACTTCTCTCTCTAACCTGCCTGACTAATCCTTCTACTTCCTAACCCCCTCGGCTGACCTTCCAAACTACTTTTGAGTGTAAGGCAAAGTCTGGGGTAAGGTAGAGGGGTGGGAGGAAGGTGGAAGGATGGTTGAGAGCCCTTCCTGGGGACTCAGGTTTCTAGGAGGGCTGTTGTGTTTCTGTGTTACTCTTTAACTTATGTATTTCTGTATAGATTGTGAATATCTGCTTGTATATTGTGCTAAGCTGTAAGTATAAAGCTTCATTCAATTCCCAGAGCTTCTGAGCCTAGTCTGGGTGATTTTTCAAAGTGTGTGGGGGGTGGGTAACACCCAAATCAGCACAGTATTAGAATAAAAATAAAATGAAATAAAATGAAATAAAATAAAAAATGAAATAAAATAATAAATAAATAAAATAAAAAATGAAATAAAATAATAAATAAATAAAATAAAAAATGAATTAAAATTAAATAAAATAAAGAATGAAATAAATATGAAATTAAATAAATTATGAAACTAAATAAAATGTGAAATGAAATAAAATGAAATAAAATATAAAATAAAATGAAATTAAATAAAATTAATAAATAAATAAAATTTAAAATTGAATAAAATAATAAATAAATAAAATAAAAAATGAAATAAAATTAAAATAAAATAAAGAATGAAATAAAATATGAAATTAAATAAAGTATGAAATTAAATAAAATATGAAATGAAATAAAATGAAATAAGATATAAAATAAAATGAAATGAAATAAAATTAAAAAATAAAAAATGAAATAAAATAGAATATGAAATTAAATAAAATATGAAATAAATTAAAAATTAAATAAAATATGAAATTAAATAAAATAAAATATAAAATAAAATGAAATAGAATATGAAATGAAATAAAATGAAATAAAATAAAATATTTTAAAAATGAAATTAAATATAAAATTAAATTAAATATAAAATTAAATTAAATGAAATATATAATTAAATGAAATAGAATATGAAATGAAATAAAATAAAATATTAAAAATGAAATAAGATATGAAATATAAAATGAAATTAAATATAGAACAAAATTAAATTAAATATGAAACAAAATAAAATAAAATAAAATTAATACTGAATACTACCAGGTGTGGTGGTTAGCCCACTCCCACTCCCTGTCTAAGATCCATAAAAGCAGGGGCACTTCCTATTCTCTATCTCTCTTCCCTGCCTCCTGCTTGCCAGCAATCAGCCACCATCCTATTTCCTGCTGCTCTTTATTTCACCATGTGGCCATCTCCCCGTGAGGTGGACAAAACCCATTACCATCAAAATCTGGTTGTATATCTCCATTATTTTATATCTTGTTTTCTCTTTCCTATACTTTTGTAACTTCCCTACCTCATATACCTTTTATTTATTGTTAAACTTTTCTTCTTTTAACTTCCAAATGGCAGTGAGGTTATTTATTTGGGTGTGCTTACCTTTCCTCTCTCTACTTCCAATTCCTTTTCTTTGGGAAAGAAGGGTGTCTTATAAATTGTTATTGGTTCTGTCAACTATATTTGAGTCTCTGGGAAATTAAAATTAGAACTGAGACAGTGTCATGTGATAGAACATCAGCCAGTGGCCTGGCAGTATGCCATGGGAAGTTTAGGTTTGAATATTAGGAGGAATTCCTGCCCCAAAAGTCTGGTCAGGCATTGGAACAGGCTGCGCAGGGAGGTGGTGGAGTCACCACTCCTGAAGGCATACAAGAAATATGTGGACGTGGCACTTTGGGACATGGTTTAATAGCCACAGCACTGTTAGGCTGATGGTTGGACTTAATGATCTTAGAGGTCTTTTCCAACCAAAAAATATCTGTGATTCTGTAAGAATTAGGACTTCGTTTCATACCATTGACCATTGTGCTAGTTTGAGCTGGCTAGAATGTTTTGGTGAGAAGAACTAGGTTACAGGCTGTGAAAGGGAAAACAATGGTGATGTCTGCTTCACTTGTAGGCTTGCTGAGATGTAGAAGAACAAGAGCAAAAGCATAGATGAGGCACTTCTTCTGCCGGGGAGCTCTGAGCTGCATTTCTCTCTAGCCTCTCTGCCATCTCTCTGATTAATCCACTTTGCTTCCTAACCCCCTGGCTGAACCTCCCTCCTTCCTTGGGACTGGGGTAAGGTTGAGAGGGGTTCGAGAAGGTAGAAGGGCAGTTGGGAGCCCCTCCTGGGGACTCAGGTTTCTGGGAGGGGAGTTGTGTTTCTGTATTACCTTTTACCTTGTATATTTCTGTCTATAACTGTATATACTGTCAATATCTGCTTGTATATTGAGCTAAGCTGTAAATATAAGTTTCATGCAAATTTCCAGAGCCAGCTGAGTCTAGTCTGGGTGATTTCCAAAGTGTGTGGGGGCAGGGAACACCCAAACCATCACAACCATGCGTTGGCCATTGCTGACATTGTGGGATTGTTCAGTTGCTAACTCAGGATACTTCCTCCTCGGAAGAATTAAAATAAGTAAGGCTGAATATGGAATAAACCCACCCATTTTAGCCAGATTTTTGGAGGATAATTACTGGTGCTAAAATACTGGGTGTTTTTTAGGATTCATGCAAATAAATTGCTGATGAACTGAATGTACATGAAGGACTAATTTTGACCTCCTTGAATAATGACATAGCTAACTTGGTACTTTCTTTTTGTGCATATGTTAATGATTTTATTTATTTTTTGTTTAGTACTTGACTGGATCTAATTTGTAGCATTCTTCCATGTTCCAGGCAGACAAGTGACATTCTTCCTTCCTAAGCATAGCTTTAAGATTACTTATCTCTTCTAATGGCCTATCAAATGAATTTTGTGATAGCATGGTGAAAAATGTTGTTTTGAGGCACACTTCAGGACCCCTCTGTAGTATTCATTACATGTTTTTTTTTTTTCCTTTTAAGCACAGTTCTAGATGTTCTTTTGAAAATAACTGAATGCTGCTATTTTGAGTTAAAATAAAACAAAAACCAAACAAACCTAAATAAAATATTTGCTTTTTGCTGACAGAATGAATGTGATCCAAATACTAAATCATAGAGTCGTAACAGTTGGAAGGGACTGCTGAAGTTCATCGAGTTCAAACACCCTGCCAAGGCAGAATCACCTAAGGCAGGTCACACAGGAACTCAGCCAGATGGGTCTTGAAAGTCTCCAGAGAAGCAGACTCTACAATACCAGGGGCAGCCTGCTCCAGTGCTCCACCACACTCAAGGTAAGGATTTTTTAACTTGTGTTTAGGTGGAATTTTCTATCTTCCAATTTGTATCCATTGCCCCTTGTCCTATCACAGGGCAGCACTAAAAAGAGACAGGCATTTTCTTCCAGACACCCACCTTTGGGGTATTTGTAAACATTGATCAGAGCCCCTCTCAGCCTTCTATTCTCTAGGTTAAACAGCCCCCAGGCTTCTCAGCCTTCCCTCATCAGACAGGTGTTACAGTCACTTCATCACACCTTGAGTGCTGTGTCCAGTTCTGGGCTCCTCAATTGAAGAGGGATGTTGAGGTGCTGGAAGGTGTCCAGAGAAGGGTGATGAAGCTGGCGAGAGGCCTGGAACACAAATCCTATGAGGAGAGGCTGAGGGAGCTGGGGTTGTTTAGCCTGGAGAAGAGGAGGCTCAGGGGAGACCTCATTGCTGTCTACAACTACCTGAAAGGAGGTTGTAGCCAGGTGGGGGTTGGCCTCTTCTCCCAGGCAACCAGCAACAGAACAAGGGGACACAGTCTCAAGTTATGCTGGGGTAGGTATAGGCTGGATGTTAGGAGGAAGTTCTTGCCAGAGAGAGTGATTGGCCTTGGAATGGGCTGCCCAGGAAGGTGGTGGAGTCACCATCCTTGGAGGTGTTCAAGCAAAGCCTGGCTGAGGCACTTAGTGCCATGGTCTAGTTGACTGGCTAGGGCTGAGTGCTAGGTTGGACTGGATGATCTTGGAGGTCTCTTCCAACCTGCTTGATTCTATGATTCATCCCCAAAGCCTCTGTGGGACAATCTCTAGTATATCCCTGTCCCCAAGATTCAGTCTTTCAGAAACCTTGGGAGATGTTTAGATTGGCCATCAGATGAAACTTCTTCACTGAAAGAGTTCTCAAACACTGGATCAGGCTTCCCATCCCTGGAGGTGTTTACAAGCTGTGGAGAGGTGTTTTGGGGACACGTGGTTTAGCACCAGACTTGGTAGATTTAGACAAACCAAAGCAGTTCTATGATTGTGTGAATGATACCTGTCCACAGGTGTGCTTGTCTTTGGATTGAGCAATGTGTTGACAGTTACTACAACCAACTTTCAGCATAAGCATTTTCAGTTTTGTTTGTTTTTATACTAGTAGATAGAAGTCATCTCATTTTATTTTGAGTCACACAGAATGGAATCCAACAGTCATGAGAGAATTTCTCTGTCTCATATTCTTATTTGAATAAGATGAAACCTGCAGAGCAGAAGACATATTATGAAGAGCAAACAACTTCTAAGCATCCCATAGGCTGACAGAATGCATAAACCATGTGTTTCTAAATGATTACATGATGATTCATACACTGTGAGCTAATGATTTATGGACAGCTCACAAAGAGAGAAATTAATTGTTGTAAATAATCCTTTCCATTCAGCTGCTCATGATCTGGACAGGGTTGAAATTAATAGCTAGCAGTGTAAGTATTGGAAATCCATTGAAGATGCCCTTAGAGCATCCAGATCTCCTACCATGAGAGTTCTTAGTTCAGTCTTTTTTTATTTGTGATTCCTTTATGTATTTGTTACTGGTGTTTGCAGGATGCTCTTGATGGTTTTTATGATTATTTTGAGCAGATATATTACCTGAGCCCTTAAAGGGCTTAATTGTTTGTTTTATGGAGTATAATCTTGATGGTTAAGCTCAATCTTTTATTAGTACATGCAGCTTTCCTACAAACAATTCTCAGCATATGACTGTGTTGACTGCTGCTTCTTGTTCCAGATTATTAGAAATTGTACTGAATTCAAAACTTTTTCAGCTCAAGGGGAAGGGAAAAAAAAAGTTAATTCACAGACTAATATGTGGTTGGATCCTTTGTCCTAACTTTTTATGTTTGCAATAGATGCCTCTGGGTAAAGCAGAAGTACTAATAAATAGGATAGATAAAGAAAACTATCAAACCCCAGTTGAAATAGTTACAAGAAGCAGTCCAAAATATTTGCCAGTGCTCTGGAAAAATTGACATTCAGTACAAAGTCACTCTGGAGTGTAACTGTGAAGCAGTAAAATCACCCCCAACACAAGAGGGACATAGACCTGCTGGAGCATGGTCAGAGGAGAGACACAAAGATGATCACATGGCTGGAGCATCTCTCCTATGAAGACAGGCTACGAGAGTTAGGGCTGTTTAGCCTGGAGAAGAGAAGGTTATGGGGAGACCTTATAGCTGCATTTGTACTTTCTGAAGGGGACCTATGGAGAGGCTGGGGAGGGACTGTTTAGGAGGGCTTGTAGTCATGGTATGACAGGCAACTGTTTGAAACTGGAGCAGGATAGATTGAGGTTGGACATTAGGAGGTTCTTTACTGTGAGGCTGGTAAAATACTCTCAGGTATGTGATTGAGGTGCCACCCCTGGAGATACTCCAGATAAGACCTGATGTAGCCCTGGGCAGCCTGATCTAGTTAGAGGTGTCCCTGCTGACTGCACAGGGGGTTGGACAAGATGACCTTTGAGAGTCCCTTTCAACCTGCTGCAATCTGCGAATCTGTCACACTTAGTTACAAAACAGAAGCTTTTCATTTATGATCTGAATGTTCATATAAAGGCTAAGTATTCTCCAAAGAGATTAAACTCACCTAGGTCTCAGGCTCTGATATGACTGCAGAAAATGAAATGTACAGATCCACAAGTGTTATGAGCTACAAAGAATTAACCCTCATCTGGCTTAGCTAACAGCACATGGAGTAGCCCATATACTGTCATAGGAAGCCATGCTCACTTGCAGTGTGGTTTGGTTATCTGGAAAGGACAGTTTTGGTTTTTTATTTTGTTTGGGGGTTTTGCTTGTTTTTTGGTTGTTTGGGTTTTTCTTAATATAAATTAAACTGATCTTGTAAGAGGTCAGGGACCTTGGTAGTTTTAGTTTGGTGCCAGCCCTGTTTGATCATGTCAGGTCTCCATAGCATCATAGAATTCTTTTGGTTGCAAAGAACCTACCCTTAAATTCACTGAGTCCAACTGTCAACCTGACTCCACAGTGGCTGTTAAATCATGTCCCAAAGTGCCATGTGCACGTTTCTGGGACATCTCCACAGACAGTGACTCTACCACCTCCCTGCTTGTTCCAGTATCTGACCTAATATCCAACTGGAACCTCCTTTGGAACTATTTGAGGCCATTTCTTCTTATCCTGGCAGTTTTTGCATGTGAGAAGAGATCAATATGTGTCTCACTCCAAGTTCCTTCCAGGGAGTTGTAGGATGTGATGTCTTCCCTCAGCCTCTTCTTCTGAAGACTAAACAACCTCAGTTCCCTCAACTGCTTCTCACAGACTTTTCACCAGCTTTGTTGCCCTTCTCTGGATACACTCCAGGACCAAAGAGTCTTTCCTGGAGTGAGTGACTCAAAACTGAACCTCGTGTTTGAGATATGGCCTCACCAGTGCTAAGGACAAGGACATGTTCACTGTGCATGGATCTATACCATCTTTTATGTTTCCATATAGACACACCCTGCATGTTCAGACACACCTATATTCTGCATGGTGTGACCCAAATAGTCACATTCAAAGTGGACAAGCAAATGCACATTAATATTGTTATGTAAACTGAAAGATACATTTCATTCTGCAGGTGCCTATTTCTTTATAGGCTTTCAAGTTGCAGTAAGGTTATCAGAGATCTTTAAACTGGTAGAATCATAGAATGGTTTGGGTTGGAAGGGACCTTATAAGCATCTAGTTCCAAATGCCCTGCCATGGGCAGGGACACCTCCTGCTAGAGCAGGTTACTCAAAGCCTCATCCAGCCTGGTTTTAAATGCTTCCAGGGATGAGGTGCCCACACCTTCCCTTGGCAACCCATTCCCATGTCTAACCACCTTCATAGTAATGCCTTCCATTCAGCTTTTTTAATTTCTGGATCATTTCCTGACTCAGGAGCAGGCAACAGTAATTCAGGTACAAACGAAACTGCCAACAGGCAGCTGCACTCCTCAGCTAAACACTGACTCTTACTCCAGCTTTTTATTGTTATGATTTTGGTTACATAACATCAAGAACGCATTTCAGATGTTACAGTCTTTAGGAATTATGACTGAAGTTCCTGGGTGGTTATAGCTACTCAGCCTCTGGCTCTGTGACTCCACACAAACTAAGCAGCAGTTTGCAGTGTTCTTAACTGGTATTCATTTGCATGGAGCTCACCATGTGTCGTTGGGTATGGCAGATCACAAAATCAGATTTCCTCCTTGTCTCCTATCCCAAGGATTGTATAAAACCATTGAAGTGTTGGAAGTGTTGAGGTTTGAAGAGATTTTTGAGATCAAGTCCAAATGCTCACCTAAAGCTCACAATCCTACCGCTAATGCTAAGCCTCCACCACTAAACCACATGCCTCAGCACCACATCCACACATCCTTTAAATACATCCAAAGATGGTGAATCTACCACTCCCCTTGTAGCATTTGGTAGGGGCAGCAGCAGGCATGGACTTCAGAAGGCTTTCCCCACCCCTGCCCCATGAAGACGTTTATTTGCACAACTTATTTTTCTTATATACATTTCCAATTCCATTCATATGGCAATCTACAGACAGTCTTCAGCTCACACCCTTTACTACCCATGCATACTAATTACATTGGTTAATTAAATCAGACTTACACCCAAATTCCTTCAGTTCATACTCCCGTTTATTTTATCTACCATCTACACCTAGATTGCACCCATTGTTTCATTAATACTGAGCTGAAATATGACATTCCCACATCTCTTGGCCTGTCACAGTATCACAGTATCATCAGGGTTGGAAAAGACCTCACAGATCATCAAGTCCAACCCTTTACCACAGAGCTCAAGGCTAGACCATGGCACCAAGTGCCATGTCCAATCTTGCCTTGAAGTGTTCCAGGGACGGTGACTCCACCACCTCCCCAGGCAGCCCATTCCAGTGTCCAATGACTCTCTCAGTGTCACTTGTGTATGAGAAGACACCAACACCCACCTTACTCCAGCCTCCTTTCAGGGAGTTGTAGAGAGCCAAGAGGTATCCCCTCTCAGCTTCCTCTTCTCTACATGCCATGAAACATTTTTCTGAAGGTCTAAGAACTCTGAGATGTATCAGCCCAAATGGACAAAGATATGAAAGGGGAAATTGATATGCACTGCACAGATATTTCCAATCTTGAGACAGATGTTGAGATCCTGAAATACCACTCCAGATAAGAGTTTGTTGAGCTTTCTCCATGCAGTTGAACTCACAGTATCATCATCAGGGTTGGAAGAGACCCCACAGATCATCAAGTCCAACCTAAAAAGAGAACTATGTCCTCTTCAACAATTGACTGAGATAGGACAGGAATTGGCTTTGTTTAGGATTAAGGGACAGAGTTAGAGACCTACAATCACTTGGATCTAACAGCCCCAAGTTGCACAACAAAGCCAATACACAACTGCAAAGCAATGCAGACCCTGACCTACAGCTTGAGCTGTCATTAACCTTACTTTCCCCCACCCCATTCCTTATTCTCATACCTTTAGATTTTTTAATCCAGGCTCTCACTTCAGCAGTAGAAATGTTGGTGATCATGTTTCAAACAAACTTATTGTTAAGAACAGTAAGTTTGGGGTTTTTTGAAACAATTCATTCAACCTATGGAAGTTGGGTTTTGTTGGTTGGGGTTTTTTTGTTGTTAAATTTTGTTGGGTGTTATTATTATTAGGGTTTTTTTGGTTCAGATTCTTCTGTTACAGAGAGTTAAGACCAGGCTGGATGAGGCTTCGGTCAGCCTAGGCTAGTGGGAAGTGCCCTACTCATGATAGGGTGTTGGGAACTAGATTGTCTTTAAGGTCTCTTCTAACTGAAGCCATTCTATGATTCTATATATCACAGTAATATTTGGGGATGTTGCAATTGGAAAGGCTGCAGAAACTCAGAATAAATCACAGAATCACAGAATTTCACAGAACTATGTGGGTTGGAAGGGACCTCTGGAGATCATCAAGTCCAACCCCCTCCCCCTAAATGAACTCAATTTCATTTATTTTTATGGTATAAAAATGCTTCTGGCAATGAGAACATTTTAGCATAGCAGGATTCACATCCAAAAACTGTTAAAGACAAAAGCACACCAAAGCCAATGAGTTTTCCTGTATCACATCCATGTGTTAGATAAGCACATGGGAGAACATAAGCCTCACGCTCTAATTTGACACGAGCATATCTGTCTGGGCAGAATATACCAAGGGAGTGAGCCAACAACAGACATCATCCTCCTCATCCTAAATCTGTGTGTGTGCTTACAGTGACTTTAGATCAAATTTACACATTTTTAGGACATACAAAAGAATAAATTAAACTGAAACTCTGAAGACAATAGCACAATAATACTACCCTTCAGCTATCTTAATTTTTTCTCACTCTATCTACTCTCAGAGCCTCCTGAAGTGCTTTTTTTTTTGCTCATTTTTGTTAAGAAATTGTTTAGGAGTTGAGATGCCAGACAATGAGAAAGATTATTCTTGCAAAGGTCTCATAGCACTGCTGGGTAAAAGCTCTGAACAAGCATACCTCTGTCCATGAAGGACACAATTGCAATCAGGCAGAGCTCCAAGGCAGCAGGAGACCTGACAGAAGGACACACCACAGTTATTCAAGAGGGCTTTGTAAAGCTGCATTGAAGCTCAGATTGCTTTAGGACAGCAGCCAGAGACTGTGCCAGTGGGAACACCTGTTGGGTGATATAAGAATATTGATATGGCAGTGGGAGGGGCACTCTCTCCTACCTGGCGTCCCTCTTAAGCTCAGCAGACACTTTCCATATATAGTCACTTGGAAACAGTTCACAGCTGGTAGTAAACAGGCACCAATGAATCACAGAATCATTATGGCTGAAAAAGACCTTCAAGACCATTCAGTCCAACCATCATCTAACTCTGCCAGGGCCACTACTATACCATACCTTTGAGCATATATAGATGGCTTTTAAACAGATCTAGGGATGGTGATCCAAGCACTTTCCTGTTACAGCCTTTTGAGAACCCTCTGGACAGAGGTTTTTCCTAATGTCCAACCTAAACTTCCCCTGGAGTAACTTGATGCTATTTCTCCTTGTCCTGTCAGTTGTGGCTTATGAGAAGAGACCAATCGACACCTCCCCACAACCTCCTTCAGGTAGTTGTAGAGGATGATAAAGTCTCCCCTCAGCCTCCCTAGCAAAGAATTGAGAGTGCTGGAAGAAGGCAATCAGATCCCAGAGCTGGCAGGAGAAGCTGCTGGAGCTGCAGAGACGTAGTAAGACTTTTTGTCCCTTTGTCCCCTTGTCCTCAGTCACCTCACATTATGATTACTTATTTGCTGCAACCTTCCCATCAGGTCACCTCTTTGGCCCCAGTCAGAGCCTCATTTTCCTTTTTCTTCTGCTGTATCAATCTCCAATTGAAGATTAATTTCAGCTACTCCCTGGATCATTCTTCTCCTTCCTTTCCTTCCATGTGAAGCCTTTGCTGGTCACTCTGCAGTCAAGCACTCTCCTCTTCCCTAAATCAAGAGCAGCTGAGGGAAATGGGGTTGTTCAGCCCTGAGAAGAGGAGGCTCAGGGGAGACTTTATTCCTCTCTACAACTACCTGAAAGGAGGTTGTAGCCAGGTGGGGGTTGGTCTCTTCTCCCAGGCACCCACTGGCAGAACAAGAGGACACAGTTGTAAACTATGGCAGGTTTAGGCTGGATGTTAGGAAGAAGTTCTGCATGGAAAGAGTGATTGGCTACTGGAATGGGTTGCCTGGGGAGGTGGTGGAGCTACCATCCCTGGAGGTGTTTAAGAGGAGGCTGTATGAGGCACTTAGTGCCATGGTTTAGTTAATTAGAAGGGTTAGGTGATAGGTTGGAGTCAATGCTCTTAGAGGTCTTTTCCAAGCTGTTTAATTCTGTGATTCTGTGATCTCTTAAGTCCCTTCCAATGCAAACCACTCTATGGTTTTCATGCACATTTGGGACAGCACAAGTGATGAGGTCCTTTCAACAGCTGAAGTCATCACAGCCTCCATATTCTTCACCAGCTCTGTCGCTGTAACTTCAGACAAGGTGCTGGGGAGTAGAATGAGCTAACTGAAGGACTCTAGTGATTCACTGTGATTGTACTGGCTGCAACCTTGGGGTATTGGCTGGAATTTGAAAGCATCTTTACTAGGGATTGTCTTTCCCAAAACTCCTGAGTCAGAGAGCAATAATACCAGCACCTATATTGCTATGTGTTCTGCACAGTTTAGGTTGTGATCTTTCAGAGCTATTGAATAGTTTCAACTTCCCTTTGTAACAATTGCTGACTGTCCAGTCTTTGTAGAAAGTTTAGATTTGATTTTTGAGTCCTTATGATTCAAAGGAATCTGTTATTGTGTTCTGTTATCTGGATGAAGTCAGCTGTAGGCTCTGTTAGATATTTTCAGGCATGGTTTTATACTAAGGTTGTAAAGTTCCCTTAGCCTTTCATATTTACTGCTGGGCAAGTGACTTGCACCCACAGCTCAGACAGCATCTCTTTGCTACATCAACCATCAAACCTTGTTTGTAGGAGCATAACTGTAAATTCCCTGACTTATAAACAAAAGTTAAGTATGTATTTTCATGTAAGCCATCTACATATCCAGAGTCAGAAGAAATGTTATCAATGCTGATCAATATCTAAAGGCTCTAGGTCAAGAGGATGGGGCTGGGTCCTTTCCAGTGGTGCCCAGTGACAGAATGAGGGGCAAAGGGTACACATTAGAATGCAGCAAGTTCCACTTAAGGGAAAACTTCTTTATTTTGAGGATGATGGACCACTGGAACAGGCTGCTCAAAGAGATTGTGGAGTCTCCTTTTCTGGAGACTTTCAAAGCCCAACTAAACACAGTCCCATGCAACTTGATATAGGTGAACTATATTTAACAGGAAGTTTGGACAACATCTTCAGAGGTCCCTTCCAAATCCTACTACTCTGTGACACACTGTAAGTTCAGAGGAAATATTTAAACAATGGTGGAAATTCAGACACCTTTGTTCAGCCATAAAACTCCATGTGTCTGGTTGAGTCAGAGGTGTCCCTGCCCATGGCAGAGGTGTTGGAACTAGATGATCTCTAAGATCCCTTCCAACCCAAACCGTTCTATGATTCTGTGTTTCTATGATTCTGTGTTTCTATGGTTCTGTGTTTCTGTGATTCTGTGTTTCTATGATTCTGTGTTTCTTTGATTCTATTTCTTGCTTCCAGATGTAAGAGTTAAAAATTAAATAAGTGGTGCTACTAGTTTAAATTCATTGTAGAAATAGCTGGAGGAATTTTTGCTGCTATTTTTTTCCTTGGCCATCAAGTATATTGAGCCTGATGCACTGAAAGCCTGAAAACAAGATTTACTTCATGTACCAAGATCTAGGTAATGCTGGTGATTGCTCAGAAAAATATATAGTTATAGGCTGAGGGGCAGTGGTTTGAAACTGGAGCAGAGTAGCTATAGGTAGGATAATAGGAGGAAGTTCTTTACAATGAGAGTGGTAAAATACTGGAACAAGTTGTGCAGGGATGTGGTTGAGACTCTGTCACCAGAGACATTCAAGAGGAGACTTGATGTGGCTGCGGGCAGCTTAATTTAGTTGGATGTGTCCCTGATGACTGCAGGGGAATTGGACAAGACAACCTTTGAGGGTCTCTTCTAACTTGTGCATCTGAATCACCTAGAAGGTAATGAAAGGTGCTGTATTTTTGCATTTTTTGCTTCCAGTTGATCCTGAAAGTCTTGGCTGGTAGAACTTCCATTGCATCCTACAGCTAAAGACCTCTTACTGTGAGGAAAAACAGTTATGTCCTGTGAGGTGCTTAAAATCTGGAGCTCCCATCTTATTCTTCTATTTTGAATTTTGTGGATAGACAAGAAATATGAAGGAGGGAGAAGAGGATTTCATGATCACCACAGTTCCTCATGTAAGATGTCTCTACCCAACTGTGCCTATGACCCTGCTAGAAATGCAGCTGCAACAGTGAGGGTTGTCAGCTAGAGGGAAATTATGAATCCTGAAGTGAAAGCAGGTGGAAAGCAGAATGTTAAAAACCTTGGAAACTGCTGCCAAAAATGATGAGAGTGCTCTGATAACCGTTGATTTTCAACAGCAATTAAAAGAACAGCCAGGTGATAATGACACTCTTGTCCAGCATCTAAGAAGGAGGGTGAGCCACACCAGATTAATGAGATAACAAACCAAACTGCAATATTGCTATTGATGACTGAATTATGACAGACATCACACTAGATTTACCCCCCCTCCCAAAAAAAAAGTGCAGTTTGCAACAGTTTTTGCAAATGTCAGTAATGAGCAATGTGTTTTGTGCTTCTTTTATTTGCTTCTGCTTTTTGTTTTGTTCAGCAGCTTTTGTGACACGTTGTGAAGTCCCCCGGGAGAGGTTTGCTTCCATTAGTATTTAGAGGATAGGTGTGAGAGCAGGAGTGATGTTTTGTATTAGAAAACAAGACTAAGAAGGACGCTACACAATTCTCATTTACTCTGGATAACTGACAGTCCATGGTGCTGTCATTCTGTACTGAGCGAGCATCTCAGCGAGCGTTCTGCCTCCTCCATGTGAACCTGGCAGTTAAGGCAATTAAAAGTGCACTAAATCAGCTGTACCATGTGCTGCTAATGTATATCTTTAAATTGAATTATTATCCTCCAGGCATACTGGAGCAGCATGTACTTTGTTAATCATGCTTCAAGTAGCTGTGGCCAAATTACTTTCTCTTTCAGGTGGCCAAGAAGACCAATAGCAGGGAAGCGACTGTGCCCCTGTACTGACCGCTGGTAAGGCTGCACCTCAACTACTACCTGAGGGGTGGTTGTGGCCAGGAGGAGGTTGCTCTCTTCTCTCAGGTGGCCAGCACCAGAACAAGAGGACACAGCCTCAGGCTGCACCAGGGGAAATTTAGGCTGGAGGTGAGGAGAAAGTTCTTCACTGAGAGAGTCATTGGACACTGGAATGGGCTGCCCGGGGAGGTGGTGGAGTCGCCGTCCCTGGAGCTGTTCAAGGCAAGATTGGACGTGGCACTTGGTGCCATGGTCTAGCCTTGAGCTCTGTGGTAAAGGGTTGGACTTGATGATCTGTGAGGTCTCTTCCAACCCTGATGATACCGCAATACTATGTTCAGTTTTGGGGCCCTCACTACAACAAAGACTTTGAAGTGCTGGAATGGGTCCAGAGAAAGGCAGCAAATCTGGAGAATAAGTGTTGTGAGGAGTGACTGAGAGAACTGAGATTGTTTAGCATGAAGAAGAGAATGCAGGGAGAAGACCTCATAGTTCTCTACAGTTCCCTGAAAGGAGATTGGTCTCTTCTCCCTACTATCGGGTGAGAGAAGGAGAGGAGATGTGAAATTGTGCCAGGGGAAATTTAGGTTGGATATTAGGAAAAAATTCTTTGCTGCAAGAGAGGTCAGGCATTGGGACAGGCTGCCCAGGGAGGTGGTGGAGTCACAGTCCCTGGAGGTATTCAAGAAATGTGTGGACATGGTTTAATGGCCATGATAGTATTAATTTGATGGTTGGACTTACTGACCTTAGAGGTCTTTTCCATCCAAAACCAGTTTATGATTCTGTGTTATTTGAAAGAAGAAAATAATGCCTTCCTCAGAGAGAAATCGTTTTGAGAAAGCTTTCAGATGCCATAAGGTGTTTCAGATAATTACAGAATTGGAGAGGACCTTTAAGATCATCAGGTCCAACCATTATCTAGCTATGGTACATTCTTAATGAAGAAGTGGGTTTTGGTTTTTGTTTGTTGGGTTTTTTTTTTTTCAGTTTTAAAAGACACCTTTTTTAAGTGAAAACCAAATATCAGCACAAAAGACACAGACTGTATCTGCTAGAAACAATTTTCTAGGCAGATCTGTGCTAACGTAAGTTGGTCCACTAATTTCACTGGTACTTTCTCAGTGCATTTTAGCAGTGTGGTGTCTAGGAGCCAGGGCTGCTCAGAGACTATGAGAATAGCACATGTGTTACAGTGACACACTGGAACAGGCTGCCCAGGGAGGCTGTGCATGTCCACTCCCTGGAACTGTTCAAGGTCAGGCTGGATAAGTCCTTGAACAGCCTGGTCTAGTGGGAGATGTCTCTGTGCTTGGCATGGGGGTTGGAACTTGACGACCTTTAAGATCCCTTGCAAACCAAACCATTCTATGACTATGTAGGTGCACTCAGCAGATAAACAGAAGCAGCTCCTGGTTTCCAGGGTGGATAGATTCCATTGCAAGGGTTATAAAACATTGAGCCAATGAATATGAGCAGCTGAATTAACTCCATTTTAAGAAAAATAATTGAATGTAGCCCTTTTTTGCATCTGCCAATTTGCAGTGTTGGTGGTTTTTTCATTTGCAATAAGCCACTGTGTGTGCCACAGAGTGGTGAGAAAATGAAGCAGAAGAAACCGAGCTGAGATTTGTGAAATGGGCAAATATTTAAATTAGTAAAGGGAAAGTCTTCAGCAGTATCCTCTGAAATATTGTATATGTAAGGAAGTATTAGGCCAGTGGCAAATCTGCTCCTGAGATGTGTAACATACTGTCAAACTGGGAAAATGAGAAAAATCAATCCGGTGTCAGTCATTGCTGGTTCTACTCTCTCTATGGATTTAAATTCATGTATGAAAATACAGATCCTCAGGTTGGTTGTGAACAAACATTAATTCATTGCTTTCAGTGTATTGCCTCCAATTTATCCCAAGTGAGAAATTGGCCTGGATTCAGTGGAGGTAGAAATACCAGTGATTTGTCCTCCATTCTCTTTGCTGAGAAAAGTATTCTTAAAGCTGAGAAGTCATTTGGAAAGACAAATAAAATATAGGTCTTGCCTCCAGAGAGGCAACCACTTATTGTTACCTCTGCTGCTTCCTGCTCAGTGGAAAAACGTGTGGAAATCTCCAATGTAGATAAAGCCCAAGTGATCTCAGAGCAGGAACACTCAGTATTGACATCCACTGTAGTCATATTTTCTTCACTGCAAGAGAAAAGAAATCAAAGTCACTCCACAAAAGAAGATTTTACTTCCACCATATATTTGAGAGGGAATTGTTTGGCTGCTTTGGGGAGTGAGGTATTTTTTCTTCTTCTTTTTCGGACAGTTCTTGCCAGCCAAAAGCCAATTAAAATAAAGGCAAACTGAGAATGTCCTTATTCTGCAGCTGATGACAGAAATTGCCAGGCAGGGTTCCCAGTGACTCAGAGGCAGGGCTGAATCTGTCTGGGATCCTAGAGATGCTGCTTTGCACTGGGAGAATCACAGAATTGTAGGAGTTGTTTCAGCTGGAAGAGACCTCTAAGATCATCGAGCCCAACCACAAAGCCATATCCTAAAGTGCCATGGCCACACATTTCAAGATTTCTGTCGCCCTTCTTGTTGCAAACAAAATTAGGTCAGGGCCAAGAATTTGGCATTTCTCAGACAGAAACTCTGCTTTGCTTCCTCTGAGAATTTCCAGATAGATTTGCATTGATGCGAGGGAGTCAAAAGGATGAAATTATCATTTTGTTAAAGCTACTTCTCTTCCAGATGCCTTTTTAAACAGAGCAGCATTGATGCTCTCTGCCTGAATCAGAGTGTTTCAAAGTAAGATGTTCTTTAACTTTCTCCAGATCCTCATCCCCATAGTATTGATGATATTTTTTGTAGAAACAAACACTCAAAAAAGAAAAGCTGGAACAAGGTGGTTCCACAAGCACATGCAGGGGAATTTGTTACATTCCTTGGTCAGCATGAAAGACTTTGAAAAGAAGAAAATGGAGGTGTAGTCATGGCAAAGCTCAGTCTGATCTTACCCTCTTCCCTGCTGTGTTTTATTTGGCTCACCTTTGAGAGGTGATAGCTGTTCTGCAGCCCAAGAAAGAAGGACAAGTGCCTGGAAAGCCAAATGGTGCATCTCCTTTGTGAAAGTGGGTTTGAAAACAAGTCAAAGCAGCCTCAGAAGAACTCCAAGAAACAGCAACAGGCCAGTTTATATGACTGGTTGGAGTCCTAGAGCCAAGCACACCACCTTGCTCAGGGAATCTTCTGCAAATTATAGAGGACAAAGGGACAGAAAGGCCACTTAGCATTTCCTTCATGGAGTGTCACCTCCTCTCACAGTGAAATGTCTCTTTGTGGGATATTTAGGAATCGGGATATCTATTGCAATCCTGTCCTCCAGAGGCCTTCCTGTAGCCATGGGAGAAGGAAGAGGAAATT
This sequence comes from Pogoniulus pusillus, assembly GCF_015220805.1. NCBI lineage: Eukaryota > Metazoa > Chordata > Aves > Piciformes > Lybiidae > Pogoniulus > Pogoniulus pusillus. The sequence goes on along the minus strand of NC_087268.1, from coordinate 9,088,852 downwards.
TGAACTGGCAATGTGCCAGAAACCCAAACATATCCTGGGCTGCATCAAAAGAAACATGGCCAGCAGGATGTCCTCTCATGAGACTCCCAGCTGGAGTGCTGTATCCAGCTCTGGACTTCTCAGCACAAGAAAGACATGGACCAGAAGAGGGCCACAAAAGTGATTAGAGGGGTGGAGCACCTCTCCTATCAATAAAAACTGAGAGTTGGATGGTTGTGCTTGGAGAGAAGAAGGCTCTGGGTAGACTTTATTGCAACCTTTCAACAGCTGAAGGGGGCCTATAAAGGAGATTGGGACAATCGTTTTAGCAGGGCCTGTTGCAGCAGGACAAGGGGTGATGGTTTTAAAGTAGTAGAGGGGAGATTTAGATTTGGTATAAAGAAGACTTAATGATCTTAAAGGTCTTTTCCAATCTTAATGATTCTATGATTCTGTGATTATTCTTCCCTTCTTGGCAGTTTTATCAGCACCATTTAGGACTCCTGTGAGGCAGCACCACCACCAAAGCATGCTGATGTGCAAATGCTAATTATAGTCTAGTCCTGTGAAACGTTGTCTTCTGATCTCAGGCACCCAAGCCTAAGAGAAAGTTGATTATTTTCCACCTGTGGAGGATTATATTGGCTCCTTTGCTCAACAGTATGTTGCAGTAGTGGCCCTGGTAGAGTTAGGTCACGGTGGAGGCACCATCGCTGGAGATGTTCAAGAAAAGACTGCATGAGGCACTTAGTGCCATGGTCTAGTTGACTGGATAGGGCTGGGTGCTAGGTTGGTCTGGGTGATGTTGGAGGTCTCTTCCAACCTGGTTGATTCTATGGTTCTATGAATTAGCATTAGGTAGACTACATCCACTGTTTTCCCTGAATCCACCCCTTCAGTTATGGCATCATAAAATGCTATCAGGTTAGTTAAGTATGACTTCCCCTTGGTAAATCCATGCCGACTACTCCTGATAACCTTCTTCTTTTCCAAGTGCCTTGAGATGCCCTCCAGCAGGAGCCACTCCATCATTTGTCTAGGGATGGAGGTGAGGCTGACTGGTCTATAGTTTCCTGGAATCTCTTTCTTGCCCTTTTTTAAAGACTGGAGTGACATTGGCTCTCCTCCAGTCCTCAAGCACCTCTCCTGTCTGCCATAATTTGGCACAGATGATGGAAAGTGTTAGAGCAATAATATCAGCCAGTTCTCTCAGCACCCTTGGGTGCATCTTATCAGGGCCCATGGACTTGTTGATGTTTAATTTGTGTAACTGATCCCTAACCCAGTCTGCACTGACCAGTGGGGGGCATTCCCTCCTCCAGGCTTCCCCTCCTTCATCCAGGGTCTGGAGTACATAGGGGAGTTCAGCCTTAGGTGTAAAGACTGAAGCAAAGAAGGCATTCAGCAGCTCTGCCTTCCCTGAATCCTCAGTTCTCAGTGCTGCCTCCTCATTCAGCAGTGCCCCCACACCTTCTCTGTGCTTCCTCCTTCTACTGATGTATTTGAAGAAGCCTTTCTTTTTCTCTTTTACTTCCTTTGCCAGCTTCAGTTCCAAGAGGGCTTTGGTCTTCCTTGTTGCTTTCCTGCATGCCCTATCTACTCCCTGTAGTTGTCCCAAGTGACCAATCCTTCTTCCATGAATTGTAAGATTCCTTCTTCCCTGAGATTTCCTTCAGGAGCTCCTTATTCAACCATGCAGGTCTCCTAGCATGTGTACTCGATTTTTTTACTCAGAGGAACACACCTAGCTTGGGCTTGGAGGATGTGGTCTTTAAAAATTAGCCAGCTAGAAAGGGCTCCTTTACCCTCCAGAGCCTTAGCCCATGGGATTTCTGCAAGCATGTCCCTGAAGAGCACAAAGGTAGCTCTGCAGAAGTCCAGGGTTGCAATTCTACTAGTTGCTCTGATTCTAACCTTTAGAATACTGAACTCCACCATGTCATGATCACTGTCCCCAAGGCTGTTCCCAACCTTAATGTCCTCAACCAGTCCCTCTTTATTAGTTAATACAAGGTCCAGCAGTGCACTTCTCCTTGTGGGTTCCTCCACTACCTGCATCAAGAAGATACCATTGATACACTGCAAGAGCCTTTTGGACTGTCTGTGCCTGGCTGTGTGAGCTTCCCGGCAAATATCAGGGTGATTGAAGTCTCCCATGAGTACCAAGGTGTAGTTAGCATTAGAGGCTACTTCCCGCTGTCTATAGAAGGCCTCATCAACACCTTCCTCTTGGTCTGGTGGTCTATAGTAGACCTCTACAACAATTTCATCTCCTTTTCCACACCCCCTAATTCTTACCCCCAAAGCTTTCAACCTGTTCTGCCCCCTGCCTTGGACAGAACTCAGCACATTTCAGTTGCTCTCGCACATAGAGAGCAACTGCCCCATCTCGTCTTGCTGGTCTATCCTTCCTGAACAGTACATAGCCATCCATGGCAACATTCCAGTCGTGGGAGCTGTCCCATCATGTCTCAGTGATGGCAGTTATATCATAGTCATTCAGCCTAACACAGATCTCCAGCTCCTCCTGCTTATTCCCCATGCTCCGTGCATTGGTGTATAAGCATTTCAGGGAGGGATTTAGTCCATTAGCTTCCACTCTTGCTGTCCTGCCATTCCCAGCCCCTTTCATGGCCCCCAACCTAGCAGTAAGCTCTGCATGTGCTGATTCCTCATTGCTTGATCCCCGTGGTCCATCTCTGCAAAATTTAGTGATTTAAACTTCCTAGCCACCTGAGTTAGCCTGGTGATTTCAAATGGGGAGGGAGGAAAAGCTCCCAAACCACACCATCAAATTAAAGCCATATTTACTTCCCCACTTTATCACACAAGGATAGAAGTTGTGCCTCCAAATGTAATACAGGCTTTGAACTTCTGCCAGAGATCAGGCCAGCAGACTTCCTGATCTGATCAGTCCAGTTTGCCAGTCATAGATGGGTTGCTGTCATCACCTGTTATGCAGCACACTAACGTTGTCAGTCCCAAAAGCCACTTAAATGAATGCCAGTGAAGCAAAACAGCACAACACACTTCTGAGACTTGCTCCACATCTCTAGGTTCTTTGGCTTTGAAGAGGAAACATCCTCTCTTGTGACTTGTGAGTACAACTGGGGTGACAAAGCACATTATTAGTGTTAAAAATACTACTGATAGTAAGATTAGAACAATCATAGAATCATACTATGGCTTGAGTTGGAAGGGATTTTAAAGATCATCTAGTTCCAAATTCTCTGCCATCTGTGGGGACACTTCCTACTACATCACATTGCTCAAAGCATCGTGCAGGCTGATCATCACCTTCCCTTTTGCCCAGCAGTCTCCATCCTGTCCAGATCTCACTGGACAGCAGCATAGGCTTCCAGGCTATTAGCCACACCTCATGCATCTCATGCTTCTCACAAAGCAGTGATCATCTTCCCACATTTCTTTCCAGTTAGTAGATTTCTTTCCTTCTGACTCCATCTCTCCCTCTTTCCTTAAGTGTTTAAACAGTTGGAGTAATTTCTTACACGTGTATAGCTGATGGCTGAATAAAATAATCCATTCAGGTAGTTTTAATGTTGCTTGTGTCACCCCTCAGTATTCACAGTAAAGAGGATTTCAAAACCAGCTGAATGGAACCTTCCATTAATCTGAAAGCCTTGCAGCTCAAAATCACTTGGTAATATAAGGAGCAAGGAAGGACAGAAGGGGAAAAAAACCCAGAGGCAGTAGCACTTTGCACATAAGTGCATCCATACAATTGGGATGCATTTAGTTTTGAATAATGTTCAAAAGCTCCAGCAAAGGGGGAAAAACAAGAGAAGAGAAACTGTTACCCATTTACCAACCAGAGACCTCATTTTAGCACATTTAGGAACCATTGTTGCTCCTGCTTTTCCTTCATATTAGGAAGTTATTCTCTCTCAAAGCAAGAAGGAAAAAATCTGCTAAGTTATTATTTTTTGAAAAGAAGACCATATTCCACTTCCCAGTCGAAGGGAGAGAAAATCCAGAGGCATTCATGGCTGCTCTGTGTTGCTTAACCTGAAAGCTGATCCAGCACGGTGAGGTTTTCTGCTTCATCTGCTTTCTCTGCTATAACAGTTAATTTTGATGAGGGTTTTTTTGTGTGCATGGCCTCGTTTTCTTCAGCTCTTTTCATTTTTTTCCCTTTGCCAATCCACAGAGATTAGAAGCCTCATAGAAATTGGAAAAGATTGTAAGTTGTCCTTTTCCTGTCTTTAAAAACATGCTTTCTATCACAAGCAATTTTTATTTTTCTTTATTTTTACATGAAATGCTACTATTTGGATCACTGAAATCCCATCATATCCTTTTGCTTCGTAGAACCGCGGGATGTTAGTGGCTGGAAGGCACCTCTAAACATCATTGAACCCAACCCCCCTGACAAGGAAGGATCACATAGCACAGGCCACACAGGAACCTGTCCAGGCAGGTTTTGAAAGTCTCCAGAGAATCACAGAATCGACCAGGTTGGAAGAGACCTTCAAGATCATCCACTCCAACCTATCACCCAGTCCTATCCAGTCACCTAGACCACGGAACTAAGTGACTCATCCAGGCTTTGCTTGAACACCTCCAGGGACGGTGACTCAACTGTGGAGACTCCACAACCTCTCTGGGCAGCCTTTTTCCAGTGCTCTGTCACACTCACAGTGAAGAAGTGTTTTGTTATGCTGAGGTGGGACTTCCCTTATTCCAGTTTATACCCATTGCTCCTTGTCCTGTTACTGGGCACCACTGAACAGAGACTGGACATTTCATCTTAAGACTCATTGCTCAGATATTTGTTGTCATTGATAAGATCCCCTCTCAGTCTTCTTTTCTTAACACTAAACAGCCCCAGGTGTCTCAGTATTGCTTCACAAAAAGAGATGTTGAATTTCTTTAATCCTCCTCATGGCTCTTTGTTGGACCCTCTCCAGTAGATCAGTCTCTCTCTTCAACTGGAGAGTCAAAAACTGGATACAGTGTTCCAGGTGTGGTCTCACCAGAGTAGAAAGGGGAGAAGAACCTCTTTGGACCTTCTAGACAGACTTTTCTTGATGCAAGCCATGATACCATTGGCCCTCCTTGCCACAAGTGTCAGAGGCTGAAATACCATAGTATCAGAAGAGATGGGGAGAAAGCTTGATACAAGCAAGTTCCAATCAGGAATCCCATTTATTGCACCCAAGCATGGGCCTATATACTTTCTATCAGAAGGCTACATAACAGGATTACAAAATCATGTTAGACTCTGGTTGGTTACATACACCTGCATTAGGACTGCATTAGGATTACACACTAATTGGCATAGACATTCTTCATATTCTCTCAACAACACATATATTGTGTGTGGCAATTCTAAGGCAGCAGAGAGAGGCGAAAACCACAGGCTCCAGGCTTACATCTGTTTGCATTTGTCACACCATTCTCTAAGGTCATTCCAATCTTCTATCAGTACTTCTGAACTTGTGCACTCTCACCTGTGCCTGGCTTGTGTTCCACTGTGTAATATTCAGACACTTCTATAAAATCACTGCATTTATTATTACTATATCCAACACACATGGGCACGTTACTGCCCCTTGGATAACTTATGGTTCACCAGAACTCTGAGGTCTTTCTCTATGGAGCTGCTATTTTCCAGAAGGATCACCCCTAGTCTCTACTGGTGCTTGGTGTTATTGCTCCACAGATACAGGAGTCTGTATTCACTATACTTTGATCTGGATGAGAAAATATTTGCATCTAGCTTTCTGGAACACAACTTTCAAGTCTTTGGTGTAATCATGGATACATGCAGATAGCATCCGACTGAAAAGAACAAACAAACAAAACCAAACCGAACAAAAACAACCCTTCAGATGCTTTTCTTTGACCTGAGAACTCATGTAACAGGACCTAAAACTCAAAACAACACTAGTTCCACCTGCTGAGCATAGATGCTGTTGAATACTTCTCCTTGATGCTCCAGAGTTGCTCTTCAAAAGAAAGATATGAATATAAATTTTGGCTGTGTGATGGAGACATGTTGGTATTAAGTTCCTCTGTGCCTACTCTTCAGACAAAATCATTTAAAGCACTCATTAATTTAAACCTCCTGTGTGTGGGTCTGCTTTGTTCCTTGGTCATGATGGCATAGAATCATAGAATCAACCAGGTTGGAAGGGACCTCGAAGATCATCTAAGAGGTTTTCAAGATGTTTCCTCCAGGATGGTTCTGTGAGGATACTACATGAAGAACTTTTCATCCTGTGTGTGGGTCTGCAAGTCCCTGCTTTATTCTTTGGCCAAAGTGGCAGCTAAGAGGCTTCCTCCAAGAGTTTTCTGTGAGTAGCTCTTTTTAATTTTTTTAAATATATTTTTTTAAAGTTTTATTGAAGGTTCCTTGAATCAAGGATTATTTTCGCTGCTGCAGGTACTTGGGAGTCAAGTGCAATATGGCCTCTGTTATCTGCTTCAGTAGGTTTCTGATATTATTGTTTTGCTTAAGTGTTATCAAAGGCACAGATATCAAGAAGACAATGGAAAAGCAGAGCTTGCCAGGAGGCTGAACAGTGGCTTCCATGCAGAACACTTGAAAACAATGTAAAACTTAGAGTATTCCCTGGGAAAAAAAAAAGTTTGGAAGCAAAACAAAAGAGAAAGAGAAGTCTTTTCCATCTGACTGTTAAATAAGCTTACTTGAAGAGGTGTTTGGTAAAGGTCTTTCTCCTTCATAGTTCTGCTTTTTCTATTTCATGAGCCTGTAGCAAAACTGTAATCCTTTTAGAATACATCCTTTAGCACAGCTGCCTACAAGAGGGAGGATAAAGCCCAGTAGCATTTTCAGCAGGAGTTTTGGACTTGAATAGTATTTCAGCAGAGATGCTATTAACATCTGTTTAGATGCTGCTCATGGTTTAAGTCACAGTGGGAACTCATTTGCTAAAGGGGAAGGATTTCAACTAAGGTCAAGTGAGAAACAAGTTCTGCCCCACTTGGTGTCGTGTAGGGTGTGTTTTCATCGTGTCTTTGTTGTTTTTCCTCAAGCTAAAGTACAAAGTCATCTAGACTGAAAAATGTGTTGCTCGTTGTGCATAAGAGATGGGTATTCCAGGTGTGGGAGGAAGCACTGCCATTCACCTTCTCTTTCCTTCTAGAAAGTAAGGAAGTGCAATGCAATACAATACATTGCAGCCTGCAATGAATGCCCCTCTGAAGCAAAAGGTGATGCTGATATCGATTGCGCATTGGTAAGTCTTTTGTTCTTCCTGCTGTCTTCTCAAACCAGCCAATTCTCTTTGCCTGTGTTGGTGATTCCTCTTCATTCATTTCTGATGAGCTGCACTGGGCTTTCCCCTTTAAAGAAGAAATTAATAGACAAGCAAACCACGGTTATAGGTTCAGGTGATATAAAATGCCCAGCAGAAAAGGACCTGGGGATGCCGGCTGGCAGCCAACTGAATATGAGCCAGCAGTGTGCTCATGTAGCCAAGAAGGCCAGCAGCAGCCTGGCCTGGATTTGAAATAGTGTGACCAGCAGGAGCAGGGAAGTGATGCTGACCCTGGACTGGGCACTGCTGAGGCCACACATTGAGTACTGTGTTCAGTTTTGGGCATTGCAGTATGAAAATGACATTGAGCTCCTGAAGAAAGTCCAGAGAAAGGCAATAAAGCTGGTGAGGGGGTTGGAGATCATGTCTTATGAGGAGTGGCTGAGGGACTTGGGATTACTTAGCCTGAAGAATAGGAGGCTGAGAGAAGTCCTTATTGCTCTCTGTGGTTACCTGAAAGGAGATTGGAGTGAGGCTGATGTTGGGCTCTTCTCCCAAATGACTAGCAGGACAAGGGGAAATATCCTCAAGCTGCACCAGGGGAAGTTTAGGTTGGATATGAGGAAACATTTCTTTACTGTAAGAGTGGTCAGGCATAGCAACAGGTTGTCTAAGGAGGATGTGGAGCCACCATCCCTGGAGATGTTCAGAAAGTGAATAGATGTGGCACTCTGGGACACAGTCTAGTGGTCATGGAGGTGCTGGGCAAAGTGTTGGACTTGATGATCTCAAATGTCTTTGTCAGCTTTTATGATTCTATGAAAATTGGCCAGGTGCCAACTTTGATTAGACCAGGTGGCCATTGTTGTCTTAGGTTGAGAGTTAGACTCAATGACCTGAGAGTCTTTTCCAGGTGAAACAATTCCACAATTCTGTGATTTCATAATTCAGGGTATGAGGTTTCCTTTGCCCAGGATGTAAAGATTTGAAGTCTTTGCACAGACTCCAGCAAAGGACAGTGTGGCATTTATTTTAATGTTATTTCCACACATCAGGAAGTGCCTGTTTGTTCTAAGGTAGCTGAAATACAGCTAAGCACTACTGTTAATATTTGCCTTTTGGTAGGTTTGACAGTGACCTTCCTCCCCTAGTTCACCCAAATGAAATTAAAAGATGGAAGGAGAAAAGTTGTAAGTTCTGGCAAAAGGACCATCTTCAGAAGTCATGCAGTAATGTTGTGGATGGATTTTAAACTAGGGCTTGTTAAATTTATGATCACTAATAACATTTGTAGTTACAGTATGCAAGCGAAGATAAGACCACTCTAATTTCATGCTTCAGAAGCTGAGATGATTGCCCACAGGGGGTCAGGAAGGATATTTTCCCTCCATGCATATACAGCACTGCACAACTGATTGGGATCCATAATCACCAACACACCCAAAGAACATACCTGCCTTGAAGCACATGCTTAAGTGGTAGGCCAAGCTGGCAGACTTTGTTATTACCATTGGTGACATTAAGTGCTCATGAAGCATTCTTCAGTTTCCAGACCCTCTAGAAATACTGAAGCAAATTCTACTGATAGTCATAGAATTCTAGAAAGTTTGAGGTTGGAAGGGACATGAAAGATTAACTAGTTCTAGCTCCCCTGCCATGTGCAGGGACACCTTCCACTAGATCATAGAATCAACCAGGTTGGAAGAGACCTCTGAGATCATTCAGTTCAACCTATCCCCCAGCCCTATCCAGTCAACTAGACCATGGCACTAAGTGCCTCATCCAGTCTTTTCCTGAACACTTTCAGGGACAGTGACTCTACCACCTCTCTGGGCAGCCCATTCCAATGCCAATCACTCTCTCTGGCAAGAACTTCCTCCTATATCTCTCATGAATTGAGGAGCCCAGAACTGGACACAGCACTCAAAGTGTGATGAAGGGACTGGAACAAGCCTGAGAGACCTGGGGCTGTTTAGCCTGGAGAATAGAAGGCTGAGAGGGGCCCTGATCAATGTTTACAAATACCCCAAAGGTGGGTGTCTGGAAGAAAATGCCTGCCTTTTTTTAGTGAAAGAAGAAACTGTTCTAGGCTGTTGGGTGATAAAAGTTTTACATTTACATTGTCATAAGGAGACATTTTAGCAGCTCTGCTCCAGTTGGATTTTCAACTGATATTTTCAGGTTTGGAAGTTTTGGTGTCATAAAATCAAAAATCAATCTTTTGGCCACATATCTCCAGCCTCTGTTTCTAAGTAGCTCAGACAGTTCTCAAAACCCAAGATTTGGCTTCTCACATCAGTCAGCCTCTGGATGGAAAAAAATGAAGCCATTCTGATGTTGCATTCAGAAGAGAGGTGCTCCTTCTACAGGTGTTGGTTGACAGGAATCCATTTGGGTTGCTGGATGTTACATTGCTGTAACTTTTACCTGTTTTCATTTTGACCTGTGGGTCTTCTCTGCTTTTCCTGATTCCCCTTCTCTTTTGGGAAGGGGTCATTAGGTGATAGAACTACTGCTAGAGTTTAACCCTAGATATTAACCTAGACAACACAGTAAGAATCAAACCTCCTTTTAACTATTCTGTTGCATTTTATCAACACTGTGATCTGGGGCAGGTTAAGAGATGAGCTGGTTTTTGCAAAGTGATGCATCAATGCACCACATCAGAAGGAGATAAATTTCAGTCAAGGTAAGAGTAGATGGCTTGGTGAGTTTACCTTCCCTCCATGTTTGCAGCCTCTGAATCTTAAGTGAGAGTCTGGGAGATTGACAGGGCTCTGGTTGAGATACAACCCATTTACAAGTTTCCTGTGTGAGACCTGCAGGTGCCATATCATCAGTGTTCTCTAACAGCCTTACATGAAACAATACCAAAAAAAAAGAAACTAAAGCTAAGTGCCTCCCTAAATTCATTTGACCCAGGCTGGCCCAACTCTGAGCACTTTTCTTAGCCAGCAGCAGTGTTTATTCTCAGTAGCAGCCATTCATTTGTTCCCATTAGGACAACACAGACTTTTCTGGAGGCAAAATGACAGACATTCTTTACAGTGAGAGTGGTGAGATACACTAGAACAGGTTGTCCATGGAGGCTATGGATGTCCCCTTCTTGAAGGTGTTCAAGGCCAGGTCGGTTGAGGCCTTGAGCAACCTGGAAATATAGGCTGGATGTTAGGAGGAAGTTCTTCCCAGAGAGAGTGATTTGCCCTTGGAATGGGCTGCCCAGGGAGGTGGTGGAGTCACCATCCCTGGAGGTGTTCAAGAAAAGACTGGATGAGGCACTTAGTGCCATGGTCTGGGTGATTGGCTAGGGCTGGGTGCTAGGTTGGCCTGGATGATCTTGGAGGTCTCTTCCAACCTGGTTGATTCTATGATTCTATGGTCTAGTGGGAGTTGTCCCTGCTCATGGCAGGAGGGTTGGAACTAGTGGATTTCTAAAGTTCCTTACAACTCAAACACTTCTATGAATCTATCAAGATCAGTTATCCGCTTCATGCTTAGCTACAGGGGTACTGGGGAACACATGCCGCCCACCTCAGCAGAGATTAGCTCCACTGATTCATCCCTAGAGAGGAAGGATATTAAAAGGACCAACAGGAAGCTGTGCAGTCAGACCTCTTTTAAAATGTTTTAATTGTCAAAAACCAACTGGGAGTGCAGGACATGGGGTTTTTGGGGGGGGCATCACTGCAAGAAAGACAAGGAGCTGTTGGACCATGCCCAGAGAAGGGCAGCAAAACTGGGTCTGGGGAACAAATCTTACAAGGAGGATCTGAAGAAGAAGTCTTATAAGGAGCAGCTCAGGGGACTGGGATTGTTTAGTCTGGAGAAGAGGAAGCTGAGGTGAGACCCCACTGCTCTCTCTACAGCTCCCTGGAAGGAGGTTGGAGTGAGGTGTGAGTTGATGTGCCTAGCATCAAGTGATAGAAAGAGAGGGAATAGTCTGAAATTGCACCAGAGGAGGTTTAGAAGTGATATCAGGAAAAATTTCATTGCTGCAAGAGTGGTCGAATATTGGAACAGGCACCCCAAGGAGGTGGTGGTGTCACTGTCCCTTAAAGATTTCAAGAAACATGTGGACATGTCACTTTGGGATGTGGTTTAATGGTTAAGGTGGTATTAGATTATAGAGTCCAATCGGTAATCCTAGATGTCTTTTCCAACCAAAACAACTCTGTGATTCTGAGTATCTTAGAATCTTTGCAACTCTTATTTAATCTGTGAGTTTCATTTTATGTAGCTTAATATTTAGCTTTTTTTTTCCTTTATCACCTTAAAACTAAACATTTATAAACAACTGGAGATATTGAACAAAAGAGAATAAAAGTAGACCCAGGAGTCCCTGAAAAGTGGGTCTTACAGCTTTGAATGTATAACTTGAAATGTAGTGGGAGTAGGTGTCCCACATCTGTAATCATGAGTCTGATTATGCCTTTGTTAGAGATACTGAAATGGGATCCTATGCAGAAAGAACAGGCTAGACAGAGAAAAAGAGTCTGTATTTTATCTTTAGAATCAACTGCATTACAATTTAGAGGATGTTCAAGAAATGCTTGTCAAAAAGCTTTGTGTTTAAAGCTGTCAACAACCTTTATAACCTTTCCCTTTCCTTTCATTCTTTTTTTCTTTTAACCTTTTCTGTATTATGTTGGAATCAGCACTTCCTGTTTTCCTTTATTTATTCATATTAGTTTTGTTTTCAGAAACTTGTGTTGGCAGCAGTATGCTTCAACATGCAGCATTCTGGAGGAAGCAAGCATTTTCCCCCTGTATTACATTGCATCATAGCACAACATAACACAGCTTGAATTGCACATTCCAAATCTCTGCCCTAGAGTGAAGTGTGATTTCCTGAAATAAGCAGAGAAAACAAGGAGGTTGCAGGAATTTAGAATTAACAAACTTCTTGATGCCAAACTGATTTTTCCCTTCATGCATTCCTGCTCTGCACAGATGCCAGGAACGTAAAGCACTGCTGGCTGGAGGTGTGATTCTTTTTTTGTGCTCTGTATTTTAGTGTAGCTGGGATATAAGGATCTTCACTGAGATGGACACAAAGTCCAGAGAGGAACCTCTAACTTCAAACCCTTCCTGGCTTCACATGGAATCCTGGCACTACTAATAAGCCTACAGGACGCTGCAGGAGGAGAGAAGGGTATGATGGCACATGGCTTCACTCTGTTCAAGAAGAAAGTATCCATAAAGTATCCCAAACAGTGAGTAGAAGAATGATGACCTAGGGGTTGGGATGAAATTTTGTAGTTCTAGACCTGTGAGCTCTGTTCTTTCCCCCATCTCAACTCTGAGGTTTAGTTTTGGACAAGTTCCTTAACTCTTCAATTCCCATTTGCTCAAGGAAGGTAATGGTAGCTTCTTGCTTCCCTAGAAAGAAAATTGTGTGAGAGATTATAGAATCATAGAATCAGCCAGGTTGGAAGAGATCTCCAAGATCATCCAGTCCAACCTAGCACCCAGCCCTGTCCAGTCAACTAGACCATTGCACTAAGTGCCTCAGCCAGGCTTTTCTTGAACACCTTCAGGAATGGCATCTCCACCACCTCCCTGGGCAGCCCATTCCAATGCAAATCACTCTCTCTGGCAAGAACTTCTTCCTAACATCCAGCCTATACTTCCCCCAGCACAACTTGAGACTGTGTCCCCTTGTTCTGTTGCTGGTTGCATGGGAGAAGAAACCCACCCCCCACCTGGCTACAGCCTCCCTTCAGGTAGTTGTAGACAGCAATGAGGTCTGCCCTGAGCCTCCTCTTCTGCAGGCTGCACACCCCCAGCTGCCTCAGCCTCTCCTCATAGGGTTTGTATTCCAGGACTCTCAGCATCTTTGTTGCCCTTCTATGGACACATTCAGCACCTCAACATCTCGCTTGAATTGAGGAGCCCATTGAGGACACAGACTCAAGGTGTGGCCTGACCAGTGTTGAGTACAGGGGAACTCACTAGGTTTCAGAAACCAGAGGCGTAAGGAGAGGAAGTCTAGTTATGGAAGTAAATAGAATCAAAGAATTACTCTGGTTGGAAGAAATGTCTAAGATCATCAAGTCAAACAATTAACCCAACACCACCATGGCCATTAAACTGTGTCCTGAAGTACCATGTCTGCAGCTTCTTGAACACCTCCAAGCATGGTGACTCCACCACCTTCCCAAGCAGCCTGTTTCAGTGCCTGACTGCTCTTGCAGGAAAGAATTTTTTTCCTAATATCCAATCTAAACTTTAAGTCCTTGAATTTCAGTTACCTACTGTTTGTAGCCTGGAATATTCCTTAGTTGGGTTTTTGGGTTTGGTTTTGTTGGATTTTTTTCTCTCTGCCTCAGACATATTCCCAACAGAAGCTCAGATTGTAGCTTCGCAATGACAGTAAAGAAGGATTGGTGGCAAGTTGCTGAGGGAGAGAGACCTTATTTGTGTAAGCTTCTTGATAGACATTCCCACTGCTAACAAGTTCTTCACGACGTCTCAGATGCTGTGTCTGTCAAGCCAGACCTGAGTTGTTTGGCATTGGGCTAGCAGAAGTATGGGACTGATGCATATTTCTCTCTCTACTATGATTTGAGGTTTCTTCAGCTGCAGTACCATAAAAGGTCGATCCGATGTTACTGCAGTGCTTTTTTATCCCAGAGGAAAATGTTTCTCAGAATGTCTGCATGCCCACCACAAGTGGAAAGCAGCTACTTTTCAGTCAGCAGTTAGCAACCTGCAACCCTACATGTCACCACTCTTAGTGAAAAGACATTTGATCTACCATCAACACCCAAGGACATTTAGAGGAAAGCCCTGATGTTGTGAAGAGTGGGGTTTGGGGTCATTTATCACCAATGCTCAGAACAAAATGTTTGTTGATTGTTCACAGAAGTGTGTGTCAGTAAGAAAAATACTCTCTCTGATTTTCCTGAGGTGTACTCAGATGTACATTAGAAACAACAGAGTAGACAATAAAATTCCCTCAAAACAGAGTGTGTGTGTCCCAGCTTTCTGAATTGAAAGAATCACAGGTAAGTCCACCCCCAAAGGCTACAAAACTGAACCCACCTAGAGCAGTGTAGATTAGATTGGGCATTAGGAAGAAGTTCTTTACTACAAATGTGGTGAGATACTGGGACGAGTTGCCCAGACAAGTTGTGGACAAGTCCTCTCTTGAAGTGCTGAAGAGCAGGCTGGATGAGGCTTTGAGTAACCTGGTCTAGTGAGAGGTGTCCCTGCTCATGGCAGTAGGTTAGAATTAGATGATCTTGAAAATCCCTACCAAGTAAAGCTATCCTATTACTTCACAATTCTCTTATCACTCTCTATAAACAAACTGATTAATAACCCTGCTAGGAAGAAAGGTTTTGTTGCTTCCTATGTTCATAATCTGTCACTTCTCACATTCATTATCTAAGGCATACACAGTCCACCTTTGGTAGAGACTGTCAGACAAGTAGTACTTCAGAGATGTTTGTTGGGAGAAGTATTAGGTTTTAGTGCACAACAGGTGCTGTTAGGAGGGGGGAAAAAAAGGCAAACCAAAACCCACTAAAAACTGCAAAACAAACCAGCAAACCAACCACCACCCAGGGAGGTGGTGGAGTCACCATCCCTGCAGGTGTTCAAGCAAAGCCTGGCTGAGGCACTTAGTGCCATGGTCTGGTTGACTGGGTAGGTCTGGGTGCTAGGTTGGACTGGATGATCTTGGAGGTCTCTTCCAACCTGATTGATTCTATGATTCTATGAAAACAAACAAACAAAAGAAAAACAGCAAGATCCCAAAATACTGAGGCCACCTTATAACTTGGACTCCATGTACCTCAAACTTGGTATTGTTTTGTCTAGAGAACAGGAGACTGAGAGGAGATGTCGTTGCTATCTACAACTCCCTGAAAGGAGGTTGGAGTGAGGTGGAGCTTGGTCTCATCTCCCTTGTATGAGGTGATAGGTGAGGAAATGGCTTGAAAGTGTGACAGGAGAGGTTTAAGTTGCAGATTAGGAAAAAAATGTGGTCAGGCATTGAAATAGGCTGCCCAGGGAGGTGGTGGAACCACTGTCCCTGGAGGTGTTCAAGAAATGTATGGACATGACACTTTGGGACACTGTTTAATGACCATAGTGATGTTACACTGACGGTTGGACTCGATGAGCTTAGAGATCTTTTCCAACCAAAACAATTCTATGATTCTATGATCCGTGTCTTGCACTGGCTTTACCTTAAATAACCACTTTTACTTTGCTGGGTTTATTGCAGGCTTACTTAAATGGAGCTAATTCCAGGATTAGGTGCAACTAAAGGTGTCTGATTAATTAGATGTCCAACTTTCCCTCAAAAGACAAGGCAGTGATGAAATCCTAATCTTCAAATAAAACCTGTGTACACTGTTAGATGTTGCAATGATTTTAGAAAGAAAAGAGCTACTTCAATGCTTTTGAACTGACAACATTGGAGTTGCCTCTGCTGGGGTTTTGTCCAGCATTTTCATTATTATGCTAGACAGGAAAGAGTTAGCTAGTCATAAAGAGAGATTTGAGGTTAAATCTGTGAGAGCGCTAAAATCAGGAGCAATTGTGAGGTATAATTAAGTTGAAAAGGCCACAAAGGAAAAGCTTTGGTTATTAAGGAAGGGAGGAAGGGGAAGAAAAGCTTTGGTTATTAAGGAAGGGAGGAAGGAAGAAGGAAGGAAGGAAAGAAAAAGAAAGGAAAATAAAATTTAAAAAAAGAAAAAGAAAGAGAAAGAGAAAGGAAAAGAAAGAAAGAGAGAAAGCAGGAAAGGAAAAGAAAGAGAGAGAGAAAGAGAGAGAGAAAGAGAGAAAGAAAGAAAGAAAAGAAAAGAAAAGAAAAGAAAAGAAAAGAAAAGAAAAGAAAAGAAAAGAAAAGAAAAGAAAAGAAAAGAAAAGAAAAGAAAAGAAAAGAAAAGAAAAGAAAAGAAAAGAAGAGAAGAGAAGAGAAGAGAAGAGAAGAGAAAAGAAGAGAAAAGAAGAGAAAAGAAAAGAAAAGAAGAGAAGAGAAAGAGAGAAAGCAAGCAAGCAAGCTTGGCAAATTTTACAAAGATCAATTCCAGAAACCAGATAAGACTTCTAACTAATACAGATCAATTTTCAGAAGTCATAAAGATTGCTTTTTTCTTTCTTTCTTTCTTAAGGGCTAGCTAAAAGACTGGTTTACTTTGAGGAAGTTTCCTCTTCTTACATGTTCCAAGATCTCTTTAATTTTTTAGTGCATCTCATTTTTTTATTGTTTTCTTAGGTGCTTACTCAGGATGGCAAACGTAGCTCACACAGTGTTAGCTTTGTGTAACTGTAGATTTAAGCATTGATAATCTAAACAGATAAATCCACATCGACTAACAATAATGCAGATGTATTATTATTGCTTGGTTAACTGTAAGATGGATGTTTAGATCCTATTCCACAAGATAATCATGGAACTACTCAGTTGTCCATTGTCTCTGTAATCTGCTCGGTGTGCTGGATGGATGCTGCAATAATGATCAATAATCAAAAAGAATCTACATAGACATTTTAATTCAGTTGATCTTTCTGTGGCATGTTGAAAGGACTAGAGAGGTGATTGTCCCACTATACTTGGCACTGGTGAGACCACACTTTGAGTATTGGGGTCAATTTTGGGGCCCTTGCTACAAGAAAGGTGCTAGTGCAGGTCCAGAGAAGGGCAATGAAACTGGTGAAAGGTCATATGAGGAGTGGCTGAGAGAATTGAGGTTGTTTAAGCTGGAGAAAATGACATTGAGGGAAGACCTTCTCACTCTCTAAAGCTACCTGAAAGGAAGTCGTAGAGAGGTGGGTGCTGGTTCCTTCATGCGAGTCCCAGCTGGCAGGATAAGAGGAAATGGCATCCAGTTAGGTCAGGGCAGGTTTGGGATGGACATTAAGAAATGCTTCTATACCCAAAGGGTTCTCAGAGACTGAAATAGGGTGACCAGGGAAATGATCAAACTGACATCCCTGAAGATATTTAAAAACCATCTAGACCATAGAATCAACCAGATTGGAAGAGACCTCCAAGATCATCCAGTCCAACCTAGCACCCAGCCCTAGCCAGTCAACTAGACCATGGCACTAAGTGCCTCATCATGGCACTGAGTGCCTCAGCCAGGCTTTGCTTGAACACCCCCAGGGACGGTGACTTCACCATGTCCCTGGGCAGCCCATTCCAATGCCAATCACTCACTCTGGGAACAATTTCCTCCCAACATCCAGCCTATACTTCCCCCAGCACAACTTGAGACTGTGTCCCCTTGTTCTCTTGCTGGCTGCCTGAGAGAAGAGACCAACCCCCACCTGGCTACAACCTCCCTTCAGGTAGTTGTAGACAGCAATGAGATCACCCCCTGAGCCTCCTCTTCTCCAGGCTAAACAACCCCAGGTCCCTCAGCCTCTCCTCATAGGGCTTGTGTTCCAGACCTCTCACAGCTATGGGATAGCAGTGGCCCTGGTAAAGTGATGGTTGGACTTGATGATCTTGAAGGTACTTTCCAACAGTAGTTATTCTGTGATTCGGTGAAAATAAGAACAATTACATAGATGTCACGTACAGTTTTTGGTGTTTAGTTGCAGTAAAAATATTCATTAAACAAGGCTTTGTTTGCTTTGGACCTGCTATTGTCAGAGGCCGGGAGGGAAAAGGTCTGAAGATTCAGTGCAGTAAGAAGCATCTCTATCTTTGCACATGTTAAAACATTTTCTTTTGTTCTATCATTGCTTTAGAGTTTTTCAATTTTACATTGTTTTAGCAGTTTTCAGTACACAGGAGGAGAGAGAAAAGGGAAGGGAGGTTATTCTTCCCCTGTACTCAGCACTGGTCAGGCCACACCTTGAGTACTGTGTCCAGTTCTGGGCCGCTCAATTCAAGAAGGATGTTGAGGTGCTGGAACATGTCCAGAGAAGGGCAACAAAGCTGGTGAGGGGCCTGGAGCACAAATCCTATGAGGAGAGGTTGAGGGAGCTGGGCCTGTTTAACCTGGAGAAGAGGAGGCTCAGGGGTAATCTTATTACTGTCTACAACTACCTGAAAGGGAGGTTGTAGCCAGGTGGGGGGTGGCCTCTTCTTCCAGGCAACCAGCAATAGAACAAGGGGACACAGTCTCAAGTTGTGCCAGGGTAGGTATAGGCTGGGTATTAGGGAGAAGTTCTTCACAGAGAGAGTGATTTCCCATTGGAATGGGCTGCCCAGGGAGGTGGTGGAGGCACCGTCCCTGGGGGTGTTCAAGCAAAGCCTGGCTGAGGCACTTAGTGCCATGGTCTAGTTGATTGGTTAGGGCTGGGTGATAGGTTGGACTGGATGATTGTGGAGGTCTCTTCCAACCTGGTTGATTCTATGATTCGGAAGTTTTTCTTGAGTACTGTTTCAGTTAAATTGCAGCAAAGCAGTAATAACTCTAGCAATATGATGTGCATCATTAGAAACCCAGTAATCAACACTTGCTGCACTGGACTGGCAAAGTCTTTCTCCTTAAAATGCAGTGGCAAATGTAACTGCTGTAGAGGTGAATACTGATTTAGTGATTAGGGTATTTTTGGTAATAGTGCCTTGTTTTACGTGGTTTTGCATATTCTGTATCACTTGCACACAGTAGATGTGTTATGTCTAGTTACAGTAAATGTAGTACTCTCTTCAAAGAACAAAAGAATAGCTGTAGGAGTCAGACCAAAACTCAGTTCAGCATTCTGTCACTAACAGTGATTAAAATACCAATGGGAAAAAAATTGTAGAATCATAGAATGGTTTGTGCTAGAAGGGATCTTAAAGATCATCTAGTCCCAAACTAGACCAGGCTGCTCAAAGCCCCATGCTACCTAATCTTCCAGAGAGGGGTCACCCACACCCTTCCTGGGCAACCTGTTCCAGCGTCTCACCACCTTCACTGTAAAGAATTTCTTCCTGATATATAGTCTAAACCTCCCCTTCTCAAGCTTCAATCCAATCCCTCTTCTTCTGTCAGAAGGCCTCTGTGGTGGTTTAGGTGTTCCCTGCCCTCCCACACCTTGGAAATCACCCAGGCTAGACTCAGCCGGCTCTGGAAATTTGGATGAAGCTTATATTTACAGCTCAGCACAATATACAAACAGATGTTTAGAGTATATACAGCTATATACAGAAATATACAAGGGAAAAGGTAATACAGAAACACAACCTCCCTTCCTCTCCCTTTTCCTTCTTTTTTTTTTTTTTTTCTTTCCTATCAGGTGATAGAATGAGAGGAAATGGCTTGAAATTGTGTAGGGGAGGTTTAGGATGGATATCAGGAAAAGAATTATTTATGGAAAGAGTGGGCAGACACTGGAACACACTGCCCAGGGATCTGTTGGAGTCATCATCTCTGGAAGTGTTTGGGAAATGTGTGGACATGGCACATCAGGACGTGGTTTAGAGAGCCAGTGGCATCCTGGCCTGCATCAGGAATGGTGTGGTCAGCAGGAGCAGGGAGGTCATTCTGCCCCTGTACTCTGCACTGGTTAGACCACACCTTGAGTACTGTGTTCAGTTCTGGGCCCCCCAGTTTAGGAGGGACATTGAGATGCTTGAGCATGTCCAGAGAAGGGCGACGAGGCTGGTGAGAGGCCTTGAGCACAGCCCTACGAGGAGAGGCTGAGGGAGCTGGGATTGGTTAGCCTGGAGAAGAGGAGGCTCAGGGGTGACCTTATTGCTGTCTACAACTACCTGAGGGGTGGTTGTGGCCAGGAGGAGGTTGCTCTCTTCTCTCAGGTGGCCAGCACCAGAACAAGAGGACAGCCTCAGGCTGCGCCAGGGGAGATTTAGGCTGGAGGTGAGGAGAAAGTTCTTCCCTGAGAGAGTCATTGGACACTGGAATGGGCTGCCCGGGGAGGTGGTGGAGTCGCCGTCCCTGGAGCTGTTCAAGGCAAGGTTGGATGTGGCACTTGGTGCCATGGTCTAGCCTTGAGCTCTGTGGTAAAGGGTTGGACTTGATGATCTGTGAGGTCTCTTCCAACCCTGATGATACTGTGATACTGTGACTGGATGATCTTAGAGGTTTTTTCCAATCAAAACAGTACTGTGATTCTAAGAGAACATATCTCCATTCATGGTTCTGCATCAGTGCAGGGATACTTTACTTACAGGACATCAAAATAATTTAATTGGGGGTGGGAGGGTGTGTGTCTATTAACATAGCAGCAAGACTGGAGTGAAAACTTCAGATAATTTTCAAGAGAACCTGAAGACTCGGTCAGTTAACTTTTAGATGTGGTCAATGTAACTGACAGATTAAAAAGCCCATACAAGTACTGATGCTAGCAACATTCCAGCAAAAACACTTTCTCATGAATTCCTTGTCCCTGAGCAATTGCTCCACTGCAGTGTTTTAAGCCAAAGTTCTCTGTGTTGTTGTTGTTGTATGCATTATCCACCTGGTATTCCTCAGCTATGCCTATATCTGCTGATCAATGCAAAAAAAAACCCACTCCTATTTATAGGAGTCTCTTCAACCCAGTCCAGCCCATGCATTATTCTAGGCTGGTAAAGCCCCGGTAGAAACTTCTCCCCTGCAGAGTCCCTCTTGTGTGCTGTCAGTCAACTGCTGTTCTAAATCTGCTCTTTATGCAGTTTTCTTGCCATTGGAATGGGCTGCCCAGGGAGGTGGTGGAGTCACCATCCCTGGAGGTGTTCAAGCAAAGCCTGGATGAGGTACTTGGTGCCATGGTCTAGCTGACTGGATAGGGCTGGTTGCTAGGTTGGACTGGATGATCTTGGAGGTCTCTTCCAACCTGGTTGATTCTATGATTCTTCTTTTTCCTTCTGTAGTGACCGACAAGTTCAGTAGTTTTGCACTTTAACTGTTGCCTGAACTCTGTGCACTAAATGGTCACAGACAAATATATCAATGTGCACCAACTGGAGTAACCTCAGGGACATTGTTAGTTTCTGCCAACTGAAATGGAGGCATGGAAAAGGATGACTTTCATCTCTGACTGGTCTGCATGCAGTGCATTACTCCTTTTGACCATTCCATCTTCCTTTTCCTCTCTTTGCTTATCCTGGGCTGGGAGGTTGCTAAAGAAGTACTATGAGTAGACTCACTAACGTGCAAACAGTTATGCACTTAGGTTTTGCTACCTAGAGGCTGAAATCCACCTATGTTGTAGGGAAGATGATGGAAAGAAATTGGGGGTATCTTGTGGTCACAGCTATATGTTGTCATTGGATATTAGGAAAATTTTCTTTCCTGAAGCAGTGGTCAGGCATTGGAACAGGCTGCCCAGGGAGTCAACCATCCCTGGAGGTGTTCAAGAAATACATGGCCATGGCACTTTGGGACATGGTTTAATGGCCATGGTGGTGTTAGGTTGACAAATGTGCTCACTGATCTTGGAGGTCGTTTCCAACTGAAACAATTCTATGAATCTGTGATAATGCAGTGTGGCAGGAACATGTTCTCTGCTCATCTGTCCCCTGTGGGTTTACAATTCAGCAATACTAATTGTTCAATTAACAATACAAATGAGCTGAAGGCCTGCATTAGAAGAGTAGGCAGAGTTCATATATTCTTGACGTGTTTTCATCTCCTAATTATCCAAAGATTTGATTGTATTATGGCATGAAAGCCTTGTGACTGACTATTTACACCACTAATTACTACTACATGCAGAGAATAAACTTAGTCCTTCTATATGTAAAAATAACATCATTTCCCCCACATATACTTGTCTAAGGCAGCCTAAAGACAGTACAGAAAAGAAGTAACTTCTCATTATCTTATCTCAGATGTGATAGCTGACCTTAACTGAGAAATACTAGAAGAAGAGTGGTCAGGTTTTGGAATAGGTTACAAAGGGAGATGTTGAAGAAATGTGTGGACATGGCACACTGGGACATGGTTTAATATTAGGCCATGATGGTGTCGGGTTGATGGTTGGACTTGATAAACTTAGAGGTCTTTTCCAACCAAAACAAATCTATGATTGTAAGAATAAATAGGCAAAAACAGGTAAGAAGAGACACAGTGTCAGATTGCTCTGCCTTCCTGTAGCTCTCATCTATTGCTTGCCACAGGAATCCCTACAGACTGGATGGGGCACATAGTGCCATGGTCTAGTTGATTGGCTAGGACTGGGGGATAGGTTGGACTGGATGATCTTGGAGATCTCTTCCAACCTGGTTGATTCTGTGAAGGTCTCCTCTATATTTGGTGTGCCCATGACTCTGGGAAGATTATCTAAAAACAAAAGACTTTCTGTTTGGAAAGTTACCTGCTGCAGATGCTTAGTGATGCACAGCAGGAGCTAGAAAGAGACAAAAGTAAAGTTAGACAGATAAGAATGGGTAAAGAGAAGACAGAGAACAGAAACTACTTAAATCCTTTGATCCTTGTCTGTCTGTTGCCTGCCTAGAAAGGAATGTGAAGTGAAAAGATGGGTAGAAAATGTCTATAAGCAAGTTCTCTGAGTCAATTCTCCATCAAGTTACTGGCAACAGGGAATAATCTACACTGTTTCCAATGTTGTTTTTCTTCTGAAATCTGGAGTGATAAATATGATAGAATCAGTGTGGTCAGGCTATAATAAGAGAAGATACTTCTTCCTCTGTGTTATAAAATATTAATGTCTTTGAAGTCCATGCTAATAAATATAAATTTTTAATAGTATAGAAAGCAACTGTCAGTCTGGCTTATGTACTAGCAAGATAAAGGGACTTTTTAAAATGCCATTTTTGTCCCATCTGAGCCTCCTTGTGTGGGATCTTTACATGCAAAGATTAGGGAAAGTCAAAGCTTTTTGATTGCTGTAAAGACGTGTGTTTTGCAAGCTGAAATTCCTGCCTGATGGGTTTTAAAGGCTACCTTGGGACTTCTGAATGCAGTTCCTCAAGGCTAGTAGCAGGAGTCAAAAGAATGAAAGATTGCCTAGATTCTGGTGGAAATAGCAGTGCTTATGCCACTTAGGACTTTGTATAATATTTGGTTAAAGTGGCCTTGCAAAGGTTAATCTTCCTCAAACAAAAAGAAGAAAAATGTTACCCTCAAATGCCTTAACCTGATGTTTATTTTAAAGAGTAGTGGTTTTCCACTGACTGCTTGCACTTAGGAGGAAATGGTTGACAGCAGTGCTTCTGGAGAGCATGCTGTCTTTTCTGCTCTCATGTTATGCCTGCCACCCTAAAATCATCATCAGGCTAGAAGAGTGCAGTCTTCTCTTTTGGATTTGTTCCTTAGTGCAGTTGCCCCTGCTTCTGTCATTTTAAGATTAAACTTGACAAGGTGGCCCAACTGGTAGATGAGAGGAAAGCTGTGGATGCTATCTACCTGAACTTTAATGAGACCTTTGAAAGAGTTTCACACAGCATCCTCACGGAGAACTGACTCACAGAATCACAGAATGTTAGGGGTTGGAAGGAAACATCTAGTTCAATGCCCCTGCCAGAACAGCATCACCTGTACCACATCACACAGGGATGCATTCAGATGGGGTTTAAGCATCTCCAGAGAAGGAGAGTCGACAGCCCCCTTGGGCAGTCTTTTCCAGAGTTCTGTCACTCTCACTGTGAAAAAACTTTTCCTCCTGTTCAAATGGAACTTCCTATGGCTCAACTCCCATCCATTACCCCTCGTCCTGTCATTGGGCATCACCGAGAAGAGCCTGGCTCCATCCTCTTGATACTCACCTTTTATATATTTATTAACATTAATGAGGGCTCCCCTCAGTATCCTCTTCTCCAAGATAAAGAGCCCCAACTCCCTCAGTCTCTCTTCATAAGGACATGTTCCACTCCCTTAATTACTTTCATGGCCTGTTTAACATCTTCATCAATGACATTGATGAGGGTAGAGACAGTCTGCTCAGCAAGTTTGCTGATGACACCAAACTGGGAGGCTTGGTTGATACAGCTGAGGGTTATGCAGCCATCCAATGAGACCTGTACAGACTGGAGAGCTGGGCACAGAGGAATCTAATGAGGTTCAACAAGGACAAGTGCAGAGTCCTGTACCTGGGGAGGAATAATAAACTGCACCAGTATAGTTTGGGAGGTGATCTCCTGGAGAGCAGCCCTGTGGAGAGGGACCTGGGAGTCCTGATGGATAACAAGATAACCATGGCACATCAATGTGCCCTTGTGGCCAAGAAGGCCAATGGGATCCTGAGGTGTATTAAAAAGAGTGTGTCCAGCAGATCAAGGGAGGTTCTACTCCCCTTCTACTCTGTCCTGGTGAGACCTCATCTTGAGTACTGTGTTCAGTTTTGGGCTCCCCAGTTTAAGAGGGACAGAGATATGCTAGAGAGGGTCCACTGGAGGGCTGTGAGGATGATTAGGGAACAGGAAGGCATGGCTTATGAGAAGAGGCTGAGGGACCTGGGGCTTTTTAGTCTGGAGAAGAGAAGACTGAGAAGGAATTTGATGAATGTTTATAAACATCTGAGGGATGGCCAGGAGGGGGGACAGGCTCTGTTCACTTGCTCCCTGTGATAGGACAAGGAGCAATGGGTTTAAGTCGTGGCAAAAGAGGTTCTGCCTCAACACAAGGGGGATCTTCTTTGCTGTAAGGGTCGCAGAGCACTGGAACAGGCTCCCCAGAGAGGTTGTGGAGTCTTCTTCTCTGGAGACTTTCAAGGCCTGTCTGGATGCATTCCTCTGTGATCTGTGCTAGATTGTGTGGTTCTGCTCTGTCAGGGGGGTTGGACTCGATGATATCCTTGGGTCTCTTCCAACCCCTAACATCCTGTGATCCTGTGACCTCCAACAGGTCAGTTCCCAACCTATACTCATTGCTCATGAATTGGATAGGTGCATGCTTTGTAGGGTAAAAAGAATGGCTGAATGGATAGGCTCACAGAGCTGTGGTGAATGGAGTTAAATCCAGATTGCAGCAAGTTACAAGTGATGTTCCCAAGTGTTCAGTACTGGGGGCAGCTTGTTTAATATCTTTATCAATTATTTAAATGAGGAGATCAAGTGAACCTTCAGTAAGTTTGCAGATGACACCAAGTTGTGCAGGTATCTGCTGGAGGTCATGAAGATTCTGCAGAGGCATCTGGAGGGGCTGGACAGATGGTCCACGGCCAAGGGTGTGAGATTCAACAAGGTCAGCTGCTGAGTGCTGTTCTTGGGCCACAACAACCACATGCAATAATACAGACATGGGACAGAGTGACTGGAAAGTTGCCCAGCAGAAAAGGACTTGGGGGCATTGGCTGGCAGCTGGCTGAACATGAGCAAGAAGGCAAACAGTATCCTGGCCTGGATCACAAATACTGTAATCAGAAGGTCAAGGGAGGTGACTGTCCCACTGTATTCAACACTGGTGAGGCTAGACCATGTTCAGTTTTTGGCCACTCACTGAGGTGCTGGAACATGTCCAGAGAAGGTCAACAAAACTGGGGAAGAGTCTGGAAAACAAATCTCATGAGAGGCAGCTGAGACAGCTGGGGTTGTTTAGTATGGAGAAGAGGAGGCTGAGGAAAGACCTCATTACTGTCTACAACTCCCTGAAAGGAGGTTGGAGTGAGGTGGGGGTTGATCTCTTCTCACATTCAACAAGTGACAATAGGAAACAGCTTTGAGCTGTGCCAAGGGAGGTTCAGGTTCGACATTAGGAAAAAATGCTTCACAGAAAGAATTCTCAAGCATTGGAACAGACTGGCAAGGGGGGTACATGTAGATGTGGTGTTGAGGGACGTGGCTTAGTGGCAGCAGATCAGCAGTAGTGATGGGATTGTGAGCTCCGGGCAAGTGACTGGACTTGGTCTTAAAGTTGTCTTCCAACTTCAACAGTTCTATGGTACTATATATTTACACCATCCTTTACAAAAGGGTTGTAACTTGAGATAATTTGGAAATCACAGCCAGTGAGGAATGTATCTATTTATTACAGGGAATACTTTGTATGTGCAAATGTGATTGTAGCGCTCCAGAAACGTTTAAGCTGAAATTGAAGTTGGTGGTTGTGACGTGGCATTTGCTACACAGCGAGATTTCTCCTCTGGGCCACGTTGTATCAGCTGCAATCCTTAAACTAGAGCTTTCTCATTATCAAAGAGGGGAGCAGCTCTGAGCAAACTGAAATTACTGCCAGTCCTGGGGTCAAAAATTGCCTTTCTGTGGTGATTGCTCTAAAAAGGAGGAGTTTGATAAGTTATTTGGAGAAAGCTGAGAGCAAACTTCTCACAGCGATGATGGGAAAGGAAGTAATTTGTGTGCATTGTTGCATTGCCACTGAAATTATTAGATTAATGCTACTGGATTTCATTGTATAAATAAATGAAGGTATATAGGAGCCTAGAGCCATGGAGGAGTCTTATTATTTTAATATGAAATATTATGCAGGTATTGTAGACTTCTCTGCAAATGGCAAGGGAATTGATGAAACTTAACAAAACCACCTCCTAGCTACAAAACGAACAGGTAAGGGAGATAAGAGCTAGTCACAGATTTCCAAGCACCATTTTCCTGTCATCTCAGCATCAGCCTTTTGTCAAATATACATTTTGATTTCTATACAGTGAGAAACTGATATTACCTGAGCCTAGCCTCGTCTTTATTACCTGTGATTTACTTCTGTGCTTACAAAATGTCACATCAGCTGTTACTACAGAGATGGGTCCTTGAAATCATGATAAAAGCCCCGTTAAGCACAGTGCTGTCTGGTAAGAGTGTTGCCATTGGAGATGGGCTCATAGCACCATGTGCAGAACAAGGTAGCACTATATGGATGGAGAATAAAGTTGCACGATACAGAGAAAGCAGCATGCTGATACAGTGGATTGTTTGAGTAATATTGGGCAGAGCTGGGTTGCTTTGTTCTGCAAATAACCTGGGGTAGAGTGGTTAGAAAGTTGCCCAGCAGAGAAGAACCTGGCGGTGGTGTTTAAAAGCCAGCAGTGTGCTCAGATAGGCGTGAAGGCCAACGGAGCCCTGGGCTGGATCAGCAGTAGTGTGACCAGCAGGAGGAGGGAAATGATCATGCCCCTGTACTGGTGAGGCCACACATTGAATCCTGGGCTGAGCTTTGTGCCCCTCACTACAAGAAAGACATTGAGATGCTGGAGAGTCTCCAGAGAAGGGTAACAAAACTGGTGAAGGGTCTGTAGAGCAGGTCTGGTGAGGAGTGGCTGAGGGAACTTGGATAGTTTAGTCTGGAGAACAGGAAGCTGAGGGGAGACCACATTGCTCTCTACCACTCCCTGACCACAATTTTATAACGATTTTTTTCCCCAATATCCAACCTCAACCTCTCCTGGCACAATTTCAGGCTATTTCCCTCTGATTCTGTCATCTCATATGAGGGGGAAGACAGGGACTCTGATGACTGAAAGAAAGCAAATATCACTCCAGTCTTCAAAAAATGCAGGAAGACTCAGGCAACCACAGAGCAGTCAGCCTCACCTTCATCCCTAGAAAGATGATGGAGTGGCTCATTCTATGATTTATCACCTTGTAGAGAAAGAAACATTCGGTATGAAGAATGTCAGTTAAACAAAACCAAACCAAAACAGTGTAGTCGGCCTCTGTGCAGGGATACTGGCTCTTCTTATTTGTACATTTCACTCTGTGGTTACATGGGCATGACAGAGGTAAGAGATGTGCTGTCTGTGCTACTCTGAGAAGAAGAAGCTGGCACAGCATATCTATTTTCTTAGCAGATAAACATGATTTTTTTTCCTGGTGTGTGGTTTGTGCAATTGTATTTGGGCAGTGAGCTTTTGCATATGGATGCCAGAGCACCTGCCACTCAAGAAGGTATTTATAGAAATGGTAAACTAATTAATTCCCTTAAATATCTCAGTACTTTTAATGACATATCATGATAGCCATTCCAGTGGGGTTTACATCACTACTTTTCTGGCACTAATTTTCTTCCCTGCTTCCCTCTTTCCCTCTATGCTTCCTTTCTTGCCACCTCTCTCTAAGGCAGAAGCAACAAAACACTGTTCCTGCATAAGCAGCTCCATAGATTCATAAAATGCATGGCTTGGAAGGTACCCTCGAAGTTCATCACTGCCATGCAGTGAGGAGAGACACCTCCAAATAGATCATGTTGCTCTAGTCCCCATGAAGTTTGACCTTGAAAGTCTGCAGGGATAGGACCTCCACCACATGCCCTGAACATTAATATATGTCAGACTTTGCTATATTTGACAAACTTTCACTTCCTTGCTCTAGATCCCCTTGCAGTTTGGAAAACTCACAATTTCTGAGGGGTAACAATGTTTTTTTTGTTAAGGGTTGATACAGCAAAGCAGCAGCTCCATAAAACCAAGATCAAACTTTCTGATAAATTAAAATGTTGATTGTCAACAGCCTATGCCAAGGATGTGTTCTAATTTGGATCCTAGGCCCTTGACTTTCATCAAGGTTGGATATGATAATCTGGAAATCCTTGACTGTCTCTTTAAAAAGAAAGACATTCAAACGTGTGTTAGCAGTGCACATGTAGGAGTCAGCATTAAGGTGCACCTCAGACTGAAGATTCACTGGTTTTGAGAGAAAAATCCTAACTTCATGCTACAGAATAAGGCTGAAGATTTGTAGGTCATAGATTCATATAATCCATTGAGTTGGAAGGGACCCTCATAAGTTGTCCAACTCTTGTGCAAGGAGCAGGGCTGTCTCCAGCTAGATCATATTGCTCAGGGCCCCATCAAGTGTGATCTTGAATGTCTCAAGGCTGAAGATTTGTAAGTCATAGAATCGTATAATCCATTGAGTTGGAAGGGACCCTCATAAGTCATCTTGTTCAACTCTCATGCAATGAGCAGGGATGTCTCCAACTAGATCATGTTGCTCAGGGCCCCATCAAGTTTGATCTTGAATGTCTCCAGGAATGGAGCCTCCAACACATCTCTGGGCAGCCTGTTTCAGTGTTTTACTACCCTCATTGTGAAGAACTTCCTCCTAATGTCCAACCTAAATCTACCCAGCCCTAGCTGAAAAGTTCTAAGTGTTTTCTAGAACCATCCCTGTTGTGAGCCATTTGTGGATAGTTGTAAAATGCAATGAATAAATTAGGAAGATGTGCTGAGTGAGCAGGTAGCAATAACATCAAGCCCTTTACTCCCATAATACTGCTAAAACGTCTGAGACTTGAATCAGGCATTATCTTATTATGTATGACTCTGGTTTAATTGCATAATTATTTATTTCATGAATATGTTTACAGTTTTCTTCAGCAGATAACACTATTCAAGCTATGGGATTTAACAAACCTTAGTGAATGTAATCCCCATTAGGTGCATCATCTAATGGGAATGTGCCAGTTTGACCTCACTTTCATGGACTGGCAAAGGCAATTCATTGTCTTAATAGCAAAACTAATGATATATTTGGCAGCAAAATGCACACAGTCACTTCTGAGTGGAAAAGAAAGCATTTAGCTGAATAACTAATACAGGACATAGTGGTTTGAGAGGGAATGTATCATAGAATGTGTCATAGAATCAACCAGGTTGGAAGAGACCTCCAAGATCATCCAGTCCAACCTAACACCCAGCCCTAGACAGTCAACTAGACCATGGCACTAAGTGCCTCAGCCAGGCTTTTCTTGTCCAGGGACAGTGACTCCACCACCTCCCTGGGCAGCCCATTCCAATGCCAATCACTCTCTCTGCCGACAACTTCCTCCTAACATCCAGCCTATACTTCCCCTGGCACAACTTGAGACTGTGTCCCCTTGTTCTATTGCTGGTTGCCTGAGAGGAGAGGCCAACCCCCACCTGGCTACAACCTCCCTTCAGGTAGTTGTAGACAGCAATGAAGTCACCCCTGAGCCTCCTCTTCTGCAGGCTAAACACCCCCAGCTCCCTCAGCCTCTCCTCATAGGGTTTGTGTTCCAGGCCCCTCACCAGCTTTGTTGCCCTTCTCTGGACACCTTCCAGCACCTCAACATCTCTCCTGAATTGAGGAGCCCAGAACTGGGCACAGGACTCAATCATGGAACCATAGAATCACGTAATGGTAGGGATTGGAAGTGACCTCTGGAGGTCGTCAAGTACAATCCCCTTGCCAAGGCAGGATCATCCAGGGCAGGTCACACAGGAACACATCCAGAAGGGTCATGAAAGTCTCCAGAGAAGGAGACTCCACAATCTCTCTGGGCATCCTGTTCCAGTGATCTGGCACCCTCAGGGGAAAGAAGTTTTCCTCAGATTGAGGAAGGATGTGTTAGTGTGTGAACAAGAATTACAATAGCATGCTCTTATTTCTCAGCTGTCTTAGATCCTTTTCATGGCTTTGGACAAGTGAAATGAAGAATTGTATTGCAGTGTTACTTAACCATTTACTTACACCCTAATGTGGTAACAGGATAGGCACAATTCTTGACCTTTCTTTACAACCAGAAACAGGAATCATCAGAATGCTCATTTTCACCTTCAGTGCCAAAATGGCTCAGTTCAGTAGACTGAGAAACTCAATCTACCCAACCACAGTAACCCCATCAATCTCAGCTCAGTGCACTTTTGAATCTCTTTATTTTAGACATCCTTTTTTTGTGTTCAGGAGTTTCTGTGGGCAGTGATACTGATCTGAGCAGCACCGCAGGTCTGCAGCTCTCATTCCTAGATGGCATTCGTCTTCATGTTATCTGTGTTTGTATGTCTTGACTACTAAGGAAATGAAATTAAACCTGCATGGATTGATTTACTCACTGGTGTCCTTACCATTTGGAATGGTGTACATGCTCAGCATGCATCTGTTCTGCAATGTTAGCAAGGAGGTGTTTTCTCATCATTTTTCTATATGTAGCCCTCAGTGTTTGACAACCTGGCTCAGCTGAGAGGGAATTTTTGCTTGCTGGATTAGGCACCCAGAAAGTGAAGGAGCTTTTTTGTTTGGTTTTGGTGGCTTGTTTGGTTTGTTGTTTTTTTTTTTTTTATGTGTGTTATCTGGTTGGGTTTTTTTCCCCACAGACTATGACATACTTCTTTATTCATTTCTGAAGCACCCTTCTTCAATATATTAATTTTTCTTCCTTTGAACACTAACAGAGAGAGAAATTCTCATTTCAAATGTATTTATCCTCTTTACTGGCTTTCTAAATAAATTGCAAGTTGCCATCTTCATGCTTGTCATCAGTCCACATCATAAGATAAGGCTCACTTGTGCTGGTGATTGCTGAAGAACTTTCTATTCTGTATATTCTGTAGCCAAAAGAATATTAGTTGTCAGTTCCATATTATTCTGTCATGTCTGCAGTCTCTGGAGCAGTAGCATTGTGGATATTTCTCCAAACAAGCAGAACATTCTGAAATCATTATCAAAGCCTTGGGTGTAACTGTAAGCTGTTTGATCTGATTAGAGCCCTGTCTTATACTGAAGAAAAGCCATCATGTGATTAGAGTTTGATTTTGTGTTAGCCAAGTTTAAACGACTTGCATCAGTATTATAGGTGTATATCAATGGTTGTCCCATATGCATTTGACTGAAAACTCTGAAGGGTTTTTTTTGGCCACCTATAGAATCATAGAATGGGTTCGGTTGGAAGGGATTTCAAAGGTCACCCAGATCAAAACCACCCACATGGGCAGGGACACCTTCTGCTAGACCAGGTTGCTGAAGTCACCATCCAACCTGGCCTTGAACACCTCCAGGAAAATGGGCATCCACAACCTCCCTGGGCAACCTGTTCCAGTGCCTCATAGCACTCACTATAAAGAATTTCTTCCTAATATCCAATCTCAATCTACCCTCTTCCAGCTTAAACCCATTCCCCCTCATCCTATCACTGAAGCCCTTATAAAAAGACCCTCCCCAGCTTTCTTGTTAGGCCCCTTCAGAGGGCAAAGTGGAAGCTTTTATGTAGAAGATATCTGTGAGAGCTGGAATGTCATCTGTAAGCCTGTTTAAATGCAGTTCCATTTGAAGTAACTGTAGATCTTCTCTATTTCTTGTCCTCTCGGACAGGAATATTTTAAGAAGGTCTTAATGTTTAATTTTGTTTTATAGTTGGGGTTATTTTGTGTACCAGGATAGGTAATAGACTTTACTGACACTGGTGTGTATATGTGCATAGCTCCAGCATAACTTAGACCTTACTTTTTCTTTGCTTTATTTCTGTAGCCTTTCCTGCTACTGTCTGTATAGGAAGAGTTTTCTTGCATAGAGCAATATATGCATTAATATAAATGTAGAGTCCTGCATCTGGGGAGGAATAGCCCCCATGCACCAGTACAAATTAGGGGTTGGCCTGCTGCAAAGAAGCTCCATGGAGAAGGGCTCTGGAGTCCTGGTGGACACTAAATTAGCCATTGAACAGCAATGTGACTTTGTGGAGGAGAGTGCCAATGGTATCCTGGGATGCATTAAGAAGAGTATGGCCAGCAAGTCAAGGGAGGTTCTCCTTTTGCCTCTGCCCTAGTGATAGCACATCTGTAGTATTGTGTCCAGTTCTAGACTCACCAGTTCAGGGGAGACAGGGAACTACTGGAGAGAGTCCAGCAGAAGCTATGATGTAGATAAAGGTACTGAAACATCTGTCTTTTGAGTAAATGCTGAGAGACCTGGGGCTGCTTAGCCTGGAGAAGAGAAGGCTAAGAGGAGATCTGATCAATGTTTACACATATCTGAAGGGTGGGTGTCAAGAAGATGAAGGTAGTCTCTCTCTTTAGTGGTGAGGAGACAACGGACACAAAGTGGAACATGGTGAGAGGCCTGGAACACAAACCCTATGAGGAGAGGCTGAGGGAGCTGGGGGTGTGCAACGTGGAGAAGAGGAGGCTCAGGGCAGACCTCATTGCTGTTTACAACTACCTGAAGGGAGGTTGTAGCCAGGTAGGGGTTGGTCTCTTCTCTCAGGCAACCAGCAATAGAACAAGGGGACACAGTCTCATGTTGTGCTAGGGGAAGTACAGGCTGGATGTTAGGATGAAGTTGTTGTCAGAGAGAGTGATTGGCATTGGAATGGGCTGCCCAGGGAGGTGGTGGAGTCACCATCCCTGGAGGTGTTCAAGAAAAGCCTGGCTGAGGCACTTAGTGCCATGGTCTAGTTGACTGGCTAGGGCTGGGTGCTAGGTTGGACTGGATGATCTCTGAGGTCTCTTCCAACCTGGTTGATTCTATGATTCTATTTGCTGTGAGGGTGCTGGAGGTCTGTACCAGGCTGCTCAGAGAGGTTGTGGAATCTCCTTCTCTAGAGGCTTTCCAAACCCACCTGGACACATTAACGTGTGACCTGCTCTAAGTGATCCTGCTTTGACAAGTAGTTTGACTTGATGATCTCCAGAGGCCCTCTCCAATCTCTACCATTCTATGTTTCCATAGTGACTGAATAGCTGCATCTGACTGGGTAGCTGGGACAGTCCACTTGATAACCAAGCTAAATTGACACTTCTGACAGCATGCTGTACCCAAACCATGAGGCACAGATAGGACAGAATGGTGGAAGACATGTCAAAATATGCATAGACTGAGCCAACACGGACACAGAAGTGGACATTTTAATTGTGGACTTTAGCCAAATGATTGAATTGTTAATACTTACAAAAGGACAAGTGCCACTTCTGCAATTTCACAAAACAATCTTAGTTTTCATTAGTCCTTAGGCTAAGCATCAAGTTTGGGAAGTTTCTTAAACCTAGGAAGCAATTTTCTTGTCTGATTTTCTGCTTCCTGTTGTTCACAGATGTCGGTTTGAGTAGAGATGATCCATGGTTGGACTTGATGATCTAATAGTCAGACTGGATGATTATCTTGGTTCTAGTTTAAATTTCCAGAGACTGAAATAAATTTGATAGAACCAATAACAATTTTTAGAGAGTGCCCTTCCCTCTTCCCCCTCCTTTCCCAAAAGAAAGTGATTAGGTGGAGAGAGAGAGAAAAGTAATCACACCCAAATAAATGAATCTCACTTGAGCTGGAAGTTAAAAAGAAAAGTTTAACAATAACTTTAAGAGGTATCTGAGGTAGGGAAGTTAGAAAAGGTATAGAGAAGGGGAAAGCAAATACAAAATATATAAATACAACTTGATTTTGCTGGTGGTGGCTTTGTCTGCCTCGTGGGTGATAGCCACATGGTAAAACAAAGAGAAAACAGGAAGAGGATGGTGATGCTGGTAATCAGGAAGGCCCCTGCAGAGAGAGACAGGCAGTCCCCCTGCTTTTATGGATCTCTAGACAGAAAGGGGGAGTGGTGGTGTTCAGACCCATCCCTGGGGAGGGCTCAAGACCACCTAGGGTCAAGTTCAGGGCTACTCCCCCTGGAGTGTTAACCCTATACAATGATCTAATGATTGGACTTGATTTTAAAGGTCTTTTGCAACCACAGTGATTCTGTGGTTCTTTCAGATATCGTGTTGTGCTCCTGCTACTTGTATATGATCTGCTTTAGGTGATGCTGCTCTGGCAGGGGATATTGCACCCAATGATCACCTTCAGATGTCCTTTCCAGCCCCTACCATTCTGTGATTCTGTGAGCCACATGGGAAGTAAAGATGCTGCCAAAAATCTAAAACACTACAGGGAAAATGGAAACAGTCAATGTATCCATCACAGTGCCCTTTCAACTTTAGGGGCTGCCAACTGGAGCTAACTGGCCAAATAGCGACTAAACAAAGTGACTTAACAAAGGCTTCCTGCTCTGTGTGGCTGAAGTTGTGGAGGCTCCAAGCCTGAAAGTGCTCAAAGACAGGTTGGATGGGGCCCAGGGAATACTGATCTAGTAAGAAGTGTCCTTGCCCATGGCAGGAGAATTGGAACTAGATGACCTGAACAGAGGTTGTATCCAGGAGGGGTTGGTCTCT
Organism: Pogoniulus pusillus; assembly: GCF_015220805.1. NCBI lineage: Eukaryota > Metazoa > Chordata > Aves > Piciformes > Lybiidae > Pogoniulus > Pogoniulus pusillus. The sequence continues at coordinate 9,053,942 of NC_087268.1, read as the reverse complement.
TCTCCCAGGCAACCAGCAACAGAACAAGGGGACACAGTCTCAAGTTGTGCCAGGGAAGGTCTAGGCTGGATGTTAGGAGGAAGTTGTTGCCAGAGAGAATGATTGGCATTGGAATGGGCTGCCCAGGGAGGTGGTGGAGTCGCTGTCCCTGGAGGTGTTGAAGAAAAGCCTGGCTGAGGCACTTAGTGCCATGGTCTAGTTGACTGGCTAGGGCTGGGTGCTAGGTTGGACTGGATGATCTTGGAGGTCTCTTCCAACCTGGGTGATTCTGTGATCTCTAAACGACTTGTATTGGAATTTTCTAACTCTCTGAGGTCAAAATCCACCATAGAGATGGTTTTGTTACAGCAAAGAGTAGTTTCTTGCCAGTTTCTTTGTTCTCAGCAGTTTCCTAAAAAAAAATTGTCATTACATTGACAATCCCACAGCTGTCAAACAACCAATAGGTTACATCACTTACTGATACAGGGTCAGGGGCTTGTTTCTTTGGCCAGACATTGGAATGGTCTGCCCAGGGAGGTGGTGGAGTTACCATCCCTGGAGAGGTTCAAAAAAATTGTAGCTGTGGCTCTCTGGGACATGGTTTAATGACCATTGTGGTGTCAGGCTGATGGTTGAACACAATGACCTTGGAGATCTTTTCCAGAGAGAACAATTCCATGATTCTTTTTGCAGTTGGAGCTCCCTTCTAAAGGCAGCTAGATTTCAAACTCTGAAAATTCTCTGACAGAAAGGGTTTCCTCTTTCTTTTTTTTTTCACAGAAACTTTATTGCCAAGGCAACCCAGCCACAAAAGGCACTTCAAAGGAGTCAGGTGGTGCTTTTACTTGAAATAAAAGCACAAATAGTTAGAATATCAAACAGTGAAGTGGTGGGAAGGTATTTCTTTCTGATGAAGCAACTTTCAGTTTGAAACATTGAGTAATGAATGTAAAATTAAGACCTTCAGGATTAATATTAAAAAAATCTCTTCAATCCTGTGAGATCATTAGGCTTCATTAACTGTTTGGCTGGCAGTTAGAATCATAGAATCAACCAGGTTGGAAGAGACCTCCAAGATCATCCAGTCCAACCTAGCACACAGCCCTGTCCAATCAACCAGACCATGGCACTAAGTGCCTCAGCCAGGCTTTGCTTGAACACCTCCAGGGACAGTGACTCCACCACCTCCCTGGGCAGCCCATTCCAATGCCAGTCCCTCTCTCTGGGAAGAACTTCCTCCTAACATCAAGACTAGACCTTCCTTGGCACAACTTGAGACTGAGTCCCCTTGTTCTGTTGCTGGTTGCCTGGGAGAAAAGACCAACCCCCACCTGGCTACAGCCTCCCTTCAGGTAGTTGTAGACAGCAATGAGGTCATCCCTGAGCCTTCTCTTCCCCAGGCTAAACAACCCCAGCTCCCTCAGCCTCTCCTCATAGGGCTGTATTCCAGGCCTTTCAGCATCTTCCTCTCATACCTCTTAAGGGATGAAGATATCATGTTAACATTCTGGTCTGATATGGGTACAATGACCTCATTTTGCTTCATGTTGAACACCTAAGCTACTGTAGAGCTATGAGAGAACAGGAAAGAATTTAAATGAACTCTGTTTTACTTCAAAACACGTTTCAGGAGTCAGCAGATAAAAAGTGCTGACGGTAAAAGTCTGACTTGGGGAAATGACATGGAAGGCCACATTGGATGAGGTCTTGAGCAATCTGTTCTAGTGGAAAGTATCCCTGCCTATGGCAGTATGTCTGGAGAGGTGTTACTGCATTTTCTGTCTGTGTGATGAGATGACAGTCATCTTGGCTTTTGTTCAAAATGTCACACTTTGACCAGAAACTTTTTTGTGATTGCATGCAGTCAGGAAGCTGGCTGGTCCACAACATGTATAATGTATAGAATGTCCCTCTTTGGCCAATTCCATAGTGTGAGGATGTTTGACTGAGAGACTGCCTCTGGCTGTTACCGTGTGGCCAGTGAAGGTATCTCCTGACTCGTAGGAAACCTCATTAAAAGTCCTATTTCCCTAGGAAGGTTGGACCAAGATGGTCCTTGACATCTCTTTCAATCTGGCATTCTATGATTCTATTCATTCTTTTGCTTTTAAGGTTTTAGGGCAAGAAAGATGGTGAAAAATCTTGAGAATAAGTCTTGTGGGTGTAAGGAGTTAACTCTGTTTTCCTCACATTTGCCTCAACATTAGGCTGGAGGTGAGGAGAAAGTTCTTCACTGAGAGAGTCATTGGACACTGGAATGGGCTGCCCGGGGAGGTGGTGGAGTCGCCGTCCCTGGGGCTGTTCAAGGCAGAATTGGATGTGGCACTTGGTACCATGGTCTAGCCTTGAGCTCTGTGGTAAAGGGTTGGACTTGATGATCTGTGAGGTCTCTTCCAACCTTGGTGATACTGTGATACTGTGATGTCTTCATGCCATTAGCTCAGGAAGATAGGTGCTTATCTACCAGACCATAAGCTCTGTGATTATAGCAGCTGATGACAAGACAAACCCACAGCTTCCTCGTTCGAGAGTGTTGGGATGCAAAATGGAGCTCTCTGTGACAGCTTTATGAGTTTTTTGATGAAGAGGACCCACAAAGATGACTGGTGCAGCAGTTTAGAGATGAGAGTGCACAGCTTGCTGGAACTGGGGCTAACACACACGCTTTACCACGGGACCTGTGAAACTTAGTCCATCATCAGTAAGTTTGCAGGTGACATCAAGCTAGGAGCGGGTGTCGATCTGTTGGAGGGTAGGAGTGCACTGCAGAGGGACCTTGACAGGGTGAGGTGAGGCCAATGGGATGAGATTTAACAAGGCCAAGTGCAGGGTTCTGCACTTTGGCCACAATAACCCCAAGCAGCGCTGCAGGCTAGGGACAGAGTGGCTGGAGAGGAGCCAGGAAGAAAGGACCTCAGCAAACCAATAGATAATAGCTGAAGATGAGCCAGCAGTGTGCCCAGGTGGGCAGGAGAGCCAATGGCATCCTGGCCTGTATCAGGAATAGTGTGGCCAGTTAGGACAAGGGAGGTTATTCTTCCCCTGTACTCAGCACTGGTCAGGCCACACCTTGAGTACTGTGTGCAGTTCTGGGCTCCTCAATTCAAGAGAGATGTTGAAGTACTAGAACTTGTTCAGAGAAGGGCAATGAGGCTGGTGAGTGGCCTGGAACACAGCTCTATTACAGAATGTCCAGGGAAGTGGTTGAATTGCCATACCTTGAGGTGTTTAAAAACTGCCTAGACAGGGTGCTCAAGGGTGTGTGTAGTAGTGATACTGGTAGAGTTAGGCTGGATGATCTGAAGGTCTTTTCTAACAATGGTGGTTATGTGATTCTATCCTAGAGAAGGCACTGTGAGACCTAGAAAGAAAACATCTATACAGCTGTCAGCATCTTGAATAAAAACCACATGAACAATTCCAAGGAACCAGACACTGAAGCTGTGAAACTCATTTTGAGTTGAAATGTTGGTGCCAAAAACATGAGTCTTATTCTTTGCAAGTGAATCTTTTTGTGCTCTGTCTCAAAAACTCCATACCCATGATAAAGACTTTTAAATAACTTCAGTGCTTTTGTTCCACCAGCAGAGTCATATTTAGCCTCTGATTATCAAAAGCATTTAGATAATGAACACCCATTGATTGCCCCACAGTGGAATATGCAGAAAGAGATTCTCAGTTCTGATTTCCAAATCCTTCCACTTAAGTGGCAGCAATAAAAAAAGAGCATTCATGAACTGCACGTTGGAGAAAGCTCAGTTAAGACATTTTGTATTGCTTTTATTTTGACTTAATGGGCATGCTGTTGAGGCCAGCATCTTGGTGGGATACAAGCTGTCTAAATGGATGCAGAGAATCCCTTAGGCAGGAGCTGGAGAGAAGCCAAGTGGAAGGCAGGCAGGTGAGCAGGCAGAATTCTGGCTCTCACAAAAGAGCAGGTACTCTGAACTATAGATCAAAAGTCCTCACATACAAGTGGGAGCACTGTAGCAGCCTTTGTGTTCACAGCTGTGACCAAATTAAGGACTCAGTGCCTTCAGTCTGATACCAGCAGTATGCTTTCATCAAAGAGTAGCCACAAGAGTGACTAAAGCATGGCAAGATGTGTGATGGCCAAAGACTCCAGCAGGCACTGTTTATCTTTACAAAGACAAGGCTAAGCAGGGGGGTGGGGGCTTCATCACACTCTGTAAAGCACTACATGAAGAACAGCAATGTTCCCCGTGCCAGACTGGATAGGGCTTTCAGCAACCTAGTCTAGTGGGAGGTGTCTCCACCCATGGCAAGGGGATTGGAACTTGATGGTCCTTTCCAAGCCAAAACATTCTATGGTTCTACGAATGCCATTTTAAAATACTCCTCAGTATAGCAGATGGATATATAAGAAGATCTGAGGTCTGGAAATGGAAACAGAATAAATTTAGACAAGGAATTGCATGCAAATATTTAGCAGTGAGGTTGCTTAACATTTGGAAGGACTTAAACTTGCCAAGATTGGGCTTGCAGTGGTAAAGGGGAATGAGTTTAAACTGGCAGAGGGTAGATGGAACTGGATATTAGGAAGACATTCCTTACATTGAGGGTGGTGAGACACTGGAAGATGTTACCCAGACATGTTGTGAATACCCCCTTTTTGAAGGTCTTCAAGGCCAGGTTGAATGAGGGTTTGAACAACGTGATCTAGTGCAAGAGTGATTTGCCATTGGAGTGGGCTGCTCATGGAGGTGGTGGAGTCACTGTCCCTGGAGGTGTTCAATAAAAGACTGGATGAGGCACTTGGTGCCATGGTCTAGTTGACTGGCTAGGGCTGGGTGCTAGGTTGGACTGGATGATTGTGGAGGTCTCTTCCAACCTGGTTGATTCTATGATTCTAAGGTGTGCCTGCCCATCTCAGGGGTTTTAGAGCTAGATGGTCTTTAAGGTCCCTTCCAACCCAAATCTGCTATTTTTTTTCCCTTTAATCTGATTGTAGCACATTTCAGGGAATCTCTATGGGCTGTGCTGTACAGGACATCAGGTTAATAAATAGGAAGGTCTCTTCTAGCTATACTCTTCATGAATTCATTCTGATGGAAGCACAGAGTGCTCTGCCTCTGCAAAGTCAAAATACATATTGAAATACCTAACCACGGAATTTGGCTAGAGGTAGTTGGGAATTTTTCACCCAAATGATATTCTACTGTGAGGTGTAATTTCAAGGGGGGAAGGAAGAGGGGGGAAAAGAGAAAGCGTGATGGCATTTTTTTAGGTCTTGTATTTTTCTGATGGGGAATTAAAATTACAATAGCAATTTTATTTCATGTTAGTTGACCTGAATAAGAGTATTGATTTTGTTTTGACACTAATCTAAATTATTTTGCTTCAGATCAATATTAAATAAATATGATATAAAATAGCATTTTGACATAGATAAATTTTACCTTTATAGAACTTGTTTTCTTTACAAAGTGAGGGTTTTGGTTGAACATGTATTCTGTAATGCATTTTCTGGAATCATAACACTCACCTGAGCATATGTAAGCTTTCAGAATCATAGAATCAACCAGATTGGAAGAGACCTCCAAGATCATCCAGCTCAACCTATCATACAGCCCTGTCCAGTCAACTAGACCATGGCACTAAGTGCCTCAGCCAGGCTTTGCTTCAACACCTCCAGGGACGGTGCCTCCACCACCTCCCTGGGCAGCCCATTCCAATGCCAATCACTCTCTCTGTGAAGAACTTCCTCCTAACATCCAGCCTAGACCTCCCCCAGCACAACTTGAGATTGTGTCCCCTTGTTCTGTTGCTGGTTGCCTGGCAGAAGAGACCAACCCCCACCTGGCTACAACCTCCCTTCAGGTAGTTGTAGACAGCAATGAGGTCACCCCTGAGTCTCCTCTTCTCCAGACTGCACACCCCCAGCTGCCTCAGACTCTCCTCATAGGGTTTGTGTTCCAGGCCCCTCACCCGCTTTGTCGACCTTCTCTCGACACTTTCCAGTATCTCAACACCTCTCTTGAATTGAGGAGCTGGACACAGGACTCAAAATGTGGCCTGATCAGTGATGAGCACAGGGGAAGAATAACCTCCCTTGTCCTGCTGGCCATACTGTTCCTGATACAGGCTTTAGGGTTTTTTTTTCCTCTTGATCCCTGCCTGCCTGTCTGCTATGGCGATGGGAGGCAAAACTAAATCAAGAGTAAGATGAAGTTTGATGCTGAGATACAACTAAGTAACCACTTTCTACGAAATTCAGATGTTTGAATTGAATATATCCCTAACTGAGCTGCCATTGTCTTCTGGATACTTTCAGGGATGGTAACTCATACACTTCCTTTTGCTTTCACTTAAATATTTGTTAGAATGGGAATGCAGGAAAATTTAGTTTCCTATTGTGAAAAATTTTGTCCAAATAACAATTGGATGTTTCTATTCAGTTGACAGTTTCAATTAAATTAAGCATGTAAAAGAATTCAGTAACTGTTTTTATCTGCAAGAAAAAAAAATGTCTGACATTATTATTGATTGTCTTGTACTTAGAAGTGGATTTGCTAAGAACAGTTTGAATCCAAAGGAAATTCTAAGCTTTCAAGTATTTTTTTTCTTTTAACCCGATCAAAGTACTGGGACTTTGGAATATTTTATGAGACAAAATGTTCTGAAGATTTTTGGGTTTTAAACTTAAATTTATCTTCCTTATCATGAATAATTTCAGTGTGATATGGAACATTTTGAACAAGTTCTTGTTCAAAAGGGGTTCCTCCACATTCCCTGAAATCTGATCAGACTTCACCTGCTTTCTTATTAAAAAAACAGAAGTTTGCTTTTGAGGTTTAAGCAGCAAACAATGCACAGAATGCAAGTGTAGAATAACTTAGTATGGCCAAACTTCATCTCAATCAACTTACCTGACAGATCACAGAATGGTAGGAGTTGGAAGGGATATCTAGACTTCATTGAGTCCAACCCCTACGCCAAAGAAGGATCATCTAGGGCACGCCACAGTGGAATGCATCCAGACATGTTTTGAAGGTCTCCAGAGAAAGAGACTCCACAGTCTCTCTGGACAACTGTAAAGGTCCAGAGAAGAGAGATGAACAGCATCTGGTCAGAGCAGCAAGGTCTGTTCGTATGGATTTCTGTGTTGTGAAATTAAGGTGCAAATGAGACCATATATCCCCACAGACCTGTTTATTGAAGGATAAAGTTGGACAAAACAGAGGGAGAGAGAGAGAATGAGAATGATGAAGGAGAAGAAGCAGAGAAGGAAAAGAGCTGTGATCATATTACCCTTAGTTGCAGATGGTGGGGAGAGAGAGAGAGATGGGTGCGTGGCCCAGGTATGGTCTTCTGTGGAGTTCGTCAGGGGTTCTTCTGGTGGTCTGCAGCTCTGGTAGCCTGGTGGAGGTCTACCCTTGGTGGTCTGGTAGGGCGCTTGGTAGTCTGGTGGGAATGCCACACTTGGTAGTCTTGTAGATGGGTGCTTGGTGGTCTGGTGGGAGTGCCACCCTTTGGCAGGCATTCCTCCTGCCTTTTAAACAGTTCTCTGCTGGGTGTGCAGGTGCAGCTCCCCAGGAAATCTTCCTGTGTATCCTCATGCATTCGCAGGGGTCTGGCACCACCAGGGAGAGGGCTGTACCTGTCCATACCCTGAATGCACATCAGCCTTTGCTCTTTGGGGTAGCTGAAATAAGATGTAGGCATCCTGAGCATTCCAGCCAGGCTGAGATCCAGGAGTTTCCAAGGCATTGGCTGTTGATCTGCATCCCTGAGCTTTAGGCCAAGCACCTGGTCTGAGTCCTGGAGGTTACCAAAGGCAATCTTTGTCTTTATTGATGAGCAAGAGAATGGATTTAGACTCTCACAGCAACCTGTTCCAGTGTTCCAGCATCATCACAGCAATTTTTTTTCCTCATGTTGAGCTGGAACTCCCTGTGTTCCAGTTTGTATCTGTTGCTCCTTGTCCTTTCACAAGGCACCACTGAAAAGAGCCTGGCACCTTTTCCTTGACACCAATCTTTAAGATGATTGTGAACACTGATCAGATTAACTTTCAGCCTTCTCTTCTCCCAGCTAAACAGCCTTCATGTTTCTCAGCCTTTCCTCATTAGACAGACATTCCAGGTCCCTTCATCGTCCTTGTAGCATCCATGGGACTCTTTCTACTATTTTCCTGTCCCTCTTGAAGTAGCTCAGAAAGGGACGCATCATTCCAGAGAAGATCTCATCAGGACACTCCAGGATACCTTTGGCCTTCTTGACCTCAAGGATGTCTGTTTTCCACCAGATAATTATTCAATACATATCTCCTCACACAGTCTTATTTTTCCTGAGATACTGCGGACGATTACATAGTGTCCTGTGACTACTTAGTAAGCAACTCAGGTCATTACTTTCCAGTCAAATAAGGTTATTTTCTTTGGTGGTTGAACTACTGAAGTATGGAATATTAATTATGAATTCAGCTGTTTGTTCTGTTTGTGAATCATTCATGAATTAGTCCTGATTTCTTCGAATGCCGTTTTTCTCTGTCAGTAGTCACTGAATCTTTTCAATGAATAACTTGGATCTTGAGTGTTTTTCTTGAACACTGTTTGCCTTGAGATTATTCATTATTTATGTCAGACTCTTAGACATATGACATTGCTTAAGCCCAGTCTATTCCATTTTGTTATGGGAAAAAAAACCAAACCCACACCAAAATACCAGAAGCTAAAACCAGAGTGGTTAGCAGAGCATGAATTTGGCCTCAGAATGTTTTCTCTGAGGATCTGGTAATTTTCTCACGAACAAAATCTCAGCTCATTGATCAAATAATCTGTTACAAATCAGCTATCAGGGTAGATTTTCTTTTAATGGCAGCACATAAAACATGTAAATACATCTTTTTTTGGACTGTATTCATGCACCCTCTTTTGTATAGCGGTGTTGATTTGGTACTCCACCAAGGTCCCCTTTGGTGTTTACGTTTGCTTTCTCCACTAGTTCTGTGCCTAATCATTGATTCAAAATGTGCATTATTCAAACAATGGCCTATTACTTTAATTTCTGCTTGAATTTCTTCCTCTACACTTAACAGCACCATAACAGTTTTGCAGATTAAGAAGTTAGGCAGTGTTTAATTTTCCAGCATCGGAACTAGTGTTCGCTGTCCTCATCCCACCCCTCCACATGCAAAACAAAGTCAGCAGCTGCTTCTACCCAAACTTTCATTTCTAAACTAAAACAAATAGTGTGACTTTGAGTTCCAAGTGCTGTAGCAAGTTCAGATTTTGTGCTATCATCTCCAAAACCCTGCCAAAATTCATGTACAGAGAGAGCAGATCTTTGACTGGTTGACACTAAAAAACAGCTTTCTGTTTCAGCTAGGCGCTTTCTAGACATGCAAAGCATTTGCTAGTTATCAGATCTTTTGGAGGATGTGATTTCTGTGTTTTATTATTTATTGGAGAGTTGTAGCAGGAATATCTATAGAGGGAAATAAATAACTTTCAAGGAATATGAGGGGGGCGGGGAAAAGCCAACAAAAACATAGTATCTTTTTGGTAAGGATTAGATCACGGTGAAGGGACTTTTTACAAGGGCTTTAGTGGTAGGATGAGGAGAGGAATGGCTTTGACCTGAAATAAGGGAGATTTAGACCAGATATTAGAAAGAAATTCTTTACAGTGAAGGTTGTGACACACTGGAATAGGTTGCCCAGAAAATCCTTAGAATTGTTTATGACCAGGATGGGTGAGGTTTGAACAACCTGGTATAGTAGAAGGTGTGTCCCCCCCCCCCCCCCCCCCATGACAACAGGATTTGAACTAGATGATCTTTAAGGTGCCTTCCAACCCAAACCGTTCTGTGATTCTATGACGGTGCACATGGATTTTTCAAAAGTCTTAATCATTCACAGTTCAACCACAAATGAATGGAAACTGCACTTGCCCAGCATCTCTGTAAAATCAGAACCTGTAGGAGGCAGAATAGTAAGGGTAATTGCACTATCAAGGACAAAATTACTAGGCCTAAAAATCCTTTTGCATCACTGTTATTCTCTGATATCTGCTCTATCCTTCACTTGCATATCACAGTATCACCAAGGTTGGAAGGGACCTCATAGATCATCAAGTCCAACCCTTTACCACAGAGCTCAAGGCTAGACCATGGCACCAAGTGCCACGTCCAATCCTGCCTTGAACAGCTCCAGGGACATATGCTTAGCTTTCTACTAAAACAACAACAACAAAACCAAACAATACCAAATAGAGCAAAAAGAAACTAAACCCAAAACATAAACACTCTAGATCTGGGCTAAAGCTGGGAACAGCAGCTCTGTTCACTTGGTTGTTTCAAAATCAGTTCTGCAAGAGCTGCCTTCTCTTGACAATGGCTGCAAGGATGATTAGAGGGCTGGAGCCTATGAGGATGGGCTGAGAGAGTTTGGTCTCTTCAGCCTGGAGAAGAGAAGACTCTGGGGAGACCTTATAATGGTCTTCCAGTACCTGAAGGGGGCTGTGAGAAAGCTGAGGAAGGGTTTTTTGCAAGGGCTTGTGGTGACAGAACAAGAGGGAATGGACTTAAACTTGAGAAGGGAAGATTTAAACTGGAAACTAAGAAGAAATTCTTTACAGTGAGGATGCTGAGACACTGGAACAGGTTGTTCACAGAGAGATTGTGAATGCCTCATTCCTGGCTGTGTTCAAAGCCAAACTGGATGAGGTTTTGAGCAACCTGGTCTAGTGGAAGGTGTCCCTGCCCACAGCAGTGGGATTCGAGCTAGATGATCTTTAAGGTTCCTTCCACCCCAAGCCATTCTATGAGTCTGTGATTCTATGAATCCTTGGTCAAACAAAATGAAAGTGGGCTTTATACCTCAGGGATTTTCATACTAGTGTCTATTCTGAACAGGGATGAAACTCTGAAGGTCTCAAAACTGTTTCTAAATTACTAAACCTGGGCTGGAAGGGAAAAGGATTGACTTAGCAGGGTTTGTCATTAATTTCCTAGTAACTCAGAGCACAGTGTTCTTTTCAGACCACACTTCCCAGTGTTTCAGTGTTTCAAAGCAGTCTTTCTGAACTAGAATCCTTCAACAGAAAGAGGAGATATCATCGACCTTTGCAACTACCTCAAAGCAGGCTGGAGCAAGGTGGGAGTTGGTCTCTTCTCACATGCAACAAGTGACAGGAGAGGAAACAGTTTCAAATGGTGCCAGAGGAGGTTCAGACTGGATACTAGAAAAAATTTCTTCACAGAACGGATTCTCAGGCATTGGAACAGACTGCCCAGGGAGGTGGTGGAGTCACCATCCGTGGAGAGATTTCAAAGACACAGGGATGTGGTGCTTAGAGACATGGTTTAGTGGTGGTTGCTTAGCAATAGTGGTGGGATTGTGAGGTCTAGATGAGTGGCTGGACTTGATTAACACAAAGGTGTCTTCCAACCTCAACAGCTCTATGGTTAGAAAAAAACCTCCTCAATATTAAGGTGGAAGAGAGTAGTTTTAGAATGAGAGAGTCATTGGACACTGGAATGGGCTGCCCGGGGAGGTGGTGGAGTCGCCGTCCCTGGGGCAGTTCAAGGCAAGATTGGACGTGGCACTTGGTGCCATGGTCTAGCCTTGAGCTCTGTGGTAAAGGGTTGGACTTGATGATCTGTGAGGTCTCTTCCAATCTTAATAATACTGTGATACTGTGATAAATTCTTTATAGTAACATACCTCCTCAATATTAAGATGGAAGAGAATAGTTTTAGAATGAAGAGTAAAGATAAAGTCTTTATACTAACAAACCTCAATATTAAGATGGAAGAGAGTAGTTTTAGAATGAATATTAAAAATACATTCTTTATAGTGAGGGTGGTGAAACACTGCAACAGGTTGCCCAGGGAAGTTGTGGATATCCCTGCCTGGAAGTGTTAAAGGCCAGGATGGGTCCTTGAGCAACATGGAAGGTGTCTCTGCTCCTGTTTGGGGGGGTGGAACTAGATGATCATAAAGATCCTTTCCAACCCAAACCATTCTGTAATTCTATGATATATAAATGGTAACTGATTCCTTTGCCTCTAAAGAGTTTCGGTTTCTATGAACCAACAAAAAATGTTTGATTGTTGACTCCCTGACTTTGTTCCCAACCCCAGAAACTCGCTTGAGTGAAACAGTGACTGTAACAGCAGCTGATGCGCAGACGCCCTCTCAACAGCACATGTAGTTCTCACCTCATTCACTTCACCAGATTCCTTGCCAGCAGGCTTTTGATTTCCAGGGTTTTTTTTTGTGGGAAAATGCAGCTCTACAATGTCAGATTTAACCCTGCCTCTGCCCTTCTGTATTCTGTGTGTTTTTTTAATTAGGTGGTGCAATTTGTTCTCCTTAAATCAATGTGATGTGGTTAAAAACTCTATACTCAGTGCCAAAACGTTAGTAAAATGACATTTTATTCCCAATACATTGTATTGTACTTACTTTATCATGTTGCAGTCTATGATAGTTCAGACAACAGGGTCTAGAGAACAAGTCTTGTGGGAAAAATCTAAGGGAAACGGACTTATTTAGCCTGGTGAAGTGGGGCCTGAAGGGAGACCTCACAGTTCTCTACAAGTTCCTGAAAGGAGGTTGGAGTGAGATAGGGATTGGTCTCTTCTCATTCTCTTCTCCCCACTATCAGATGATAGAAGAAGAGATAATGGCCTGAAACTGTACCAGGGAAGGTTTAAGTTGGATATTAGGAAAAATTTCTTTCTTGCAAGAGAGATCAGGCATTGGAGCAGGTTGCCTAGGGAGGCAATGGAGTGACTGTCCCTGGAAGTGTTCAGGAAACATGCTGACGTGACACTTTTGAGCATAGTGGTCTTAGGTTGGTGGTTGGACTCAATGGTCTTGGAGGTCTTTTACAACTCAGACAATTCTATGGTTCTATGATCTTTGGTGACTTCGTGCTTTGTATTACAGCTTATTTGTCTCTCTCAAAGACAGATATAAATGTTTTCCTCTTTGGTAGGTATTCTGTGGTATTTCAGAAATTGCAGGGCAGAACATGATGAGCCTCTTTATGCCATTAGCAGGGAGACTTCTCCCTCTGTGGAATAACACTTGTTAAATCAGGCTCAATTAGCTGTCTCTGGGCTTGACCTACAATTCTCTACATATTATGTTCATTTCAGGGAGTGTGCAAATGTTAGATGAAATCTCATTCCACAGTAGCATTAACACAGAATATGTTTTTACAGCCCTGTTTAGATGATGTTTAGATCTTGAGTACTGTGCCCAGTTCTTGGCTCCTCAATTCAAGAGAGATGTTGAGGTGCTGGAATCTGTCCAGAGAAGGGTGACAAAGCTGGTGAGGGGCCTGGAACATAAACCCTATGAGGAGAGGCTGAGGGAGCTGGGGGTGTGCAGCCTGGAGAAGAGGAGGCTCAGGGGTGACCTCATTGCTGTCTACAACTACCTGAAGGGAGGCTGTAGCCAGGTGGGGGGTGGTCTCTTCTCCCAGGCAACCACCAACAGAACAAGGGGACACAGTCTCATGTTGCTTGAGTGTGTCCAGAGAAGGGCGACGAGGCTGGGGAGAGGCCTTGAGCACAACCCTACGAGGAGAGGCTGAGGGAGCTGGGATTGGTTAGCCTGGAGAAGAGGAGGCTCAGAGGAGACCTTATTGCTGTTTACGGCTACCTGAGAGGAGGTTGTAGCCAGGAGGAGGTTGCTCTCTTCTCTCAGGTGGCCAGCACCAGAACAAGAGGACACAGCCTCAAGCTATGCCAGGGGAAATTTAGGCTTGAGGTGAGGAGAAAGTTCTTCACTGAGAGAGTCATTGGACACTGGAATGGGCTGCCCAGGGAGGTGGTGGAGTCACCATCCCTGGAGCTGATCAAGGCAGGACTGGACGTGGCACTTGGTGGCATGGTCTAGCCTTGAGCTCTGTGGTAAAGGGTTGGACTTGATGATCTGTAAGGTCCCTTCCAACCTTGGTGATACTGTGATACTGTGACTTCCTTTTGGTGCTGTGTTAAATAGATTTCATGATGCTACTAGCAGTAGTTCACTGAGTCCAAATATGTTTGAGCATTTGTTTGATCTCAGCATCATGGTTTGCTAGATTTGGAAAGCACATAAAATGATTTATGTGCAATCACCTTCTGCTAGTTTGATTAGAAGACTGATTGTCATACCCTTAATTATAAACTGGTATTACAAAGAGAAAGTCCTGCTGAGATCCCATTATATGGATACTGAGTTAAAGAATTGTAATGGTTAAAATAAACAAATAAATTCTTGCCAGTAGAATTTATACTGCTGCTAAAGAAATGAGATTAAAGCCTGGAGTAACCATCACGTAAACATGTGTCAGTTCTCTAGGACTGATCGAAGTAAGGAGGTGGAGCCACCTTCCCTGGAGGTGTTCAAGAAATGATCTTAGAGGTCTTTTCCAACCAAAACAGTTCTTTGATTTTATGATTCCAACAGGCCTGGAAGTATTGCAACAGTCTGCAAATGCATTTAGCAGGCATTGTAGCCACAGCTTACTGTAGAACTGCATGTGAATTGTTCTAAAATGGACCATATGGTACAATATAATGTCTCATTTCATTGTTCTGCACTTTTCCCCCCCTGTAATTCTCAGCATTAAACCGTAAGACAATCTATTATTTCTACTCTGAGCAACCTGAGAGAGAAGTTGGATAGGACCATTAGCATTTAGAAGCCATTATAGAAGTCACTATATATTTCCAGGAAAGCAAATCACTATAGACTAGTTCATCTGTTGGAAGGTAGGAGAACCCTGCAGAGGGACCTGGACAGGCTGGATGGGTGGGCAGAGGCCAATGGGATGAGATTTAACAAGGCCAAGTGCAGGGTTCTGCACTTTGGCCACAACAACCCCAAGCAGCACTACAGGCTGGGGACGGAGTGGCTGGAAAGCAGCCAGGAAGAAAGGGACCTAGGGGTACTGGTGGATAGTAGGCTGAAGATGAGCCAGCAGTGTGGCCAGGTGCCCAAGAGAGCCAATGGCATCCTGGCCTGTATCAGGAACAGTGTGGCCAGTAGGACAAGGGAGGTTATTCTTCCTCTGCACTCAGCACTGGTCAAGCCACACCTTGAGTACTGTGTCCAGTTCTGGGCTCCTCAATTCAAGAGAGATGTTGAGGTGCTGGAATGTGTCCAGAGAGGGCAACAAGGCTGGTGAGTGGCCTGGAGCACAAATCCTATGAGGAGAGGCTGAGGGAGCTGGGGGTGTTTAGCCTGCAGAAGAGGAGGCTCAGCGGTGACCTGCTTGCTGTTTACAACTACCTGAAGGGAGGTTGTAGCCAGGTGGGGGGTGGCCTCTTCTCCCAGGCAACCAGCAATAGAACAAGGGGACACAGCCTCAGGCTGTGCCAGGGAAAGTATAGGCTGGATGTTGGGAGGAAGTTGTTGCCAGAGAGAGTGATTGGCATTGGAATGGGCTGCCCAGGGAGGTGGTGGAGTCACCGTCCCTGGGGGTCTTCAAGAAAAGACTGGATGAGGCACTTAGTGCCATGGTCTAGTTGACTGGCTAGGGCTGGGTGCTAGGTTGGACTGGATGATCTTGGAGGTCTCTTCCAACCTGGTTGATTCTATGATTCTATGATCAAGGCTTTCATTTAGCAGAAGAAAGCTTATTCTACATGTATCATGATGAGAAAGTTCCTGGTTAACAGGCCATGTTGAATAAGATGGCAGGGGATTTGGAACTAGACGATCTTTAAGATGCCTTCTAACCCAAACCATTCTGTGATTCTATGAGCCATGTTTTTCAAACCTGTTGCCAGAAGCTGTAGCCAAGTGTTTATAGGAGACACATTGCTTTGTAAGATGTTCTCATTCTTTTCTCAACCAATTAATCTGTTATCATGTGATGGAATGTGCTGGATTCCCGCGCTACAGATATTTGGGGAAAGGGCCAAACACACCAGTCTTACATTGATGTAACTCTTATCTAGAAACACTTTCCCAGGTCTACTTCATAACTAAGAGAATATTATGAAAGCAGAAAGATTTTATTTTCAACAAACCACTCACTGGTGTAACTAGAATGTAACTGTGAACTTTCAGAAGTCTTAGGACACATACGATGTGAAACACTCTCTCCCATGACAGAAGCCCAAGCCATGGGCAAAACCCACAGTGCTGATGTTCTTTATCACACAGTATCACACTATTATCAGGGTTGGAAGAGACCTCACAGATCATCAAGTCCAACCCTTTACCACAGAGCTCAAGGCTAGACCATGGCACCAAGTGCCACGTCCAATCCTGCCTTGAACTGCCCCAGGGACGGCGACTCCACCTCCTCCCCTCAGTGAAGAACTTTCTCCTCACCTCCAGCCTAAATTTCCCCTGGCGCAGCCTGAGGCTGTGTCCTCTCGTTCTGGTGCTGGCCACCTGAGAGAAGAGAGCAACCTCCTCCTGGCCGCAACCACCCCTCAGGTAGTTGTTGACAGCAATAAGGTCACCCCTGAGCCTCCTCTTCTCCAGGCTAACCAATCCCAACTCCCTCAGCCTCTCCTCATAGGGCTGTGCTCAAGGCCTCTCCCCAGCCTCGTCGCCCTTCTCTGGACATGCTCAAGCATCTCAATGTCCCTCCTAAAGTGGGGGTCCCAGAACTGAACACAGTACTCAAGGTGTGTTCTAACCAGTGCAGAGTACAGGGGCAGAATGACCTCCCTGCTCCTGCTGACCACACCATTCCTGATGCAGGCCAGGATGCCACTGGCTCTTGGCCACCTGGGCACACTGCTGGCTCATGTTCAGGCAGGTATCAATCAGTACCCCCAGATCCCTCTCTGCTTACTGTGTTTTTGGAGAGCAGGAGGCTGAGGGGAGATCTTGTTCCTCTCTGTGGCTACATGAAAGGAGGTTACAGTGAGGTAGGAGTTGGTCTTTTCTCCCTAATATCAAGTGGTAAGACAAGAGGAAATGTCCATAAGTTGCACCAGAGGAGGTTTAGGTTGGATATCAGGAAACATTTGATTGGTCAGGCACTGGAACAGGCTGCCCGGGCAGGTGATGGAGGTGTTCAAGAAATGTGTGGAGATAGCCCTTTGGGACATGATTTGATGGCAGGTTGAAGGTTGTGGTCAATGATCTTAGAGGGTTTTTCCATCCTTAGCAGTTCTGTGATTCTACACTTGCTTTTCCTCTTGCTTTGCTTTACTCTGTGTGGGATTAACATGGCCTGGTAGAGGCTAATTTTTCATTTCTCTGTGGGCCAGCTTCTGATTAACACCAAATACTTGGATTTTCAGGCATGTTGGTTTTTAAAGTCAATTATTGAAAAATCTGAATACTCATGACTTCAGTGAGGTGCTCAAACATCCCCAGCTGGAAAGATGCAAGAAGAGAGGCTGATGGTGGTGGGCTTAGGCCAGTACTGTGTTGGTGTTTCACATCCAGCATTTCATAGCCAGCATCTAGGCTGCTTTGGCAACACAAGTGTGCAAAACCTGGTTAGACAACCCTCCAGCTGTTATCGGTTCAAAGAAGGTGCACATAGTTTTTGACAAGGAGCCCTTTAGCACTGACGTGTTGAGAAACAGATGGTTTGGAAATTCTCATGTGAAAGGAAAATGTGTGAGCATATGAGATGTTAAAGGCAAGCAGATTCTTTGAGAATCATAAAATCATAGAATGGCTTGAGTTGTAAAGCACCTTAAAGATCATTTAATTCCAACCTCCCTGCCATGGGCAGAAATACCTCCCACTACAACAGGTTGCTTAAAGCCTCATGCAGCCTGATCTTCAGCAGTTCCACAGATGAGTTATCCACAGTGTCTTTGGACAGTCTGTTCCAGTGTCTCAATGTTCAATCTAGAGCTACCCTAAATCAAATCTTTAGTCCATATCCTATCACCACATGCTCATATAAAAAGCCCCTCTCCAGCTTTCTTGTAGCCCCCTTCACAGAATCACAGAACACATGGGGTTGGAAGAGACCTTAAAGATCATGCAATCCAATCCTTCACCCAGCACTGAAGGGTCAACACTAAACCACATCCTTTAGGTGCCAGGTCCACACAACAATACCTCCAGGGATAGTGATTCCACCACTGCCCTGGGCAGACCATTCCAAAGTTTGATAACCCTTCTAGTGAAGAAATATTTCCTAATATCCAGCCTGAACCTCCTCTGGCACAGCTTGTAACCATTTCCTCTAGTCCTGTCACTTACCACCAAGGAGAAGAGGCTGCCCTCTCCTCACTCCAGCCTCCCTTTGAGTAGTGACAGAGAGTGATGAGGTCTCCCCTCAGCCTCCTCTTCTCCAGACTGAACAACCACAACTCCCTTAGAAGCACCTCATAGGCCATGTGCTCTAAGCCCTTCACCAGCCTCACTGCCCTTCTCTGGACGTACTCCATCACCTCAGTATCATTCCTATAACGAGAGGCTCAGAACTGAACATAATACTCAAGGTGTGGCCTCACCAGTGCTGACTAGAGGCATATGATCACCTCCCCATTCCTGCTGGCCACTGTGTTTGTAATGCACAGTACTATATCTTGGCCATCTGGGCCTGGACACGCTGCTGACTCATATTCAGTCAACTATCAATCCATATCTCCAAGTCCTTCTCCAAGTTGCATTTTAACAGCCACACATCACCAAGTCTGTAGCTTACCATGGAGTTGTGTGATGGTTTGGGTGTTCCCTGCCCCCCCCACACTTTAGAAATCACCCAGACTAGACTCAGCCAGCTCTGGAAATATGAATGAAGCTTATATTTACAGCTGGCACAATACACAAGCAGATATTTACAGTATATACAGTTATAGACAGACATAGACAAGGTAAAAGGTAATGCAGAAACACAACTCCACAACTGTCAGGGTTGGAAGGGACCTCAAGGATCATTGAGTTCCAGTGTCTCTGCCATAGGCAGGGACACCTCACACTAGATCAGGTTGCTCAGAGCCTCATCCAGCCTGGCCTTAAACACGTCCAGCAATGGGGCTTCCGCTACTGCCCTGGGCAACCCATTCCAGTGTCTCACCACCCTCACGGTGAAGAACTTCTTCCTAATATCCAGTCTGAATCTACTCACTTCTAGATTTGCTCCATTGCCCCTAGTCCTGTCACTGCCTGACGTTCTAAAAAGTCCCTCACAAGCTTTCCTGTAGGTCCCTTTCAGATACTGGAAGGTCACAATAAGGTCTCAGAGTCTTCTCTTCTCCAGACTGAACAGTCCCAACTCCCTCAACCTGTCTTCATAAGAGAGGTTCTCCAGCCCTCTGATCATCCTCCTGGCAGCATTCCAGCATGTCCATATCTTTCTTGTTATAGAGGCTCCAGACCTGGACGCAGTACTCCAGGTGGGGTCTCACCAGGGTGGAGTAGAGGGGGAGAATCACCTTCCTTGACCTTTTGGCCACACTTCATTCAGTGCAGCCCAGGATGCAGTTGGCTTCCTGGGCTGCTAGTGCACACTGGTGGCTCATGTTGAGCTTCTTATCTACCAGCACCTCCTCAAACACATTCCTGGGCATACTGTTCCTGTATTTTACCACTGTCATTGTGAAGAACTTCCTCGTAATGTCCAACCTAAATCTACCCTGCTCCATTGCCCCTTGTCCTGTTGCTACAAGGCCTTCTAAACAATCCTTCTCCAGCCTTCCTGTAGCTCACTTCAGATAGAGATATGTTGCTAGAAGTTTCTCCAGTGCCTTCTCTTCTCCAGGCTGAACAGCCCCAACTCCCTCAGCCTGTCCCTACAGGATAGGTTCTCCAGCCCTCTGATCATCTTTGTGGCCTCCTCTGGACCCACTCCAGCAGGCCCATGTCTCTCTTGTGTTGGGGGTTCCATAGCTGGACACAATATTCCAAGTGAGGTCTCACCAAAGAAGAGTGGTAGAATCACCTCTCCTTATTTGCTGGCCAAGCATCTCTACGTATCACACCAAATACTGTGAAATTTGCTGTAACCAATTTAAAACAAAATTTCCTCTCAATTTATATGTGAATGTAATTAGATCTCTGTTCCCCACAAATTGTGAACCAGCTCGATGTGCAGGAGTGTAACACCATATAAAAGTCAAATCCTTTATCACAGGACTATTACCAAAGTGAAGCATTTTAGCTTGTTATTTGGTTTAGGGTTTTAGATCTGGTTTCTTGGAGGGATTCCAGCTTGGTGAATGAGTTTCTGCCACAGCAAAATTGATCTTGTAGTTCCTCTCTAACATCACATTCCATAGCCTGATCCATCATGGAGTGGATCTCTTGTAGAGTCATAGAAAGGTTTGAGTCGGAAGGCACCTTAAAGATTGTCTAGTTCCAACCGCCCCACCATAGGCAGGGACACCTGCCACTAGACCAATGCCTTGTCCAATGTAGCCTTGTGATTGAGTGAAGATAGATGAACCTCTTCTGCAATAAAATAGTTTTAATAGCATTTGGGGATCCTTCTGAATCACAGAAACACTGTGGTTGGAAAAGACTTTTAAATGTCACCAAGCCCAACCATTATCTAACTCTACCAAATGATAGTGTTCCAAAAAGGTAGTGGAATAAAGATACTGTTTTAATGTAGGAGAGTATTTTCCACTTGAAATCACAGAGTCATAGAATGGTCTGGTTTGGAAGGGACTTTTTTTTCACAGCAAGAGAGGTCAGGCACTGGAATGGGCTGCCCAGGGAGGTGGTTGAGTCACCAACCCTGGGTGTGTTTAGAAGTCATTTGGATGTGGTGCTTGAAGATATGGTTCATAGATGAACTTTGCAGAGTGGGGATAATGGTTGGACTTGATGATCCTGGGGGTCTTTTCCAACTGGAATGTTTCTCTGTGTGACCTCCAAAGGTCATCTAGCCTGCTTTTAGTTTAGTAGACAGGTGTCTTAATGTGAAATAGCAATAATTAGCTATTTAAATACAGCACTAGTTAAATATCAGGTATCTTTAATTTAATTATTTTGTTTTCTCCCACTGGAACAGTAAGCAGCTGTGTTACAACACAACCAGCTTCTCTTCAGTGATAAAGATGCTTCACTGTGCTAACTGGTAAAGTCCTGGATTTTGGGGGACTGAAATATGGATGTTTGAGAGAATAGGAGACAATAATGTAAGTGTAATATTGGAACTGATGACCTTTCTTTAGCAGCATGAGCTATCTGGACATAAAGCCAAGCATTTTCTTCTTCCAGCTTGAATGGTTATTTGTATTTAATGCACAAGATGACCAATCAGACTATGCTTGTGCTGTAGCTCTGTCCTTCAGTCCTCAGGGCAGGGATGATGTGGTGGTCTGGGTATTACCTGCCCCCCCCCCCCCCCCCCC
Organism: Pogoniulus pusillus; assembly: GCF_015220805.1. NCBI lineage: Eukaryota > Metazoa > Chordata > Aves > Piciformes > Lybiidae > Pogoniulus > Pogoniulus pusillus. The sequence continues at coordinate 9,032,705 of NC_087268.1, read as the reverse complement.
CCCCCCAACTTTGGAAATCACCCAGACTAGACTCAGACAGCTCTGGAAATTTGGATGAAGCTTATAGTTACATTTTAGCACAATATACAAGCAGACATTTACAGTATATGCAGTTATAGACAGAAATAGACAAGGTAAAAGGTAACACAGAAGCACAACAGCCCTCCCAGAAACAGTGATGGTTTGGGTGTTCCCTGCCCCCCACTCTTTGGAAATCACCCAGACTAGACTCAGCCAACTCTGGAAATATGAATGAAGCTTATATTTACAGCTAGCACAATATACAGACAGATATTTACAGTATATACAGTTATAGACAGAAATAGACAAGGGAAAAGGTAATACAGAAACACAACTCCCCTCCCAGAAAACTGAGTCCCCAGGAGGAACTCCCAACCATCCTTCCACCTTCTCTTATTCCCCTACCTTACCCTAGACATTGCCTTGTGCCCCAAGGAAGAATGGAGGTCGGCCAGGGGGGTTAGGAAGCAAAGTGGATTAATCAGAGAGATGGAGGGTGAGGCTAGAGAGAGAGAAATGCAGCTCATAGCCCAGACAAAGGGCAACTCCCTTATCTATGTTTGGATTCTTGTTCTTATACATCTCAGCAAGCCTATGAGGGAAGTAGAAGTAGACATCACCATCGTTTCTCTTTCACAGTCTGTGATCTAATCCTTCTCACCAAAACATTCTAGCTAGCTTCAAACTAGCACAGATGCATACTGAGGAGAGTCCTTAGCATCCCTAGAGAGCCCTTATGAACGTCAGTGTTACATAGCTATAAGGACTGCACATCAGGTTAAAAATTGCCTTACATCTGCATCTGCCGTTGTGCTCATCTCAACATGTGAGAAGAACTTAGCCTTGACACGTCACTGGGCTGCAGAAAAAGAAATCACAGTGAGTGTGAAGCAAGGCAAATCTAGAGGCAGCTGCAAAAATAGAAATCTTATCTGGTTGTTTACTTGGCTTTAGCAATTAAATCCAAAGTTCCCTATTTCTGTAATTTCCCTATTTGGTGTTTTATTTTGGTGGGCAAAGGGTTGTCAATGGATCATAGGCTCAGATAATGCTAGAGTTTGAAGGGACCTCTGGAGATCATTGAGTTCAGCCACCTGCCAAAGCAACATCACCAAAGACAGGCCACACAGGAACATGTCCTGTGGAAGGAAACTCTCTGGGCAGCCTTTTTCAGTGCTCCAGAACCATCACAACTGTGGTGGTTTGGCTGTTATCCGCCCCCCCACACTTAAGAAGGTACCCCAGCTAACTCAGATGGGCTCTGGGAATATAAATGAAGCTATTTATTTACAGCACCACAATATACAAGCAGCTATTTACAGTATATACAGTTATAGACAGAAATATACAAAGTAAAAGTAATACAGAAACACAACTCCCCTCCCAGAAACCTGAGTCCCCAGGAGGGGCTCTCAACCACCCCTGCACCTCCCCCTGCCCCTCTCAACCTTACCCCAATCCTCAGGAAGAAAAGAGGTGCAGCCAAGGGGTTAAGGAGCAAGGTTAGAGGCAGTGAGGTTAGGGAGATGTAGTTCAGTCTGAAGTCAGAAGCAGAGTGAAGAGAAGATGGTGAGAGGGTTATCTAATGTTTACTTTCTTGTTCCCATACCTCTCAGCGAGACTGTGAGGGAAGGAGACATAACCAATGTTTTCTTTTCATAGTCAATTATCTACTTTCTCTCACCAAAACATTCTAGCCTGCTTCAAACTAGCACAACCACAAAGATTTTCCTCATGTTGAAGCTCTCTATTGACCCTTATCCTATCTTTGAGCACTGGTGAAAAGAGACTGGCCACTTCTTCTGGATACCCACTCTTAAGGTATTTGTAAGCATTGATCAGATCCTCTCTCAGCCTTCTTTTCTTCAGGCTAAACAGCCCCAGGTCTCTCAGCCTTTCCTCATCAGACAGATATTCCTGTCCTTTCATCATCCTAATAGCCTGCATTGGACTCTCTCCAATAGTTCCCTGTTCCTCCTGAACTGGGGAGCCCAGAACTGGACACAATACTGCAGATGAGGCCTCACTTGGCCACTGTGTTGGCTTTGAAGAAGAAACTTGTATCTTTTCTTTATGGTTAAAAATAGTGTGGCTTTTCCTGCCCTGGTAGGTGCATTTGCATAATTGCATGGAATGCTGAGATGCCACAGGAAAGGGGCACCTCAGAGAAATCACTACAAACAATCTAAAAAGCCTGGAGATACATTATTTCTAACACTGAAGTAGCAATTAGTTTAAAATAATAGGGTTTATCTGTTCAATGCCATGTAAAAATTCTCTAGCTTTCCCTACCAGAGGCATACTCAAAAGCTATTTTACACGAGGTGTTTCTAGTAATATCCATTAAAAAGCAAAGCTGCTCCTCTCTAGCAGGTATGAACAGCCAAAATTGGCACACATATTTTTTTTGTCTTACACAGATTGCAGATTCACAGAGTGCATGGGGTGGGAAGGCACCCTCAAAGGTCATCTTGTCCAAAGCCCCTCCAACCAGATCAGACTGCCCAGGGCTACAACAAGTCTAACTTTGAGAGTCTCCAGGGACAGGGCCTCAACCACATCCTTAAGCAACTTGTTCCTGTATTTCACTATCCTCATTGTGAAGAACTTCCTCCTAATGTCCAACCTAAATCTTCCCTCCTTCAGTTTCAAACCATTCCATCCCAACCCATCGCCACAAGCCCTTCTAAACAGTCCCTCCCAAGCCTCCCTGTAGGTCCCCATCAGATACCAAAATGTAGTTATAAGATATTGAGATTCCCAGTTTAGGAGGGACATTGAGATGCTTGAGCGTGTCCAGAGAAGGGCGACGAGGCTGGGAGGAGGCCTTGAGCACAGCCCTACGAGGAGAGGCTGAGGGAGCTGGGATTGGTTAGCCTGGAGAAGAGGAGGCTCAGGGGTGACCTTACTGCTGTCTACAACTGCCTGAGGGGTGGTTGTGGCCAGGAGGAGGTTGCTCTCTTCTCTCAGGTGGCCAGCACCAAAACAAGAGGACACAGCCTCAAGCTGCACCAGGGGAAATTTAGGCTGGAGGTGAGGAGAAAGTTCTTCACTGAGAGAGTCATTGGACACTGGAATGGGCTGCCCGGGGAGGTGGTGGAGTCACCATCCCTGGGGCTGTTCAAGGCAGGATTGGACGTGGCACTTGGTGCCATGGTCTAGCCTTGAGCTCTGTGGTAAAGAGTTGGACTTGATGATCTGTGAGGTCTCTTCCAACCCTGATGATACTGTGATACTTTGTTGTGGGCACATCAAGAACATTTGATCCTTTGCAGTTTCCCATTGACACAGGAGCTCTTGACTTTTAGCCTCAAGATTTTAAAGTCATTTCCATTCCTACTGAGTTAACTTGAACAGATAAACCCTTGCTTAGTGAAATGCTGTTAAGACGGATGCAGTTTTCCATCTCAACATGAGGGGGGAAATGCAAGTTAAATCACTTCCTGCCTTGACAGCCTCTGTGTGCATTTGCAGATTGATGGGTACAGAGCTGACCTAGATGTTATGATAAATGGCCTATTCTTCATGTATGCTTGCTGGGTTGGGGTTTTCTGGGGAGGAATTTTTTGGCAGAGGTGATATGAACCTGTTAAAAAAATGAAGCTATCATTTTACTTACACCTAAGGTATTGATAAGAGCAAGAGAGTGAACATGGCACTTCAAGGTATTGTTTAATGGTGGTCTTAGGTTGATGGTTGTACTTCATGATCTTGGAGGTCTCTTCCAACTGAAATGATTTATGATTCTGTGATCCTGTGTTAGCACATTGAGGGCTTGTGCTGGAGACAAAAAAAGAACCCTGTGGCTTTTATCTCTAATTGCCAGACTATCACAGCATTGCTAGTGAGCTGTGTCTGTCTAGATGCACACAACCTCTTTTTGTGTCCTCATTTAAAAAAATCAGGTTGAGGGAAGTTCTCCTGACCCTCTACTCTGCTCTAGTGAGGCCTCATCTAGAGTATTGTGTCCAGTTCTGGGGCACCTGTGTAAGTAAAAGAACAGCAAACTAGTAGAGAGTGTCCAACGTAGGCTACCAAGATGATCAAGGAACTGGAATATCTGTCTGAAGAGGAAAGGCTGAGAGACCTAGAGAAGAGAAGGTAGAGTGAGGATCTTATTGATATGGGTGTCAAGAAGAAGGGACCAGTCTCTTTTCAGCAGTGCCCAGTGACAAGATGAGGAGCAGTGGATGCAAACTGGACACAAGAAGTTCAGCCTCAACACAAGACAAAACTTCTTTGCTGTGGCAGTGCTGGAGCCCTGGAACAGATTGCCCATTGAAGTTGTGAAGTCTCCTTTTCTGAGACTTCCCAAACCCACTTGGATTCATTCTTGTCTGGCCTGACCTAAGTGATCCTGCTTTGGCAGGGAAGCTGGACTCAATGCTCCCTTCCGACCCCTACCATCCTGGAATTCTGTGATCTTATTAATCCTGTGGCTCCATTCCAGGCACAGATATAGTCGAAACAAAGCAGTAATTGCCACTGTCTTAAAAGTTGAACTGAGCTTCATCATCTCTGGATGTCAGGGGCAAGGACACGATGCAGGGAACATTTTATCTGCCTGGTGGGATAGTTTCCACCCTGATGGAAAAAAAATTGCCTGTAATTCTTCTGTGGGAAGGAATGCATCCTGATGCAGGCTACCTGTTGCTCAACAGCACTGCTGTTTTCATCAGGGGAGCATAAACCCTGCTTTTCAAATGTAACAGAGAATGCTACCAGGGTATTGTCCCAGTGGATTATGTTCATCATTTCAGGGATCTAATAATAAAATATCCTTGTAGGCCCAGCCTCCATTTTTGACATGAACAAAGATGTAAACCGAATTCCAGATGGTGTCTGTTATTGTTTAAGAGCACCCTTACTTCTCTACTCATTTTCTCTTGACTTCTACCACAGATCCTATGAATTTTCTCTACTTTTTTTCAGCTTCTTGAAGGACATTTCAGAAAGTAGCATGGTGTCTGAAACAGCATGAGGATAGTCTTAAACCTACTCTCAGCACAGATGCAGAGATCCTGTAGGTCATTTCTCTTTACTTTTTGGTCCTTCTTTCTTTTTGGTTTGAGGTCAAGTGTTTTTTTTTTAGTCCTTTTCTGTTGTTGAGTTGGGGGGGGGGGTTTGATACCACAGTTTATTTTGCTTCTGATTTTCTCATACTCCACTCTCCTATTCCCAATCTCTTTTGTTGTTAAATGATTAAATTATTATCAAATGGGCAGAGGATCTTTCAGCACTTTGGTTGCCATGGTGACTGGATGTGAAGGCCAGAGAAGGAATAGAATTTAAGCATTAGAAATAAAATTGAATCAAACTTATTTTGCTATTAGAGAACTTTGCCCACAATTCACTTTTCTCAATGAAGTTATTTTTATGCAAAGGAAAATAAACTCTAGGAGTAAAAAAGAAAAAAGAAAACTTTTATGTTCTTTGCTGCATCATTTTGCTGAAGAATTTTTAACGTTGTCTGAAGGTACCACTTTGGGATCAGATTTATACCCAGTTTTTATTTGATCAGAATCCTGTGACCCATTTAATTGTTCTAGTTTGTTGTTTGGAATGGGCTTTCTTTTGGCACTCTCAGTCTTGTACTGGGAAATTCAAAATTCAACTCGTGAGCTGTGGCTTTTTCTGCAAGTTAAACCCATGGCTACATAACTAGCAGTGTCTGCATTCATAAAAGAGGAGATCTGGAGAAGGAGGAGGAAGAAAAGAGACAAGAGAGGCACTGTGGAAGGTTCCTCACTGGCTCATATGACTTTCCATAGCTTTTCTTTTTTCTCCTCCTTGTTTCCAGTTACATCTAGTTTGAAGATGGGAAAAAATAAAGGCAGGAAATAGTTTCTTTGTTTCATTTTTTTGCTTGGGTTCTTTCTTTGAGATTGTTGCTTTGTTTTGGTTTTTAATCTGCTATACAGAAATGATGGGCAGTGTTTCTTCAACAGAAATGGTGCTGATTTGGGCTACAAAAAGATCTGGAGGCACAAAAAGACAAAAAGCCTTCTACAGAGGACTCAGCTCTTGACCTCATCAACTCTGGAAGACCTTCATTCCATTACAGAGCTGTAATTTAATGCCACTCTTCTTGCAAACCACCCAGAATAAAATCTCCTGCACAGCCTTCCCCACTTCTCCCAAGGTAAGACTTCTATAATGAGAATAGTCAAGGCTTCATCATGGCTAGTTTTGTAGAGCACTGAGAAGATGTATCTTTTTCAGTTTGAAGGTTCAGTGCCTTCATTGACACAACTCAATGGTTACAAGAGAGGTGACAATATAGTAGAACAATTTACTTATTCTCCCATATAATTCTTCATTTTATTTTGGTTTTGTGATTTTTGTTGGGGTTTTTTTTGTTTGTTTGGGGTGTTTTTGTTTGTTTTCATAGAATCATAGAATCAAGGTGGTTGGAAGAGACCTCCAAGATCATCCAGTCAAACCTAGCACCCAGCCCTACCCAGTCAACTAGACTATGGCACTAAGTGCTTCAGTCTTTGCTTCAACACCTCCAGGGGTGGTGACTCCACCACCTCCCTGGGCAGCCCATTCCAATGGCAAATCACTCACTCTGGCAAGAATTTCCTCCTAACATCCAGCTTTGGTTTATGTTGTTTTATTTAGGCTGGTTTGTTTTTTGGTTGTTTTTTTTGTTTGTTTGTTTGGGTTTTTTGTTGTTTTGGGGTTTTTTTGTTAGTTTTAATGTGTTGAATTAATTTGACAGGTTAAACAATTTCATGATGGTAGATAATGCAAGAACCCATTAGCTTTTATATTCTCAAGGCATATTTCTAAGTAGTTCAGAAATTGCGAGCTTTAATTCCAGAAGAATTGGAGTTGAGTTTAATTTTTTTGTAATCAAAAGTTATGTTTTAGATAATTTTAGCAGGGGGAAAACATCTGGATGTTGGTTGTTTTTTCTTTCTTAATACTGGAGATGTGATTAACTGCACCACTCTTTCCTTTTCATTGCTAATTATTATTTTTATGTATTCTGGGTTGGAATGAATGCATGGATAATGAGTTTGGTAGAAGGCATGAAAATATTAGGTCTTTAGAGATTAAATGGAAATGCATATGAAAAGTCAGGACTGGACAATTACTTTCCTATCCACATTTAGCCTATGTGATGCCTTTGTCAGACACATGGTGTTGGAATGATCATGATGGGAAATAAATTAGCTGCTTACTCTTTCCAGCATGAGGAATTGACATGTTGAATATCACCCGAGGGAATGGAATGGTTTTTAAGATTTAGGACCTGGCACTTAATGTGATTTTTGGAGTACCTAAATGACAGGAGTTGAGGGATTGTGATATTTCTTTATCCACAGTAACTTTGTTTTGCTTTCTGCAGCCTTGATTCACTAACTGACCAAATACTGAAAAATGTTGAAGTTAAGGCAAGGGTAATCAGACATCTTCTTATTATTTGTCATTAATTCATTCATGCTAGTTTGAAAATTGAAGCTCTTCCAAGCTACATTGAGATCCACGTAGTAGACAGCATTTACCCACATGAGAAAGCAGCCTTGAACTGCAGCTCCTGGGCAAATGTTTCATGCTAGGAGGAAGTGCTGCTCCCTTTTTGGATGTCAATCTGTGAGAGTAAATCCTGTTTGGGTAGTCAGCTTTTCCTGACTGTTTTTTTCATTTCTGATCTGAATTTGTAACTTTTTCATTCTAATATCCAGAGCAGGAGGATTGTAGTTCAGCAGTGAACTTGATTTTAGCTGATGCTTTGCTTTGTGTTTTCCAACAGTGAGTTATTTATCTTAGGTTTTGGGTTTTTTCCCCCCTATGAATCATATTGTAGGTTCCTGGAAGAGCTATGACTAAATTCATCAAAAGTTTAGTTTTTACACTTTTTTTAATATTGTATTTAATTAATTTTAAACAGGTGAAGTCAAAGGCCAAAAGGATTGCCTCTTGTCTTGTGTTTGTATCTAAAAATGCCAATGGCCCTGCTTTTGGTTAATATGATTTGCCTAAAAATGTGGATGAGTTTATGTTAGGCTCTGCATGTCTCTGCTTTCCCAGTTCCTCATTGCTTCGGTATTAATAGCAACTTTCACACAAGACCAAAGGCATCTTTGATGTACTCTGGAAAGCTCTCTTCGTGGCTGTGCTGAGCTTTGAAATAGTTACACTCTTATTTCCAGAAGAAATGAGCAGTCTCATATAAGAACAAAGTAATAAGGAAATAGGCCCAGGTACTCTACCCATCTCCTTCACGTACTTGAGAAAATATTTTGGGTATTGCTGTTGCTCATTTTCTTTTCATGTGCCTACAGTGATGCATGCAAAGTATGCCTGGCTTTAGTTTTCTCCCAGCCAGAGAAATAAAAAGTTGTTGCATTTTTCTCTGATCTGCTACAGAAATTAAGTTGACATGATGGTGGCTTGGATCCCAAAAGCTGTTCTTGAAAATGTGGTTGTCTTGCAGTCTGTTAGACCCTTAGCACACAAATAGGTGTCTGATGTTCAATATTGTCTAATTTCAGCTTGCACAGCCAGAAGGGAACTATTTACAAGGGTTTGTAGTAATAGGATGAGGGGGAGTGGGTTGAGCCTTGAGGTGGATAGATTTAGACTGGATATTTGAAAGAAATTCCTTTCAGTGAGGGTGGCAAGACGCTGGAACAGGTTGCCTAGGAAGGTTGTGAATGCCCCCTCCCTGGAGGTGTGTAAAGCCAAGTTGGACAAGGTCTTGAGCAACCTGTTCTATTGGAAGGTGTACCTGGCCATGGCAGGAAGGGTGGAATTACACTATCTTCAAGGTCCCTTCCAACTCTCACCATCCCATGATTCTATGAAATATATGTCTCCATTAAAAGAGATACATCCTGGTGGCTGCAGAAGGTCATGTATTTCTGAGCTATGCAAAGTGTCTGTGATGCTGGAAAACTGTGAAGCCTATGAAACACCTACCCATCTGCTTAACAGTCTCTAGCAAAACAGTCATTTTAATCATTGGCAGCAAGGGCAGAAGCTTCTCCTTTTCCTTTTTTCCTTTGACCAAAGGATTGTCTTGAGCTGGAGTTTACTACAGAAATTCAGCAATGAAAGCATGTTGCCACAGGGCTTGACAGACTAGATTTCAAAGAGCCACACTGCTCTACATCTTTATTGCCTCCCTTTTTACAGGTCAAGACAGCTAAAGAACACTGCCTGAAGTGACAGTGATGAATTATGTAGCGTTGCTGTTAGTGTGCAATGGAGTGGCTATAATGTAATATGCGCGCATCTTAAAAACATGAGCCAAGTCACCAATGACAGATGTGGTGATGAATGTGTGGAATTAAAGTAAATAGCATCGTGTGGAAGCAATCAATGATTTGCAACAATCAAATTTTGTGATGTGAGTCCTTATATTCTCAATTGACTCACCGCCTGGTTAATTACACTGTCTTACCTCTCACCTAAAAGCCTTAAGCCTGTTCATCTTTCTTCTGCTGCTGTAAGCCTGCTACATGCCAGACTATTTATACCTGGCACTTGATCTTTCTCAGCTGTCCATAACGCCTCCTACTTAGCAGAAAACAAGTTTTCTGGTGTGCTGTGTCTCACCTAGAGACCCAATGCCCTTCTGCCTCCCTAAAGGCACAAGTTAGTAGGAATATTTTCTGTGTTTCACAAAGAAGAAGTTTCCAGATTCTCAGGAGCTTGATGAATGGTGCACAGAGCAGCATCGCTTCTGTCTTTGGAAGGACAGAATCCAAAACACAGCACTACTGTAGCTACTAAGAAGAAAAATTAGTTCTTTCCTATCTGCAGCCAGGTAGACAGTAAACTGCAAGTACTGAGGACTGAGAACAGTCTCTTCCTTGGGAACAGTTTGTTAGCCTTGATCTTGATTTTTCCAGCCAACAGTTCTCAATCCATGTCATAGAATTGTAGAATGGTAGGGGTTGTAAAGAATCTCTGGAGGTAATCCGGTCCTATCCCACTGCCAAAGCAGGATCACCTAGGACAGGTCACACAGGAACACATCCAGATGGGTGTTGAAATTTGCTAGAGGAGACTCCACAACTACTCTGGGCAGCCTGCTCCAGTGCTCATCACCTTCACTGCAAAGCCCTGTCCTTCAGGAACTTCCCGTGTTCCATGTCTTTGAAACTGCTTTTTGTTTCCTGTGATCCACCTTATCCATCCACTTTTGTCTGACAGAATACAGCTCAATGTTGTATAGGGAGGATGCAAAATATCTGTGTTTAGTTACTTGTGTATAGTACTTGTATTTGCTTTCATATTCTTCCTCCAGCTCCAAATATCAGTTAACCACTGTGGCTCTGGATATCTTCTTTCTTTGTCAAGCTTCCAAATGTTTTGACTTGAGAATTAGAGATCTTACTACTTCTTCTCTGATGTAAATTTAGTTTGGAGGAATGAATCACTGATAGCAGAGAGGAAAAAATATTACTTTGAACAAATTGAAATATTTTTGCCATAGAATTTTGAATCAATATTTATTCTTTTATTCCCCCCTTTCAGTTCCTCACCTGCCACTCACAGAATCACAGAATGATAGGAATTAGAAGGAACCTCTGGAAATCATCAAGCCCAACTTCCCTGCTAGAATACGTTCACCTAAAGCAGGCTGCAGTCCTGTGATCACAGAAGGCATCAGGTTAGAAGGGACCCTCAAAAGTCATCTTGTTCAGTCCACCTGCAGTAAGTAGAGACAGCTCCAGTTAGGTCAGGTTACTTAGAGAGCCATCAAGTTTGACCTTGAAAGTCTTTATGGATAGGGCCTCAACCACTTCTGGACAATCTGTTGCAGTATTTCACCACTTAGATTATGAAGAACTTTTTCCGTGTATCATCCTCTTCTGCTCTGATTCAAATTCCATCCTCTACTCCTTTATTCTACTATTTCACTGTCTAAACTTCCCCAGTATTTCTGTCTCAGTTACTTATCAAATGATATTGTAGTTCCATGGTTTACACTACCTGCGGTGTGCAGACTGGAGGCTGGCAGTACTGCAGAAAAAGCAAATGCTCAGCAGAACTGTAGTGATGGATAAAGAGTAGGAGCAGAGTATTTTCTTTAAGCCCAGAGGCAAAGCATCTTTTCTTTCATATCACTGCTGCTCAGCCTAGGTCACTGTATTTTGTGTTCGCGCTGCTAAGTCATTCTCTATTTTAGGCAAAACAGTCAGACATGCAACTGTTCTCTTACAAAACCACACTTCACAGCAGCTGACTATCCTGGTGGAAATTGTATTATTTGAAAAATAGGTTGTATTTTTATGTGTTAGTGAACTTGGCACTTGGAGGCAACTGCATGAGCAGTAGTTTTTCACCTGGGATTAGCCTGAGCCATATGGATGTTTGCCACAGGCTGAAACTGCAGTCTCTTACAACCCTGCTATATAAAATTATGCATGACAGTTACAGAGGAGAGTTTGGGAAACAAACTGGGGAAAAGCTTGGGACAAAACTAGCCTTGAATAAACTGCTTCAGACTCCTGACAATGTTGCTTACTGGAATGAGGAATTTACAAGTAAAGAATGGATGCTACAGAGAAAAACTGAAATTAAAGGAGGCTCTTGCAAGAGAGGAAGGGAAGATTGGTGGAAATGAAAGGTCACTCAGATCTATGCAGAGTAATGAAAGCTGGCACTTCCCAGTCACAGCCCATTCTGTTCTGGTCACTCAGTGACCTGAAAATAATACAGATTCACAATCCTTTCTCTCCTGTCAGTGTGGTCAGTGACCTTACAACAACATCCTGTAGTCCATTAAAAGAGACCTATTAAAAGAAAACATTACCGGTTCCACCCCCTGAAATTAAAGAAGGTTAGGAGAGAGTCATAAATAAAGGCTCTTCTAAAGTGAATTAACCATCTTGGTATATGAAGGAAAAGGGAGGAAACAATGAGGGACATATCAATCAATCAGGAGAATAAGCTAAATGAGGCACTGAAGTGATGAAATGAACACAACTGACTATATTTGGGATAAGCTGGGGAATTTTTGTCATTTTTGTTTGTTTGTTTGGGTTTTTGTCGGTGGTGGTGATGGTTTGGATTGGATTTGAGGTTTGGGGTTTTTTTTTTCCCTCCCCAAAACATTTTTTTTTTTCTTCCAGAGGCCCTCAAAATAAAACCCAACCAATTCTTCATTGTTCATTGTAATCAGTTTCTCTGATCAAATTGAAAATCTCAGGGACAGGCTGGAGTTATTTACAGTTTGACTGATGAATCTCTTGATGCTAATGATAAGGTTATTAAATAAATGCTCTAGAGAGATGCTTGGATTTGATAAGGAAAAGTATCCCAGTACATGCCTGGAGGAGGAGGAGGAAAATGGATATTATTAGAGTTTGAACTAATTTAGGCTTATACTTGCTGAAATCCTAACTGTGTCAAAGCAAATTTTACTTCACTAGCAGCAAGCTGGACACAGCAGATACATGGAAGGAGAGCGTTCGGTTGTGCTCCCATGTTTCGGCTCACACTGCATTTGCGTACTGAAGCTTATCTGAATCTATGGTTGACTGTGAATGGAGGTGTTTGCAGAGTAATGCCAAATAAAAGGAGGAATTTAGACTGGATAGGAGAAATTCTTTGCAATGAGGGTAATGAGACACTGGAACAGGTTGCTTGGGGTGACTGGATGCCCCCTCCCCAGGCGGTGTTGAATGCCAGGCTGGATGAGGTCCTGAGCAACCTGCTCTAGCAGGAGGTATTCCTGCCCATGGCAGGGCAGTTGGAACTGGAGCTTCAAGGTCCCTTCCAACCCAAACCATTCCGTGAATCTATGAATTTATTATCCTGTGATATGTATCCATTTTTCCAAACAAAACGATCTGACGGGAAGTTTTCTGCTCAAAGGCAGGATTGAAGCTACATTGGGCATACCTCAACCTGTTGTTTGCTGGTCCTGTGAAGTGTAACTTTCATTGGCTGAATCCAGACAGACACGTAGAGCTCAGTCTTAAAATAATCCTGTTTTAATAACAATCTCATTTCAAGGCTGACTGGGGAAGGTATAATCAACAGTCACACTATGTAGTCTCTTGCCCCTTTAGGAGCTCCTGCTAGGCTTTGATCCTAGCAGCTAGTAATGTACTGCTCAGCATGTGACAGCAGCTAAAAGATCCGGAGTCAATGTTGTTTTTTTCACTGATTTAGACATAATTTCATAATTTTCTTTTGAATCTCACTGAACACAAGTACCCTAAAATATTTGAAGAATGTTCTGTGAACCTGTCCCACTGAGGTCTAGTTGTGACAGAAGAAAATCACTAGGCAAAATAATTTCATTTCCTTTAGATCTTTCTGTGATTGGGAACAGGTTATTTGTTAGAGGAGAAATTCTGCCAAGGTCCAATAGCATTTTGAAATCACATCAGATAAAGAATGTCACTGGTCAATCTGTTGTCCCTGAAATGGAACAAAAAGGTTCTGTCTCTCCCTATGAATAGAATTGGTGTGAAAAATCCTCCAAGATCATTGAGTTCAACTGTCAACCTAACACCACCGTGAACATTAAATCATGTCCCGTAGTGCCATGACCACACAGTTCTTGAACACCTCCAGGGACAGTGGCTCCACCACTTCCATGGACAGCCTGCTCCAAAGCCTGAACACTCCTTCAGGAAATAATCCAGACTAATCTTCCCCTGGCACAATTTCAGGCTATTTCCTCTTGTCCTATCACACGATACTAGAGAAGAAGAGGCTGACCCCCACCTCACTCCAGTCTGCTTTCAGAGAGCTGTAGAGAGCAAAATCTCACATCAGTCTCTTTTTCTCCAGACTAAACAGCCCCAGTTCCCTCAGTTGCTCCTCACCAGACTTGTTCTCCAGACCCTTCACCAGTTTTGTTGCTCCAGCATCTCTATGTACTTCCTGTAGTGAGAGGCCCAACAATTAAACCAATATTCAAGGTGCAAATTCACCATTGCTAAGTACAGGAGCATGATCCCTTCCCTGTTCCTGCTGGTCACACTATTGATGATCCAGGCCAGGATGCTCTCCTTCCTCTTGGCCACCTGCTGGCTCGTGTTCAGATGGCTGTCAATCAGCACTCTGAGGTCCTTCTCTGCTGGGCAACTTTCCAGCCACTCTGCCCCAAGCCTCTAGCATTCATTGGGTTGTTGTGACCCAAGTGCAGGACCCAGCATTTTTCAACCTCATACAACTGGCCTTAGCCCATTGATGCAGCCTGGTCATATCCCTCTGCAGAGCCTTCCTACTTTCAAGCAGATCAACACATCCACTCAAGTTGGTGTGGTCTGCAAGCATACTGTGGGTGTGCTCAACTTCTTTGTCCAGATCATTGATACAGATAGTAAAGAGAACTGGCCCCAGTAGTGAGCCTCAGGAAGCACTACTAGTGACTGTCTGCCATCTGTAGTTACCTCTGTTCACCACCACAAACAGCTCTATAGGGGAATTAGTCAGCAACTAGCACTTTCCTAATAACTCTACTGCCCTGTGACAGCTAGACTGGAACTGAATTATGCCCACTGAAATACATCCTATATCTTGTTTCCCCCAAAAGTCAGTCCTATACCTCAGGCTAATTCATAGAATCATAGAATCAACCAGGTTGGAAGAGACCTCAGAGATCATCCAGTCCAACCTAGCACCTAGCCCTATCCAGTCATCTAGACCATGGCACTAAGTGCCTCATCCAGTCTTTTCTTCAACACCACCAGGGACAGTGACTCCACCACCTCCCTGGGCAGCCCATTCCAATGGCAATTGTGGAAATAGGTTCCACATGCAAAGCAGTGTATCACAGGCATCTTTTTCTCACATGGCTTTTTATTGCTTTTTAGACTAGTCACTGTTACCTACTCAACAGTGTAACTCTTCCCATGGCAGAAACCTTATTTTTGGAAATTCCTTACACCCCAGAAAAGAAGTCTGCAAAACATTCTCCCTAGTATCATGTGATAGAACAAAAGGAAATGGCCTGAAATTGTGCCAGAGGAGGTTTAGATTGGATAGTAGGAAAAATTTCTTTGCTGAAAGAGTAATCAGGCATTGGAGCAGGCTGCCCAGGGAGGTGGTGGAGTCACTGTCCCTGGAGGTGTTCACGAAACACATGTCCATGGCACTCTAGGACACAGTTTAATGTCCACAGTGGTGTTAGGCTGAAGGATGGACTTGATGATCTTAAAGATCTCTTTCAACTAAAACAAGTCTATGTTTCTAAGTGGCTATGCTGTCCCAGTGGCTTTTTTTGTTAACCTATAAAATCTGCTCATCAATCAAATACGTCCAAGTTCTTTTTTCACTTCCTCAGCTTTTAGACATATTGCATTGACAGTCATTTGTTGTTTGTTCAGGGTGTTTTTTTTCTTCTCAAGTCACACAGTTTGTGCGTGGGTGTGAGGGTGAAAGAGAAAATGCAAACCACATGGCAGACATTAGTCACTTTATGTCATTGTGCATTAGAAGATATTCAGGCCTGGCTTGTAAATATGTTGTGCTGTGCTCCATAGACTGGAGCCACAGAATCACAGAATGGGAGGGCTTGTAAGGGAACTATGGAGATCACCCAGGACCACCCCCTCGCCAAGGAAAGATTACCTGGTGCAGGTCACATGGAAACACATCCTGGTGGGTTTGGAATGTCTCCAGAGACTCCACCACCTCTCTGGGCAGTCTGTTCAAGTGATCCAGGAACCTTAAATTACAGAAGTTCCTCATCATCTTTAGATGTAACTCCTTATGTCCACGTTTGTGCCTGTTACTCTTGTCACCAGGCACTGTTGAGAAAAGGCTGGTCCCATCTTCCTGACACCCACCTTTAAGTATTGATAGGCATTAATGAGATCCCCCCTCAGTCTTCTCTTTTCCAGACCAAAAAAGATCCAGTTCTCACAGTCTTATCTCGTAAGAGAGGTGTTCTAGTCCCCTAATCATCTTTGTCAGTGCTGCAGCTGCTGTTGTGATAGTTGAGTTACTATCTTAGGTCTGTGTCTTTCCTTCTTTTTGTCTGAGCATGTCCTGTATGTCACAGCACAGACTACCGTGGTTGAAATACATAAGCCCCAAGCTTTCAAGCAGCTGGTAGGAATCCTGGTAGGTAGCATCAGCACTTAAGCAGCATTTTCTTTAATTCTTTGGGCACAGGGAGCAAAAATAAGAGGAGGTCAGTAGAATTAAGGTCAGACAGACAGGTTGCACGTATAAACACTCCCACACAGGGAATGCAAGGGGAAAAAAGCAACAAAGAGATCAGGATCCTGGCCACAGAATCATAGAATGAGTTGGGTTTGAAGGGACCTTAAAGGTCATCTAGTTCCAACACCCCTGCCATGGACAGGCACACCTTACACTTGACCAGGTTGTTCAAAGTCATGTCTAACCTGGCCTTGAACACCTTGAACATTTCCAGTCCTTCAGTTACAAAAATAATTACTTCTGAGCCCGAACACAAAAGGGGAGCAAATCTTTGCTGAGGACATTGCCTTGTGGCACTGTCGCTGATGGTGCAGGTTTCAAGTGGTGTTAATTCCAGTGGAATTATGTCATCAGTTCTGCAGCTGAACGACTGACCCACTTGAAGCCCTTCTGCACAGAGTAACTGCCCTTGGAACTCTCTCTTCTAGCTACCTCTTCTGATACATTGTAGACACTTCCCTGATGCTGCACAACCCTCAGAGCTAGCATCTGCAGCTGATGGAGTGCTTATCCGGGGATTAATGTACAGATGGATACAGATCAGTCAGTCATAGAATCAACCAGGTTGGAAGAGACCTCCAACATCATCCAGTCCAACCTAGCACCCAGCCCTAGCCAGTCAACTAGACCATGGCACTAAGTGCCTCATCCAGGCTTTGCTTGAACACCTCCAGGGATGGTGACTCCACCACCTCCCTGGGCAGCCCATTCCAATGCCAATCACTCTCTCTGGCAACAACTTCCTCCTAACATCCAGCCTGTACCTCCCCTGGCACAACTTGAGACTGTATCCCCTTGTTCTGTTGCTGGTTGCCTGGCAGAAGAGGCCACCCCCACCCGGCTACAACCTCCCTTCAGGTAGTTGTAGACAGCAATGAGGTCACCCCTGAGCCTCCTTTTCTCCAGGCTGCACACCCCCAGCTCCCTCAGCCTCTCCTTATAGGATTTGTGCTCCAGGCCCCTCACCAGCCTTGTTGCCCTTCTCTGGACACATTCCAGTATCTCAACATCTCTCTTGAATTGAGGAGCCCAGAACTGGACACAGCACTCAAGGTGTGGCCTGACCAGTGCTGAGTACAGGGCAGAATAACCTCCCTTGTCCTACTGGCCACACTGTTCCTGATGCAGGCCAGGATGCCATTGGCTCTCCTGCCCACCTGGGCACACTGCTGGCTCATCTTCAGCCTACTATCTATCAGTACCCCCAGGTCCCTTTCTTCCTGGCTGCTCTCCAGCCACTCAGTCCCCAGCCTGTAGTGCTGCTTGGAGTTGTTGTGGCCAAAGTGCAGAACCCTGCACCAGGCCTTGTTCAATCTCATCCCATTGGCCTCTGCCCACCCATCCAGCCTGTCCAGGTCCCTCTGCAGGGCTCTCCTACCTTCCAACAGATCAACACCTGCTCCTAGCTTGGTGTCATCTGCAAACTTACTGATGCTGGACTCAATCCCCTCATCCAGGTCATCAATAAAGATATTGAACAGGACTGGGCCCAGCACTGATCCTTGGGGAACACCACCAATGACAGCTGCCAACTGGATGTGGCACCATTCACCACCACTCTCTGAGCTCTGCCATCCAGCCTGTTCTTGATCCAGCACAGAGTGAATCTGTCCAAACCATGAGCTGCCAGCTTGGCCAGGAGCTTCTTGTGGCAGACAGTGTCAAAGGCTTTGCTGAAGTCCAGGTAGACTACATCCACAGCCTGCCCCACATTCACCAGGCAGGTAACCTGATCATAAAAGGAGATCAGGTTGGTGAGGCAGCTCTACAAATTACCTTTTGCCTCCTTGTGTGGTGTGCACACCTGTGAACTGTTGGTAGGACTCCTGTATGCCATGTAGGAATGCCACTCAGATTATAAAGTTCCCTTTCCTGTACACACCTCTTCTGCACTCATATTGTTTAGGAGAGAAGAATAAGGAGAACTGAAACAAATTCTGTTGGATTGCATCCACAATGTTCTCATTAAAGGGAACAATAAATAAATGGCAGTCACGAGCACAAGTACAGGCTGGATGAAGAGTGGCTTCAGATTACTCTTGGAGAAAAGGATTTAGTGGCATCAATTGATGAAAAACTCAACATGAGCCAGCAGTGTGTGCTGGCAGCCCAGAAGGCAACAACGTCCTGGGCTGCATCAAAGGAAGTGTGACCAGCAGGACAAAGGAGGTGATTCTGCACCTCTGCTCTTGTAAGACCCCACCTGGAGTTCTGTGTCCAGTTCTGGGGCTACCAGCACGAAAAAGACATTGAACTGCTGGAGCAGATCCAGAGGAGGGCCACAGAGATGGTCAGAGGGCTGGAGCACCTCCCCTGTGAGGACAGGCTACATGAATTAGATCTGTTCGGCCTGGAGATAAGAAACCTCCAGAGAGACCTTATATCTCTTGGTACTCAAAGGTGGCCTACAAGAAAGCTGTTGAGAGACTTTTTACAAGGGCTTGGAGTGATAGAATGAGGGGCAATGGCATTAAGTTGAAGCAGGGTGGATTTAGACTGGATATTAGGAATAAATTCTTCACAGTGAGGGTGGTGAAACACTACAACAGGCTGCCCAGGGAGCCTGTGGTTGTCCCCTCCTTCAAGATATTCAAGGACAGGTAGGACAGGGCCTTGAGAAACCTGGTGTAGTGGGAGGTATCTTTGTCTATGGGGGGTGGGTGTGTTTGTAGATGACCTTTAAGGTCTTTTCCAACCTAAACCATTCTATGATTCTGTGATTCATTCTGAGAACAATGACCCCTGTTCTGTCAACATCTTCATCCTTTGCGCACAAATGGCATGGATAGAGTGCTGCACTGGCAGTGTTTTACCAAATGTTGCACCACTTATTTTTCTGCTGCTTTGCTTTTGTGCTTACTTTTCACTGAAGCATTGTGTTGATGTCTTGTGTTAAAACTGGCCAGCTGAGAATCTCGGCTTTCAGGGTAATTCCTCATATTTCTGTTGGGCAGGGACACCTTTCACTACACCAGGTTGCTCAGTGTGATGGTTTGGGTGTTACCCACCCTTTCCCCACTTAGGAAATCACTCAGGCTAGACTCAGCCAGCTCTAGAAATTGAATGAAGCTTATAGTTACAGCTTAGCACAATGTACAAGCAGATATTTACAGTATATACAGTTATAGACAGAAATAGACAAGGGAAAAGGTAATACAGAAACACAACTCCCCTCCCAGAAACCTGAGTCCCCAGGAGGGACCTCCAACCATCCTTCCACCTTCTCTTATTCCCCTACCTTACCCTAGACATTGCCTTGTGCCCCAAGGAAGAATGGAGGTCGGCCAGGGGGGTTAGGAAGCAAAGTGGATTAATCAGAGAGATGGAGGGTGAGGTTAGAAAAAGAAATGCAGCTCATAGCCCAGACAAAGGGAAACTCCCTTATCTATGTTTGGATTCTTGTTCTTATACATCTCAGCAAGCCTATGAGTGAAGTAGGCATCACCATCGTTTCTCTTTCACAGCCTGTGATCTAATCCTTCTCACCAAAACATTCTAGCTAGCTTCAAACTAGCACACTCAGAGCCTCACCCAGCCTAGTCTTAAACAATTTCAGGGCTGAGGCATTGTAATGGTTTAAATCAGAACAAAAATGGGTCAAATCAAAGCAGCAGATTAACCTCTGTATTTTCCCAATACTGAAATGCAGGAAAAGCAACACACAAAAACTCAGAATTGAGACCAAAAAGAATAAGCGAGATAAGAATAGAGTTTACTGAGCAAAATCAGATAAACATGGTAGAGAATGCAAAATTACCTCAGCCTATTTGCAGAAAAAGCAAGGCCCAACACAGCAGAAAGCAAAAACAAGCGAGCCAAAATCCCAAGGCAAAATGCTACTGCCCCCATCCCTCCTTGTCCTGCTGCCAGCCCAGTGGAAAAGGCAACACCCCAAACCTCAAAACTCAGCTGCAGCAACTGGAACAGGAACCCCTCATGCTGCAACCTGAACTTCAAGCCACATAATACTTTGCTCCAGCCATCACTTTCACTTTTGAAGGTGGCATGACTGCAGCATGGTACGAATTGCAGCAGATTCAACTCAATCCATGACTCAATCCATCCAAAACCAATCTAAGCAACGAGTTCCAGTGTCCCACCACCCTCACTATAAAGAACTTCTCCACAATAGTCAGTCTAAATCTACCCTGGTTTGGTTTGAATCCCTTCCCTTTCATACTATCACTACAAACCTATCACTGAAATCTCCCTCTGTACCTTTCTTGTAGTCCTTTTCAGGTACTGGAAGGGTCTCCCCAGACCCTTCTTCTTCCTAGGCTGAACAGCCCTAACCCTCTCAGCCTGTCCTCACAGGATAAGCACTCCAACCCTCTGATCATCTTTGTGGCCTTTCTCTGGACCCTCTTCACAGTTCCTTCTTGTCTTGAAGGCTCCAGAGCTGTAACATATGGAAGCTGCATGTGCTGTTATATGGACTGTTTGATCACAACAGAAAGATGGTCCCTACCCAGAAATCACTGTTCTGTGTTTGCCCAGCACTTCACGAAAGTGTCACCCCTAAATTGACTGTGGATAGTAAAGGTTAGAAGTACATGGATACAAATCACAACCTATTTATCACTGAGTGACTTGGGGATCAAAAAACATGGGAAATTGTGAGTGATGATAACAACTTTAGAGGACTTATCGCAGCCAATTTTGTTCTATGCATTTTAAATTCTAGTGTGGTGATGTTAACTCTAGAGCATTGCCAAGGTGGAGCTGGGAATGTGCCATTAAGCATTGATTTTCCCAGTATCTTGCAATTACAGCAACATCTGTGCTAAATAACTTTTACTGATTGTGAAGAGTTCATGGTCAATGCATCTCACTCAAAAGTCTCCTTTCCCTCTCTGTGCAGGAGGCTATTCTGTGAGACAGGTGTGCTGTCTTTGTAGATATCATGACTTTCATAGCTGTGTCAGTCTGGTATGCTCAGGTCTCTTAAAATGCTTTCTTGTCTATAAGATTCATAAGAATTTGATAAGTCATTACCTTCATAAGACCTGGTAGGCTGGAATGATGGGTTGAGGTCATTTGTACGAGGCTTAACAAAGCCAAGTGATGGGCACTGCACGTAGATCACAACAGCTCCATGAATTTTCCAGGCTTGGGGAAGAGTGGCTTGAAAGCTGCCCAGTGGAGGGCATGGGGATGTTGATTTATTGCTGGCTAAACATCATTCAGTGTGTGCTCAGGTGGCCAAGAATGTCACCAGCATCCTTGCCTGGATCAGAGATAGTGTGGCCAGCGTAAGTAGCGAACTGACTGTGCCTCTGAACTTTGGAGATCTTATAGTTGCCCTCCAATATCTGAAGGGAAGGCTGGAGAGGGACTAAGGTAAGGTTATCTATCAATACAAGAAGGGAGAATGGGGCAAGGGAGAGTAGGTTTATACAGGACCCTAGTAGGAAGTTCTTCAATATGAGGGTGCTAGGACTCTGGAATAGGCTGCCCAGGGTGGTTGCAGATACCTCCTTCATGGAGGGGGGGTTAAGGCTAGGTTGGATGAGGCCTTGAACAGCCAAGTCTACTTGAGAGGCATCCCTGCCCATGGTGGGAAGGTTGGAGTAGATGATCTCTAAGGTCCCACTCCTGTTTCTTTTGTAGGCCCTCTTCCAATATTGAACTGCAGCTATAAGGTCTCCCCAGGTCCTTCTCTTCTCTGAGCTTTGGGTCAATGAATGACCCCAACTCTCTCAACTTGTCCTCATAGTAGAGGTGTTCCAGTCCTGATTGTCTTTTTTGCCCTCCTTTTGACCCACTCCAGGAGGTCCATGTCCTTCTTGTGTTGAGAATTATAGAGCTGTCCCCAGACGAGGTCTCACCAGAGCAGAGCAAAGTGGCAGAATCATCTCTCTCCTGGCCATGCTTCTTCTGATGGAGCCCAGGATACCATTTTCCTTCTGGACTGCAGGTGCACATTGCTGACTCATATAGTTTTTGTTCACCAATACCTCCACATCCTTTTCTGCAGGGCTGCTAGAACTAGTGTTCTTTAAAGATGTCTGGAATGCTTATTTTACTTACTGCTTATATTTGCAAAACCTTACCTGCATATTGCATTTCTAGATCTAAAAGAATAAGCTACTTGGGGAACATTTTGCCTTACCTTCATTATGTGCAACGCCAAAAATCATCCAGAATTCTCTGTAGTACTTTGTTATTCTCTAGTTGTTAAGCTCTACTGAGGAAGCAACCTTTGTGAAGTGTCTCAGTAAAAGCAGAAGAGAAAACCCAGAGGGTGAGCCTGTCCCTCTCAAATTCAGACTTCTTGAGTTTTCACAGAAGACAAAGACAGATAAAGCCCTGACACATTCAAAGGCATTGACTCCCTTTTCTCTGTATTCTGATTGAAGAGGTTATCTCAAATGGAGATAGTTTTGTACTTTGTCTCAAAACACATTCTATTCTGTGAAGGTGATGAGACACTGGAAAGGGTTGCCTAGAGAAGTTGTGGGTGCCTCATCCCTGGAAGTGTTTAAGACCAGGTTGGATGAGGCTTCGAGCAACCTAGTCTAGTAGGAAGCATCCCTGGCCATGGCAGGGTGGGCAGAACTAGATGATCATTAAAGTCCCCTACAACTCAAGTTATTCTAGAGCAGGATTTAGGATGGATATTATGAGCCAATTCTTTGCTATGAAGTTAGTGAAACACTGGAACAGATTGCCCAGATAGGTGGTGGAGACATCCAGTGTCAAGCTTGATGGGGCCCTAAGCAACCTGATCTAAAGATGCCCCTGATCACTGGAGGGGGGGTGGATAAGATGGTATTTGAAGATCTCTTCCAACTCAGTGCATTCTGTGACTCTGTGTTTTATTCATCCAATTTCATCTCAGTCATGCAACAGATTAGTTTCTTTCCCAAATCATTCTTTGTTCTGTGGCATATTTCTAGGCAGTTGTCCCTTCCCATGTTCCCACCTGCTGGTGCTTTCTAGTTAGCCCTTTGTTTGAGGTCTGCTGTTGGTTCTGCAGAGCTCTGATAATATGTGTTTGGGAAACCTGCCTCACAGTTAATCAAAAAATTCCATGAACAGCAACCATACCTCCCACTGTCATGGTTGGTTTTGTATGTACAGCATACCCATGGACTTCCTTTGCCAGAAGTATTTACCAGGATTGTTATACCTCTTTGTCTTAGCTTATCTAAACAATGAAAATGCAAGAAGAACAAAAAAAAATCAAAACAATGGTTAAAAATCCAAAATTTTTTTAAAAGGCTCTTTTTCATTTAAAGAAATATTCCTCCCTTGAGGCTGAACTTTGGGGGTTACATATTACAGATGCCTGGTGGAAAGGCAAAAAGAAGCAAGCTGTACACTGCTGGTTCATGTATTGACAACAAAAGTGGGAGAGAAATTCTGAAAGTAGGAATTTTATTATTGATGACAGGAGTATTGAAAGAGCACAGCTGGGCTTTGGGATCACGTTGCAGAGATCTAAATTACTGTATAGATTATGAAGCAGTGGAGACTCAGCTGCTACCTCTTATTTTGCATTTCCTGATGCATTTATGTATTGATACAGCTTTTTCCTTCCCCATCCACCCATAATTCTATCCATTTTATTTCATAGAATTATAAAACAACTTGAGGTGGGAGGGACCTTAAAGATCATCTAGTTACAACATCCCTGTCATGGGCAGGGAGACACCTTCTAGACAGCTAGCCCTGATTGCTCAAGGCCTTGTCCAACCTGGCTTTGAACACTTGGTATTAGAGATGATGAGAAAACAAAGAACTGAGGATGGGGGTTAATGGCAACACCCATGTGTCAAGCTTCTCAGGAGAAATCTGTGGACATAGTTGAGGTGCTGGAACGTGTCCAGAGAAGGGCAACAAAGCTGGTGAGGGCCCTGGAGCACAAACCCTATGAGGAGAGGCTGAGGGAGGTGGGGTTGTTTAGCCTGCAGAAGAGGAGGCTCAGGGGGGACCTCATTGCTGTCTACAAATACCTGAAGGGAGGTTGTAGCCAGGTGGGGGATTGGTCTCTTCTCCCAGACAACCAGCAACAGAACAAGGGGACACAGTCTCAAGTTGTGCCAGGGGAAGTATAGGCTGGATGTCAGGAGGAAGTTGTTGCCAGAGAGAGTGATTGGCATTGGAATGGGCTGCCCAGGGAGGTGGTGGAGTCACCATCCCTGGAGGTGTTCATGAAAACACTGGATGAGGCACTTAGTGCCATGGTCTAGTTGACTGGCTAGGGCTGGGTGCTAGGTTGGACTGGATGATCTTGGAGGTCTCTTCCAACCTGGTTGATTCTGTGATTCTGTGACATCTTCACCATGAAGATTCTTTGCAAAGTTGTTTGCCAGTATTGCAGACTACTCCAGCAGAGGATATTGAGGAGAGGAAGTGAATAATGGAATTATAGAATTACAGAATAGTAGACATCAGAAGAGATATCTAGAGATCATCCAGTCCAACACTCCTGCCAAAATAGGATCACCTAGAGCAAGCCACTCAGGAATGTGTCCAGTCTGGTTTGGAAAGTCCCCAGAGAAGGGGACTCCACAACTTGCCTATTCTAGTGGTATGGTACCCTCATGGCAACAGTGTTTTCTCACATTGAGATGGAACTTCTTCTGTTCTAGTTTGTGTCCACTGCTTTTCATCCCATCACTGAGCACCAGAGAAAAGAGACTAACCTCTTTTTTTTCTTTGATACTCACCCCAGGCCCCCCAGCTTTTCCTCATCAGATGTGCATTCCAGTTCCTTCATGATCCTTGCAGCCCTTCAATGGATTCTCTGTAGTAGCTCCCTGTCCTCTTGGACTGGGGAGCCCAGAAATTGACAAAATACTGCAGATGAGGTCTCCCAGGGCAGAGTAGAGAGGGAAGAGAACCTCTCTCAACCTGCTGACCAGATTCTTCCTAATACACCCCAGAACATCATTGGCTTTCTTACCCACAAGAGCACACATCCCATGAATAAATTATTGTCCACCAACACTCCAAAGTCCTTCTCCATGGAACTGCTGCCCAACAGGTTATCCCCTAACCTGTACTGGTGCATTGTGTTGCTTCTCCCTAAGTGTAGGGAGAATCACTCATAGGAAAAATAATTTGACATGTGCTTTTTAGTTTTAATTTACAACAGCCTTCAATTTTAGGTGCCTATCTAATTTTCCTTGGATTGAACTTGACATACTCATTCTTTGTAAAGGCTAGTGTGTAGGCTTTTGATTTCAAGTTTAGCTCTTGTTGAGGGTTTTTCAGAACATATGTCCTTTCACACCCACATTTCTGTGACTCAAAGACAGCTAAGCATATTTTTCAAGCAAGTAAGAGTTTACTCATGTGTTGTGGGCATTTATCTGCTTTTGAAGCCTGTTCTGCGTTGGAAAGGAGAATATTGTTTAACTGACACTTTGGTTTCTTGTTGAAAGTTAAGAAGTAGACCAGTACAGGCACAAAGACTTGCAAGGTTAAATCCATCTTACCCCACCTGAAAACCTGTTTCTGAACCATTTTGTCAATCTGAGTTTACCAATTCATTTGTTTCTTATGATCTTTATATATTAACAGCAGCATAAAAAAATGACATTTTGGGTATTTTACTGAAGAGCTCTAAGCTCTTTTATGCTTTTCACTTCTTAGCCTTTATGTGTAGGGGGTTTGTTGATTTTTAATTACAATCTGGGTTTAATTTCAGCATCAGACTGTTTCCAAATGATTTCCTTAGAAGTGGATTCCTGGGACCACTCTTTAAGGCTGTTTAAAAAAAAACAGTGGCTTTTCTGAGCTGCAAGTTGGTTTTGTAGCTTAGATCTTTGCCCACACCAGTTTCTGGGAGGAGGAAACTCCACCGTGCTGGTCCTGCAGTTTGAAATGGGAGGGTGAATGCCCTGTGAGTCTAGACAGTGCAGTCCTTTGTTCACCAGCTTCTCCTAATTCTCTTTTTCACTGTTGTTGTTTTTACAAAGCTTCTAAAATCAGACTAACATTCAGAGAGATTTTTGGTAGATAGATTGAGTCAAATGGTAGAAATGTTTGGGTTGGAATTGACTCTGGCCAGCAGAAAGCCAATGGCATCCTGGCCTGCATCAGCAACAGTGTGGCCAGTAGGACAAGGGAGGTTATTCGTCCGCTGTGCTCAGCACTGGTCAGGCCACACCTTGAGTCCTGTGTCCAGTTCTGGGCCCCTCAATTCAAGAGAGATGTTGAGGTGCTGAAACGTGTCCAGAGAAGGGCAACAAAGCTGGTGAGGGGCCTGGAACACAAACCCTATGAGGAGAGGCTGAGGGAGCTGGGGGTGTTTAGCCTGGAGAAGAGGAGGCTAAGGGCAGACCTCATTGCTGTCTACAAATACCTGAAGGGAGGCTGTAGCCAGGTGGGGGTTGGCCTCTTCTCCCAGGCAACCAGCAACAGAACAAGGGGACACAGTCTCAAGTTGTGCCAGGGGAAGCATAGGCTGGATGTTAGGAGGAAGTTCTTGCCAGAGAGAGTGATTGGCATTGGAATGGGCTGCCTAGGGAGGTGGTGAAGTCACCATCCCTGGAGGTGTTCATGAAAACACTGTATGAGGCATTTAGTGCCATGGTCTAGTTGACTGGATGGGGCTGGGGGATAGCTTGGACGGGATGATCTCTGAGGTCTCTTCCAACCTGGTTGATTCTATGAACTAAAGATCATCTAGTTCCAGCCATCACTGCCACAGACACGGACACTTCCTACTAGACCAGACTGCTCAAAGTCCTGTCCAATTTGACCTTGAGCATCTCCAGGGAGGGAGCATCTACAGATTCCCTGGGCAACTGGTTCCAGTATCTCACCACCCTCACTATAGAGAATTTCTTTCTATTGCCTGCTGCTAAAAAAAATCTTCCACAGCTTGACTGCCCACAGCTGCTGTGTGTAGATGGGCATAAGATGGGCATCCTTGAACATGGCCATTCCTGAAAGTCTTATAAAATCACAGAGTCACAGAAAGTGCTGGGTTCAGAGGGGCCTTGTTCAATCCCCCTGCAGAAAGCAGGGACATCTTTAATTAGATCAATCTGTGCAGGGCTGTGTCAAGTTTGACCCTGAGTGTCTCAGGGACAGAGCTTCCACTACATGTCTGGGCAACCTCTTTCAGTATTTCACTGCTCTCTTTGCAAAGAACATCCTTCTAATGTCCAGCTTAAATCTACCCTGCTCTAGTTTCAAACCATTGCCTCATGTCCTGTCCCTACAAGCCCCTCTAGAGAGTCCATTCTCACTCTCTACAGCTACCTAAAAGGAGGTTGTAAAGAGGTGTGTGTTGGTCTTTTTTCACAAGCCTCAACTAATAGGACAAATGGAAATGGCATCAAGTTACCACAGGGGAGGCTCAGGTTGGACATTAGGAAGACCTCCTATATCCAAAGGTTTCACAAAGACTGGGAGAGGCTGCACAGGGAAATGATGGAATTGTTGTCCCTGGGTGTATTTAAAAGCCATCTAGACAGGGTGCTCAAGGATATGATGTAGTAGTGGCCCTGACAGAGTTAGATAATGGCTGGACTTGATGATCTTGAGGTCTCTCTCTGCCATAGTGATTCTGTGATGGCAGTACTGCCGTGCTGATCCACTAGTATACCACCCTCCTCAACTGGAAGGGCCACCTCCAGATCCTTAGAATCCAAAAGAGTGATTGTCAGGGGGTTTGGTAGGATCTGTAGGGATAGATTTTTAGGAAACCTGTCCAGGAGAACATTTTTTAACATGCAAGGATAAATGTTTGGTGACTGCTAACTTGGAGCTGAACTGTTGGGGCACCAAACTTATCAAGGACGATTGATAAATGCAATGTCCATGCTGAGAGTGGGGAATGCATTGAATGCATCTTAACCCTTCAGAAGAATAGAGGTGATTTAAAAACTCCACTAGGGCCATGGATAAAGATCCTTTGGCTCAAGAGGACACAGGCTCAGGCTGTGCCAGGGGAAATTTAAGCTCGAGGTGAGGAGAAAGTTCTTCACTGAGAGAGTCATTGGACACTGGAATGGGCTGCCTGGGGAGGTGGTGGAGTCGCCGTCCCTGGGGCTGTTCAAGGCAAGGTTGGACGTGGCACTTGGTGCCATGGTCTAGCCTTGAGCTCTGTGGTAAAGGGTTGGACTTGATGATCTGTGAGGTCTCTTCCAACCCTGATAATACTGTGATAATCTCCTGGTGTCTGGAGAGCAAGACTTATAAGGAGCAGCTGAAGGAACTGGATTTGTTTAGTCTGGAGAGAAGGAAGCTGAGGGGAGACCTCATCGCTCTCTAAAACTCCCCAAAAGAAGATTGGAATGAGGTGGGGGTCAATCTCTTCTTCAATGGAATGTGAGGGAATGGCCTGAAAGAGTGCCAGGGGAGGTTTAGGTTGGATACTGGGAGGAATTTCTTTGCTGAAAGAGTGGTCAGACATTGGAACAAGTGGTCCAGGAAGGTGGTGCAATCACTATCCTTGGAAGTGTGCAAGAAATTAATAAACGTGGCACTTCAGGGCATAGTGTAATGGCCTGTTCATGTTGGGTCAGCTGTTGGACTCGATCTTAAAGGATATTTCCACACAAAACAATGCCATGATTCTGTAGGCAGACCTAACTGCTCATTGCTCAGCAGCAATGGGCACTTGAAATATGCTAGAAAGGAGCAGAATACCTCCCCAAAACAATCCTATGATTCTATGACATTCTCCAAACGGACATGAACAATTTTGCCTGAAGCAAGGCTGCTTCCATTTTCTTTCTGCAGCACCTAGCACAGCTTGGCAGCTGTACAGGTGAAAGATTAGTGCAATCTAATTAACTCCTTTAAAACTTCTGATCTATAAGGCTGCCAATTCTTTTACCTCCTGCACCTTCCCTGTGAAAGTAAGATGTGACTGCAAGCAGAACATGCTTTCAGAAATGCTGAGGCTAATAACGTCCACCCTCCAGCATCACTCCTGTTAAATTATGCTGTCATTCCAGTGTAGTCACACTGATATCACTCTGCTTCATCATAAGGAGACCCATTTGTTATGAGCAAATCTGTCTCCTGTACACCCCAATTATTTTACATAGGATGGATTGGAAGCAGGTCCCATAATTATATCCTAGTCAACCAGTCAAGCCTATAAACAAAATCTTTCACTGCTCTTATTACCTATTTCCCTTCCATCTATTACTCTTTGAATGTTTATGGGAATTGTATGTGTGTGTGTGTATTTTAATCCATCAGCAGCTGTACATTTTCCAAGTCCAAATGCCCTAAACCTGGGGTTATTTTTCAGAAGGTTTCCAAATGTCCCACCTGTTTTCTCCTCCTGACAGCCAGAGCAAAAGAAATCACAGTTAAAGGCTGCAGAAATTACACTGCCAATTAACAGTGCTCTGGAAACTTGCCTTTTTTTTTTTTCCTTTCTGCTATTGCTGTGGATAAAGAAGTCCAGTGGTGAAATTCCAAGCTCAGCAATTCTTGTTTATTCCTCTCACACTCTTGTCTGTCTTAATACTCAGTTTTGCTCTCTTAAAATAGCAGATTAATTCTACAGGATCAATGCCAGCCATGTCAATATAAGGTCTGGTAGTTTTTCTGCTAAGTCTTCTCCCTTAGTGTTTTGGTTGGTTTTGTTTTTTTGGGAGGGACTTGGATGTCAAGGGGTGGGCTTTTTTTTTGCTTGTTTGTTTGTTTGGGTTTTTTGTTGTGGTTTTGTTTTCTTGTTTGATGAGGATTTTTAATTTGATTGGTTTGGTTTGGTTTTCCCAGACATTGCTGCTATTAAAGGAAATATTAGCTTCCCAGAGATGCCCTGGCTCTAGGCCGTGAGCAAGTTGTGTTCTTGCCCATGGCAGGGTGGTTGGAAGCAGATGCTCTTTAGAATCCCTTCCAACTAAAACTATTCTATGAATCTCTGATTCTATGAATCCTTGATAAAACAAAATGAAAGTGAGCTTCCTATCTCAGCTAGTGCAAACCCTTAAGCAGAAGTTAGTAAGGCACAAGGATAGGAAATTACATTTTGCAAGTCCCATTTTTCAGCTCAAATTCATTAAAAAAAAAAAGAAAAGCAGTGTTTGGCACTTACACTGGTGGATTAAATCAATGTTTCAGCATTGAATGTTCTTGTTCTCAGAAAAGCATTTTCCCATTAACATTTTGTGCTAGGTTGAGACTAGCTGGAATGTTTTGGTGAGAAGAATTAGGTTATAGGCTGTGAAAAGGAAACGATGGTGACGTCTACTTCATTCATAGGCTTGCTGAGATGTATAAAAACAAGAACACAAAGCATAGATAACACAGTTATAGTGGCTCTATGTTGCAGCTGGTGCCTGTATTTTTCTCCCTAAGCTGCTTTTCTGTGTAACTAATCCTTCTGCTTTCTAATCCTTCTGGCCCATCCTCCAAACTCACCTTGCACATAAGGCAAAGTCTGGGATAAGGTAGAAGGGTGGAAAGGAGGTGGAAGGGTGGTTGGGAGCCCTTCCTGGGGACTGTCGTTTCTGCAAGATGTGGTTTTTGTATCACTTTTAACTTGTATATTTCTGTATATAGCTTTATATATTGAAACTATCTGCTTGTATATAGTGCCAAGCTGTAAATCATAGAATCAACCAGGTTGGAAGAGATTTCCAAGATCATCCAGTCCAACCTAGCACCCAGCCCTAGCCAGTCATCTAGATCATGGCACTAAGTGCCTCAGACAGTCTCTTTCTGAACACCTCCAGGGATGGTGACTTCACCACCTCCCTGGGCAACCCATTCCAATGCTAATAACTCTCTCTGGGAAGAACTTCCTCCTAACACCCAGCCTATACTTCCCCCAGCTCAACTTGAGATTGTGTCCCCTTGTTCTGTTGCTGGTTGCCTGGGAGAAGAGACCAACCCCCACCTGGCTACAGCCTCCCTTCAGGTAGTTGTAGGCAGCAATGAGGTCACCCCTGAGCCTCCTCCTCTCCAGGCTAAACAACCACAGCTCCCTCAGCCTCTCCTCATAGGGTTTGTCTTCATTCCTTAATTTCCATCTGGATGAGTTTAGTCTGGGTGATTCCATAAGAATGGGGGTTTAACACCCAAACCATCACACTATTCCAGGATTAGAGGTCTAATTCCCACTTTTTTATTTTCCCACTATTCCATTTCAGTGGGTGAGAAAGAGCAGGGTTCTACTTAGTCATTGATTTGTAAGCATTGTGCCTCTTGTCTTTAGTAGACCTGATTGTCATTTAGTTAGCTGCTCTCTCTCTCTCATGGTTAAAATTAGTGAAATACATAAATACTGCTTCATTAGCTCATGCTAGTTACTTGCCAGTAAGTTTAGCATAGGTGAGGCAACTGCTTGAAGAGATGAGTAAGTTTTTAATATCCGAAAGAATAATTAAAAGTGGATAAAAGAGAGTTTGAAATTGATTATTTTGCACCAAGGATGAAAATCCTCCGGTTCTGCGTTATTTATGACTAACTTCATGAAGCAAAATGTGTGATGCTTACTCTTCTTTGGAACAAGATTGATAGGGATGAATGATGAAGCAGGATGTATGCAGAGGACCATTTTCACAATTTATTGGGTTGCAAAAGAAAAAGAAAGACAACTAAAATAAGACTGAGACTTTTCTGCAAGGACATTTGCTAGGTTTAAAGCTAAAGTGTATCCAGTCTTA
The DNA here is from genome assembly GCF_015220805.1 of Pogoniulus pusillus. NCBI lineage: Eukaryota > Metazoa > Chordata > Aves > Piciformes > Lybiidae > Pogoniulus > Pogoniulus pusillus. Next base: position 9,000,942 of record NC_087268.1, on the reverse strand, counting down.
TGCCATTTAGACTGCAGGGATTAATTAAACTGAAGATCAACATGGAGGTGTTCAAGAAAAGCCTGCCTGAGGCACTTAGTGCCATGGTCTAGATGACTGGATAGGACTGGGTGCTAGGTTGGACTGGATGATCTTGGAGGTCTCTTCCAACCTGGTTGATTCTGTGATTCTATGTAGGAAAGAATCAGCTTTCTGCTGGCTCCTAAACACTTGTCTGTGTTGATGTAAATTGTGCCAGTGTCAACTCTGCTGTGACTGGGGGCACCTAGCAAGGTTATCATCTGGCTTCCTCTAAAAGCAGGAGACAAAGGCAAGCTGACATTCATGCTTTGCTGAGGAATACTGGATCCCTGTGATTTTTTGATAGCAACAGAAACCAAGCTGAATAATTCCAGATTCATAGAACATTCTGGGTTTGTAAAGGACCTTAAAGATCATCTATTTCCAACCACTTCCACCATGGACAGGGACACCTCCTACTAGAACGGGTTGCTCAAAGCCTCATCCAGCCTGTCCTTGAACATATCCAGGGAGGGGGAATCCACAACCTTTGGGGCAACCTGTTTCAGTGTCTCACCACCTTCACTGCAAAGAATTTCTTCCCAATACTCAGCATAAGCCTACTTTCTTTCATCTGCAATCCATCCTCCCTCATGCTACCTCGACAAGCCCTTCTAAAAATGCCCTTGCCAGCTTTATCATAGGCCCCCTTCAAAAGTTACACAGCACTCCACAAGTGTGAAATGGCCTTTCATTTTTATCAGCTGTTGCTGTACTATAAGGTTTTCCCAGAGCCTTCTCTTCTTCATACTGAGCCCTAACTTCATGCGATAGGATAAGCCTGAAGGCTTTCTAACAGGAAAGCTGGAGAGGACCATTTTATAATGTGGTGACAGGACAAGGAGTAATGTTTTTAACTAGAGCAGGGTAGGTTTAAATTGGTTATTAGGAAGAAATTCTTTACTATGAGGGCGGTGAGACACTGGAATGGGTTTCCCAGAGAAGTTGTGCATGTCCCATACCTGGAAATGTTTAAGACCAGGCTGGATGAAGCATTGAGCAACCTGGTCTAGTGGGAGGTATTCCTGCCAATGGCAAGGGAGTTGAAGCTAGCTGGTCTTTAAGGTCCCTTCCAGCTGGAGCTGTTCTATGATTCTTTGATACTGTGAGGAGGAAAGGAATTTGGCATGTATTTGGCATGTATGACTGGAGAAGCTGTTCCAGCCACGGGGGGCAGGGTTAAAGGCTAGATGAGGAGACAAAGAAAGCAGTCAGATAGGAAGTGAAGGCAAACTGTTGTGAAAGAGAATGTGTGGAGAACTGGAGAAGAGAGGATGAAGCAAGCTCTAGCTGCAGTCTGCTCTGTACGACCAGCCCACAAAGTGTGTTACCAGATCAACTTAAGCTGAATGACTGAGAAAAGTATCCACCTCACAAGCATTTTGCACACAGTGAGAACCTGAGAGGCAGCTTCTTTCAAATGCTCATTTTTCCTTCAGTTGGCAGGTTTGTGTGCTATCGATGAAGATTTACTTTCTCTCTCGAGTCACAGCAAGCCTCAGCCTAAATAATACCAGAACTAAAGACATGACCTTTCAAAAGCCATTCTGGCAGGCAAAGGGGCTGCAGGAATGTGAAGCAGACTTAACACCGAACCAGTAGGGTACAATGGCCCTATTATGGAGCTTGCTTCCACTTGTCCAGCACTGGGTAAAACCTCCTGAACAATGTCAAGACCTTTGAAACGTCTTTGCTTTGGGTACTTGAGCCTGAAAGCTCCTAAAAGAGCAGCAGGGTTTGAATTGAAAAGGATGATTGCAGGCTGTTTACAGAGAAAAGCAAGCATGGGCACATGAAAAAAAAGGGAAAATGTAATTTGGAAAGGAGGGTTTTGGGTTTTTTTTTGCAGCAATCTGTGAGATTTTTGCCTGCTAATTAAGTTAGGGATCATGCAGTTGTTGCAAACAGTTGACCTGATGCTGCCCTCTGAGTTGAGAGCTAAATTTTACATTTACTAGCCACCTTGGGAGAGGTGCAGCAGATTGAAAGTAGCAGTGTTGAGGGGTATTTGTCAACAAATCAGTAGTAAAGTGGAAGGCAAATAGCCAAAGAAATCTGGCTTGTGAAGTTAGCATGGTTTTGTCAGCATATGGTACCACTCAGGGGACAGGAGGGAGGCATTTTTGCTACGTATTTATGTGTGACTGGCAAGGCAGCTGCAGTGAGAAGACTGAGGCAAAAAATAGATATTTCTTGTAACTACATTTGAGAAGAGGAAATGGAGCAATACTGAAACTGCTCAGACATTTGTTAGCGACACTGCTACTACTTCTTGTGAATTTCAAGTTGCACCTTGGAGGGTGAATGCTCTGAAGTCCCTGTGACAACAATGGGAATGCACAAACAAACAAGCACATGCTAAAACAGGATGTTTTCTTGTTGCTGTTGAAGTCACAGCTGTAAAGTATTGTAACTTGCAAGTCTTTGAAAATAGCATCATCTAATATAGAGTTATTTAATATCACAGAATCACAGAATTGTTTTGGTTGGAAAAGACCTCTAAGATCAAGTCCAACCATCAACCTAACACCACCATGGCCATTAAACCATGTCCCAAAGTGCCATGGCCACATGTTTCTTGAGCACCTCCAGGGATGGTGACACCACCACCTCCCTGGGCAGCCTGTTCCAATGCCTGACCACTCTTTCCATAAAGGAATTGTTCCTAAAATCCAAACTAAACCTTCCCTGGCACAATTTCAGGCCATTTCCTCTCATTCCATCAACTGATACTAGGGATAAGAGACCAACCTCCGATCATGGTAAGGCCTGAAAAATGCATTAATTAATCTGGCCTTTTCATGACAGCAGGACCTTCTTTTGTGATTTAAGAAACCAAAGTTAACATGGAAATTGCATCAAGCCTTTTGTACAGATCTGTTCCGCTTCCAGCCTATTCTCCAAAGGATAAGACATTGTCTGCAGGCAAGCACAGCTGGATTGCATCCAGCTCTTTACCCCTTCTCACCGCCCACAGCTGGAGCTGGTAGGCAGGCTGTGGAGCAGGTGCACTAGGCTGGATCTGGGTTTGAATCAGGCTGCTTTCCTTTTTTAATGAATCTTATTAGTGAAGTGGTTGATGTTATCTTTTCATGAGGAGGAACACTTGACTTGTTGTTATGAAGCAACATGTCATTAATCCATCTGATTGCTGGAACCTGCTCAAGAGAAGAAAAGTAGGTGGGAACAGTAGAAGTAACAGCGGTGCATAGCTTGGCATTTGAATGCATCCACACACAAGCAAAGGCTTTTATAGCCCAGCCCCAGAAATTGCTTGGTATCTGAGCCACATGTCTCTATTCTTCTCAGACTAATTTATGAGGTGTGCTGCGTGGGGAGTTCTATTTTCATGGTTGCACATCACTCCAAGGTGTAACGGTCACAGCTTGCTTAGACTCTTTCACCTAAGGATCACTGAGCATGGTTAGATGTTAATTAAATTTCTGCAGCACTTTTTGAGGGTTTGGATTATTGGTGTTGGTGTAACATTCCCTCTTGGTTTTTTGTTTTTTTTTAACCAATACATAGCCTGAGATGAAAATAATTTACTGAGAGTCATGGAAGAAATCACTGGGGTGAAAAAAAAACCCCAAGCACCTTGCCTTTGAATCTTTCCTGAAAGTAGTAGGTTTATCCTAGTTACAGTATAGGCAGACTCTCTACAACTGACTGAATGGAGGTGGTGAGCTGGGGATTGGTTTCTTCCCCCTAGTGTCAGGTGATAGAAGGTGATCAAATGGCCTGAAATTCTGCCAGGTTGGATATTAGGAAAAAATTCTTTGCTGCAAGAGTGGTCAGGCATTAGGCTGCCCAGGAAGGTAGGTGGTGGAATCACTATCCCTGAAGGTGCTCAAGAAACATGCAGACACGATGCTTTGGGACATGGTTTAATGGCCATGGTGGTGTTAGGTTGGTGGTTGTACTTGATGATCTCAGAGGTCTCTTCCAACCAAAATAGTGTTAAAATTTGCCATTGGAATGGGCTGCCCAGGGAGGTGGTGGAGTCACCATCCCTCGAGGTGTTCAAGAAAAGACTGGCTGAGGCACTTAGTGCCATGGCCTAGTTGACTGGATAGGGCTGGTTACTAGGTTGGACTGGATGATCTTGGAGGTCTCTTCCAACCTGGTTGATTCTATGATTCTATGAGACTGGAGAGATCCAGGCATGACAAGTTCTGTAGGAATTTAAAGATACAAAAAATCTGAAAAGTAGACAAATTCCACCTACTGAAGATCCTCTTCTTTTGGCTCATTTGAAGTTTAAGCTCAATCCATTTAGTTTAATTAAGGAATGTAATTGAATTAATTACTAGCTGAAATATTGATTCCAGAATTTAAAAGTCAACTCAAGGGTAATTTTAACCTGATTCATGTCTACATTTGTACAAATATTGGCTGCAATACTGTTAGGTAAAGGTTAGTGTAACCATTCCAGACGTTTTTCTAGATGACCCTATTACAAGTGCAGGCTTCATAACATTTTTGTACAGTGCTGTAGTTTTTTTACCCTCCTTCATTAGCAAAATGGCTTTGATAAGTATTTTGACAGATAAAAGATTAGTGGAGATCACAGTATTTTGTAGCTTTTCTTTGTTGAAGGTAAAGGATTTTTCACTGGCAACAATGATGCTCATCAACTTTGGGTTCTTTTTTGGCTTTCATATCATAGAATCATTAAGGTTGGAAAAGTCCCCCAAGATCAAGTCCAACCCAGCATCACCCTGACTACTAGATTTTGTCTCAATGCACCACATCTACTAAGTTTTTTAAACACCTCTGCAATGGTAACTCCACCACCTCCCTGGGTAGCCTTTTCCAATGTCTGACCACTCTTGTAGGAAAGAAATTTTTCCCAATATCCAACATAAACCTCTCCTGCTGCAGCTTGAGGTCATTTTGTCTTGTCCTGTCAGTAGTTACTTGTGAGAAGAGGCCAACACTGACCTCACTACAACCTCCTCTTCACCAGGCTAATCAATTCCAACTCCCTCAACCTCTCCTCACAAGACATGAGCTCTGATCCCCTCAACAGCTTCATACCCTGTTTTTTGTTGTGGGTTTATTTTTTTCAGCTGAAATGCATAGAAGTACCTGAGTCTCATTCCTCTATAGACGTGGTTTCTCACAGAGATAAATTATTATCTAAGAGAAAAAAATTAGTAACAAGGAACCTGTTTTTTTCTGTCTCTCTCTAAATCTGAAGTATTGTGTTGTCTCATCATTGATATTATTGTAATACTAGTTCTAAACACAAACCAAACCCTTTCAAAAATGCAAACCCAAGCCTTTCTGCTATTCAAATGTTAGAAATAATTAGATCACTCCAAAAAGAAAATATTTTGTTTAAAGTTCAGGTCTTCCTTTCCACCAAAAGCAGAAATGTTTTCATAGAAGCACAGAATGGTAGGGGTTGGAAGGGATCTCTGGAGAATATCAAGTCCAAACCCCCTGTGATTGCAGGATCACCTAGGGAAGTTCACACAGTAACACACCTAGCCAGGTTCTGAATGTCTCCACCTCTCTGGGAAGTCTGTTCCATTTCACCAGCACCCTTCAAGTAAAGAAGTTCCTCCTTATGCTTAAATGGAACTTCTTATGTTCAAGTTTGTGCCTGTTGTCCTGTCACTAAGTACCACTGAAAAAAAAGACTGGTCCCATCCTGATGACACCCTTGAAATATTAATCAGCATTGATGAGATCCCTCCTCAGGTTTTTCTTTTACAGACTAAAAAGATCAAATTCCCTCAGCCTTTCCTCATAAGTGAGGTGTTTGAATCCCCTAATCATCTTCATAGCCCTTTTCTGTACCCTCCCTAGGAAGTCCTTCTCCTTCTTGGACCTTCTTGAATCATCTAGAAGACAAATTTTCCAGAAGCTAGTTGAATTTAGCCATGAATTTACATTGCTAGTGCTGTTCTTCTACTAGTAGACCAAATCAAGGGAGGATCTGATTACCCATAGTTTCCTTTGGGTAGGGCTGAGGGATTGGTTGGACTGGATGATCTTGGAGGTCTCTTCAAACCTGGTTGATTCTATGACTCTATGATTCTAATCCAGGCAAGAAGTTGTGCTCTGGCACATTTCCCCTCTCACACAGATGCCTAATCAATTCATTTTGTCTTGCCTGTGGTTAAATAAAACATTCTTAACCTGTGGGTCAAGTGTGCTGCTACACAACCTGTGTGGCAGTGCTTCTCTGTCTGGCAGTCAAAAATCAGTCTTGACACTGCTGAGATGTTCCCTGAGATCCCCTATCTCCAAAGAAATGAGTTATCTTCTCCCATCAGGAATTAAATACTTGCTGTGCTGCTCAAGAGAAGGAAAGCAAACTGCCATGAATGATGGTGATGCATGGAGTGTATTATCATGAAATTAAGATCATAAGGTAGTTTGTCACTAGTTCCAGCTAGCAACTGCTTTTCTTTTCCCTAACCTTTGATGTGCAAATAGACATTTCAGGCACTACCTTACTATAATAAGTGACCTACCTGTACCCCATGAATTTTATGCTCATTTTAATTTACCTCTACAGATAAACTCTACATATAAGCTGAATTATGTGATTATAAAAGTTTAACTCAATGAAATCATAGAATGGTAGGGCTTGGAAATCAATGATGAATATCATCAAGTCCACCATCCTTGCCAAAGCAGGATCACCTAGGACAGGCCACACAGAAGCTTATCCAAACAGGTTTGGAAGATCTCCAGAGAAGGAGACTCCATAGCCTCTCCAGGCAGCCCATAAGAATGCTCTGGCAACCTCACAGCAAAGAAGTTTTTCCTCATGTTGAAGTGGAGCTTCCTGGGTTCCAGTTTGTGTCCATTGCCCCCTGTCCTACCACAGAGCAGCACTGAAAAGAGGCTGATCCCTTCTTGACATGCACTCTAAAGTTATTTGTAATCATTGATCAGATCCCCTCTCAGCCTTCTCTTCTCCAGGCCAAATAGCCTCAGGTCTCTCAACCTTTCCTCATCAGACCCTTCATCACCTTTGTAGCCTCCACTGAGCTCTCTCCAGCAGTCCTCTGTCTCTCTTGAACTGGGGAGCCCACAACTAGACACAGCAGTCCAGATGAGCTCTCACTAGGGCAGAGGGACAAGAGAACTTCCCTCAGCCTGCTGGCCACAATTTTCTTAATATGCTCCAGGATAACATTTGCCTTCTTGGCCACAAAGGCACATTACTGTCCCATGGATGAGTTATGGACTCCAAATTCCCTCTCCATGGAGCTGCTTTCCAGCAGGTCAGTCTCTAAACCTTACTGGTGCATGGGGTTATTAGTACAGTATGTGACTTTTCCAAGACAGCACACACTCTTGCAGACCCACAACACATGGTGTTTCAGCTGCATGTACCATGATTTCTCTGTTCTGAACACCTTCCCAGCAATCATTATATTGCTATAGAATCATACAATCAACCAGGTTGGAAGAGACCTCCAAGATCATCCAGTTCAACCTAGCACCCAGCCCTATCCAGTCAACATGTATCACAGATGTGTCCAGCGTGGGGTCCTCAACAAAAGAAGTACATAGACCTGCAACAGCAGGTCCAGAGGGAGGTCACAAAGATGATCAGAGGGCTGGAGCACCTCTCCTTCAAGGACAGGCTGAGAGAATTGGGCCTGTTCAGCCTGGAGAAGAGAAAGCTCTAATGAGAACTTATAGAATAAATTCAATATCTGAAGGAGTTCTACAGGAAGGCTGGAGAAGAACTGTTCATAATGGTCTCTAGTGATAGGATGAGAGACAACTGTTTGAAACTAGAGGAGAGTAGATTTAGGTTGGACAACAGGAAGAAGTCTTCACAATAATAGTAATGAAACACTGAAACAGGTTACTCAGAGATGTGGCTGAGGACCTGAAAACATTCAAGGTCAGGCTTGATGAGGCTCTGAGTGACTATCCTAGTTAAGGATGTCCCTCCTCACTGCAAGGCAGTTGGACAAGCTGATCTTCAATGGTCCCTTCCAACCCTATGCACTCTGTGATTCAGTGAGATGCTTCTAGCCAAGGCTTTGCAGTTACTAGTGTGTGTCTGTCTCTCCTGTGTCTTCCCATGTTCACTGAGTGACAAGTTGTGAAGCGCAAGAGTGGGGCTTGTTTTTTCTCAAAGGTGTCAGAAACACATGAAATAATTCTCCTCAGTCCGTTGGGTATTGGTCCTTTGAGTTTCTGAAGTAAGAAATTAAAATAACAAAGAAAAGATGTGTCAGGTTTTGGCATGGCAACCTTCCAAGCAGTTCTGATAAACCAGCGTTGTTCTCTGCTTGGGAAGTGAAACAGAATTATGCATTGTTCTGAAGCAGCTGGGGAGTGGTTCCCCAGGCTGGTTCTTACAGCAGCATTTGAAAGAGGCATAATATAATCTAGTATCACTTTTAATTACATTAGCCCGAAAGGCTAAAGGCAGGTTGCTTGCTAATTTCCAGAGCTGCAGCCCAAAAGTAAACATTACCAAGGTGAGGGCAAAATGGCAGCTTTTAGGGAGCTCTTTTTCTAAAGCAGAAACCTTCTGTCTGAATAGTTATTGTATTTTTGTGACAGAAAATAGCTCTGAATTAGGTGGTTTAAATTGCTGGGTCATTGTTCTCGTATAACACAGAATCACAGAACAGCTTGAGTTGGAAGGGAGCTTAACATGGTAGAATCGTAGAATTCTTTTGTTTGGAAGAGTCCTCCAAGATTATAAAGTTCATCCTTAAGCCTAACACCACTATGGCCACTAAGCCATGTCCCAAAGTGCCATGGCCACACAGTTCCTGAACACCTCCAGGGACAGTCACTCCACTACCTCTCTGGGCAGCCTGCTCCAATGCCTGACCACTCATGCACCAAAGAAATTTTTCCTATTATGCAACCTAAACCTCCTCTGGCACAATTTCAGGCCATGTCCTCTCATCCTATCACCTTATACTAGGAAGAGGAGTCCAATTCCCATCTCACTTCAATGTGCTATCATGGAATTGTAAAGAGCAATGAAGTCTCCCCTCAGCCTTCTCTTCTCCAGGCTAAACAATCCCAGTTCCCTCAGCTGTTCTTCTTAAAACTTGCTCTCCAGATCCTAGTTGGAATCATCTAGTTCCAACTCTCCTGAGGTAGGCTGGAAGGAACCTTAAAAGTCATCCAATGCCAACGCCCTCTGCCATGGACAGGGACACTTCCCACTAGACCTGGTTGCTCAAAGCCTCATCCAGCCCAGTCTTTAATGCTTCCAGGGATGAGGCACCCACAACTTCTCTGGGCAACCTGTTCCAGCATGTCTCACCACCTTCATAGTGAAGAACTTCTTCCTCATTTTCAATCTACATCTACCTGCTCTGGTTTCAAACCACTTCTCCTTGTTCTATCACCACATATCCTCCTAAACAGTCCTTGCCCAGCTTTCCTGTAGCATTCTTCAGATACTGGTGTCCTGCCACCAGATGGCCTTATAAATTATCTTATTTTTAATGTTACTGTTCACTATCTTTTTGTGTTGCTTTGGTTTTCATTGTGGACAATGAAAGTTAAGGACAATGCCACCACATGGAGAAGAAATTATGCTTTATCTTTGAGAAACTTTGGACTAACAGCTCATGCATGTTCCCAGCATGATGGCTAAAGTGGATTTTGAAGGATGATTCTGATTATTCTTCTGGGTTATTTCAGGACCAAACTTTCATGTTCCACTTTCTAAATGGTAGAATCACGGAGATTGCTGAGCCAGGTCCTGTCAAATCTCACCTATCATTTTGTGGGAGAGTGCTAGTTTGAAGCAGGCTAGACTGTTTTGGTGAGAACTAGATTACAGGCTGTGGAAAGGAAAACAATGGTGATGTCTATTTCCCTCATAGGCTTGCTGAGAAGTATAGGAACAAGAAGTAAAAACATAGATAACCACTCTCACTTGGGCTGCTGGCTGAGCTGCATTTTACTCTCTAACCTCACCCTCCAGTTTGGACTAATTCACTTTGCTTCCAACCCTCCCTGGCTGAACCTCCATTCTTCCTTGGGACTGGGATAAGGTTGAGAGGGGTAGGGGGAAGGTGAAGGGGTGGTTGAGAGCCCCTCCTGGGGACTCAGGTTTCTGGGAGGGGAGTTGTGTTTCTGTATTACCTTTTACCTTGTCTATTTCTGTCTGTAGCTGTATATACTGTAAATATCTGCTTGTATATTGTGCTAGCTGTAAATAATAAGCTTCATTCATATTTCCAGAGCTGGCTGAGTCTAATCTGGGTGATTTCCAAAGTGTGAGGGGTGGGTAAAACCCAAACTTTCACAGGGAGATGTATTGGAAAGTAAGAATTGGTGATGAATTATGAATATTAATTTCTGAATGAATAGTAATAATCAGGAAAATTCCCTGAGATTCTTCGAATTTTTGGAAGCAGTTGCACAGAATTAAACAGTTCAAAAAAAAAAATCAGAACTTGGAAAATAGTAGCACAAAACCAGGAAAAATTCTAGCTATGCTTTTGGAGTCTTGGCATTCACTCCAGTAGATGTACTCATGATGCTTTTTGGTCCCTGAGTAAGTCTCCTGTATCAAAGACACTTTTAAGCTTGCGACAATGATCCAGGGATAAAATACAGAATATTCCAGGCAGAGGAAGAACATCTAAGGTGCTGCTAAGCTGGTGGGTGTGAGCTGCATACACGTGGCTGCCTTGATTCCCAGTTAATGAGCCATGAATGAGGAACGGCAGAGAGGCCCAGCATAGAAAGGCTGAATGCAGAAAGGCAGTTTCTAAATCACCTCCTTGTAAATACTTTATTTTGAAAATCAAACTGGCCAATAGGCACTAACACCAGTGTTCTTGCCAATGAATTCAAAACTGTGCCTCCTTTGACCATGCAGGCACGTTGAAGGGCAGCACAATCCACCTGAGACATTGCTAAGCCTCTAGCCCTTAAAGCTTTGCTCATCTGACTCAACTTCTTGGCCCCGCAACAGGAGGAGGAGAGCAAGGACTAAACTGGTCTGGAAGGATTTATGCCCTACCAGGACAGGCAGTTACAAGAATATGTGTGAATTCTGGACATTTTTACACATACACAGCATAGATGTACATTGTGCACAAGCTGTTTATGAGTACCTTTTAGAAATTAAAGCATCCCAGCAACAGGAAAAGAGGCAATGAGCACAAACTTAAACACTGGAATGGGCTACCCAGAGAAGTGGTGGAGATGCCATCTTTGGAAACACTGAAAACCCACCTGGACGTGTTACTGAGTGACTTTCTCTAGGTAAACCTGCTTTGGCAGGGGGGGTTGGGCTTGATGTTCTCCAGAGGTCCCTTCCAACTCATACTATTCTGCAATTCCACGACTGAGGATCCTTTGATTTCTAACCCACTCTTCCCTAGCTCCTGTGGGGCATTCATCAATTTCTAATTTAATAATTACACCTTGAATTATTCCCACTGCAGCTTTTAGGAAGAAAGGAATTAGTTACAGGAGGAATGAGTTTGATCTACATTAAAAAGAACTCTTTCATTCTTGTCTCTTTCAAGTATCTTGTAACTCTGATTCATATTTGCTGCACTGAAAGTCCTCTGATGTGAGAAGAATCACGTCTATGTAGAAGAGAAAGTATTTCTAGACTTGTTCTCTAATTATATCTGTTGCAGTGAATCTTTTAGTTTTGATTTCTGTCTGCAAAACTACTTATTAATAGGCTGTTGTCCCAAGGCATAAAGCTCTTCTAAAGCACTTAGGTTTTCCCTCAATAAGAACAGTATTATTATTGACTTGATTTTCACTTTCAAGTGCTTTTATTTCTTTCTTTGCTTAGCTGCCATTCATTGGCTCCTGATGTGAGAAATAAAATTAAACTAAAGAGAAAATGCTAATTGGAGACCAATTTGTTATTCAAAGCTGCCCAATAGCGGTCTCTCTAATACCAAATAGAAATTGACTATTTCACATCATAGGTCTGAAGACTAGATATTAATTTCCCCTATTTTTCACTTTATCAGAGTATCACAACTGGAGATACAATGTAGTAAGTGATATTATGAGAGGTTTTGGTATTTACATACCTGCTATCATCATAATTTTGGACAAGAAGTCTTCAAAGGTCGCTCTCAATCCTTACTATACTTTTATCATAGCATTGTTTTGGCTGAAAATATCTCTAAGACCTCATTAAGTCTAACCATCAACACCACCATGGCCATTAAATCATGTTTCAATGTGCCATGTCCACATGTTTCTAGAATACCTCCAGCAATGATGATGACTCCACCTCCCTAGGCAGCCCATTCCAATACTTGATCACTCTTTCCATAAATATTTTGTTGTTGTTGATAATTGTGCAATCTAAACTTCCTCTGATGTGATTTTAGGTCTTGTTCTATCATCCTACATTAGGGAGAAATGTCCTGGTAGTGAAAATAAGAAACAGATCCACATGCTGTAATTAATCCACACGTGAAGATGAGAACTAGGGTTTCCCAACCATGAGGAAGGTGTGTGTAATGCAGAGATCTTTTGAGAGGGTATTTCTTTGTGAGTGTGGTTGCAGGAAATGTCTCAGAGCCATTAAGGCACAGGTTACAGAGCAATCCCTCAGGTTATAGAATCAGAATCATAGAATTGTTTTGGTTGGAAAAGATCTCTAAGATCAAGTGACTCCAACCATCAACCTAAGACCACCACAGCCATTAAACCACATCCACAAGTACCACATCCACACGTTTCTTTTGATTGAGAAGATTAACAGCATCTAGTACACACAAAAGAGAAATAGAACAGTTATTCACTGAAAGAATGAAAAGTTGTCTTACAAGGAGGGGGAAAGACTTGGCTTAAGCAGAATAAAGTCTAAAAAAGATTTGGTTACTCTTTATAATAATGAAAGTGTGTAAGTCATGAAACCAAGAAGATAATGTAGCTAGAAGACTAAGTATTTGGTATTGAATCATTATTTAGGCTTAGAATCAGGTTTCTATCCAGTTTAGGAAACAGAGTATTGGAAGTCGAAGACTGGATTCGTAGAATCATAGAATCAATCAGGTTGGAAGAGACCTCCAAGATCATCCAGTCTAACCTAGCATCCAGCCCTAGCCAATCAACTAGACCATGGCACTAAGTGCCTCATTCAGTCTTTTCTTGAACACCCCCAGGGATGGTGACTCCACCACCCCCCTGGGCAGCCCATTCCAATGCCAATCACTCTCTCTGTGAAGAACTTCCTCCTAACATCCAGCCTGTACTTCCCCTGGCACAACTTGAGACTGTGTCCCCTTGTTCTGTTGCTGGTTGCCTGGGAGAAGAGACCACATGTGGGAGATCTCAGTAAGTGTCACAAATGGGGTTCTTGGCTGAGTGCAGTGGAGAGAAAATTGCCCTTGGGAGTGGGCATCATGGGTCACAAAATCACAGAATCATAGAATGGTAGGGATTGGAGGGGGTCTCTAGAAAACATTGAGTCCAGTCTCCCTGCCAAGGTCATGCAGGAACAGACCTAGGTGGGTTTTGAATGTTTCCAGAGATGGAGATTCCACCACCTCTCCGAGCAGCTCTATGCTGGTCCTCTAGCCCTGTTTACCAAACCTTCCTTCAGGAAGGGAACTATAAGGTCTCCAATGGATATAAACGCACCTGAGACCTTCTTTCCTCAAAAAAATAGCCAGTGATACTTTTATGCTTGTTGTCACCTTTAACTTGTTACTAAATTAAGAATATGGTGGTCCTGAGAGCGTGATGGAGTGGCAGAACTCCTCTCCAGTTTGTGTGCTTTTCTACATGGACATATTTAAGGGAAGTAACTCTGGGTTCACATTAAGTTGCTGCAACTTTTCTCCTACTTGGTGTGTTCTATTTTCCACCAAAATATCCATATTTCCTACTTTAATTGCTTTGTTTCCCGTGTTCACTTGTGGCTATAGTGCTAATAAAATAATGTTTTCATTTCCTCTGTTAAATAATTCTTTCTCTTCCTCTGGAGTTATGACTATGAAATGCAAAAAGGCAAATCCCTGTCTAACTTTTAGAACGTAATATAAGGCTGTAAAGTTTTGCAGCCATGCAAATCCAGCACCAAATAGAAAAATGCAGGCAGATATTCTCCTGCCTTGATTTCCTGAAAAACAAAATCAAGTTGGGTTGTTGGGGTTCTTTTTAAGTCTTTGTTGGCCTTTTTTCTTTCATGCATAAAGAGCTTACCACTTTCATTCATGCTTTTTTCACCTTCAGACTTGTTAATGCAACCTTGTGGTTTACATTAGACAACCACTGTGAAATTTCATCGTGTGTTGAATGCATTTAATGTTTCACAAGTGGGGTGAATTAAACTGATGCTTCAGGAGTTAGACTGGTTTAGGAGTATTTTTTCCTTGCATTTACTCATTTGTTCCTTTTCATAGATGTTTTCAGGTGGTGGTTTTTATAGAACCATAGAGTGCATGAGATTGGAAAGGACCTTTCAAGGTCGTCTTGTCCAACCCATCTGCAGTGCGAATCTTTAACTAGATTAAGTTGCTCAGGGGCCCATAGGGTTTGACCTTGAATGCACCCAGGAATGAGGTCTCCACATGTCTAGGTGACATGTTTCAGAATTTCACTACCCTCATTCTGAAGAGCTTCCTCCTAATGTGCTACTTGCCCAAGTTTCACTTGCATTTATTTCTGAGCTCCTTATTTCCAGCATGGGACAGTGAGCTTGCCCTGTAGACCTAGACTGCCCCTCCCAAAGCTGATATTCTTATGGAAGCAAGACTTCTGTTCCCAAATCATCTGCCCTCATACTAGGGTATTCTGATCTACTGCCCAATTTCAATCAAGTTCATTGTGGGTAGGATGTAGGAACAATATTCCTGAAAATATGTAAGGAAATGGAGCAGAGGAAAAAGTACCTCTGACAAAAGAAGAGGAAGCAGGAAGAGTTGAATTTTGGAAACCCATCAGTGTAGAGAAGCTACAGCTGCAGGGAAAACTTCAGGTGGCTCTTTCATCTTCCCAACAGCCAAATGCAATTAACCACAAGCCATAACCTGTCAGGAAATGAGGTTCATTAGTCTTCCTGTCTAGGGAACTACTTGTTTTTTCACATTAGCACTACAGGGACCAACCCATGGCAAAAGTGAGTGTAGTATTTAGGTTCCTGCCCCTCTTTGGTTGTACTTAGAGCCTAAGGCAGATGATCTTGAAAACCAGAGACCCAGAAGAGCTGCATGAGGAGATCATAAGCTAAGCCTCCATAGGAAATGGTTTTTACATGAGCCTACAGAAAGTTTTCTGAGGTAGTTATCGATTATTTCACCAGACTCTTCGTCCCTTTCCAAGAGAGTAAAAGACCCCAGCCATCATTTCATGGGAATTTTCCTTCAACATCACTTAAGACATGTACTTGAGGTCTTAATTAGATTAGTTTGCTGATCAGTTCCCAGCACAGCTTTGGTTTCTTGGTTAAAAACTCTTCTCTAAATACTTAAAGCATAACTGTCGTCTTGTACAACTTGCACAATGCAAAATGTGGCAGAAACCCTTCATTTCTCCTGACTTAAAAATACCCTCCTGAATTTTAATGAAATGTTAGACTGCATTTCCCATCTGTACAATGCATTGTCTTAATGGTCTATTTATATATTGCAAGCCAAAATGCTGGGAAAAGCCTGGAAATATCCCTGTGTCCCCAATAGTCACAGATGTGTAGAATGGTCTGGGTTGGAAAGGACCTTAATCATCTAGCTCCAACCATCCCTTTCAGGTACCCCTGAAATCTCCCATGACATTCTTGCAAGAATCTGTTTTTTCCCCTTTCCTGTCTTTTTCTCTGTCCTCTCACTTTCCTCACTCATCAACAGAAGATTTTCTGTGCTCTCAGACCTGACCTTGAATACCTCCAGGGAAGGGACATCCACAACTTCCTGGGAAACCTCACCAGCCTCACCGTGAGGAATTGATTTATAATGTCCAGTCTAAATCCCTACCCTCTCATCCTATCACTACAAGTCCTTCCCAGAAGCCCTCTAGTTCCCCTTCAAGTACTGAAAGGCTGCTATAAAGTTTCCTTGGAGTCTTCTCTTTTCCAAGCTGACCAGCCCCAGCTCTGCCAGCCTGTCCCCATGTGCAAGGTGCTCCAGCTCTCTGATCATCTTCACGGAGTTCTCTGGATGAGTTCCAGCATTTCAATGTCTTTCTCATGTTAGGTGCCCCAGAACTGAATGCCGTGGTCCAGGTGGGGTCTCATGAGAGCAGAGCAGGGGCAGAGAATCACCGCCTCCCTCATCCTGCTGATCATGCTTCTTTTGACGCAGCCCAAAATATTGTTACCTTCCTATCTGCAGTCATGCTGACTCATGCTGAGATTTTCATCACCTGATGAAAGTCCTTCTCCTTGTGACCACTCTTGAGCTACTCCTTACCCAGCCTGTGTTTATGCTCGAGATTGCCAAGGTGTAAGTTCTTGTGCTTGGCATTTGTGCTAGTTTGAGACTAGCTGGAATATTTTGGTGAGAAGAAGTAGATTATAGGCTGTGAAAAGGAAACAATGGTGATGTCTACTTCATTCATAGGCTTGCTGAGATGTATAAAACCAAGAACACAAAGCATAGATAACACAGTTACAGTGGCTCTCTGCTGTAGCTGGTGCCTGTACTTTTCTCCCTAGCCTGCTTTCTGTGTAACTAATCCTTCTACTTTCTAACCCTGCTGGCCAATCCTCCAAACTCACTTTGCATGTAAGGCAAACTCTGGGATAATGAGGTAAAGGGGTGGGAAGAAGGTGGAAGGGTGGTTGGGAGCCTCTCCTGGGGACTCTGGTTTCTGGGAGGGCTGTTGTGTTTTTATATTTCCTTTAACTTATATATTTCTGTATGTATATTGTAAATATCTGCTTGTGTATTGTGCTGAGCTGTAAATATGAAGCTTCATTCCTTAACTTCCAGCTGGCTGAGTCTAGTCTGGGTGATTTCATAACAGTGGGGGGGCAGGTAACACCCAAGCCATCCCAGCCTTGTTGAACTGCATGATGTTGACTTGCCCCCACCACTCAAGCCTGTCTGAACTGGTCTCCAGAAACAGTGCAATCTAATCACTCTTTGATGCAATTTCACCTTACAGTGCCTTCTTAATTGTTTTCAAATTGGTCTGCTTGCTTTTCAAATGCTCACCACTGAAGAGGGTGAGCATTTCAAATTTAGTGGAGACCTTGCTCCACTAAATTACTTCAGCAAGTGATGAATTGTTTTTGTTCAAGGGGCTTTTAATTCTTTAAATGTGTAAACACAAGTCTGTTTCCAGAGGTGAATAAAATGTAATGCTATGGGTACATGAGGAGGCTTGCATCTCTGGTTCTGGTGCTATTTAATCCATACTTCAGTTTGAAAGCATTTGGAATGACCAGCTCATTAATGAAATGATAATTTCATGCAAAAGAGCTGGCCATGATTTTTCCTGGAAGAGGCCACAGCATTGGCCACATGTCTCTATAGTACAATTTAGAAATCAATTGTTGGTGACTTGCTTATATTTAAACTACATTTCTCTAATCCCAAGGGAAAAGCAAGCATGAAGAATAATTGCAAGAGGTTGTCACCTTCTGTAGCAGGATGCAAAGTAACTTAGAATCATAGAAGCATGGAATTGCATCAGCTGGAAAAGACTCCCAAGATCATCAAGTCCAACTTTCAACGTAAGACCACGCCATGGCCATGAAACCATGCTCCAAAGTGCCATGGGCACAGGTTTCTTGAACATCTCCAGGTGTGATCACTCCACCACCTCCCTTGGCAGGCTGTTCCAATGCCTGACCACTCCTTCAGGCACAATTTCAGGTAATTTCCTTTTCTTCTATCACCTGACACTAGGGAGAAGAGACCAACCCCCACTTCACTCCAACCTCCTTTCAGGGAGTTGTAGAGAACAATGAGGTCTTCTCTCAACCTCTGCTTCTCCACACTAAACTACTCCCATTCCCTCAACCACTCCTCATCAGACTTGTTCTTCAGATTCTTTCACAGCTTTGTTGCTCTTCTCTACTTGCACTGAAACATCTGGCATGCAGAGCCCCTATCCAATGCACTTTACATCCTAATTTCACTAGCAGGTGGAATAGGGCCACTATGCTGAATTAGTAAGGATTTATCTTTCCCAGTCTTTTCTCCATCTCATATTTTGCAACCTCAGTGCCTCACTTTAACCTAATAATTCAACTGTAATGATGTTGTGCATTCCTCAGAGATAGGTTTAATCTTCTAACTTTGATAAGTTCTCAGCTTAATATTACAGTGTCAAACAAGCTGAACAGAAGGAGAATGCATTTAACCCAAATGGCATATCAGGAGTGTCTCCTTGTCATAGTATTAACCAACATGGCTAGCACTATTCATGGCTTGCCTGAGACCCCTACTAGAAGAGCAACACAGGCCTAATTCCCACTACCTAATGAAGCCAGTGATATAACTTCAGCTAGTGGAGGATTAGACCTGTCAAGTACAGTCATCATTTTTTAATGGAAAGCAACTTCTGTGTCTCAACTGCCTCCTGTCATGTAATTGCAGAAGGTAATGGACCAATGAGGAATAGGTATGATCTTATAGAGTCTTATGCACAAGAGGAGAGACCTTATAGTGGCCTTCCAGTACCTGAAGGGGACCTACAGGAAAGATGGGGAGCAACTCTTTATCACAGAATGTAGTGATAGGATGAGGGGGAATGGTTTCAAAATGAAAGAGAGAGGATTTAGATTAGATATTTAGGTAGGAATTCTTTATAATGCAAGTGCCAAGACTATAGAATGGGTTGCTCAGAGAGAGTTAGTAAATGACCCAAATCTGGATGTGTTCAAGACAGGATTTGAGCAACCTGGTGTAGTGGGAGGTGGTCCTGCCCATGGCAAGGGTTTGGAAGTGGATGACCTTTAAGGTCCCTTCCAATGCAACCTGTTTTATGATTGCATGTTCAGCCTCTGACAGCTTCTTTGGTCTTTATCACCATCTGAGTAAGTGGTCTGTTTTTCAGAAGTACCAAAATGTTTCCTGTTTTCTGCCCAAGTGGCCTTGTTTGAGGCTTTCTGTGTCACTGGTATTTTATTTTGGTGGGATGGGTCTTAAGAATATAGAAATTAAATTGAAGGTCTTGATTGCCTAGTTGGATCCTATCCCTAAAATGCCCAGAAGCAGAACAAAAGACTACCAAAATGCTAATCCTTGGAGGTGCTCAAGAAAAGACTGGTTGAGGAATTTAGTGCCATGGTCTAGTTGACTGGATAGGGCTGGGGGATAGGTTGGACTGGATGATCTTGGAGGTCTCTTCCAACTTGGTTGATTCTATGTATCTATGATTCTGTGATTCCTTGATTCTATGATTGCTTCAAGAAAAGCCTCTTATTTCTTGTCTATTGTGATCTAATTAGCTTCTGCTTGTACATGAAATCATAGAATTGCTGTGGTAGGAAAAGACTTCTAAGATTATTGAGTCCAACCATCAACCTAATACCACCATAGCCATTAAACTATGTCCCAGAGTGCCACATCCACACATTTCTTCAACACCTCCAGGGACAATCACTCCACTATCCCCCTGGGCAACCTGTTCCAGCACCTGACTACTCTTTCCATAATAAGATTTTTTTTTAAATATGCAACAAACTTCTCCTGGCACAATTTCATGACATTTCTTCTTGTTTTATCACCTGATGCTAGTGATAAGAGACTGAGCCCCACCTCACTCCAACCTCCTTTCAGAGAGTTGCAGAGAGCTATAAGGTCTCCTCTCAACCTCCTCTTCTCCAAACAACCCTAGTTGCCTCAGGTGCTCCTCACTAAACCTATTCTCCAGACCTTTCACCAACTTGGTTGCCCTTCTCTGGATATGCATCAGTACTGCAATGTCCTTGGAGTGCATGGCCCAAAACTGGACCCAATATTTGATATGTTGCCACACCAGTGCTCAGTATATGGATGCTGGCTTCCTCAAAGGCCATGTGAGAGACCAGAAGGACACCAGCTTGTACCAATATAATACATAGAAGGTCAATCCATTTATTGAAGCTAAGAGTGGTGCTTATATAGGCTCTAGTAACAGCAACATTCAGTTGTTCCCAGGGCTGACCAGCCTGCCCCACTTCAAGGCTGCCTTGCACAGCTCAGCTACAGATAGCAGCTAACTTTCTCAGCTTCTCTCTTAGGCTCACAAGGCTGCTTCCCTGCAGCTGTGCTTCTTATCAGAATGACCTTAGCATTACCCTGCCTGTTCTTGTTTTTCAGACTGCTCAGTTCTGCTCCTACCCCAGCAAATGGGCACAAACCCTTCCTTGCTCCTGCTGGCCACACTATTACTGATCCAGGCCAGGATGCTCTTCTCCCTCTTGACTACCTGAGCACCATGCTGGCTGTCAATCAGCACCCTGAGCTCTCTAAACACTCTGCCCCAAACCTGTGGCACTCATGGGGTTGTTGTGATCCAGGTGCAGGGCATGTTCCTTGTCTCTGTTAAACGTCTACAGAATGGGTGTCAGTGAAGGGTATTAACGAAGGTGAAATGAGTGTTGGCTAAGCTTCAGATTTCTTTACTTTCAATCTGAATGATTTCCACAGAAAGGAATATTTTTCTTTTTACTGTTTCAGCAAGTTGGCATTTCAGAGTCCTCACCAAAGTGCCCTCATTAGAGGACGCATTGAAAACGAAGGGCTGAACACTTCAAATGCCTCTTATGGTAATCAAAATTGAGAGCATGCTGGAAAATTAACAACAAAAAAAAACCCACCCTATAAATCATTCTTATTATTGGCTGAGTCTTTATTTTCCTTAAAAGATTCTGGAAGGAAATGCTGCTATGCTTTCTGTACAGTCTAAGGCTAAATGTAATTATAGTGCAAACAAAACCCCAAAATCGTTGGCATTTAGAATGTTTTGGCAGTGAAGAAAATCAGTCTCAAAAGTAGGAATATCATTAAGGGAGAGAATTTAAGTGTTTAATTAGAGATTAAATAGATTAAATTACTCATTCAGTGCAAAAACAACAACAGCCAAAAAAAAAAAGGAGGGATAGGATGCTTCATGGGGTGGAAAAATTACAATGGTTTTGCAAAGTAGCAAATATCATCAGTGCTCTGTTGTGATTGTAGTGTATCTTCCTTTGAAACCACTTATGGGTCTGCTTTGGAGTTTACAAGGATGAAGAGCATGTCTCTCTTATTTAAAAATGAAGATGGAAAGAGGGTAGGTGAAAAATAAGAGCAGGAATTAGGGCAAATACCTGACTCTGTAACCATATTTTGCTTGCTTATAATTTCCATAAAATTCCATACCTTGCCTGAGAAAGTTCTGGGGTTGTGGTTGGTTGGGACCTCAATTCTTTTGAGACAGTGAACTTTACAGGAGTGATGGAACAGAAAACTTGTCTTTCTGACATAAGTCCTTCTGACACCCATCATTTTCCACTTGCATCCTTTAAATATTCTCCACTTTATCTCACTTCCCTTTTTTCCTCCTTTTTTTCTCTCTTTTTCTCCTTCTTCCTTTTTCCCCCCTTTTTATCCTACTCTTCCCTCTTATTTTCCCTCTTCCCTTTTTTCCCCTCTCTCATTTTATCATCTTCTTCTTTTTTCTCCCTTTTTCTCCCTCTTCTTTTTTCTCCCCTCTCTCATTTTATTCTTCCCTTCTTTTTTCTCCCTTTCCCTCCCTCTTCCTTTTTCCCCTCCTCTCTCTTTTTATCCTCTTCTTTTTTTCTTCCCATCTTCCTTTTCTTTTTCCTTCTTCTTTTTCTTTCCTTCATCTAAATTTTCTTTTCCTCTTCCTCCTTCCCCTCTTCTCCTCTTTCTTTTTTTCTAACTTTTTCTCCTTTTTTTTCCACTTTTCCTTTTGGTTTCTCCCTTCCTTTTTCCTGCTGTAAACCCTTCCCCATTAACTTTTCATTATAGGACTCAGGAAAAAAATGGAAGCCTCTCTTTTCTTTTCTCCTAGGAAAAAAGCTTTGAATAGAAATAAATATTCCTATGGAGGGGGAACCTGTAGCAATGCAGTGACAACTGAATAATAGAGCAGATAGCCATGCATAACCAAACCTGCTCACCTTCTTGCATGACTGGCTCAAACTGGCTCACCTGCAGAGGGAAAACAACAGGCAGTAATTCACAAAGTCTACATTAACTCTCAGTCCTTCTCAGGGATGTGCCAGTGTAGGAAGCATATCAACATTTCTGTAGTCATATCAATTTTTGTATTAATATATTTAGAAGGTTCCTTGAAGCATTCTTAGAGCAAAGATAAAAGATGAGTGGTGGCAGAAATCTAGGGGTGGTTTATCTAACTTGCACAGTTTTTTGGGAAAGTAAGACTCTACAATTTAAGAATTTCAGCCTTCCTATTAAGCAGCTTTTATTGACCTTACTTTTACTGACCATCTGAATAGAGTAGCATCCCAGCTATGTTTTGTGACCACACCTCACTGCTCTGAGTACAAACCAAGATGGCTTTACAGAGTATGAATCAATAAAAATTATTTCTTCTGCCCTGAAGATCTGGCCTAAAACAACAATTTCCATCCTTTATTTGTTCTGGTGCTATTTAATCCATACTTCAGTTTGAAAGCATTTGGAATGACCAGCTCATTAATGAAAAGATAATTTCATGCAAAAGAGCTGGCCATGATTTTTCCTGGAAGAGGCCACAGCATTGGCCACATGTCTCTATAGTACAATTTAGAAATCAATTGTTGGTGACTTGCTTATATTTAAACTACATTTCTCTAATCCCAAGGGAAAAGCAAGCCTGAAGAATAATTGCAAGAGGTTGTCACCTTCTGTAGCAGGATGCAATGTGACTTAGAATCATAGAAGCATGGAATTGCATCAGCTGGAAAAGACTCCCAAGATCATCAAGTCCAACTTTCAACGTAAGACCACGCCATGGCCATGAAACCATGCTCCAAAGTGCCATGGCCACAGGTTTCTTGAACATCTCCAGGTGTGATCACTCCACCACCTCCCTTGGCAGGCTGTTCCAATGCCTGATCACTCCTTGAGCAAAGAAATCTTTTCCCTGATCTCCAACCTATACCTCCCCTGGCACAATTCCAGACCATTTCCTCTCATTCTATCCCCTAATACTAGGGAGAAGAGACCAACCCCCACTTCACTCCAACCTCCTTTCAGGGAGTTGTAGAGAGCAAGGAGGTGTTCTCTCAGCCTCTTCTCCAGACTAAACAACCCCAGTTTTCTCAGCAGTTCCTCTTAAGACCTACTTACAGTAAAAGCCTCATGTTTGCTGGTAGCAAATTTTTGTATCCAAATTTTCCATAGGTGAAATTTCTTGGGGAAAAAAATTAAAAGTTACGCTTCTTGAACAAGTGATTACTTATTTTTCAGTTAAAATTCATTGTGAAAGGATAATGAAGCTGTGAAAAATGTGATATCTGCCCTGGCAAGTTCTGCAAAACAGAACATGAGTAGAAGAAAATGTGAAGTGGTTTCTATGTACACATGGTGAAATAGAGAGTGATCACATTTTTACATCTGGGCAGTTTCATCCACCCTGAATTAAGCAGAGGGAAAATTAGGTCTGAAGAACCAATTAGGTGTTTTTGTCTTGCTGGCTTAGATTCAAGCTGGTATGGAAGTCATTGCTTTATCTCTGAACTGATGCCACCACGCATGAAAAATATCTGAGTTGCAGTCTGTACCCACACTGGTATCCATGCAGTCAGGTTCAGAGCTGAATGTAGCCAAACTTTAAGATGACATAGATCAGTGCACTGTTGTGCTGTTTCTCCACCTGAGGTTCTCCTCCATACAGTGTCCAGAGGAGGACAACAAAGCTGGCAAAGGAATAACTGAGAGAACTGGGGTTGTTTACTTTGGAGAACGGGAGACTGAAAGCAGACCTCATTGCCTCCTACAACTCCCTGAAAGGAAGTTGGAGCAAGATGGGCTTCAGTCTCTTCCTCCTAGTATCAGATGATAGAAGGAGGTAAAATGGCCTGAAATGCTTAGGCTGTATATCAGGAAAATTTTCTTTACTGAAAGAGTGGTCAGGCTTTAGAACAGGCTGCCCAAGGGAATGGTGGAGTCATCACACCTGATGAAAGTATAGTTGTGTCACTTTGGAACCTGCTTTAATGACCATGGTGGTGTTAGGTCACTGGTTGGACTTTTCAAGCCAAAATGATTCTATGTTTTTTATGATTCCATGAGCTAATCCAAGGTAGGATGCCTAAACTAAAAGAAGGTGCCAGAGGAAGTATAGGCTGGATGTTAGGAGGAAGTTGTTGCCAGAGAGAGTGATTGGCATTGGAATGGGCTGCCCAGGGAAGTGGTGGAGTCACCATCCCTGGAGGTGTTCAAGCAAAGCCTGGCTGAGGCATTTAGTGCCATGGTCTAGTTGATTGGATAGGGCTGGGTGCTAGGTTGGACTGGGTGATCTCTGAGGTCTCTTCCAACCTGGTTGATTCTATGATTCATTGAGGACTTTACAAAAAACAACCCATGTGTGTGGGGGGGTGAAAAGAACAAACTTAAATGACTGAAAATCCCATGTAGCTTAAAGAGAGCTGATCACTAGTTTATATGTAAATCTATGTACTTGTAAAATGTCAGGAAAACTTAATGTACTCTCTCTTTCTAATTCAGTTTCCAAGCGCTGTCATGACTTTCACTACGTGCAAATGCCTTTCTCTCCCAAAGCTCCACGTTTTGTATTCAACAATATTCAAATGAGATGCAGGAGTTGAGAGAATATTGTAAGGTAATGGTTATTTTATCCACATTTTATCTCCTAGCCATCCATTTTATACGTTAGATTATACAACTCCCAGTAGATCTCGGTATAAGAGACCTCAATAAATCTCAAACCATTCAATACAGAGGAAATTTATTTGTTATTTGTGTCATGTTTTATTAGTGCCCTGCAGTTCAATCCTGACACTGGAGAGATTGTTCCCTTTGACAACAAGTTAGGGGGGGGGGGGAAAAAAAGAGCCTTTACAAATCTAATTTATGGCAACAATATATTTATTATTTTTTTATACTAGGCATCTTAATTCCCAGGTTCAGGTATTCCAGCATATTTATCTAAGCATCCCTCTTCAAATTCTGTGACACAGTTATTTTTTATGCCACCGAGATAGCTTTCAATAAATCAACACCATTTAAGTTGAGTATGCATGGGAAAAGCAGCATGTAAAAGAAGATTTTATTTTCCCACATTGGAAGTAAAAAGGCACAGGAGAACGAGATGGATAGATAAATAGCTAAGAAACTCCTTTACTTTTCCATCTCTGGATACTGCATCTGTCTGATACCTTGTGCCAAGCACTGCTGCTGTTGTGTCTCAAAATTGCTTTGTAATTCATGAGGTATGCAGTCATCTCTAACTCTTGGAATAAAAGGTAGATTCAATCTCTTGATATATCTAATGGATATAAGAGTATTCATTTTCTTATTCTTGCTCTATAATGGATGAATGGAAAAGAAATCTGGCTTCTAGCTTGTGAAATAAAGCAATATTTCACAAATACCATATAAACAGAAGGCTGCAGAGTGTGGCTGGGAGGACATAGATGTGAAATACTTTTCCAGGTTTGATAAAGAGTTTGGGAAGGGGAGGTGGAAGAACCAAACAGTACCTACCATGTTTGTTGGGTTTGTTTTTTAACCAGCAGAATGGTAATATGTCAGTAAATTTGTGTCAACAGTGGGAAAACAACAAAAGCCAGGTCAGCAATTTGTCCTACCTACCCTTCTGGCTCCTTGTCTCAGCTCCATGGTCCTAAAGCCTTAATTCCCAGCTACAAAGTTCTCCCACACAGTGATAACAAGCCCATCATGGGAGGATCTGTTGCCAAATTCATGCAATATTCCTCCAAGGAACAGTTCTCATCATAATGAGACTTTCAGGTTCCTTCCAAGTTACATGGACCACTGTCTCTTTTCCTTCTCCAGTGCTGCCCATAAAGGAAAAGCATGGTCTGGATGCGTGCTTAGCAATCACCAACAACTTACCTTCAACTCTGATCTTCTCCATGACCTCTGGCAATCCTCCTCACCTCACACAGATGGAAATGATAATCCTGAGCTTGACCTCTTCCTTCCAGAGAGGGAAAAATCCCAGTAGATGCCTCATGTTGTCACCAGGCTAAGCAAGTTGTGTGGTCGTATCAGTGTGTTTCTTACCACGTCAAATGTACACTGAGCATTACAGCCAGCTGTAAAATCTTCCTCAAGAGCAGCTTTCTAATTTGACTGCTCTAAAATTTAGTGCCATGTCAAGTAGGCTGAGATGTCAATTTTGTCTTTTTGTTTTCCAATAAGAGGTTTTGGAAACGTTTCTACAAATTGGAAACTTGAAGTTCTACTTTGCAAGACTTTCCTATTTCTTTAATTTTTTGAATGTTGCTTTGAAAAGTAAATAATAATAATAATTAAAAAAAAAAAAAACTTTACTGAGCCAATAGTGGAATGAAAAGTTTTCCAAATTGCAATTGAAAGGGAAAGATGAGGAAAATGCTGGCAATTTTTTTCATCGTCTTAAACAACAACAGAACAAAACTGGATCCTAGGTGATAAAATCTTATGTTCAGACAATCATAGAATAGTAGAATCAACCAGGTTGGAAGAGACCTCCAGCATCATCCAGTCCAACCTAGCACCCAGCCCTAGCCAGTCAACTAGACCATGGCACTAAGTGCCTCAGCCAGGCTTTTCTTGAACACCTCCAGGGACAGTGCCTCCCCCGCCTCCCTGGGCAGCCCATTCCAATGCCAATCACTCTCTCTGCCAACAACTTCCTCCTAACATCCAGCCTGTACTTCCCCCAGCACAACTTGAGACTGTGTCCCCTTGTTTTGTTGCTCATTGTCTGGGAGAAGAGACCAACCCCCACCTGGCTACAACCTCCCTTCAGGTAGTTGTAGACAGCAATGAGATCACCCCTGAGCCTCCTCTTCCCCAGGCTAAACACCCCCAGCTCCCTCAGCCTCTCCTCATAGGGTTTGTGTTCCAGGCCCCTCATCAGCTTTGTTGCCCTTCTCTGGACACGTTCCAGCACCTCAACATTTCTCATGCATTGAGAGGCACAGAACTGGACACAGGACTCAAGGTGTGGCCTGACCAGTGTTGAGTACAGGGGAATAATAACCTCCCTTGTCCTACTGGCCACACTGTTCCTGATCCAGGCATGTTTTTCCAACGTTGGTTCTCCTCATGTCTCTTATGTGTTTATATTTTAGGGGTGTGATATTTATCTCACTCCAAGGAAGCTTGAAAGCCTAGAAGAACAGAAGACAAATGAAATTACATCACTAATGGAGTGTCACACAGCATGTGACAATGGTTTCAGAGAAAATGCATCTGTCTTTGGGAGAAAAAAACATCTGCCCAGAAGTTATTCTCAAGCCTCCAAACACAGAGATGCTGAGTATACTGCTCTAGTGAGACCCCATCTGGGATACCGTATCCAGTTCTGGGGACCCCAACACAAGAAGGACATGTTGCTGTTGGAGCAGGTACAGAGGTAAGCCACAAAGAAAAACAGAGGCCTGGAGCACCTCCCCTGTGGGAACAGGCTGAGAGGATTTGGTCTGTTCAGCCTGGAGAAAAGAAGGCTCTGGGGCCATCTTGTAGTGGTCCTTCAGTATCTGAAGGTGGCTGCAGAAAATCTGGCAAGGGACTTTTTATAAGGGTCTGTGATCACAGGATGAGAGAGAATGGATTTAAGCTCGAAGAGGAGAGATTTAGACTGGATATTAGAAAGAATTCCTTACAGTGAGGGTGGTGAGACACTGGAAAAGCTTGCCCGGGGAGGCTGTGGATGCCCCCTCCCTGCAGGTGTTCAGTGCCAGATTGGACAGGATCTTGAGCAATCTGGGTTAGGACAAGGTGTCCCTGCCCATGGCAGATGATCTTTGAGGTCCCTTCCAACCCAAACCATTCTATCCATCTATGAACATTTGCAGTGGCAGCTGCAAAAGTGCCTGTACCCAGGACAGCTGTCTGAGCTTGAACGTGGAGATAAATTCTGTCCACATATCTTTAGTGCAGTGTAGGTGGAACTTAATCTCTTCATCTCATTCCATCAATGGCACTGAAAATAACCTAAAACAAAGTCCTGATATCTAACATGGGAAAATAGCCTTTTCCACTCAGATGGCTCTGGTTGGTCCTTTCAGTTACTTGTCCTGAATCATAAAAAGAATGCTAACTCACAGGTAATAGATCTGCTCTGAATACCTTCCCCCTTGTAGCTGTAACAGCAGCTTCTTGGCTCAGTTGCTTGGCTTTGGGGTTTTTTTGTTCATATATGATTATTTCCTTTGTTTCCTTTCCATGTTTGCTTTTCAAACAGAGCTCTGAAGCCTTTGTTACAGCTCTTGTTTCTAACTCTGTTTTTCTTTTATCCTGGAAGCTTCATGTATTGTTTAAGGTCAAACACCAAAACCAACAATGTGAGTCTGTTAAACTTGTCGCTCCGTTGCCAAGGATGGCGTTTGACCTCCAAGAGTCTCCTTCCTACCTGTATCAACAAGCTCTTGTTATCAAAACAGTTCCACCAACCTCCATCCTGAATAAAATGCTGACAGTCCAGGGAGAGGAGAAATTTTTGTAAGGATAATTTCTGTAAATTCTATAGGGCCTAAAGATATTTTACATAAGAATTGTTCTTCTCCTTCTCCCTGCAGAGCTGTTGGGAATTAGGACGGATCCCTGGGTGGTGAGAACATAGGAGGTGGGGAAGAAACACGTTTTGCAGAGTGTGAGGGCTCCTGTTTTCTGCTAGGTTGCTCTGTCTCATCTGTGTCCAGTTCTGAGCTCCCCAGTTCAAGAGGAACAGGGATATACTGGAGAGAGTCCAACAGAGAGCTACGAGGATGATTAAAAGACTGGAACATCTGTCTGATGGTGAAAGGCTGAGCAAGATGCTTACCCTGGAGAAGAGGAGGCTCAGAGGGAATTTTCCCAAGGTACCCTCCAAATTAGTTCCTCGAATCAGCCAAAGTCTGCCCTTCAGAAGTCCAATGTGGATGTTTTGTTGATGCCCCTCTTAGCTTCACTGCATGTTGAAAACTTTATTGTTTCATGGTCACTGCACCCCAGACAGCCTCTGACTACCACATCTCCCACCAGCCCCTCTCTATTTGTGAACAGCAGGTCAAAGAGAGCCTCACCTAGCTGTGTCGAGAAGTTATGCTCCAAACTTCAGGCTGCCTCCTCTCTGCTGTGTTAAGTTCCCAGCAGATATCTGACAGGTTATAGTTGCCTACAACAACAAGAGCTGGTGGTTGTGAGACGTCCTGCAGCTGTTTATAGCATAACACATTCACCTCCTCTTCCTGGTTGGGTGGCCTGTAACAGACTCCAACAAGTATGTTGCTCTTATTGGTCTGCCCTCTGATTTTTAACCATAGACACTCTATCCACTCATCATTAGTCTCAAGCTCCATGGCATCAAGAACTTCCCTAAAATACAGGGCCACTTCTCCACCCTTTCTTCCTCTCCTGTCTTTCCTGAAAAGCCTGTGTCCATTCCTCTTCACCCTGCCAGTGAATCTCATCTGCTGTCCCCTGGGACAAAGCTTTGTGCCAGAGCCTTGCTGCCAGGGCCTTGATGCCAGGGCAGCTCCAGCATCACTGGGCTGGGAGTGCATCAGAGGTCCCTTAGCAAGTGGACTCCTGGAGGTGAGGGGCTTCAGGCCACGGTTAGTGCATTCCAGTCATGCGATTCATCCCATCATGTGTCTATAATGACAGTGACATCATAGCTCTCCTGAGGTACCAAGGCTTTCAGCTCATCCTGTTTGTTCTCTCTCCACTTTCCTCTTTTCCTCTGCTTCAAAGAGACAGTCCCGTCTGAGACAGCACTTTTGCATGTATGTGACGCCATGAAGCCAGGTGAGCATGCGCCTGCATGGTGTATTAGGGTTGCAATTCCTCACTCTCCATGACTTTTCCTTATTTTCACATTCCTTGTTGTTTATCACGTGAACAAACCAAGGGAAAAACTTTGTCAGAGTAGCTAGAATTGAGCTGAGAGCTTCTGACGTTCCTTTTTTTGTTCTGTTCAAGTAGAAAGCAGTAAAGAAAGTTAAAAATCAGGAAGTGGAGGCTTGAGTGAATCTTCTTTCTGGTTGAGATAGTGTTATATTTGTGAGAAAGGGAAGCATCTGATCAGAAAGAAAAGCTGTGCTGTAGTAAGACAGAAACAAATCCTGCCTGCAAAAGGACTACATATGGATCATTTTAATTTTGGGTCAGTAGTTCAGATCTGTCCAGCTTGCCAACTGCAAAACCTCATTACTGTCTGATGGATACTTAGAACTTATTTCAAATTATCTGGGAAATGAAGGGGAGGGGTTGTGAAGTCTCCTTCTCTGGAGGCTTTGAAAATCCACCTGGACACATCTTTGTGTGGTCTGCCTTCAGTGATACTGCTTTGGCAAGGAGGTTGGACTTGATGATCTCCAGAAGTCGCTTCCAACCCCTGGTTCTGTGATTCTGTTCTTAAGGTGTGAGGTTTTTGTAAATACCCCACATTGCTGCAGGCTTTGTCACTCTTCATCTGCACTGTTGTGAAGGAGGTCAAAGCTTGACTGTTCGTTAGCCTTCTATGATTCTATGGTTCTGTGATGATCTGATTTAGAGGGAAAAGGTAAAAGAAAAGAGGATCATCTTATAGAATCATAGAATCAACCAGGTTGGAAAAGACCTCCAAGATCATCCAGTCCAACCTATTTCACATAGAACCATAACCATAGAATTGTAGAATGGCTTGAATTGGAAGGGATCTTGGAGATCATCTAGTTCCAACCTCCCTGCCATGGGCACAGACACCCTCCACTAAACCAGCTTCCTCAAAGCCTTATCTGGCCTGTTCTTAAACTGGTCAGACCACACCTTGAGTACTGTGTCCAGTTCTGGGCCCCTCAATTCAAGAAGGATATTGAGGTGCTGGAACATGTTCAGAGAAGGGCAACAAAGCTGGTGAGGGGCCTGGAGCACAAATCCTATGAGGAGAGGTTGAGGGAGCTGGGGGTGTGCAGCCTGCAGAAGAGGAGGCTCAGGGGTGACCTCATTGCTGTCTACAACTACCTGAAGGGACATTGTAGCCAGGTGGGGGGTGGCCTCTTCTCCCAGGTAACCAGCAATAGAACAAGGGGACACAGTCTCAAGTTGTGCCAGGACAGGTATAGGCTGGATGTCAGGAAGAAGTTCTTCACAGAGAGAGTGATTTCCCAT
Organism: Pogoniulus pusillus; assembly: GCF_015220805.1. Taxonomy (NCBI): domain Eukaryota; kingdom Metazoa; phylum Chordata; class Aves; order Piciformes; family Lybiidae; genus Pogoniulus; species Pogoniulus pusillus. The sequence goes on along the minus strand of NC_087268.1, from coordinate 8,969,722 downwards.
TGGAATGGGCTGCCCAAGGAGGTGGTGGAGGCACCGTCCCTGGGGGTCTTCAAGAAAAGACTGGATGAGGCACTTAGTGCCATGGTCTAGTTGACTGGATATGGGTGAGTGATAGGTTGGACTGGATGATCTTGGAGGTCTCTTCCAACCTGGTTGATTCTATGATTCTATGATTCTATGATTTCCAGGGTGGAGGTGTGCACAACTTCTCTGAGCAACCTCTTCCACTGTCTCACTACCCTCATAGTAAAAAGCTGCTTCCTAATTTCCAATTGAAATCCACTCACTCTAGTTTTAAACCATTGACCCTTGTCCTGTCACAACAAGCCATTATAAATATTCCCTCCCAAGCTTTCTAGTAGATACCCTTCACCTACTGGAAGAGCTTGCATTTGGGCCAAAAACTTCAGCTAAGGAAGCAAAAATAGAGAGGCTGAAGTATACACCAAGCTCTCATATCCTGATGAGGTCCCAAGGACCTGCTTTCCCTGGTGCAGGCTGGTTGAACTCCAGTGGGCTTCAGACTGCAGTACTGCCAATGTGCTACGTTTTAAAGCACACTTTAAAGCAGCCTTTGATGTTTTATCTCTCTCATCAGAACAATTAGCTCCTGGATGCTCTCTGTACAACAAAGGAAATTAATTAGGAAGAGTCAGATACTGTGATACACAGCAGTGTCTGGGAGACTGCAGCATCTCGAGTGGGTTTTGATGTTGCAGCAGCTGAGTTGGAGACTGTTACCATGTGTGGCAGGCTATAGGTGGACAGAAAGATTTTACTGAAAGGGAAAGTCACCTTATAAAATCTCTGCATTTCCAGCCTGCTAAATGTTGTTTTTCAGTGAGCTGACACTTAAAGGTTGTGACTACGTGTAGAACAGCTATCCTGAAACTCTCAGGGAGTGAAGAAGAAAGAGAATATCATTGCAGTGGGTTTTTTGTTCCTAGATGCACCCTGGCTGCAAATCAAAGTGGAGCAGCCCTGCTCTTGCTTCCCCCCTTGTATTTCTAAATAGATTTTCCCTGTAAGGCGTTGAGATGCTAAATTTTGATCATTATCATCTGACTTTGAAATGGGCAGATATCAAGAGACATTTCTTTCCTGTGATGTATGCAACCTACTGACATGAAAAGAATTAATTTAATGGGATTGAGAGAAACAGAAGTTTGATCCCAAGAATTTGAAGTTAGGGTTCCTGTTTGTAATACTTGAAGTACAATAGTATTTTCCACATGTCTGGCAGATGTGTTTAGAATGTCTTTATTAGTTCAGTTTGGTTTAATTTGGTTTAGTTTGTTCTACTCTGCTCTGGTGAGGCCTCATCTGGAGTATTCTAATCAGTTCTGGGCTTCTCAGTTCATGAAGGATGAGGAAGTATAGGAAAGAGTCCAGTGGAGGGCTGTGGAGATGATGAAGGGACTGGAAAGGCTGAGACCTGGGGTGTATTTTCATTGGTGCCCCACAAGAGGCAATGGACCCAAACCAAAACACATGAAGTTCTGCATCAGCATGAGTTAAAAATACTTTGCTGTGAGGCTGCAGGAGCCCTGGAGCAGGCTGCCCATGGAAACTGTGGAGTCTCTTTCTCTGAAGACTTTCCAAACCCACCTGGACCTGTTCCTGTGTGACCTGTCCTAGGTCATCCTGGTTTCACAGGGCACCTGGACTCAATGTTGTTCAGAGGGGACACAGTCTCAAGTTGTGCCAGGAGAAGTATAGGCTGGATGTTAGGAGGAAGTTCTTCCCAGAGGGAGTGATTTGCCATTGGAATGGGCTGCCCAGGGAGGTGGTGGAGTCACCTTCCCTGGAGGTGTTCAAGGGAAGCCTGGCTGAGGCACTTAGTGCCATGGTCTAGTTGAGTGGCTAGGGCTGGGTGCTAGGTTGGCCTGGATGATCTCTGAGGTCTCTTCCAACTTGCTTGATTCTATGATTCTGTGATGCTGCTTGTAAGGTGTGAGACTTTTGTGAATCCCCCAAATTGGTGCAGGTTTTGTTGGTCTCCAAGCTGCACTGCTGTGAAGGAGGTCAAAGCTTGGCTCTTTATTATCTGTCTCAGTAAATCCAACAAGAGTACAGTGATGTTTTGAGAATCCCTGCCTCTACAGTTGTGTAAGGATATGTTAATTCTAGACTCAGCAGAGCCCCTCATGGATTGTGGAGAGGGTGCCATGATGTGAGAAGTAGGTTATCAGGCCTGGAAGTAAGTTTTGGGTAATGGATTTTCTGCCCATTTAAGCAGAGTGAAAAGGTGGATGGCAGGCTGAAAAAGTGGATGGCTTCCTGACCCTTTGGGAACATTCTCAGTTACTCCAATTAGTTGAAGATCACTCCTATTTCATCTGTATCTCTGATATGTCTGACTACTGATCCCTAGATGGTGTCAAGGAAGCTAGACCATAGCCTAAAATGTTTTCTAGTCTCTCTTAGGGAACTGGTAAGACTTAGACACTTTAGCCTGGAGCATGGAGGTCTAAACCCATATTCTGGTAGAAGCAGAAGGAGCAAGATTGTTGGGGGAGCTGGGAATGACAGTGACATTGCTACAGAGCCTGTACTCCAGCATTGCACTCTGTCAGGCAGAATTACAAGCCTGACTGACAGCAGACAAGATGGACACAGCTACAACCTCACAGGGAACAGTTTGTCCTGGAAAATGGAAGACAAGTGACATAGTATGACATCACTCTAAAAAGTGTCATGAGAGGGGAGAGTTCTTGTGTAGCAGAGGTTGCTCACTTAAGTATTATCAATAACTTCAAAGGAAAGGCAGCCAAGAATAATTAAGGCAGAGAGCTAATGTTCCTGATAATTTTTTTTACAGTTTTCTCAAGTATTAAAGGAGCCCTTTGTATGCAGAGCCAAATTACCTGTTGAATAGATGTGGGCTGTAAGCTACTTTTCTCCCCTGAGAAAGAGAATACTTTAGAAATGCTGTATTCCAGTGGTATTTGCACCTGGAACATTTCTCTGCTCTCTTATTGAACAGTAAGGAAAAAAGGTGCAAACCAGTGGAACTCACAGAATCACAGAAACATTCATGTTGGAAAAGACCCTCAGGATCACCAAGTCCAACTGATAACCCTACTCTGCAAGTTTCACCTTAAGCCATATTCCCAAGCACCACATCCAATTGACTTTTAAACACACCCAAGGTTGGCGACTCCACCACCTCCTTGGGCAGCTCATTCCAATGCCTGACCACTCTTGCTGGGAAAAAATGTTTCCTAGTGTCTAAACCCACCCAGGTGCAGCTTGAGGCCTTTCCCTCTTGTTCTATTGCTATTTAACTGTGAGAAGAGACCAGCACCAATATCTCCACAACGGTTTTTTTCAGGTAGCTGTAGACAACCATGAGGTCTCCCCTCATCCTTCTCCTTTTCAAACTAAACAGTCCCAGCTGTTTGCAAGCCTAGATTTTTATTGGCAGTTCATGAGCATTGCTGTCTTTTAAATAATCCAATGTATTTAAAGGGTTTCTAAAACTTCCTTAACACAGTTAAGGACTACTATTTAAATTGCTTTCTTCATTGTGGTGCTGAGTATCAATAGCAGGGTCAACTGACTTCCATGTTACAAGCAAGTCAGATATAGCCTATTTTGTAGCATCTTTCAGTTTCCCCAAGTAGATGAATAACAATCTGCTTGTGTCTGTGCAAGGCACAACCAAAAAGCAATTTATTTTAATGCTGAAGGGAGGGGGAAGTGTGGAAAAGGCTTAATAAAGCCTTTCACTCTGGAAGTGAATCACAGAATCTCAAAGTGGTAGCAGTTGAAAGGGAACTCTAGCAACCATAGAATCATAGAATCACAAAATGGTTTTGGTTGGAAGGGATTTTAAAGATTATCTAGGTTCAACTCACCTGACATGACCAGGGACACCATCCTCTAGACCAGGTTGCTCAAGACCCTATCCAACCTGATCTTGAACACCTCCAGGGAAGGGGCATCCACAAACTTCCTGGACAACTTTTTCCAGTGTTTCATCACTCTCACTGTGAAGGATTTCTTTCATATCACCTAGGGCAGGCCACACAGGAACATATCCAGGTGAGTCTTGAAAGTCTCCAGAGAAGGAGATTCCACAACCTATCTGGGCAGCCTGCTCCAGTGTGGATAAGTAAAGATAAAGAGGGGAAATGCATGAAGGGCTGAAAGATCTGTCAACTGGTGTGTTGCATCATTTTCTCTAGGAAGCATAGGCAAAAGTGAAATGAAGGGAAAAAGGAGCTGTGAACCATGCTGAAGATGATTAAAGAGAGTACAGAGCAGCTGTCACAGCAAATATCAAGCAACATTAATAACTTCATACCACACCAGAAAACTGTCTCAAACCTCCCCAAGAAAACAAGAGCTTTTGTTGCTGCACAGGGTAGATGGAACTAATCCTCCAGTGCAGGTGCTAGTCTTTGCCTGTCAGAGTTACCCCTGTGTCAGTCTAGAGATGAACAAGAGATTTTAATGGCATCAATGTGAAATGAGCTACCAATTGAGATTTCAAAACCTATAGTTACATGGGAAGAACTATCTTCAGTTGGGAATTCATACCTTCCCCCCCCCAAAAAAACCCATAAACAAACCCCACACAAAAATGTGTTTTCTTAGTGCCCTTTCTCCTGTACAGAAAAGAAAAACAATGAGTCTTTGCTGCAAAAGGCTTATTTTTGTAGCTATATAGTTGACAGTCTTCTTTCCCTAAAAGCACAGCAAACTTTCATCTCATGCAAATTTATGAAAAAAAAAAATAAGCTTCAGGCCACAGAGTGGAATTTTGCCCATATTTGCCTTCATTTTAGGCAAACAGCTCTTCTCAGACACACAGGGAGGAGCTTGTCAGAGATTCAGAGGTTAATAGAGTGGTTTGGGTTGGAAGGAACATGAGAGATCATCTGGTTCCAACCCTCTTGCAAGGACACCCTCTACTAGATAAGGTCCAACCTGGCCTTGAATACTTCCAGGGAAGTGTTTCAGTGTCTCACTTACCCTCACTGGCATCCAGTCTAAATTGCATGTCACAGAATCATAGAATCAACCAGGTTGGAAGAGACCTCCAAGATCATCCAGGCCAACCTAGCACCCAGCCCTGGCCAATCAACTAGATCATAGAATCATAGAATCAATCATGTTGGAAGAGACCTCAGAGATCATCCAGGCCAACCTAGCACCTAGGCCTATCCAGTCATCTAGACCATGGCACTAAGTGCCTCAGCCAATCTTTTCTTGAACACCTCCAGGGATGGTGACTCCTCCACTCCCTGGGCAGCCCATTCCAATGCCAATCACTCTCTCTGCTAACAACTTCCTCATAACATCCAGCCTGTATCTCCCCCAGCACAACTTGTTCTGTCGCTGGTTGCCTGGGAGAAGAGACCAACCCCCACCTGGCTACAGCCTCCCTTCAGGTAGCTGTAGACAGCAATGAGGTCACCTCTGAGCGTCCTCTTCTCCAGGCTGCACACCCTCAGCTCCCTCAGCCTCTCCTCACAGGGCTGTGTTCCAGGCCTCTCAGCATCTTCATCACTCTTGTCTGGACATGTTCCAGTATCTCAGCATCCCTCTTCCATTCCCTCTCACACTATAACAACAAGCCCTTGTTAATGGTCTGTTGGTGTGGCTGGAACTTAGTAGCCAGCAAGTTAGGAAAATGTCCTTTCACTCAGATTTCCTGTCTCAGAATGAGTCCTGAATGTGGGTTAAGACAACTATCAACACTGGCCACAGACAAGTGAGTAAAATCATTGCCTTACAAGAATTGTACAAATTGTCTTGAGCCTTTGAAGGATGGCATGCTGTCATCAGTTTGTAAACAGGCATCAGAGATACTCCTTCAAGCTCTTGTGTTCTACATCTCCAGTCACTAATCAACAGAGCCACATGATGTTCTGAGGTGTGTCAGATCATTTATCGTCCACAGCTTGAGATTCTTACAGGTTGAAAAATCTCCCAGAAGGCTATGGTTTGATAGCACATGCACTATGAAACTGGAATGCTTCATGGTTCTGCAGCACAACCATTGGAAAGGGATACACTGATCTGAATGGCTCCTCTGAATATTAAAAGATGAACCTCATCCCTGAAGGTGTTCAAGGCCAGACTGGACAAGGCATTGAGCAACATGATCTAGTAGCAGGTGTCTCTGTCCATGACAGGGGGGTTGGAACCAGATGATCTTTAGAATCATAGAATCATAGAATCAACCAGGCTGGAAGAGACCTCCAAGATCATCCAGTCCAACCTAGCACCCAGCCCTAGCCAGTCAACTAGACCATGGCACTAAGTGCCTCATCCAGGCTTTTCTTGAACACCTCCAGGGATGGTGACTCCATCATCTTCCTGGGCAGCCCATTCCAATGCCAATCACTCTCTCTGGCAACAACTTCCTCCTAACATCCAGCCTATACTTTCCCTGGCACAACTTGAGACTGTGTCCCCTTGTTCTGTTGCTGGTTGCCTGGGAAAAGAGACCAACCCCCACCTGGCTACAATGCCCCTTCAGGTAGTTGTAGACAGCAATGAGGTCACCCCTGAGTCTCCTCTTCTGCAGGCTGCACACCCCCAGCTCCCTCAGCCTCTCCTCATAGGATTTGTGCTCCAGGCCCCTCACCAGCATGTCACCCTTCTCTGGACACATTCCAGCACCTCAACATCTCTCTTGAATTGAGGAGCCCAGAACTGGACACAGGACTCAAAGTGTAGCCTGACCAGTGCTGAGCACAGGGGCAGAAGAACCTCCCTTGTCCTGCTGCCCACACTGCTCCTGATGCAGGCCAGGATGCCATTGGCTTTCTTGGCCACCTGGGCACACTGCTGGCTCATCTTCAGCTACTATCTATCAGTACCCCCAGGTCCCTTTCTTCCTGGCTGCTTTCCAGCCACTTTGTCCCCAGCCTGTAGCACTGCTTGGGGTTGTTGTGGCCAAAGTGCAGAACCCTGCACTTGGCCTTCTTCAATCTCATCCCAGGTCCCTCTGCAGGGCTCTCCTACCTTCCAACAGATCAACACCTGCTCCTAGCTTGGTGTCATCTGCAAATTTACTGATGCTGGACTCGATCCCCTCCACCTTATGATTCTATAAACTATAAGGAAGCTATTCCTGACTGTAGTGATGTCTGGTTTTAATCTCCTTTTCATAGTAAAGAATTTGACTCTGACTCAGATTCAGATGGAATTGTTCCAGGTTAGTCCTCAATTGTGATGAACAACTGAATCTGCTTTCAATGCCCTCCTACTTTGACCTGGCCCTTTCTCCTTCACATCTTCTTAAAAGGAAGTGAGTGATGTAGGAATGCCTGGAGCTGAGAGTAAAATATTTCCTTACAGATACTTTTATGAAGTTCCACAAAAATAGGAAAACAGAATTCTGTCTTTTTCTCCTGGAAATGCCATCTACCTTCTTACCCTCCAGTCCCAATTATGTCCTTCAGATCATAGCTCTGCTATTCTACTCTCTCATTCCTCTGTTGTGTAAAATGGGTTTAAGGGCTAAGCATTCATTTCACACAGAAAGCTGGCTCTTTGTTTTTCCATGAAGATAGGAAGACAGGGGGGAAATTCGTGGTTGTGGAGAGCCCTGGGATATTATTACAACACTATGGGATATATTCTATATTTCCTGAAGTCAAGTTCCTCTTTTGCCCAGTATGCTTCTGCTTCAATTACCTGCCCTTGTGCCAGTGGTGCAAATGGTATCCTGGGGTGCACTAAGAAGAGTACAGCCAGCAGAACAAGGGACTTTCTCCTTCCCTTCTACTCTGCCTTGGTGACACCACATCAGGGATATTGTGTCCAGTTCTGGGCTCCCCATTTTGAGGGGAGCAGGGATATATTATAGAGAGTCCAACAGAGCAATACAAGAAAGATTACAGGACTGAAAGATCTGTTTGATGAGGAAAGGCTGAGAGACCTGGGGCTATTTAGCCTGGAGAAGAGCAGTGAGGGGATCTGATCAATACTTGCAATTACTTGAACAGGGGATGTCAAGAAGGGGCCAGTCTCTTTTCAGTGGTGCCCAGAGATAGGAGGAAAAGCAATGGACCAAACTGGAACACAGGTAGTTCCATCTCAACACAAGGAGAAACTTCTTGGTTGTGAGGGAACTGGAGCCCTGAAGCAGGCTATCCAGAGATGTTGTGGAGTGTCCTTCTCTAGAGGCTTTCAAAACTCTTCTAGGACATATTCCTGTGCGTCCTGCCCTAGATGATCCTTCTTTGGTTGGGGCATTTGACTTGGTGATCTCCAGAAGTCCCTTCTAACCCCTACCTTTCTGTGGTTCTATGATTCACACGTACTGATCAGTGAGTACATCAATATAATGATCAAATGCAAGCCTTTTTAATAAAGAAAATAGAATGCAATACTTCAATCTTTCCACTTGGTGAGCAGTATTAAAATTTGTGGGACTAACCACTAAAACCAGTGAAATGTGAATTATTTGCTGGTACCAAATGAGCTTTTAATAGCTTGTCTGGGCCTCGCAGAAAGAAAGCTTTACTGTTTCTCAGTATGCATCTGCCTCAAGGACTTCTGTCTCTGCTATATACATGTATAATGATTACTTAGAAATAATAAGGATGGTGAAAGGAGAGGATGTTCTTCATTAGAACAAAAAGCTGGTAATCAGAGAGAAAAATGACTATCAGAGATGAAATTCTGGCAACATAAAAGATCACATGGGTTACTCATATATAATTACTCTCTTGAGTCCATATGGTCATGGTGCATTATATTATTCCCACTCAGCATGCTAAAAGGCATTTTATTGGTGTCTTTCCTTGTTATCAACCATATCTGCTTCATTAATCCAAAGTCTTGATATTTTACTTGGAGACTTAACATTTTTAGTGTCCTAAATACCTTATTCTGCATTCTCAGACAGCCCAGTTTCTCACTAGTTGCAATGGGAATAGGGAGTAAAGGAGCCCAGAGGACTTTTTTGTAAGTGATGCAGAATTTTCATTTGATGGAAGAGCATGGAGCCCCCTGCAAATGAGATTTGGGAACCTATCATAAAGTCTCCAAATGGGACTTGAACTGCTTTGTGCCCAGGGGACTTTCAGAAATGTTATGCTAATGGTACTTATTTAGAAGTGTTTTAGCACTTCGGTCCTGTTAACTCCTGTGTCCTTTAGGCTCCCAGGAACTTACATCACATTGGAAAATGGGATTTGGCTTTCTGAGTCTTTTGGGCAAAAGCAGTTTGTGTCCATAAGCCAGATGGATAATTTTTTTTATCCTAACTGGAACAGGTTGCCCAGGGATGCAGTTGAGGCTCCATCCCTGGAGGCATTCAAAATCAGACTTGATGTGGCCCTAGGAAGCCTCATCTAGTTGGAGATGTCCCTGCTGACTGCGAGTGCATTGGATAAGATGATCTTTGAGGGTCACTTCCAACACAGTGCAATCTCTGCAGTTGTGAATTGGAAATTGCTTCCTTCTTTCAAGTGTGTGTAAGGGAAAGTCAGAACTTTGACACAAAACTACCCTTCTAACCTCTTTCTCAGAAGTATTTTCTTACCTTATTTTTAATAGTATCATGAAATACTTCAGTTGATTTTGAGGAGTTTTGACATTTTGAGGAGTTTTGACATTCTGAGGAGTTTTGACATTCTTCCATGCCAGTTTGTTTTTGTGGGATGGATATCTCCTCACAGCTTATGTGGGATACTGTAGTGCAATCAAGTCATGAGGCTTTCAATATGGTTTGAAAAGGTTTTGATGAAAACCAATACAACTTCAGGAACGTTTCAGTGATTTACAGGGTCACACAAGAAGCCATCAGACATTTAGCTTATAAAATATGACTTCTCAACCAGTATGTCTTGGGTGTATTTAAAAGCTGTCTAGCTATGGTGCTGAAATATATGGTGTAGTGGTGTCCCTGGTAGAGTTTGGTAATCATAGAATCAAGCAGGTTGGAAGAGACCTCCAAGATCATCCAGTCCAACCTAGCACCCAGCCCTATCCAGTCAACTAGACCATGGCACTGGACCTGATGATCTTCAAGGTCTTTTCCAACCACAGTGATTCTGTGAATCTGTGTTTTCTTCACAAAGTAGCTGAGTATTGGCAATGCCAATGAACTGTGCTGTCTATTCATGCTGCTTCCTTGTATTTACCCATCAAGAATATGTTACACAGACAAGAGAGATCTGAGAGGACAATACATACAAGCATGTGCCTCTTGCACGTTTCTCTATGTGCACACATTTCACAGTCAGCTACCAAAGACTGACCAAAAGCTCTTTGTTGCTTTTCATTAAATGTAGTCTTCGTTTCATAGTGTAGTTTTGATACCCTCAGTGGTTTAAACAGATAAAAGGAAACTTTCACAAGGCAGTGGGGGACAGTCTCAAGTTGTGCCGGGGTAGGTAGAGGCTGGATGTTAGGAGGAAGTTGTTGCCAGAGAGAGTGATTGGCATTGGAATGGGCTGCCCAGGGAGGTGGTGGAGTCACCATCCCTGGAGGTGTTCAAGCAAAGACTGACTGAGGCACTTAGTGGCATGGTCTGGTTGACTGGCTAGGGCTGGGTACTAGGTTGGACTGGATGATCTCTGAGGTCTCTTCCAACCTGCTTGATTCTATGATTCTATGCTTCTCCTCACAATGAAGAAATGCTTCTTATTCTTTTTTTTTTTAATGATTACTCTTTTTGCTAAGAACATTCCTCTGGGTGGAATCCCTGGTCCCCACCAGGCATGTGCAGTAGCTAATCATAGCCCTGAGGTCACCTGAGAAAGAAAGAAACCCAGCTGTGCTTGGCATTCTTTCCTCATCCCAGGGCTGCCACACTCCCGGGTGTGTTTGGTGTTTTATACAAGGGCTATAAAATAAGACACAGCTGAAAACATTCATCTGGGAGCTTGGCCACAGACTTCAGTGGGAGTCAGAGCGAGAACTTGTTTAAAACTCAAATAAAAACCCCAACCCAAACCAGAGAAAATGTCATATTTTCTAAGAAAAAGAAGCAGCAAATGCAAATTCCTTAATTGCTATTCAGACTAGAGTGGGGGGAGAGCATTATTCACACTGCCAGTCAGAATAATTAACACAAACAAAAGTTTGGGGATCAGGAAAAAGACATCTAACTTCTCTTGTTTTGGAAGGGATTACTCCTGAATGTGCTGCTAATCTGACTAATGCATTTATGCCACACTTTGGGGGTAAAGGGGATTAGGTAGGAGGAATTAAAGAGATTTGATATGGATACTGTATTTGGTAGAACTTCTAATGAGATTACTTTAAAAAAAACCACAAAAAACAACAAAGCCAAAACAGAGGGGGAAAAAAAAGCTGCCTTATGCATAGTCTTCACTAAGTCCAGAGACTAATGAGATCATGTATTCTGTCTCCAGTAAGGTAAATGTTGCCAATTCAGAACTGTGGGAATAGAATCCATTGGGCTCTGACTAACTCAAGTATTGTCACAGTACCCAAACTGGCTCTTAGGATTTCATTTCTCTCGGAGGTCATAAGTAAATAGTGAATAAACAGAATAAAGGACTCAGTTCTGTAACAGACATGGAATGGTAGGGTTTGGAAGGGACTTCTGGAGATCCAGTCAAACCCTCATGGCAAGGTAGGGTCAGCTAAAGAAGGTCACACAGGAGCATGTCCAGGCAGGTTTTGAATGTCTCCAGAGATGGAGATTTCACCACGTCTCTGGAAGCCCCTTCCAGTGCTCCAGCACCCTTCAATTAAAGAAGTTGATCTTTAGATGGAACTTTGTGTTCCATTTGTGCCTGTTACCCCCTGTCCTGTCACCAGGCACCAGTGAAAAAAGACTGGTCTCATTGTCCTGACACTTACCCTTTAAGTATTGATCAACATTGATGAGACCCCACCCCCACCTCAGCCTTCTCTTTTACAGACTAAAAAGACCAAATTCTCTTAGTCTTTCCTAATAAGGTAAATATTTCAGTCCCTTCATCATCCTTGTAGTCCTTTTGTGCACTTTCTCCAGCAACTTCCTATTCTTCTTGAACTGGGGAGGCCAGAACTGGACAAAGTATTTTCTAGATGTGGCCTCACCAGAACAGAGTAGAGGGGCAGGATAACCTCCCTTGACCTGCTGGCCACACTCTTCTTGATGAACACCAGGACGCCACTGGTCTTCTTGGGCACAGGAGCACATTGCTGATTCATGGTCATCCTCTTGTCCACCAAGACATCCAAGTCCTTTTTCACACAGCTGCTGTCTAACAGGTCAGCACTCAATCTGTGTGAATCCAGCACAGGGTCTATACTGCTCTTCCCCAGATGCAGAACTCTCTAGTTGTCCATAGTGAATTTCATTTGATTTTTCCCCACTCAGCTCTGCAGCCTGTCCAAGTCACACTGGATGGCAGTGCAGCCTTCTGGTGTGTCAGCCACTCCTCCCTGTTCAGTATCATCATCAAACCTGCACAGGGCCCACTCTATTCTTTTGTCCAAATCATTGATGACATTGGATAGGGTTGGATCTGCTGCCAACCCCTGGGGGACACCATTAGCCTACAGGCCTCCAACTAGACTATCTCCCACTGACCACAGCTCTCTGAGCCCTGTCCTTCAACCAGTTCCAAATCCACCTCATTCCCCAATCATCCAAACCAGCCCAATAATGATGCATATTTATTTTCCACCAAACTAAATGTCCTGAATATTTTATTTTCCTATTTCTTAAAAATGAGAATTTTTTTTGTTATGGAGCTTTTTGTTTGTTTGTTTGCTTTGTTGTTTGTTTGGGGGGTTTATTATTGTTATTATTTATTTGTTGGTTTTTTTTTTTCAGATGAACTTGGAGTTGAATTAATGGTTTATCTCCTCTGTTCATATGATTTCAGATGCCTAAAGCCACAAGATACGAGGTGGGTTATTAGATATGCCTTTGCAAAAAGAAAATGGTAAGACAAAAAAAAATGGCCTGCCTCAAGTTACAGTTTATAGATTAGAAAAAGGCACAAACAATTAAAAGATGGAGACAGTTAGGGCAAATTACTTGCAATCAAGCTGCAGCTAAATGAGCTTCTTGATGAGGAAACCAAATTTATGTTGTTTGGAACCACAAATAAATGTTCCCAAAACAAACAAAAAAAAATGTTGAAGGTGAGTGAAATGTTAGCACAGTTGGGTACAGATGTGTTGATAAGAGAATTTATGGATGCAATTAAAGTTCTGGTCTTGGGTAAGAAAAACAAATAATAGTAAATACAGAGAGCTTTCCCATTGCATCCAGTGACAAAAAAAGCCTTCACAGATGTAGGGTAGTTTACATCTTCACAGATGGCATCGTGTTGGAAGGGACCTCCCCAGTCCTCTAATCATCTTTGTGGCTCTCCTCTGGACCCTCTCCAGCAGGTCTATGTCCTTCTTTTTCTTAGGGGTCCCATAGATGGACATGGCACTCAAGGTGAGGTCTTGCCAGAGCACAGCAGAGCAAAGTGGCAGAACCACCTCTCTCAACATGCTGGCCATGCTTCTTTAATGCAGCCCAGGATGTCATTGGCCTTCTGGACTGTAAGTGTACATTGCAGGCTTATGTCCAGCTTCTCGCTAACCAGCACCTCCAAGTTCAAGTCTTCAGGGCTTCTCTCAATCTCATCATTCTCCACCCTGTATTGATAACAAGGATTGTCCAGAACTAGGACCTTTCACTTTGTCTTGTTTAACCACATAAGACTCTCCCCAGCCCACCTTTCCAGCCTGTGCAAGTGCCTCTGAATGGCATCCTGTCCTTCAGTCTTATCAACCATACCACTCAGCTTGGTATCACCAGCAAACTTGCTTGTGGTGAACTCAGTTGTGCTGTCTGTGTCATTGACGAAGATACTGAAAAGCACTGGTTCAAATATAGACTGCTGATGGACACCACTTGTCACCTGTCCCACTCTGTTTTTATCTACGTCTAGCAAGCCCAATAATCATTTTTGAGTCCATCCCATCAAAATGTGGCAGCTGAGCACATACATTCTCCAAGAAACAACCATGCATTTAAAGAGAAGAGTGAATGCTAAAGGCAGGGGTGAATGCATTTAACCCTGGAATTAAACATTTTGCTTTCTTTTTTTTTCTCCATAAAAAATGTGAATTAACTCTTCAGAAACTCTTTGCAAAGGTCTTTGAAAAGTTATGTGTATTCAGTGGTGAAGACAGAAAGTCACACAAAAGCCCTGAAGACATGTGAAGGCTTCAGTGTGAAACATTACTCTTTGCATTCAATGTATTCATCTGTTTTACTGAGTGCTAATTGTTGCCTGCTTATATTTATCTGCAAGGAGTGACTTTAAAGACTTTCCAATAATGAAAATGCATTAGGCAAAGCTATCCTGCCCCATTCTTGGTGCATTGGAATGCTAGACATAACACAGTAGAAAAAAACAATAGACAAAAGTGAGGTGTAATAGAGTTTCTTGGAGAAGAGCAGCTCCATGGAGAAGGGCCTTGAAGTCCTGCTGGACAGTAAGTTAGCCAAGGGATAGAAATGTTCTCTTGTGGCCAGGAAGGTCAAGACTGTTCTGCAGTTCATTAAGAAGAATGTGACCAGCAAATCAAGGGAGCTTCTCCTGTCTATCTACTCTGCCTGGAGAGACCACATCTGGAGTATTGTGACCAGTTCTGGGCTGTTCATGAGAGTCCCAGTTCATGAGAGACTGCAAATACTGGAAAGTCCAATGGAGGCTACAAGGATGAAGAAGGGACTGGAACATCTGCCTGATGAGGAAAGGGTGAGTGGGATGTTTAGCTTAGAATCGTAGAATCAACCTGGTTGGAAGAGACCTCCAAGATCATCCAGTCCAACCTAGCACCCAGCCCTAGCCAGTCAACTAGACCATGGCACTAAGTGCCTCAGCCAGGCTTTGCTTGAATACCTCCAGGGATGGTGACTCCACCACCTCCCTGGGCAGCCCATTCCAATGCCAATCACTCTCTCTGCCAACAACTTCCTCCTAACACCCAGCCTATACTTCCCCCGGCACAACTTGGGACTGTGTCCCCTTGTTCTGTTGCTGGTTGTCTGGAAGAAGAGATCAACCCCCACCTGGCTACAACCTCCCTTCAGGTAGTTGTAGACAACAATGACATCCCCCCTGAGCTTCCTCTTCTCCAGGCTAAACAACCCCAGCTCCCTCAGCCTCTCCTCACAGGGTTTGTGTTCCAGGCCCTTCACCAGCTTGGAGAACAAGAGGCTCAGAGGGGATCTGATCAACGTTGCAAATACCTGAAGGTAGGGCATCAAGAAGAAAGGGCCAATCTCTTTTCAGTGGTGCCCTGTGAAAGCACAAGGGGCAATGAATGCAAACTGGAGTTCAGAAAGTTCCACTTGTTTTCTGTGAGGGTGCTGGATCCCTGAAGTAGGCTGCCTGACAAGGCTGAGGGCTCTCCTCTGGAGACTTTCAAAACCCTTTTAGGACACATTCCCATGTATTCTGCCCTAGGTGATCCTTCTTTGGCTGCAGGGGTTGGAGTTGATAATCTCCAGAGATCTCTTCCAACCTCTACCACTATGTGTTTTTTTATGATTCTTATTGACAGTCAGAAAGTACAAGTGTATGTAGGAGATCATATTCTGGTGGCATTTTCCCTTGTGTTGATTCCTTCTGGACTTTGGGGTATATTTCTTGCATTTGGGATTTTTCCCTCCTCTTCAAACATTCATCAGAGTTTGGGAGAGAAAATTATTCTGTGCTGTAATATTACTGCTGCTGTTCCAGCTTTATCACAGAGGTATAGGATTAGCTTTACAAGCCTTAGATTCCATATTCTTATCATACTTTGCTTTATCATAAGAAATGACCTTTTCATAAAGTCCAGGATAGAGGAAGTTGGCTATTTTGAACCACTATAATGTGTTGATGGGTACAAAGAGAAACAGATGTGAGATAAATTCTACCTCATGGATGTCAAAACCAGTATCATTTTCTGGTTGAAGAATAAGATCAATGAGACCATGCAAAATATTAATCTTAGTCTCTATTTGAAAGATGAAGTTTTTATCTGTGATAAAATGCTCAAGGAAAAAGAAAAAGAAATGGTGAAGGAACTTTAAGTAAGGCTTTGGCAAGAGTAAGAAGATGGGAATGAATATGATACAATAACACCTACAAAATGGCAGGTTCAGATCCAAGCTAGACCACTCCTCTGCAGAGATTTAAGAAATGCTGCTATTCCAAGCATCAAAATTGATTCTGGATTATAAAAAAACAGAGTTTTAAAATCTAGGAAGAGCCACAGGAGAGCAAGCAGGTCCTTCACATGTGACTAAGGAGGTATTTTTTTCCCTTTGATTCTCAGGCAAGCTGCTGAGACTGAGAGAAGTCCCATCTGGAATTTCCTGTAAGGACAATCAGAGCTTATGAAAGTCTGTGTCAAAAGAATGGCTTAACATTGTACGCTTCAACATGGATCAGGAGTTAACTGTGAGTGTTTCAGACTTAATTCTACCAACCCCTTTCAGCTACTCCAGGGAGTGCTTTTTTGTGCTTGTATAATCCTCTATCTCGTTTGGAGTGGAGCACAAGCTGTTGAAGTGTCATGGCAAATTTGCACTTTTCTCATGTGTTACAGCAGATTTGTTATGCAGCTGCTCTAAACTTTAAAACAGGTAATGGATTTGTCACCTTTTTATTAGAGAAAGACCAAAAGAGAGGAGAAGGTTAATTTTTTTTTTTTAAGCATCTCGCCTTCACCTTCGTTTCAGAGATCTCTTATCTGTCCTCTCACTCCTCTGTGAGTGTTCTTTCCCCTGTTACTCATTGTTTCATCTGCTGCCTGTGTCTGAAGGATTACACCAGTTCCATTAGCACTTCCTTCTTAATGGGATGTCTGAGTGGGAAGTGCTATTAAAGCAAGGAAGTAGGAAACCAAGGGAATTATATTTACTGAACAAAGGCCACTGTGCTTGGCTCTGGATACTGTGTCCAGTTCTGGGCCTCTCAATTCAAGAAGGATGTTGAGGTGCTGGAACATGTCCAGAGAAGGGCAACAAAGCTGGTGAGGGGCCTGGAACACAAACCCTATGAGGAGAGGTTGAGGGAGCTGGGCCTGTTTAGCCTGGAGGAGGCTCAGGGGTGATCTTATTACTGTCTACAACTACCTGAAGGGGCACTGTAGCCAGGTGGGGGGTGGCCTCTTCTCCCAGGCAACCAGCAACAGAACAAGGGGACACAGTCTCAAGTTGTGCCAAGGTAGGTATAGGCTGGATGTTAGGAAGAAGTTCTTCACAGAGAGAGTGATTGGCATTGGAATGGGCTGCCCAGGGAGGTGGTGGAGGCACCGTCCCTGGAGGTGTTCAAGAAAAGCCTGGATGAGGCACTTGGTGCCATGGTCTAGTTGATTGGATAGGGCTGGGTGCTAGGTTGGACTGGATGATGTTGGAGGTCTCTTCCAACCTGGTTGATTCTATGATTTTATGATTCTGATTCACACTGGTCCTTTTCACCACTCTTCAGTAGGTCCAGCCATTTCAGTGCCATAAGAGGTATCAGAGTAGGTCTCACTCTCTTTGAAGATCTAGGCTTCAAAATGTAGCTGTTACATGCAAAGTGAGACTTGTCTGCAGCCTGTAGCTACATTACCACACCCCTGCAATTTATAATTTTCTCCAATAAACCCAACAAGGACCAGATTTGTCCTCAGTTTCATCGTGGGTGTTGCAGAGCTCCTGTTTCATTGGTGTGATCTCGGGCCACGGGAGTTGCAGCTAGGTTGGGATGGCCTCCCAGAGAGGCAGAGCACATCTGTGTCTTTATCAGTCTGGACAGCTGTCTTTAGACACCACTGGTAAAGGGGTAAAGCCACTATGATTGCTTTACATCCCTTAGCATACAAGACTTGCCATAGTGACAAGTCCTAATCTAATCTTGGAGAGAAGATAACTATTGCTTGATACTGGCTTTGGATGAGATCAAACATAATCACCACAGAGAATCCATTTGACAACAGTTTGGGTGGAGAATGGAAAATGTTGCCTCTGGTGTTTCAGCCAAGCATCCGGGCTTGGTGTAATCAGCAAACAGCTGAACACTCCATCCTCTCATCCAGGTGCTTGATGACAATGTTGAACAAGACTGGACCCAGCACTGACCTTTGAGGAACACCACTATTTATATGTTTCCAACTGGACTCTACACCACTGACCACAAGCCTCTGAGCTCTGTTATTTTTCCAGTTCACAATCCATCTCACTGCCACTCTTCTAATCCAGACTTCTTGAGCTCATCTACAAGGGCGCTATGTGAAGACAGTGTCAAAAGCCTTGCTGAAGTCAAGGTAGACAGCATCAGCTCCTCTCTCCATATCTACCTCTTCAGTCACACCATCACAAAAGGCTATCAGATTAGTCAAATGTGATTTCCCTTTAGTAAATCCATGCTGTCTGCTCCTGATAACCTTCTTTTCATCCATGTGCTTAGAGATGACCTCCAGAATGAGCTGCTGCTTCACATTTCCAGGGTTGGAAGTGACTATTACCACAGCCTGACAACGACAGGCTTGCAAGTGCTGCAACATCCATTCCTCTGGAGATAGTCTGGAGGAAGTGACAAAGAAAGTGTTTTTTCATCTCCAATTCAGAAGAAGGCTGCTCTGCAAAGTTATTTGTAGGCCTTTAGACTGCTTTGAGCAGGAAAAAGAGGACTTCAGAGTGGAAACCATAGAGACATTTAATTACACTAGGAAAAAAATATACACAATAAACAAGTCTATTTTATTTTTTTTTCAGCCAAATACACTAGAGAACCCTAGGGGGAAAATATATTTTAGTACTTTACAGTTACAATTGCAATTTATGCTTGTCTAGTGTCTTTCATATGAGAAGTACCATCTCGTAAAACACTTTACAGTCTGTTTATCAATACAATAAACTGAGAATATTGCTCAATTTACTTTATTAGAACTTGCTGAGAGAGACAAAAATAAAACCAGCTTGAATTGCTGGTGTTTTTTTTCCCTTTTTTAAGCAAGTGAAACATTGGGAAGAGTAAGCATAGCTATATACAGCCTCAGTTGTGAAAGGAAGGGTTTGAAAAAGCTTCAGGTAATGAGAAAGAGTTGATCTGAGGACAGATTTCTCATCAGAGGAAGTCCAAGAAATAACTGGATTGTAAAGCACATCAGGAAATTTTAGTGAAGCTTAGAATCAACTAAAGCCATTATCATCCCACTATTTTTACTTGCTTGAATTGTGGACTGCTACTCAAGTTGCTTTTTTATGGCTGGCACTTGCTGGAGTTTGGTTCATTAAATATGTTTGTGACGCCACAGAAACCTGTGGTAAAGCTCCAGCAAGGTCATTCATACAAAAAAACTCATGACACAAGCAGAAAAAAAAAATCAGAATCACAGAATGGTAGGGGTTGGAAGACACTTCTGGAGATCAAGTCCAATGCCCCTGCCAAAGCAGGGTCACCTAAAGAAGGTCACAGAGAAACACATCCAATCAGGTTTTGAATGTCGCCAGAGATGGAGACTTCACCACCTCTCTGGGCAGCCTGTTCCAGTGCTCCAGCACTCTGCAATTAAAGAAGTTCCTCCTCTTGTTCAGTTGGAACTTCTTATGTTCAAGCTTGTGCCTGTAATTCCTTGTCCTGTCACTGGGCACCACTGTGAAAAGACTGGTCCCTTCCTCTTGGCACCCACCCTTTTAAGTACTGGTCAGCATTCACACAGTATCACAGTATCATCAGGGTTGGAAGAGACCTCATAGATCATCAAGTCCAACCCTTTACCACAGAGCTCAAGGCTAGACCATGGCACCAAGTGCCACGTCCAACCTTGCCTTGAACAGCCCCAGGGACGGCGACTCCACCACCTCCCCGGGCAGCCCATTCCAGTGTCCAATTCATGAGATTCCCTCTTGGTCTGCTCTCTTCCAGACTTCAGTGCTCCACATTGCTCAGCCTTTCTTCATAAGAGGGCTACTCTATTCCTCTTATAATCTTTGTAGCCCTTATCTGTACCCTCTCTAGCAGGTCCCTGTCCTTCTTGAAACAAAGAGTGCAGAAATGGACACAATATTCCAGATGTGGCCTCACCAGGGCG
Organism: Pogoniulus pusillus; assembly: GCF_015220805.1. NCBI lineage: Eukaryota > Metazoa > Chordata > Aves > Piciformes > Lybiidae > Pogoniulus > Pogoniulus pusillus. The sequence goes on along the minus strand of NC_087268.1, from coordinate 8,949,709 downwards.
CAGCAGAAGGGGAGAAGAACCTCCCTCAACCTGCTGGCCACACTCTTCTTGATGCACCCCAGCATGCCATTGGCCTGCTTGTCCACTGGGCACACTGCTGGCTCATGATCATCTTGCTATCCACGAGGGCTCCAATGTCCTTTTCCTTGAAGCTGTTTTCCAACCCCCAAAACAACATATTGATAGGTAATTGTTTACCTGTCTCTGTCTAGATTTCCCAAGCACTAATAACTGTCATCAGAGTCACTCAGACAAACATTACAAAATCAATAATTTTTTCATTTGGAAAACACCTCTCTCCTTCCTGGAGGTGCAGATTTCGACTGGATATTAGGAAGAAATTCCTTGCAGTGAGGAAGGTGAGAGACTGGAAAAAAGTCGTTCAGAGAGCTAATGGATGCCCCCTCCCTGAAGGTGTTGAAGACTGCATTGGACAGAGCCTTAAGCAATGTGATCTAAGTGAAAGGTGTCCCTACCCACGGCAGAGGGCTTGGAACTAGATGATCTTTAAGATCCCTTCCAACCCAAACCATTCTATGATTCTATGACCATCACAGTATCACCAAGGTTGGAAGAGACCTCACAGATCATCAAGTCCAACCCTTTTCCACAGAGCTCAAGGCTAGACCATGGCACCAAGTGCCACATCCAATGCAGCCTTGAAGTGCCCCAGGGACGGCGACTCCACCACCTCCCCGGGCAGCCCATTCCAGTGTCCAATGACTCTCTCAGTGAAGAACTTTCTCCTCACCTCCAGCCTAAATTTCCCCTGGCGCAGCCTGAGGCTGTGTCCTCTTGTTCTGGTGCTGGCCACCTGAGAGAAGAGAGCAACCTCCTCCTGGCCACAACCACCCCTCAGGTAGTTGTAGACAGCAATAAGGTCTCCCCTGAGCCTCCTCTTCTCCAGGCTAACCAATCCCAGCTCCCTCAGCCTCTCCTCGTAGGGCTGTGCTCAAGGCCTCTCCCCAGCCTCGTCGCCCTTCTCTGGACACGCTTAAGCATCTCAATGTCCCTCCTAAACTGGGGGGCCCAGAACTGAACACAGTACTCAAGGTGTGGTCTAACCAGTGCAGAGTACAGGGGCAGAATGACCTCCCTGCTCCTGCTGACCACACCATTCCTGATGCAGGCCAGGATGCCACTGGCTCTCTTGGCCACCTGGGCACACTGCTGGCTCATGTTCAGGTGGGTATCAATCAGCACCCCCAGATCCTTCTCTGTCTGGCTGCTCTCCAGCCACTCTGACCCCAGCCTGTATCTCTGCATGGGGTTGTTGTGGCCAAAGTGCAGCACCCTGCACTTGGAGCTATCGAACGCCATCCCCTTGGACTCTGCCCATCTGTCCAATATATACAGAGAAAATTTCCCCAAACTTATTTACAAGTAACCCACACAAATTCTATGATGCAGTTGGTAGCACTGTTTTGCAGAATGTCAAATAGAATCAAATTAAATGATTTAGGAGAAATCTTTAGAAATGTTGATAGCTAGAGAGACTTGCAGCACAAACTGCTGCTAAAAGGTCAGGCATAAACTTTTAGCAGCTTGAATAAAGAGAGTGAGGCTACTCACTGCTCAAAAGTCTCAATGTTTGCACTCCAAAAGCATAAACAGGAAAATATATGTAGTGAAAGCCACGTGGTGGACTTCAGGTGGTAATGATGCAATGTGGCTTTGCTGCTTGTTCAGTCCAAATTGAGTGCACCCTCTGAGAATAGTTTTGACTGCATCATTCGGGCCTGAGTAGACAGGTATGAGTGACATACCTGCCTGCTCAGACCCACAGCTCTCTGTGAAGACAGCAACAGAACAAGGGGACACAGTCTCAAGTTGTGCTGGGGCAGGTCTAGGCTGGATGTGAGGAGGAAGTTCTTCACAGAGAGAGTGATTGGCATTGGAATGGGCTGCCCAGGGAGGTGGTGGAGGCACCGTCCCTGGAGGTGTTCAAGAAAAGCCTGGATGAGGCACTTAGTGCCATAGTCTGGTTGACTGGCTAGGGCTGGGTGCTAGGTTGGACTGGATGATCTTGGAGGTCTCTTCCAACCTGCTTGATTCTATGATTCTATGACAGTGGGAGGGGACAGGGCATTGAGCCCTGGGATGGTGGGGGAGGTTCTGGATGATGTTGGCCTAGAGAGGTTTTGGAAAGCCCAGACTGGAGAGAACTGGGCTGATGCTGAATATGAATGTGGTGCATTTCGTATGGTTTTGTGCTGCTGTGTAGAGTTGTGAACAGTACTTCCTTCTGAACTTCCAATTCTTTCCAATCCTGTGTGGAGTGGTTTCTTTTGCTCCTTTGGGGAGGGGTAAAAGAGTTTCTGTTTGCTCTAAAACTACAGCAGCTGGTGATGCCTTTGTTGATGCAACCCAGCATTCTGTTAGCCTTCTTGCCTGCTGCAGCACCTATTAAGTCAAGTTGAGCTTGTTCTCCACCAGGACCCTCCCCAGCTCCCTTTCCTCAGAGCTGCTCTCCAGCCAGGCAGATCCCAGTCTGAGCTGCACTCCTGGGTTACGTAAAGTCAGTCCTGCAGCCTGAGAAACTCATGTTTTAAAACTTGGGATTTGATTTTTCTAATTGCTTTAGATACCTTCATGCTGTTTAGCAGCTATGTGTGCAGGGAAGGACAGCCTTTTGCAACAGCTTCTAGACAAGAGAACATCAGTGCAACACTACAAGAACTAGAGGACCGTGCAAGCTCTATTTGTGTTTCTGTCAGCATTTAATTGAATTGCTTGTGAGGAATTGCTAGGCCTGGAGCAATTACTATCAGGAGCAGAAGTATCAGTTTAAATCTTCCATACCCTCTTTCTCCTATAGAAACCACTTTTCATAGGACTTGTTTCCTAGAGACAATCATCAGTTTCAGCACAGGCAAGATCAGGTCCCAGGCTGTTGCTGAATAAGCAAAACTGCAATTTTATCAGCCTCAATCTTTTTCAGGATGTTAGTTAAATTCTAGAGCTTGTTTTCCACTTTTCAGGGTTAAGTTGACAAAACATCCATGTTCAATGATCTTTCATGGGAAATGAAATTTGGTGGCTATCAGGTCAGAGTGAAAGGTCAAAAACATCATTTTTTTCAATAAATTGACTATAAACCTATAGACTCTATTAAAAAAAAAAAAGACCTATAGTGATCTACTTAGTTTCAATTATGGTCTGGCTGAGGAAAAAGAAAAATAGTGCTTCTGCCTTCACACTGCTAAGTGGCTCTAAAGTGCAGCATTTAACACCTGCATTTACCTTTGCAGCCCAGATTCTAAAAGTGCTTTGAATAAAAATTGATTTTAAAACACAGGGCAAAAAGCTAATGCAATCTATTGTGGGTGTGCACAATTACTCTTCTTGAGGTTTGCACACGTGAAGGACATAATAGAGTTTCAATCTTTGAGAAAAAGAATCTTCCTTTAGTTTTATTTTTGAGGAATGTTCCTAGAGAGATGGATCAAGAGGTCCTGGGGACTGTTCCCAGCTCTTGCTCAAACATTCCTTGGAGGCAATGGACTTTTCTTCTCTCAGCCTCTCAGAAACTGGGTGACACTCAGGGAGGAGAGAAGGAGGCTAAGGGAAGACTTTCTTTACAACTCACTGAAAGGATGTTGGAGCCTGCCAGGGTTCAATCTCTTCTCCCAAGGAACAAGCAATTGGACAAGAGGAAATGGCCTCGAGTTGTGCAGGGGTAGGTACAGGCTGGGTGTTAGGAGGAAGTTCTTCACAGAGAGAGTGATTTGCCATTGGAATGGGCTGCCCAGGGAGGTGGTGGAGGCACCGTCCCCTGAGGTCTTCAAGCAAAGCCTGGATGAGGCACTTGGTGCCATGGTCTAGTTGACTGGCTAGGGCTGGGTGCTAGGTTGGTCTGGATGATCTTGGAGGTCTCTTCCAACCTGGTTGATTCTATGATTCATCATTGAAAGGGTTCTCAAAGACTGGAACAGGCCCTGCATGGTGGTGATTGAATCCTCATCGCTGGAGGTCTTTAGAAGACACAGAGAGAGATGGTTTAGCACCAGACTTGGCACAGTTAGAGAATGGTTGGACTCCATGATGTTAAAGGTCTTTTCCATGTGAAATAGTTCTGTGATTCCTTGAAGATTGAGATAAAAATAAATAAGGTACTCAAAGAAAGTGGTGACAAAAGAAGTCAAACATTAATCAAGCTTTAAATACTGGTAAAGAGAAGAAGTTTAATGTACCTTCAAAGAAAAACAATTCTGCTATTAAAGTCAAAAGCATCAAAGAAAGAAATGAGAGATTAATCCAGAGGTAAAAAGAAACCATCGTAACAAGGTGGGAAAACCTGGAACAAAAGGTAACAGATAAGAAGTGTTTGTCTTTTGTTCAAATAGAAGTGTGCATGTAGCATTTGGGAATAACAATATTTTCCTTTGAAATTTGCATTAAAATGAAATCTTAATCACAACAGAAGGATAATGAAAGCACATGTAGGGGAAGAAAAAAAGGAACCTAAGCCACACAAAGGAAAAGGAAAATATCAATGACAAATGAAGAGGAAAAACATCAGGAAGGGAGACAGGGTAGGATACTCATGAAAACAGCACAAGTGAATGAGTGAGCATAAAGAAAAGGTTGCACTAGAAACATCTATTCCATGGAAAACCAGAAGGCAAAGATCAGGGTAATAGATGAACGGGAAAGGGAGGCAGAGGAAAATATATGTCAGCAGAAACCTAGCAGGATAGGAACCTGACCACTTACTGACTGTGGGAGGTGGTTTGCTGTAGGAAATATAAACCAACTTCCACTGCACATCTGACTGAGATAAGCTTCTTGTTCGAGTTTAAATGCTTACTTTAACATGGATTTGAAGGCTGTAAGCCTCCTGTCTCAAGATGAGAGAGTGAGGCTGTTCATCCTGGAGAAGAGGAAGCTCAGAGGAGACCTTAGAGTGATCTTCCATTGCCTGAAGAGGGCCTACAAAAAGCTGGAGAGGGACCTTTTACAAGAGCTCGTAGTAATATGATGAGAGGCAATAGATTGAAGCTTGAGGGGGGTAGCTTTAGATTGGATACTAGGAAGAAAGTTTTTACAGTGAGAGTGGTGAGACACTGGAACAGGTTGCCCAAAGACAACCTTGAGGTGCTCAAGGCCAGGTTGGACAAGGTCTTCAGCAACCTGATCTAGTCGAAGGTGTCCCTGCCCATGGCAGGGACGATCTGTTCCAACCCGGCCCATTGTATGATTCTATGAGTAACCTACTCTTTCCTATAAGGAAATACTTACATGTTGTCATCTCAAATGTATGAGAGGCCACTGATAAAAAAAAAGCTGTGTGCTCAAAGACCAGCCTATGCCCAGACACTTTTAGGATCAAAGTTACAACTCTCCACTCCTGCAGAGAGGTGAAAGGATGGAGAAACCTTGTAGATTGAGGGTCTTCCAGTGATTGTCTCCAACCTCTTCAGGCTGGTTTCAAGGATGATGTTTCAATCTGGTTCATGACCTGGTCATGAGTCATCTGGTATTAAGCAGGGAAAAAGATTTAATTACAGAGAATAGATTTGTTCTTATTTGTTCTTTGTTCTTATGCCTTTAAAGCTATCAATTTCTCTAGAGATGCTTTACACATAATAACAGCTTAGCTTTCATTACAGTCTTCTTTTTTTTAAGGCCATATTCTTCTGTCACCACAGAAGCAGCATTGGTTTCATTCATTTAAAGCCATCTTTATGACTACAGGGTATTACATCCTATGTCATTCCCTAGAGTAGCCCTTAGGAATATGTATTTTTCACCTTTATTATTGAAATGACTTCGGCCAGCAAGTGCCCACTGAAGAGAATTGCAAATGATGCATGCAGAAAGCTAGCAGTATGCTGTATTTCTTCTGTGGATATGCTGTGGTTACCCTTAGGAGCAAGGCTAAGACATATTCTAATCTTAATTGTCTTTTGGGGCAAAATCTGGACAAGCTGGAGAGGTGGGTGTAGGAGGACCTCATGAAGTTCAAGGGCTACTGTAGAGTCCTGCTGCTGGGGAGGAATAATACCATATAGCAGTGCAGGTTAGAGATTGAGCTGCTGGGAAGCAGGACCTTGGAGTCCTGATGGACAAGTTGTTCACTGGATAGCAATGTGCCTTTGTAGCCTTAGGTCTCTTGGGGTGCATTTTAAAGAGTATGGCCAGCAGGTCAAGGGAGGTACTCCTCTCCTTCTACTCTGCCATAGTGAGACCACATCAGGAGCTTCATGCCCAGTTCTGGGCTCCTCGTGACAAATGAGAGAGTTGAGGCTCTCATTGAGGTAGTGCAGTGGAAGCTACAAGGATGAAGAGAGGCCTGGAGAGTCTCTGTGGGGACGAAAGTCTGTTTAGCCTGGAGAAGAGCAGAGTCAGCAGGGATCTTCTCAATACTCTCCAAGAGCAAAAGGGTGGAGGTCAAGACAAAAGTGCCAGTCTACTTTTAGTGGTGTCTCATGACAGGGGCAATGGAGACAAACTGGAACACAGGAAGTTCCACCTCAAGATAAGGAGAAACTTTTCTGTTGTGAGAGTTCTGAAACCCTGGAAGAGACTGCCCAGACAGGTTGTAAAGTCTCCATCTCTGGAGATTTTCAAGCCTCAGCTGGATGTCTTGCTGTGTGACCTGCTCTAGGTGATCTTGCCTTGACAGGGGGGGTTGGATTCTATGATGTCTGGAGCTCCCTTCTAACCTTTACCATTCCATAAATCTATGCATGTGCAAGATCTGAAGGAAAAAGCAGGAAACAGTGTTTGCTTCAGAGAGTTGAGGGACTTCTGAAACTCATTCATACATTGTGTTAATTGTCTGGGTGCTTCAGGAAAGTGATGGTGGACAACAGAACGTTTTTCCAGCTTGGATACTGGATTTGTTTAATTTCTACTGCTACCTGGTGGTGACTGCATCAGAGCATCACCTTCGCTTGAAGAAAGTTTCTGACCGAAGGTAAAATCTGCTCTTTAAAATTTGAGTCATGTAGTAAAGCTGGGGAGGGACTTTTCACAAGGGCTTGTTGTGATAGGATGAGAGGGAAGGAATTGAAGCTGGAAGAGGGGAGATTTAGACTAGACATCAAGAAGAGATTCGTAGCAATGGGGATGGTGAGACCCTGGAACAGGTTACCCAGGGAGGTTGTGGATGCTCCCTCACTGGAAGTGTTCAGGCCAGGCTGAATAATGCAGGGGACTCTGGCAGGTGGGGTTGGAACTAGACAATCCCTTACAACCCAAACCACTCTATGAATGTCAGATGGTGTCCTGATTTTGCTGAGACAGAATCCCAGTCCAGCTATGGGCTGCAGAAGATTAGCAACTGAGTTAGCCAGGACAGCTCAGCTGAGCTGGTTCACAGGTGTATACCACACCATGAGCATTGCACTCCATACAAAGCAGAAAGTTTGCTGAGGAGATGAATATTCTTGCTTGGACTTCCTGCTTATCCTTCTCCTCACCTGACTCCTCTTCTTTCTCCTACTCTTCAGGATTGCCTTGCTGAATATTGTGACTGCTGCGTTTTTAGTAGGCTGAGTGTAACTTTCTATGTCTTGTATTGAAATTGGTATTAATTTGGCTATTTCATTAGATATGCTTTCATTTCAACCTGTGGCTCTCCTTTTCCCAATTCTCCTTTTCTACTGGTGGAACGTTGCCAGGTGAGAGACCAACGGCTATAGTTTAGCCCCAGGTAAGTGCTAAATGGAGACAGATGGGAGTTATAATTCATGATGGATTTTCTGTATCTGTAAAAATTCAAAGATAGACACCAAAAAAAAAGGGCAAGTTTTGTGATAACTCTCATTGTTCTGACACACCTTAGAGATTAAGCTATATCAGCATTAACAGTACTACCAGCCTCTCTCTTTCACTCTCTAAGACATGCTGGCTTCAGAGAAGTTTTACCTAGCACTTATGGATGACTAAAGGACTGAGTGTTGAAGGCAGAGTTACCTTGTCTGCCCAGTCAATATTTCCTTCAGGCTGGGATGGTAATCATGTGTAGGGTTATCCTTAGTGCACCTCTGCATGGCTAAACAGTAATCTCCTCTCCCCACCTGCTACTAGGCTGTTGAGAAAGCTGTATTTGCTTTGAGCAAAATCATTTGCAACCTCAGTGCGCCAGAAATAAGGAATCAACAGGTAGTGCTGGGACATCTGCTGGAGGAGTGAAGTGTAGAATGTCTCATCTTAAGCCCAGTTGTCTTGTTTTGTGTTCTTTTGGCATGAACTCTTCAGGATTTCTGGTAAATAGTGTCTGCTGCTACCAGGCTTGGAGAGGATAACTGGAGCATAAACAATGACTTTTTAATGCAATCATTTACTTTGAATTCTTAATGTAATGGGATAAACTGTTGCTCCTTTCTAATTCAGAAAGTCACTTCACTTGCAGTAAGTCTGCTTCTGGGACAGCATTACTGAATGCCTCCTGTAGAAGTCTCCAGTGTTACTTCTCAGGCAGAAGAGAATGGACCCTGAAGTATAACTCACATTGAGTTCTTCTAGTCTGTAGAGAGAAGAAATGTGGTCCCCAACTGCTATACCAGAGAAACAGGAGGTTAATTTCATTTACAATTCTATCAGCTAAGAATCTGTTCTCAGTAGGCAGGTGAGTCGAATCACCAGAGCAGATGGGTTGATGCTCTAAATCCCATGACATGAGACTTATCATCCTTTTCAAACAAAGATGAAGCAGCAGCCCTTTCCTTGAGTTTTGAGTAGTTTTTTTTTTACCTCAGTAGGTTGTAATGCAATCCTATGGAAGACTCCTCAGGTGTTACAACTGCAATATTAAGACTGAAAGGTAAATTTATGACAGGCTCTTGAACTTTTCATCTGTATTCCAGGAAAAAAACAACCCAAAAACAAAACACCATAGCAGACTAGAAGAGCACAGACATGGAAAGAGACACACTTACCTCCTGAATTCCTAACTGAAGTAAATCAGGAACAAAAAGATTGAGCCTCTTAGCCTCTGGATATAGGTGTTCAGTATACTTTTATGCTTCTTCTTTTTTTTTTTCCCCTGTGAGATCATATCTTTTTAAGAAAAAATAATAAGATAAAATTCTGCCTTTTGACAAGGTGTTCTACATTCTTCTGTGTACCAGCTGCAGGCAATGTATCTGTCATACAGAATGAAAGACCTTTTTCTTGGGGGAGGGTTTGTCTGGCGTGAAATACGACGCCAAGATGATGGCAAAGTGTCAAGTCCTCTAATACTCATTCTACAGAAGTCTGTTAGTTTAGAGCAGGTGTCTTGAGGTTTAGCAGGTTAATCAAGTGAGAAATGGGTAGGTTGGCCATCCTTTACTGCTGTAAGAATTTTATTGCTCAAGCAAGTAATTAAATTGTCCACAAACAAACCACCTCACAATAAAAATACATTCTTGGCAAGATAATCTTGTTCTTCTTGATGAACCAGACTGCCAACTCTTTTGCAGACTCTGTGCATATGTAAATTCAGTGTAATTGTACAGTTTGGAAGTTCATAGGATCACAGGATATTAGGGGCTGGAAGGGACCCAAGGCGATCATCGAGTCCAACCCCCCTGCCAGAGCAGGACCACACAATCTAGCACAGATCACAGAGGGATGCATCCAGACAGGCCTTGAAAGTCTCCAGGGAAGAAGACTCCACAACCTCTCTGGGGAGCCTGTGCCAGTGCTCTATTGCCCTTAGAGTAAAGGAGTTCCCCCTCGTGTTGAGGCAGAACCTCTTGTGCTGCAACTTACACCCATTGCTCCTTGTCCTACTACAGGGAGCAAGTGAGGAGAGCCTGTCCCCTGCTTCTGACCAGCCCTCAGATGTTTATAAACATATTATATATACTATTATAGTGCTTGTGTCTGCCAGAGGTGTACAACAACACAGAAAAGTACTCAATGACCAATACTTATATTATAGAGCAATAAGGAGAGTGAGTTGAGAACTACTCCTGTGAGGAGTCAACACACTTTCTAGCCTTGAGCTCTGTGGTAAAGGGTTGGACTTGATGATCTGTGAGGTCTCTTCCAACCCTGATGATACTGTGATACTTTCAAGTACATAGGACTTAAGGGGCTCAAATGTTCAGACAAGTGGCAATCTGGATAACCATAGCTGCACCTAAATTGTCTATATGCAAACATTAACAGTAGGATTCAAAGGTGTGGGTCTTTAAACTACTAACATTTGTGTATTTTCCTAAATGTTGACCAAAAAAAACAACATATCTGTAAGTGGTTCCTTGAACATTTAGCTCTTTTGGCAAGTGCCATTTGGCAGGATCTCCAAATTAAGCATGCCATTTCCTTTAGGTATTTCCAGTCACACCCCTCTCTTAAAATGACACTTTCCACCGTGAGAAAGATTTAAAGGCTCACACCCTACCCCCTCAGCCCCCCTCGCTTCCCTCCTGCTGGAATCTCAGCAATCTCCAAGGAACAAGTCTAAAACTTTCCAGAGTTTGTCTTGGTCATTGAGTCATCCCAGCTCTGCACTCTGATAAAAATCTCAGGCTGTTCTTTCATTTATTTGTCTCTCTGTTTGTCTGCCTCCTGCCCCTGTGGATACAAACGACAGAATTAAGAACGAGTTGCATTATGCCGAAAGCTTCCTCGGAGGGACAAAGCATCTCTGGGCAAAGTGATAACTGGAAAATCCACAAGAGCACAGGATGCTTGCTTTTCCTTCAGAAAATACCACTGCTTTAAAAGCAGTGTGATCAAGGATGTACTGAGTCAAGCCAGAGCTACAGTAAACATTGTTTTGGAGACTCTGTTGCTGGAGCAGCAGACGCTCAACCTGGGCAGACCTATTGCAGTGCTCAGGAGAGTAAAACCAGCACCCTTCATTTACCATGATGATACTTGGAGGTTGGAGAATTTCACCCTGTCTTGGGCCACTGATGGGAAGGATTCTCTCCAAGTTCTCACTTAAGGCTGAACTGTGAGTCCTCAGTACTTGGCCTCCTGACATGGCTCTGGAGAATTACCCAGCAACTCCTCTGGCAACTGCCCCCATGGGGCTGAGCTTGCTGGGGCAGTTGGTCTGTCCTCACAAACAAGGTAACAGTGGAGAGCATGCCACAGACATTATATTCTCCTCATCCCAGGCTCTTACAGGAACCTCTTATTTAGCAGGAGCATGGGGGAAGCAAGAAGTGCCCAGGTTTAGATTGCTTAGAGATGCTAGCTGAAGATTTTTTTTTCTTGAAATATACATTTTCTGGCTGCAGAACTACAGCAGAGACTTTTTGTCCTGTGAATTTAGCTCATATGGTCTATAGATTGTATTTTGTGTCGGGCAGGAAAGATGTGCTTCTGTTGAGGATCTTCCTTTTCTTGCTCTGGGAAGAGCCAGGAGCAGGCCTTGGCCCATGGCAGTGGGCACAAGCATGTTCTTCTTGAGGACCTCTCACTGCACATGAAGGGAGAAGAGGCCATGTGCCTCATGTTTCTGGCTTGCCCTGGCCAACTCTATTGCTGCATTCTCACCCTGTGGTAGGACAGGCAGCAATGGATGCAAACTGGAACACAGAAGTTCCCTGTGATAGGACAGGCAGCAATGGATGCAAACTGGAACACAGAAGTTCCCTGTGATAGGACAGGCAGCAATGGATGCAAACTGGAACACAAGAAGTTCCCTGTGATAGGACAGGCAGCAATGGATGCAAACTGGAACACAGAAGTTCCCTGTGATAGGACAGGCAGCAATGGATGCAAACTGGAACACAGAAGTTCCCTGTGATAGGACAGGCAGCAATGGATGCAAACTGGAACACAGAAGCTCCCTGTGATAGGACAGGCAGCAATGGATGCAAACTGGAACACAGAAGTTCCCTGTGATAGGACAGGCAGCAATGGATGCAAACTGGAACACAGAAGTTCCCTGTGATAGGACAGGCAGCAATGGATGCAAACTGGAACACAGAAGCTCCCTGTGATAGGACAGGCAGCAATGGATGCAAACTGGAACACAGAAGTTCCCTGTGATAGGACAGGCAGCAATGGATGCAAACTGGAACACAGAAGTTCCCTGTGATAGGACAGGCAGCAATGGATGCAAACTGGAACACAGAAGCTCCCTGTGATAGGACAGGCAGCAATGGATGCAAACTGGAACACAGAAGCTCCCTGTGATAGGACAGGCAGCAATGGATGCAAACTGGAACACAGAAGTTCCCTGTGATAGGACAGGCAGCAATGGATGCAAACTGGAACACAGAAGTTCCCTGTGATAGGACAGGCAGCAATGGATGCAAACTGGAACACAGAAGTTCCCTGTGATAGGACAGGCAGCAATGGATGCAAACTGGAACACAAGATGTTCCACCTCAATACGGGGAGAAACATCTTTGCTGTGAGGGTGTTTGAGCTGCCCAGACAGGCTGTGGAGTCTTCTGGACGTGTTGCTGTGTGACCTGCCCCAGATGATCCTGCTTTGTCAGGGGCAGTTGGACTCAATGATCCTAGAGGTCCCTTCCAACCCGAAGCATTCTATGATTCTATATATAGAATTAGAGAATGGTAGGGGTTTGAAGGGAACTTAGACATCATTGGCTGCTGCCCAGGGAGGTGGTGGAGTCACCGTCCCTGAGGGTGTTCAAGCAAAGCCTGGCTGAGGCACTTAGTGCCATGGTCTAGTTGACTGAGTAGGGCTGGTGGATAGGGTGGACTGAATGATCTTGGAGGTCTCTTCCAGACTGGTTGATTCTATACAGCCCTACTGTCATGGGAAAGAACATCTTCCACTAGACTGGGTTGCTGAAAACCCTGTCCAGCTTGGCCTTGAACACCTCCAAAGAGGCAGCATCCATGAATTCTCTGGACAACCCATTCCAATGTCCCACTACTGTCACTGTAAAGAATTTATTTCAAGTATCCAGTCTAAATCTACTCTCCTCAAGCTTAAAGCTGTTGCCATTTGACCTATCTCTAAAGACCTTTTAAAAAGTCCATCTTCAGCTTTCCTGTAAGCCTCTTTCAGGTACTGGAAGGCTGCTAAAAATCTCCCCAGAGTATTCTGTTCTCTAGGCTGGACAGCTGCAACTCTTGTCCTCTATCCCTATAGGGGGAGATACTCCAGCCCTCTGATCATCTTCATGGCCTTCTCTGTAGGAGAAGAGGTTTCAGAGCCTAGCTTTAACTTTGGGCATGTAAACACAGAGCTCAGTACATTCTATGTGTTATGTACCAAGGGTTAGACTGAATGCTATACACATCTGGTTATTTCACTGAGGTGCCAAAAAATGGACCCGGAGTTGTGAAGGGTATAAAGATAAGGGGGGACAGGGACCTGCTTGAGAGAGTCCAATAGAGGGCTGTGAGGATGATTAGGGGACTGGAGCACTGCCTTATGAGGAGAGGCTGAGGGACCTGGGGCTTTTTAGTCTGGAGAAGAGAAGATTGAGAGGGGATTTGATAGATACTTATAAATATCTGAGGGCTGGCTGTCAGGGCGGTGGGGAGAGGAGGCTTTGCTCACTTGCTCCCTGTGATAGGACAAGGAGGAATAGATGCAAGCTGCAGAACAGGAGGTCCCACCTCAACACAAGGGGAAACTTCTTTACTGTAAGGATCACAGAACAATGGAACAGGCTTCCCAGAGTTGTGGAGTCTCCTTCTCTGGAGACTTTCAAGGCCCATCTGGATGTGTTCCTCTGCAACCTAAGATTGTATGGTCCTACTCTGGCAGAGGGGTTTGGACGCAATGATCTCTTTGGGTCCCTTCCAACCCCTAACATCCTGTGAATCACTAGTATATTGTACACAGAGTGTTGAATTTTGCATGCTGAATTAATCCAGGGCACTGCATTACCAAAACAAGGAACAAATAAGAGGGAATTCAGCAGAAAGCAGCAAACACTGGGAATGGAAGGAAGTCAGACAAAATATTATAATGATTTATTAATCCACTGTATCACTAAGTAATGACTAAGGAGAAATGATGTTGTTACAGGCTAGAAATGTTTGAAATGTGCAAATATCCAGGAGTGAAATAACTGTAGTTTGATGTTTTCAAGCACCATCAAGAGGCATGAGGATATAAAACTGAAGTGGATATGCATTTAAGCCAAAAATCAGATGGAGTTTTCAGGTAGGAAGAGATCTGAAGTGTCTTGAATAGGAACTACTGGGCTCCTCAATTCAGGAGAGATGTTGAGGTGCTGGAATGTGTCCAGAGAAGGGCAACAAAGCTGGTGAAGGGCCTGGAACACAAACCCTATGAGGAGAGGCTGAGGGAGCTGGGGTTGTTTAGCCTGGAGAAGAGGAGGCTCAGGGGTGATCTTATTACTGTCTACAACTACCTGAAGGGAGGCTGTAGCCAGGTGGGGATTGGTCTTTTTTCCCAGGCAACCAGCAATAGAACAAGGGGACACAGTCTCAAGTTGTGCTGGGGGAAGTATGGGCTGGATGTTAGGAGGAAATTGGTGCTAGAGAGAGTGATTGGCATTGGAATGGGCTGCCCAGGGAGGTGGTGGAGTCACCATCCCTGGAGGTGTTCAAGCAAAGCCTGGATGAGGCCTTCAGTGCCATGGTCCAGTTGACTGGCTAGGGCTGGGTGCTAGGTTGGACTGGATGATGTTGGAGGTCTCTTCCAACCTGGTTGATTCTACGATTCTAAGAAGCAAAAAGCTCAAACAAAACAAAAAAAAAACCTAACCCAGTTATTGTGACTTCTGGAAGTAGTTTGAACAAAATACTGGTGAATATCCTGTGGAAGACAAACCTGCTCTTCCAGAGACTATATGACAACAAGTCTTCCTACCTAGATTGTGGTATGCCAGACTTTAATTATCTGTAGGGTAACAGGATTTTTTACACATGAGGTGTTGAAGTGAAAGTTTGTTGTACACGTTTGGGTTTTAGTTTGTTTGGTTTGGGTTTTTCACTTTCTGGGTTTGGCTGAACTCTGAAAGGAGGATGCCTTAGGTAGAAGATTATTATCTTCCCACATTTGTAACTGAGCTGCTATGAGACTGCAGGAATGTAGCCTTTACCTTTATGCCACACTTTTCTCCAAAAAATCCAGGTTTAGTTAGGGAAGGAGTCCTGGTGAGCTCAAGTTTGGGTGGCAAGGGAACCAGAGCCACATGATATCCACCTGAGCTGTTGGGCAATCAAGCGCCAAGCTAGGGGCTACACACAGGTGTTGCTTTTCCACCATGGTTATAATAGCCACTATGAGGACTAGCAGCTTCATTTATGATGAGCAAGAGACATGCCACATTACCAGAGTGGAAACTCTCCCAGGCTCCTCTGTCATCAAGACTTGTGTGTTGTGTCACAAGATTTCTGGATGTTGTGAAGGTTATTGCTGCTAGGGGGAGGCTAAAGACTGGGTTTGTTTGTCATATTCATTGTGTTTTCCTTTTAAACCTTAAACAGCAACTGATGGAAATCAAATAGTAAAGGGACATGTTGTGAGAGGGAGGGACTGCAACTCTTGCTCTAACAATGGAACTGCTACCTTAACTCTCAGTACTTTCATGGATGGGAGATTCCAGTAGTAACACTGAGTTGTCCTACCAATAAGCCAAAGTTTGTTTTGCATGACTGTATTCAGGAGCATTGGTGCTCAAGAAATAAGGTGCTTGAATCTTCCACAATTTTATGAAATACCATATTTGGTCTAACCCCTCAAACTACCACATAGCCTCAGATCTCTTATAGTTTGGGATATCAGAAACAGGATGCACCAAAGATCTGCTGCTGTCTACAACTACCTGAGGGGAGGTAGTAGCCAGGAGGAGGTTGCTCTCTTCTCTCAGAACAAGAGGACCCAGCCTCAAGCTACACCAGGGGAAATTTAGGCTTGAGGTGAGGAGAAAGTTCTTCACTGAGAGAGTCATTGGACACTGGAATGGGCTGCCTGGGGAGGTGGTGGAGTCGCCGTCCCTGGAGCTGTTCAAGGGAAGATTGGACGTGGCACTTGGTGCCATGGTCTAGCCTTGAGCTCTGTGGTAAAGGGTTGGACTTGATGATCTGGGAGGTCTCTTCCAACCTTGGTGATACTGTGATACTATGGAAGATGAGTAGATCTTTCCTGTTGCTTCTGATTCCCAAGTCCTGTGAGAGTTTGTTCTGCAAGTGGCAGGATTTGAAACAGCAGAAATAATGGAATCACTGCCCAGCTTTCCAAGATTTAGTATTGGCAGATGGGGTCTTGCCTCCTCCTGATATTTGTTCTGTGCTCTAGAGATAAGCAGCAGTCAAATGTTCTTTCTATTCAATCCACAATTTCTGAATCTAAGACACAATTGTCTCGAGAGGACACAGCCTCAGGCTGCGCCAGGGGAGATTTAGGCTGGAGGTGAGGAGAAAGTTCTTCACTGAGAGAGTCATTGGACACTGGAATGGGCTGCCCGGGGAGGTGGTGGAGTCGCCGTCCCTGGGGCTGTTCAAGGCAAGGTTGGACGTGGCACTTGGTGCCATGGTCTAGCCTTGAGCTCTGTGGTAAAGGGTTGGACTTGATGATCTGTGAGGTCTCTTCCAACCCTGATGATACTGTGATACTGTGATTGATTTGTAGCACCTACAGGCCCTCTACGTTACGGCAATGATTTAAGAACATGCAACAAAAAAAAAAATCAAAGGAAACAGACAAGCAAGCAGAAGCTGGGAAAACCCAACAACAATAAAACCAAACAGAAACAAAAATAAACCCACACCAAAACCTCCCCCCCCCCCCCAACAAAAGAATAATTCCATGAAAGGCTCTCACCAGCATAAAAAAAACCAAAACAACTACACCCCAAAAAACCCCAATTGGAGCAACAAAAAAGTCAACAAGGAACAAAACAGATCAACATGGCTTTATTGATTCCTCCTTCTTCTTCTCCTTACATAATTTCACTACGTGTTAGGTGTCAAGAATATTTCTTTTGTATTCTTTGTAACATAATAATGGGGGAAATTATATTGCTTATTTCTCCTGAAAGGTCTTGTTAAAGGATTCGTGTTTGATTCAAGCGAACAGCAGGGTAACTTGAGCTGTGCAGTTGTTACTTCACCTGTAGGCATAATTACCATTAGCAATTAAAAAACCCACAAACACTGGAAAGTTCTTAGTGCCTGGGTTTGTTCTGTGAACCATATGTTTATTAATTCCCCAATAATTCAGGGAAGCAGGGAATGATAAAAGCATGGGCAGAGGGCATTCATGGTTATTTTCTATGTTTCTCATCGCTCCAGCTCTGTTGGGAGCTGAGCTATCCTGCTACTTATGGTTAAGTGACACATTTGGGTTTGAGGATGGTTCACAAAATTTAGATGCTGACTGGAAATTTCAGGACCTTTTTGTCATCTTACTTTTATTTGTCCACCACCTTTACTCCTCATTTCTGTAAAGAGTCAAATTTCCCTTTCCTCAAGGTATTCTTGAGTAGTTAATCAGTAAATTCAAACTTTTCTGGATCTGGCTCATATGTGAATTTCCAAAGCTGACTTCAGTTTGAAACAAGTTGAATGGTGATTCCCTTTTAAGGACCAAAGAGGAGGATGGGGAGGCAAAAATGTCTTAAATTCTCTTTTCTCTATCTTTGGACTCCTTGCTTTAAACTTTTTGACCTCAGTGTTTTCACTAAGATATCCTTATAGGCATACCTGATTTTTCAGGACAAATTACAATCTAAAGCAAATACAGGCATACAGCATGAGCAGTTGGTAAGGTATTAAAGCAAATAACAGGCATACAGCATGAGGAGTTTGTAAGGTATTAAAGCAAATACAGGCATATAGCATGAGGAGTTTGTAAGGTATTAAAGCAAATACAGGCATATAGCATGAGGAGTTTGTAAGGTGTTAAAGCAAATACAGGCATATAGCATGAGGAGTTTGTAAGGTGTTAAAGCAAATACAGACATATAGCATGAAGAGTTTGTAAGGTGTTAAAGCAAATACAGGCATATAGCATGAGGAGTTTGTAAGGTGTTAAAGCAAATAATGGCATATAGCATGAGGAGTTTGTAAGGTGTTAAAGCAAATACAGGCATATAGCATGAGGAGTTTGTAAGGTGTTAAAGCAAATAATGGCATATAGCATGAGGAGTTTGTAAGGTGTTAAAGCAAATACAGGCATATAGCATGAGGAGTTTGTAAGGTGTTAAAGCAAATACAGGCATATAGCATGAGGAGTTTGTAAGGTGTTAAAGCAAATACAGGCATATAGCATGAGGAGTTTGTAAGGTGTTAAAGCAAATACAGACATATAGCATGAGGAGTTTGTAAGGTGTTAAAGCAAATACAGGCATATAGCATGAGGAGTTTGTAAGGTGTTAAAGCAAATACAGGCATATAGCATGAAGAGTTTGTAAGGTGTTAAAGCAAATACAGGCATATAGCATGGAGAGTTTGTAAGGTATTAAAGCAAATACAGGCATATAGCATGAAGAGTTTGTAAGGTGTTAAAGCAAATACAGGCATATAGCATGAAGAGTTTGTAAGGTGTTAAAGCAAATACAGGCATATAGCATGAAGAGTTTGTAAGGTGTTAAAGCAAATACAGGCATATAGCATGGAGAGTTTGTAAGGTATTAAAGGAAATACAGGCATATAGCATGAGGAGTTTGTAAGGTATTAAAGCAAATACAGGCATATAGCATGGAGAGTTTGTAAGGTGTTAAAGCAAATACAGGCATATAGCATGAAGAGTTTGTAAGGTGTTAAAGCAAATACAGGCATATAGCATGAAGAGTTTGTAAGGTGTTAAAGCAAATACAGGCATATAGCATGAGGAGTTTGTAAGGTGTTAAAGCAAATACAGACATATAGCATGAAGAGTTTGTAAGGTGTTAAAGCAAATACAGGCATATAGCATGGAGAGTTTGTAAGGTACTGGAATTGAGTGTACCCTCAGCAGGTCTGCAGATGATGCCAAGATGTGTGGTCCAGCTGACACATTAGAGGGAAGTATCCAGAGAAATTTGGACAGACTTGAGAAGTGGGCCTAAACCAGCATCATCAAGTTCCACAGGACCATGTGAAAGGTCCTACACGTAGACTGGAGCATCCACAAGCACAAACACAGGCTGGATGAGGAGTGGCTCAAGAGCAGCCTTGAGGAGAAAGAGCTGGGGATGTTAGCTGATGAAAAACTCCTTGTGAGCTGGCAGTGTGCACTTGCAGCCCAGAAGGCAACTGCATCCTAGGCTGCATCAGAAGTGTGAGCAGGAGGAAGGGGGAGGTGATTCTCCCCCTCTACTCTTCTGTGGTGAGATACCATCTTGACTATTGCATCCAGTTCTGGTGTCCCCTGCATTAGAAGGGCATCATACAGCTGGAGTGGGTCCAGAGGAAGACCATAAAGATGATCAGAGGGCTGGAGCACCTTTCCTAGGGGAATAGGCTGGCAGAATTTGGCCTATTCAGACTGGAGAAGAGAAGACTCCAGAAAGACCTTGTAGCAGCCTTCCAGTACCAGAAGGGGGTCAACAGGAAAGCTACTGTTTAGCCTGGAGAAGAGGAGGCTCAGGGGTGACCTTATTGCTGTCTACAACTACCTGAGGGGTGGTTGTGGCCAGGAAGAGGTTGCTCTCTTCTCTCAGGTGGCCAGCACCAGAACAAGAGGACACAGCCTCAAGCTACACCAGGGGAAATTTAGGCTGGAGGTGAGGAGAAAGTTCTTCACTGAGAGAGTCATTGGACACTGGAATGGGCTGCCCGGGGAGGTGGTGGAGTCGCTGTCCCTGGGGCTGTTCAAGGCTGGATTGGACGTGGCACTTGGTGCCATGGTCTAGCCTTGAGCTCTGTGGTAAAGGGTTGGACTTGATGATCTGTGAGGTCTTTTCCAACCTTGGTGATACTGTGATACTGAGAGACTTTTTACAGGGATTTGTAGGGACAGGACAAGAGGCAATGGCTTTAACCCTGAGGAGGATATATTTAGACTGGGTATTGAAAGGAATTCCTTACAGTGAGGGTGCTGAGACATTGGAACAGGTTGCTCAGAGAAGGTGTGAATGCTCTCTCATTTGAGATGTTCAAGGCCAGCTTGGATGAGGTCTCGGGTAAATCCAGTCTAGTGGGAGGCCTCAGGTAATCCAGTCCAGTGGGAGGTGTCCCTGCCCTTGAAGGGGGTTTGGAAGTAGATGGTCTTTAAGGTCCCTTCCAACCCAAACCATTCTATGATTCTTGGCTGCCTCCTTAGTGAGGACCATCAAAGTCACTCTCCTGTCCTGCCCTTTGCAATAAGCCCTGAGCTTTGTTTAAGTCACAGTACAGAATTATAAAGTAAAACCAAAACCAAAATAAAATAAAAGGACTCAGCCTGTGCCCAGTTTTGAAGATAAAGTTTCACATTTCAGGGCTCTCAGTCTAGCAATTTACAGAAGTACTGAACAAACACCCACACACCTAAAGTCATCTCAGGATAGACGTGGAAAAAGGCTGCCACCTCAGATCATATGTCTTCAGCTTGTCAAGGGTCCTGGCTAATCATTTTTTGAGTCACAGTGTAATATTGGGTGTTAATAAATCTGCCAGATCTGATTTATCTGAGTTTGCGTTAGTCAAAGGATGTTTGGGAACTTCTTTTTTTCCTTTTCAATAATATTTCTATTTATTGCTAATTAATAACCCTACCAGCTCAGTGCAGGGCTGACCTAACATGGCCACTTGGGCAAATGGTTTGGACTGCATGACAGAGGCAGTTTGTAAGCATAAGGCTTTATTCGTGTGCAGTGTACCAGTGTCAATTACACCTCCTCGAGAACACCTAATAAACACCATTGTGTTTCCTGGCTTTTGGAAGTGAGGAAAGGTTTGCAGATTATTTGTTTTGGTAATTTCATTGTAAAATCATGGGGCTGCTAAGGTTGGAAGAGACTTTTGAGATCGTCAAGTCCAACCACTCGCCTAGAGCTCATCACAGTATCATCAGGGTTGGAAGAGACCTCACAGATCATCAAGTCCAACCCTTTACCACAGAGCTCAAGGCTAGACCATGGCACCAAGTGCCACGTCCAATCCTGCCTTCAACAGCTCCAGAGATGGCGACTCCACCACCTCCCCGGGCAGCCCATTCCAGTGTCCAATGACTCTCTCAGTGAAGAACTTTCTCCTCACCTCCAGCCTAAATTTCCCCTGGCACAGCCTGAGGCTGTGTCCTCTTGTTCTGGTGCTGGCCACCTGAGAGAAGAGAGCAACCTCCTCCTGGCTACAACCACCCCTCAGGTAGTTGTAGACAGCAATAAAGTCACCCCTGAGCCTCCTCTTCTCCAGGCTAACCAATCCCAGCTCCCTCAGCCTCTCCTCATAGGGCTGTGCTCAAGGCCTCTCACCAGCCTCATCGCCCTTCTCTGGACACGCTCAAGCATCTCAGTGTCCTTCCTAAACTGGGGGGCCCAGAACTGAACACAGTACTCAAGGTGTGGTCTAACCAGTGCAGAGTACAGGGGCAGAATGACCTCCCTGCTCCTGCTGACCACACCATTCCTGATGCAGGCCAGGATGCCACTGGCTCTCTTGGCCACCTGGGCACACTGCTGGCTCATGATCCCACCACTACTGCCAAGCCATCACCACTAAACCATGGCCTTCAACACCACACCCGGTGGGGGGTGGCCTCTTTTCCCAGGCAACCAGCAATAGAACAAGGGGACACAGTCTCAAGTTGTGCCAGGGGAAGTCTTGGCTGGATGTCAGGAGGAAGTTCTTCCCAGAGAGAGTGATTGGCATTGGAATGGGCTGCCCAGGGAGGTGGTGGAGTCACCATCCCTGGAGGTATTCAAGCAAAGCCTGGCTGAGGCACTTAGTGCCATGGTCTAGTTGACTGGCTAGGGCTGGGTGCTAGGTTGGACTGGATAATCTTGGAGGTCTCTTCCAACCTGGTTGATTCTATGATTCTATGATATGATTCTACCTCTAGGAATGGTGTCTATACCCCTTCCCTGTGTAGTCTGTTCCAATTCTTCATAACCCTTTCTGTGAAGAATTTTTTTCCTGATATCCATTTGGACACTTCCCTAGCACAATGTGAGGCCATTGCCTCTTGTCCTGTCATTCATTACCTGAGAGAAGAGACTGACTCCCACTGCACTCCAAACTCCTTGAGGTAGTCAGAGAGGGTGATGAGGTCAGTGCTGTCTATCACAGCTTAGAATGTAGCATCTTTCTTCACCAACCTATAAATAAAAGTTAAAACATGAGGTTTTCAGCAGCATTACAAATTTATGGAACCACCACCTGCCATATTGTGCAGCATGGATAAATGATTTTTGTGACCCACAACAGCACCAGAACTCTTCTGATGATCATTTTCTTTTCCCATTCAAATTATTCAGTACCTGAAGGGGGTCTAAGAGGAAGGCAAGAAGGAACATTTTACAAGGGCTTGCTGTGGTAGGATGAGGTGATATCACGGAATTAACTAGGTTGGAAAAGAGCTTCAAGATCATTTAGTCCAACCTATCACCCAACCCTTCTAATTAACTAAACCATGGCACCAAGTGCCTCATCCAGCTTCCTCTTAAACATCTCCAGGGATGGTGACTCCACCACCTCCCCAGGCAGCCCATTCCAATGGCCAATGACTCTTTCTGTGAAGAACATCTTCCTAACATCCAGCCTGAACCTGCCCTAGCACAAATTGAGACTGTGTCCTCTTGCTCTGTTGCTGGTTGCCTGGCAGAAGAGACCAACTCTCACTTGGCTACAATCTCCTTTCAGGTAGTTGTTGAGGTCTCTCCTGAGCCTCCTCTTCTCTGGGCTGAACAACCCCAGCTCTTTCAGCCTCTCCTTGTAGGGCTTGTGCTCCAGCCCCCTTACCAGCCTTGCTGCCCTTCTCTGGACACGTTCAAGCACCTCAGCATCCAATTCTTGTCACTGATTGAACCTTGGGAAGGGGAGATTTAGACTGGATATTAGTAAAAAAATTCTTTCCAGTGAGGGTGGTGAGACACTGGAACAGGCTGCCCAGGGAGGTTGTGGATGCCCCCTCCCCAGAGGTGTTCAAGACCAGGCTAGGCGAAGCCTTGAGCAACCTGATCTAGCAGAAGGTTTCCCTGGCCAAGGCAGAGCAGTTGCACCTAAATGTTCTTTAAGGTCTCTTCCAATCCAAACTATTCTGTGATAGAACCAAGAGGTTACTCTCACTTTTGTCACACCTTCAGCCTGTTCAGGAGTGCAGAGCTGCCTGTTTCCTAGGGGCTGCCTCTCTCAGATAGCTGCAAACCACACTAAATTGTCCAGGTTCAGGAGAAAGGGGCCAGATACAGGCATTGTCAGCCATCCGTCAGAGTCTTTTTTCACCTTATCTGATTATGGACAGGTTTGTCTACAATTTTCAGTAAGGAGTTAGCGTTATTAAATAGGTGTCTGCCTTAAAACTATGCTTTGTCACTGCAGATTTAACACTTGATTGACATCCCTGGGGACTGGAATCTTCTCCCTCCCCGTGGGAGAATGAAACCACAGGCAGTCACAGGCAACACACATACTCTCACGCCTCTCCTCGAGCGTCTCAGCCTGGGAAACCACGCTGGGAGGAAAGAACAGATTAAATCTTTGGACCTACTAAAAATCTCCAGTAGAAGCTGATGGTTAAGTAGAATATGGCCAAATATTCCCAAGTGAAACATTTTCTTTCTTTTTCCTGACCAACAGAAAGAATCAGAACAGTAGGGGTGGTGAGACACTGGAACAGGTTGCCCAGAGATATCATGGGTGCCCCCTCCCTGGGGGTGTTCAAGGCTGACTTGGATAATGTCAAGTGTAGTTGAAGGTGTCCCTGCCCGTGGCAGGGAGGTTGGAACTAGATGCCCTTTAAAGTCTCTTCCAACTCAAACTGTACTGTGAATCTATGAATAGTCTGTAGAGCAGGAAACACATTCAGCACACCTATACAGCTTCACATTATGAAAATAGAGTTGTTTGGGTTTAATTTGGAGGGGGTTTGGGTCTTTTTGTTTGGGTTTTTTGTTTGTTTGCTTGTTTGTTTTTTTCTGAAGGGAGCTTGAGAGACAGAGAACTAGAGCTGGATGCAGAAATCACAGAATCATAGAATCAACCAGGTTGGAAGAGACCTCCAAGATCATCCAGGCCAACCTAGTACCCAGACCTATCCAATCAACTAGACCATGGCACTAAGTGCCTCATCCAGGCTTTGCTTGAACACCTACAGGGACAGTGACTCCACCACCTCCCTGGGCAGCCCATTCCAATGCCAATCACTCTCTCTGCCAACAACTTCCTCCTAACATCCAGCCTATACTTCCCCTGGCACAACTTCACAGTATCACAGTATCACAGTATCACCAAGGTTGGAAGAGACCTCACAGATCATCAAGTCCAACCCTTTACCACAGTGCCCAAGGCTAGACCATGGCACCAAGTGCCACATCCAACCTTGCCTTGAACTGCCCCAGGGACGACGACTCCACCACCTCCCCAGGCAGCCCATTCCAGTGTCCAATGACTCTCTCAGTGAAGAACTTTCTCCTCACCTCGAGCCGAAATTTCCCCTGGCGCAGCCTGAGGCTGTGTCCTCTTGTTCTGGAGCTGGCCACCTGAGAGAAGAGAGCAACCTCCTCCTGGCCACAACCACCCCTCAGGTAGTTGTAGACAGCAATAAGGTCACCCCTGAGCCTCCTCTTCTCCAGGCTAAACAACCCCAGCTCCCTAAGCCTCTCCTCGTAGGGCTTGTGCTCAAGGCCTCTCACCAGCCTCGTTGCCCTTCTCTGGACACGCTCAAGCATCTCAGTGTCCTTCCTAAACTGGGGGGCCCAGAACTGAACGCAGTACTCGAGGTGTGGTCTGACCAGTGCAGAGTACAGGGGCAGAATGACCTCCCTGCTCCTGCTGACCACACCACTCCTGATACAAGCCAGGATGCCACTGGCTCTCTTGGCCACCTGGGCACACTGCTGGCTCATGTTCAGGCGGGTATCAATCAGTACCCCCAGATCCCTCTCTGTCTGGCTGCTCTCCAGCCACTCCGACCCCAGCCTGTATCTCTGCATGGGGTTGTTGTGGCCAAAGTGCAGCACCCTGCACTTTGAGCTATTGAACCCCATCCCATTGGCCTCTGCCCATCTGTGCAGGCGGTCAAGGTCCCGCTGCAGAGCCCTTCTGCCCTCCAGCTCAGTCACATCTGCCCCCAGCTTAGTGTCATCTGCAAACTTGCTGATGACTGACTCGATGCCCTCATCCAGATCATCTATGAAGATGTTAAAGAGGATGGGGCCCAGCACTGATCCCTGAGGGACACCACTAGTGACTGGCCGCCAGCTGGATGTGGCACCATTCACCACCACTCTCTGGGTCCGGCCCTCCAGCCAGTTCCTAACCCAGCACAGAGTGTTACCATCCAAGCCGCGGGCTGACAGCTTAGCCAGCAGTTTGCTGTGGGGGACAGTGTCAAAGGCCTTGCTGAAGTCCAGATAGACCACATCCACAGGCCTCCCCACATCCACCAAGCGGGTCACCTGATCATAGAAGGAGATCAGGTTAGAAAGGCAGGATCTGCCCTTCCTAAACCCATGCTGGCTGGACTTGAGACTGTGTCCCCTTGTTCTGTTGCTGGTTGTCTGGGAGAAGAGACCAACCCCCACCTGACTATAGCCCCCACACACACACTTTAGAAATCACCCAGACTAGACTCAGCCAGCTCTGGAAATATGAATGAAGCTTATATTTACAGCTGGCACAATATATAAGCAGATATTTGCAGTATATACAGTTATAGACAGAAATAGACAAGGTAAAAGTAATACAGAAACAAAACTCCCCTCCCAGAAACCTGAGTCCCCAGGAGGGCTCTCAACCACCTCTTCACCTTCCCCCTACCCCTTCCAACCTTACCCCAGTCCCAAGGAAGAATGGACATTTGGCCAGGGGGTTAGGAAGCAAAGTGGACTAATCCAAAATGAAGGGTGAGGTTAGAGAGATGCAGCTCAGGCAGCAGCCCCAGTGAGAGTCATTATCTAATGTTTTTATTTCTTGTTCTTATACCTCTCAGCAAGCCTATGAGTGAAGTAGACATCACCATTGTTTTCCTTTCCACAGCCTGTAATCTAGCTCTTCTCACCAAAACATTCTAGCCTGCTTCAGACTAGCAGAGAGTGGCACACCATGCACTGTGGCATCTGTGGGGAAAAAAACCCAGACTTGCCATAACCTTGCATGCAGCTGAACAGAGCAATAATCCAGAGACCACTGCAGGGCGTTTGTATTTTCTGCTCTAGGAGTACAGAAAGAAGCCAGGTATTGGGGGGTGGGGGGAGGTGGGGGAGTGTTGTAGCAGGGGGAATTGTTGGGAAATGATGTAAACCTGTTTTTCTGGACAAGGAACAACAGGTATCTGCACTTTGGCCACAACAACCCCAATCAGAGCTATAGGCTGGGGACTGAGTGGCTGGAGAGCAGCCAGGAGGAAAGGGACCTGGGGGTACTGGTAGATAGTAGCTGAAGATGAGCCAGCAGTGTGCCCAGGTGGCCAAGAGAGCCAATGGCATCCTGGCCTGCATCAGGAACAGTGTGGCCAGCAGGACAAGGGAGGTTATTCTTCCCCTGTACTCAGCACTGGTCAGGCTACACCTTGAGTACTGTGTCCAGTTCTGGGCCCCTCAATTCAAGAAAGATGTTGAGGTGCTGGAACATGTCCAGAGAAGGGCAACAAGGCTGGTGAGGGGCCTGGAGCACAAATCCTATGAGGAGAGGCTGAGGGAGCTGGGGGTGTTTAGCCTGGAGGAGGCTCAGGGGCGATCTTATTACTGTCTACAACTACCTGAAGGGACATTGTAGCCAGGTGGGGGGTGGCCTCTTCTCCCAGGCAACCAGCAATAGAACAAGGGGATACAGTCTCAAGTTGTGCCAGGGTAGGTATAGGCTGGATGTTAGGAAGAAGTTGTTGCCAGAGAGAGTGATTGGCATTGGAATGGGCTGCCCAGGGAGGTGGTGGAGGCACCGTCCCTGGGGGTCTTCAAGAAAAGCCTGGATGAGGCACTTAGTGCCATGGTCTGGTTGACTGGATTGGGCAGGGTGCTAGGTTGGACTGGATGATCTTGGAGGTCTCTTCCAACCTGGCTGATTCTATGATTCTATGAAACAGTTCAGGCTTGCCTAGTCTAAATCTGCTGAGCGGCCGCAGAAGCTCTCACTGACTTTGCCTCACCTTTGCCTGCCCTTTCATCCTGAGCTGCCATATTTTCCATTAGTCTTTCTTCACTCTGCTAATGTCGTTTCTGTAGCTCCACATCCAGTTCCTGAGACCTTCTTGTTCTTATGAAAATCCCTGCTGTTACATGAAGTGACTCTGGTGCTTAAAGACTATGATTTGTTTGTTTCTCTAGCAGTAAATGTTGGCATTGCACTTAGAATGAAATTCCTGTCAGAGATGATGTAAAGCATTCATTCACCCCAAACAAACTGCACTGTAACTAGTGTTGTTGGAGTAGGTCAGTCTGAGTTAAAAGTGACAGGATACTTGGTGTTACTAGGGGGGGAATGGATCTGAGTGTTCTGTTAATCCAGCAGCTAGGAAAAGCTTAGTGAAAAGCCTCCAAACGGCTGCCTTTGTTTCAGGCTGAAGTCAGTTACACTTTCTGGATGAAAAGAATAGAATGAAAAGGCAAAAGGCAACAGAGACTTAGAATAAGAGTTGTTCTCAGGCTGAGATTTCATTATGCTGGTTGTTTTACTGTTTCTCTTGAAGTGGTGCCCCCCTCTACTCTGCTCTCATGAGACCTCACTGACAGTTCTGGAGCATCCAGCATAAGAAGGACATTGAACTGCTGGAGCAGATCCAAATAAGAGCCACAAAGATGATTAGAAGGCTGGAGCATGTCTCCTAAGGGGATGGGCTGGCAGAGTTGGGACTGTTCATTCAAGAGAAAGGAAGGTTCCAGGGAGACTTTATAGCAGCCTTACAGTACCTGAAGTGGGCTAAAAAAATTCTAGGGAGGGACTTTTTACAAGGGCTTGTGATGACAGCACGACAGGGAATGATTTCAAGCTGGAAGAGGGGAGACTTAGACTGGATATTAGGAAAAACTTCTTTACAGCAAGGGTGGTGAGACACTGGAACAGGTTGCCCAGGGAGCTTGTGAATGCCCCCTCCCTGGGAGTGTTCAAAGCCAGGTTGGACATGACCTCGAGCAACCTGGTCTAGTGGGAGGTATCCCTGCCTATGGCAGGGGATTTGAAACTAGATGATCTCCAAGGTCCCTTCCAGCCAAAACCATTCTGTGAATCTATGGATGAGTATCATCCAGCTGACATCAGGGCTTCATTGTGCTAAGGTCTGTCTCACTCTTTGGCTCCAGAGCTGAAGAACTGTTTTCACTGCTTGGGAATAAAAAAATGTCCATCTCTCAATGCAACTGAATATTAGGTGCATAAATGTGTTGTCTGGCATCAGTTCTTGGATTATTTACACAACTGGACATGGTGGTGTCAGGTTGGACTCTAAAGTCTTTCCCAACCAAAGCAGTTTTGTGATGCTGATGCTCTTTACATGACAAATACAAAGAAGTTATTTAAAAACTAAGCAGGTGCTAAGCAATGCTTTTTCTTGTGGCTTTGGAGGCTTCTTTGTCTCTAAGTATTCTCCCAGCAGGAAAAAAAAATAATATTCAACAGACTATTCCTGTAGAACTTCCAATTTCAATGTAATATTTAGCAGTCACAAATCTGGGTGTCTGGGATAATGCACCTATAAATAAGTGGCTTTTTTTTGTTTGGTTTTTTTTTTTTCCTGTGTCATTTCAGAAAAACACATTTCGCTGTTTTATTTGTAGCATTGAAGTGTAAAACTGAGCTCAAACACCTGCATTCTGGTTTGAGGTTTGGTTTTTTTCACCTGTCTGCAAAATGGACCAGAAACTTTCATTTTGTCATCAAAGATGGATGGGATTGGAAGGGCCCCTCTGGTGATGGCTGAGTCCAAAACCCCTGCTAAAGCAGCATCTCCTAGGGCAGGCCACACAGGAATGTGTCCAGGACAGTTTTGAAAGGGAGGGAAGCTCCACAACCTCCCTGGGCACCCTGCCTCAGGGCTCCAGCACCCTCACAGTAAAGTTTTTCCCCATGATGAAGTGGAACATCCTGTCTTCCAGTTTGTGTCCTTTGACCCTTATCATAGAATCATAGAATCAACCAGGTTGGAAGAGACCTCCAAGATCATCCAGGCCAACCTAGCACCCAGCCCTATCCAGTCAACTAGACCATGGCACTAAGTGCCTCAGCCAGGCTTTGCTTGAAGACCCCCAGGGACGGTGACTCCACCACCTCCCTGGGCAGCCCATTCCAATGGGAAATCACTCTCTCTGTGAAGAACTTCTTCCTAATATCCAGCCTATACTACCCTGGCACAACTTGAGACCCCTGTCCTACTGTTGGAAACCGTTTGGTGGAGTGCTATGGGAAGATGACTCTTTGTTCACCAATGTGGCTAGATGGTCAAATCCCCTTTATTTCCATGATACAGTGACTTATATGCACTTCTAGCAAGAGGCATGCTCCACCAAGATTGGTTACAGTCAGAGGGGCCAGAGTTACATGTAAGGTGTGCATAGGTTAACTTATCACAACATTCTAAGGGTCAGCCTCCATCACCACCCACTCCAGCCCCTTTGGTTATCTAGTCTCTGTCCACTGCAGCTGTGGGGGGGGGGGGGTGCTCAGCTGTTTACAGCTCAATTTCCTGGGCTACCAGGGCTCCAAGGACGTTCCCAGCACAGGTTGCTCTTGTTTATCATTTCTTGTGTGCTGTGCTAACAAGAATTTCTCCAACATCCTACCACTGGGCATCACTGAAAAGATGGTCCCAGCTTCTTGACACCCACCCTTCAGATATTCATAGAATCATAGAATGGTTTAGGTTGGAAGAGACCTCAAAGAGCATCCAGTTCCAACCCCCTGTCTTAGGCAGGGACACCTCCCACTAGAGCAGGTCACTCACGGCCTCATCCAACCTGGCCTTGAACACCTCCAGGGAGGGAGCAGCCACAACCTCCCTGGGCAACCTGTGCCAGTGTCTCACCACCCTCACTGGAGAGAACTCTTTCCTAACATCTAGTTTCAATCTCCCCTCTGCCAATATAAACCCATTGCCCCTTGTCCTGTCATTGCAAAACCTTGTCAATAGTCCCTCCCCAGCCTTCCTGTAGGCCCCCTTCAGATAGTGTTAAGCTGCTGTAAGGTCTCCTTGAAGCCTTCTCTCCTCCAGGCTGAAGAGCCCCAACTCTTGTAGCCTGTCCTCACAGCAGAGGTGCTTCAGCCCTCTGAGCATCTTCATGGCCCTCCTCTGGACTCACTCTAACAGTTCCATGTCCTTCTTGTGTTGGGGGCTCCAGGACTGCACACAGTGCTCCAGGTGGGGTCTGATGAGAGCAAAGGGGGAGAATCCCCTCCCTTGCCCTGCTGACAATGCTGCTCTTGCTGCAGCCCAGGACACAGTTGTCTGGGCTTTGTGCACACTGCCAGCTCATGTTGAGCTTTTCATCAACCCAGACCCCCAGGTCCTTTTCCTCAGGGCTGCTCTCCAGCCATTCACCATCCAGCCTGGATTTGTGCTTGGGATTGTGCTGAATCAGGTGCAGGACCTTACACTTGGCCTTGTTGAATGTCATGAGTTTGGCCTAGGCTCACTTCTCCAGCCTGTCCATGTCCCTCTGGATGGATCCCTTCCCTCTAAGAAGTCAACTGTGCCACACAGCTTGATGTCATCTGCAAACTTGCTGAGGGTGCACTCAATTCCTCTGTCCACATCACTGTTACATATTTGTAACCAGTCATCAGATCCCCTCTCAGACTTCTCCAGACTAAACAGCCTCAGGTCTCTCAGCTTTTCCTCATCAGACAGATGTTCCAGTCCTTCATCATCCTCACAGCATCCACTGTCCCTTAAAATGGGGAGCCCAGAAGTGGACACAATACTCGAGCTGTGGTCACACCTGGGCAGAGTAGAGGGGCAAAAGAACCTTTGTCAGCCTGCTGGTGAAACACCATGATCCTGCTGTATGGGCTGGGTAGAGAGCCATTTGAAATAGTTTAGCCAGTGTTGCATGCATGTCACTGGGTGCCCCTGTGTTGATGTTCAAGTGCTATACTTGAAACACTCATTCCCTGAAAAAGCCTTTTTTTCCTTGTGGCTTTCAGATGGGAATATTATTCCCTCTAAAGGAATGGATATAAATAGAGAAACATTCAGGGATGAATTTATTCTTTTCTTCCCTGCAGATGCATAAATTCCTGACAATTTCTTTACATATGAGTGTGAAGACAGCAGGTAATGGGTGAAAGCCCATAATAGATTCAACTCTAAGGAGCAAAGGAAATAGGCATGATATGTTTTCTTCCAGAGCTCTGGATGCTGGTTAAGTGGCATCTTTCCAGTTACAGCCCTTGAAGGCATTTGTGCTTCAGAATGTTGCAGGGACAAAGGGATAAATGAACCTTAGCCGTGGGCTGCGGCAGGGTAAAAGATGCATGAAGGGAGATCCTGCAGAGTTGCTGACATGCTGTGTGTGGCTTTACCTGGAGTAATTTATGCCTGTGTCCTCAAGCGTGAATTGCTCTCCAGTCTTCCTTTTTTTTCCCAGGTTGACACTCATTAACTGCTGACTTAATTCATCTGCTTGTTTAGCTATGGAGTGCAGCCCACAGAGGAAAGGGGGAAAGCAATACTGAACACATGAGCAATGCTGAACTCATGAGCCACCTTTTCTGCTTCACATACTCTGCAGAGGAAAAAAAAGGATTAATACCTCTGGACAACATAACCAGGCACGTCAGAGGTGTGTGGTTATTCTCATCCCTCTGTGGGAATGTGGTCTAGTGACATTCCTGTGGAGTGGAGAGGTACATGAAACTGTGTCCAAACAAAGACTGGGCTCATATTTCAGAAACAGGTTTAAAAAGTCAATCTACCTTCTGCTGCCATTGGTACTCCACAGAGTCCTAATGGACAGTAAGTTATCCGTGGAACAGCAATGTGCCCTTGTGGCCAAGACAGACAAAGATATGTGGTGCAGCAAGAAAAGTGTGTCCAGCAGGTCTAGGGAGGTTTGCCTGCCCCTCTGCTGTGCCCTAGTGAGACCACACCTGGAATGATGTATCCAGTTTTGGGGTTCTCAGTTCAAATCTACTGGAAAGAGTCCAACAGAGGCTGTGAGGATGATTACGAGACTGGAACATCTACCTGATGAGGAAAGGCTGAGAGACCTAGGGCTCGTTAGCCTGGAGAAGAGAAGGCTGGGGAGGGATCTTATTGGCGTTTAAATATCTCAAGGATGGTTGTCAAGATAAAGGTTCCAGTCACTTTTTGGTGGTGCCCAGGAGCAGGATGAGGAATAATGGATATAATCTGGAACACAGGAAGCTCCACCTCAACTGAGGAGAAATTTCTTTGCTGTGAGGGTGCTGGAGCCCTGGAGCAGGCTGCCCAGATCAGTTGTGAAGTCTCCTTCTCTGAAGACTTTCAAAACCCACCTGAACACATTCGGTGTGGCCTGCCCTAGGTGATCCTGCTTGGCAGGGAGGTTTGACTCAGTCTCTAGAGGTCTCTTCCAACCCCTAACATTCTAGGATTCTATGCCAAGATTATTGTTTCCATCTGCTACAGCACTGGACCAAATCATTTGTACATCAGTAACACATCTGCTGTTGAAGAAGTAGCACAATAGATTCTTCAGTCTACCAACCTGCCAACTACATTGTCCTACTCACAGTGCTCAAGTCCTTAATGCTGCTGAGGTCTACTTATGCCTCACTGGGTTCATGTTCTCCAAAATTCAGTGGAGGCCATCCATCAGGAATACAAGCAGTTGGAGGGAAAAGGAGCTGCAAAGGGGCATTGTTTTTCTTCACATTTGTAGCTGAAGAATGATGTTTTGTTTAGACCATGTGGTGTTGAATACTCACTGATTTTTCCATCAGCAGAAGTGACATAAGATTAGATTGTAGTGATGTGGGGGCTGGTCTCTTCTCCCCAGTATCAGGTGACAGAATGAGAGGAAATAGCCTGAAAATGTGCCAAGAGAGATTTAGGTTGGAGATGAAGCAAAAATAATTTCCTGAAATAATTTCCACTGAAATTCCTGAAATAATTTCCACTGAAATTTCCTGAAATAATTTCCACTGGAGCAGGCTGCCCAGGGGGGTGGTAGAGTCACCATCTCTGGAAGTGTTTAAGAAACATGTGGACATGGTTCTCTGTGATATGTTTTAATAGCCATGATGATGTTAGGTTGACAATTGGACTTGATCTTAGAGGTATTTCCCAACCAAACCAGTTCTATGATTCTAAGATCTTTCTTCATCACCCAACTCCTTTTTTTCACTACATTGTAGGAGCTGAATCTCTCCCAGAGCTTTATTCCTTTGTGAAATGTGTTAGAAATTAAGTCTCAGAGATTCCATGGAGAACAAAGAGGGAAGGAGTAACAGGGCTAGATGCACAAATTCATGCTTGTGCCATTAACCACCCCATCTTATAATCCCACGTGTCTTACTTTCCTGGAGTACTTGGCTAAAGTAGATCCAGCTACAAATTCTTTCTGCCTCTGTCTAATGAATTCTTTTTGGAAACACTCTGAGCAGTATTGTGTCCCAAGTCATATTTTAATCTTCAAAATTGGAAATAAGGCACATCAGCAGACCATTACAAAGTTCCTGGGTATGTTTTGTCAGAGAGGAAAAGGTTTCCAAGGACTTTGTCTGCAGTATCTCCATTGTGGGTGTGGGGAAATGCCTCTAATTGTGTATTATCTAGTGTACTCAGAGTGAGGAATAGGTAAGCACTGTCTCTGCCAGATGCTGCTCTAAAGATGCCTTGGTTCCTTGACCTCCCATGAGCACCATTCAATACCAGTCCTTGTTGACCATATGATTAAAGGGAAAAAAATGTATTTTCCTTGCTGGAGCACCAGAGCTTCCTACCTCAAATAGAGGAAACAACTAAATGATTTCAGGATAGGAAGCAATGAAAAAAGGCTATTAACTATTGTTCTTATTGTGTTCGATTTCAATCACATCGAAATGTCTGTGACAAAATAAGCCTCTGGCAATTAATTGTACAGCACTTTGTCAAAAGTAAACAGTCCCAGAGGGAACTCCTTCTTCTTCACCCCCTCCTTGCCTCCACAGACTTGGTTTATTTTGTTTCCTATTTCCCCTCATCATCAGTATTTTCCAGTAAGAGCTCAGTACAACAAAGACATAAACTTGTTGGAGCAGGTCCAGAGGAGGCCACAAAAATTGTCATAGGGCTGGAGCACCTTTGCTATGAGAAAGGCTGAGAGAGTTAGGGCTCTTAAGCCTGGAGAGGAGAAGGCCCTGGGAAGACCTTATAGCAACCTTTGAATATTTGAAGCCTGTAAGAAAGATGGAGGAGACACTCTTTTTAGCAGGGCCTGTTGCAACAGGACAAGGGGCAATGATTTTAAACACAACTAGACTAGATATAAGAGAGAAACCTTATAGTAACCTTTGAATATTTAAGGTCTCTGAGAAAGATGGATGAGACACTCTTTTTAGCAGGGCCTGTTGCAACTGGACAAGGAGCAATGATTTTAAACACAACTAAACTAGATATAAGGAAAAAAAACCTTATAGTAACCTTTGAATATTTAAAGTCTCTAAGAAAGGTGGAGGAGACACTGTTTTTAGCAGGGCCTGTTGCAACTGGACAAGGAGCAATAATTTTAAACACAACTAGACTAGATATAAGGGAGAAACCTTATAGTAACCTTTGAATATTTGAAGCCTGTAAGAAAGATGGAGGAGACACTCTTTTTAGCAGGACCTGTTGCAACAGGAGAAGGAGCAATGATTTTAAACACAACAAGGCTAGATACAAGGGAGAAACCTTATAGTAACCTTTGGATATTTAAGGTCTCTGAGAAAGATGGATGAGACACTCTTTTTAGCAGGGCCTGTTGCAACTGGACAAGGAGCAATGATCTTAAACACAACTAAACTAGATATAAGGAAAAAAACCTTATAGTAACCTTTGAATATTTAAAGTCTCTAAGAAAGATGGAGGAGACACTGTTTTTAGCAGGACCTGTTGCAAAAGGACAAGGGGCAATGATTTTGAACACAACTAGACTAGATATAAGGGAGAAACATTATAGTAACCTTTGAATATTTAAGGTCTCTGAGAAAGATGGATGAGACACTCTTTTCAGCAGGACCTGTTGCAACTGGACAAGGAGCAATGATTTTAAACTCAACTAGACTAGATATAGGGGAGAACATTTTTACACTGAGAGTGGTGAAATACTGGAACAGGTTGTCTAGAGAGGTAGCAGAAGCCTCTCTAGACTAGGAAACACTGGCCAGGTTGAATGAGGCTCTGAGCAATGTGATCTACTTGAGGATGTAGATGGGCTGTAGGAAGGATGGTGTGGACAAGATGAACTTTAAAGATCTCTTCCAACCCAAAGTATTCTTTCATTGTATCATCATGAAAAGGAGAGCTGAGATAGAAAAAAAAAAGCAAAGAGAAGGGGGTTATTTTAAAGTGATCATATTCCCTTCATAGAATCATAGAATCATAGAATCAACCAGGTTGGAAGAGACCTCCAAGATCATCCAGTCCAACCTAGCACCCAGCCCTATCCAGTCAACTAGACCATGGCACTAAGGTGCCTCAGCCAGTCTTTTCTTGAACACCTCAAGGGATGGTGCCTCCACCACCTCCCTGGGCAGCCCATTCCAATGCCAATCACTCTCTCTGGGAAGAACT
Organism: Pogoniulus pusillus; assembly: GCF_015220805.1. NCBI lineage: Eukaryota > Metazoa > Chordata > Aves > Piciformes > Lybiidae > Pogoniulus > Pogoniulus pusillus. The sequence continues at coordinate 8,914,068 of NC_087268.1, read as the reverse complement.
TCAGTAACTTGTTTTTAAAATGTGGGACATAGCTGTTGGTTGAGAGGAGCAGGACAAAAAGAGTTATTACAAACGATATTAAAAATTAGAGCATTAACTTCCAACTTGTCAAGATTTTTGTCTTTGTGGAAAAGACTTAAGGATCAAAGTAATTATCTTCCCTATTGCAATGTAGTTCAGTGCAGAAAGCTTTCATATTAGATATCCCCATTTTTTTTTAGTCTAATTACAGTCCACAATAGCTCTATCTCCAATCAAACCAGTTTGTTCTGAGTTATTTCAGTGCTTGCTGAAAAGGAGTAAGTTGTCTTTTTTGTGCTTTTATTCAGACTATAGAGATAAGATGTGCCTTGTTGGCAGGGGGGGGCTGGCCTGAAATCAGTTTAGTCCTCAGGGCTTTTTTTTTTTTTTCAGTGGGTTTTTTTTTTGTTGGATCCATTTTTTTCATATGTTTGTTTAGTTGCTGAATTCCATTTTTAGGTCTTATCGCCTTCGTTCTGATAGCCTTGCCTCACCACTGCCAAGGAGACTTGAAGTCTGAGCTGCTGAGCTGGCTGCTATGGGAAGACAAATGCTTCTGATTCAGAGAAGAATGTGAAGCATGTCCAGGCTTTATTGTTGGTTTTGTTTGGGGTTTCGATTCAGGTTTGTTTGGGGTTTTTGTTTTGTTTTGTAGTTGTTTGGGGGTTTGTTCTTTTGTTTGTTTGTTTTGTTGGGTTTTGTTTTCATTTTCTTTTCCTGGTGTTTTATCTTCTCTTTATTTTTGCTTCCTAATGCATTAGTGCAATGTCAATATCCTTTACTGAAGCATTTGTAGCTGGGATTTGATGAGGAGCCAATTGATGTGAAAAGATAATTTGTGCTGAGCTGGAGCAGACATTTATTTAAGACTTTGCATTGCTATAAAGTTCTGAGTTCACTTTTTCCAGGGACAGATCACAGGAGCTACAATTTCACATGACTAGGGAGATATTGGTGTCAGCATCCAGTATTTAACAAACACGTAGAGCTTTGTGTCTGGGATTTGGCCCAGCTTTGCTCACATCAAAACTGGAATGCTGGTGATTTTCCTGGAACTAAAGCATAGCCCAGCAAAAAAAGCTTTTGAAAGTCTGTTTGGCTAAAAGTGGTCTGGAGTTGGGGAGGTAGGGTGTGTGGAATTCCTGGTGTAAGTTGTATACATTTTTGTGAGCTGTATTTGCAAGCATTAGCAGGGCTTGAGCCATATGGACTAAAACTGGATATCACAGAATCATAGAATCAGCCAGGCTGGAAGAGAACTCCAAGATGTGTCCAGTTCTGGGCCCCTCAATTCAAGAGAGATGTTGAGGTGCTGGAGCGTGTCCAGAGAAGGATGACAAAGCTGGTGAGGGGCCTGGAACACAAACCCTATGAGGAGAGGCTGAGGGAGCTGGGGTTGTTTGGCCTGGAGAAGAGGAGGCTCAGGGGTGACCTCATTGCTGTCTACAACTACCTGAAGGGAGGTTGTAGCCAGGTGGGGGTTGGTCTCTTCTCCCAGGCAACCAGCAACAGAACAAGGGGACACAGTCTCAAGTTGTGCTGGGGTAGGTATAGGCTGGATGTTAGGAGGAAGTTGTTGCCAGAGAGAGTGATTGGCATTGGAATGGGCTGCCCAGGGAGATGGTGGAGTCACCATCCCTTGAGGTCTTCAAGAAAAGCCTGGCTGAGGCACTTAGTGCCATGGTCTAGTTGACTGGATAGGGCTGGGTGCTAGGTTGGACTGGATGACCTTGGAGGTCTCTTCCAACCTGGTTGATTCTATGATTCTATGATAATCCAGTCCAACCTAGCACCCAGCCCTGGCCAGGCTGTGAGGGTGACTGGAGCACTGGAACAGGCTGCCTAGAGAGGTTGTGGAGCCTCCTTCTCTGGAGACTTTCAAAACTCACCTAGACATGTTCCTGTGCAACCTGCTCTAGATGAACCTGTGGTAGCAGTGGGATTGAGCTCGATGATCTTCAGCGGTCCCTTCCAACACCTACCATTCTATGTCTGGTACACTCTGGTCATACAGTGCAGGTGTTCCCCAGATTATCCTCTTTCACTGTATCCTACAGGACACGCTTTTTGTTCTGGTTTAAAAAACAAAACAAAACAAACCCAAAATAAAATAGAAGAGAGATGAGGAAATCATGGGTGTGGGGGGATGACTTTCCACATTTTCCTTTCTTCACCACTTAATCTTCAGCATCCAGCAGCTACCCTCCTCATGCATGGTCCTGAGTCCTGCTTATATCTGATGTAACTAAGCTACACAATTCACCTGGATCTGGTGTAATTTAAATGACTAGTACAGCTTGCACAGAGCTAGCGAGATCTTTCAAGTAGAGAAAGCAGATGGTGCATGGAAGCACCTCAGAGATAATAGAGGAAATGGACCTAGCAGCACCTAGGAGGATAGTTGGTGGAGAGAGTTTTCTCTAGTGCATGCCACTGGCCTGCAATACTTCTTCGGTCTTGAGGAGGGAATGAAAATTCCTTTCATTTTTCAGCTGTGAGGTGCCTGTTGGATTGAGTGGTCTCTTTCAGCCTGGTGGTTGTTTCAGAGAGGTGCCAGCAGAGACTGCTACATGATCATGTGGTGAGGAAACAGTGCTCAAGGTGCATTCCTGAGCGCAGAAAGCCAGGCTTGGTATGGTCCATGTCTATTGTCAACATCCAAAGTAAATACTAGAGACAGCTACCCCGAGGTAATCCTAGAGCTCTTCCTGGAGGGAGTGGGTTGTCATACTCCAGCCTGAAGCCAGGGAACAGTTGGGTATGCTGTTACCAGGCTTGACTTGCCTGCAACCTCTCAGGCTGAAGTGCTTTTACCTTCTGTGGACCATTATTATCTTAGTCTGTTTAGTCTGGATAAGAGCAAACCAAGAAGGTATCTTATTAATGTTCATAACTATCTGAAGGGTGGGTGTCAAGAGGAAAGGGCCAATCTCTTTTCTATGGCATCCTGTGGTAGGACAAGGGGCAATGAGCACAAACTGAAACACAGAGAGCTCCAACAGAACACGAGGAAAGCTTGTTTGTTGTGAGTGTAACAGAGCACTGGACTAGGCTTCCCAAAGAGGTTGTGGAGTCTTCTTCTCTGGAGACTGTCAAAACCCAACTGGACACACTCCTGTGTGACCTGCCCTACATGACACTGATGGCAGGGGGATTGACTCAATGATCTCCAGAGGTCCTTCCCAATCCCTACCATTCTGTGATTGTGTGATTCTCTGTTGAGTCACAGGAACGAGCCACTAGAAAAGAGGCATTTCCAGAGGGCTGGAAAAATATTTAGGTGCCTGCAGCCCGACTCACTAAACTTGCTGAATAAAAACTCCTGATTGGCTTTGTCACCATCAAGGATACAAATGTGTACGAGTGCTTCTCGAACGCTGCTGGGACATGTTACAGCATCTCTGCAGCGCCTATTGATGACCACATATTTCCTGAGACCTTGTGCAACTCAAGGAAGGAGATGTAATCAGGCTTAAAAGAGAAACAGATTCACCAGTTTCTTGAAATTCCTCTGTTGGGACCTATAGCCTGCTGTAAGAATTTCACAGCATGAATCTGGGCTGTGAGAGCAGTTGTCACCATGCTAAATGCGGCCAAGAAGAAGGAGCAACTCCAGGAGCAACGTAAGAGTATTTTCTGAGAAAATGTGAGGCATTCAGCATAGCCATTTTTTTTGGTTTATGGTGAGGAGGCACCACAGGTTACCATGCACTTACTCTTGTGAAAATATATTAAGACATGATTGGTTTAGAAAGATTCTCTCCCACTTTTAGCGATGTCTGCTGCGTCTTTGGATAACAAATATCAGAGTCGGGTTTTGCCTGCCCTCATGAGGAGTATGAGAAATAGGTGCTGTTTGCAATGTGGCAACTGATCTTCATTTCTGCTGCCTCTTAAGGCAACTGAAAATAAGGCTCTACTGCTTTAGTGGTGGTACATATAAGTAAATTTCTGGGTTTGATATATCTTAAAGCCATTTTTCGTGAGAATAATATGCAGGCTTGTGGCAGGTATCATAGAATCATAGAATCATAGAATCAACCAGGTTGGAAGAGACCTCCAAGATCATCCAGTCCAACCTAGCACCCAGCCCTAGCCAGTCAACTAGACCATGGCACTAAGTGCCTCAACTAGACTGAGGAAAAGCTGCAGCTCATTGATCACTGCATTTTTTCCCCGTAATATTCATCAGTGAAATTCAATTATGCATTCTTCTGGCATTTGAAACACAGGAAAAGTTACAGTTCTCACCTGAGCACATCCATGCATCTGAGTCAAGGCAATCCCAAGCACAACTCCAGTCTGGGCAGTGAGTGGCTGGAGAGCAGCCCTGAAGAGAGGGACTTGGGGGTGCTGGTGGACCAGAAGCTCAACAGGAGCCATCAGTGTGCACTTGCAGCCAGAAAGCCAAGCAGAGCCTGGGCTGCAGCAGAAGTGTGGCCAGCAGGGCCAGGAAGGTGATTCTCCCCCTCTACTGTGCTCTGGTGAGACTCCACTTGGAGTACTGCATCCAGTTCTGGAGACCCTATTTTAAGAGGGATGTGGAGATGCTGGAGTGTGCCCAGAGCAGGTAGATTCAGACTAGATGATAGAAAGAAGGTCTTTGCAGTGAGGATGGTGAGACACTGGAACAGGTTGCCCAGAAAGGTTGTGGATGCTCCCTCCCTGGAAGTTTTTAAGACCAGCTTGGATGAGGCCTTGAGCAACCTGGTCTCGGGATAGGTGTCCCTGCCCATGGCACGAGGGTTGGAAAGATGATCTTTAAGAACCCCTCAAAGCATTTTGTGATGTTATGATGATTCTGTGTAATTCATGTGTAGCTCACAAAAAAATCAATTTATGGCCCCCCAGCTGCACTAACAGTATCTGATCAACATTTGCCAAGTGTTATTTCAAAACTCTGAAGTGAAAATGAGTGTAGCTTAGAATGAAGTAAAATGCAACTTTCCAAAGTGTCCAATTTATGGCTAGCATTAAGTCCCTGAATTATAGGATCCCTCTTACTCTAGTAGTGGATGGATAAGGGCTGTGTAAGATATGGTTCTTAGAATATCTTTTCATGTATTAAAGCTCTAGTAATCACAGAATGATAGGGGCTGGAAAGGACCTCTGGAGATCAAGTCCAATCCTTCTACCAAAGCAGGCTCACCTGGAGAAGGTCACACAGGAGCACACCTAGGCAGATTTTAGATGTCTCTGGAGAAGAAGACTCCCCTATCTCTCTGGGCAGCCTGTCCCAGTGCTTCAGCACCTTTAAGTTAAAGAAGTTCCTGTTCTTGTTTAGACAAAGCATATGTTCAAGTTTGTGCCTTTCAAGTTTGTGCCTGTTACATCTCGTCCTGTCACTGGGCACCACTGAAAACAGATTGGTCCCATCTGCCTGACACTTACCCTTTAATCAGCATTGATGAGATCATAGAATCACTCTTTTCCAAACTAAAAAGCCCACATTCTCCCAATCTTTCATCATAAGAGATATGTTCCAATTCCCTCAGCATCTTTGTAGCCCTTTTCTGTACCTTCTCTATCAAGTCCCTGTCTGTAAACCAGAGAGCCCAGAAGAGGACGCAGTATTCAAGACGTGGCCTCACAAGGGCAGACTAGGGGAGGGAGGACAATAATAGAATTATTCAGGTGTTTAGAGGAGATCATTATAAATGTCTCCATTGTTTTCTAAAATAAAAACCCCAAACATTTAGACTTGGATGCATGCTGTGGACTTCAGTGCCAACAACAGGTATGCAGAAACCACCTACTTGAGGAGCCTTCTTAGTAAATGACCATCAACAGGAGAACGTATGTTACAGGTGTGCTTGTTCCAGCTTGTTCCAAATAGTTGCTGATTTATAAAATGCCCAGCTGAAGCAATCAAAGAGCACCTTAATTCTTTAATTGTATAGCCAATCTCAATCAATACTAAGCACTGTTGGAAAATCTAACACTTCCTCTTCAAAGTCTTGTCTTGATGATTAACATAATCAATAGCTGGACATGTAGCTGCAACAGCTGATAGTAATGAAAGGACATTTAACACTTGTGGAGTGCTGTGTAACTCCAGATTTACTGCAAACATTTACCTCTTGAGCTAGAGTGTTAATTCTTTCTCTATTTCTCTTGAAATCTCCTTTGGATTTTTTGAAGTCAGGTTATGTTTAAAAAATTTAGCCACCCCCTTTCCTACCTCCCCTCCTTGCTAAAGTGAGGAGGAGGGAGGAAAATTAAACTTTTCTGTTTTGGTTTTCTTTTTCACCCCTTCTCATTTTCCAACACAGCTTCTGATCAATTCATAGAATGGCTGGAGAAGAGGAGGCTCAGGGCTGACCTCATTGCTGTCTACAACTATCTGAAGGGAGGTTGTAGCCAGGTGGGGGTTGGTCTCTTCTTCCAGGCAACCAGCAATAGACCAAGGGAACACAAGCTGTGCCAGGGGAAGTATAGGCTGGATGATAGGAGGAAGTTGTTGCCAGAGAGAGTGATTGGCATTGGAATGGGCTGCCCAGGGAGGTGGTGGAGTCACCATCCCTCGAGGTGTTCAAGAAAAGCCTTGATAAGGCATTTAGTGCCATGGTCTAGTTGACTGGATAGGGCTGGTTACTAGGTTGGACTGGATGATCTTGGAGGTCTCTTCCAACCTGGTTGATTCCATGATTCTATAATTCTATGATCAGAGAAACTTCCCACCAGGTCAAATTGCTCAAAGCTTTATCTAGCCTGGTCTTAACACTTCCAAGGATGAGGCATCCACAACTTCTCTGGACAACCCATTTCAGTTTTTGACCACCCACACTGTAAAGAACTTCTTCCTAATGTCTAATCTAAAACTACTCTGTTTTAATTCAAAACCATTACTCCTTGTCTTATCATCATGTCTTCATAATATTCCCTCTCTTACCTTCCTGTAGCTGCCTTCCCTTATGCTTCTCTATAGTTTAGTATGGAGAAAGGAAGGCTGAGATAAGACCTTGTTGCTTTCTATGACAACCTGAAAGGAGGCTGTAGTGAGGTAGGTATTGGTCTATTCTCCCTACTATCAGGGGATAGGATGAGAGGAAATGGCTCAAAAGTGTGTCAGGAGTGGTTTAGGCTGGATATTAGAAAAATTTCTTTGCTGCAAGAATGATCAGGCATTGGAACAGGCTGCCCAGGGAGATGGTTGGGTCACCACCCCTGGAGGTGTTCAAGCAATGTGTGGATATGGTTTAATGGCCGTGGTGGTGCTATGTCAGTGGTTGGACTCAATTTTAGAAGTATTTTCCAGCCAAACTAATTCTGTGATTCTATCTGAATTCTGGGGCAGGTGAGGTGGGTGGGGGGCTGGGACAGAGTGCAGAATTTGTCAGCCCCTGGACTCTGCAACTACCTGAAAGGAGGTTGTAGCCAGGCGGAAGTTGGTCTCTTCTCCCAAGCACCCAGTGACAGAACAAGAGGACACAGCCTCAAGCTGTGCCAGGGCAGGTTTAGGATGGACGTCAGGAAGAAACTGTTCACAGAAGGAATGATTGGCATTGTAATGGGCTGCCCAGGGAGGTGGTAGAGTCACCTTCCAATCCCTGGCATCCTGTGATCCTAGAAGTCTTTTACAACCTGGTTAATTCTGTGATTATGTGATTGTCTACAAGAGCAAAGTATGGCAGATGTATCTTGATTGAATTCATGGAGATCTTACTCTCTGTAAGGTAGTTGCTGGTAGCATAGAATCATAGAATCATAGAATCAACCAGGTTGGAAGAGACCTCCAAGATCATCCAGTCCAACCTAGCACCCAGCCCTGTCCAGTCAACTAGACCGAGTGCCTCATCCAGGCTTTTCTTGAACACCTCCAGGGATGGTGACTCCACCACCTCCCTGGGCAGCCCATTCCAATGCCAATCACTCTCTCTGGCAACAACTTCCTCCTAACATCCAGCCTAGACCTCCCCCGGCACAACTTGAGACTGTGTCCCCTTGTTCTATTGCTGGTTGCCTGGGAGAAGAGACCAACCCTCACCTGGCTACAACCTCCCTTCAGGTAGTTGTGGACAGCAATGAGGTCACCCCATGTGAGTGTCTCTCATCAAACCCTAGAAAGCTCAGACTGAACTTGATGGAAGCACTTTCCACTTGAAAGTAGCCTAAAACGTGTTAATGACCTCATTTACTCCCCACATTCAAGAATTGCCAAGAAAAAAAACAAACAACAACATTTTGGTTTGCATGCAGGTGTTAAAATAAAGACATTGCTTTTTCTGTCTGACTTTTTTCTGTCTGTTTGCATGCTGGATTCACTCCTTCCATCAGTGAGATGATATCTGCTACTGCCATGTGAACAGAAGCATAAAATCCTTTCCTGGGATTAAGTAGCACCTATCTGGAGGTAGCATTATGTTTATTAGATTTTACTCAGTTAATATATTTTCCTCTTTCTTTCATGTTCCTTACTGTGGAGTGGAAAATGTGCTGATTCAACCTCCGTTCAGTTAATGGTTGTTATATTCACTGATATCATAATTGGCCAAATAATTAAGTTTTATGCTTGCAAGAGAATTACAACAGTGCAAAAATCACCTTAAAATTTTGCTTTAAAGGGTGCAGGAAAACAGCTGTGAAATGAAGTTGCTTTTTTGTGATACAAACCTACCTGCTGCAACGCCAAGTCCTCCTAAAACATTGTACTTTAAGAACTGACAGGCAAATAAGAGACTGAAACGTGTGTTTGCTTCAGGACTGTTGGGGCAGGTCCAGAGGAGACTACAAAAATGATCAGAGGGTTAGAGCACCTCCCCCATGAGGGCAACCTGCTAGTAGAGTTAGGGCTCTTCAGCCCAAAAAAGAGAAGGCTCCAGAGAGAACATGTAGCAGCCTTCTAGTACCTGAGGGGGCTACAGGGAAACTGAGGAGGGACTTTTTACAAGGGCTTGAAATGGTAAGAGTAGGGGGAATGATGTGGAGCTGGAAGGAGGTAGATTTAGGAAGAAATTCTTTACAGTGAGGGTGGTGAGACACTGGAACAGGTTGCCCACGGGGGTTGTGGATGCCCCCTCCCTGGAAGTGTTCAAGGCCAGGTCGGACAGGGTCTTGAGCAATCTGGATTAGTGAGAGGCATTTCTGCCCAAGGCACAGGGATTGGAGCTAGATAATCATAGAATCATAGAATCATAGAATCAACCAGGTTGGAAGAGACCTCCAAGATCATCCAGTCCAACCTAGCACCCAGCCCTATCCAATCAACTAGACCATGGCACTAAGTGCCTCATCCAGTCTTTTCTTGAAGACCCCCAGGGACGGTGCCTCCACTACCTCCCTGGGCAGCCCATTCCAATGGGAAATCACTCTCCAACCCAACCTATTCTATGGCTGCTGAAAGCCAAGGGGAGTGGCCAGTCAAGGCAGGAGGGCAGCAGAGTGTCTCCCCACATTATGGCTTTGTATAGGGAGCTTAACACCAGATAATTTAAGAACAACTTACAACAGATTCAATACCTGGCCAAATGGTGGTGGTAGAACAGCAGAAGAGACAGAGTCTTTGACCCTCCTGCCCAGTGTTTTTCACCAGGTCTCAGTGCCTGGCTGCTACTCAAAGGGGCTCCTCTTAGACAGCTCTTTACAAAGCACCACGAGTTAGAGCTCAGTAAATAGTAAATGGTCCTTGTAATATTGAGACCATTTAGGGAAGTCTGTGCATCTGAACTTTTTGTTACTGGAGGGATAGAAATGGATTAGCTTGAGGACTTAGTAGACCTAGTATATTTTATTCTCAACTGTGGAATAAATGCAGTGAGGTGTGAATTGTCTAGGTCTGATTTCAGTTTCAAATGCTAGGGTGCTACTGTCTAAATGGATTGTGAAAAGAGAGAGAGAATGCTATCTGATGTTTCAAAGCAGACATCCTCTCAAGGTGTCTTAGAGTTAGACATTTAGGTCTAGTGGCTGAAGGACATAAAATGTCTAAGTATGTCACACTTCTAAGAGAATTCTGGTTAAAGCTTGGTTCTGCATAAAAGGAATTGCTTTGGAAGCTTCTTAGTTTCTTTGTCCTTGTTAAATTAGCACCTTGATTTTTCTCAGACTCACCAAAAGCAAAGCTAGGTAATTTGGAAGTATCAAGAAGGAAAAGGATGGTCTAGGGTGTTTCCCTGGTGTAGATTGTGTAATTAACAGGATTTGTGGCTTCCTCTATCATCTTTGCTACCTGTTTTCCATCAGTTTCGGTTGAGGATTGTGAGTGAGGGTGGTGAGACACTGGAACAGATTGCCCATGGAGGTTGGGGATGTTCCCTTCCTGAAGTGTTCAAGGCCAAGTTAGACAAGGCTTTGGGCAATCCAGTCTAGTGAAAGGTGTCCAGGCCCATGGCAGTGAGGTTGGAATTTTATAACCTTTAAGATCCCTTCCAAGCCAAATCGTTCTATGATTCCAACTAGGAGAACACTTTGCTACTTAAAGGAACAAAGAGAAGGGAAACCCCCCCAAGCCAGCAGCACCATACTTTGGAGGAGGCCCATGAAAAAGAACCCACACCAATAACCAAGGAAGGTGTGAAATGAACCATTTAATCCTCTCCGTTTCTGCAGCCTGGTAGGTGAGGCACTTTTTTTTTTGCTCAGTGCAGGCAGCAAATGTTTTTCTTATCTATACTGCTGTCTGGGTAGGGAGGGAAAAAAAACCCACAGAAGTGGATGGTGTGATATTCAACTTTGTGACTACATCTGCCAAATACTTTAGGTTAGATATGCTACCTAATAATTCACAGCCTTGTATTGCCGTGTGCCTTGAATATAATTCAAGCTTTTCTTGTATTGGGTGTAACAGCTGTAATAATAGAGTCCCTTCAAACAGCCCAATTGAAGATGATGACCATGATTAAGTGAATGCAATAGAAGAGATGAAGTGACTTACCCAAGATAGAGACACCAGGTCTCCTGGCTCTCTGCCACCAGCGTTGCTTCCCAGGCATCACACAGTAAATGTCAGTCATGCAGGCAGGGGTAATGGATGGTATAAATTAAATGGCTGTAAGAAAGGAATTTTCATGCTGAATTTGCATAGTCTTGAGTACAAAAAGTGGAAAACAAAATGAGGCATCACAGCTTCAGTATCAGAGACTGTAAAGGGAGATTTGGTTAAGATCACTAAGCCTGGCTTCCTGAATTTTCACTTCATGCAGGGAGCCCAATACTGAGTTTTGAGTTAGTTTTAACTGATGTTCAGCTTTAAACTTTCTCCCAGTTGCACCAATATTGAGTTTTTAATTTGAACCAAACTAGAATTTGTGTAATTTCCTATGAAGGCCTCCAGATTCACAGAATCACAATATGGTGGGGTTGGAAGTGACCTCTGGAGATCGAGTCTAACACCATATAGCAAGGCAGGGTCACCTAAAGAAGGTCACACAGGAATACATCCAGGTGGGTTGTGAATGTTTCCAGAATGTTTCCTCTCTGGGCAGCCTGTTCCAGTGCTCTGTCACCCTTAAATTAAAGTACTTCCTTGTGTTTAAATGGGACTAGGTCCTCTCCAATCCAAACCATTCTATGGAGCTATGAATCTCACTTGTGATGCAGGCTTTTCTGTTAAGGAAGCTGACTCATCTGCAAGCCAAGAGCTTCCACGTGGATGGTGAAATGCTCTCTAGCTTTACAAGTCCTGGCTAAATTGCAAGGTAATGCCTTAGTCCCTTTGTGCCTTGAAGCAAAATCCTGAGTGTACCTTTATCAGTGTCCTTCTGCCTAATTGCAACAGATAGGGCTTGTCTATTACCTGGGGTGGTTGACTCTCTGACCAGCAGAGATATTTGGAGCATTTTGCCTTTGCTGCTGATCCTCAGGCTGAGTTCCAGGAACCCTGTGAGGAAATGGAAGTCAGATTTGGAAGGAGATACTACCACAATGGTACAGCCTCAGGTCACCTGATGAAATAGTTCGGAGCTCTTGCTTCAACAGCAGTGTTTAAAGAGTGAGTAGGCAGCTACACTGGGCATTGATTAGCTTTGGTATCTGGCTTGCATTGAATCTTCAGAGTTTGTGAATGAAATCCTGACCTTGGGAAAGATGGAGGCACATTTTTTTTTCCTAACAGTGGAAAATGTCCAGCCCTGCATACTAATCAGCACAGCAATTGGCCCCCAATGTCTACATCTTCCTGCAAGACCCATAGCTGACAAACTACAAGGTTATGCTAATTCTGTCATTGAGCACACGGTGTACAGAGCTTCGGTGGCCAGCTTACACTTAGAAGTGCTCCAGGTATTGCCAGGTTGACAGGAGCTGGATGGGGAGCCTCTGAAAAACACCTGTCACAGCTTTCCTTGCACTCTGCACAACAGAGACTCTGTTTCCAAAGCAGCAGGCCTGCCATGTTCCAGCAAAATCCTTTCTTGCTTTCCTCCTTTGTATAAAAAGCCCTGAGAATTTTCTCTTAGGAACTCAACTTATTACCTTTTGAGATTTGATTCTTTTGCTATTATTATTACTCAGTTAAATACAAGTAATAAGTAATCTCTCAACACCAAGGGGAAAACAAATAACAACAACAACAACAAAAAAAGCACTCCAGCTGCCTGAAAAGACTTGAGAAAAGAGTGAAAAGAACTGAAAGTGTTTTCTTAAATTAAATTCATGGCAATGGATCCTTGTGCATACTATCATGGGTAACATAATGCAAATTGCCAAGGCTGACAAAGCTGCTGTAGAGCCAGAAGCTTTTTGCTTTCAATCCTCAAGTGAAATGGAGATTGATCTCAACTCCCAGCTTAATAGTTAAACAGATTTTGCCAATCTTTGTTCCTTATCAAATCAAAATAAAAATGACACATTCCTTCCTAATAATGTAGAAATGTAAATTTCTGTGAAATTGAAACCTAACCAAATTAACTACTCCTAAATGGATGCATAATACCAAGTAAATATATAAGGAAACAAAACCATTAATTGATTTGGCTTCTTATGGCAACAAAACTGTTTGCAAGGATTAACAGTTCCTTTCTGAAACACTGAACTCTGACACAGTGTTTACATTCCCATATATTTTTAACGATCACACAGTTTGCCATTTGAATAAAACAGCACCATATGCTTTAGCTGTATTAAGGACTGCAAACATTGAACATTAAACATGGAATAAATTATCTTGTAAAGATCGTTAATATTAGCGAGTCCTTCATAATATGCCACATTGCTTTAGTGCCAATATGCCAAGACTCTGCTAAAATGAAATGCCTCTTCTTATTAACTGTGAAATGAAAATGTTTAATAGAAACTCTGGGAAAAGCTTAGGCTGGACACCTCTCCATTTTGTTTAAAAGAAAAAAAAAAAGAAGAGAAAACATTTCTACTTTCTAATACAAATAAAAGCATTTTCGTGGCTTGGTTTTGTCACAGGATTTATTTTAAGTGCAAGTGGGAAATTATTTTATTTAGATTTGCTTTCAGAGCAAAGAGTGCAACTGTGCAAGCCTCAAGTTGTGCTGGGGGAGGTCTAGGCTGGATGTTAGGAGGAAGTTGTTGGCAGAGAGAGTGATTGGCATTGGAATGGGCTGCCCAGGGAGGTGGTGGAGTCACTGTCCCTGGGGGTCTTCAAGAAAAGACTGGATGAGGCACTTAGTGCCATGGTCTAGTTGACTGGATAGGGCTGGGTGCTAGGTTGGACTGGATGATCTTGGAGGTCTCTTCCAACTTGCTTGATTCTATGACTCTATAAACGCAGCACAGACAGGCTGGGCTTTGACAGGGAGGGTGGGTTCTGTAGTTTCACTGAAGCATGACTTGAGCAACCTGGTCTAGTGAAAGGTGTCCCTGCCTGTGGCAGGGGGGTTGGAACTAGATGATCTTTAAGGTCCATTCCAACACAAACCATTCTATGGTCAGGAGTAAGTCACTGGAAAGGTACTGAAAATCTAGTTTCTTTAGCAGCAGTCTGGTAGGGCTGGATGATGGGTTAGACTGGATGATCTTGGAGGTCTCTTCCAACCTCATTGATTCTATGATTCTATGATTGTTTTTCTATCATCATAGGCTCATGGTAGGTAGTGCCTTTATTTTAGAACTGCCCAGTGCAGCCTAGAAACAATTTTCAGTACCTGGCCAGGAGACTTGCATTTTTATGGTACTGAAGGGATAGAACTTAGTAAAAAAGTGTCTAGCTAGCACTCCTTTATTGATGAAAGATGTTCTTCTTTTCAACTCTCCTGGCTTTTGGGGTTCTGCCTTTGAGAGAAAATGTCAAGGAGCAGCATAATAGAATCATTGATTGGTCTGGATTGGAAGAGACCTTAAAGGTCATCTAGTTTCAACCCCCCTGCCATGGGTAGGGACACCTGCCACTAGATCAGGTTGCTCAAGGCCTTGTCCAACCTGGCCTTGAACACCTCCAGGGAGGGGGCATTTTCAATCTCCCTGGATAACCTTGTTCCAGTGTCTCACCACTCTTCATGTAAAGAATTTCTTTCTAATATCCATTCTGAATCTCTCATCTTCCAGCTTTTATCCTTTCCCTCTTGTCCTATCATTACAAGCCCTTGTAAAAAGTCCCTCCCCAGCTTTCTTGCAGGCCCCCTTCAGGTACTGGAAAGCCACTCTAAGGTCTCCCTGGAACCTTCTCCAGTGCAGAAGGAAGAACATGAGGGAATGTGGGACTCTGTTCATTCCCTTTTGAACCTGCCAAGCAGACCTTGACACCAAATATGTCTTTGAAAGAAATGACATTTAACCAAAAGCTTGATCTGTAATGGGACACTATCTAAATCCTATAATGGAAGTAATTTACCAGATTGGTTTGGAGGCATATTAAGGCAATCCAGGAGCCATGGTCTGCATCGTTGATAATGTTATCCATGCACTTGCTAGTCCATTAGCAAAGTGATTCATCTGAGAGCTGCAAAAGGTCCAGACCACTCTTCTAAACATACAAATATCTAGACAAAATAGATCACAGAAGCAACTAAGCAGCTGTTCTCTTTTCTGCCATACCTGCTGCTGGCATATGATGGAGCAAATGGTCATTAGGGTTCCTGCTTTTAACAAGATTGCATGTGCCTCTTTTGAAAAATGCCTTTGTAAATGAATGTGTTTTGCTAGCATATATTACATGTAGCTGCAGTTCCCAAGCTTGCTGTTCAGTTAAGGACAGATCTCAAACAAAATATGCAGCTGCAAACTACTGAACTTAGCCTGGCATTAGGCAGCATTAGAAAGGCATGCTCTGGTAACTCCAGCAAGCTGAGGAGGTTATTGAAGGGTGTGGATTCTTTGTCTCGTACAATCACTGAGATTATTTCTTGCTATCTCTTCCTTCTCTTCCCCACCCAGAACTAGATTGCAGCTGTGGGAACACCAGCTGCCTTGGCAGAGGCAGGCACAGCTCCAGGCTCAGGACTGCTGCAAGTTGTAGGGTGTCATGGGTCCCACCCTGCAGCCTAAAAAGAGCCTGTCTAGATGAGGAGCAAGGTTAAAGGTTTGTGCCAGGGGAGGTTTAGGTTGAATATTAGGGAACATTTGTTTCCTGCAAGAGTGGTCAGGCATTGGGACAAACTGTTTAGGCATATGGTGGAGTCATCATCCCTGGGAGGTGCTCAGGAAATGTGTGGACATGGCACCTGGGGATATGGTTTAATCACTGTGATGGTGTAAGGCCAATGGTTGGATTTGATGATCTTAATGGTCTTTTCCAGTCTTAATGATTCTGTGATTCTACCACCACTTTCACTACTGGTTATAAGGTCAGTACACAATTCAGCTGTAGTTCAGCTACAAGGAAACCAACAGAGACTGCCTTCTTTCACTGTCTATGTTATAACCAATAAGAAAAAAGACAGATAGGCTGCAGAGACCTGCCATATGTGCAAAAGGCTGAGAGAACTGCATTTGTTCAGCCATGAGAAGACAAGGCTTAGAAGAGACCTTGTTGCCATGGACCAAGCACATCAAAGGTGGCTACCAGAATGATGGAGACTCCTTTTATCCAGGGAGTCATATGACAAAGAAAAGGTGCAATGGGTACAAGTTACTCATGGGGAAAATCCAGCTATACCATCACCCAGAAAGGTTGGACCAGATAATCCTGCGGCTCTCTTTCAACCAGGCATTCTTTGATTCCTTGTCAGTGCAATATGAATAATACAATAAAATGGGTTCAGTTCAGTTTGTTCAAAGTGAGGATTTTTGTAAAGGTACACACAAAAAGAAGAACAGTTCATCAGCCTGAGTATACCATAAAAATCCACTTCAAATACATATAAATAGCAATGCTGAAATAATTCCTGAAGTGTCTGTAGTTTATTGAGAACACCCTGAGTATCACCATCACTATGGGCAGGGAGAGATAAGTGGATTAGTTCTGGGTAGGAGCATCTGAACTTATACTTCACTGCTCAACTTCATACCTACTGAATTTGAGTCTATCATCATGTTGTAGAGCTCAGCTAGCAAAATTTTGCTATGGTTTAACCTGTCCAAGATATTTTAAGGGGGAAAAAAACTTGCAGAGGGATACAGATGTTCTTTCTTTGATAGAGAGGGGGAACTTCTTCTAATCTCCTGGTAATATTACAGCTGTTCCTATCTATTTGTTTCTAACAACCAGGAAACACTGCTTAATTTGCCATGGCCAGAGTGCTGACTCTCCCATTATTTGGTTTTGTTCTGCCTGTCTCTGTTTATCTGCATGCCCCTAGTAACTGTGACATGTGTTCCAACAGTGTAGGCAGTTCTGTTTTCTGCTTCTCACTAAACAAAGCAGGTGACAAGCAGCACTGTTCTCTAGCAGGATTGATGCAGATATGAGGGTGACTTGGTGTCTTGCATTGCTTGATACCCATTCTCTACAAACCATTTCAATGCCTGATAAGAGGTTTCTTGTTTAATATTTTTCTTCTTTTCCCTTTCATTCTAAAAATGCTGTGTGGCCATTGAGCAAGACCTGGACAGGCTGGAGAGCTAGGGAAAGTGAACCTAATGAGGTTCAACACTAAGTGTAGAGTCCTGAGGAGGAATAACTGCATGCACCAGTATAGGTTAGAGGTTGACCTGATGGAAAGCAGCTCCGAGGAGAATGACTGGTGGACAATAAGTAGACCAAGAAAGAGCAATGTGCCCTTGTGGCAGAGAAGGCCAATGGTATCCTGAGGTCTAGTAAGAAAAGTGTGTCCAGCAGACCAAGGCAGGTTCTCCTTCCCTGTTTGCCCTGGTGAGACCACATCTGGAATAATACTGTGTCCAGTTCTGGACTCCCCAGTTCAAGATGGACATGATAGACTACAGAGGCTAGGAGGATGATGAAGGGACTGGACCATCTGCCAGATGAAGAAAGACTGAGAGACATGGAGTTGTTTAGTCTGCAGAAGAGAAGACACAGAGGAGACCTTATTGATGTCTATAAATACCTTAAGGGTGGGTGTCAAGAAGGGGAGGCCAATCTCTTTTCACTGGTGCCAGTGATAGAATGAGGGGCAATGGACACAAACTGGAACCCAGAAAGTTGCACCTCAACTTGATGAAAATTTCTTTGCTGTGAGGGTGCTGAAGCACTGGAGCAAGCTGCCCAGAGAGGTTGTGGAGTCTCCTGCTCTGGAGATTTCCAAGACCTGTCTGGACACATTCCTGTCTGGCCTGCCCTTGATTTCCAGAGATCTTTTCCAGCTCTTATTATTCTATGACTCTATGATATCTACTGAATTTAGGCCTATTATCAACTATTACTATGTTGGAGATACAATATCTACAGAAAATGCCTATGCTCAATCTCCATTTTTGTGTCTGCATCTTCTTATAATGCTTTCTCTTGACAGCAAGAACTAATTGTCTCCACCAAAAAAAATAGATCTCTGCCTAACTGGATCCAGAATAGTTTTGCTTTGCCACCAGACAGACCCTTTTCACTTGTTTTGTTTTATATCTTAGAATCATAGAATCAATCAGGTTGGAAGACAAGATCATCCAGCCCAACCCATCACCCAGCCCTGTCCAATCAACTAGACCATGGCACCAAGTGCCTCAGCCAGGCTTTGCTTGAACACCTGCAGAGATGGTGCCTCCACCACCTCCCTGGGCAGCCCATTCCAATGCCAATCACTCTCTCTGGCAAGAACTTCCTCCTAACATCCAGCCTATACTTCGCCCGACACAACTTGAGACTGTGTCTCCTATTTCTTCTCTTTTCAAATACTGGGAACAGTTCTTCACTGTAAACTCCCCTTCTGCTTATTGGGAAGTCTCTCCTTGATTTTTGAATTATTTTTCCTGCTTGATCCTGTCTGTATTACAGGAGTCTCTGTAATGTCAGGATATCATTCTCTGGCTTCATACTGGGTTAGATTTCTTTTCTGAACTGGAGAATGCTGGAAGTTGGTTCAAGATTCTAAACCAAGACCTTTTTTATTTTGAGTGCCCTAGTCTTTTAGGCTACATCAGCTACAAACATAGCCAGTGACCAGATTTGAAAGAAATGATTTTTTTTCTCCTGACTCAACTCTTTACACGAAGGTATAAGGTGTGCAGCACAGTGTGGAGCAGTGCCAGGAGGGCAGCTGGCAATGGCACTCAATGGGCACCATCAAGGTCAAGATGTCTCAATGACATAAGCTTTCCACAAAGAGAAATACCCACTGGCCACCAAACCAGTGTCAGTGCCTACCAGGTGCACACTAGGAGATACCTCCTGCAGGAGCTCTTCTCAAGCCAGTTCTCCTCAATGAGCACCTCTGCCTGCTCAAAATCCCAGCAGGATGGTTTGTGGCACATGGGCCCAACAAGAGCGCTGCCCAACAATGCTGCTAATGTGGAGCTCAAACTAAGGACAGTTTTGAGCTCTTCTGTCTCTCTTCTTTCTCCTAGCACCTGCTTGTTTTCAACCTTACTTTGCTCACTTTCATGCAAACTGTTCCAAATGCTTTAATGGTTTCACTGTCAGCCTTTTTAAAGTTGATTGGAAACTGGAAAACACTAAGTGCTTCAGAACCTGCTGTTGTCAGAAGTCAGGGTACCTCCTGGCAGTTTTCCTTTTGGCTGGTCTATTGAGTCAGCAAAAACCCTCTGCTTGCAGACTTTCCATGCTGTTTCAGTTCTGGATAGGCTTTTAAATGCTGTGCACTCTGGAACTGCTTAGGGCACTAGGTACAGCATATTTGATGCATAGGCTTGTGGTTTAGGTATTTCTGATGGCTGCTAAGCTAGCCCACAAGGAGAAAGTTTCTTGAACTGGCAAGGCTATTGCCAGCCACTGCTTACTGTCTGAGAAAAGGATGAACACTGTACATCCTCCCATAGTTTCACAGAACAATGGAACTGTGGCAGCTAGAAAAGACCTTTGAGATCAAGTCCAACTGCTCACCTAGAGCTTACAATCCCACCACTACTGCTAAGCCACTACCACTAAGTCATGTCCCTCAGCAAAACATCCATGCCTCTTTGAAATACCTCCAGGTATGGCAAGGCTCCCATCTCCCTGGGTAGCCTGTTCCACAGCATGACAATCTTCTCTGTGAAGGCATTTTCCAAACATCCAACCTGAAACATCCCTGGCACAACCTGAGGCTGTTTCCTCTTGTCTGGTCACTTGTTGCATGTGAGAAGAGGTCGATCTCCACCTTGCTCCAACCTCCTTCTCAAAGGTACTTGCAGACAGCAATGAGGTCTCCCCTCTGCCTCCTCTTCTCCAGACTCAACAATCCCCAGTTCCTTCAGCTATGCCTCACACCATGTGTTGTGAGGGCCCTTCACTGGCTTTGTTGCTCTTCTTTGATCATGCTGCAGCACTTCAATATCCTTCTTGGAGTGAGGGAGGAGAAAGTTCTCTTTTATTCTGCTGAGTAGTAACAAGCAGGTGTATGTTTTTCATTCAGATGAGTGACAGGTGGAATTGCAGCTGGGGACCTTGACTTTCTGTGCAGTACTGGTTGCTGTAAACAATGCAGCACCATCCACAGTTCATGCTTACTTGCTGACACTTAGGTCTGTGAGGTGTCAGCACTCTGAACATGATGGCATTAGCACCTGGCAGAGGGTTGGGAACGCAGACATTTCTAAATGCTGTGTGAATTCACTCCACTTTTCAGGTACTGAAATGGAAATATTTCTCCTGCACAGGTTTCAAGTGAATTTCTGCACACATTGGCTTGCGAAGGCCAAAATGTTACTCTGCTGGTTAAATGGGAATGTTTGGTTAATCATGAGCTTTCCAAGGCTGAGCTTGTTTGCCTTTCCAAGCTGTGTGTCAATAACTAAGCCAGAATAGTCAGCTATTGTTGAGAGAGCTGAACGAGTGCAATGGTACTGATTGTCAGTTACCAGCCCGTGGAGAGTCGCCACATACATGTGCATCAGTAGCCACATACATGTGCATCAGTATGTGTATAACCTGTAGACCTTCTTGTGACATTTGGTGACTTACCTGAAAGTCAGTGTTGGAGAGCTTGTGTTTGATTGTCCAGTGGAGATTAGCACTCATTTGGCAAATTGAAGCATGTGCTTTGCCTGCAGCTTACTGTAGTTCACAGTACCAAGGGAATCCAGTCATTTACTGTTCTATGTCCTGCTTCTTTGCTTAAAGAAGCATAGAATGATAAGGTTTGGAAGGGATCTCTGGAGATCATCCAGTCCAACCCCCCTGACAAAGCAGGACCACCACAGGAAATAGTCCAGGCGGGTTTGGAAAGTCTCCTGAGAAGGACACTCCAAAATCTTTACTGGCAGCCCACTCCAGGGCTCTGGTACCCTCACAGCAAAGAAGTTTCTCATGCTCAGGTGGAACCTCCTGTGTTCCAGTTAGTACCCATAGTCCCTTGTCCTACCACTGGGCACCACTGAAAAGAGTGTGGTCTCATCTTTTTGACACCCACAATTAAGGTATTCATAAACATCACAGATTCACAGATTGCACTGGGTTGGAAAGGACCTTCAAAGGTCATTTTGTCCAACCCCCGTGCAGATCCCTCTCAGCCTTCTCTTCTCTAAGCTTAACAGCCTCAGGTGTCTCAGCCTTTCTTCATCAGATAGATGTTCCAGTCTGTTCCAGTCTCTATCAGACTCTATCCAGTAGATTCCTGTCCCTCTTGAACTGGGTAGCCCATAAATGGGCACAATACCCCAGATGAAGCCCCACTGAGCAGAGTAAAGGGACAGGAGAACCTCTTTTGACCTGTTGGCCAGACTCTTCTTAATGCACCCCAGTATAGCATTTGCTTTCTTAGCCACAAAGGCACATTGCTCATAGATAACTTATCATCCATCAGGACTCCAAGGTCTTTCTCCATGGAGCTGCTTTTGAGCAGGTCAACGTCTAACCTCTTCCCTTACAGCACAAAGGTAGGTGAAGTTGCTGACTTGTGTTGAACAGCAACCAGTAAAACTATGAAGTATATTTTTGTGGGATGTTTGATGTTCTTTTGTCAATATATTGACATGTCAATGTACTGAACATGAGCCAGCAGTGTGCCCAGGTGGCCAAGAGAGCCAGTGGCATCCTGGCCTGCATCAGGAATGGTGTGGTCAGCAGGAGCAGGGAGGTCATTCTGCCCCTGTACTCTGCACTGGTTAGACCACACCTTGAGTACTGTGTTCAGTTCTGGGCCCCCCAGTTTAGGAAGGACATTGAGATGCTTGAGCGTGTCCAGAGAAGGGCGACGAGGCTGGGGAGAGGCCTTGAGCACAGCCCTACGAGGAGAGGCTGAGGGAGCTGGGATTGGTTAGCCTGGAGAAGAGGAGGCTCAGGGGTGACCTTATTGCTGTCTACAACTACCTGAGGGGTGGTTGTAGCCAGGAGGAGGTTGCTCTCTTCTCTCAGGTGGCCAGCACCAGAACAAGAGGACACAGCCTCAAGCTGTGCCAGGGGAGATTTAGGCTGGAGGTGAGGAGAAAGTTCTTCACTGAGAGAGTCATTGGACACTGGAATGGGCTGCCCGGGGAGGTGGTGGAGTCGCCGTCCCTGGAGCTGTTCAAGGCAAGGTTGGACGTGGCACTTGGTGCCATGGTCTAGCCTTGAGCTCTGTGGTAAAGGGTTGGACTTGATGATCTGTGAGGTCTCTTCCAACCCTGGTGATACTCTGATACTGTGATATTCTCTTAAGAAAGCAAGTAAAGCTTTTCATTGTTCATTTCACAGAGTTTCTAATGTAACTGTAAGGCTCAAACTATGCTATCTCTTTTTTTGCACTGAAGAGCAACTCTTTCCTGTACTAACCTTAGATATAATAAAATGTTAATGAAATTAGGCAAAAAAGTTTGGAATCTATCTCTCCCCTTGCATGGTCAGACAGACCAGACTCAAGAAATGCAAAAGTTAAAACAAAAATCTCAACTTGTTGTAATTTCCAGCAACAACAATGGCATTTGGGATTATTCTGAACGCTTCCAGGGGGTCAGTGGAGATAAGTAACCTAAAATTCACTTCATATAGTCTGAAAAGTTTATCTAAACTTCTTCTGCTTGTATAATTGAGTTGGAAATCTTGCAAGAACAGGCTTGTTTTCTGACTGCATCTAGCATAAACCACATCTCCTACATGTCTGCACTTTCCAAAATGTTAATCTCCAATTACTGAGAATAAGTCAACAACATTTGCCATCATACATAATGCTTGTTCTGGTCAGATGTGACATTCATGCTGTCTTTATAAATGGCATCACCAGAGCACAGGCATGGAATGAAGATTTGAAATGCAATAACCTTTTATGCTTCTTGACTTCATATCTTTTAATATTCTGTGTGGCACATAAAGCCAGGTTTCAGGTGACAAGTTTTAATCAACTGATCAGTGATCTGGTGCCCCCAGCATAAGAAGGACATTGAATTGCTGGAGCGGACACAGAGGAGGACCAAGAAGATGATCAAAGGCTGGAAGACCTCCCATATTGAGACAGAATTATAGAGTTGGGACTGCTCAACCTGGGGAACAGAAGACTTTGGGGAGACCTTGCAGCAGCCTTCCAGTACCTGGAAGGGTCTATAGGGGACCTGGGGAGGAACTTTTTGCAAGTACTTCGACTGATAGGACAAAGGGGAGTGGACTGAAGTTGGAAGAAGGGAGACTTAGACTGGAAAGTAGGAAGAAATTCTTTGCAATGAGTGTGGTGAGACACTGTCACAGGTTGCCCAGGGAGGTCATGGATGTCCCCTCCATGAAAGTGTTCAAGGCCAGGTTGGATGAAGCCTTGAGCAATTTGTTCCAGTGAGAGGTGTCCCTGCCCATGGCAGAGGGTTTGGAACTAGATGACCTTTAAAGTCCCTTAAAACCCAAATCATTCTATGAATCCATGAAACCTAGAAGGGGAAGGTCACTACAAGCCCTTCTAAACAGCCTCTCTCCAGATTTCATGTAGGACCCTTTCAGATATTGAAATTCTGCTGTAAGGTCTTCCTGCATCCTTCTCTTCTCCAGACCCACCTCTCTCAGCCTGCTTTTGTAGGAGTGGTGCTCTGATCATCTTTGTGCTCCTCCTCTCAGCCTAATCCAGCATGTCGATGTCATTCCTTTTATGAGGACTCCAGAGCTGGACACAGCATTCCAGGTGAGCCTTTATCAGAGCAGAGCAAGGGTAAGTTTGTTTCAGCATCTGCACTTGCAGACGCCAAGATGTTGGTGGTTTTGCTGGAGGTTGTGTAGGTGGAGCCCGTTTAAAATGAGTTAGAGAGAAGGTTTGTGCCTAGGGATTTGTTGCTTTGCTTTGTGTGGATTGTCCCTGGCAGCAGGCACATCCACGTGTGCTGTGGTGTTCCCTGGGAACACAAAGTGATGATGATTTTTGGTAGGTTTCAGCTGTGGGTTTAGATTGCAGAGACCATGGGGAAGGAGGCTGGTGCAAGTCAGGAGAACAGACGGAACAGACCCCAGGGGGGAAGAAAAAGTAAATAATGAATCAGAAAACTTATTTCTTCAGCTCACAGCTAAAATCTTCTTTGAATTAAGAACACTTTGCAGGAAGAAAGGAGTTAGATAACTTGAAGAGAAAAAGCAAAGTATTTTTGTTTCTAACAAGCATAAGTGGTATTTTCTTCTCTTGATATTAGATGAGTCACTGAGAAAGATGAAGTTTGCAGGGACTTCTGAGTTTGTCCAGGAAATGAGCCAAAGAGATATTCCCTGTGCTGGCTCTACAAGAGCTACTGACTAACCTGCACATTGGTTTTGTGCACAAGAGGGAAAACTCCTTCACAAAAGGCTGATTTCTACAGGCTGGGGACTGAGTGGCTGGAAAGCAGCCAGGAAGAAAGGGACCTGGGGGTACTGATAGATAGTAGCTGAAGATGAGCCAGTAGTGTGCCCAGGTGGCCAAGAGAGCCAATGGCATCCTGGCCTGCATCAGGAACAGTGTGGCCAGTAGCACAAGGGAGGTTATTCTTCCCCTGTACTCAGCACTGGTCAGACCACACCTTGAGTACTGTGTCCAGTTCTGGGCTCCTCAATTCAAGAGAGATGTTGAGGTGCTGGAACGTGTCCAGAGAAGGGCAACAAAGCTGGTGAAGGGCCTGGAACACAAACCCTATGAGGAGAGGCTGAGGGAGCTGGAGGTGTGTTTAGCCTGCAGAAGAGGAGGCTCAGGGGTGATCTCATTGCTGTCTACAACTACCTGAGGGGACGCTGTAGCCAGGTGGGGGGTGGCCTCTTCTCCCAGGCAACCAGCAACAGAACAAGGGGACACAGTCTCAAGTTGTGCCGGTGTAGGTCTAGGCTGGCTGTTAGGAGGAAGTTCATCACAGTGAGAGTGATTGGCACTGGAATGGGCTGCCCAGGGAGGTGGTGGAGGCATTGTCCCTGGAGGTGTTCAAGCAAAGACTGGATGAGGCACTTAGTGCCATGGTCTAGTTGACTGGATAGGGCTGGGTGCTAGGTTGGACTGGATGATCTTGGAGGTCTCTTCCAACCTGGTTGATTCTATGATTCTATGATTCTACGATTTTAAGGTCCAGCTAAGTGACTGTAGTTTGGTGTAAAACTACTACGGTGATCCTGTAAAGGGTCAGATTGGGGTTTGCCAGCTGAAGTTTGCCAGCTGAGGCAAGTTAGGAAGAACTTGCATATTTTCTAAAGCACGAGCAAAGGAAGTAGATGATGACTCCACTGCTTAAAATCTTTATTGATGTTACAAGGCTAAATACCTTTTGTTGTTTGGTTTTTTTTTTCCCCCTGTTTAAAGATAAGTGCAATGTGTGGAAAGTCACAAAGGAAATAGAGTGCTAAGCAGGCATTTTTACAAGGTGGACTCTTTTATTCCCTCTGCTGAAGAGAGATGAGCAATACTATTTACAATATTATAATGGGTCTTCCAGTGTTATTTTAAAGAGCTTTAAGGGATGAAAGCAAATCTGCTAGAGAAAAAGTATTAGAATAGCCAAACAGGAAACACATGCCTTGACTTTGCAGAGAAGCATTTGCCTTTCTGTTTTGTTTAATGAGAGAAATTAAATATTCCAGGTGTGTCCTGGCCATAGCATTAGACTTAAGACACTAATTATCAGCTCCTGATCACATTATCTTGTGTATATGGTTCCCAGTTCACAGAATCACAGAATGGTAGGGAACACCTTCCACTAGACCAGGTTGCTCAAAGCCCTGTCCAGCCTCACCTTGAACACTTCTAGGGAGGGGGCATCCACATCCTCCCTGAGCAATCTGTTCCAGTGTCTCATCATGGTCACTCTAGAGAATTTCTTCCTAATATCCAGTCAAAATCTACCCTTCTCAAGCTTAAAACCATTTCCTTTCATCCTATTACTACAAGCTCTTGTAAAAAGCCCCTCCTTAGCTTTCCTGTGGGCACCCATCAGGTACTGCAAGGCTGCTATAAAGTCACCCTGGAACCTTCTCTTCTCCAGGCTGAACAGCCCCAACTCTCTCAGCCTGTCTCCACAGGGGAGGTTCTCCAGCCCTCTGGTCATCTTTGTGGCCTCCTCTGAACCCACTTCAGCTGGCCTATGTTCTTCCTGTGCTGGCTGCCCAGAACTGGATGCAACACTCCAGGTGGGTTCCCATCCTAGCAGAGTAGGGGGGCCAGCACCTCTCTCCTCCTGCTGGTCACACTTCATTTGATGCAGCCCAGGACACAGTTGCCTTGTGGGCAGCCAGCAACCATTAGTAGTTCACAAGTTTTCCATCTGTGGACACCCCCAAGTCTGTTTCCTCAAATGTATCATCAGTAATGCAAAGAAGCCCCTACATTCCTGGGATATACAGATTGTCATGCATGACCTGAAAAAAAACCACAAAAATTCTTTTCCTGGGATTTAGGATTGCATAAGTAAGAAAATTATTAGATCCTTTGAGGGGCATGCAATGATGCAGAAAGGAATTACAGAAGTGAAATTTGCAGAAAGGAATAACAGAAGCAAAATCTCTGGAGCTACCTGAACAGAAAATTGGTATGAGAACTGGTGTGTAGGATCCTGAGGGCATGTCTGTACCACTAAACAAAAGTACATAAGGAGTGAGATCTTGGGCTTTCCTTGTCCCTGCTGCTTTCTGAGCTAGCTCAGCTCCTGGCTCCCCTTCAAAGTATTCCAAATATTTCTTTCCAAGACAAACCTGCCATAGACAGGGCAGCTTTCTGGCCTTGGGGCCCAAGATTTTCTCTTGGCTAACATTTATTAAGTTGCATTAACATAACCCAAATGACCAGTGCACTCAGTTATGTCCTCTTATTTATGCCTGGCCAAGGAAGCACTTAAATTCCTACCTAGCTTTAGGCACAGGGTTCAGTCACAGAATCACAGAATGGTAGGGATTGGATGGCACCTGTGGAGATGGAGTCCAACACCCCTGCCAAGGCAGTTTCATCTAGAGAAGGTCATGCAGAAATGCATCCAGGCAGGTTTGGAATGTCTCCAGAGACAGACTCCACCACCTCTCTGGACAGGCTGTACCAGTGCTCTGACACTTTTAAAGACATTCCTCCTCACATTTAGATGGAACTTCTTATGTTCAGGTTTGTGCATGTTACCCTTTGTCCTGCCACTGGGCACTGCTGAAGAAAAAGGATTAGCCCCATCCTCTTGACACCTGCCCTTTAAATACTGATCAGCATTGATAAGGGTCACCCCTCAGTCCTCTATCATCCAGACTCAACCCCCCCCAGTTCTGTCAGTATTTGCTCCTAAGAGAGTGTGCTAGTTAGAAGCAAGCTAGAATGTTTTGGTAACAGAACTAGATAACAGGCAGTGAAATGAAAACAATTGATGTCTACTTCTCTCACAGTCACGCTGAGAACTCTGGGAAGAAGAAAGACTTTTTCTCCATTTTTGTCTCTCACTCTTGCTTTTGCCTTAGACCTGGTCACATCTCATTAACCCTGCTCCTACTAACCTTGCTCCCTAACCTCTTGGCTGCACCTCTCTTCTTCCTGAGAACTGGGGTAAGGTTGAGAGGGCCGGGGGGAGGTGTTGGGGTGGTTTGAGAGCCCCTCCTGGGGACTCAGGTTTCTGGGAGGGGAGTTGTGCTTTTGTATTGTTTATCCTTTGTATATTTCTGTATATAATTGTATATAACTGTATATATTGTAAATAGCTGCTTGTAAATTCTGCTAGCTGTAAATAAATTGCTTCATCTATATTCCCAGGGTCCGTCTGAGTTAGCTGGGGCAAATACAAAGTGTGGGAGGGGCGGGGTAACCCCCAAACCATCACAGAGAGCTGTTCCATCCCCTCAGCATCTTTGCAGTCCTTTGCTGTACCCTCTCTACCAAAGCCCTGTCCTTCTTGAACTGAGGCGGCCAGAACTGGACTCCCAAAACATTTTGCATCTATGCTGAAGATCTCTTCATATAAGCTGGAATTGACATGTTAAATATGCCTTTTAGGTGCTACTGAAGTTATGATTCTCTTGTAATGAAAGCTGAGCCCAGGGGTTCTTAAGCACAGCTAAAGGAAAGCAGATGTTATTTTGATAAATGAAGATCATTGTTTACACTTTTCTCTGAAGTACAGAACATTAACTGCTAGAAAAGAAAGATACTATGATATATGGATCCTTGGTTTGTTTGGGTAGAAAATTCCTTTGCTGCTAAGGAAACTGTCCTGCTGCCTTGCAGACTTAAGGAATGTGATCATAGAATCATAGAACTGTTGAGGTGGAAGAGACCTTTGAAACCATTAGGTACAACCTCTCGCCTAGACCTCACAATTCCGCCCCTACTGCTAAGACACTGCCACTAAACCATGACCCTCGGCACCACATCCACATGTTTTGGAAATACCTCCAGGGATGGTGACTCAAACACCTCCCTGGGCAGTCTGTTCCAGTGCTTGATAACCCTTTCTGTGGAGAAATTCTTCCCAGTATCCAATCTGAACCTCCTCTGGCACAACTTGAGGTAATGTCTTTGCTTGTTGCATGTGAGAGGAGACCAACTCCCACTTCACTCCAGCCTCCTTTAAGGTAGTTGTAGAGGGCAATACAGTTTCCTCTCAACCTCCTCCTCTTCAGACCAAACAACCCCTTTTCCCTAATCCCTTCCTCCATAGCACTGTGTTCAAGGTCCCTCACAGAATCACAGAAACACAGAAACATTCTGGTTGGAAAAGACCCTCAGGATCATCCAGTCCAACCATTATCCCCACTCTGCAAAGTTCACCCTAAAACCATATCCTCAAGTACCACATATAAGAACTGTTAAACACACCCATGGCAGATGACACAACCACCTCTCTGGACAGCCCATTCCAATGCCTGACCACTCTTTCTGCTTCATTGCTCTTCTGTGGACATGCTCCAGCACCTCAGTGTCCTTCTTGTATTGAGTGGTCCGAAACTGAACCCAGTAGTCAAAATGTGGCCTCACCAGTGCTGAGTAGGGGAGGAAAATGTTTAGTGCAAGTTCACAAGTGGCACTGTGGGCTGCCTGGGCATGGAGGGATTGTTGTTAAGGAATAGACCCTTCTAGCTTCAGAAGTGTCACACATGGTATTTTCTGATTCTGCTTCCTTTTTAGCTTTCTAGAGACTTGGAAGTGAATCTGAATCGAGGTCATGTATAAGACAGAGAATACTTGAGGCTAGCAGCTGCCCCAGTTCCATTACAGAGCATGAGGCCATGGAAAAGAAAGAAACCCCACAAATTCAAAAAGACTATTCAGGTTAAGCTTGCTTTGGCTGGGTAAAAATGTTTGCAGGTTGGTTTCTAATTCAAGCTGGCTTTAGAAACACTTTGATCGATTCATTCCTTTTCAAAGCTTAAAAATGTTCTATGTGTATGTGGACATTTACTCTACTCTACATGGCTTTGTTAACTCATTAAGAGATTGCAAGCCTGCTACGGGGTGATTGTAGCTGAGACCTTCTAGGGCATGTCCATTTTTCAAAGCTCCTGAAAGCCTACACACTATGATGTATGTATAAATCACGATTAATGTGGTTTTGAGCAGTAGAGTAATGCAACTGCTGAAGGGCTAGAATAGATTATTCTCCTTTTTTTCCCCCCTCTAACCAGATTATTTTTATTTCTTTGGAGGGTTTTGTTTATTTTTCTGTGTTTCTTCTTTGTCCCAACTCCAAATGTAAAGTGACATATTATTTGGTAATGTTAACAAATATTGTTTTCCTAGATTCATAGAATTGTTTGGATTGGAAAGGACCTTAAAGGTTATCTAGTTCTAATACCCCTGTCATAGGTAGGGACATCTTCCACTAGACCAGGTTACTCAAGGCCCCATCCAACCTCGCCTTGAACATCTCTGGGGAGGTGACATCTGTGATCTCCCTGGGTATTTTGCTAGCCTTGCATTCACATGTGAAATACTGAGATTCTGAGGGAGGGCAGAAGTCCTTTAAAATTCTGGAGAAAGCTTTGGTTGATACATTCAGGTGGCCAAGAAGCCCAAGAGCATCCTGGCTTGTATCAGAAATAGTGTGGCCAGCACGTTAGGGATGTGATTGTCCACATCTACTAATCACTGGTAAGGCCATACCAGGGACTCTCACTACAAGAAGGACACTGAGGTGCTGGAGAATATCCAGAGATAGATGAAGCTGGTGAAGAGCCTCAAATACAACTCTTACAAGGAGCAGATGAGTGAGTTTAGATTGTCTAATCTGGAGAAGAGGAAGCTTAGGGCAGACCTCATTGCTCTGTGCAGCTACCTCAAAGGAAGGTGGAGTGAGGTGGGGGTCAGTCTCTTTTCCCATGTCACAAGTGACAGGACAAGAGGAAACAACCTAAATCTGTGTGAGGTGAGGTTAAAGTTGGATATTAGGAACAATATCTTCACAGAAAGGGTTGTCAGGCATTAGAAGAGGCTGCCCAGGGAAGTGATGGGGTAGCCATCCCTGGAGGCATTTCAAAGACATGCAAATATGGTGCTGAGGAACTTGTTTTAGTGGCAGTGGTTTAGCAGTTGTGATTGGATTTTGAGGTCTAAGTGAGCAGTTGGACTCAATAATCTCAAAGGTCTCTTCTAACCTCAACAGCTATGTGTTTTAAAACACATAGTGTTTTATGCCTCAGGTGGAACATTGTCTACCCCTGCCACAGAAGCAACAGTTGAAGTAGAAAGATTTTGGATTCTAGGAAATTGTCTTAACTCCATTATCCAAGCAGTTGGATGGATCAAAGAGGAAAGCCATGCAATGATAGCCGTCAGTGCAGCTGGGCTGCCACGCAGCAGCAGACATCAAGCATTAATGGAGCTTATAAAATAAGAATTAGAGGTGCCAAGATGTTAAAAATATAAAT
The DNA here is from genome assembly GCF_015220805.1 of Pogoniulus pusillus. Lineage (NCBI taxonomy): Eukaryota > Metazoa > Chordata > Aves > Piciformes > Lybiidae > Pogoniulus > Pogoniulus pusillus. The sequence continues at coordinate 8,883,425 of NC_087268.1, read as the reverse complement.
TAAGATGTTATTTTAAGATACTTTCTGCATTCTGTTAACGTCCAAAATAATGAATTAGCAGCCTGTTTAATGGCAAGGACATAAAGTGATTTGTAATAAAACCCCAGCTAAAACATGCTCAGCTGGGCCACGGATATTTTATAGGAGTCCTGCTGATTGAATGTTATTGCACCATTTTGCACCATTTCTGGAAGGTAGGGAGCTAAACATAGCATCATCTAAAAAGAGCTTTTAGACCCTACAAATCAGTATTTGGCTCTTAAAACAATGTTTTAGGCCTTACAAATGAGGCTTTAGTAACTAAGGATGCAAGTCTGTCCCTATAAGTTACTATCCAGCCTCTGAAAAGCAACATTTGGAACACAGAAGTTATGTTTTGTATAGTGAGTTGTGGCTTTGTCACCTAAGAGTGAGGAAAATGAGGTTATGTCCCCTATGATAAGGGATTTGGAACCTGTAAAGGCAGCTTTGGATCCCAATAATGCAAGGAGTTTTCATCTCTAAAGTCATTCGAAGCCCATCTGGATACCATCCTGTGCAACCTGCTCTAGGTCAGCCTGTTCTGGTTGGACTAGCTGATCTCTACAAGTTGCTTCCAACCTCTATTATTCCATAATACCTTGACCCTTAAAAGTCATCTTGTCCAGCTCCGACATATTCATAGCAGGGGCAGGAGCATTAGTACGCCTAAATATCATCATTTTGGGTGCTGTCTGAGTCCCTTCTGAAAAATGACTCTTTCCTGAGGAGAGTGGGGTTGATACAGGCTACTTTCCATAGTAGCTTCATCCCTGAGGATAGCAGGGACTGCTCAGAGCAGAAATCATGACAGTGTCAAGACTTCTCTTGAGAGTCACTTCATCATTCTTGTAGGCTCCATTGGACTCTCTCTAGTATTTACCTGTCTCTCTTGAACTGGGGAGCCCAGAACTGGACATGACACTCCAGATGTGATCTCACTGTGTCATAAGGGCCATGTCATAGAACAGTAGGGGTTGGAAGGGACTTTTGGAGATTGAGTCCAATTCCACTACCAAAGCAGGATCAGCTATGGCAGGTCACACAGGAACATGTCCAGGTGAATCTTGCAAGTCTCTAGACAAGTAGAGTCCACAACGTATCTGGGCAGCCTGCTGCAATATGTCAACACCCTTACAGTGAAGAAGTTTTTGCTCATGTCCACACCCTCATAGTCACATCTAGGGCATCAAGACAACGTGTTGGTATGTACATCCAGCCAAACACCATCCCTGTGCAGCCTTACAAAAGTCCCTGAAGACCAGACTTCCTTCCAGTGTTTGCCTGTGGTGATGTGGCTGTCATAAAGCTGGGGCAGCCACGTAGAGAAGCCAGACTGCAGGCTCAAAATTCACTTCTGACAGGCTCATGCAAGAATAAGCATGGGAATACCCAAGCTAGCAGTGAAAATGAAGAGTGAAATGCTGAGTAGGAAGACTCCTCTGCCAAATTTTTCTGAGTTCATGAAGAAAAATGGTCTGAGTTGTGTGACACTGTCCAGGCATATTCCACACTCTATAGATTAAGATAATTCTGTGAAAAAGAAAGAATTTAAATCAATCCTCCCAACAGTTACCTGCTGGATTTATCTTTTTAAAATCTTTGCAGAACATTCCTGAGGCTTTTAGCCTCTCTTTAGCCATCTAACAAAACAAAACATTGACTGAGAGATTTAGCTTTCCATCAAGTAAAGGAGATAATGAAAGGATTTGTTGAAATCCTAAAGAACTTTCTCTACAACTGCTGGTAGGAGAGTAGGCTTCAAGCTGAAATGCACAAAAAGATGTTTTCTGTGAAGCACTCTGTAAAATGACTGAACAGAAGAGGACAGGGACGTGAATCAGCAGTGTGCTCAAGTGGCCAAGAAGGAGAAGAGCATTCTGGCCTTGATCAGGAGCAGTATGGCCAGCAGGACTAGAGAAGCAATTGTGCCCCTGTGCCCCAGCATTGATGAGGCTACACCTCAAATACTGGGTTCGGTTTTGGTCCTCTCACTATAAGAATAATAGAATCATAGAATCAACCAGGTTGGAAGAGACCTCCAAGATCATCCAGTCCAACCTAGCACCTAGCCCTAGCCAGTCAACTAGACCATGGCACTAAGTGCCTCAGTCAGGCTTTGCTTGAACACCTCCAGGGACGGTGCCTCCACCACCTCCCTGGGCAGCCCATTCCAATGCCAATCACTCTCTCTGGCAAGAACTTCCCCCTAACATCCAGCCTATACCTACCCCAGCACAACTTGAGACTGTGTCCCCTTGTTCTATTGGTAGTTGCCTGGGAGAAGAGGCCACCCCCCACCTGGCTACAAACATTGAGGGGTTGGATCATGTCACAAAGCTGGTGAACAGTCTATAGAAAAGGTCTTATGAGGAGCAGCTGATGGAGCAGCTGATGGGGTTGTTTAGTCTGGAGAAGAGGAGGCTGAGAGAACTCATGCTCTCTATAACTCTCTGCAAGGAGGTAGGAGTAAGGTGGGAATCAGTCTTTTCTCCCTAGTATCTGGTGACAGAACAAGAGGAAAGGGCTGGAAACTGTGGCAGGGAAGGTTAGGCTGGAGATTAGTAGAAAGTTCTTTGATAAAAGAATTATCAGGCACTGGACCAGGTCGCTCAGGAAGCTGGTGGGGTCACTGTCCCTTGAGGTGTTCAGGGAATCTGTGCTTGTGGCCGTGGCACTCTGGGGCACGGTTTAATGGCCACGGCGGTGTCAGGGTGCTGGTTGGCCTTGATGAGCACAGTATCACAGTATCACAGTATTATCAGGGTTGGAAGAGACCTCACAGATCATCAAGTCCAACCCTTTACCACAGAGCTCAAGGCTAGACCATGGCACCAAGTGCCACATCCAACCTTGCCTTGAACAGCTCCAGGGACGGCGACTCCACCACCTCCCCGGGCAGCCCCTTCCAGATCTGTCAGGCTTTTTCCAGTTGAAGAAACGCTGTGATTCTTTGCTAACTGGAGTGCTGGGCTGACTCTGCCTGCCTGCAACCCTCAGCTGAGGCTTGTAATAAACTTGTCAGCTACCTCTGGCAGGCAAACATTTCCAGTTTTATAACCTCAGAATTTGCAACATGTAAAGCATTTCCTGTCTGAAGCATCGGGAAGCACAAGTAAATATTGCCTGATCCGAGGTTAACTGCTCTACTTAGCTGAGGCAAAACGAGCAGGTTTCTTCATGGTCAGAGTAAAACCACAAGAATCCCAAAGCTGCTGTCACATTTTTAATTCATTAGGAGCAACTCATGTATTCCCAGAGCTACTCTTAATAGCGAGTCTCTTCTAGACCACAGGGGGGTTTGTTCAGAGATAGAAAGTCTAATCCCGGTAAGATGTTTCTGGCTCAATGCTGACATGATCAGAACTAAACTTCTTCAAGAGGCTGATGAGGGGGTCTTGAATCATGGAATCATAGAATCATAGAATCAACCAGGTTGGAAGAGACCTCCAATATCATCCAGTCCAACCTAGCACCCAGCCCTATCCAGTCAACTAGACCATGGCACTAAGTGCCTCAGCCAGGCTTTGCTTCAACACCTCCAGGGACGGTGCCTCCACCACCTCCCTGGGCAGCCCATTCCAATGCCAATCACTCTCTCTGGGAAGAACTTCCTCCTAACATCCAATCTATACATACTTAAACACACAAAAAAAAGCCTTTTCTTACAAAATTATCATTGCAATTTTGCAGCCTCAGAAGGTCTGGACAGCTCAGAGAGGTATCTTAGGGTTTAGATGTTTATCCTAAGCAGCTGTGAAATCAGATTGCCCCCATGGCTCAGGGAAAGCTCTCCCCCAAGGAGGCCAGTTTAGGGAGTAGCATCCATGCAGAGAGCTAACTCCCAGTTAGAGCTGTGACTGTGCAGCATCCATTACTTGTGAGTGGAAAGCTTGCCATATGGCTGCTTTGTTTCCAGTAGCTATAATGTAATTGAATCAATTGCCCTCACATGATATGGGTGTAGTAAATGAACATACATCATTTATTTCTGGGTTTTGAGGCTTGTAAGGAGTGGAGGGCAAAGCCTCTGAGGATAAATCAGTCTAGTTTGTCTTCAAGAAAAATGGGTTGAAGTCTGACCTGTGGTGCAGGCACAGATCAATTCAGTAGCTCTGACGGTCCCACATGGATACTTTTCTTCATTTGGAAATTATCCTCTGATGAAGGCTCCTGTCAGTCTTTACACAGCCAGGATACAGAAAGCAGGCATCTTCCGAAGTGAAGGTCATCTGTAAGTAAAGTGCAAAATTCAAATACAGCTGAACTAAGCTAGGGAAAGGGATAGAAGTAATTCTCAGAATACTGCCAGGAAGTAAATCATGAGGTGAAAGAAGGGATCAGAGGAGAGGGAGGCTGACAAAGACTGGCTTCACAAGGCATGAATCAACATGTGATGTCCAGCAACTGAAAGATGCCATAAGGCAGAGAGATTTGTCTGTCTCCCACTTTCCACTTGCAGCAGGAAATGGCTATGGTCAGTCCCCAAACCTACAGTACCCTAGTTATCCCAATGATTTGTTGCTTCATCTTAGCACCTCTTGGTTAGATTCACAGACTCACAGAACGGTTTGGGTTGGAAAGGACCTTAAAGATCACCTTGTTCCAATCCTTTTGCCATAGGCAGTGATTCATTCCACCTTCATGGGGAGGGTATCCATGACCTTCCCGGGCACCCTGTTCCAGTATCTGACTATCCTCACTGCAAAGAGTTTCTTTCTAATATCTAGTCTAAATCTCTCCTATTCCAGCTTCAATCTATTGCCTCTCATCCTATCAAACAAGCCCAGCTTTCTTATAGGCCCCTTCCAGGTAGATAACTAGGGATTTTCTAATCTTTTTTCTTTTGTCTCTGCCCTGGGCCAAGTATTAGGGATAAAAATGTTGTTCCCAATCCCTCTGGCCAGGCATCAATGCTGCTAGCTTTTCTGAGTCTGCTTCAAGCTACACAAATCTTTCCCAGCAAAACCAAAGTGGACTTAGCATCACTGCATCTTCTCTCAGCATAAAGCTGAAAAAGGCCAAATCCCAAGGAAAGATGGGAATTTTTTTCACAGAATCATAGAATGAACCAGGTTGGAAGAGACCTCCAAGATCATCCAGTCCAACCTAGCACCCAGCCCTGTCCAATCAACAGAATGCCAGATTGGAAGGGATCCTAAGGATCATCTGGTCCAACATTTCTAGGTAATACTAGAGTTGAAATGAGATGACCAAGCAGTCTGTAAAGATGGATGTCCAATTTGTCCAGTGTAAGGGACAGACTGGGAGAAGATTTCAACATCTAACTGTTCTTATGATGAAACATTTTCTTTGGAAGTCTTTTGGGAGGTGAAGAAATAAGCTGCCTAGAGGTATCTTATCTAAGCTAATCACCAGGGCTTCTTGTGGGATGAGTTTCTTCCTTCAAGTGTATCTTTATTGGAGTGGGACAGTGTGTCTTCTGGTGGTGCCCATCTCTTTCTGTTTACAGTCAGTTCTGAATTAACTGGCTTCTCAGAGCTCCAGCTAACAAATCAAGTCAGCTGCATGAATCTTGTGGATGATGATAGAAGAGGTATTCTTTGAAGTTAAAGCTTGACTCGATGGGGCTTGTGTTCCCAAGATGAGGAGAGGAATCTGGACTTATACTCTGATATCTCCCTTCTCCTTCATTAACATTTTTGGGGACTGCAAATTTGGAGTGCATCAGTTTAGAAGTGGAGACCATTTATCAGCAAATTGTCACCTTGTGAGAGACTTCAGAAAGGGTTTTTCAGACATTCCAGCTATTTTTGTGTCTGTGCAACATTGTTTCTTGAAGTCTGTCTCCTGAAGCAGAAATTAAATATCCCATCTTTCAGAGTTATTATTCAGTCCATCTTTCCTGTTAATCTATTAATGAACTTGCCTTTTTCATACCAGATTTTGTAAAAACAGCTCTTATCTTTCTCAACTCTTTTTTTTGCACCTGTGTGTTTCAACATGCTTCTTTCATTTCTTGTTTCTTTCCTCTCCTGGTTAATTCCTTTCCAATCTTTGAGTTTTGTAGCCTCACAACAGCACAGACAACTATCAATACGGCACAGAAACAACACAATAAGAGAATTGTTTTGGCTGGAAAAGGTCTCCAAGATGATCAAATCCAATCATCAATGCAGCACCACCATGACCATTAAACCATGTCCACACATTTCTTGAGCACCTGCAGTGATGATGATTCCACCACCTCCCAGGGCAGTCTGTTCCAATGTCTCACCACACTTTCATCAAAGAAATTTTTCCCAATATCCAGCCTAAACCTCTCCTGCACAATTTCAGGTCATTTTTTCTCTGGCTTTAAACATAGGTGATACTATAAAGCTACATAGTAGGAGAAGACAGAAACAGGAGAAGGCAGAACCATCCCCTCTGCAAATTGGTGGGAGGCTACACAGCAAGGTCACCCAAGCTAATATTGGTAGCACAACCTCTTTGTTGTGTCTTCTTGGTAAACCTATACCTTTATACCATTCCTTACTTCTATTTCTCTATTTCCATTTCCACTAAATTGATTTTTTTTTCTATTTCTGCTCCTTGGAAACTTAATTCTCTGCCACCAAATACTCTCTTAGTGCAGTCCCTGTACAGATACATTAGGTCAGAGTGGAAATACACAGATGCAAGGCCTAATACCTGTACTGCAAATCTTTTGTTCCTAACTAGTTTTGGGCAGAAAATGTGGACCTGAAGGGATAGAAAATAAGTCCATCACCAACTCATGACAGTAAATGGTGTATTAGTATTAAAAATGGCACCCCACAAAATGTTCCTATTTTGGAAAAGATGTTGCCACTTTTATTTTTTTAACAAGAGCCAGAATTTTCCTTTCAAACATCTCCCCACTCCTTCATCTCTGCTGTCCTTTTTTAGAGCAGAGCCCATCAGGCAGTACCTTTGCTAACAAGCAACAAACCCATTTCCTTTCTCACTTCAGGTGTCATTCCTCACAGTCACTTGTTCGAAGCTCCACTCTAATTCATCTTCTCTCATTTCTCCCTACCTATTGCTGAGGAGTAGAACAGAGAATGCCTGCTTTCTCATGAAAAGGCAAGTAATATCTCATCAAAATCAGGACTACAGATGTTCAAAAGCCTTTTCCAGTCAGGGATCCACAGTGTGGAAAACAGGCTTCACTGTTGGACTCATAATATGGAGGCTTCTCACAAGGGTGAAATAAAATAAACGTGTGGGAGTGTTGTTCTACTTGAAAGTAGGAAGGCTCTGCAAAAGGACATGGCCAAGCTGGACAGATGGGCTGAAGTCAGTTGTATGAGGTTTAACAAAGCCAAATGCTGGGTTGTCTACTTGGGTCACAACAGCCCTGTGCAATGCTCCAAGCTTGGGGAAGAGAGGCTGGAAAGCTTCCCAGCAGAAAAGGACCTGTGGGTGCTTGTTGAGATACAGATGAATGTGAGCCAGCAGTATGCTCAAGCAGCTAAGTCCAACAGCATCCTGGCCTGGATCAGCAGTGGTTGGCCAAAAGCAATAGGAAAGTAATTGTGACCCTACACTGGTACTGGTGAGGTTGCATCTTGAGTGCTGATTTCAGCTTGGGGCCCCTCACTACAAGGACACTGAGGTGCTGGAGCATGCTCAGAGAAGGGCATCAAAGCTGGTGAAGGGTCCAGAGAAGACTTGTTAAAAGGAGGGGCTGAGGGACCTGCTACTGTTTAACCTGGAGAAAAGGACACTGAAGTGGGACCTCATTGTTCTTTACAACTCTCTGAAAAGAGGTTGAAGTGAGGTGGGGTTTGTTCTCTTTGTCTCTTGTATCAGGCACAGGAAGAAGAGGAAATGGCCTGAAGTTATGCCAGGGCAGGTTTACATTGGATATTAGGAAAAAATGTCTCTGCTGCAAGAGTGGTCAGGCATTGGAACAGGCTGCACAGGGAGGTGGAGCCAACAGCACTGGAAGTGTTCCAGAAATGTGTGACTATGGCACTCTGGAGCACTGTTGAATGGCCACAGTGGTATGAGGTCAGTGGTTGGACTCAGTGATCTAAGAGGATTTTTTCCAACCACAGCAATTCCATGACTCTAAAAAGATGGATTAGTTGGTTGAGTTTCTTTAGATCTAAGTGTTAATTGGCTCCCTAATAAAATCATCTAGTTAAACTCTCTGCTCAGTGGTGTAACACTGCAGTGAAGGGATTTTTGAAGGCACCCTGCTGAGCCAATTGTGCTGCTAGATAATTAATAGAAACAAAGAAAATAACACACGCACACACACACACACACACACACAAAACCCAAAACACCAAAAAAAATCCCCCAAACTGCAGATTTTCAGCTATTCTTAGACTCACAGAATTGTTTTGACTGGAAAAGACCTCTAAGATCATAGAGTCCAACCATCATGGCTGTGAAACTGTGTCCCAAAGTGCCATGTTCACACAGTTCTTGAGCACTTCCAGAGAGAGTGACTCCACCACCTCCCTGGGCAGCCTGTTCCAATGCTTCATTGCTCTTTCCCTCTTCATACAGAAGCTCACAAAGACTAACTCACCTGATGGGAAAGTAAACATCACAGTATCACAGTATCACAGTATCACCAAGGTTGGAAGAGACCTCACAGATCATCAAGTCCAACCCTTTACCACAGAGCTCAAGGCTAGACCATGGCACCAAGTGCCACGTCCAATCCTGCCTTGAACAGCTCCAGGGACATCTTACTGAACAAAGTGTTTCTTTGTCTCAAGCAATAGTTTTGGCCACCACTTCCTTCCATTTCTAAGCTACAAGCTAAAATATTTTAAACAAATACCTAAGGATTTTATTTGCATTTTAGTGTTTTATATATAAAATGGTAAGCATTAGAAGACACTTCTGGAGATCAAGTCCAGCCCCCCTGCCAAAACAGATTCACATAAAGAAGGTCACATAGGAATGTGTCCATGCAGATTTTGAATGTCTCCAGATACAGAGGCTTCACTACCTCTCTGGGCAGCCTGTTCTAGTGCTCTAGCACCCTTCAATTACCAAAGTTCCTCCTCATGCTCATCCAAACTCTGACTTTTTCTGTCTCATGTTGTTCAACTTTGTGCCCATTGCCTCTTGTCCAGTCAGTGGACACCACTGAAAAAAAGACTGATCCCATCCTCCTGACACCCATCCTTTAAGTGTTGATAAGCACTGATAAGAGTCCCCTCAGTCTGCTCTTTTGCAGAGTAAAAAATTCCAATTCTCTTGGTCTTTCCTCACCAGAGTGATGTTCCAGTTCCCTCAACATCTTTGCAGCCTTTTTCTGTACCCTCTGCAGGAGTTCCCTGTCCTTCTTGAACCAGGGAGCCCAGAACTGGCCAGTGACCTGGATGAAGGGATAAAGTGGACCCACATCAGATTTGCTGATGATACCAATCTGGAGTTGCGCCAGCGTAGGTATAGGCTGTATATTAGGAGGAAGTTCTTGCCAGAGAGAGTGATTTGCCATTGGAATGGGCTGCCCAGGGAGGTGGTGGAGGCACCGTCCCTGGAGGTGTTCAGGCAAAGCCTGGCTGAGGCACTTGGTGCCATGGTCTAGTTGACTGGCTAGGGCTGGGTGCTAGGTTGGACTGGATGACCTTGGAGGTCTCTTCCAACCTGGTTGATTCTATGATTCTATGTACATAAAGCAGTGACTTGGGAGCAGTAAGGAAAAACATATATCCCATTGTATCAGAAGCATCCTCTCAAGTCCCTTTGCTGAAGATAACCAAGATTGGTTTCATGCAGATGAACTCACTGTCAGCTCGACACTGCACACAGTGCACTTGAACTCATTCTGTCCCCTTCCAACCTTCCCTAGAAGGGTAACAAAAAGATGAAGCATATGCTGCAGTGGACATGATGGCATAGATGGCACTATGCAAATGTCTCTGAACCTGAGCTTAAGGTATGCTGAGCTGCAATTACCTGCAGCATCCATTACTGGGGCTTCCACACCATCAGGTGTAGCATAGAAATCAACGGTCTGCAACCAGCACAGCTTGTGAGGACTTGTTGCTCACAGCCTTTCATTCCTGAGGCTGACAAGCCTTACAAACTTTCTGCCATCTGAATTCCTCTTCTCAGCCTCTGTTGTTGTTGTTGTTGTAGTCACACAGTACTGAACCTTCTGTTCCGAGTGCCATAATTACCTCCATCTCCTCCTGCTGCTGCAGATGAGCAGAGAGGAAAAGATCATTAATCAATTATCTGATTTTTTTTGAGAGAACCAGAGCAGTGATAACCTCCTGGAGGTTTGAAAGGTGCCTTCTTCCTTCAGAAATGGACTCAGATTAACAGAAAGAGGGGAGAAAAAGGAGGGGAAGAGTGCACGTGGCACACATTTGACCTAGCAGCTTGTAAGAAGACAGGGAAGCTGTTTCAGAAACAGAGAAAGGCCTGAAACAACCCCTATCTGCAGATGTTTTTCATGAAAAATCTAGTGTGTGGATGTATAGATGAGATAGAACAAAAGCTTGGGGTATAAAACATATCTGAAGAGCTTTCTCCCTGTTATGCATCATGACCTGCCTTCGGGACCGGTGTTCTGCATCTCACCTGTCAAACTCTCCTGAGTTTTGTGGTTTGGGAAGTTAAGTTTGTATGAGGTTCTGTGAGGACTTCATACAATTGTTTCCCAGAACCACAGAATGATAGGGTTTGGAAGGGACATCTGGAGATCCTCTAGTCCAACCCCTCTGACAAAGAAGGACCACCTAGGGCAAGTCACACGAGAATGCACCTAGATGGGTCTTGAAAGTTTTCACAGAAGGAGGCTCCATAACCTATCTGGGAAGCCTGTTCCAGTGTTCTAGCACCTTCTGAACAATGAAGTTTTTCCTCATGTTGAGGTGGAACTTCCTTAGTTCCAGTTTGAGTCCGTTGTCCCTTGTCCTATCACTGGGCATCATCCTTTTCACTCCAGGCTGAGCAGCCCCACATCTCTCAGCCTCTGCTCATCGGGCAGATGTTCCAGTCCCTTCATCATCCTTGTAGCCCTCCACTGGACTGTCTGTAGTACATCCCTATCCCTCTTGAACTGGAGAGGCAAGAACTGGACACAATACTCCAGATGTGATCTTGCTGGGGCACAGTAGAGAGGAAAGAGAACCTCCCTTGTCCTGATGGTCACATTCTTCTTAGTGGACCCCAAAATACTGTTGGCTGTTTTGGCCACAAGGGCACATTGTGCTTTCATGGTATAGTTACTGTCTACCCAGACTCCAAGGTCCTTCCATGTGGAGCTGCTTTCCAATATCTGTTTCTCAGATAATTTCTTTTCTCCCACTTACTTTCTACACCATTTGGCCTCAATGTCATGTTTTCACCTTTCCTTTGGTGACCACTATCGAGCTTGTGACAACAACCACCTCATTCTTGTCACATCCTAGCCTCCTCTCAACATCTACACATAAGGAATGTGTTTCCCAAGGAAACACATTTGAGTTTGAGTAAAGGGTTATGGAGAGATGTGGGAAGAAGCTGGCAAAGCTGCAGTTAAAAATGCAAATGAGCATTTTGGTTGAAGAAGGCAGCAGGAACTAGGATATTTATTAACTCTACTTAAAAACTAATCCAGTGGGAATACTGCTTGTGGAGTAAGTTTTAAGGCCACAGAGCAACAGAGAGTGTTACTAGAAACAGTAATAAATGCACTTATCAGTGGTAGCAGTAACAAAACAAATTAAAACACAGTCATAAAATTATAGAACTGTTGAGGTTGAAGAAGGACTTTGAGATCATCAAGGCCAACTGCTCAGTCATAACTACTTCATCCAAGTTTTAACACAGCAAAACATTAAGCATGCACTTATGCCCCGAAAGGCTTCAGTCAGAGCCAAGAGCAAGCACATTTAAGTGATTTCTTTAATCATATATATGATATGTGTTCATCTATAAGAATTGATGGCTATAAAGAGGCACCTGATGGCTCCACTGATACCAATCTCTGCTAGTTTGGCTCTCACTGTGTTTCCATACAGCCCAAATCCCTTTCATACAGTGAAGAATCCAGAGAGCAAGTCTTGTGAGGAGTGACTGAGGGAACCAGGATTGTTTAGCCTGGAGGAAAGAAGGCTGAGGAGACACCTCATTGCCCTCTATGACTACCTGAGAGGAGGTTGGAGTGAGGCAGGGGTTGGTCTCCTCTCCCTAGAATCAGATGATAGAATGAGAGGAAATGGCCTGAAATTGTGGGGAGGTTTAGGTTGGATATTAGGAGAAATTCATCTCCTACAAGAGTAGTCAGGCATTGGCACAGGCTGCCCAGGGAAGTGGTGGAGTCACTGTCTCTGGAGGTGTTTAAGAAACACACAGATATGGCACTTTGGAGCACGGTAAAATGCCCACATCGGTGTTAGGTCAATGTTTGGACTTGATGATCTTAAAGATCATTTCCAGCCAAAATAATTCTGATTCCAGATTTAAAAAAAAAAAAAAAAAAAAAAAAAAGATTAGGTTACAAAAAGTTAGAAAGAAGCTGTAGGAAAGTTCTCCTTCCTCTGGTCACTGTCTTTGTTCTTTATTAAAGTAGGAAGGAAGTGCACTATAATCTGACCAAAAAAAATTGCCTAGATATTAAAAAAGAATTCTTTGCAGTAAAGGAGTAAAGGTGGTGAGACAAACCTGGAACAGGTTTCCCAGGAAGGCTGTGGATGCCTCCTCCCTGGAGTTGTTCAAGGCCAGGTTGGACAGAGCCTTGAGCAACCTGGTCTAGTGGAAGGTTTCCCTGGCTTATGGCAGAGGGGCTGGAACAAGATCATAGAATCATAGAATCAATCAGGTTGGAAGAGACCTCCAAGATCATCCAGCCCAACCTACGACCCAGCCCTAGCCAGTCAACTAGACCATGGCACTAAGTGCCTCAGCCAGGCTTTGCTTGAACATCTCCAGGGACGGTGCCTCCACCACCTCCCTGGGCAGCCCATTCCAATGCCAATCACTCTCTCTGGCAACAACTTCCTCCTAACATCCAGCCTAGACCTCCCCTGGCACAACTTGAGGCTGTGTCCCCTTGTTCTGTTGATGGTTGTCTGGGAGAAGAGACCAACTCCCACCTAGCTACAACCTCCCTTCAGGTAGTTGTAGACAGCAATGAGGTCATCCTTGAGCCTCCTCTTCTCCAGGCTAAACAACCCCAGCTCCCTCAGCCTCTCCTCATAGGGTTTGTGTTCCAGACCCCTTGCCAGCTTCATCACCCTTCTCTGGACATATTCCAGTATCTCAAAATCTCTCTTGAATTGAGGAGCCCAGAAGTGGACACAGCACTCAAGGTGTGGCCTGACCAGTTTTGAGTACAGGGGCAGAATAACCTCCCTTGTCCTACTGGCCACACTGTTCCTGATGCAGGCCAGGATGCCATTGGCTCTCTTGGCCACCTGGGCACACTGCTGGCTCATCTTCAGCTACTATCTACCAGTACCCCCAGGTCCCTTTCTTCCTGACTGCTTTCCAGCCACTCTGTTCCCAGCCTATAGCTCTGATTGGGGTTGTTGTGGCCAACCCCAAACTATTCTGTGAACCTATGAAAACATTGCCTGGATTATCTCTTTACATTGAGTAGTGAACAACCTTCAACTCCAAGTGTTATTTTCATCATTTGTAACCCATTCTTTCCTACCTGTCTCTCTGATACCCACAGAACAGTGTGACAGAATGAAAGTAGCTCATTTAAATGATATAAATATACACAGCCATTAAGTGGAAGAGTTTGTAGGAGCAGGAACAAAATATAGACCTTGAATTTCAAAGTGCAGAGTAGTCAATTCAGATTGGCTTTGGATTTCATTATTTTTTGTTTTTAATTTAAAATTCTTCAAATCTTTTATTCTCTCTGTATCAAATAGATCACTCCAGCTTCAATACCCAATCCTTAATTATCTGCACTATAAAAAGAAATCCTCTTTAACAGTTAGGAAAATATTTAAATAGTTCTTTCCTTAATTTTTGTTTCTGGTGAAAGAACTGATGGACAATGTATGAGCTAATCTTCCACTGATGTGTACATGGAGGTCCAAATAAGATTAAGAGAAATGTATTTTCTATGATCTTGGTGAGTTTTACATTAGCTTTTTTTTTTTTCCAAGGCATCATTTTGTAGCTAGTTTGGGAATCCAGACAGATTCAGCTGTGTGGATTTATTTGCAGAGACAGGACCTTACCAAGTGGTTGCTACATTTCTTCTACAGAACAAAAAAAGATAGGCTTGTTGGACCTAAATGTCAAGACCTGCTTCTAGTGCAGATGCTTTTGAAGTTGGGGAGGGTGAGATCCTTACCCAACATCTCTGGTGAGACAAGTGAGCTCTTTGAGTTCAGATATTCCTGAAGGAAGAGGAGCTGTTTGCATCCCCTGGGAAACAGAGCAGACTGAATTGAATAGGGCTGGGACAGAAAAGTGGCACTTAATTTTTCCCTTGTGAAAACTGTTGCCAGTTGGGTCTTGCCTTAGGGGGAACATGGTAGAAATGAATCTTTGTAGGTAGTTTAGTTCTAGGTTTTAGGATATTCAACATCTTGAAGTTAGACTTCCTAAGGAGCTCAGATGAATGAAAGATGGCACTTCTAGGAAGTTTCCCAATCATAGAATCAATCAGGTTGGAAGAGACCTCCAAGATCATCCAGTCCAACCTATCACCCTGCCCTATCCACTCAACTAGACCATGGCACTAAGTGCCTCATCCAGGCTTTTCTTGAATAAACCATCTAGCTTTCCTTTCCTCCTTCAGAAGTGAATGACCTTACAGCCACCTGAAAGGAGGTTGTTTTGAGGTGGGTATTGGTCTCTTTTCCCTAGTATCAAATGGCAGAATCAGAGGAAATGGCCTGAAATTGTGCCAGAGGAGGTTTAGATTATATATTAGGAAAAAACTCTTTGCTGCAAAAGTGGTCAGGCATCACAACAGGCTGCTCAGGGAGGAGGTGGAGCCACCATGCCTGGAGCTGTTCAAAAAACATGCAGACATGGCTCTTCAGGACATGGTTTAATAGCCATGGTGGTAGGTCAACAGCTGGACTCAGAGGCTTTTTTCCAATCAGAACAATTCTATGATTATATGTTGTATACATCCTCAGCAACAAGGAGTATTTTCCTGTCTTTCCTGCTGTGTAACCATTTCTGTTATCTGACATCTCTCCTTGACACACACATTCCCTTTCCTATGTAAAATGACATGGCACAGGAGTGGGACAGTGAGGACCACACACAAGAACTGTCAAAGCTTTCCAGATTTCCACTACTGCTGTGATAGAAGTTCCCACAACAGCTTGAATTGGCCATGATCAGATATTTAGAAGTGCTTGCTTGTAGTAATAGGATGAAGGAGGGGAGGGGCTTTGAAACTGGAGCAGGCTAGATTTAGGTTGGACATTAGGAGGAAGTTCACAGGATCACAGGATGTTAGGAGCTGGAAGGGACCTCCATAGATCATCAAGTCTAACCCCACTGCCAGAGCAGGAACATAAAATCTCACTCAAGTCTCACAGGAACACGTCCAGATGGGTCTTGAAAGTCTCCAGAGAAGGAGACTCCACAACCTCTCTGGGGAGCCTGTTCCAGTGCTCTGTGACCCTTACAGTAAAAAAGTTCTTCACACTGAAAGGGAACATCCTGTGCTGCAGTTTGCACTCATTACCCTTTGTCCTATCACAGGACAAAAATGAGAAGAGTTTGTCCCCTCCCTCTTCACACCCAGCCCTCAGATATTTATAAACACTGATTAGATTCCCTCTAAGTCTTCATCAGACCAAAAAGCCTCAGGTCCCTCAGCCTCTCCTCAAAGAGTGCATGAGGAGAAGCACAAGTGGTGACATACTGGAACAGGTCACCCAAGGATGTGATTGAGGCCCCACTTCTGGAGTCATTCAAGGCCAGACTTGATGTGACCCTGGGCAGCCTGATCTAGTTGAAAGTGTACCCACTGACTGCAGGGCACTTAGGCTAGATAAACTCTGAGGGTCCTTTCCAACCTGATGTATTCTGTGTATCTGTGTCAGCCCAGAAAATGCTATACTATTTGCTTACAGGTTATTGGAAGCTAAGGAGACACAGACAGGAACAAGAATGGAAATAGAATTTCTAAAATAAAAAAGGAAACAAAAAGGGAGAAAAGAGAGAAGATTGATTACTTAAGTCACAAGAGGCAGAAAAATGAAGTGTGAAGTAAAAGGACTATTAAATGGAATATGTCTGCCCTTTAAGATAGCATTGATAAAGGCTGGGGATGTGCAGTGTAAAGGCTGAGACATATTTAACTAGGGTTGCAGCTGATGAAACAATAATTTATAGTTAGAGAATCAAATAGACCATTTGGATGATGTGGGTATCATTTCTAGGCTGTCAGGTATTACGAGGCTGGAGGAAGCACACAAACCCTATGAGGAGAGGCTGAGGGAGCTGGGGTTGTTTAGCCTGGAGAAGAGGAGGCTCAGGGGGGACCTCATTGCTGTCTACAACTACCTGAAGGGAGGTTGTAGCCAGGTGAGGGTTGGGCTCTTCTCCCAGACAACCATCAACAGAACAAGGGGACACAGTCTCAAGTTGTGCCAGGGGAAGTACAGGCTGGATGTTAGGAGGAAGTTCTTCCCAGAGAGAGTGATTTGCATTGGAATGGGCTGCCCAGGGAGGTGGTGCAGTTGCCATCCCTGGAGGTGTTCAAGAAAAAACTGGCTGAGGCACTTAGTGCCATGGTGTAGTTGATTGGCTAGGGCTGGGTGCTAGGTTGGACTGTCTGATCTCGGAGGTTTCTTCCAACCTGGTTGATTCTATGATTCTATGATTACTAGATACATGAAGCAGATGTTTGAAGACCATCCAGCTAGGAAAGAAAAAAAGCCCCATGAATTCCTGTTTATTGTTTTGCTTGATTCCCTGTCTTCTCCTGCTTGCTGTAAGGAAATCAAATGAAAAACTAACTCATGTTCTATGTTCCCCATTCCAACTGACAATAGGAGAAACAATACCTTAATTATGCCTCAGACTGAAGCCTAACAAGCATCTTCATTAAAAGAGTAGAAATGCAAAACAAAGATTTAGAGGTGTTTGTTCTCCAAACAACCGGGTCAGGCTATGAGAGAGATTTGGGCAAGCACAATTAAAAGAATGAAAAATGATGAGGATAACTTGGATAGTGACTGAACTAATCAAGAGAAGGATGATTACACTCAGTGAGCAGACTTCTTTATATGGTTATATTAACACATTGTAAATTGCCTCAGCCACTGTGGTGGCCCAGCCTCTTAGTGGCTGTATGCTTCTTTTCGATCAGCTGCAGAGTCACAGTCATTAGGAAACAGATGTGTACCCTCATCTACAGAGGGCAATGAACCATATCCACTGGAGCCCACAAAAAATTGCTACATCACTCCCTCATTAGCTTGCAGTTCCCCAACTTTCTCCCACTTTTGTTTTGCCTGCACAAACCTGCTCTTCACTTATTGGAATGGGCTACCCAGGGAGGTGGTGGAGTTGCTGTCCCTGGAGGTTTCCAAGACTGGATGAGGCACTTAGTGCCATGGTCTAGTTGACTGGCTAGGGCTGGGTGCTAGGTTGGACTGGATGAGCTTGGAGGTCTCTTCCAACCTGGTTAATTCTATGATTCTTTGAATCTCTGAATCCTTTTGAAACTTTTTGAATCAGTCTTTGGATCTTTCTGAGTCCTTAAATCTTTTTGAATCAGTCTTTGAATCTTTCTGAGTCCTTAAATCTTTTTGAATCAGTCTTTGAATCTTTCTGAGTCCTTAAATCTTTTTGAATCAGTCTTTAAATCTTTGACTGGTAGAGGTTGGGAGGAACCTCTGGAGACCACAGAGTTCAACCTAGGGCAGCCCATATGGAAACTGAATCTTGATACTTCTTTTTTCTTGACTGAAATGTTCTCTTCAAGCCCCCTTGTCCCACCAAATAGGGAGAAACAAGCAAACCCCAGGGTATAATTTACAAAGACATACTGTTGAATCTTTGATCAAACTCTTGTACTTGCAGCCTATAATTGTATTCTGTAGAAAGCCAAAATGAATTTGCCTAATCTGGAGAGCAGTGTGTTGTAAAAAATTGAATCAGACTTCTGCACTTGATGACAGGACTAGCTCTTATTTACCTGATGCAGAAGTGATTTGTAATACATGTAATTGCCATGGAATTATGGATTTGTAATGTGGGCTATCATAGCCTCGGACACTTTCATTACAGCTTTTCCAGGGTCTCTCAAGTGTTTGGTTTGGAGAAAGCAGTCACCACAACTGTCTTTTTTACTCAGTATTCTATCATCACTGAAGGCAACTGACTGTCATTACATGAAAATGTCTACCTTCATCTTGTAATCACTGAGGATACTGGGGTGGTGTTGAGAAGTCTTCATCTTGCTTGTTTTTATAGACTCAAGAGGGAAAACCCAATGTATGTGGAAAACAGATAACCTTGTGAATTAATTAGCCTTGGCTCTCATGTCCTGATACACCAATGATTTCCTGGGCAGCAACATTTGTGAGTATGTCTTCCTCTGTAAAATGGCACTGATGGTTGTTTACCTTCCTGCATCTCTGAGAATGGCATGGAAAGAGGACATGGAAACACTCTGTTCTCTCAAGAGTGTTTTGTATTACTGATGAAAACAGTCACTCTGCACTGCCATGCAGTAGGATCTTTCCCAACGCTCTGCAGTAGACAATGGTATTGTAACGTCTCACTGTGCAATCAGCACTTCACTGGAGGGTGCTGGGGCTGAGTGTTACACATGGACACCCTTCTGCATTAAGGAATTAAGGGCTTGCTACAATTTACTTGGCACATTAGGAAGAAATTCTTCCCTATGAGGGTGATCACAGTATCACAGTATCATCAGGGTTGGAAGAGACCTCACAGATCATCAAGTCCAACCCTTTACCACAGAGCTCAAGGCTAGACCATGGCACCAAGTGCCACGTCCAATCCTGCCTTGAACAGCTCCAGGGATGGCGACTCCACCACCTCCCCAGGCAGCCCATTCCAGTGTCCAATGACTCTCTCAGTGAAGAACTTTCTCCTCACCTCCAGCCTAAATCTCCCCTGGCGCAGCCTGAGGCTGTGTCCTCTTGTTCTAGTGCTGGCCATCTGAGAGAAGAGAGCAACCTCCTCCTGGCCACAACCACCCCTCAGGTAGTTGTAGACAGCAATAAGGTCTCCCCTGAGCCTCCTCTTCTCCAGGCTAACCAATCCCAGCTCCCTCAGCCTCTCCTCGTAGGGCTGTGCTCAAGGCCTCTCCCCAGCCTCATCGCCCTTCTCTGGACACTCTCAAGCATCTCAATGTCCCTCCTAAACTGGGGGGCCCAGAACTGAACACAGTACTCAAGGTGTGGTCTAACCAGTGAATGAGTTGCTCAGGGAGAATGTGGAGGTTCCAAACCTGGACATATTCAAAGCCCAGCTGGGGCCTTGAGCAACATGGTCTCATGGAAGGTGTCCCTGCCCATGGAAGTAGGTGATCTTTAAGGCCCCTTCCAGCCCAAACCATTCTACAATTCAGATTTGTTTTGATCTCAAAAAGCAGAAATGTGTGTACATACAACCCTGTATTTGCCTGTTTGTGTGTGCATGAGAGAGATGATGAGTAGCACACCTTGGATTACTCTAGGGATTTGCTGGATGTGGGGAGGTGATTGAGACTTTTCACATTTCAAAGCTAGGGTTTACAGGGGTTTTACCCATTACACCTCTCTGTTTTCATTTCTCCTTTCATCAGATGGCAGCCCTTTTACCCTTTCCTTTCCCTTCTTAATGTCCCCCTTTTTTTGCTCTTTCCCTCTTTCATTTTTCCTTTCTTCCCTTTTTTATCTTCACTTATTTTTTCTCTTCCCTTTTTTTTTCTCTTCCCCTTTGTTCTTTTTTCTCTTCTCCCCCACTTCCTGTACAACTTCTCCCCTACCTTCCCCCCCCCTTTTTTTTTTTTCTATAGCAGAGCTTACAGCCAAAAATTCCTGAAAGCTGACTTAGGTCTTCCTGAACTAGTCCCAAAAACCCTAATGTATTGGCTGAACTCAGCACTAAGTTCTATTTTATTTCCAGTCCTTGGAAGCCAGAAGTAAGTTGGCTTCTTCGTGCAGGATATTTCTCTTAGCAGTGTGACTTCTGCCTTACTCTCAGGTGTGACTGATTTGGCGTGATGGAGATTTGTTGCAGGAAAAGCCATCACACTTCCTGGGTTTTATGAAGTTGGGCCAGCTTCACTAAAAATACCTCCCAGAGGAAATAACCCTCTTCTTCCTGAATTCTTCCAGTCTGATATGAATTGTTCACCTCCAGGAAACCATTGTACTCAATTTTGGAGGTTTCTGCATCTTTCAAGATGCAGAAGTAGCAACTCCCCTTACCTCACTCTGAGTATAGGACTTGCCCTCTGAAGTACCTTCAGGCTTCTTGCACTTGTATCTTCACTGTCCTGTGTCAAGGAAGTTCTCTGATGTTGTTTCATCCTGCTTTGTATCATAAGATAGTTCTGGTTGGCAAAGACCTCTAAGATCATAAAGTCCAACCATCAACCTAACACTACCATGGCCATTAAACCATGTCCCAAAGTGCCATGACCAAACATTTCAGGAACACCTCCAGGGACTGTTGTTCCACCACCTCTGTGGGCAGCCTGTTCCAATGCCTATCCACTCTTTCAAGGAAAAATTGTTCCCAGTATCCAAACTAAACCTCCCCTGGCACAATTCCAGGGTATTTCCTCTTATTCCATCACTTAGGGAGAAGAGACTGGGCCCCACCTTCCTGCAACCTCCTTTCAGGGAGTTGTAGAGAGCAATGATTGTGCTTCCCAGTATGAACTGGGTTTGTGTCTCAATGAAATCACAGAACACAGAATGGTAGGGGTTGGAAGGGACCTCTGGGGATCATTGAGTCCACCTCCCACCAGCAAAGCAGGTTCACCTAGGTTGCAACAGCTTCAGTGAAAAGAAGAATCTGCTCAAGCCATTCTGCCAAAGGCAGTGGACTTTTCTTTACAAACAAAAAGGTGGAAAGATCTAAACAAAAAAAAACCCAAACAAAACAAAACAAGAAACCCAAACCCAAACCAAACACCCTGAAGAACACACAAGCCAGTCAACTCTCTGAGTTGCATTAGGAGGGCTACAATTTCAGAGGAGAATGGAGTATCACCCTGACTACTGCTTGCAGCTTCTTCTGGCATGGGAGGGAAGTGCTACTTGTGGTTCAATCAGAAGTGATAATGGAAAACACACATTACAGTTTCAGTGCTTTTGTGACCAAAAGCTTGTGAATGAATTGTGTCTCCTGATGATACAAACCAGGCTCTAAGCAGTTTCCTTTATATAAACCTGCTTAGCCTGTTGAAATTATTTCATCCTTAAACTTCTTTACAACTCTCAATAATGGCAGATATTTTTTCCTTCTCTAAATCTGCCTTTCCCCCACCATATGTTTGTCCTCCCCTTCCTTCCTCCTCCTCTCCTGTGGCAATCTTAGCTTCTTGCTTCCCACTAGTATCACAGCAGCCCTTCTATCCCATCCACTTTGTGTTATACTCACATCAGTACCTCTCAGATCTCTATGGCAATCCATTTCCAAATGTTTTCCCACTCCTGCCTGCCTCCTTGGTGTCTGCCTTTCCAGATACCATTGCCAGTCACTTCAGTTCACTGTGGCAAAGAAAAAACACATGTATTCCTTCTTCAACCCATGCTCCCCAGATGCATTGCCTTGATTTTGCCCTCTCAAGAAGTCTGAGCCTTTAGGACACTGCTAACCCTGATCTTCATTCCTTGGCAACTAAAATTTGTCTTTCTAGCCTGGAGTTTCCATCCCACTGCATCAGTCTTGCATTTCCCAGGGGGAAGGTTTTCTTTCAGCAATGATTCTTGCAAGAAATGTTGAGCAGAAGTTTTGGGATTTGATTTTTGTAGGAACCCAAGATGAATCTTCAGTCTACTAGTTAGGCAAAAAATATCAATTAAAACCAACCAGCCAACAAAACCAAAACCAAACAAACAAAAACCCCAAACCAGCCCCAAAACAAAACTAACATCAACCAAGCAAAACAATCCCACCACCATTTTATCTTCTACTTAAGAGAAAATACTAATTGGAAAAAAAATAGTTTTCACTTCATAGAATCATAGAATTGTAGGGGTTGAAAGGGGCCTCTGGAGATCAAACCCATCCCTCTGGCAAAGCAGGATCACATAAGGCAGGTCACATAGGAATATGTCCAAGCGGGTTGAGAAAGCCCTCAGGGCAGGAGATTCCACACCCTCCCTGGGCAGCTTGCTCAAGGCCTCCAGCACCTTCACCACAAAGTTATTCCTCATGTTGAGGTGGATCTTCCTGTATTCCTGTTTGTGTCACTTGCCCCTTATCCTATCACAGGACAGCAGTGAAAAAGACTGGGTCCATCTTCTTGACACCCATGCTTAAGGTATTTGCAAACATTAATAAGATCCCTTCTCAGCCTTCACTTCTCCAGGCTAAACAGCCACAAGTCTCTCAGTCTTTCCTCATTAGATAGATCTTCCAACTCATCATTCTCATAGCCTCTGTATCATAGAATCATAGAATCAACCAGGTTGGAAGAGACCTCCAAGATCATCCAGTCCAACCTAGCATCCAGCCCTAGCCAGTCAACTAGAACACGGCACTAAGTGCCTCATCCAGGCTTTGCTTGAACACCTCCAGGGACGGTGCCTCCACCACCTCCCTGGGCAGCCCATTCCAATGCCAATCACTCTCTTTGGCAACAACTTCCTCCTAACATCCAGCCTAGACTTCCCCCGGCACAACTTGAGACTGTGTCCCCTTGTTCTGTTGCTGGTTGTCTGGGAGAAGAGGCCACCCCCTACCTGGCTCTGTTGGACTCTCACCAGTAGTTCCCTGTGGGGAGCACAGAACTGGACACAGTACTCCAGATGTGGTCTCACCAGGGCGGAGCATAGGGGCAGAAGAAGCTCCCTTGAGCTGCAGCCCACACTCTTCTTAACGCACCCTAAGACACCATTGGCCTTGACCACAAGGACACATTGCTGTCCCGTGGATAGCTTACTGTCCAGCAGGACTCCCAAGGTATTTCTCCATGGAGCTTGAACACAAAGTAAATGCAGCCCAGCCTTTGGTAGAGATCCCCACTGTGTAATCACAGCTGTGTGTTACAGCGTAGGGTGTTATTGGGAGCGGGGCCGTACTCCTCGTACTAGCTGCACTGCAGATGGATGCATTGTAAGGAAGGATGGGGAAGCTGCTCTTTTCCTCATTCAATGATTTGAACTGTGCCCTAAGGCCTTGGTTCCTACTCCAGCAGATGTGCAGGTCACTGCCAAATAGCTCTGGGTTGGGTGGCTTGTTGCTTTGTGCCATATGTCAGCTGCTGTGCCTGTGCAAAAGCCGATGGAATCTTTTGCTCTCTCTTAGTGCCCTTGAGGCAGTTCTCCCTTTATGTTAGCTACATTTGGTTGCTATTTCACTGTTGAGCTCTGCAAAATTGAGCTGTTAGAAAAGAAACCAGAGCGGAAGGTGAAGCAAACGGGAAGTGGTGAACAGCAAGCAAATCTGAAATGTGTCCTGCTATCACAGACCCCTGGAATTGTTCTGGATGACAAAGACCCCTAAGATCATCAAGTTCAACTGTCAACCTAACATCAGCATGGCCATTAAACCACATCACAAAGTGCCATGTCGACAAGTTTTGTGTACACCTCTAGGGAGGGTGATTCTACTACCTCCCTGGGCAGCCTGTTCCAATGCCTGGCCACACTTTCAGCAAAGAACTATTTCCTAATCTCCAACCTGAACCTGCCCTGGCACAACTTCAGGCCATTTCCTCTCATTCTATCATCTGATATTAGGAAGAAGAAACTCACTCCCACCCCTTTTCGGGGAGTAGCAGAGAGCAATGAGGTGTCCCCTCAACCTTCTCTTCTCCAGTCTAAACAACCCCAGTTCCCTCAGCTGCTCATTTTAAGACTTGTTTTCTGGATCCCTCACCAGCATTGATGCCCTTCTCTGGATATGTGTCAGAAACTCAATATCTTTCCTCCACTGAGAGACCTAAAACTTTTGCAGCTCTCTACCTCACAACTGCAATCACTAAGCATATTTTGTGGTTTGTTTGTTTTTTTAACTTGCAGCCCAAAATAAGTCCTCCACCTCCTGCAGATGTCCTCTTGAGTAGAGCTATAAGTCCTCATCCATCAATGCAGATTTACTATCTGCATTCATAAACAGGTTGCAAAAGCCTGATGGTAAACTCACTTTTCTTCCCTACTGCCTACAGAGCTAGGTGATCCTGGAGAGGAGAAAAAAGTTTAGATTGGCAACTGCTTGCTGAGATGTTTCCTATTATTTTCCTTATCTTCCTGTAAATGTGTCCAGAGCAAAAGTTTAGTAGGCTGCAGATAATGCAGTTACTGCTAATGGATCCTTGCTGCTAAGGGACGTGCAGTGATTTACCTTCATCAAATTAAATCAGAACAGGTGTTGCCAGCTCACTTCTGAATCAGAAGGTGAGCAGGTGCCACTAAGTTGCATCTGGCAGTGGAAGGAAACAAATCTAGGCCAGAGAATTGGTGAATGAGATGATTTTTAATTTGCTACACAGCCTAAGCAATCAGAAGCAGCTTTCCCAGGGTTCACCTGCACACCCCTCTTCTACCTAGTTAAGGAACAGCATCAGAAGAACACTGGCAGAAAACAGTATTTGGATTAGAGCGTGCTTTAAATACTGCCTCTGATACTTCAGGGGTTTTCTTTGGCTTTGTTAGATGCAACCTATGATTTCATGACTCTATGATTCCATGAGTCCATGATATGGTCCACAGCAGATTTCCTCATTTTGGAAAGCCTGAGGAGGGGAGACCACTGGGGTAGAGAAGGGAGAAGTGTACGATACAGTGCCATGAGTACAAGCTTTGGTGGACTCAGAGAATGGTTGGACTGGGGGATCTTAAAGATCTTTTCCAACCAAAAGCATTCTGTGATTTAAATTTGTGACCATGGGTCCCATTCTAGACTGAAAACTACCTCCCATAAGAATGAAACATCACTGCAGGAATGGAGATGGTTAATTTAGGAATGCTCTGAGCCTGCACTGCAGTTTAGGAGTGGAGACAACCTGGGCTACCCACTTCAAGAGGGACAGGGACACACTAGAGAGTCCAGTGGAGGACTATGGGGATGAAGGGGCCAGAGGAAAGGCTGAGTCACTTGTAGCTGTTTATCCTGGAGAAGAGAAGGTTGAGAGGGGATCTGGTTAATGTTCACAGATACCTAAAGGGTGAGTGTCAAGAAGAGGGAGCCAGTCTCTTCTCACTGGTGTATTATGAGAAGACAAGGGGCAATGGACACAAACTGGTGCCCAGGAAATTCCACCTGAACACAAGGAAAAATTTTCTTTGCTATGACAGTGCCAGAATGTTCTAACAGGCTGCCCAGAGAGACTGTGGAGTCTGGAGAATTTCCAAACCCTGATGGGAATGTTCCTGACTGACCTGCCCTAGGTGATCTTGCTTTGGCAAGGGGATTGGTCTCAATAATCTCCAGAGATCACTTCCAATCTCTACCATTCTATGATTCCATGACTTCAAGGCTGGATGTGAAATGAGACCCATACTTCTTCCTTATAAGAATACACTGAGCCCCTAATTTAGCAGTGATCAGAGTAAGTGTATCTGGCCTTCCATATTTGGCTAAACTCAGTGTTTTTGTAAGAGTGGATTAAAACCTCTCCCTGCTGCATGTAAAAGCATTTTTGACTAAGTCATTTTCAACCAAACAGCGCTCAGCCAGGGCAGTAAATCACACAAACAATGTTAATCACTTTTCGGTCATGTTTAATGGCCTTAAATTGCCTTAGAAATTGCTTCACCTAATTTTATTTCACTGGGGCTCTATAAGGGGTCTGGCTACAAATAACCACTCTCAGAATCAAGGCTGAATTACTGCAAATACCTTGGTGGAAGGTAAGGCAGATCCTTCAGATCACAGAAATTGGTGCAGCCCTGCTGATGTCTGTGATGTTATGGTGATTGATACCAGCAGGGCCATAATCCAGCTAAAAGTAAATGGGCTGCAGTTTTAAATGCCTGCTGCTAATGGGTCCCATGGTAAATCAATGGCTGACTTGTTAGTTTCTCTTTAAAATGGACTTAGAAGGTACATTAATGGAAAAAAAAAAACCCACACAAGACAAAAATCAGCTTAGCAGAGCAGTGGCCAACATAGATAGCACTGTAGCCAATGTAATTCACATTTGCATTTAAACATAAGGGCCTGATTTGTTGCCATTGCAGTCGACTGTGCCAGTATGAGCTAGAGCAGCTCTAAGATAAAACCTGACCCCTAGACTAGCCCAGTGGCTGTTCTGATTGACCCAAGCTGATGTTACAACTTTCTGTGACTAGAATTGTACTTGTATGTCTCTGGGCTCTTGAGAATTTAAACCTTACAAATAACTTCATCTCTACTTTTCAAGCATTTTAAAGAAAGTCAAGAAACAAATGGCCTTGAGTGCTCCTCCAGTGGAACTAGGACAAGAGAAATTTACTATGTTCATGTGGCCAAAGCCAATGGCATCCTGGTGTGCATCAAGAAGAGTGTGGCAAGCAGGTTGATGGAGGTTCTCCTCCCCCTCTTCTCTGCCCTGGTGAGGCCACATCTGGAATACTGTGTCTGGTGCTGGGCTTCCTGGTTCAAGAAGGACAAGAAACTTGCTGAACAGATATAATGGAACATCTCTCTGACATAGAAGATAATTGGGGCTTTTTAGTCTGGAAAAGAGAAAACTGAGGGGGAATCTCAACAGTGCTTGTCAATACATAAAGGGTGGCTGTCAGGAGGATAGGAGCAGTGTTTTTACAGTGGTGCCCACTGACAGGACAAGAAGCAACAAGCACAAATTTGAACAGAGAATGTTCCATCTAAAGATGAGGAGGAACTTCTTTAACTTAAGGGTGCTGGAGCACTGGAGCAGGCTGTCCAGAGAGGTGGTAGTGTCTTCATTTCTGAAGACATTCAAAGCCCACCTGGATGTATTCCCATGTGACTTTTTTTAGATGACTCCTCCTCAGCAGGGTGGTTGGACTTGATGGTCTCCAGAGGTCACTTCCAACGCCTAACATTCTGTGCTTGTGTGATGGAAATGAGCTCCTTCACCCTGTCAGGGCTTTCAAGAATTCCAGTGTTTTTCCTATATCCCACCAAGGATGAAAGCTCCTTGTAAAACTTGGATGAAAAATCTCCAAAATAAAACCAAGGCAAGGCCAAACTAAATATTTTACTTTAATAATGTTCAAAGAGTATATTTTTATTGTAACCTTTCTAAGCAATTGACTCCTTTTTAGCACAAAAAAAAGGAACGTGAGACTTTCACTTGTTTCTTTCAATTAGAAAATAAAACTTTTCACTTGAAGGAATGTCAAAACAGCAGTTCTTGATCACTCAAAGGTTCTTTTGATTTTTTTTTTAAAGCTGAGAGACTTGTTGAAAACAAACCTTTGCCATCAATCAATTTCAGTTTTGACAGACAACTCTTTTTTTTTTTTCCTTCATTGTGGGTGGAGGCAGAAAAAAATTAGTCCTGACCACTTCTAGCAATTTTTCCTTTGGTTTTGAAGGGCCTTGCATAAGCTTCAGACCACTTAAATGAGCCCACATTGGGCAATGGAGATGAAGGAAGTGGGGGGGGGGGGTTATCTCACTTTTAAATGAATACTTTAATCTTTCATTATTTTTTTTCAGTGACCAACATGATTTATAAAGCCTCTAAATGATTTATATTCTGTTTGCATGATTTAAAGTCCAGAGTGAAAGCAGTTTGGTTGAAAATGGCTTAATGACAAATGGCTTTTTTATAGCATAGATGCAGCTTAATCCATGGCTTCAAAACTCTTTCTGATTAAAGCCTTATAAGGATCAGACCAAGACACTGTCTGTTGCCAGGGTATCTGCTGGAAATGTAGCTCCCAAGGAACAATGTAAAGGCTTTAAGTCACGGCAGAAGAAAGAGCTACATTCTGAAATACACTGGTGAGGAGACAACTGTAGGGATTGCCAGCTCAGACAGCAAGATCTTAAGGGAAAAGCAGGGAAATAAAACCAACCTGATTAAATAATTAAGGAAAACTCCAGCCAAGACTAGATCACCTGTTATCTTATGCCAAGTTAAGATAACTGCCCTTTGATCCTAGTTGTTCACAGTCTGTGTATTTGGCTCTGAGGTGAAGATGCTGAGGTCCTGTCTGAAGACACAGAACCACAAAATGTTAGAATGTTAGGGGTTGGAAGGAATCTTGAAAGATCATCTGGTCCAATTCCCTCAAAAGACAGGTTTTAGGGAATAAAAAGAAAAGTCTTGGACTGGGTGTCCTGTGGGATTGTTTTGTCTGTGACAAAGTGAGGCAGAAAAAATTGGAGCTTGAATAAGCATGAGGAGCAATTTCATAGAATCATAGAATCAACCAGGT
Organism: Pogoniulus pusillus; assembly: GCF_015220805.1. Lineage (NCBI taxonomy): Eukaryota > Metazoa > Chordata > Aves > Piciformes > Lybiidae > Pogoniulus > Pogoniulus pusillus. The sequence goes on along the minus strand of NC_087268.1, from coordinate 8,854,980 downwards.
TGGAAGACACCTCCAAGATCAGCCAGTCCAACCTAGCACCCAGCCCCTACTATCCAGTCAACTAGACCATGGCACTAAGTGCCTCAGCCAGTCTTGTCTTCAACACCTCCAGGGTTGGTGACTCCAACACCTCCCTGGGCAGCCCATTCTAATGCCAATCACTCTCTCTGGGAAGAGCTTCCTCCTAACATCCAGCCTATATTTCCCCCAGCACAACTTGAGACTGTGTCCCCTTGTTCTGTTGCTGCTTGTCTGGGAGTAGAGACCAATCCTCACCTGGCTACAACCTCCCTTCAGTTAGTTGTAGACAGTAATGAGGTCATCCCTTTAAGGATGCTGGAGCACTGGAACAGGCTGCTCACTGTGTGGATTTTATGTTGAGGTGGTGCCACACATTACAGTGTACAAGCCTGGGCTTGTGTTTACATTGTTGTCTAGCTTCATATCCTTTAGCAACTGTACTTGAGTAACTCGGTAGGTGTGAAGAGAAACTCAAAGTCAGATAGTAGAATGGCATTTGCAAGGTTAGACACCTGAGCTGCATTTGTGTGGTTGTTCAGGAGAGGGGCAGTCAACACAAAAGCGAACTGTCCATATATAACCAGAAGAAGCAACAAATAGAAGAGAATATATAGAATCATAGATTTTTTTGGTTGGAAAAGACCCCTAAGATCATAAAGTCCAATCATCAGCCTACTGCCACCATGTCCTTATGTCAAAGAAAGGATTGTCTTCTAAATTGGCTAGGGAAACAATGACAAAACAATGCTAATAATTTTAAAACAACAAACATTTTCCCTTAGCATACAATGTAGAGCTTCCACTTCAGAGAAATGCATTCAAGTGCATGTTTGGTAGTTTCTGAGCATGTTTAGATGCTGTGAGCAGTCCAGATCTTAGAATCATAGAATGGTTTGGGTTGGGAGAGAGCTTAAAGATCATCTAGTTTCAATCCCCACCCTGCCGTGGACAGGAACACCTTCCACTAGACCAGCTTACTCCAGGCCTTATCCAACTTGGGCTTGAACAACTCCAGGGGGGGCGCATCCACAACCTCTCTGGGCAACCCATCCCAACGTCCCACCACCCCCATTGTAAAGACCCTCTTCCCAATATCCACTACAAATCTTCCCTTCTCAAACTTCACTCCTATTCCCTCTCATCCTATCTCTACAAGCCCTTGTAAAAAGTTCCTGCCCAGCTTTCCTGTAGCCCACTTTGGCCACTGGAATGATGCCGTAAAGTCTCCCCTGAGCCTTCTCCTCTCCAGGCTGAACAGATGAAGCCACCCGCTTCAGTGCTGTCCTGAGGTTTAGATGGGGAGATTCTTATCCTTCAGACAGCAGAACTTCCATTCTGTTTCCACCTCCTTTTGCAGCAGCCTGTTTATTTTCATTGAGCCCCGGCCTGAATTCTTGTGTTTTGGCAATAACAGGCTCGACCGCTGCTCGTGTTGTTCTCCCCCACCACTGCCACCTCTGAAGCAAGGTCTGTTTTTTTGTACTTTCTGTGTTTTAGAAGTGGGGGAGTGGAGGAGTTGCTGACAGAGGTAGTCAGCAATGGTGACTAAATGTGTCTGCTTGGTTGAATTTAAGGAAGTGTGCAACAAATGCTGAAGGGAACCAAGTGGACGATTTGTTATTCTTGGGGGAAATTCTCCACTTAAAGTGATGCCCCCAAAGACCCAGCTGGAATGTTAAAGGAAAGCCAAGGAACTCCTACAAGTGTGTCAGCAGAGAAAAGCTCCTCTCAGCGAGAGCCTCTGAAAAATTAGAGCTGAAAAATAATATTCTTTAAAAAAAAAAAAAGAAAAAGGAAAAATTCTCCTAAGAAAACAGAAAGCAAGGAAATTAAAAGCACAACAGGGACTGGCCATGGTCCTTAGGTTGTGAAGGGTCTGTCAAGCAAAATGCTGTGAACACAAAGACCTGACTTTTTTTTTCCACTGTACTAATTCAAGTGTACAATGAAAGGAAATGGCCCGAAATTGTGGCAGGGGAGGTTTACATTGGATATGAGGAAAAATTTCTCTCCTGAAAGAGTGTCCAGGCATTGGAAGAGGTTGCTCAGGGAGGTGGTGGAGTCACCATCCCTGAAGGTGTTCAAGAAATGTATGGACATGGCACTTTAGGACATGGTTTAATGGCCATGGTGGTCTTAGTGTTGATGGTTGGGCTTTATGATTGTAGAGGTCTTTTCCAACCCAGACAGTTGTGGAATTCTATGCACACACTTTATTCAAAGCAGTATTGTTTGCACTGTTACGACCAACTGAGTATTTAAGTGAATAGAGGACTGCTCACACCACCACGCATCATCCTAGTGGCCCTCCAGAACAGTCCTCTCTGCATCCAGAAAAGGAAGCTTTCTATCTCCCCTTCCTTCTCTCCCCACAAAGCACAAAGAGATCTAGGAATCATAGAATCATAGAATCAACCAGGTTGGAAGAGACCTCCAAGATCATCCAGTCCAACCTAACACCCAGCCCTAGCCAGTCAACTAAACAATGGCACCAAGTGCCTCATCCAGGCTTTGATTGAACACCTCCAGGGATAGTGACTCCAACACCTCCCTGGGCAGCCCATTCCAATGCCAATCACTCTCTCTGGCAAGAACTTCCTCCTAACATCCAGCCTGTACCTCCCCTGGCACAACTTGAGACTGTGTCCCCTGGTTCTGTTGCTGGTTGTCTGGCAGAAGAGACCAACCCCCACCTGGCTACAGCCTCCCTTCAGGTAGTTGTAGACAGCAATGAGGTCACCCCTGAGCCTCCTCTTCTGCAGGCTAAACAACCCCAGCTCCCTCAGCCTCTCTTCATAGGGTTTGTGTTCCAGGCCTTTCACCAGCTTCATCTCCCTCCTCTTTTTGACATCCACCCTAAAGGTATTTGTAAACACTGATCAGGAACATATCAGGAAGACCAGGTGGCAGTCAGAATTCTGCAAAATTCTATTATGGCACCTTGGGACATGGTTTGATGGCCACAGCAGTCTTAGGTCGAAGGCCAGACTCAATGACCTTAGAGGTCTTTTCAAACCAAAGCAGTTCAGTGATTCTGTGTGACAGGCAGACTCTTTGCAGGCAGAATTAAATTTCACTCGCCAGATGCACTGTAAGGATGATGCCTATGGATCTGGACACATGCCTAGCACCAAGCAGTGAAAAGACATCATCGATCTGTTCAGTGGGAGTCACGAGCAAGGCTTCAAATTGCAGGGATGTTTTGTTATTGACCGAATTGAATCAGTTGATAGAGAGTTTGCAGTGCCCACTCTCGGTTTGCAATGACCAGATGACTCACCTGGATCCCTGGAATTTGCAATGTGACAAACCCTTGTGTAGACTACCACAAACAGAGGAGGATCTGTATGTCCCAATACTTGTAAAATAATGCTTTAGTAACTCAGAGTGATTGACATGTAACTATTTAGGCTGGAAAAGACCTTTAAGATCAAGTCCAACCATTAATTCTACAAAGTCCACCACTAACCCATATACCCAAGCACCATATCTACATGGCTTTTAAATACCACCTGCCTGGGAAGCCTCTTCCAGTGCCTGACAACCCTTTCAGTGAAAAGATTTTTCCTGACATCCAGCCTAAACTTGCCCTCACGCAGCTTGAGGCCGTTCCCTCTTGTTCTGTCACTAGTCTACAACTACCTGAGGGGTGGTTGTGGCCAGCAGGAGGTTGCTCTCTTCTCTCAGGTGGCCAGCACCAGAACGAGAGGGCACAGCCTCAGGCTGCACCAGGGGAAATTTAGGCTGGAGGTGAGGAGAAAGTTCTTCACTGAGAGAGTCATTGGACACTGGAATGGGCTGCCTGGGGAGGTGGTGGAGTCGCCGTCCCTGGGGCACTTCAAGGCAAGGTTGGATGTGGCACTTGGTGCCATGGTCTAGCCTTGAGCTCTGTGGTAAAGGGTTGGACTTGATGATCTGTGAGGTCTCTTCCAACCCTGATGATACTGTGATACTGTGATACTGTGATAGTTACTTGGGAGAAGATTCCCCAGATTTCCAAATTAATGCAAGGTATTCTGAGTAGAAAGACTAATTATCTGTTCTTATCACCGCAGATATAAAACCTGTGAAGAAGCTGACTATCTGTCATTAAACAATCCTGGAGAACTTTAAGCACAGAGATCATGTAACACATGGTCTGAGCAACATTCTAAGTCATGTCTGATATTCACAGAAGCATAGAAACTTTCAAGTCAGAAAAGACCCTCAGGATCCCCAGGTCCAACTGATAACCCTACTCAGCAAGCTTCACCTTTAAACCATATCCCCAAACATCACATACAAATGGCCTTTAATCACATTCAGGGTTGGTGACTCGACTACCTCCCTGAGTAGCCCATTCCAATGCCTGGCCACTCTTGTATTTTTTTTCACTAGTGTCCAGTCTAAACCCACCCAGTCACAACTTGAGGCTGTTCCCTCTCCACAACGTCCTTTCAGGTAGCTGTAGAGAGCAATGAGCCTCCTCTTTTTCAAACTAACCATCCCCAACTCCCTCAGTTGCTGTTCATCAGATTTATTCTCCAGGACCTTTACCAGCTTTGTTGCCCTCCACTGCACTTATTCCAGCACCTCCACATCCATTTCGTATTGAGGTGCTCAAAACTGAACGCAACACTCGAGGTGTGTCCTCACTAAAGCTGAGTACAAGGGGACAATCACCTCCCTACTCCTGCTGGGCACAGCATTTCTAGTAGAAGCCAGGATGCTATTGGCTTTCTTCACCACCTGGGCACACTGCTGGCTCATACTCAGCTGCTTGTTGATCAAAACCCTCAGATTCCTTTCTGCTAGACATCTTTCCAGCCACACTTCCCCAAGCCTATAGCATTGCCTGGGGTTAGAATAGAATAGAATAGAATAGAATAGAATAGAATCAACCAGGTTGGGAGAGACCTCTGAGATCATACAGTCCAAATTATCACCCAGCCCTGTCCAATCAACATGGAGGCACTAAGTGCCTCATCCAGGCTTTTCTTCAACACCTCCAGGGACGACGACTCCACCACCTCCCTGGGCAGCCCATTCCAATGCCAATCACTCTCTCTGGCAACAACTTCCTCCTAACATCCAGCCTATACTTCCCCTGGCACAACTTGAGACTGTGTCCCCTTGCTCTGTTGCTGGTTGCCTGGGAGAAGAGACTGACCTCCACCTGGCTATAGCCTCCTTTTAGGTGGTTGTAGACAGTGATGAGGTCATCCTTGAGCCTCCTCTTCCCCAGGCTAAACAACCCCAGCTCCCTCAGCCTCTCCTCATAGGATTTGTGTTCCAGACCCCTTGCCAGTTTCATCACCCTTCTCTGGACACATTCCAGCACCTCAACATCTCTCTTGAATTGAGGAGCCCAGAACTGGACACAGTATTCAAGGTGTGGCCTGACCAGTGCTGAGTACAGGGAAAGAATAACTTCCCATGTCCTACTGGCCACACTGTTCTTGATCCAGGCCAGGATGCCATTGGCTCTGTTAGCCACCTGGGCACACTGCTGGCTCATCTTCAGCCTACAATCTACCAGTACCCCCAGGTCCTTTTCTGCCTGGCTGCTCTCCAGCTACTCTGTTCCCAGCCTGTAGCGCTGCTTGGGATTGTTGTGGCCAAAGTGTAGAACTCTGCACTTGGCCTTGTTAAATCTCATATAGATCTTCCAGCATCTACATTTACAAGTGGTGAGAACTGATTTTATGTTTTGAAGGTCTGTTTATAACCTGTGGTCCAGACATCATTTTCATTTTCTACATGCTGTGGGAATTTGGACTGGAAGAAGTGACACAAACACAAAGGCATAATCACTTGATCTAAAAGCAAGCTGGGTTTCTTTATATGCCGGTAGGAAAAGAGAGTCAGTGGTTGAAGTGAATGTCAAGATCAACTAAATCACATTGTTAGCATTTTTATCCTGGTGTATAAAATGCAGCAAATTGCAGAGCAGGGCATAGTCAGTCATCATTTCTCATCTGCTGCATCTGAAAAATTTATGCTCATAAGAAACCACCACTCCAGAGTATCCAAGATGCACAACTGATTACAGAGTAATAATAACAGTTACTCAGGTACTGCTGATAGCAGAGTCTGGTTTTTCAATAGCTGGTGCTTCTCTGATATAGTTAGTGCCCAACTATGTCACTAAGAACCTACTGAAGACAAAGCAACCTGCAAGCAACTTGGTGCTAAACCATCAGTCAGCTTTAAGAGTGCAGCCCTCTGAGGCTTATGTGAAAGTATGGTGTCATGTGGTATTTTCTGCCCTTGTAGAAGTTCTTAGGGGGATCTTGCAAACACTTTGCAGGAGAAGTAGTTTAAGAGGCATTACTTGGCTTAGACTTGCTTCAATGCACTGAAGGAGATAACATACATAGTAGTTACAGGTATTATGCAGGCTTATTGTACAACCACTTCTCTTCTCCTGAGTTTATGATGTATTTCACCTTTCTTGTTGCTTTGGTGAAATAAGAACAAGCTTCTGTCTTATGATGCTGTATCAATGATCTGGATGAGGAAACTGAGTGCATCCTCAGTACATTTGCAGGTGGGTGGGACTGTTGAGTTGCTTGAGGGTAGGAAGATTCTGCAGAGAGATCTGGTCAGGCTGGATCATTGGGCTGAGGTCAGCTGTATGAGGTTCAACAAATCAAAGTATTGGGTGCAGCACTTGAGTAGCAAAAACCCCATGAACTCTCCAGGCTTTGCACAAAGTGGCTGGAAACTGCCTGGCAAAAGAGGACCTGGGGTGCTCATTGATGGATGACTGAACACAAACCAGCATTGAGTTCAGATGTCCAAGAAGGCAAACAGTATTCTGTCCTGGATCAGCAACAGTGCAGCCACCAGGAGTAAAGAAGTAATTGTGCCCCTGTTCTCAGCACTAGTGAGGCCATACCTCAGCTACTGGGTTTAGTCTTGGTCCCCTCACTCCAAGAAGTACATTAAGGCACTGGAGCATGTCCAGAGAAAGACAACAAAGCTGGTGAAAGGTCTGGAGAACAGGTCTTACAAGGACCAAGTGAGGGAACTGGGGTTGTTTAGATTGGAGAAAAGGAGGCTGAGGGGACACCCCATTGCTCTCTACAACTCTCTAAAAGGAGGTTGGAGTGAGGTGGGGATTGGTCTCTTCTGTCTAGGATCATGTGACAAAGTGAGAGGAAATGTCCTGAAATTGTGTCAAAGGGAGGTTTAGGTTGGAAGTTAGGAAAAAATTCTTTTCTACAGGGGTGATCAGGCATTTGAACAGGCTGCCCAGGGAGGTGATGGAATCACCATCTCTGGAGGCATTCAAGAAACACATGGACATGGCACCTTGGAGCATGGCTTAATGGCCATGGTGGTGTTAGGTTGATAGTTGGATTTGGCAATCTTAAGAGGTCTTTTCCATCCAAAAGAAGTCTGTGATTCTATAAGATGTGTACCAATAGCATAGAAGCTGCTCCTACTATTCCTTTCTTCATGTGTGGCATTGCTATGTGAGGATCTTGAGGAGGTGAGATGAAGTTCACCCAAGAAGTCTCAATGTTAAATAACTTTCACACTATTATTATTTTCCTTACTGTAGTGTAAGGAAGTTGTAGTAATAGGATAGACCCCCACTGTGTTAGGGACCTTACAAGCAGAGCAGAAAATAAGCCAGTGTTTTTCCCAAAGAGTTTCAAACTAATTAGCTTTCTCCATTCTGGCTATCATCTCTGTACCTACAGCAAAGAAAAATCTTGTTTGCTTATTTATTTTGACTGAATTCAATTTAGAACAGACAGCTTAGTTTATTTTTCCATTAAAAAGATGATGCCAAGCTGAGTGCTAACACCCTTGAAGTACGATCCCTCTGTTTTTAATCGGAGGTAAATGCTTGTGATTCATTTGGCTCATCCTGGGTGAAAAATACAACAAAGATTTGTCTTAATTGGCCATAAGTAGAGTGGATCTTTTAAACAGAAGCAAGCTACCTCTCAAGCTGTGGGTGATATATTATCTGGTATATGGTATGAAAAATTAGCCAACACATTTACCATCCCCTCTAGGAAGCCCTGTGATTAAATTTAACGTAGCCGACCTTGTTGTCCTAAGTCTAATGAGCCAGAATGGATAGAAATGTCCTTGATCCAGCTGGTGTTTTTTTAGTGTCAGGCTCTAGTCTTACATAATTTATCCACCTTAACCCCACCAGTGGTGCAATTGCTTAATGCACTGGCCTGTCACCTTTCAAATGGGATTTTTTGTCTGCTTGGTGGAAAGTGAAATTAGGCTCAGCTGCTTGAAGAAGCAACGACTCGCGGCTTCAGACTGAGGAAGCAAAGCCTGGGTTTTGCTCTGAGAACTGCGTGGACACAAAGGTGAGAGCTGCCCACTACCTAAGAGAGTGAATTTTGTTTCCAAAGTGACCAGTCTTGAGGAGAGCTTCTGCAGGAGCTGCCTGTTAACAGCAGATGCAAGATCATTTATGCTGTGACAAGGCTGTTTTGTGAACTGTCTAGAGATTGTATACACGCTCTACACATCTTTGCACGACTTAACCTAAATATCGCTTATCGTGCACCCAGCACATGCTGTCCAAAACAAGCAGAAGCAAAGAATTCTCAAACAAAAGGATTAGGAAATGCATTTTTGGCTGCCTGAGTTACACGTCCAGTCTGGAGCTGTAGTCCCCACTGTTGAAACAAGCATGCCATTATTTTTTGTAGCGCAATTTCAGCTCTTTTCAGCTGGCATGTCACATCTTTCGCCATGAAAAGAGATTCATCCCTTCCTTGGTTAGATCCTTTCCCAGAGGTGCAGAAGACTTTGCCCAGCCAAAACTGCCAAGAATCCCTAGGCTGCAATTAAATGGGATTCACTTCAGCTTTTGCCTATGCAACAACATCTGAGATTTGCTTTAGGAGGAGATTATGACAGGCTTTCAAAGTGCATCTTTTTTGTCCCAAGCAGCTGAGAAATTGTATGATGAAGAACTTGTGTCATACATAGGGACCTACTTAAACCCTGTTTTAGAAATCCAGTCAGGCACAAGGTTAAAAGCCAACAGCTCCCGTGGATCACACACAACCCTGTTCAAGCGTAAGGTTGACTTTCATTGATATCTCAGGAGCTCCTCCTACTCTTAGTGTCTACCTGAAGACATGTATGGATGGGAGAAGCCTTGAGCAGAGCTCTGGATCCCTGTGAGGTAAGGAAATACATCCTACCAGATTCCCAGTGTTTCCCTAGGGAGGTGGGACACAGGTAAGGTTGTGAAAGCTGCTACTCAAGCCACCAGACAGCAGTGTGCTCAGGTGGCCAAGAAAACCAACAGTGTCCTGGCCTGGATCAGAAATAGTACAGCCACCAGGAGTAGGGAAGTGATTGTGCCCCTGCATTCAGCGCTGGTAAGGCCACACCTCAAACTCTGGGTTCAGTTTTGGGTGACTCACTACAAGAAGGATATTGGGGCACTGGAGTATGTCCAGATAAGGGCAGTGATATTCTAGTTAAGGGTCTGGAGAACAGATCAGGTGAAGAGCAGCTGAGGGAACTAGGGTTGTTCAGTCTGGAGAAAGGGAGGCTAAGCAAAGATCTCATTGCTCTCTACAACTCTCTGAAAGGAGGTTGGAGTGAAGAGGGGGTCAGTCTCTTCTTCCTAGTATAAGGTGATAGAAGAGGAGGAAATGGCCTGAAATTGTGCTAGGGGAGGTTTAGGCTGGATATTAAAGAATATTTTCTGCAAGAGTGGTCAGGCATTGGAACAGACTGCCCAGGGAAGCGGTGGGGTTAGCGTTCAAGAAATGTGTGGCCATGGCACTTTGGGACACGATTTAATGGTCATGGTGGTGTTAGGTTGATGGTTGGACTCGATGATCTTAGAGTTCTATTCCAACTGAAACAACTCCGTGATCGTGCAAGCGAAGGAGGTATTTCTCTTGCTAGGCAGCATTTCAGTGGTGCTACTGTAACTTTCAAGACAAAGGAGATAACGGAAGGAGGGGCACGGAAAGTAAATGTCAGAGGGATAAAACATGGGTAGAAGTAATTTAATTTTTCTTCTTTGTTGGGGGAGTTCATTTCATCTCAAACCTGAATGCAGGCTCAGCTCCCAGATCTTTGTGAAATCATCTAGACATAATGTAATTTGGGAAAAGCAGTGGTCTACACTTTCTCGATGTGACAACATATGGATATTAGCATTTTTTCATTTCTCCAATCAATATACATAAAGCATGCAGAAGGCAAACAAGTCATGCAATAAGGCTCAGACTATTTTTTTAATACTGTCAAGATTTTATCAGTCAGCAAATGAGATAAAAAAAAAAAAAGGCTAAGTCAATTTGAAATAGCATTGGACAGAAGTGAAACAGACTCCTCTTTATGTTGGCATTTGGATTTCTTTTCTGGAAAACTTGTAATGGTTTAGTAAGCACAGGGAATGGAAAGAGAGGAGGGCTGTGAGTTGTTTCTCTACAACCCCTTTGCAAGAGCTACTCTTTTGATTTCCCAGAGGTTTCCAGCATGTTAACATATTTATTATTATTATTATTATTATTTTAATCTGAATTATGAAGAGCAGGAGCAGAGGGATCATGTTCAAAGAGCCTTTTTATTTTTCTCCTTGAAAAAGAAAATCTTCACAATTAAGAATATCTAATTAAAAAGATTTTATGGTTGCTTTTTTTTTTTTTTTTTTTTTTTTTTTGGTGAGGGTTTTGAGTTGTGATTTGTGTTGGTTTTAATTTAACTAATGCATTTCATACAGCAGTTTCTCAGGTGTAGCCTCAAAGGATAAAATTCACTGTGTAATTGGATTGTGACATACGAAAGAAGGGGGGGGAAAGGGTAATGGTTTCTAGTAAGTTGTTATTTTGCATTTGTCCACACAAAATACTTCAAGTATGGTAAAATAAATTAAATAAACAAATAAATAAATAAATAAATAAGGGTATATAGAACACTCTCAGTATCACAGTATCACCAAGGTTGGAAGAGACCTCACAGAACATCAAGTCCAACCCTTCACCACAGAGCTCAAAGCTACACCACGGCACCAAGTGCCACGTCCAATCTTGCCTTGAACAGCTCCAGGGACGGCGACTCCACCACCTCCCCGGGCAGCCCATTCCAGTGCCCAATGACTCTCTCAGTGAAGAACTTTCTCCTCACCTCCAGCCTAAATTTCCCCTGGCGCAGCCTGAGGCTGTGTCCTCTTGTTCTGGTGCTGGCCACCTGAGAGAAGAGAGCAACCTCCCCCTGGCCACAACCACCCCTCAGGTAGTTGTAGACAGCAATAAGATCTCCCCTGAGCCTCCTCTTCTCCAGGCTAAACAATCCCTCTTGCCCTCCATCAAACAGCTAAAAAATAACAAATATTGGTCAAAAAAAAAGGCTAAGGATACAATTAAGGATCTAAAACACATCTCAAATTTGTGGTGAGGGCTGACTTAAACAGAATTTCATACACCAGCCACACTGCATTGCAAGTGAATTCTCATCTTGCCCAAATACTAACAGATGTTTAATCAATAAGATGGACCATAAAGGGCAGCACAATTAGTGGGTCTGAGAAATGCTCTTGTGCGACGTTGGAAAGCTGTAATTACGGAGCAGATCTCATAAGCGTTTTGCACAGATGACACATAATACTGATATTCCAGCTCAGAGAAAAGGCTGCATGGAGCTTCTAACATGATTACAGGCACAAAGAGACAACAACCCTGGTCTTGGAGAATGCATTTAAACAAATATCGAAAGTGCCACGGGGAAGGAATAGACAGAGAGGGAAAGGGAGAGGGGAAAAAATAGCAAAAAACATCTCTCAGACCCAGCTCTGTGGGCTATTTGTCACATTTTCTCTCAAATGGTCACAATGACCTCATGCAATGCTACAGGTTTGTGGCAGAGTGGCTGGAAGGCTGCCTCGTGGAAGAGGTCCTGTGGGTGCTGGTTGACAGCTGGCTATATGTGAGCCAGCAGTGAGCTCAGGTGGCAAAGACAGCCAACAGTATCCTGGCCTAGGTCATCAACAGTGTGGCCAGCAGGATTATAGAGGTGATTGTCCCACTGTACTTGGCACTGGTGAGGCCACACTTTGAGTAATGCCTTCAGTTTTGGGCCCCTCACACCAAGGAGAACATTGAGGTGCTGGAGCATGTCCAGTGAAGGTGAAGAATCTAAAGAACAGATCTTATGAGGAGCAGGTGAGAGAACTCACATTGCTTAGCCCCGAGAAGGAGAAGGCTGAGGGAAGACCTCATGGCTCTCTAGAACTCCCTGAAAAGAGGTTGTAGAGATGTGGGTGTTGGTCTCTTCTCACAAGTCATAGCTGATAGAACAAGAGGAAATGACATCAAGTTGCACCAGGGGAGATCAAGGTTAGACATTAGGAAGAACTTCTTTATTCAAAGAATTCTCCAAGACTGGAGCAGGCTGGCCAGGGTCATGGTTGAATCACTATCCCTAGAGGGGATCTGAAAGCCATCTAGATATAATGTTCAAGGATGTGATGTAGTAGTGGCCCTGAGAAAGTTAAATAATGGCTGGAGCTGATGATCTTGAAGGTTTTTTCCAACCATGGTTACTGTGCAATTCTGTGGAACTATGACCCCATCTTCCCCAATGTGCCACCCTGTATAAGGCAGAAGACTCAGAAATGCATCATCCTCCTCCTTGCTCTCAGCATAGGAGGTCACATACAGCTCCTGTGTGCAGCGGTCCTGAATGCATGAGATGAATCAGGAGGCCTCAATGGGAAGGAGCACAGCCAAGGCAGATAAGAACATCCTGTGAATGTTCTAATCTATCTTGAGGAGACAAAACTTCTAGCTCTTAACACTGAAGTGTTTTTACTTTACATACTCCATGATGATTTGGCTACCAGTCCCTCCATGACCTGTTGCTTAGCTGCGGTGATAGTAGGAAGAGGTTGCCCGCACTTGGAGCAGCCTGGAATAGAGGGTTATTGAAGGAAAAGCCCTTGAAGTTTCACAGTGCAATCATCATACAGACCAAAGTGGCAAGCAGGAAAATCACTGGATTTGTGCCTTTGTCAGAATGATTGAGAAAGTGGGGGTTGTTCAACAAAACATTGTCTGTCTTAAAATAAAACAGAAGCCCTAATTATACAGAATGAAACACGCTGGAAGAGGCTCTCAAAGGTCATCTTACCCAACCTCACTGCAGCGAGCAGGAACACCTCCAACTAGATTGGGTTGCTCAGGGGACCATCAAGTTTGACCTTGAAGGTCTCAAGGGATGGGGCCTCCACCACATCTCTGGGCAACCTTGGCCAGTACTTCACCATCCTTTTGGTAAAGAACTTCCTCCTAAGGTCCAATCTAAGTCCACCCTGCTTTAGTTTTAAGCCATTGTCCTTCATCCCGCAGCTACAAACCCTTCTAAGCAATCCCTTCCCAGCCTTCCTGTAGGTCCCCTTCAGACATTCAAAGGTAGCTATAAGGTTTTTGTGAAGTGTCTCCTTCTCCAGGTTGAACAGCCCCAGCTCTTTCAGCCTGTCTTCAGAGGTGATGTGTCTGAGCCCTCTGATCATTGAGTTCATCATATTTCTCCAGCAAAGAGAGATCACTGGTTAGACCAGATGATCTTAGAGGTCTTTTCCAACCAAAACATGACAACATAGACAAGTGTTCTCCCATCTGTAGCCCTTTCAGAACCACAATCCTTAGAAATGACTGGGATTTCAGAAATCTTCTATTTCTGCATGAATTTGTACTTCCATATTAAATGGCTTAAAAGGATCAATTCAGCAACGTAATTACATCTGTCTACTGAAACTTCTAGCTGGACTGAACCTCTTCAAATCTTCAATTAATCAGACTCCATATAACACCTCTGCCTATAAATTTCAGGAAGGTAAATTTATGCCAATATTGTGAATCATGCTGGTTTTGGCAACAATTTGAAGAGTATATTTTGTCCGTGGGAAAGCGAAGGAAGAAATATGGTTTGATGAATTATATAGACAGAAGAAAAATCTCTTTTAAAGGCATGTTCTACAACTTAATTAATCATCAACTGATTGGCTGGTGCAGTGATAGGCTTCATTGTAGCTAATGAAGCCTCATCAGTGTATGCCAGATGAGAATCTGACCAATAATTCTTCAGGTAAGATTTATAAATGGTACAGAGGAAATAGATTGTCAGAAAATATGAAAAGTAGTCCTATTAATGCATACTTTTAATTTAGTTATTCCCAAGGAGCATACATTTCATTACTGCAAGTGCATACTGGTGCAGGTCATTTGATCCTATGATGGATCTCCCAGGTATGTCCCATAATATGTTGCCCAGTGAGGTGGTGGAGTCACTGTCCCTGGAAGTGTTCAGGAAATGTGTGAACATGGCAATTCAGGAAATGGTTTAATAGCCACAGTAGTCTTAGGCTGATTCAATGATCTTAGAGGTCTTTTTCAACAGAAGCAATTCTATGATTCTATAGTGGGTATCCCATTAAGTGCAGTCACAGGCTAACCTGTGCATACACGTCAGCAGTCAGAAGGCCTGAGGCAACCAAAACCCCAGTGATAGAATCAGAATTATTTAGGTTGGAAAAGACCTCCAAGATCTCTGAGTCCAACTGCCAACCTAACACCACCATGGCCATTACACCATGTTCATCCAGCTAGCAGCTAGCACCCACAGGTCCTTTTATACAGGGCAGCTTTCCAGCAACTCTGCCCCATGCCTGAAGTATTCATGGGGTTGTTTTGTCATGAGTGCACACCCAGAGATTGCTCTTTTTAATTGTCATACAATTGACCTTGCCAGGTGAACCTGCTGGGCAAAGGTCCATGGCCTTCACTCAGCCCTGCTAACACTGCTCTGGATTTCACCCTTCTTGCATCCATCAGGGATCCACGCTACTCCTTGGATGGGGACCTTCATCAGTGAAACACCTAGAGAGAGGGTACCTTGGCAAATATCTCAACTTCCAGCTGTAAACTGAGACATGAAGAAATGCAGAGCTGACCTACAAGGATAACTGAGGGCAACAGAGTGTTCTTAGGATAGGGGGCTGGGAAAAACTTGCCTTCTTTAGCCTAGCAAAATGAAAGCTGAGATGGGATCTGATTGCTATCTATAAATACATCAGGAGGATAAACATCAGAGAGGGAGGAGAGCGATTTAAGCCAAAGGACAATGTTGGCACAGGAACAAATGAGTCTAAACAGGCAACAAATAAATTTTGGCTGTGTAGGAAAGGGAGGTTTCTGAGCATCAGAACAGGCAGGCTGTGGAGCAGCCAGAGGTGACCAGTGGGAGTTCAACTCCTTCCAATGTAACCTGTTGACACAGAACAGCATCATGTGCCAGATGTGAGCTGGGCTTGTTAACACATACGGTCACCTCTCGGTGCCATGGTCTAGTTGACTGGCTAGGGCTGGGTGCTAGGTTGGACTGGATGCTCTTGGAGGTCTCTTCCAACCTGGTTGATTCTATGATTCTATGATTTGTCTGGCCCTTTTGAGATGTCAAAGAAGTGGATGAATCTGATCCTAGGTGTGACCACTCTGTCTACTCAAAGTTCTGTCCTGGTGACTTCTACAACTAACATGTCATCAAAGGTTCTTTCACTGCCAGTAGTCTTCAGTGTTTGGCATGCTTGGCTTTGGTAGGACCTGTTCTGTCTCCCCTATATTCTGCACAGTTCCAAAATTCAGCTTAGCCTGGATGCAAACATATATACAATTTGAAAGAGGATGCTATTTTAAATGGTATCAGGTTTTGTCAAATTGAAGTTAAAAAAGCACTGGAAAAGCCAAACATTTGAAAACCTGATAAGGAATTGTTTCATGTAATTCTGATGCTGTTTTATTTTCATAAAAGCCTTTTCAGAAGCATTCAGACTGACTGTAAAATATTTTTGGGCTCTCTTTGATTGCACTTTTTCATGACCTTGATTTTTTTCTTTTTTTTTTTCCCATTCCATGCAGTATATAAAAGTATCATCTAATTTAATGTAATTTTTTACAACAGGCTTCAATTCATTTCTTGTGAGTGTGAGGGCCTAATATTTCATAGAATCAGAGAATTGTTTTGGGTGGAGAAGATTTCTAAGATCATCAGGTCTAATTATCAATGTAACATCACCATGGCCATTAAACCATGCCCCAAAGTGCCATGGCCATATATTTCTTGAACACTTCCAGGGATGGTGACTCCAGCCTATTCCAATGCCTGACCACTCCTAGAGGGAAGACATTTTTCTGATCTAAACTTTCCCTGGCATGATTTCAGGCCATCTCTCATTCTATCACCTCATACTAGGAAGAAGAAACCAACCTCCACCTCAATCCAACCTCATTTCAAGGAGTTGTAGAGAATAACGAAGCCTTCCCTCACTCTCCTCTTCTCCAGACTAAACAAATGCAGTTCCCTCAGATGCTCCTCATAAGACTTGTTTTCTCCTCCATTCATGAACTTTGTTACCCTTCTCTGGACATGCTCCAGCACCTCAATATCTTTCCTGTAGTGAGGGTCCCAAAACCCCACCCAGGATTTGATGTGTGGCCCCACTAGTGCATGATACAGGGCACAATCATTTCACTGCTCATGCTGGCCAACTATACTATTGGTGATCCAGGCTGGGATGTTGTTGGTCTTCTTGGCCACCTAGGCACACTGCTACTCCTCTGAAAAGAGAAGGCTAAGAGGGAAACTGATCAATTGTTACAAATACCTGGAGTGTGTGCCAAGTAAGAGGGGCCAGCCTCTTTTCAGTGGTGCCCAGATTTAGGATGGGGGGCAATGGACACAAAGTTGAACCCAGAAAGTTCCATCTGAACATGAGGAAAAACTTTTTTACTGTGAGGGTGCTGGAGCCCTGGAGCAGGCTGCCCGCAGTGGTCTTGGAGTTTCCTTCTCTGGAGACTTTCAAGACCCAGATGGATATGTTCCTGTGTGACCAGCCCTAGGTCATCCTGCTCTGGCAGGATGTTTGGGCTCAATAATCTCCAGTGGCCCCTTCCAACCCCTACCCTTCTGTAATTCTGTGATTGTGCTCCTGGTGATGTGTCTTAACACTTAGTCTTCTAACCCATTCAAAAGTCTGGATGGAGAGCTGTTCTCAGTCCATCCTGTTGGTGTTATTTCAGTTTTGGATAAATAATTTAGTCCCTTCTGTTTGAGCATCCTGACCAGCAGCTACAGAATCATTTGTGTTCGCTTGACAAATATTGAAGTATGCTGTTCAAAGTGGAGCAGTTTGAGCAGACAAGCCTGAGGGACGCCCGCTTCTGTGTGCTCTAATAACTTAGCAGTTGAGAGACTCACTTGAGAGGCAAGAAACCTTAGGTCAAATTGGTGCTCTGAATGTATAACATACAAAACAATCATCATTTGAAAACCGACCTACTTTAATCTGGGTCCTATTTTCACCTTTTGTAAATGAGTTATTTATTTTGGAGAATTGTGGTAAAGGGTTGGACTTGATGAGGTCTCTTCCAACCTTGTTGATACTGTGATACTGTGTGATACTGCCATGGTCTAGCCTTGGGCACTGTGGTAAAGGGTTGGACTTGATGATCTGTGAGGTCTCTTCCAACCTTGGTGATACTGTGATACTGTGATACTGTGATACTGTGATACTGTGATAATTTAGCATTTATCATGGGAGGCTGTAGAAGGTGTTCAAGGCCTGATTGAATGAGGTTTTGAACAATCCAGTCAAGGGGAAGGTACCCAAGACCACAGCAGAGGGGTTGGAACCAGATGATCTTTAAGGTCCTTTCTAACCCAAAACATTCTATGATCATGTAATAAAATCAATATTTCCCCCCCCTAATCAGCTGTTGAACCCAGCAAAATGTTTCATGATGATGTATGGTGAGTTCTCAAAAATTCTTCCACAATGCTTTAGTCCCATCTAAACAACTCCACACCCTTCTATACATTGCAAACCATAGGGATGTTCAGGAAATACGCAATGTTGTAGTGTAAAGAGGCGTTTGAGACAGCTTTGGTTATCTTGGATATTGAAGCAGAATAGCCACATTAGCATTGATACCTCACAAAAGTAAAGTAAATTAGCCCTGGAAATGTTGTACCCATTACTGTCAGTCCCAATTAAAATAATTAATGTTATTCATCTCTAGGCAGCAGATTAAAACTGAGCTAACCCATTAGTAACTGAATGTCATTAGAACTGGAGGGTTGGTGGATTGACTGCGTGAAGGTGGTGATTTCATTTCAGTTCCTGTTGGCAGTTGGCCATCTTCTTTAAATGAGTAATAAATGGATATACAACAAGCAAAATCTTGGCTCCCTGGACCTCTCCATTAACTGAAATGGTGCAGGACTGAAACACATCCATGTCAGTTACAGAAAACTTTATCATGATAGCAAATATTACAGTCTTGAAGAGAAGAACTTGGAGGTGTCAGCTGGTAAAGAACTCAACATGAGGCAGCAATGTGTGCTTGCAGCCCAGAAGGCAACCATGTCCTGGGCTGCATCAAATAAAGTGTGACTAGCTGGACAGGTGAGGTGATTCTGTCCCTGTACTGTGTTCTTGTGAGATCACTCCTGTAGTACTGCATCCCCTTCTTGGTGCCCTCAACACAACAAGGACATCAAATTACCTCCCTGAGCCACATACATTCCAGTTCTCATTGTATGGATGAATGCAGAGGAGTAATGAATTCTTTTGTAGCACACTTGTTGGGTACCTGCCATGCCACTTTGTTGGGAAGAGATAAACCCATATAGAAGAAAGTCTACTCTTCAATTATTTTCCAGCTGTGACAACCATTTGATGCATGTTTGTCTTGTTTTGGGACCTCCTCAGTATACAGTCATGTCCTGTCAGACTCTTAGGTTGTGATGTGAACCAAGCAAGAGGTGTCCAGGTGTGGAATTTGAGAGGATAATCAATAAAAGCACTGAATGCTCAAACTTCCAGGCTGAACTCCACAAGCTCTCAGCGATTCTCAGGCAGGATGAAGGTGTCAATAAGGATTAGACTCCTCCTGCTTCTCAGAAGCTTATCGCTGCATTTTGCCTACAGTATTAATAGAGACATAACCTCCTAATTGCATTATATACATTATGTTACATTTGAGTCTTGGTAAAGCAAATTAATCAGCCGTGTCTAGAAATAATGACCATGGCTCTTTAAGCTAACTCTGCATCTCAGTCATCCAAAATGGAACTCCTACGTGGTTTGCAGCATCGCCCATGCTCATAGACAAGCAAGATGTTCATGTTGCAATATTTAGACTCCGTAATGCTTGCAATATGTTAAGTGTTAATCCACTCAGATGCTCCTGATAATCATTTTTTCTATGCTTTATTTGTCTTTATTAAATTACTGAAACCCCTGGGCTGGGATTTTTGAATATTTGCTCCTGCCCTACACGATCCCCTTGAGCTTTGGGGGATGACCTGTAAGATGAATATTTACATCAGAGTTTTATATTCTGAGAAAGGTTTAGCTGTGCCAGTCAAGGTCAGAACCACAGGTCCAGGAGGCTACACAAGACACGAGGGCTTTGCAGGAGGCAGTTGAACAAGTGGCAGGAAACATGAGGGAACATTTCTTCCCAGGCTATGAAATCATTTTGAATCCTTCTTTGTGGAGACTACCAGAGTGTAAATGACTTGTGTCCCTCATGCCTTGCATTCATCATCTCTGCAAAGGTCCTGCAAGTCTTCAAGATAGATCCAGCTTTAGCCAGTGGTTTCGGCTATGCCAATAAGAATATATTAGACGGTTGCAGGGAAGATGAGACAGAAGGGCATTACTGCCTGTGTCACAAGGAAAGGATGCATTTCACAGTCTGTGCCAAGTGGAGAACTCTCTTGAGACTGCATTCTGTAAAGAAGCTTATTTGTTCTTCAGCAAGGATCAGCCAGGGTCCTGACTCAGCTGCCATTCTTAGCACTGCCTTTGCAGAGAGCTGCATGGAAAAATGCTGGGGAGACATGGGCATGGCATGACTAAATGCAGATGACACTAAATTGGGTGGGAATATTGATCTTCTTGAGGGTCAGAAGGCTCTATAAAGGGATCTGGACAGGCTGGATCAATGGGCCAAGGTCATTTGTATGAGGTTTAACAAAGCCAAGTGCCGGGTCCTGCACCTGGATCATAAAACTCCATGAACACTGCAGGCTTTGCGCAGCATGGCTGGAAACTGCTCAAGAGAAAAGAACCTGGGGGTGCTGTTTGACAGCAGGTGAACATGAGCCAGAAGGGAGCTCATGTAGCCAAGAAGGGCACCAGCATTCTGGCCTGGACCAGGAATAGTGTCACCACCAGGAGAGTGATTATGCCCCTGTACTTCTCACTGGTGAGGCCACACCTTGAGAAATGGGTTCAACTTTGGGCCACTCACTACAAGAAGGACATTGAGGTGCTGGAGCATGTCCAGAGAAGGGCAACTAAGCTGTTGAAGGGTCTAGAGAAGAATTCTTATGAGGAGCGGATAAGGGAACTGGGATTGTTTAGCCTGGAGGAGACTGAGGCAAGACCTCAGTGCTCTTTACAACTGCCTGAAACGAGGTTGGAGTGAGTGGGGGTTGGTCTCTTCTCTTTAGTATCAGGTGCTAGAACAAGAGGAAATGGCCTGAAACTGTGCCAGGGGAGTTTTAGGTTGAAGATTAAGAACAACTTGTTTCATGCAAGAGTGGCCAGGCATCAGAACAGGCTACCCACAGAGGTGGAGTCACTGTCCCTGAAGGTGTTCAAGAAACACAGAATACAGCACTTTGAGACATGATGTAATGCCATGGTGGTGATACATTGATGGTCAGGCTCAATGATCTTATAAGTCTTTTCCAACTGAAACGATTCTATGATTCTATGAAGCTCTGTCAAAGAGACAGAGAAAAAAAATCACTTCTTAACATGGCAGTAAATCCCCTATTGTAGAAACTGCAGAAGCAATAGCAGTGGACTGGCACCCTACACCTCACCACAGGGCAGTGGCATGACTTACTGAGTAGAGAAGCTCTTGGTAAGCTTTTCTCCTCTTTCTTTTCCTACAGACACCAAAATACTGCCGAATTCACAAACTCCTTGTTGGGTTTTATTTTTTTCCACTTGCTTCTTTTGACAAGACACAGCTGGCACTTTTATGCAGCATCCATCAGCACACCAGTTGCATTGCTGCAATCTTTTGTCTCCATTGTCGCCCAGTTTTCTGTTGGGCTGGCTGGAAATGAATCGATTTGTGCAATTAGCACTGGAGCTGTAAAGTGCCTAATAACAGAGGAAAACAGGAGCTGTGCACTGAGGCAACCAGACACGCAAAATGACCAAACTAGACTGGTGTGTCACATTGTCCAGCACCTGACATTTTTTCACAGTATCACAGTATCATCAGGGTTGGAAGAGACCTCATAGATCATCAAGTCCAACCCTTTACCACAGAGCTCAAGGCTAGACCATGGCACCAAGTGCCATGTCCAACCTTGCCTTGAACAGCTCCAGGGACGGCGACTCCACCACCTCCCCGGGCAGCCCATTCCAGTGTCCAATGACTCTCTCAGTGAAGAACTTTCTCCTCACCTCCAGCCTAAATCTCCCCTGGTGCAGCCTGAGGCTGTGTCCTCTTGTTCTGGCGCTGGCCACCTGAGAGAAGAGAGCAACCTCCTCCTGGCCACAACCACCCTTCAGGTAGTTGTAGACAGCAATAAGGCCACCCCTGAGCCTCCTCTTCTCCAGGCTAACCAATCCCAGCTCCCTCAGCCTCTCCTCATAGGGCTGTGCTCAAGGCCTCTCCCCAGCCTCATCGCCCTTCTCTGGACACGCTCAAGCATCTCAATGTCCCTTCTAAACTGGGGGGCCCAGAACTGAACACAGTACTCAAGGTGTGGTCTAACCAGTGCAGAGTACAGGGGCAGAATGACCTCCCTGCTCCTGCAGACCATACCATTCCTGATGCAGGCCAGGATGCCACTGGCTCTCTTGGCCACCTGGGCACACTGCTGGCTCATGTTCATCAACAGAATCAGAATATATTCATGGCAGTAAAGCTCTCTAAGCATCTGAGGGTTTCCTCTGATAATAAGTTTGACACAAATTTCTGCGGCATGTTCTTTTGCTTCAGTGTAAGGCATATGCTTGGGAATCAGCAGCAGTGGTGTCTGAGCTGTAGAATGACTTGGGTTAGAAGGCACTTTAAAGATCATCCACTTTCAACCAGAACCCCTGCCATGGACAGAGACACCTCCTACTAGGTTAGGTTACACGAAGCCTCATCCAGCCTGGTCTTCAACACTTCTTGGGATGAGGTGTCCACAATCCTGAAGTAGTAATTGACTAATTTACTAAACCTGAGATTTTCTATGTTTTTTTAATCCAAATAAATAGACATTCTTAAGTCTGTCTTCAAATAAAAAGTGGCAACCTGGGCACTTTGGTGGCACAGTGGAAATTATGCGAGAGGCGAGCTCGATTTGATGTTGAAGTCTGCAACCGTTGGAAGGTAAAAAGAACAGAAATCTAGACTCAAGATGGCCTGGAATTGTTCCAGAGGAGATTTAGGTTGAATATTTGTGCTAGTTTGAAGCAAGCTGGAATGTTTTGGTAAAAGAACTAGATAACAGGCAGTGAAATGAAAAACAATTGTGTCTACTTCTCTCACAGTCACGCTGAGAACTCTGGGAAGAAGAAAGACTTTTTCTCCATTTTGTTTCTCAGTTTTGCTTTTGCCTTGGACCTGGTCACATCTCATTAACCCTGCTCCTACTAACCTTGCTCCCTAACCTCTTGGCTGCACCTCTCTTCTTCCTGAGAACTGGGGTAAGGTTGAGAGGGCCGGAGGGAGGTGTTGGGGTGGTTTGAAAGCCCCTCCCGGGGACTCAGGTTTCTGGGAGGGGAGTTGTGCTTTTGTATTGTTTATCCTTTGTATATTTCTGTATATAATTGTATATATAACTGTATATATTGTAAATAGCTGCTTGTAAATTCTGCTAGCTGTAAATAAATTGCTTCATCTATATTCCCAGGGTCCGTCTGAGTTAGCTGGGGCAAATACAAAAGTGTGGGGGGGCGGGGTAACCCCCAAACCATCACAATATTAGGGAAAATTTCTTCCCTGCAAGAGTGGTTAGGCATTGGAACAGGCTGCCCAGGGAGGTGGTGGAGTCACCATCCCAGAAGGTGTTCAAGAAAACTGTAGACACAGCACTTTGGGGCATGGTTTAATGGCTGTGGTGGTGTGATCAGTGCTTGAACTCAATGAGCTTAAAAGGTCTTTTCTAGCTGAAACTATTCTTTAGTTTGGGACCAACACCAATATCCACAAAAGAACACTTGTAATGGTTTTCCCCCTGAATTCAACAGACTTTCTCATATGTGTAAATGTTACTCAGCTGTATGTATAGTGTCAGGACCTCAGAAGGGATAGACATCAGAGTTATAAACAGGTCACAATAAGATGAAGCTCAAGTTTCAGTTGTAAACTTTGCATAAGTTATTAAATATTCAGGCTACTGTCATAACTTGGACTGATTGCTCTGAGGTTATGAAGCAACTCTCTAATATTTATGACATCTTATTCACTTCTTCCTGACACTGTCTTGAACTGATGGAGACCAGGTGACAGATTAACTTTCAATTTTTTTAAAGAACCTGCGACTCTTCTATTTTAATGTTTGCTTAGGGCAAGTGTGGAAGGCAAGAAGTTGAGGACATACAGTTCAGAAGCTCTTTGTGCTAGAGACACATATACTCAACACAGTGCCAAAATTTAATAGAATCACAGAAGTGATGTGGTTGGGACAGACCTCCAAGGTCATTGAGTTCAACCATTGACCTAGCACCACCATGGCTGTATAAACCATGTCCCAAAGTGTCATGCCCATGTGTTTCTTGACTACCTCCAGAAACAATGACTCCACTACATCCCTAGGTAGCCCGTTCTAATGACTGACCATTCCTGCAAGTTGTTCCTACTATCCAACCTAAACCTCATTGCTGTCTACAACTATCTGAAGGGACATTGTAGCCAGGTGGGGGGTGGCCTCTTCTCCCAGGCAACCAGCAACAGAACAAGGGGACACAGTCTCAAGTTGTGCCGGGGGAGGTATAGTCTGGATGCTAGGAGGAAGTTGTTGCCAGAGAGAGTGATTAGCATTGGAATGGGCTGCCCAGGGAGGTGGTGGAGGCACCGTCCCTGGAGGTGTTCAAGAAAAGCCTGGCTGAGGCACTTAGTGCCATGGTCTAGTTGACTGGCTAGGGCTGGGTGCTAGGTTGGACTGGATGATCTTGGAGGTCTCTTCCAACCTGGTGGATTCTATGATTGCCTTGGCACAACATCAGGCCGTGTTTTCAGGCCACGATTTCACTTATTATGGAAGCAATCTCACATGTTATATTAGAGGACCTTTCAAGTACTTCACCATTCTGCTTTTCATCTTTGTCACACCTGCAGCATAGATTTTTTTTAACTATAGGTAGTAAGGCATATATAGGTTCCTAGGCTGAGCTATTATTTCTGTGTTAGTCACCCATTTTCTTTTGGCTTTTAAGAAGAGGAACTATCTCAGGCTTTTATTAAATCATAGAATTGTTTCAATTGGAAAAGGCCTCAAAGATTGTCAAGTCCAACTTTCAACCTAACACCATCTTTGAACCATGTCTCAGAGTGCTACGCCCACACATTTCTTCAACACCTCTGGGGACAGTGACTCCATTGCCCCCCTGGTAGCCTTTTGCAATGCCTGACAACTCTTGTAGGATAGAAATTTTCCCTAATATTTTCCTGATACCCAAACTAAACCTCTCCTGGTACAACTTGAGACCTCTTCCTCTCATTCTATCACCTTAAACTAGGGGGAAAGGTGAGACTAACCCACACCTCCCTCCAACCTCCTTTCAGGGAGCTGTAGAGAGCAATGAGTTCTCCCCTCAGCCTCCACCTCTCCAGCTTTAACTTTGGAGCTCTTAGCTCTTGCCTGTGCACTATCATGCAGCAGACATCAGCTGCCCCTTCCATCACCACCAGGTTAAAAGTCGGTTTGATATTTCTGAATGCACAAAGTCACAGGTTTCAGTTATCTGAAGACCTGAAGGCCTCATTATCATGTCACTCTCATTTGCTCAACCCAGAATCCTTATGAAGAGAAATTAAAGTCAAAAAAATTTAAAAAAAGAAAAAAAAGGTGTAACAGCACAAATATCTCTTAATCGATTGCCCTCTGACATCTCTCAGTCAGAGGTTGGAGCCTGCAAAATGAGTTAGTGTAATAAGCTCAATATGCACAGCAGATGGCACAGGCATTAGAATAAAAGTAGATGAAATAAAACCTCAAATTATTTGTAATGATTTATAACTATTGATCTCACTAAAGCATTTCTCTTCCTTTGCTGGGTGGAGAGGAAAGAAGGAGACATTAGCAAGCTGCTTTATTTTATATTGTGTATTTTCTTCCCCTACACACTAAGGTGAACAAAAAAAAAACCCAGCACCACCACCCAAAAAAAAGCATTGAACATAGAAAATCTCTGAGCATTTAGGTAAAACCCCTTTTATATAAAAGTTTAAATAAATTTGCTACCTATTCTAAGGAGTTTAAGTAGGATTTTAAAGTGATATTTGAAACAAAACTGCTTTCTGAAGTGATTTTGGGGCGGGGGGATGAAAATACATCTCTAAATCTCTCAGCTTTATGGGCCATATCCATCTGCATCAGTCATGTCAGATTATGTGTTTCACAAAATGTCATAACATCCTATAGGCCTTTTTTTTTCCCTTCTGAAAAGCATTTTCACTTAAATGGTAGGATATGCTGCTTGCAAAGAGAGTGAGATTAGCTGGCAAGGTATGACAATATAAAGCTGAAGGGAAAAGGGAAAAACTAAAGGCAAGAAACTGAATTCAACTGTCCCTTAAAAATGAAATATTCTGAAGGGAGGAAAATCTAATGAACAGTGCTCATGAAGTATTCATCAAGTTCAACGAGCACAAGAACAAAGTCCTGTATCTGAAGAGAAAAAACACCAGGCACCTATACAGGCTAGGGGTCATCCTGCTGGAAAGCAGCTCTGTGGAGAAAGACCTTGGAGTCATGATGGCAAATAAGTTATCCATGGGCCAGTCATGTGCCCTTGTGCCCAAGAGAACCAGTGGTATCCAGGGCTGTATTAAAGAAAGTGTGTCCAGCATTGCAGCCAGGTGGGGGGTGGCCTCTTCTCCCAGGTAACCAGCAATAGAACAAGGGGACACAGTCTCAAGTTGTGCCAGGGTAGGTATAGGCTGGATGTTAGGAAGAAGTTCTTCACAGAGAGAGTGATTGGCATTGGAATGGGCTGCCCAGGGAGGTGGTGGAGGCACCGTCCCTGGGGGTCTTCAAGAAAAGACTGGATGAGGCACTTAGTGCCATGGTCTAGTTGACTGGCTAGGGCTGGGTGATAGGTTGGACTGGATGATCTTGGAGGTCTCTTCCAACCTGGTTGATTCTATGATTCTAAGTTCTTCACAGAGAGTGATTTCCCATTAAATGGGCTGCCCAGGGAGGTGGTGGAGGCACCGTCCCTGGGAGTCTTCAAGAAAGGACTGGATGAGGCACTTAGTGCCATGGTCTAGTTGATTGGCTAGGGCTGGGTGCTAGGTTGGACTGGATGATCTTGGAGGTCTCTTCCAACCTGGTTGATTCTATGATTCTGTGATTCTAAGAGAGATAAAGATCTCTTGGACAGACTAGAAGGGAAGCTACAAGGATGATTAGGGGACTTGAACATCTCTTCTACAAAGAAATACTGAGATAACTGCAGCTGTTTAGTCTGGACAAGGCTGAGAAGGGTTCTTTTTAATGTCTATAAATGTCTGAGAGGTAGGTGCCAAGGAGCCAGCCTCTTTTTCATTGTGCCCAGTGATAGTGTAAGGAACAAAGGATACAAACTGGAACATAGGAAGTTCTACTTCAGTATGAGGAGAAACTTCTTTGTGGTGAGGGAGTCAGAGCCCTGCACCAGACTGCCCAGAGAGGTTGTGGAGTCTCCTTCTCTGGACACTCGAAACACCCTTGGATTTATTTCTGTGTGGCTTGCCCTAGGTGATCCTGCTTTGGCAGAAAGATTGGGCTCAATGATCCCTAGAGATTCCCTGAAACTCCTGCCATTCTATGGTTCTATTATTCCTGAACATATATTTTCAGCCATTGAAAAAAACATCCAAAGCCTGGTTTTGGCAAACTCAGTCTCAGATCTCTGCTCAGAATACTTTTTTTTTTCCTAATAGGTGCTTCACATATGTTAATGTGATTGCTACAGTGAAAAGTTTTTGTTTCCAAAGCCCTCTCTAAAGCCCAGAAGATGAAAGAAAGAACATCTGTAAAAAAAAACCTTAAAGCCTGACTGAATTATCTGCTGGTTACATTCTTCCCAGTTCAGGGACCTATTTGCACAGCTTAGCTTCATTTTTAGGCTAGCATTTTTTTTTTTCATTCAGCTGACCTCCAAACTGCTTTGGCACACAACAGAAGTTAATGCACTAAATTAAAGCTGTCACGCAGTCTTAGGACCTTGTTAAATTATTTAGCCTATCAGCATAGCTGAGAATTAATTTAGGTAAAAAGAACTTGGCCCTTGTTAATTTAGAGAGCTTAGCAATGTCTCATACACAGCAAACAGGTAAGATAAGGGTGTTTGTTTTGACACAAACAGATGTAAATCATAGAATCACAGAACACATCAGGTTGGAAGGCACCCTCAAAGGCCATCTTGTCCAACCCCCAGTCATAGAATAATAGAATTCTTTTGGTTGGAAGACATCTCTAAGATCATTAGATGATGGGTGATGGCTTTAAAGTAGAGCAGGGTAGATTTAGATTAGACAGTAGGAAAAAGGTCTTTACTATGAGGGTCTAGTGGGAAGTGTCCCTCACCATGGTGAGGGGTTGGAACCTGATGATCTTTAAGGTTCCTTCCAACCTGTGCTAGTTTAAGGCTTATTGGAATATTCTAATAAGAGAAATTGGTACAGAATCTGAATGAACAGGGCACTGGTTGTAAAATAATAATAAAGTCTATATCATTCATTGGTTTGCTAAGAGGTATAAGAAGCCTAAGTATAATCATAGACCTCATTAATGTTTATAAATATGTAAAGAGTGAGTGCCAGGAAGATGGAGCCAGGCTCTTCTTGGTGATGCCTGACAACAGGACAAGGGGCAGTAGGTGGAAACTGAGGCTTAGAAAATTCCATATAAACATGAGGAGGCATTTTGGCACTGTGAGGAAGACAGAACACTGGAACTGGGCAGAAGAGTTTGTCTTTCTGTGGGTAGGGTGCTGTTGTCATAGAATCATAGAAACATAGAATCAACCAGGTTGGAAGAGACCTTCGTCCCAACCTTGTGCACACAAAAAGCAGTCATCAGCACCTTAATGGGTAGTTGCACCTGAACCTCTGAGTCAGGTACAAGGAAGACAGAGCTGATATTTATCTTCAGTGTGTTTTGCAAGACACCCTCCAGGTATTCTTGGGGGAATCTGTAGAACTGCTCACAGCACTCTGATAGCCAGGCCTGTAGGGATTTTTTGCTGTCTTTCTTGACATTTAAATTCACAGGACCATATGACCACAGATTCCAAGCCCAAGCACTGAGTTCTTTCACCTATCAACAAAAGTTTGTCACTAAATTGCAAGTCCACCCTTCCTGTTGTCAGTAGAGTGACACTTCATGATGACTGTCCTGTTCCGCATTCTGATGTAAAAAACTATCTTGTTCTTATAGTCCCTCAAAGGGTCCCAGCCCTTTACTATGTGCAACTCTTTGCCTTTCTGGGGCTGTCACAAGATAACCACAGATCCACAGTTTTGTACTTGATGGATGAGAGCCTGCAGCAGAGTGGTTGTGCCAGGCTGCAGCCAGGGGATCATAGAATCATAAAGAATCATAGAGTCATTAATGTTGGAAAATGCCTCTAAGATAATTGTGTCCAACCACCAACCCACAGTATCACACAGTATCACCAAGGTTGGAAGAGACCTCACAGATCATCAAGTCCAACCCTTTACCACAGAGCTCAAGGCTAGACCATGGCACCAAGTGCCATGTCCAATCCTGCCTTGAACAGCCCCAGGGATGGCGACTCCACCACCTCCCCGGGCAGCCCATTCCAACTCACCATAAGATAAACAGATTTAGCTATACGTCAGTGGATTTAAGGGATGGTGGGTTTATGATAAATCATTGAAGACTTATAGAATCACAAAATCAGTCAAGGTTGGAAGGGACCACAAGGTTCATCTAGTTCCAACACCCCTGCCATGGGCAGGGACGCCCTACCCCAGGTCAGGCTGGTCGGAGCCTCATCCAGCCTGGCCTTAAACACCTCCTAAGAAGGTCTTGGGACATTGTTTCCAACAGAAGTGGTGGCTTCCAGGCTGATAATCTATTTGTGGCATGATAAAAGCAAAAATGGCATTGGCTATGCGCTGGAAGAGTTTCAAGAGTTTCTGCCCCATATAAGCCCTCAGCAAACCCACTTTTACAGAAGCAAGTTTTTAAAGTAGTGTAAAAAGAGGTTACCTGAGGGGTGGTTGTGGCCAGGAGGAGGTTACTCTCTTCTCTCAGGTGGCCAGCACCAGAACAAGAGGACACAGCCTCAAGCTATGTCAGGGGAAATATAGGCTGGAGGTGAGGAGAAAGTTCTTCACTGAGAGAGTCATTGGACACTGGAATGGGCTGCCCGGGGAGGTGGTGGAGTCGCCGTCCCTGGGGCTGTTCAAGGCAGGATTGGACGTGGCACTTGGTGCCATGGTCTAGCCTTGAGCTCTGTGGTAAAGGGTTGGACTTGATGATCTGTGAGGTCTCTTCCAACTTTGATGATACTGTGATACTGTGTGATAATTCCTGCTTTTGCAGGATAGGTGGAAACAAACAAGCAAACAAACAAAACACCCACACAAACCAAACCCAACCAAACAAAAAGACACCGCAAAGCCTCCTGTAGCTTGAGTAAATGAGAACATTTGTTTCTCTGCTTTGGAATTCTTAAAGGTTAGGAGAGGCAGAAATCATCAGTAGGTAGAAACAGCTGAAAATAAGCCACTGAAATAAATAAATAACTGCAGTGAAAGGACAGGAATCAAGGCTGGATCTTGGGTATTGTTTAGATTCTTAAAGGTTACAAGTGGCAGAAACCTCCAGTGGGTAGGAACAACTGAAAATATGCTATTGAAAGAAACAACATGAAATAAGGTATGGGAAAGAAATCATGGCTGGATCTTGGATTGTTTAGATTCCAACAAGCTTTCAATGCTGTTCCTACAGGCTTATTTTTCAAACTTCTCCCCTCCCACTGTGTTAATGAGGCATGAAGTGACCTGCCTACTTACTTTCTGGCTTCACACGTAGCAATGGGACAACATGCTGAACAGCTGGCTCTGTGCATTGTGTGGTGGATCAGATCCACACACTGTGTGACTGATGATTGTAACATCTCTGAGAAAGCAGACACCAAATTCCAGGTTTGTATTTGCTTTGGGCAGATAATGACATTTTTTCTCTAAAGCAAGCTTTGCTTTCCTTTGCTCCACAGCATATTCAGCAGGCATCATGCTGAAGTGGCACATATATTGTTCTAATTAAGTCTCTTAAATTTAAGGAGGAATGTCTCTGTAACTACATGGGGCTCAGTAGAAATTCCCCATGAACTCCATGTATTTCTCTTCCATCAGCATTTGCAAGTGACAAGCAGCTCACATACAAACCAGCTTCACTTGCAGAGTTCTGCACTGTTTCTTGAAGTGAGGCTTTTTCCCTTCAACTCTTTCTCGTGTAGCCTTTGGACTTTCTCTTCCATGCTTTTCCTCATTTGGATAAGGTTTATCAAATAATAACATGGTGGTGTTAGGTCTACAGTTGAACTTGATGATCCACTTCAGAAGTTGTGGAGTGGCCTTCTCTGGAGACTCTCAAAACCCACCTGGATGTGTTTCTGAGCAAACTACCCTAGGTGATCCTGCCTTGGCAGGGAGGTTGGCCTTGATGATCTCTGGAGGTCCCTTCCAACCTCTCAAGTTCTGTGATTTTCTGATCATAGAGGTCTTTTCTGATCAAAATGATTTAGTGCCTCAAAGGTGCCTGTAAGAATGCTGGGGAGGGACTTTTTAAAAGAGATGTTGTGACAAGATGAAAGGCAATGGGTTGAAGCTTAAGGAGAGTAGATTTAGACTGGATATTAGAATGAAATTCTTTAGAGTGAGGGTTTTGAGACATGTGGAACAGATTTCTCAGGGAAGTTGTGGATGCCCCCTCCCTGGAGGTGTTCAAGGCCAGGCTGGATGTGGCCTTGAGCAGTCTGGTTTAGTGGAAGGTGTCTATGGCTGGGAATTTGCAACTACTCAGTCTTAAAGGTTGCTTCCAACCTAACCCATTCTATGATTCTATTTATAAATGTTGCTGGAGAGTCTTGGGGTGGGCTTTGCCACCAGTAGTACATCTAAAAGAAAGTGTCTGGGATGTTGGATCTGTGAGTTAGCACCACTTATGTGATTCTCTGCCCCACTGCAGGGAGGGTTTTTTTTTTGTCCAGCATGTGTTCAGCATCCATGTTCCAAGAGCTGCTGTGCTTGCCTTTGAAGTATCTCTGTGGCCACAGCAAATATGTAGACTCCCTGTGGTGAGAGAAACGTGGAACCAGGCAATGGAAGCTGTAGGCAGCCGATGTAGGCACAGGATAAGGTGTGCTTATGATCTGTGTGAGCTGGTAGGAGAAATGAGTAAGAAACAGAGCGGGATGTAACCCTTGATTTGGAGTAATATTGCATCCGCTCCAGCTCTGAACACAGCTGCATCTTCCTTCACGTCGCAAACAAAATCCTGCAGAGATTCACTTGGAGAGCACAGTGGGCTAGGAAGAAGTAAAGCTTCACTGGAAACCAATTGCTTTCCATTTTATGAGCTTTCTAGCTCCTTCCAAGATCAACACAGTAAAACAATACAACTGCATACCTGCAGACAATGTAATGGCAGAGCAAATTGCTCTCACAGAAGAGACACAGTCCTGCTGTAGCCCAGAAGACACTGTGAAAACTCTGTGGGAGAGCTGTGTGGGTTGCTTTGACATAGCCAGGAAAAGCACTTCTCTGTGCATAAGGTGAGATGATAACTTTTAAAGTGTAAAAGCAGCTATTTGTATAGGTTTCCTGAGACACCCAAATCAAGTGACAAACCTTAAACTAGAGGACACAATCAAAGAGCTAAGGCAGGACTCACAGGTTTGTGCAATAGTTTGGATGGGAAGGGACCTTAAAGATTATCTAGTTGCAACCCCTCCTCTATGGGAAGGAACACCTTCCACTAGACCACATTGCTCAGGGCCCTGTCCAATGTCTCACCACCCTGACTGTCAACAATTTCTTCCTAACATCCAGTCTAAATCTACCCTCCACAAGCTTCAGTCCATTCCCTCTCATCCTCTCACTACAAGCCTCTGGGAAAAGTCCCTTCCTGACTATCTTGTAGCTGATCTCCCACCCGCCTTGTACTGGAAGGCCTGCTGCAAGATTCCTCTTTTTAGGCCATACCAAGTTACGTAGTTACATTTCACATCCATATAGAATCATAGAATTGTTTCAGTTGGAAAAGATCTCCAAGATGACCAAGCCCAAGCACCAACATAAGACCACCAGGGCTGTATCCCAATCTTTCACATCTTTCAAACGCCTCCAGGGAAGGTGACTCCACCATCTGAAGCCTCAGCATTTCTCAGGAGAAAATGTACAAACTGGTTAAATCCTGGGAGGACAGCAACTTATTTAATTATTTTTCATTGAAAATATTAACCATTTCCTCACCAAGTTTTGTCAAAGAATGTGTACTCCATAAATGTTCACAGCACTACGTACACCTACAGTGCATTCCTGTGGCTTCACCAAAAAAATGACTTCCTGATGAGAATTTCTGCCCCTGGCTCTTTCTTGATGTTGTGCCTTTACAAGTGGCTTTGCAGAGGGATCTGGACACTTTGGTCGTCTTAGAGATTAAGTTCATGGAGATGCTCATACTGTGGCTAACTCAGAGGCATAGGTCTGATGTGGAACAGCTGAGGGAATTGATGTTGTTTAGTCTTCACAAGAGGAGGCTGAGAGATGGCCTCATCTATCTCTATAACTCCCTGAAAGGTGTGAGGTGGGGGTCAATGTCTTCTTGCATGCAGCAAGTGACAGGACATGAGAAAATTGCTGCAAGTTGTGCCAGGGGAGGTTCAGGTTGGATATTGGGAAAAATGTCTTCACAGAAAGCATTATTAAATCTTGGAACAGGCTGCCCAGGAAGGTGATGGAGTCCTCATCCCCTCATCCCTGAAGGTATTTCAAAGACCTGCATATGTGGTGTTTAGGGACTGGATTAGTGGCAGTGACTTAGCAGTAGCAGTGGGATTGCAAGCTCTAGATGAGAAGTTGGACTTGATCTCAAAGGTCTTTTGAACCTTGAGAATTTTATGATTCTACGATCTCCCTGTTTCATCCCAGTGATGCAATAACCTGACTAAGAGTAGGGACACCTCTCAGAACCATAGAATCAAAGAATCATTTAGGTTGGAAAGACCTCCAAGATCACTGAGTCCAACCATTAACCTCCCCCTACCACTAAGCCATATCTCCAAGCACCACATCTGCATGGCTTTTGAGAAGACCATGTTAAGCTGTATGCCACTACCACACATCTAACTGCTACCACGATAAGTGTGTGCTGTGTATATGCACATTCTACTTCAGCTTCCATATTCTGAAGCACAGAAAAGTTGACAACTACATAGACTCTTTGTCTCTGTAGTTTGACCAGTTCCTTTGACCAGGAAACAAGATCATATGAAACATGAAGCACACGTTGTGTCAGTTTAACTCATCTCAAGTTGATGTTGGCAAGGTACCATTTGGGCTTTTTTTGTTGTTTGTTTGGGGTTTTTTTACCCCAGTAAGAGCACTCCATGTGCAGTACACCTCACCAACCAGCAATCAGGAAGAATTACCCTAGGGGCTTTGCACTGACAGTGAAAGGTTGCAAACTGTCCTCATTACCATGCAGCCTACTAAAAGAAGTGTAAGTAAGGGTTTGCATGAAGAAAGGAAAGAGTCTGTGGCCCAGAATGCTGATTGCTGTGAACAGTGATGCTACAGTGGATAGCATTAGGTGGAAGAATGCTTTAGAGAGCAGAGTATAAAGAGATTTTTTGCTGTTTCATCTGAAGCACTTGGTTTTCAGGGACTCCTAATTGATTTCTACCCTAAACCTGGAGCGAGCATCCTTCTGCTTTTCCTGACAAGGGCCTTGGGAATGGTGTTTTCTCCTGAAGTCTACTGCTTCAAAAATCAGAGGTGATTTTTGTGTTCATACCTCAAGCTAAACCTACCTTGAAAAAATCACTTCAGAATGTTGGGTTGTCTTTTAACATGAATTTAACAGGATGGGAGCAGAACTCAGTCAAGCAACTGTCTGCCCAGCAAGCGCCAGATTCAGAGGTCAGTCTGATCTCCAGAAGCTTGTAGCTTCATGGGCTTAGGCTCAGCTTCCTCTCTGATCTCCAAGGAGGGACAACTGTGCTACTCTCAGTTCAATGCACAGCTTTCTTATGAAAAGAATTCCAGTAAACAAGCAGTCACACCTCCAATCTAAGCACTGTCATCACTAAATAAAACTGCACACAAATTGTTTCCCTTTCTGCAATATCTCCTTGCATCTCTCAGAACTGCTGCCTCTGCTCAGCTAATGCCAGAGCTCCCTGGTGTCACCATCTCCCAAGGGAACTGAAATTGTAGAATCATAGAATGATTTGGGTTTGAAGGGACCTTAAAGATCATCTAGCTGCAACCCCCCTGAACCTTGACTGTGTTGCTCTATCCCTTGTCCAACCCAGCTCTGGACACCTCCAGGAAAGGGGCATCCACAACCTTCCTGAGCAATTTGTTCCAGCGTCTCACTACCCTCACTCTAAAGAATTTCTTCCTAATATCTATCCTAAATCTGCCTTTTTCCAGCTTCAGTCCATTTCCTTTCACCCTATTACAACAAGCCCTTATAAGATGAAAGAGACAGCAAAGAAGAGAAACATGCTACAATGTCTTCCAACCCTGAGTTCTTAAGACTTTCCTAGAGCTTCCAAGAGCTCCACTGAGTATTATTATATACTAACTATTACATCAATTATGGGTTTCCATAAAGCATATGCATTTTGTACCTTGTTATGAAAGTGATCTGCTGGCACATGCAATGAGTATTTGCCTTGTATATGCAACCCTGTTACTGAAAGTAAAGCAATTATTACCTATAAGCATAGGTATTTGTACTGGTTTCCCATTGTGAGGGTGATTTTTAAGTAGCAGATTTTTTTGGTTCTTATCAATATACTCCTGTAGTGAAGGAATTTTCAGGGCTGCCTTTGGATGTATTGTGTAGAAAAGCATTTCTAGGAATTTGTTTTTGTACTAAAAAGAGAGAGTCTGCAAGTCTTACTCTGAGTTTGCTCTCCAGCATCTTTGTTAGCAGTGGAGCTGAAATTGAAAGGTATGGACCTTAAAAGAGGCTCTGCCCTACTCATTTGCAGGGGAAACACTGCACATACTGTATGCAATTGTTCACAGGCCTCCTACAATTGCCTTTTACAGATTTTCTACATACCAGTTTCCCTCAGAGACCACAAAAAAAGGTCACAGTCATTGATGTTTGAAGACACCTGGCTGACTTGCAAGCATCCTGATCTGGGACCCAGGTGAAAGAGGCTGCATTTTCTAGGTTCCGCCTAGGTTTGTCTTTCTCTGCAGTGAGAGAAGTGTAATAATAGGATAATAAAACTGTAATGAAAGTGTAATAATTCACTTGCCTGTGTCAGGTTAGATGCAATATGCAACTGCAGATGTAGCAGATGGAAAGAGTAGCACCTTCCACGATGATTGGACATGGGGTCTGTGTTTCATTCAGCCCTTCAAGATGTGGCAAAATGAAACACCCCACTGACAGAAGCGGTAAGGGTTAGAGGTCCTGACATGAAAACTTGTGGGTTTGGTTTGAATTTTCCAACTAATCAGCACAATTAAGGACATTTCAAATGTTTTACAAATGTTTCTGGGGAAATAGTAAGTAATTATAAACTCTAAGCTATTGTGATTAGAGCAGCTGAAAACTCTAAATTCCACAGAATCACACATTGGTAGATGCTTGAAGTTACTTTGATTACCTTGGGGAGGCTACACAGGAATACATCTGGGTGGGTTTGGAATGTTTCCAGAGAAGGAGAATCTGCAATCTCTCTGGGCAGCCTGTTGCAGTGCTCTGCCACCCTCAAAGTAAAAAAGTTATTTCTCATATTTAGATGGAACTTCTTATATTCAAGTTTATGCCCATCTCCCAGGCAACCAGCAATAGAACAAGGGGACACAGTCTCAAGTTGTGCCAGGGGAGGTATAGGCTGGATGTTAGGAGGAAGTTCTTCACAGAGAGAGTGATTTCCCATTGGAATGGGCTGCCCAGGGAGGTGGTGGAGGTACCGTCCCTGGGGGTCTTCAAGAAAAGACTGGATGAGGCACTTAGTGCCATGGTCTAGTTGATTGGATAGGGCAGGGTGATAGGTTGGACTGGATGATCTTGGAGGTCTCTTCCAACCTGGTTGATTCTATGATTCTATGATTCTATGATTGTCATGTCATTTTAGATCATGTTCCTGACACATCCTGTAGATACTTGTGAGCATTAAAAGGACCCCTCTCAGCTTTCTCTTCCTTCTGAGAGACCAAGAGGTTTGTTCTTATTTTGGAATGAAAATTAAAACACTTAAAACTTCTAAATGTTAGAAGGTTAAACCCAAAATATTGCATCTTGGAGTTATTAATGATGAAATAACGTAATCTGCTCTTCTTTACTTGTGTTATTACCTTGACCACCCTGAAAGATTAGAGAATGGTGTGGAAAGTCCACAGCATAAAGTAAGGAGATTAAGTGACATGGAAACTTAGAGGCATGATTGAAGTTTTTTAAGCTTCCAAAATTGATTCCACAAAGCCAGAAAGCACAGCTCCTGAAATCTTCAGCTGAATCAGTATGACTGGGGACAACCGTAAGGGCTTTCAAACCCTTCATCAGCTCGGTGAGACTGAGCTCTTTCTACAAACATTTTGCTTTCAAATAACAAAGGAGGTTTTTCCCTTTAAAGCAAATATATTGTATTACAACACATATGATGATTGTATTGCAAAATACATGATGAGTGATGTTGATTCACAAGTAACTGTGGAATTTGATTTCCTATGTTCTCCAGAATTTCTGCTGCACATTTCAAACTGTGTCCAATTTGGTGTTTGTGCTGTTCTTGTTTGTTTTGGGTGGTTTTGTGATATTTTTTTTTTTGTATGCAGAATTGTCCTGCTGAAAAGCAGAACCATGGAAAAGTACCTTGGAGCCTCGGTGGGCAATAAGTTATCCGCGGGACAGCAATGTGCCCCTGTGGCCAAGAGAGCAAATAGTCTCCTGGGATACATTAAGAAGAGCGTGACCAGTAACCCAAGGGAGGTTCTCCTCACCCTCTACTCTGACCTGATGAGACCACATCTGGAGTATTGTATAATGTCTGGATGCCCAGTTCGAAAGGGACAGGGAACTACTGGAGAGAGTTCAAGAGAGGGCTACGATAATGATGAAGGAACTGGATGGTGAGGAGAGGCTGAGAGACCCGGGGCTGTTTAGCCTGGAGAAGAGAAAGCTGAGAGGGTACCTGAGAAATGGTTACAAATACCTGAAGGGTAGGTGTCAAGAAGAGCCCTGTCTCTAGTCAACGATGTATGGTCATAGGATGTTTAGCCTGGAGAAGAGGAAGCTCAGGGGTGACCTTATTGCTGTCTACAACTACCTGAGGGGTGGTTGTGGCCAGGAGGAGGTTGCTCTCTTCTCTCAGGTGGCCAGCGCCAGAACAAGAGGACACAGCCTCAGGCTGCACCAGGGGAGATTTAGGCTGGAGGTGAGGAGAAAGTTCTTCACTGAGAGAGTCATTGGACACTGGAATGGGCTGCCCGGGGAGGTGGTGGAGTCGCCTTCCCTGGGGCTGTTCAAGGCAAGGTTGGACGTGGCACTTGGTGCCATGGTCTAGCCTTGAGCTCTGTGGTAAAGGGTTGGACTTGATGATCTGTGAGGTCTCTTCCAACCCTGATGATACTGTGATACTGTGATACTGTGATAAGGGCCAATGGACAAAACTGAAAGACAGAAAGTTGCTCCTCAATATAATGAAAAATTGATTTGCTCTAAGGATGCTGGAGCACTGAACCAGGCTGCCCAGAGAGATTTCAGAGTCTCCTCTGGAGACTCTCAAGACCCACTTGGACACATTTCCATGTGATCTGCCTGAAGACATTCCTGTATGAGCTGCCCTAGGTGATCCTGCTTTGCCAGGGGGATTGGACTTGATGATCTCCAGAGGTCCCTTCCAACCCCTACCATTCTATGATTCAGCGGTCATATTATCTCAAGCAAAAACTCCATTTTTTACTTCTTCAGGTAAAGTGAATGAGTGCCATTTAATTATTTAACAAGTGAAAGCTAATGGACTTCCTATAATGTGGGCTCTTAGAATTTCCTAAAGCATCCTTCTCTGTGTACCTTTGTGTGGTTCCTTTCTGTCCTCGTAAATCAAGCCTCACGACCGATTGCAGGAACACCTGGGGAACAGAATGCAATGTTGTCAAGAAATTTCTTTTTACCAGGTAATCATTCACTTCAATTTAACAAAGAAATAACTGAAAGAGAAGCACAGAAGTATAAGCAGGTTATTTTCCCCACTGCAGT
Organism: Pogoniulus pusillus; assembly: GCF_015220805.1. Lineage (NCBI taxonomy): Eukaryota > Metazoa > Chordata > Aves > Piciformes > Lybiidae > Pogoniulus > Pogoniulus pusillus. The sequence goes on along the minus strand of NC_087268.1, from coordinate 8,816,256 downwards.
TAGATCACACATCTTGGACTATTGCCTTTTATCCTGTTAGCTCTGTTTCTTGGAATGGGTTTGCTTAAATGGAATAGAGCATGTTTAACTTTGTAATAGAAAATACAGCTGAAATCATTGACACTTCAATCAGTCTTCATTGTGTGGAAATTGCAGTAGGATATCCCTTACTTAGACTTGTGGTGACACTACAGCAGAATTGATTTCAATCTGACAAGAAATGGCAATCATATGCAAATAGAGAAATCTCAGTGCACACAGAGGAAAATTACAAAGAAATTTGCTGTTGGTAAAGTTTTAATTTTCCAATGGAATAAAATAGTGGAGGTGGAAGGAAACAGAGAGAAAAGGAAAAAAATAAGGGGGGAGGAGGTAGGGAACAAGCAAAGCAAAAAATCTAGCAGCAAAAAAACTCAACCAAACAACTCATCAAGTCACCTCCTGGATGAAGTTCTCTAAGTTCTGCTGTTTAGAGCCAGTAAATACTGAGATCAGTGCAGTTCCCCTGTGCTCAGCACTGGTGATGCCACACTTGAAACACTAGGTTGAGTTTTCAGCCTCTCCCTACAAAGCCTTTGAGGTGTGAGAGTGTGTCCACAGGTGACAATACTAGTGAAGAGGCTAGAGAAAAAGTCTTATGAAGAGCAGCTGAGGGATCTGGGGTTGTTTAGTCTGCAGAAGAGTAGGCTGAGGAGAGACTTAATTGCTCTCTAGAACTCTCTGAAAGGCGGTTGGAATGAGATGGGGGTTGGTCTCTTCTCCCCACTACCAGGTGATAGAACAAGAGGAAATGGCCTGAAATTGTGCCAGGGGAGGTTTAGGCTGGATATGATAAAATATTTCTTTGCTGCAAGAGTGGTCAAGCACAGGCTGTCCAGAGAGGTGGTGGAATCACTGTCCTTGGAGGTGTGCCCTGGTGGCACTTTGGGACATGGTTTAATGTCCATGGTGGTCTTAGTTTAAAGGGTGGACTTGATGATCTTAGAGGCCTTTTCCAACCAAAACAATTCTGTGATTCTGTGCTCAGTTATCTGAAAACTGTGAACCCTTCCACAGAGCTTCTGTTGAGAGAAAGCTTTCTCAAAACTTGTAGAAACCATATTTAATCCTAAATGTTCCTGATCCAAATGTTACCCAAATGAGTGCAGAACTATGATTATGAAAGCAGTGTGCTGCCTTTCAGACACAAACAAACTAAATGTTCAGACAAATGACAGCATTATCTAAATGCATGTTACAAAAAGTAAAGAGCAGATGGCTTAGCACCAGGCTTGACAGAGTTAGATAATGGTTGAACTCAATGATCTTAAAAGTCTTTTCCAACCAAAACAAATCTATGATGCCATGATGTTGGAACACTCCACAAATATATAGGATCAAATAATTTCAGAAGAAGCCAGCAAGCATTTACACCACAAAAAAAAAACCACCCTGTCAAAGTAGCAGAATAGTAGAAAAACAAACAGTGAAAGGAGAAAGATTTAATGCAGTATGCAGTCCTAGTCCAAAAATGGCACAGTTCAAATAGTAGAAACAGGTGGAGATGGCTCAACAAGGAGCTCAGTGGATTACTCTTGGATTACATTTAAATCTGTGTTCAAATCCTAGTTTTAACTACAACTGAAATAAGTCTGATGACGTGAAATTTGTCTGCGACAGAAAATAATCCAACCTGCTAAAGACCTCAAGAATCAGAAGAGGTTCTCTGTGTTCCTAAGTGACTTACAGCAGGCAGGCTCAGCATCCATGTGCAGCCCCAGATCTATCTTCCATCTGTCTTTTGACGTATCATCTTATCTCTGCACACACACAAATCTGACCATTTCAGTTTACTTCCAGCACAGCTGGGGAGAAAAAAAACGTAGGGCTTGAAAAAAACCCAAACATTTTCACGTAGTCTGAGTGATAGTAGAGAGTCTGTGAGAATGATTTAAAGAGGTGATTCAAAGTGCAATATTTATGTGCAGTTCATCATGTCAAAGCAGCTGCTGTCTCAGGGAAACACTGTGCAGATACGTAGCCATACCCATAGGCCTCCAGGCTGCTAGTGAAACCGCTGATTAAAAGCTCTTCTTATTAAACACAAGTGGCAGAGTTCCTGCGAGTCCTGTAAGATGACATTGGCTTGGTGGCTCCTGCTATACCTGCCCTTCACACAGCTGTCTTGAGTGAAGCATACATGACTTAGAGTAGAGACATCCCTTTCTATCTTCCTCACAGCCTGGGCACAGAGCAAGACTTCGTTCTGCTGGGTGCTGCACAAATTACAGAGCTGAAAAGACAGTTTCTAATGAAAGGAGGTGCAGAGAGAGTGCCAGAATGGACATCATAGTGCTGACAGACTTTTTAGTCTCTCCAGCAAGCAGTCAACTGCCTGCAAGTTGTACTTCACAAGTCACACTTTCTATATTAGGCCTTCTTAGTCAAAGTTAGGCTGGAAGGGGAAGAGAAGACAACTCAAAGGAGTGCATCACTCCAAGTTAGAGCACTGACTGTGATAACCCAAAGAAAGGTCTGCTCAGATCACTCAGGAGCGGTATGTACCTGCAAAGACAAGTGTGAGAACTGGACAAGTAAGCAGGACACTCCAAGGTCATTATACCAGCTTCCAACTGTACTCAGCTCAGGGGAATTCCTGACCCTGATATGGTTTCCCTAGTAATTCTTAGTAGATCTACTCAACAGTGGCTTATCTCATCCATGTCCCTGGACTCATGTCAAATTTTTTCATCTGCAAACTTGTTTGCATCTCTAACAGCATGACTGTTGTTATGCTCTGGCTCTCAGCATTGGTTGATTCCTCTGGCTGGTTTTCTCCTGACCTGTTTTTGTGACCTAGCATAGGTTGGAAGCTGAAAGAGGTAAGACATAGTTAAACAGAAAGCTTGCATGTTCTGACATGGAGTGGTAGAAGTCCCAAATTCTTCTTAAAAGGCCAAAAGGTACAAGTTGAGGTAACCTCAGATTAATTTGGCTCAATATTTGATAGATTCTGTCCAGAGCAGTTTTATAAACTAAGAACATCTGCTTTCCATGTACTTATTAGTGGTTTCACACATGTTATTAGTATTGTTTAAAACTAGAGCAGAGTAGATTTAAATTAGACATTAGGAAGAACTTCTTTATTATGAGGGTGGTCAGATACTGGAATGGGTTGCCTGGGGAAGTTGTGTACACCTCATCCATGGAAGTGTTGAAGACCAGACTGGATGGAGCTTTGAGCAACCTAGACTAGTGGAAGTGTCCCCCTGGAACTAGATGGTCTTTAAGATCTCTTCTAACTCAAGCCATTCTATGGTTCTATGATTAATGTGTTTTTCAGGTGTGACTGGCTAAGAGAAAAAAGGTTCTGCTCTAAGATGCGCTTCATTTGGCAGAGAGCTCCTTCTCTTAGCAGCTTTCCTACTCCCAGGTAAAATGACAGCCTGACTCTTCTGCAACTTAGCACCTGAAACCTGAGCAATATTTATTTCTAAGTGCTTAGCCAACTGTCAGTGTTTTTGAGCATCTTAAGGGTCAGCCTATTTCAGTGAAGAGGCTTTTCTGTTGTTTATAAAAATTATACAAGACACATCACTCTTTTTCATCCTTGTGCTACACTATTTTGTACTTAGTGGACTTCATTTAATTGATTCAATAATGACATGGCTATTATTTCTTCCAGTGGTGCTTTCAAACAACGTAGAATCAAAGAACTTTTAAGGCTGGAGGAGACCTCTGAGATCAAGCCCAATCCCTCACCTAAAGCTCACAGTCCCACCACTGTGCCTAGGCTGCTGCCACTAAGCCATGTCCCTCAGAGCCACATCCACATGTCTTTGAAATACTTCCAGGGATGGTAACTCCTCCACTTCCCTGGGCAGTCTGTTCTAATGCTTGAGAACCCTTTCTGTGAATACATTTTTCCTAATATCCAACCTACACTTCTCCTGGCACAGTTTCAGGCCAATTCCTCTCCTTCTATCACCTGACAGTGGGAAGAAGAGACCCAACCCTGCCTCATTACAGCCTCCCTTCAGGGACTTGTAGAAAGCATTGAGGTCTTCTCTCAGCCTCCTTTTCTCCAGACTAAACAACCCCAGTTCCCTTAACATTTCCTCATCACATTTGTGTTCAGGGCCCTTCACCACCTTGGTTGCTCTTCTTTGGACACGCTCCAGCACCATGACATCTTTTTTGTAGCAAGAGGCCCAGAACTGAACAGGAGTAGCTGCATTCCTCTGGAAAACAAGGGCTTTTTTAACCTCACGTTCCTAGCTAGGATAATTCTGTCTCACTTTTCCTCTCAGAGAATAGGAGAGCAACCAACCAAATAAAACTGACATACAACCACGAGTATCTTTTGACACACAGCTTGCTTATTTTTGCTTGCACATGAGCTGATAATGTGCCAAGACCACCAGGGAGGTCCAGGGCACGGCTTGATCGAGGCAGGAGAGAGCGGGGGAGGCGGGTGTGAAATGTTCAGGAAAGGCAAAAGAAGAAGCCTGCCTCTGAGAAATGGGAAGGGTGGGAATGACAGAAACAGCTGTATTAAGAACCAGCTTCATTTTAAAAGTCATGGAGGGCCCTGGGTTTATTAAGCATCTATAGAGTGGTTTGAAGTGAGAACTGGCAAGGGAGGCCAGACCCTCAGAGCTCACACTGAATGCTGAAGATAAAACTTGCTGATGAGAAGAAGCCAAAATATTGAGCACTTATATGATTTGGGAACACAAAGAGTTCAAGCAGAGGAGCAAAGTAGGGTTTTTTAGAGGCCAGCAATGTGCTCAGGTGGCCAAAAAGGCCAACAGCATGCTGGACTTGATCAGGAATAGTATGACCAGCAGGAGCAGGATCATGGCTCTGTGCCACGTATTGGTGAGGCTGCACGTTGAGTACTGGGTTCAATTTTGGGCCATCCCTGGAGGTGGATGGATGGATGGATGAGCATGGATGAGGTGCTGAGGGAAACAATTGAGTAGTTGTGGCTTAGCAGTAACGGTGGGACTGTGAGCTCTAGGTGAGCGCTTGGGGCTTGATGATCTCAAAGGCTCTTACAGCTTTGACAGTTCTGTCATTCCAAGATTCTGTGATTCTATGATTCTACATAAGGTCATGGTTATCCCACAGCCTTGGAAGCACCCTAGTACCACAGCCTCCTTCTGATCATATCCCTCTGTGATGGTTTGGGCTCTTACCTGCCCCCCCCCCCCCACTTTTGGAATTGCCCCAGCTAACTCAGATGGCCTCTGGGAATATAAATGAAGCTATTTATTTTACAGCAGCAGATATACAAGCAGCTATTTACAATATATACAGTTATACACAGAAATATACAAAGGATAAACAATACAGAAGCACAACTCCCCCCCAGAAACCTGAGTCCCCAGGAGGGGCTCTCAAACCACCCCATCACCTCCCCTTGCCCTCTCAACCTTCTCAGAAAGAAGAGAGGTGCAGCCAAGAGGTTAGGGAGCAAGGTTAGTGGGAGCAAGGTTAATGAGATGTGACTAGGTCTGAAGGCAAAGGCAGAATGAAAGACAAAAATGGAGAATGTTTTACTTCTTCCTCCCAGAGTTCTCAGCGTGACTGTGAGCGAAGAGACACAATTGTTTACTTTTTCACTGCCCATTATCTAGTTCTTTTACCAAAACATTCTAGCTTGCTTCAAACTAGCACACCCTCATTCCATATCTTCATCCTTTGGGCCTCTTGGCACACCTCATGTGTAAATTAGTAAGCTACAAAAGAGGCAGTGCTGTGTCAGCAGAACTTGTCTCTTTATTCCCTCTTGTGACAAGCACAGATATCTAAAGCCTACGCTAGATCCCTGTCCTGATTGTGTACATACAGGTAGAGAAAGCTAGGCTATTCCTTGGGTGAAAGTTTAGACTTTATGAAGAGGATTTCACAGAAGATGGAGCTAGAAGTTTCTTAGAAATCACTAAGAACCACAAAATCCAAAAAAAAATGAAGTTGCATTTAAACTATCTGTTGCGGAGAGCGGGAGGGGAAGAATGAGTCAACACTGACAATGTATTCATCTTAATGAGGACAAATATTTATACCAAACAAAATTAACATATCAGCTAATGCAAGAGAGGCATATAATTACCAAAAGGCAAGGGAATTGGCATAACACTGATAAATTCTTTCATTAATAAAATAGATGTTTTAAAATGTCCAAATGAGCGCATTTTATTCATAAATCGTGTATGATTTAACATGCTAATTAAAGACATAGGCTCCACAGCTATTTACATGGCAATTAAATCCACAATGACAATGACCCAGTCAAATTAATGTTGACCTCAAGTTAAAAGTAAACTGTGTAAATAAATAATTCACACCATCACTGGAGTCTTCGCTTAAGCAAACAGTGCAGTGGAGGAAATTCTGGGAATTATGAATGACTTTGATGTGCATTAAGAGGGGGGGGAAAATGAGGAAAGAAAGCAACAAAAAGTCACAACAAAATCAAGTGAAAAATAAGACACTCCAATGTTTTATTAGAGACTCAGATTCCAAGCTAAGTTATATCAACAGTGATGGGAAGAACATGAGCACAGCATGTGATAACAGTATAAGAGTACAACTATCTTTTTAAACCAACAGAAGGTCTGATCTCACAGCCCAACACTAGAGTCCTCCAGGTGTCGTAGAATCACAGAATGCCAAGTTGGAAAGGACCTGTACTGTGTCCAGTTCTGGGCCCCTCAATTCAAGAAGGATGTTGAGGTGCTGGAACACGTCCAGAGAAGGGCAACAAAGCTGGTGAGGAGCCTGGAGCACATATCCTATGAGGAGAGGTTGAGGGAGCTGGGCCTGTTTAGCCTGGAGAAGAAGAGGCTCAGGGGTGATCTTATTACTGTCTACAACTACCTGAAGGGGCATTGTAGCCAGGTGGGGGGTGGCCTCTTCTCCCAGGTAACCAGCAATAGAACAAGGGGACACAGTCTCAAGTTGTGCCAGGGTAGGTATAGGCTGGATGTTAGGAAGAAGTTCTTCACAGAGAGAGTGATTGGCATTGGAATGGGCTGCCCAGGGAGGTGGTGGAGGCACCGTCTGGAGGTGGTCAAGAAAAGACTGGATGAGGCATTTAGTGCATTAGTTAGGGCTGGGTGCTAGGTTGGACTGGATGATCTTGGAGGTCTCTTCCAACCTGGTTGATTCTATGATTCTATGATTCTATGACCTCAAGGATCATTTGGTTCTACCTGTCAAGGTAACAGTGTAGCTGAAATTAGATGGCCTAGCACCCCGTCAGGCTGAGCCTTGAAACTGACCAATGCAGAGAAATCCGTTGCTTCCTCTGTGAGAAGACTGCCACTCCTAACTGTTCTCATTGGGAAACATTTTCTTCTGGACTCCAATCAGAATCTCCCCAGGAGTAACTTGTCCCCACATGATTTGTCTTTTCCATGTGACTCCTTGTAGAAAGGGAGTCTCCATCTTCTTGGTAGCCACCCTTTAGAGAATCGTTAAGGTTGGAAAAGACCTTGAAGATCACCAAGTCCAACCATACCCCAACAACCATAACTACTAAACTATATCCTGAAGTACAACTACATGCTCCTTGAACACCTGGTGGATGACCACCTAGGCACCGGTGACAAGTGGTGCCCCTCAGGGGTCAGAGCTGGGACCAGTGCTGTTAAACATCTTTGTCAGCAATATGGACAGAGGAATCGAGTGCACCCTCCACAAGTTTGCAGATGACACCAAGCTGTGTGGCACAGCTGACTCATTAGAGAGCAGGGATGCCATCCAGAGGGGCCTGGGCAGACTGCAGAGGTAGGCCCAGGCCAACCTCATGACATTCAACAAGGCCAAGTGTAAGGTCCTGCACCTGGGTCAGCACAATCCCAAGCACAAATCCAGGCTGGTGGCGAATGGCTGGAGAGCAGCCCTGAGGAAAAGGACCTGGGGGTCTGGGTTGATGAAAAGCTCAACATGAGCAGGCAAAGTGCCATGTCCACACATTTCTTGAGCACCTCCAGAGATGATAGCTCCACCACAAAATCACAGAATTAGCCAGGTTGGAAAAGCCCTCTAAAGTGATTATCACAGTATCACCAAGGTTGGAAGAGACCTCACAGATCATCAAGTCCAACCCTTTACCACAGAGCTCAAGGCTAGACCATGGCACCAAGTGCCACGTCCAATCTTGCCTTGAACAGTCCCAGGGACAGCGACTCCACCACCTCCCCGGGCAGCCCATTCCAGTGTCCAATGACTCTCTCAGTGAAGAACTTTCTCCTCACCTCCAGCCTAAATTTCCCCTGGCACAGCCTGAGGCTGTGTCCTCTCGTTCTGGTGCTGGCCACCTGAGAGAAGAGAGCAACCTCCTCCTGGCTACAACCTCCCCTCAGGTCAGATTGAGTCTGACCTATCACCTAACATCCATCCTAAACCTGCCCTGGCACAGCTTGAGACTGTGTCTTCTTGTTCTGTCACTGGGTGCCTGGGAGTAGAGGCCAACCTGTGGCTACAGACTGCTTTCAGGTAGTCACAGAGAGCAATAAGGTCTCCCTTGAGCCTCCCTGGGAAGCCTTTTCCGGTGCCTCAGCACTCTTGCAATAAAGACATTTTTCCTAATATCCAACCCAAAACCTCCCTTGGAACAATTTCTGGCCATTTTCTCTCATGCTTATTCATCCTACACAGAAGAGACCACCAACATCTTATGGCTCAGGATTACGGGAATGTAGCTTTTCATTTTTTTTTTCCAGTCACTTATTAGTGCTTAATAATGTAAAATGCTTCTGAATTAATGATTCACAAAATACACTGGATATAATCCTAGGGCCTCCAGTTCCAGAAAGATATTGATAGGTTGGAAGACATTCAGAGAAAAGCTACAGATGTGTTTAAAGCACTGGAGGGACTGATTTATGAAAGGTAATTAGTAGAAATAAATATGAACATTATGGTGTAGCTTTGACCAACTAGAATAAAATGAGAGGCTGGTGTGACAACAATGTATGGGGCATTTGAAAGGTGCACGTTCCATTTATGGAAAGGAATTTGTATGCAGGTCATCCAAGGGCTAATACAGTGGGATGTAAAAATTATGGGTAGAAGAATAAGGGGAAAAAAAGAAATCCATAATGAGTAGTTAGCAGTTGCATCCCTTGAGAAGTGACTGAGATATTTTAAACAAGCTTTGTCAGTATGTGAGGGGTTGTAGCTCAAGGGAGAAGTCCTCCACAATCAGGAGAGAGAGTTGATAATGTTTTCTCTCTCTAGCTTCAGTGACTCAGCACCCCAGCTTCATCCTTTCTGCTCTCACTGGTATCCCACTCACCTTTTGCTTTTTGAGGTCTTTGATGTTAAAAAATCCATCTGCAAGGACAAATAAGTTTGGGGCGTTGGAGTTTTCTTTGTTTTGGCTTGGGGTTCTGTTTCATTTTTTCTTTATTCTCCCAAATAAACAGGTGAAAAGGAAATGGCCTCAAGTTGCACCAATGAAGTTTTAAGTTGGACACAAGGAACAATTTCTTCTCCAAAAGAAGAAGTCAAGCCTGGAACAAGCTGCCCAGGAAAGTGATGACGTCCCCATCCCTGGAGTGGTTTCAGTGCTGAGGGGCATGAGGAGAAAGTTCTTCACTGAGAGAGTCATTGGACACTGGAATGGGCTGCCCGGGGAGGTGGTGGAGTTGCCGTCCCTGGGGCACTTCAAGGCAAGGTTGGACATGGCAGTTGGTGCCATGGTCTAGCCTTGAGCTCTGTGGTTAAGAGTTGGACTTGATGATCTGTGAGGTCTCTTCCAACCCTGATGATACTGTGATACTGTGGTTTAGTGGTGCTCTATCAGTGCAAGGTTCATGGTTTCTTCCAACCAAACCAATTCTGCATTTCTATTTCTGTTGCTAGTAGTTGCTACCATTTTAAATACTATCCAGCAAAATGGCTTCACAGCTTCTATACATAAATGGACTATCTGTGTTTCATCAAGGGTTACACCAGGTTCTTGGGAGTAGTGCACCGAGCCAGATACTTCTCATCCAAGCTTTCCTCTGCAAGTTTGGCTAGTTGAAGTTAACTCAGCTTCTAGTCTCACGTCAATTAAATGGTGAATGTGGTTGGTTTAGATAGCCAGCATCCATCATGACTGGCATTTCTAGCCATACTTCTGTATAGAGTCATGTCACTAAACCACAGTGTCACTAAATCAAGTCTGGTACTGAATTTATTCCATAATAAACCCTTCCCGATACAGCTCTGTCGATTTTGTCTCAGTGTTTCTTGGGTTTGAATATTTTATCTGCATGATTGAAAGCTTTCATTTTTTTTTTATACCATTTCCAGAATAAGAAAGTGATCCAGATATTGTCTCCTTCTCTTTTCTTTCAAGCATGAAATTTTTCTTGGAATAGACTTTTCCAGTAATGGATTCAAGCAAACATCATTTCAGCCAAGGTCATAATTTTGGACCGTGCAAGGTAACAGATCTGTTTATGTGCAATTCCAACAAAAGCTCTTACAAAGATAGCAGTTTCTAGTGAGCATTAGCAAAGCCAGTTGTGACCTGACCTTGCAAGCTCACCCAGATCCTATGGCTTTGTCTGGAGTTCACAGAATCATAGAATGTCAGGGGCTGGAAGGGACCTCGAAAGATCATCTGGTCCAGCCCCCCTGCAAGAGCAGGATCCCCTAGATCAGGTCACACTGGAACTTATCCAGACAGTTCTTGAATATCTTCAGAAAGGGAGACTCCACCACACCCCTTGGGCAGCCTGTTCCAGTGCTCTGCCACCCTCACAGTGAAAAAATTCATCCTCAGGTTCATATGGAACCTCCTATGGCTCAGATTCCACCCATTGCCCCTTGTCCTGTCACTGGGCATCACTGAGCAGAGCTGGATCCATCCTCCTGGCACTCACTCCTTACATATTTATAAACGTTGATGAGGTCACCCCTTAGTTGTGTCCTCTCCAAGCTAATAAGCCCCAGCTCCCTCAGTCTCCTCATAAGGAAGATGTTCAACTTCCTTAATCATTTTTGTGACTCTGCACTGGAGTGTTTCAAGCAGCTCCGTGTCCTTTTTGACCTTGGGGGCCCAGAACTGGACACAATACTCCAGATGAGGCCTCACCAGGTAAGAGGGGAAGGAGAACCTCCCTCGACCTACTAACCACACCCCTTCTAATAGACCCTAGAATGGCACTGGCCTTGCTTGCCACAAGAGCATGCTGCTGGCTCATGACCATCCTTCCATCCACCAGGATTCTCAATGCCTCTCCCCTTCACTGCTCTCCAGCAGGTCAGTCCCCAACCTATGCTAATACATGGGATTGTTCTTTCCCAGGTGCACCACTCTACACTTCATTAAATTTGTCCCTGCCCAACTCTCCAGCCTGTCTGAATGGCAGCACAACTCTCTGATGTGTCAGCCACTCCACCCAGCTTGGTGTCCTCAGCAAACTTGCTGACAGTGCACTCCACGCCCTCCTCCAGGTCATTAATGAATACATTGAGTTCTTGGTTACATTAGGGAGTCTTTCACTTCACAGTCCCAGATAAAATGAGAATCCAGTTTCTGAATGGACATTAAGAGCACTCTTCCAGAAGTATATCATCAGTAACAATCAAACCCAGTTCTTTATACAAACTTTATGAAAGCATTTTAGAGAAGAAATTCCTATCATTGCCTCTATATCCCCTTAAGAAATTCCCTCCTTGTCCTGGAGGGAACATCAGTGAGATTTCCCTCCTATATTGCTGGTATAGTCTAACATACCCTTAAAGACTTTCATCAAAAGTCCTTGTCAAGAAATTTATTCTGTCATTTCCGTACTCTCAGGATCTTTCTGGTCATAACGTAAGCCTCTCACTGCTTGTGTTCTTTACTGTGAGCTATGGAGGACCAGCCATGCCTATGCTTTCTGCTGCAGCCAAAACTCATTCAGACTGCTGCTGCTGATGATGATTGTGGTTTTTTACATTTCTTCATGAATTCCACTGGATTATTTTTCTACTGATTCTTACGTTTCTTGAGGTGTTTTGCCCCAAACTTGTAAAATTCCAGAATCACCACGTAATGGTGACTCTGGAATTTTACAAGTTTCATGTCTTCTTTCCAAATACCACTTTCCAGCCAGCTTTATAATACCCCTCTAAGTATTCCACCCATTCTGTACTCACCTATTTTGTTCATGTGGTCCTCCTGTGATACCTCAACAAAGACCTGTAAGATCATGAAGTCCAACCATCAGTGTAAGACCACCATGGCTATTGAATCATGTCCTGGAGTGCCATGTCCACATATTTCTTGAACACCTCCATGTTTTTCCCTAACCACACAGGGAAACTATAGAATGATAGAATTGTTTCAATTGGAAAAGACCTCTGAGATCATTGAGTCCATTGATCAACGTAACACTACCATGCCTAGTAAACCATATCCTGAGGTGCCATGGCCACATGTTTCTTGAACACATCTCCATCTTCCCGAAATGAATGAGTTGTTTGATATGGTTTGTCTCTAACAAATCCTCACTAGCTGTTGGCTCATCTTCTTATTGCCTTCCATATGTTTACACCTAGGTTGTTGGTTTCTTTCTTCCTGTCATCTGCCTACCCCCTCTTTTATAATGACAGACATTTTGTTTGCCCCTCTCCTGTCATTAGCATATGTTGTTTTCTGTGAATCATTGCTTCCTTCAATCTCTTTTGTGAGTTCCTTTTATGTACCTTTTTTTTGTCAGATGCTGTCATCTGTCATGTCTAGACAAGCAAAGACATTGTATGACTTGGAGCATGTTCTGTGTTGAATCAATTTCTACATGATTTTGAGTAAGTAACATTAATGAAGAAGCTGTCACAGAGCTGACTTGCCAGGATTGTGATTGTGATTTTTGTGAGGTTTTTATACACTGGATGAAACAGAAGCATTTGAAAAGAGCATTCTTTGAAGCCAGAAGCATAAAACTTCAGTTTATGCTCAAATATAGCTAAGACTCTTCTAGTATTCAGCTATACCTTGGTCCTTTCAGTGTCTGAAACAAAGAAGGCAACGAATATTTTTCGTCCCCTTAGGAAAATGCAGAAGCTATCTTAAAAACAAAAATAATTCTTCAGATATTTTTCATCAAGTGTTTCATTAGGTCCTAAGGAGAAAAGAAAAACAATAAAGAGAAAACCACTAAACTGTACTAAAGCACTGCACTTTTGACAATGGAAGTTGTAATTTCACCCCCAAAAGTTACTTTTATCATTTCAAAACTTGTTCTTGGCCATTTCCCAATTATTTATAGCCCTTCTGGAAGACCTCTTCGTAAGAGCAGTTAAGCAAATAGCCAACTTTGCAAACTCTTGCACCTGTGTTGAACTCAGTGATGTAGTTAGGCATGGCAGTGCTTGCAACACTGAAGCTCTAACATAAGAAGGCTATGATGTAAATCACAGTGACAGAACAAAGCATCTGCTGGAAGTTTCCCAGATGTATGCGGATATCTGTGCGGGACTGGAATCTTTACAAGGTGAGAAGAAAGGGAGAGAATGCAAGGCAGAGTGGAAAAAGTCCAGTGTAAAGCTGGAGGTTAGACAGAGTGACTTGGCAAATTAGTTAGTGCAGTCATTAGTTAAGTTGTTGCACCTTTTCTTTCCTTTCTTTCCTCCTTTCTTCCTTCTTTTACTTTTTCTCTTTTGGTTTTTTAATGGTGTGAAGTAAGGTTGTACTCCTGGCCTCACAAAGCACTCAGAAAACACCAAAGTCCATTTCTCATCAGCCACTGAGGACCTTGAAATTACTGTTTGGCATGGTCAGACATGTGAAACTGAAAAATAATTAATAAATTGAATGCATTTTCCTTTCTTTTTGCAATTACAGAATCACAGAACTTTGGAGGCTGGAAGGGACCTCCAGAGACCGTCAGGTCCAACCTCCCTGCCAAGGCAGGATCTCCTAGGGTAGTTTGCACAGGAGTGCATCCAGGAGGGTTTTGAAAGCATCCAGAGAAGAAGACTCCACAATCTGTCTGGGCAGCCTGTTCCAGTGCTCCATCACATTCACTGTGTCATGCTGAGGTGGAAGCTTCTATGTTCCAGTTTGTAGCCATTACTCCTTGACTTATTGCTGCTGACCACTGAAAAGAGATCGGCCTCAACCACTTGACACCCACTCTTCAGGTACTTGCACACATTGATAAGATCTCCTCTCGATCTTCTCTTCTCTGGACTAAACAGCTCCAGGGCTCTCAGTCTCTCTTTGCAGGGGAGATGCCTAAGTCCCCCAATCGTTCCTGTGGCTCTGAACCATTTCAAATTTTAAATGTTCATAGTAATCTTGACAGCTGAATCACAAGATCACAGAATGGTAGAGGTTGGAAGGGTCCTTCTGAGAGTGTTGAGTCCAACCCTTCTGCCAAAGCAGGATCACTTAGGGTAGGTGTCTTGATTGAAGCAGTGGAGGAAGAGAGGCTCTAAAACTACTGTCAAAGTAGTTAAAGAAGACTCCACACAGGATTGGGTAGACATACAAAATATTATTGGAAGTCCAACTGGAAGTGCTGTTCATAAACTACAGTGCTGCAGTGCAAAGCATATGAAACACAAAAGCCATAGTCTGGGCTTAATACAGAAGACCATTAAGTCAAAGCTTCTACAAACCTCCCTCCAACAAGGCCAAAATCTCAAGCCTGAATGCACACCCTCACACATCCCTGCCTTATACTATGCCCCTCTGCATCCCCCTATTACTAGACCCTTGCAAAAATTTGGCTTGGCAGGTCCAGGCCCCTGCCAAGGCCACTCTAAGCCCAGTTCCCATGCAAACACAAAGATGTGCAGCTTCTGGAAGGAGAGGAAGGGAAAAAAGGGGAAAAGTGGGAAAGAAAGTAGTTGTGCAGCCAGTTGTATAGAGATGCAAGCATTAGGGGAATGAAACAACAACAATTACTGTAATTTCCTGTCCACTCCTGAATGCTCTGGACCTTCTGGAGGTCTGTAACTTTAAGGGTTCTTTTAAAAGCACAATGTCAAATCATGACAGGCAGGTTTGGAAAGTCTCTAGAGAAGAACCTCTCCAAGCAGACTGGTTAACCAAGCAAAGTTGGTCCAATCAAGTTTTGACCTCACTTTTCTGCTCCTTTACACACCCACACCTTCTCCTATATTTCTATATGTAACTACTTGTGACCTACCCATCTCCTTCTCTGCTGCAACCCATCACCATGCCCCCTGCCACAGACTTTTGTGTCCTTTCCTGCTGCAGTCCTCTGCCCCTACCTCCCTGCAGCCTTCCTCCCATCCTCTCTTGCCTCCTCTTCATGGGCTGCTTTCTCTAAGAGCATGGGCATGCAAAGCACCCCAGCTGAAGTGTGGGAAGCAGAGCAAGTAACCCCAGCTAGCTAAGCTGGAGTCTCTGAGCACACCTGAAATGTTCCTTCTCTTGACTACCTGTCAGCATGTGAGACATTCTGTCACTCAGCTGCTAGCTCACCATCTCCAGACCAGATGTTCTGCCGGTCTGCTTTAATTTGATCAGAGCTGTGGTGCAAACTTTACTTTTTCTGTCTGTTTTCAAGTGCTTCTTTGTCTTCCTCTGTGATTTTTTGACATCAGTTTCTATTTTAACCCTCAGTCTCCTGGTGAGTATTCTAGACAATGCACTACTGTATTGTCTCGGTTCTAGTTTAAACTTCCCAGAGACTCAAATGTAGTTAATAGAACCAATAACAATTTATAGGATGTCTTTCCCTCTCTCCCCCCTCCCCCCCCACATCTTGTTTCAAAGAAAAGGAATTAGCTGTAGAGAAGAAAAGTTAAAAGACACCCAAATAAATAGTCTCACTTTGATTTGGAAGTTAAAAGAGAAAACTTAAACAATAAATAAAAGGTATTTGAGGTAGGGGAGTTACAAAGAGGTATGGGGAAAGAAAACCAAGATACACAATATATGTATACAACCAGACTGATGGCAATGGGTTTGTCCACCTCCTGCACTGATGGCCATGTGGTAAAACAAAGAGCAGCAGGAACAGGAGGGTGGTGCCGTCAGGCAGGGAGGCAGGGCGAGAGAGCACAAAACAGGACGTTCCTCTGTTTGTATGGGGGCTAGACAGGAAGGAGGAGTGGGCTAACCACCACACCTAGAGTAAGGCTCAGACCCATCCCTGCTGTGGAGTCAGGAGGATGTGGGGTCCAGGTCAAGCCCACTCCCTCAGGGGAGTTAACCCTTTACAACTACAAAGATGATGAGAGGATTAGAACATCTCCCTGATGAGGAAAGACTGAAAGAATTGGGGCTTTCTAGTCTGGAAAAGAGAAGGCTAAGAGACAATCTCATACGTGCTGATCAATATGTAAAGGGTGGATGTCAGCAGGATGGGACCAACCTTTTTTCAGCAGTGCCAAGTGATAAGACAAGGGGTAGCAGGCACAGTCTTCAACATAAGAAGTTCCATCTAAACATGAGAAGGAATTTCTTTAACTGAAGGGTGTCAGAGCACAGGAACAGGCTAGCCGGAGACGTGGTGGAGTCTTCATCTCTAGAAACATTAAAAACCTGTCTGGACATGCTCCTGTGTGACCTTCTCTAGGTGAATCTGCCTTTGCAAGGGGGCTGGACTTGATGATCTTCACAGGTCCCTCCCAATTCTTACCGTCCTGTGACTCTGTGAAGACTGGTTCAAACACCCTTACCATTTTCCTGCCTGTCAGAAACTATGCGTGTTGCTGCTTTCTTTTCCATTAGTTTAATGCCAGCACATAATGGATTTACAACCTTTCCTTTCAAACAGAGCAAAAGCAATCCCTGCAAATACTCAAAGGCACCTTAGTTAAAACTTAGAAGACTAAGTCTCCCTTAGATACCCAGAGACTTGAGGGTATTTAGGTGAGAAAAGAGTTAGCTGCTTAAAAGCTAACAAAATTCAAGACGTGTAAATAACCCAAGACCTGGTTCAGGTTGAAGAAAAAACCCCCAAGACTTTTAGGTATTTCAAACCCATAGCTTGCATCATCTACAAAAGCTCCAGTAGGCTTTTTTCATTCTCACCAGGAAATCATGTTTAGGTATGAACCTTCATTTTCAGACACTTTGGTTGTAAACGATCCCAGGATCCTTTCAAAAATGTTGTCCTTAAGCATTTTTTTTTGCCCAGTATTTGAGGCATGACAATTTTTTTACCCCCTGGTTTGTGGCCTTCACAGATGTTTAAAATTTATTGGTAGAAGACTGACAAGTCTGGTAACAGCAGGTTCTAACCTAATTATTAAATGCTAACCTTTTGAGGTTAAATAAGCTCTCCTGGTGTCATTTAAAATGCCTCAGGAGTCCTGATGTGCCCTCCTCACATTTGCAACACATGTTTAAAGGGAAAAAAACAGTTCAGATCTTCCCACTCCAGTCACCCTGTGAAAAGCAGTCAGACAAAAAGTCTCTGTGCTGTTAACTCATGTCTTTTTCCTGTCCTGCCAGACCCCTCAAACCATCCAGTGATCCAAACACACAAGATGCAGGAGAGTATAATGTGCAACACGATAGAACAACTCCCCATTACCAACACTTACTACAGAAAATCAAGGTGATTTTCAATCTTTCTGACAACAATCCCATACCAAGTTATGGACAGCCCTGAAGAGTTGACCCACACTCTGAGATTCTGAAAGTGCTGTTCCCTGTGATGTTAAGAAGAATTGGAGGGAATTTGTCTGTATAACTGTTGAGCCATTTATGATTGTTGAGACATATAGAATCATAGAATCAACCAGGTTGGAAGAGACCTCCAAGGTCATCCAGTCCAACCTAGCACCCAGCCATGCCCAATCAACCAGACCATGGCACTAAGTGCCTCATCCAGGCTTTTCTTGAACACCTCCAGGGACAGTGACTCCACCACCTCCCTGGGCAGCCCATTCCAATGCCAATCACTCTCTCTGCCAACAACTTTCTCCTAACATCCAGCCTATACTTCCCCTGGCACAACTTGAGATTGTGTCCCCTTGTTCTGTTGCTCATTGTCTGGCTACAGCCTCCCTTCAGGTAGTTGTAGACAGCAGTGAGGTCACCCCTGAACCTCCTCTTCTCCAGGCTAAACACCCCCAGCTCCCTCAGCCTCTCCTCATAGGGTTTGTGTTCCAGGCCACTCACCAGCCTTGTTGCCCTTCACTGGACATGTTCCAGCACCTCAACATCTCTCTTGAATTGAGGAGCCCAGAACTGGACACAGTACTCAAGGTGTGGCCTGATCAGTGCTGAGTACAGGGGAAGAATAACCTCCCTCATCCTACTGGCCACTGGCTCATCTTCAGCTACTATCTATCAGTACCCCCAGGTCCCTTTCTTCCTGGCTGCTCTCCAGCTACTCTGTCCCCAGCCTGTAGTGCTGCTTGGGGTTGTTGTGGCCAAAGTGCAGAGCCCTGCACTTGGCCTTGTTAAATCTCATTCCATTGTCCTCTGCCCCCATCCAGCCTGTCTATGTCCCTCTGCAGGGCTCTCCTATCTTCCAACAGATCAACACCTGCTCCTAGCTTGGTGTCATCTGCAAACTTACTGATGCTGGACTAACCTTTCATGTGCCTATGTTTGGTCTCTTCTCCCTAGTACCAGCTGATAGTATGAAAGAAAATAGCCTGAAATTGTACTAGGGGAGGTTTAGGCTGGATACTAGAAAAAAAATCTTCCTTTGTGAGAGTGGTCAGGCATTGGAACAGGCTGTCCAGGGAGGTGGTGGAGTCACCATCCCTGGAGGTGTTCAAGAAATGTGTGGACGTGGCACTTTGGGACATGGTTTAATGGGCATGGTGGTGTTACACTGATGATTGGACTCAATGTTCTTTGAGGGCTTTTCCAGCTGAAACAATTCTATGACTCTACAATCTGTATGCCTCACTCAGATATGAACAATTTAGCTTATTACTCCCCCGCTTCCCCTTCAAATGATACATCTATAGACTGACATTTAATGGTACATTCACCCATAAGAGGAGATGAGATGCCTGAAGCAGTTAAAGGAAGAGATATTTTTATTTCTAATAACAGTCAGGATATTGGGAAAGGATGAGGCATCCATCAGCTAGGTCAAACAGATGGATTTTCACAATGCAGGACAGACTTGTGTTCCAGCCTCACTGATAGTGTTCAGCAACCCCTCAATGAAGTGCTCCATATACATTAAGTGACGTGTGACCTTTCTGTAGGAAGAAAATGAAGTCTGTGAACAAAAGCTGGGTGTGCTGCCTTGTAGTACAGCTCCACTCTCTCTTAATTTCCCTGGTGCATGCAAAGAGAGATTGTCTGTGATTGCTTGGTAAGAAGGACTTGTGGTTAAGGCATCCTTATCATGAAAGTGAGAAGTATCTGAGTTGTAAAAATTAACTCTCTCCCTTCTGTAAGGACCCTTTAATGAAACTGAATCCTGCTGTAGTGCTTCACTTTGCTCTGGGTTACTTCCAGACACACACTGGAGTCATTGCCCTCCTCCTTCCATCAGGTCAGAAAAATCAAGGTGATGGAGGAAGGCTGCATTTCACAGAACCACAGAATCACCAAATCATAGAATGGTAGGGCATGGAAGAGACCTCTGGAGATCATTGGGTCAAATCCTCCACCAAAATAAGATCACCTAGGGCAAACCACATGGGAATGACTCCAGGTGGGTTTGGAACTTCTCCAGAGAATGAGACTCCACAATCTCTCTGGGCAGCCTGCTCCGGGGATCCAGCACTCTTGTAGCACAGTTTTAACTCACACTGAGGTTCCAGTTTGCGTCTCTTGCCCCTCATCCTATCACTCACCACTAGTGAAGAGACTGGCCCCTTCTTCTTGACACCCACCCTTAAGATATTTGTAAACATTGATCAGATCCCCTCTCATCCTTCTCTTCTCCAGGCCAGACAGGCTCAGGTCTCTTAGTCTTTCCTTATCTGATAGATATTCCTGTCCCTCTTGAACTGGGTAGCCCAGGACTGGATACCATAATCTAGACATGGCCTCGCTAGGGCAGAGTGGAGGAGGAGAACCTCCCTTGGCCTGATGAACACACTTTTCTTACTGCACCCTGGAATACCATTAGCCCTCTTCATCACAAAGGCACATTGCTGTCCCATGGGTAACTCTTTGTCCACCAGGACTCAAAAGTCCTTCTCCATGGAGCTGCTTTCCAGTAGGTTAACCCCTAATGTGTACTGATGCATGGGGTTGTTCTTGCTCAGGTTTAGTACTCCACATTTGTCCCTGTTCAAGTACCACATCACCATGTATGGCTGAGGGCACGACAGTATCAGCTGAGCCTTTGTGAGCATTTACTCTCACTCAGCTCGCTCCTGTGCTAAGCACGTGAAGCAAGCATTGCCTACTCCTGAACTGCCAGGGCCTACATTAGCCTTGATGTGCAGCAAAGATTGACTTGAATCCCTTCCCTGGGATTTTCTCCTTGTTGCTATTCTTATATGGGATGGTTCTTGCTTGATTTTCACTCCAAAAGAGTGTTGTAAGCTTCAGACATTGTGGCTGAGATGAAGAATGTACAGAAGTGTGCTTTTTACCAAGTATTCATGAGACTGAAGGCAGTGCAAAAAGTACTGCAGAAGTGTTGCTTGGCTGGCTGACAGAGAAACTGATCATTTCTTTCTGTTGCAGCAGAATTACCATATAAGGTTACTTTAAAACTGTGTGCTACATCTAACTTTCTATTTATAGAACAAGGAGATAGGGAGAGGAAAACTAGAAGGTGGAGAGACCACACCAAGACTGTCTAGAATAACGTGGTTTATGATACTTAGTTTTTGCTGTTGAAAAAGGAATCAAGCATCATTCTTTCTACAGGGAGACAAGAAAAGGCAACTTTCCTTTCTAAAGTATCTAAGGCCAGGGACCACCATCCCTAGAAGTATTTAAAAGCCATCTAGAGATGGTGCTCAAGGATATAGTCATCAAGGATAGTGCTCAAATAGTGGCTTTGATAGAGTTAGATAATGGCTGGACTCGAAAGCTAGATGTGGTGTTCAAGGATATGCTGTAGTAGTGACCCTAGTAGAATTAGGCAAGGGTTGGCCTTGATTATCTTAAAGGTCTTTTTGATTCATGACAGTTCTGTAATTCTGTGGGTTTGTGATTCTGTTCATAGGCATAGACACACTGTCTCATCTGATTCCAGTGGGTGCTTGTTCATTCATCTGAAGATAGCCTCTGAACTCTACAAGTTTGATAACTTCCCAGCCAAGAATCATAGAATGATAGAGGTTGGAAGTAACCTCTGAAGGTCATCTAGTCCATCCCTCATGCCAAAGCAGGCTCACATAGAGCAGGCCACATAGGGATGTGTTCAGGAGGGTTTGGAAAGCCTACAGCTTGGGCAGGTTGCTGATCTGAAGAGTGGGATAAGCTTACAGACATGGCCTTCTCAGTCATGCTGATGGCTTTGATCAACCTCTAAAACCTCCAAATTACCATTAAATTACATTAAAACCTGGAGTTTTGCCTCTGGTCAGAGAGAAAAGTATACTTCTCTTGATAATACTGTACAGTTTGTCACCTACATTAGAGCTGAACACTGGTAGGTTTACATGTGGATTGTTCCTGCAAGCTGTAATGGGGGAACTCCTCTTTAAACTCCCAGAAGTCCTTCATTATACACTACAAAGGTTTGTCCTCCTTGAACATAGAAGAGGAAAAACTGATCTGGAGAAGAGAAAACTGAGAGGTGATCTTATCAATGTGTACAAATGCCTGAGGGGTGGGTGTCAAGTGGATGGGGCCAATCTTTTTCAGTGGTCAGCAGCAATAAGACAAGAAGCAACAGCTACAAATTGGAACATAGAAAGTTTCACCTCAACATGAAGAGAAACTTCTTTACAGGGAGGGTGACAGAGCCCTGGAATAGGCTGCCCAGAGAGGCTGTGGAGTCTTCTTCTCTGGAGACTTTCAAAACCCTGGATGCATTCTTGTGCAAACTACGCTAGGAGATTCTGCCTTGGCAGGGAGGTTGGACTCGGTGATCTCTGGAGGTCCCTTCCGACCTCTAAGGTTCTGTGATTCTGTGATCTTTATGACTAAGAGTTCAGGAACTGTGAATGATGCATGAAACCACACATAAATAGTAGGAAGCAGTAAGACTTAAGATGAACCTTAGCTTTCCATTATTGTATTTCTTAAGAGGCTTCCTTCTCAGCATTTTGCACACCTCATCTGTGGTGTCCACACCTTTGTCTCACACCTTGTTCTGTGGTGTGGAATTCTTCCTGTGCACATACACATTCCTTAGTTTGGACATCAAAATGGCCCAAAACACTGACAGGTTTAGATCAGATATTAAGAAAAAAAACGTTTTCTGCAGGTGTGGTTGGGCATTGGAACAGGCTGCTCAGGGAGGTGGTAGAGTCACCATCCCTGCAGGTGTTCAAGAAATATGTGAACATGGCACTTTGGAACATAGAATCATAGAATGGTTTAGGTTGGAAGGGATCTCAAAGATCATCTAGTTCCAACCCCACACCATAGGAAGGCACACTTCCCACTAGAACAGGTCACTCAAATCATCCAACTTAAATGTTTCCACAGTGTTAGGTTGACAGCTGGACTTGATGACTTTAGAGGTCTTTTCCAACTTAAATGATTCTATGATTCCATGGTCACGTAGTCTATAGGTGCTGGAGGTGACTGGAGGTGACTTAACAACATGGGTGGTGCTTTACTAAGACACAAGATGTTCATTGCATCGTTAATACCATATATCTTTGTGTCTAGTATGAGTTTGTGTTAGTCTGTACTACTATGGGATTGAAGGCTTAAACTAGTTTTACAATCCTATTGTAATGACGCCTTTAGTAGGCTTTAGTACCTCCAAAATCTTGCCATCTTGTCCTTGCTGGGGGATACCACAGTAAAATAGTCTGGTTTAGGTATTCAAAGTATATTAGAAAGAAATTCTTTAGTGAGGGCAGTGAGACACTGGATCATCTTCCCTCAGAGAGACTGTGGATGTACCCTCCCTGGAGGTGTTCAAGGCCAGGTTGGACAGGCTCTTGAGCAATCTAGTCTAGTGGAAGGTGTCCCTGGCCATTGTAGTGGGGTTGGAACTAGATGATTTTAAGATCTATGAAATTTTAGACTTCAAAGATGGAGTGCAGGTTTTATTTGTATTTAAGTGAACATTTGAATTTTGTCTTAGGAGATGTGATTTTTTTTTCCCAAATACTTGCTCATAGTCATAAGATATGAAGTCTGAATAATACACCAAAAAAAAAAAAAAAAAAGTAAGTGCTCATATAGATAGAAACTATAAGCAGACAGTCATAGATGAGAAAATGAATAAGGATCCCAGTAGAGCCTTTCCATGTTATTTAAGCTCTGATGTTCCACTTCTAGTGGAAGATGCTGCAAACTGAAGTTTTCCAGTTTTCCAAAGAAACAGACACAACGCAGTCAGTGACAAAATAAGCCTCCCACAGATCTTTCTTTCAATCTGTCTTCACCAGCTGTAAAAAACTGAAAAGGCAAGGAGCTGAGAATCTCCTTGGCTCATCAAGGCTCTCTCCTACCCTTTCTGACTGTAGTGTTAGTTGTGATTCTGGATTCAAAGAGCTGAAGAAAACATTCATTGCATGTTAGCACATTAACACCTATGATAAACACCTACCAGTGGTCCATCTACCACAGGATCCAGAATGAGACACTGGTCATGCCTAACTGGGTCAATAAATATGCATCAAATTAGATATTTCCTTCTTCTCTTTTTAAAGTGAAAATCTTGTCAAGAATAATTACAGTTCTGCCTCAGACATAAAGCTCTATAGAGTAGGGACTGGAAAGACTCCACTCCAAATATTTCTGTATTTGTTACAAAGCAATTGGCACTGTGTGGTGCCCAATGACAACCAGCATCAGTCTTCACTGAAGGTTACAACACTTATAAACGTAGGTAAATGCACAATTCAATGCCATTGAGGAAAGTTTCTCTCTAATCCAAGTGAAAAAGAACTGTGTGTAGAGCCTAATTCCAAGAAGAGTCTTGTTTAGCAAGTCATACCATAAATATTATGATAGTAAATATTTTCATTATTCTTAGATATTAATAGCTCCTTTCTGTAGTCTCAGTATTGTTGAAATCACAGTATCACAGTATCACCAAGGTTGGAAGAGACCTCACAGATCATCAAGTCCAACCCTTTACCACAGAGCTCAAGGCTAGACCATGGCACCAAGTGCCACGTCCAACCTTGCCTTGAACAGCTCCAGGGAAAGCAACTCCACCACCTCCCTGGGCAGCCCATTCCAGTGTCCAATGACTCTCTCAGTGAAGAACTTTCCCTCACCTCCAGCCTAAATTTCCCCTGGTGCAGCCTGAGGCTGTGTCCTCTTGTTCTGGTGCTGGCCACCTGAGAGAAGAGAGCAACCTCCTCCTGGCCACAACCACCCTTCAGGTAGTTGTAGACAGCAATAAGGTCACCCCTGAGCCTCCTCTTCTCCAGGCTAACCAATCCCAGCTCCCTCAGCCTCTCCTCGTAGGGCTTCTGCTTGAGGCCTCTCCCCAGCCTCGTCGCCCTTCTCTGGACACGCTCAAGCATCTCAATGTCCCTCCTAAACTGGGTGGCCCAGAACTGAACACAGTACTCAAGGTGTGGTCTAACCAGTGCAGAGTACAGGGGCAAATATAAGAATTTTGCTTTTTATCAGTCTGAAAGTCTTTATTATTATTATTATTATTGTTGTTGTTGTTGTTGTTGTTGTTGTTGTTATTACTATTTCCTCAGGTACCTTCTTGTTCTTTTTTTAGCAGCTAAAGTTGCTCATTAGCCTTTGTGGAATCATTCAGCATCTTCTAGGCTCTTCTCTGCATGGTTGCAAGGCCTAACATATGCTTATTTAAAGACATTTGATTGTGATTGTTGCACAGCTAACTATCAGTCATGATTAATGTGAATATTACTCGGATGTGTTACAGCGGTGGCAGTGGAAGGTGGGTATCAGCTGGAAATGGCCCAGTGAACTTCTTGCACAACATTCATTCATTTGGATGCTGTCTAGAAGGGGATTATCAGAGTCTTTTATCTGAACAACATTTATTTGTCATGCACTTAATTTCTAGAGGTGTGGAAAACAGTTGTTGCTTTAATTGGTTGATGTCCAGCTATACAGAATTTCTTACATTGGAAAAGACCTTCAAGATCATGGAGTCCAATCTTTAGTTTCACACTGACAAGTCCTTGACTTGTCCCTCAGCACAACATCTAATCACTATGAATTGTTATGGTTGGAAAGGACCACCAGGATCATCCAGTCCAGCCTTCATCCCAACATCCTTAATCACTAGAGCATAGCCTCAAGTGCCACATCCACTCTTTTTAAACACCTCCAGGGATGGCAACTCCACCACTTCCCTGGGCAGCCTGTTCCAGTGCCTACAAAAATGTTGGGGAGGGAATTTTTAGGCTACCAAGTAGTGACAGGACTAGGGGGGGTGGAGCAAAGCTGGAGGTGGGGAGATTCAGACTGGACATGAGGAAGAAGTTGTTCAGCATGAGAGTGGTGAGAGACTGGAATGGGTTGCACAGGGAGACAGTTAGGGCCCCATCCCTGGAGGTGTTCAAGGCCAGGCTGGATGAGACTGTGGCCAGCCTGATCTAAGCTAGGGTGTCCCTGCCCATGGCAGGTGGGTTGGAACTAGATGATCCTTGTAGTCCCTTCTGATCCTGACTGATTCTATGACTCTATGAAAAAGTAAATAAATAGGGCATTGGATGCAAAAGAAAAATAATAGCTAAGTCTCCAGTTCCATTGTATTGTTAAATAGCATAAAGAATGCTGCACAAACTGTTCTTCTTTCCTTTTCTTTCTGCTCTCTTTCCTTTCACTCTGGCTGCTGGCTTATCCCTATGCATGGCTTTGCTAACCTCAGCTGAGAGTTCTTGTTTATGGCTAAGTATATAGCAGCAGTGGAGCCCCATTTCTCTCTAAGGGGAGAGCTATCACTTTCTTTTCTTGTCCAGAGGGGTGGGGGAACAATTCAAGGGGAGTTTTGTGTTATTTCTGAATTGTAAATATATGTAAACAAATTTTGAACATATATTTTGTATTTTATGTTTTTAGATTTTAGGTTACTGCAAATACAGCTTCATTTTGCTTCCAAACCTTCTAAGCTAGTCTGGTGGTTTTATTTTGGAGGTAATTTTTCAACCCACCACAAACAGACAGCTCAAACTCTTCCCCAAATATAAACATCTGCCTGTGCATCATTACCAGAAGCAGGTGAGGCACTGTGCTAGTTTGAAGGTAGCTAGAATGTTTTGGTGAGAAGGATTAGATCACAGGCTGTGAAAGGGGAACAATGGTGATGTCTGCTTCCTTCATAGGCTTGCTGAGATGTATAAGAACAAGAGTACAAACATAGATAAGGTATCCAACTTCAGGCACTGCCTGAGCTCTGGGCTGCATTTTTTTCTCTCTAATCTCAGCTGTCGTCTCTCTGATTAATCCACCTCCTTCCTAACCCCCCTGGCTGACCCTCCATTCTTCCTTGGGGCACAAGGCAACATCTGGGGTAAGGCTGAGGGGTGGGAGAAGGTGGAAGGGCAGTTGGGAGCCCCTCCTGGGGACTCAGGTTTCTGGGAGGGGAGTTGTGTTTCCGTATTACCTTTTACCTTGTCTATTTCTGTCTATAACTGCATGTACAGTAAATATCTTCCTGTTGTTGTGGAGGCAGGGAGTTAATGTGGCTGAGTCAGGAATTTTATACACAAACAGAGCTATTTTATCTTCCTGAGAACCTGCCCCCAAAACCATATACAGAAATGAATTTAGTTTTAATTAGCAGATTCAGTATTTTTGAGAAGATCTACAGGATGCCATAGGTAATCTGACTCTTTGGAAGTCAGAAGTTGGAAGAGGCTTGAGCTATTAATGAATAGATTTTCCCACTGAATAATAAAGCTGAGCCAAAATAACTCAGGGTCAGGCTGACTTGGTCCCGCGGCCTCTCTCAGGAGCCCCAGGAGGGCTGTTAAGAGGTACTCAGGTCTGCACAGAAGGTGTTAATGGCTGTAGCAGTCCTTTGGAGCACAGGGCTCTTTCTGTATCCAGGCCAGGGGAGGGGGGGAGAACTCTCAGGCAGGCATGAACGCTCAGGCAGGAGAGAACTCCAAGGTGGGAACCCCAAAGGTGGGAAGTCCCCCAATATTTATACCCTCTTTAGACAAAGAGCAGAGTCACAGTATCACAGTATCACAGTATTATTAGGATTGGAAGAGACCTCACAGATCATCAAGTCCAACCCTTTACCACAGAGCTCAAGGCTAGACCATGGCACCAAGTGCCACATCCAATCCTGCCTTGAACAGCTCCAGGGACGGCGACTCCACCACCTCCCCGGGCAGCCCATTCCAGTGTCCAATGACTCTCTCAGTGAAGAACTTTCTCCTCACCTCCAGCCTAAATCTCCCCTGGCGCAGCCTGAGGCTGTGTCCTCTCGTTTTGGTGCTGGCCACCTGAGAGAAGAGAGCAACCTCCTCCTGGCCACAACCACCCTTCAGGTAGTTGTAGACAGCAACAAGGTCACCCCTGGGCACGAAGAGCACAGCCAGTCCCAGCCCGATCCCAGCGTGGGCACCGCATGGGCACCTCTCGTGCCAGAAGGGCCCCTTGCTCTCCCCCTTCATGCCTGCAGGGCAAGGCGGGGAGGGGGAGCCAGGTGGCTTTTCCTCTCCCATTCAGGCCACGGAGGGAGAGGAATTTAGGGGTATACAGGACTCCAGGACACTTGTATATTGTGCTGAGCTGTAAATATAAGCTTCATTCAATTGCCAGAGCTGGCTGAGTCTAGTCTGGGTGATTTACAAAGCTGGGGGGGAGGGGGCAGGGAACACCCAAACCACTACAGGCACGAACTGAAATTCACATGCATCTTTCTTGTTTTCCTTTTAAATAATCTCTATGTAGTTATATAACAAAGAGAGCTCATTTGGCTGATTTTCACGAGCAGGGGTGTTATCACTGAACAGGAAGTACCCATCAAAATAAATACTTGTAAATGATTCAAAGACATTTTGGGGCCGCTAAAGGAAAAGTTATGTGCTTAAACACCAGGGATGTTGATTTGGGCATAACTGCATATAAAAAGGCAAAATTACCTTCAGTTTCAAATGGGCACAGTAAGGTAGACAGCTGTTCAAGGCTTTTGACTCAAACAACCTGATGACTTTTTAAGGTTGTATCTAGTCTCAGTCAAAAGGCAACTTCATCTGGTTGGCAGGGCTCTAGATAGATAATCTGATCCTTTTAGCTGGTGAGACAAAAGTGGCTGCTTTTGATGACAGTTTTATTACTTCTAGCTAGTTGGTTCAACCTAACCCACAAGTTAAATGCAGTTCAAGTCAACCTTAAAGAATTAGGAATGCAGTCTCCACTAAAAAATCCCTAGAAGATGAAGACCTGCTTACTTTCCTCCTAGCCTTTACATTGACTACAGTGGCCTTTGATTAAGGTCCTGAGTGAATTTTATGCTAACACCAAGTGCATGCTGAGTCAACACCTGCACAGCAGAAGGTTAAGGAGCTCATAACTCAAAAAGCTGAAGCTCTTGGTTTTGTCTGAATCACAAGGAATACCACCTTCCCTAGGCAGCACTGGTTTTGAGCCCCAGCTCTAGAGTCTGGCTACAGAACACATGAACCCTCTCCAGGCAGAACTGTACACCACAATCCACCTACAATAAGCTGGTGAAGGGTTTTTTGTGCTGTTTTTCTTGAGAAGGTCAGTGCTGGCTGTGCCTCTGCCTGCTTACAGGAGCATACTGTGGTGGCATATGCCAAGTAACTTTCAAACTGGCTATTTTGGATCATGGAAATAGTAGCCTTGCTGATAGCTACCTCAGCTGGCGTGAGCATCCTCAGCATCTTTTCTAGGCTTTTGCAGCCCATGTTAAAGCCCTGGTGCAAAACCTTCAGAAATAGCAGCCAGCTCACACAAAAGCCAATGTTAGTGCCAGCTGCAGTATATGCAGATCCCAAGGTTTCCAAACATATGTTACCCTGTGTTCTTTGTGCTTGCTCTTTGGCAGCATTTCACTGTAAAACTGCAATGATATGTCCTTCTCTTTTTAAAGTATTTTTTCTCTTCAGTCATGCTAATCTCCAAAGCCATGAGATTAAAAAGCACCTCATTGATTTAGCAGCTAGATCTAAATAGAGTACTGTGTCCAGTTCTGGGCCCCTCAGTTTAGGAGGGACATTTTGATGCTTGAGCGTGTCCAGAGAGGGGCGACGAGGCTGGGGAGAGGCCTTGAGCACAGCCCTACAAGGAGAGGCTGAGGGAGCTGGGATTGGTTAGCCTGGAGAAGAGGAGGCTCAGGGGTGACCTTATTGCTGTCTACAACTACCTGAGGGGTGGTTGTGGCCAGGAGGAGGTTGCTCTCTTCTCTCAGGTGGCCAGCACCAGAACGAGAGGACACAGCCTCAGGCTGTGCCAGGGGAGATTTAGGCTGGAGGTGAGGAGAAAGTTCTTCACTGAGAGAGTCATTGGACACTGGAATGGGCTGCCCGGGGAGGTGGTGGAGTCGCCGTCCCTGGGGCACTTCAAGGCAGGACTGGACGTGGCACTTGGTGCCATGGTCTAGCCTTGAGCTCTGTGGTAAAGGGTTGGACTCGATGATCTGTGAGGTCTCTTCCAACCCTGGTAATACTGTGATACTGTAATCATTTTGGTTGAAAAAGACCTTAAGGTCACTGCATCCAATCATAACCATCATCTCCTTGTATAAAACTGTTAGACCATCTCAGTGTTCAGGTGGCATGGTATTTGTAGGTATTGCTTCAACCAAAGAGAAGACTCCAATGAAAGGAAATGCATGCTTTACACAGAGCTAGGTTACAGAGCTAGCTTACAAACCTATCTCCAAAACTGTGGCTGCAGGAGTACAGATCAACTCCTCACACAATGCTGTCTACCATTCAAGGTTAGGAAGCAAAGAACACAACACAGAAATTATAAATGCCTTATTCATAGAGTCATAGAATCAACCAGGTTGGAAGAGACCTCCAAGATCATCCAGGCCAACCTAGCACCCAGCCATGCCCAATCAACTAGACCATGGCACTAAGTGCCTCAGCCAGGCTTTGCTTCAACACCTCCAGGGACGACAACTCCACCACCTCCCTGGGCAGCCCATTCCAATGCCAATCACTCTCTCTGGGAAGAACTTCCTCCTAACATCCAGCCTAGACCTACCCCAGCACAATTTGAGACTCTGTCCCCTTGTTCTTTTGCTGCTTGCCTGGCAGAAGAGACTAACCCCCAGTTATTATGTTCAATACAAGGACCGGTGAGGCCCACACTCACCAAGCCATCAGTATGTTCCAGCACAAAATAGAGGCTTTAATTATTTTTTTAAGAGACAATTGCAGCAGATTTCATCAGAGTCTTTCCATGGCTTGCTTTGAAGCTGAACAGATAAATGCTGTTATCAAGGTCTATAGAGACCCCCATCTAAACTCTCCACACAAAATGAAAATGTGAGCCTGCAGCCATTCAGGCTTCCTCCAGCTTCTTCTCTTCACATTCTGGCTCCCAAGAGATGCCATGGGTGTGTATTTGCTGCACATAGGTTTTTCCTCCCAGAATTTGGATCACTCCAGAACTTGGGCTACAACTAGAGAGAGAGCCTAAGTCTTCAGCTAAACTTGGGGTGTTTTTCCTTTTCATGGCCACTGTATTTATTCAAAATTTACCTTTCCTCATTTCATAGCAACATAAGCCCCTATATTCTAGGGGGTGTGAGGGAATTTGTACAGCTTCTGTTTCCTATAATTTGCTTTATCTGTAGATCTAGGTATAAATTCCTGCTGCAGGTCTAGACCATCACCAAATCATAGAATCATAGAATGGCAGAGGCTGAAAGCAACCTCTGTAGATCATCAAGTCCAATCTCTGTGCCAAAGCAGGGTCACCTAGGGCAAGTCATACAGGAATATGACCAGATGTGTCTTGAAAGTCTCCAGAGA
This sequence comes from Pogoniulus pusillus, assembly GCF_015220805.1. NCBI lineage: Eukaryota > Metazoa > Chordata > Aves > Piciformes > Lybiidae > Pogoniulus > Pogoniulus pusillus. Next base: position 8,785,335 of record NC_087268.1, on the reverse strand, counting down.
AGGAGACTCCACAACCTTTTAGACAGCCTGTTCCAGAGCTCCGGCACCTTCACCATAGAGAAGTTTCTTCTCATGTTGAGGTGGAACTTCCTGTACTGCAGTTTGTGTCCATTGCCACTTGTCCTGTCACAGCACATCAGTGGAATTTGCCACATGTTCTTGACACTCACTCTTCAGATATTTGGAAGTATCGATCAGATCCCCTTTCAGCCTTCTCTTCTCCAAGCTAAACAGCCTTTCCTCATAAGACAGCTGTTCCAATCCCTTCATCATCCTCAGAGCCCAAAGGACTCTCCCTAGTAGTTCCCTGTCACTTGAGCTGGGAAACCCAGAATTGCAATACTCCAGATGAGGCTTCCTTAGGACAGAGTAGAGGAGCAGAAGAACTTCCTTTGACCTGCTGGCTGCACTCTTCTTAATGCACCCTAGAAGACCATTTGCTTTCTTGGCCACAAGGGCACATTTCTGTCCTATGTATAGCTTACCATCCAGTCAGACCCCAATGGAGCTCCCTTCCAGCAGATTCATCCCTAACCCATACTTGTGCATGGTGTTTTTCCTCCCCAGGTGCAGGACTCTCTACTTTTTCTTGTTGAATCTCATTAGGAAGGGTCACTGAGCAGGCAGAGGGAGGAAAAGCAGGCCATCAAAAATACCAAAAATTTGGAAGAACTGATGCTCCCTGCAAATCAGTGCCATTGTTCTTTTGGATGTCAAGTGAAAATGTGTTGCTATGCACAAGAGAAGCTTAGAGAACAGCTTTAAAAAAATCAAACAGAAATTTCTTAACCATCTCCTTGTCAGCTAAAAAGCAGCACGAAGGCTATTGCTGCCAGCATATCTTGCTGCATGCAAACAGCACTTGATTTATTTCACCAGCTTCCAGATAAACCCAGCGATCATCTGAATTTGCTGTTAGACTGAAACGTGCTACAGAAGCATGAGGAGTACTCAGGAAACAGAAACTCAAAGAAATATGTGTGAAATGCAATCCTGTTACCATTTGCCACATACTGGAGGCATGTGTCATGAGGCCAGGAAATGAATAAGCTCTAGATCAGGAATATCCCTGGGACCCAGGAGACAAGCTGGAGATGATTTTTCATTGAGCTAACTTCATAATCTAGACAAGCTATCAAAATGTGTAGACACTGTTCTCCTTTCTTTCCTTACTTCATGTTTATTATTGGGCTAAATTGGCCAAGGTGATTGACATGTTTCTGCCTCAGTACAAATTCTCCCAAACTGAGAGTTGGGGCTAAGCAAGGGGATTAGAAATAAGCCTTGCTTGATGTTAATGGATTCCTGTCCAGTACAAAGCAAGCAAGAATGAAAACAGTAATACTTTTTTTTTTCCCCAATATAGGCTTGCAAGTTTCTTCTGCTAAATCCTCCAAATTAAATATGCTCTTTCTCTTCCCATTTTCTGTGTGGCATTAAATCATAGAATCATGTAATTGTTTCAGTTAGAAAAGGCCTCTAAGATCATTGAGTCTGACCATCCATGGCCATTAAAGCACATCCCAAAGTGCCACGTCCACATGCTTCTTGAACACCTTTGCTGCCATGCAGTTTATAATCAGTTGCACAGATTCACAGAATGGTAGAGACTGGAAGAGATCTCTGGAGATCACTGAGTACAACTCCTTGCCAAGGCAGGTTCACCTAGAGAAAGTCACATGAGGGCATGTCCAAACAGGTTTTGAATGTTTCAGAGATGGACATACCAGCACCTCTCTGGGAAGCCTATTCTAGGTTTCCACCACCTTTACATTAAAGAATTTCCTCCTCACCTCTACATGGCATTTCTTATGGTCAAGTTGGTGCCTGTTACTACTTGTCCTGTCATTGTGCACCACTGAAAGAAAAGACTGATCTCGTTCTCCTGACACTCACACTTTAAGTAATGGTCAACATTTATGAGAACCATTTTCCAGACCAAAAAGCCTCAATTCTCTTAGCCTTTCCTCATAAGACAGAAGTTCTAGTTCCCTTAACATCTTTGTAGCCCTTTGCTGTACCCTCTGTCATTGTTGAACTGATTGTTTCATTATTTAATGGAGGACTGTTTTATTTTCCCTCAGCTCATAGGAAACCATTTCTACATTAATTTGTTACTTTCTGAAGATGCAACACGTGGAGCACAAAGCACAAAGCATATGGGATTGTCACCTGTGATAAGATTGAGAACAAGTTTTATTTCCCTCAAGGAACCTACTGTCTGTATGCTGCTATCATGAAAGCGTCCATTCTCTGTCCCAAAACTTCATCCAAAGGAGTCTGGTGCCAAATTATTACCTCCCTCTTTTGGCATTCACTGCTTGCTTTCTCTCTCAGAGCCTTACATTCCTCAAGATGGCACAGAAAGGTCACAGGTTGGGATTACCTAGGTGTGGCTGACAAAATCAACATCGTGGTTGTACTTCATATTGCCATTCTTTTTCCTTAGCAGTTAGAGTTGTGCCACTCACTGAATTCTTACAAGATAAAAATCCAGTGCCACTACAGTATGGCACAGTTGCAGCACTAAAGGCACATCAATGGTAAAAGTTTGCATTTCATTTAATTAAATCAACAACAACAACAACAACAACAAAGACTTCTTTTTACAGCACTTTCTTAGCACAGAAAGCACTTTGACACACAGAAAGTAGTTTGAAGTCTTTATCCCATTTTGTCTGAGGTCCAGAGTGGCAAGATCACTTAATGTGTCAGGATCTTGCTCCCTACTCCCTCCCCTTGGTCCCTTTCTTTCTTGCTGTCACATTGCTCTCAGGCAAAAATTAGAACCTCCAGCTACTTCACCCTGCAGTCCAGACTCCCAGCTACAGCTAAGAGCTTTGACCTTTTTATTGAGAGCCTGAAGTGGCTGTATGGTAATAACAGCTCTTTAGAGAATGTAAACTGTAGGTAGGCTGATCCTTGTCCTGCTCCACATGTGAGCTGCAGCCTGAGAGCTCCATGAAACAAGCATCATTCTTCCTAAAGGAGAAAGATTTGGCTGAAGAAATTCTAAGAGTCCTCCTTACTGTAGTTTTTGTCTCTGCTGATTTTTCCTTCCTGTTTTATCATGAAAATTGGTCATGGAGCCTGCATTACTGAGACAGAACAACATTTGATCTGATTCAGGACAGCATATATTTGCACTCTTTGTTTAAATTGTGCTGCCTCGTTGATGGCATCATGATGAATAGTTTCAAATCTGCAGATTAACTATGCTGCTGGGTTTTGGTGTTCCAGAAAGGTAAGGTAAGGATTATTGAGGCTTTAGAAAGTTAAAGAGGAGATTAAGTGTAACCCACATAGATGTTATAGTAAAGAAAGTAGAAACAAAACCAAGCTAAAAAATAAAGGAAACTTATTGGGGGAAAAAAAGCTTTTGTTTTGTTGGGCTTTGGGGGGTTTTAACTTTTGTGATGCAAGAGGGCTTAAAACAAATGCACTTTCAGATTCAGCAAACCCAACTGCCAGGCCCTGTGCTTGGGTCACTACATCCCCATGAATGCTCCATGGGGCAGAGTGGCTCAAAAGCTGCCCAGCAGTAAGAGACCTGTGAGTGCTGGTTGGCAGCCATCTGAACATGAGCCAGCAGGGTCTCCAGGTGGACAAAAAGACCAAAAGCATCTGAGTCTGGATCAGCAACAGTGTGCCCAGCAGGATCAAGGAAGTGATTGTGCACCCTGTACACTGGTGAGATCATGCTTCAAATACTGGGTTCAGTTTTGGGTGCCTCACTACAAGCACACTGAAGTGCTGGAGCACATCCACAGAAAAGCATCTAAACTGGTGAAAGGTCTGATGAATGGCTCTGGTGAACAGGTCTGGTGAGGAGTTGCTGAGGGAACCGTAGCGTGGAGAAGTGCAGGCTGAGGGGAGACCTCATTGCTCTCTACAACTCCCTGCAAAGAGGTTGCACTGAGGTGTGGGGGGACAATCTCTTCTCCCTAGCATCAATTGGTAGAATGAGAGGAAATGACCTGAAACTGTGCTAGGGGAGGTTTAGGTTAGATACTAGAAAACAAGTCTTTGCTGCAAGAGTGGTCAGGCATTGGAACAGGCTGCCCAGGGAGGTGGTGGAGTCACCATCCCTGGAGGTGTTCAAGAAACTTGTGGATATGGGATTCTGGGACATGGTTTAATGGCCATAGTGGTGTTGGGTTGACAGTTGGACTTGATGATCTTAGAGGTCTTTTTCAATCTAAAGAATTCTATGATTCTATGATCGTATGATTTGAAGTTTTACTTCTTATTGCCATCAAGAATAGAAAGTCTCTGAGAAAATTCTGTGGTCTGAACATTGCAAAATACACTAATAGAGTCACAGAATCAGTCAGGGTTGGAAGGGACCACAAGGATCATCTCGTTCCAACCTCCTGCCATGGGCAGGAACACCCTACCCTAAATCAGGCTGGCCAGAGCCTCACCCAGCCTGGCCTTATGATACTAATGATAAATGATACTAAAAGGCCTCACAGTAGTTGATGACTTTAAACTTCCTTTCTTGTGACTGAGCGTTTGTGTCACTTGATCTGTCACACCTGACATGCATTTTCTTTTGCTGTGGTCTGCATAGTAATGTTCAAGCGGTAAGCAAGGGGAACCGAGGTAGAGATGAATGTGAACAGCCAGGAGCCTTAATCTTTGAAATGACCCTCCCAAGAGCTTTAAGTGAAAACATATGTGGATCTCTCAAATGTAAACAAACCCTTTATAATTGTTCTAGGACTCTTACCCCTTTTTGTTCAGCTGTGCTCCTAGCCAAGAAAGCGTCTACATTCTTAGTCTAAACACATCCCCCTCTTGTCTTTTAATTTTTCCTAACTAAACACATTTTCCCCAGTGTGCAATCCAGCTGGGGCAGGCCTAGATGATTGCCTTTCCCCGTTGATAGAAATTGAGGCCCTCGATGCAGAAAGAGGGTAGAAATCTCTGAGTGTGCCCAAGTAAAACATGAAAATAAACAAGACCCAAATCGTACTTAAACATCTCCGCGGTTTGACTGCGCCTTCTCTGGCTCCCCAGCAGTTGGATGAGACAATAAACAAGCAGAGGCATGTCTGGTGCCTTCACTGCTGTCCTGGATGTACCTGGAGGAGGTGGGTGGCTTGAAGGTTGTGAGTTACCCTGCTGTCCTCAGTGCACATCTCTCTTCATTTGAGGCAGGTGGGAGTGCTTTCAAGACTTCTGCAAAGGAGGACTGTGGTTTGCAGATTTACTTTCAGTTCTCCTTTGATGTCAGCAATGATGTGGCTTTCTTCTGCATTTTACTGGCAGCGTGCATGTGTCAGAATTTCACAATAGACTGTGACACAGATGTTCAAATTTACCTGTAACTCAGGAACAGCTGAACAAAGATCCTTTCAGGGAGAGGGTGAGGGAGAATCAGATGAGAAAGGTTCATTTGCCTGCTAAAAAGAACTGACTTTGCTCACTGATAATTTGAATCCAAATAGAGTTCTGGTTAAGGTATTGGAAAAGTTGTGCAGCAGAGACTTGAAAACTTGCCAGTTGCCAACAATACCTGCTATTTGCAGCAAGATAACTTCAGTGTTTGTAATATTCAAGGAATTTCCTGTAGTAAGCACAGAAAAGTACAGATGATACAGAAAAATTCTGAGTCAGCTGTGTCTGCTTATATTAAGTAAAGCTGAGAAGCTTTCAGAGACCGCTGCTCTTTCTGGCTTCTCACTTCTCTCACCTAAAAACAGAAGAACTAAACTAGAGACTGGAACTGGGAGGGTTGTGGCATTTTGGGTTTGACTGAAGGCAGAATCAGTTGTGTCATAGTGTTTTACACAGATATTTCTGAAGAATTGAGGCTCTATATTCATTTCAAATGCTTCTCTAGTTCAAAGAAAGAGCCTTATCTTGGGCACTGGAGCACTGGAACAAGCTGCCTGGAGAGGTGGTGGAATCTCCTTCTCTGGAGACTTTCAAACCCTGCCTGGACATGTTCCTGTGTGGCTTGCCCTAGGTAATCCTGCTTTGCCAGGGGACTTGATGATCTCCAGAGGTCCCTTCCAAGCCCTAGCACCTTGTGACTCTGTGATCTGTTTATTTTCAGTTGAGCCAATTATCTACATTGCTTTTAGCTCCATTACTAGTTAACTCACTCATTTTAAACTTCTTTGCTGACATAGAAGATTGCCTTGCGAGACAAGGCGAGCAAAGCCGTCTGGGACTCATTGTCAGGCAGTTACTCATTTCAGAGACTCCTTTTTCAAAATTGCTGGATGTAAAATCTGTAGGTTCATAATCCCCTGGGGAAAGCACTGCCAGCAGATGCCCAGGAACTAGGCCTTGCTATGAAAACACTTCAGGGGACATGATACAAGGAACCAGAATCTTTTCTCGGGAGAGACATGCAAGGGATAGGCTCAAACTTAGCCAAAGCCTGCTTCTTCAACTCTTTCACTTATTTAGGACAACTACCTGAAGGGAGGCTGTAGCCAGCTGGGGGTTGGTCTTTTCTGCCAGGCAACCAGCAACAGGACAAGGGGACACAGTCTCAAGTTGTGCCAGGGGAAGTATAGGCTGGATGTTAGGAGGAAGTTATTCACAGAGAAAGTGATTTTGCCATTGGAATGGGCTGCCCAGGGAGGTGGTGGAGTCATCATCCCTGGAGGTGTTGAAGCAAAGACTGGATGAGGCACTTAGTGCCATGGTCTAGTTGACTGGATAAGACTGGGTGCTAGGTTGGACTGGATGATCTTGGAGGTCTCTTCCAACCTGGTTGATTCTATGATTCTATTCTATGACAAGCACAACAACAGGTCCTTGTACTTCTTTGCTGTGTGCTTTGAAAGCACCTGCTAACCTGTGCTATAAGGGTTAGAAGAACCTGGTGACCAGTATCAGAGTCACTGAAGCATATAAGTGCAGACCATACAAATGTAGATCACTGTCCTTTTGAGATTATTCCATTATTCATTTATTATTTTTTAACAGCTCACTCTGTCTTGTGATATTTTCTTGCTTTGATTCCTGGGCTTACACCTGTGGCTTTACAGAGATTAATTTTTCCTGCTGCCATTTCTCAGCTATTTGTTCTGTCCCGCCCTTACTTCACAAGGATTTAGCCTTTCTGGTGCTCTGACTATGTGAAAGTTATACAGTCCATTTCTAACTTTTACCACAGAACTGTTGAGGTTGGAAGAGACCTTTAAGATCATCAAGTCTAACTGCTCACCTATAACTCACAATCCCATCACTACTTCTAAGCCATTACTGCTAAATCATGTTCCTCACTACCATACCCATATGTCTTTTAAATACCTCCAGCAGTGGTGACTCCAGCACCTGGCTGAGCAGCCTGTTCCAATGTCTGATAACCCTTTCTGTGAAGAATTTCTTTCCTAATATCCAACCTGACCCTACTCTGGCACAAGTTGAGGCCATTTCCTATTGTCCTGTCATTTGTTACATGTGAGAAGAGACTTCCACCTTGCTCCAACCTCCTTTGAGTCACTTGTATAGAGCTTCCTCAGCTTCCTCCTCTGAGAAGACATCTACAGACTGAAAGAACTTACCTCCTAATTTTTGCATTATTTATATTCTTGCTTGTTTCTAATCTGTCTTTTATGACTTTCTCAAGAGAAAGTGAAGAATCCCCAATATAATTTGGTGCACTGTGGATAAGCTTCTGGTATAATTGGAGAGTAAATAATGCAAGGCTTAAATTGGAAAACAAAAGCCTTTCTAACCAGATCTGGTTAAAAGACCTTTTTAACCAGAACATTCACTATCCCTCATGACATTTATGCACAACTACACATGTTATGCTAGTCCTGTTAGCAACGCTAGCATCCAGCAAGGTAGAGGTCATCTCTCTCCCACAGTTTTCAGACGTAAGACCATATTTGAGGTCTAGCTTATATTTAATGTCCCTGTTTGCATTGTCCTCTCCAAATTTTCAGTGCAAACATGAGTTACAATAAGCTCCTTTCTCTACAAGCAGCTCTTCTTTTTTTCACCCCAACATGCTGCTAAGAAACCAAACTGCCACTCCTTGCCCCATGAAAGGGGAAAAGGCTCTTCAAGTAGCTTGTAGTCCTGTAAGAGCAAACAGAAGTGACTCACCAGCTGGTGCGGCTGTGCTGTGGGGGGAGGGATGTAATCCTACTTTGGCAGTAGGTGATGGATTGAGAGAGCAGACCTTTTAGACAGCTGGGTCATTTGACAAACAAGCAGGGTGGTTTCCACCCCCACCCGTCTGAGCTAAGTATGCACCTAAGTGTGCTGAAACCCAGGGGGTTTTTTATTAGATCCCAGCACTGATCTGGTTTCCTTGCATCACTGGAAGTTCCTGAACTACTGAATGCCAGTAAAGGGAAGTGAATGGCAGGGGAAGGAATGCTCTGTTCTCTCCTTCTCACAGGTTTTGATTACTCTGAGCTAACAACAACATGATGAAGGGCAGCACCCTACAATCTGCTAACCCAAACTACATGAATCAGGTGATTTGCTCTGCTAGAATAGTCCTCTTGATCTCTGCAACTCCAGTTCTACCAGTCTAATAAGAGTGAAAAATCAGATCCTCTGATCAATATTTAATTTGCTTTGCTGATCCAAAAAGACAATAAGGAAACATATGGGTAATGAAAGGGTGGAGAACACAAAGAGACTTAGAACAAGGGGGCATGAAAAGAATACTTTCCAGTCCATCTTTCTCTCTGCAGGTGTTGACTGTTACCTGTTTTCATTCTGATCTGCAAACAGAAAAGTTACCGTGTTCAGATCTACAATTACCTTGTTCTCTTTGCAGCATCCTGGTCCCGTGAAGCCTGAGCAGCTGCCACCCAAAAACTCATGGCTCTCTCAGTACACCACTGGAGCGGATCACAGGTGACTCCTCAGTGGAGTGTAATATCATGGGACCATTCTCATAGGCATAATGCTCAGGCCCATACTAAAGACTAAAATCCCCTTAAAGACAGAGTCTGTGGCCAACATTTGAAAAACTGACTGATAGTGTTGATGGACAGCAATTGCCTTCCAACCCAAGAGGAAATATGGAATGATGAGTGAAAAATCAGAGAAATATAGGAGAAGGATATAAGGAAGAAAAGCAAACAAACCACCCAAAACTCCTACCCCAAACCAACCAAATGACAACAATAAAAAAAACCCAATCACCAAATAAAAAGCAAGCAAACAAACAACCAAACAAAAGCTCAACACAACACCACCCCCCCAGAAAAAAAACCCAACAACCAAACAAAAACCCCAAACCAAAACCAATGTAGAAGGGCTACAAATTCTGAAAGGCTCCAAAAGTGATCTTGTTAGAATTATAAACTATGACTGTATTTACTTTAGAAAGGGGACTAAAGAAAAGCTCAAAGACACTAGAATTGTTTTTCCTTTTAAGCAATGACCCATAAACTCCAAAAGAAGATGAAGTGAATTTTCTCTCCTATTCATTCCATTTGCTACTTTGTCCTTTCGTTTACCTAAATCTTGTCTTTTCAAGCTTAATTTACTGGATTAACCTTGTTGCTCAGATAACAGTGTTTAACTCTAAGATAAACCCCACAAGGGGATTTGTGTGAAAAATAACCTTTCTACCTCCAGAGTCTTCCCTATCTCTGACTTAGTTATAGAGAGTCTGTATCAGTTGACCTGACTTGCTGCCTCTCTATAACTCACACGTTTCTGAGCAGTGGCCAGAGGAGTCTCTTAGAAAGTAAAACACATGGAAGCCTTTTCTCTCTGAACTGTGAGGCCTGAATATTGAAGCAAGAGGTCTAGCAAACACCAATACAGTGCAACTTCAAAACACTAAAGAGAATCAGTCTCCTATCGTGCCTGAGAACTGCTGTGGTAGAAATAATGTAGAGAATGAGAACTGGGAACTTTGCACTTATGGAAAAAAGGGCTGATATCAAGGTGTTTGTGCACTCAGATGGGGCAAGCTGCTGAAATGAAGGGGACTGTGAGTGACTGCAAGCTAATTTGTGTCTTGCTTTATACTAGAAACAGGGGTTAATGTTTTACATGGTGAAATTGAATGATTTTGTCTAGATCTGTATGGAGTTCTAAGAGTGACAGCTCAGTGTTGCAGCACAAGCCAAAGTAAAATAGGATGGATGTTAAAGAAATAGCTCCCACAAGAAAAACAGCATTTGAAATGCACCAATACGATGCTATGATGGTAATCTCTCTTATGAGGAAAGGCTGAGAGACCTGAGGCTGTTTAGCCTGGAGAAGAAAAGGCTGACAGGAGATCTGATCAATGCTCACAAATACCTTAAGGGTGGGGATCAAGAAGAAGAGGTCAGTCTCTTTTCTTGAGTCTCCTGTGTTAGGATAAGAGGCAATGGACACAAAATGGAACATGGGAAGCTCTATCTCAACATGAGGAAAACTCCTTTGCTGTGAGGGTGCCAAAGCACTGGAGCAGGCTGCCCAGAAAGGTTTTGGAGACTCCATCTCTGGAGGTATTCCAAACCTACTTAGACACATTCCTGTGTGGCCTGCTCCAGGTTATCTTGCTTTGGCAGGGGCATTGAAGCCAGTGATCTCCAGAGGTTCCTTCCAACCCTTCCCATTCTGTGACATGAGTGGCATTTTTCAGCCTGTGAGACACCCCTGAACATCCTTGGGTACCAGTGTTCTGTCTTGACGCAGGAGCCTACAGATGCTAGTCTCAGAGAAGCACTTTTTACTGGCTTATACTCTGGCTGCAGATGTTCTGATTAAGATGATGTCTTCTAAAAACTGCTACATTTGGGAGTGGGAAGGAGGAACACAGTTTTACCCAGCTCCAGTATTCAGAAACCAAATAACATCTTCCCTTCCTTACACCCTCTCCTTTCCCCAATCAATCACTGGGCTGACTTAACACCATGAAAGCAGACAATTTCATTTTGCAGTCTTTTTATATGTGTTCTGGTGCTGGAGCATTTAGGACTTTCATTTCCAGGCACTGTGGGTGAGAAACATACTCCTTTTAAAAGAAAGTGAGATTTTTCAGTCAGTAATCTTTATGCAGCAGCTTTTTTTCAGGAAAAAAAAAAGTGTTCAGACTAAAAGTACAAAGCCTGTGACTGCTCATAGACTCCCTGTCTGCACTGGGCTGTACCAAATACAGCCGGGCTGAGACTCCAAAACGTTCCTGAATTTAAAGCAATTGAATCATGGAATTTTTCAGTTGGAAAAGACCTCTAAGATCATTGAGTCCAACCACCAACCTAACACCACCATGGCCATTCAACCATGTCCCAGAGTGTCATGGACACACATTCCTTGAACACTGTCAGGGTTGGTGAGTCCACGACCTTCCTGGGCAGCCTGTTCCAATGCCTGACCACTCCTGCAGGAAACGAAGTTTTCCTAATACCCAACCTAAACCTCCCCAGGTGCAATTTCAGGCCACTTCCTCTTGTTCTGTCACCTGATACTAGGGAGAAGAGACCAGTTCCCACCTCCAAACTCATGTCAGGTGGTTGGAGAGAGCAATGAGGTTTTCCTTCAGCCTCCTCTTCTCAAGATTTAACAGTCCTATTTCCTTCAGCCACTCCCCCCAAAACTTATTCTCTATACTTTTCACCAGCTTTGCTGCCTTATACAGTGGGAGGGTGGGGGGGACACCCCAAACTTGCTCTGGGAAGACTCCTTCTGGTGCAAACAGCACATGTTGGTGTTGTGGGTTTTTTTTTTACAAGCAAACCAGTATATAATACTCAATATAAAAGGCTACTTCTGGTCAGGACACTAAAAAGGGTTTGGACCAGATGGTCTCCAGAGGTGCCTTCTAACCACTACCATTGTGTGAATCTGTGCCACATATAGAGCTATGATTATATTTTTTCCACTGCATTAAAGCAACTCACCAGGACAATATTAGGAATACTTATGTGTTCCTTTGAGAGGATTAAAGATTGAAGCATGCTTTAGTTCCCCTGGTTTGCTTCTATTGCCTGAAGAGCCTGAAGCAATCCTGTGGCCTGTTGCACCTATTCCCCAAACATAGATTTTAATTTATGATGTTGTCCAGATGCCCTGACATCAAGGCTAGAAGACTTCATCACTAAATGACACAATGGCTTGTTCTCCACAGGGCACAGAACAGTGAAAGTACTTAGGAATCTTTCTTTCCACTCTTTACTACTACTTCCATCACAGGTAGGTTCCTAGCACAGCAGCTTCATTTCAGGCATCTACTTCAGCTTGACTCATTCACATTTAAGCATCCTCAAAATGAATTCCTTTATCTTCTCATGCAACAAATACATATATGTATATATTAAAAAAAAAAGACATTTAAGAAGATGTTAAAGGCCTGATGGAAGTGAAAAAAAAATAGAAAGTAGAGAAATGTGAAGATAATGAGATCAGTTTGCCCTTATTTCATCCATAGCTCCAGAAGATTGTATAGATCATTTATGGCATCAACTATTGCTGGATAATGTGCTGCAATAAAAGAGAACAGAAGGTGCATTGGGTGGTGGTAAAGGATTGATTTAATCCCCAAAACCCTGAGCTTTTACTCTGAATTTCATCCCTTTTGGCAATTTACAGAGAGAATACATGGCCTTCAGCCAGCTTCCCTTTGTATGAGGTGTGAGCAGGGGCATCTTTGACTAGATCAGGCTGCTCAGGGCCCATGAAGTGGGACATTGAACGCCTCCAGGGATGGGACCCCCACCACATCTCTGGGCAACTTGTTCCAGTGTTTCACTACCCTCATTGTGAAGAATTTCCTTCTGAAGTGCCTATCTCTCTGCTCAGGACTGTGAAGAACAAGTGCTCCAAAATAATTTGTGGATGCTTCTGGGTTCATTTACTCCCCAGAAAGACAACCAAGATATTAGGTTAAAGATCACAATGTTTGGGTTTTTTTAACTATATTTTGAATCTCCCTTCTGTCTCCAGCCAAGTGGGATGCATCTCTGTCATAGTTTCAGGCTGTTTGCTGAGACCTGAAGTAATCATAGAATGCACTGGGCTGGAAGGGACCCTGGAAGGCCATCAGAATAGCAACAAATCTGGTGAAAGGTCTAGAGAATGGGACTGGTGAGGAGTGGCTGAGGGAACTGGAATTGTCTACTCTGGAGAAGAGGAGGATGAGGACAGACCTCATTGCTCTATACAACCATCTGAAAAGAGTTTTGAGTGAGGTGAGAATTGGTCTTCTCTCCCCAGTATCAGTATCACACAGTATCACAGTATCACCAAGGTTGGAAGAGACCTCACAGATCATCAAGTCCAACCCTTTACCACAGAGCCCAAGGCTAGATCATGGCACCAAGTGCCACGTCCAACCTTGCCTTGAACTGCCCCAGGGATGGCAACTCCACCACCTCCCCGGGCAGCCCATTCCAGTGTCCAATGACTCTCTCAGTGAAGAACTTTCTCCTCAAGCCCAAATTTCCCCTGGTGCAGCCTGAGGCTGTGTCCTCTTGTTCTGGTGCTGGCCACCTGAGAGAAGAGAGCAACCTCCCCCTGGCCACAACCACCCTTCAGGTGATAGAACAAGAGGAAGTGGCCTGAAATTGTGCCAGGGGAGATTTAGATGGGATATTAGGAACAATTTATTTCCTGCAAGAGTGGTCAGGCATTAGAACAGGCTGCTCAGGGAGTTGGTGGAGTCACTATCCCCGAAAGTGTTCATGAAACCTGTGGGTGCAGCACATTGAGACACAGTTTAATGGCTGTGGTGGTGGTGGATTGACAGTTGGACTCAATCTTAGATGTCTTTTACAACTGAAACAATTCTATGGTTCTATAAGTTTGTAACTTGTAACTTGCTGTGAGAAAAAAAAAGGACAGAGAGATGAATTTCACATTTAAGTTGCCTTCTTCCCACAGCTGGAGTCTAAGGAAAACTTCAATTATGGGAAGCTTATTAAGTCACATCAAATGATTCCAGATCTGCAGTGATGCAAGGAGTCTCAGGAGGTGTATATCTATACAGACACCTTCTTCTCTTCTTAGAATCATAGAATCAGCCAGGTTTGAAGATAAGATCATCCAGTCCAACCTAGCACCCAGCTCTGTCCAATCAACTAGACCATGGCACTAAGTGCCTCATCCAGGCTTTGCTTGAACACCTCCAGAGACGGCAACTCTGCCACCTCCCTGGGCAGCCCATTCCAATGCCAATCACTCTCTCTGGGAAGAACTTCCTCCTAACATCCAGCCTAGACTTCCCCTGGCACACCTTAAGACTCTGTCCCCTTGTTCTGTTGCTGATTGCCTGGGAGAAGAGACTAACCCTCACCTGGCTACAGCCTCCCTTCAGGTAGTTGTAGACAGCAATGAGGTCACCCCTGAGTCTTCTTTTCTCCAGGCTAAACAACCCCAGCTCCCTCAGCCTCTTGACCCCTAAGGAGCTTTCATTTTTGTTTTTTCACCTAAAATTTTAAAAATATCAGACATGTAAAGATTACCTCCTGGTTTTGTATGTTGAAAGCTTAACAGCAGGCAGAATTAGTAGTGTCTGCAAAAAAAGCCAATAATTTGACCACACTAAAAGCTCTCATGTGCTTGGTGTGAAAAAAAGGCCTTTGTCTATTTGAAAGAGGGCTGGGGAGAGAATTGAGAGGAAAAGGAAACTTCAGGTGCAAATGACTGACATGCTACTACATTTGCAGCCTATTAAAAACAAGACTTTTTCTTTTTTCACTTTAGAAACTCAGGAGAGAGAGAGAGCAGAAATATAATGGCACTTTTTAACTTAAGGAGGAAAAAATATGATCATATTGGGTGAAATGTCACATCTTCAAATCCTTCGCTTGTGTTTCTGCTAAAATGAAAGCAAGAAGGGAAGCTAACATCTGATTTGGGTTGACAGGTTTGTAGCCAATGCTATTTCCCTTCCTGCTACTATTTTCTAACCTATTTTTGCCCCTGAGAGTCTTCCTAGAGCAGTGTGCTGGCAATGGCTGAAGCCAGAAGAGACTTGGCTGCCTGCAGTAAAGGATCATACTCATTAGATGTCAGCTGCTGGCTGGCTCCTGAGATTTACCAGAGCTGTTTCCAAAACTCAAATGCTAAGTGACTCTTTCTTGCTCTTCCATGCTGCTTCAAACCAAAGCAATGAAAGTTAAGAATTAAAAGGGAGGAAGAAAAGTCCTCCAGTATTGATTCACTGAACAGAGTTAAAAGCATTAACCTAAACACAAAAATCATAGAAGTGTGTCTGTGTAAGCTGGGAGATCTGGCATTTATCATTGAATCATAGAATCATTAAGGCTGGAAAAGAACTCCAAGATCATCAAAATCCAACCTTCTATCCAATACTTCCATGACCAAGAGACTATGTCCCAAAGTGCCACACCTAAATAAAAATTCAGACTTTGCCTTTTACTTTATTACTTTAGTAGTAAGCCACTTTCCAAATCAGGACAAAATCCTTTTGCCATACAGTCAACCTCTGCTCCACTAGGGTCATAGTGGTGAGAAAATAAACCAGAAAATAGCTAAAAACACAATCTGGAAATGCCTTAGACTGTATTTTCCTGAAGTATCTTCCTGAAAAGAAGTTCTCTTACCAGCATCAATCCAGTTACAGAACAGACAGGGAAGAGAAATTCTAAGTCATACTTTTAAATATAGCCCCAGGATGCACTGTGTGTGCCTCCGAGCCAGCAAAACCCCAACAGGCATCAGTCTGGGATATAGCAGCTGGCTCATCCCCAGGCAGAGAGCTGTAGCCTCACTGAAAGCCTGACAGACACACTGCAGTGCATCTATCCTAAAAGCAGCACCAGTGGCACTTAGCCATTCAGATCTTAGTCTCAAAAATAATTTGAGGAGAGCAAAAATGGTAGGTATTTTGAGGCCACATCTTGGTTGTTGTTGTTCAGTGTCTTTAAGCTTGAAGAGGGGAGATTTAGACTGGATGTTAGGAAGAAATTCTTTACTGTAAGGGTGGTGAGACACTGGAACAGGTTGCTCAGTGAGACTGTGGATGCCCCCTCTCTGAAGGAGTTCAAGGCCACTTTGGACAAGGCCTTGAGCAACCTGATCCAGTGAAGGTATCCCTGCCCCTGGTGCGGGCATCCACAGGTTGCCTGGGCAACCTATTCCAGCACTAACAATGTTATTACTCAATTTACAATTGAGTCTTTAGAAATTTGCAACTGTTTGTCTTTTGAAGGATGTCACAATAGATATTGCTCTACAGTCTGATCTATTGTAGCACAGGGAATATGTAGTCCTTAATGTAGCTCCTTTTCTAACAGCAGGTTTTTTATCACCAGATTATAGTGAGGGTGACAGAGTGCTGGAACAGGCTACCCAGAGAGGTTGTGGAGTCTCCTCTGGAGACTTTCAAAACCCACCTGGATGCATTTCTGTGTGAACTACCCTAGGGGATCCTGCCTTGGCAGGGGGGAGTTGGATTTGATGATCTCTGGAGGTCTCTTCCAACCTTTGAAGTTCTGTGATTCTGTGATTTGTGTAATTATATAGAGCAGTTGTAAAATCAGTCTCTGAGAAAGAAATATATTGCTATAACAATGTTTTTTACAGGATATGGAAGCAAAATTATTCTTATAATGTTCTGCTCTTTGATAAATCTCAATGCTGACCTGTCAAACAAATTTAACTTTCCTGTTTTACATTAATAGTTTTATTCTGTTTGCTTGAGGTTGGGCTTCAAACGTTAGATTTGGCCAGTTTATTCACTTCGATGGTGCTTACACTGTTGAGGTCATGGTGTGGCTTCCTCACACTGAACTCACCAGACCTACTCAGCGATTAAGCTGTTCTATTTTGGCTCAAAAAGCTAATAAAATGAGTTCACAGGATCACAGAATGCCAGGTTGGAAGAGACCTCAAGGATCATCTGGTCCAACCATGCTAGGTGATAGTGTAGCTGAAAGGAGCTGGCCCAGCACCCTTACAAGATGAGTCTTCAAACTGTCCAGTGTAGGGGAATCCACTGCTTCCCTTGGGAGGTGATTCCAATACCTAATTGGAGAAATATTTTCTTCTGGAGTCCAATGGGAATGTCCCCAGGAGTAACTTGTCCCCATCACCCCTTGTCCTTTCTATTTGACTCCTCCTAAAAAGGGAGTCTCCATTCTCCTGGTAGTCACCCGTGGTCCATGGTAATGTGGTCTCTCCTAAACATTCTCTTCTCGAGGCTTTACAAACTCAGTTCTCTCAGCCTTTTTTTTTTGTAGTAGTAAGGAATTCATATCTTTTTAATCCTCCATAGAACCTTCTGAGTGAAACCACTGAGTATGAACTGTAGAAGACTTAAGTCTGAAGTTTGCACTTCTTTTATTATCTGAAGTTTCTAATTTCTTTTAATTGCTCTCTACAACTACCTGAAGGGAGATTGTTGTGAGGTGGACATTGGTCTTTTCTTCCTAGTAACTAGTGATAGTATAGTTGCCTGATCTCCCAGGCAACCAACAACAGAACAATGGGACAGAGTCTCAAGTTGTGTTGTGGGAGGTATAGGCTGGATGTTAGGAGGAAGTTCTTCCCAGAGAGAGTGATTGGCATTGGAATGGGCTGCCCAGGGAGGTGGTGGAGTCACCGTCCCTGGAGGTGTCCAAGAAAAGCCTGGATGAGGCACTTAATACCATAGTCTAATCAATTGGACAGGGCTCGGTGATAGCTTGGACTGGATGATCTTGGAGGTCTCTTCTAACCTGGTTGATTCTATGATTCTATATGGGGAAATGACATCAATCTGCAGCAGAGCCGGTATAGGCTCGGTATTGAGAAAATATAATTCATTGAAAGTGTTATCGGACATTGGAACAGGCTGTCCAGGGAGGTGAAGGAGTCACCATCCCTGAAGGTGTTTAAAAGCCATGTAAATACGGTACTTGGAGAGAGGTCTTAGTGGCGAACTTTGTGGAGTAGAGTTAATGATTGGACTGGATGATCTTGAAGGTCTTTTCCAACTTAAATGGTTCTATGAAATACCTGAATCATAGAATCAGAATCATAGAATCAACCAGGTTGGAAGAGACCTCCAAGATCATTCAGTCCAATTTAGCACCCAGCCCTAGACAGTCAACTAGACCATGGCACTAAGTGCCTCATCCAGGCTTTTCTTGAACACCTCCAGGGATGGTGACTCAACCAGCTCCCTGGGCAGCCCATTCCAAAGGCAAATCACTCTGTGAAGAACTTCCTCCTAACATCCGTCCTAGTTGTTACACATACAGCTCTGCTTCAAAGCATTTCCCTAGGGAATCTGAAGTGGTTTCAAACATACTTAGAGTGGAAGGGGATAAGATACTACCAAAAGCTATTAAAAATACCCAGATGTAGTTATCTAATATTAGTGTTAAAAGGAGATTCTCAGTATAGGTATACTTCAAGAGGAGTCATTCACACTCAAGATAAACACTACTGTATACATGTTTTCCCACTTCCCCTGTAAAAGCACAACACAAAGGCATGACAAAGGCTGAAATGCTCCATAGGGCATATGAAAAAAATACATCAACGGAACACAAATGCTAAAACTTTTGCATTTTGCTTCTGCTTCACAACACTGAAGAATCCCAACAGAACTGCAAAACCCCTGCAATTTATCACACCTTACTAATCACAAATGCCATTTCCAGTTTCTCTTTGACTTGCTCCTGCTTTGCCGTTCAAGTTCTCAGGAAAGTACATTTCATTATAGCATCCCTGTGAGCTTGGCATTAAGATACACAAACTTGGGGATTGTTGTGCTACCCAGAAAGCAGGCTGTATCTCTGCTATAGATATGAGGAATGTAAGCAGCATGTTTTACATATTAAAGATCACTTATCGACTCGTACACATTTCCCCTTCCTATTTAACACCCCAGGAGTTGATATACGGCGTAAAGGCCAAGCACATTGCTTTCCTTTTCAGATCAGAAAAGATAACACAGAGCTTATAAAGAATGCATGAAGCTCTAAGTATAGAACTGGATTTTCAGATAGTCTTCATGCTGTTTCCCCTGCATTAGAAGGGAGTTTTATCAGTGGTATGCAAAAGGAAATATGTACCCAGTGTCAAGATCACAGAATATATCAGGTTGGGAGGAAGCCTCAAAGGTCTGATCACCTTGCAGTAAGCAGGGACACCTCCAACTAGATCAGGTTGCTCAGGACCCCATTAAGTTTGATCTTGCATGTCTCCAGGGATGAGGGCTCCAGCACCTCTCTGGGCAACCTGTTTCAGCATTTCCCCACTCTCATTGTAAAGAACTTCCTCCTAATATCCAACCTAAATCTACCCTTCTCCAGTTTTGAACCGTTGCTCCTCATCTTTCACCATAAGCCCATCTAAACAGTCCCTTCCTTAGCCTTCCTGTGGGGCCCTTTCAGATACTGAAATCCAGCCATAAGGTCTGCCCAAAGCCTTCCCTTTTCCGACCTGAACAACTCCAGCTCCCTCATCCTGTCCTCATCAGAGAGGTACTCCAGCCCTCTGATCATATTTGTGGCCCTCCTCTGGACCTCCTTCAGCAGATCTACGTCTTTCTTGTCTTGGGGGACGCAGAGGTGGACACAGTACTCCAAGTGAGGTCTTGCCAGAGTAGAGAGGGAGAATCACCTCTCAAACTGCTAGCCATGCTGCTTTTGTTGCAGTCCAGGATGCACATTGCTGGTTCACATCCAGCTTCTCATTCATTAGTACCCCTAAGACCTTTTCTGCATCCCCCAACCTGGACCGATAGCTAGGATTGCCCAGACCCAGGTGCAGGGCCTTGCAGTTTGCCTTATTGAACCTCATGAGATTCTCCTTAGCCCACTTCTCCAGCCTGTCTAGAGCCTTCCAGATGGTATCACATCCTTCAGTCTTATTAACCACACTACTCATCTTGATATCATCTGCAAGACAAAGCATTCAAGAGCCAACAGCTAAGTGGAAGGCACTGAGAAAGCATGGCAGCACTTCACAAAGGCATTAGCTCAGCTGATAATGGCAGCTTTACTGTTGGCTTTGACCAATATCAAAATAAAGTAGATCACTGTGGAATATTGTAGTCAACCATGAATAAAGTGGATCTCTGTGGAATATTGTAGTCAAGCATGCAAAATCTGGTGCTCTCAGGGACTATTTTAACAAAATTATTACAATAATGAAATGCAATTTTGACACAGTGTAGGCAATAAACTCAATGAAGTCTGAAGCAAACTTCCAGAAATGAGGCAGCCAGAGGAAAATACACAGACTAACTGTCACATGGCCAAAGCAAAGAAAACTACTCAGGCAGTAGATTCCAGAATACTCAGCAAAGGGAATAATCTCAGATAGAAGGGATTCACTCATTCAAATGTCAGTGAACAGACTCAGGTATCTGTTGCCAACCAGAGCAAAACAGAAGCATATGTAAACCCCTAAATGAAAAGTACACAGCAACAGTATTTGGAACAGAAAGCCAAACGGGAACAGTTGGACAGTCTGCAGGAAGGATCCAAGCCCAAATTTTCAAAGGCTATTTTTCCCTAGATTCTTCAGGCTGGCCCACAAACTTCTTGTCAGTTGGTGCAGTGTAAATGAAAAGCTGAGTGGCAGAGTAACAGCAGAAAGTGACAGCAGGAAAACACATAGAACCATGGAACGGTTTGGATTGGAAGAGACATTAAAGATCACCTAGTTCCAACCACCCTGCCATTGGCAGGAGTACCTTCTACAAGACCAGCTCGCTCAAGGTCCTCTCCAATCCAACCTTGATCACTTGTGGGGAGGAGGCATCCATAACCTCCCTGGGCAATCTGTTCCATGAGATCCACCAAAGTGCTGCCCAATTAACCATTTTTCACATTACCTGAGGCAGGAAAATACACCTCCTACACCTGAAGGAAAGTGTGTGACTTTTTCTTCTGAAAATAAGTTAATTTCCTAGGTAGCATGTCCACAGCACACGAAAGAATGAGGGGCTCAAAATTTCAGATGGGTACTTACAGGAAAAAAAGGGACCCTGCGAAACATCACTATCCCAGGCTAACGAGCTCAGTGTCATCACCTTGACAGACCTTGTCATTTTAATCATAGAATCACAGATGGTTTGAGTTGGAAGGGACCTTAAAGACCACATTAAAGTTCCAATCCTGCTGCCACAGGCAGGGACATGTCTCACTAGACCAGGTTGTTCAAAGCCTCATCCAACCTGGCCTTGAACACCTCCAGGGATGAGGTGTCCACAGCTTCTCTGGGCAATCCATTGCAGCATCTCACCATCCCTCACAGTAATGAACTTAAATTCTGGAAGAAGATCTAGTGCAATAGCTGGAAACAGACATCAGCTGTGGGGACTGAACTCTGCACTCAGTATTCTGGCAGCTACATGTATCCATTGCACTTGAGAAGCCTCAAAGCTGGATTCCCTTTCATATCAGTTTGTGGGGTCAGAGTAGTGGTTGGATCTTTGTAAAAAGAAAAGGACAAAAATGGCACTTTTCATTTAAATCTCACTCTGCAGAGAATGCTGGCAATCAGTAAAAGCTGAAGAGATAACAAAACGAGTCTACAAAGCTCTGTTCTTTACACAGTTTTGGTTTAGTTATCACAGTATCACAGTATCACCAAGGTTGGAAGAGACCTCACAGATCATCAAGTCCAACCCTTTACCACAGAGCTCAAGGCTAGACCATGGCACCAAGTGCCACGTCCAATCCTGCCTTGAACAGCTCCAGGGATGGCGACTCCACCATCTCCCCGGGTAGCCCATTCCAGTGTCCAATGACTCTCTCAGTGAAGAACTTTCTCCTCACCTCAAGCCTAAATTTCCCCTGGTGCAGCCTGAGGCTGTGTCCTCTTGTTCTGGTGCTGGCCACCTGAGAGAAGAGAGCAACCTCCTCCTGGCCACAACCACCCCTCAGGTAGTTGTAGACAGCAATAAGATCACCCCTGAGCCTCCTCTTCTCCAGGCTAAACAATCCCAGCTCCCTCAGCCTCTCATTGTAGGGCTTTCCTCAACAAGGTCCAGGTCTGCTTTTGAGCAACTGCAATGTTAATTTCTTGATTTTTCCTTTTAAGGAATTGTCTCCCATGTGTGAGCTCTCTCTGTGAGTTCTCACAGCCATCTGATGGCAATAGTACCTTTCTCTGAAAACACTTCTGTGTCTGAATAATTTTATATATGTTGATGCTTAAAGGCAACATGAGCAAAACCAACTTTGCCAGGCCTGAGAACAGGTTAGCAAATCTAAGCACAAGGACAACCACATAAAAATCCCCAAGCAACCAAAAATCTTTAGGAACATCTGAACAGGACGAGGGAGGTAACTGAAAGGAGCTTACATGTTAAGTTCTTTACTATGGTGAGACACTGGAACAGGTCGTCCAGAGATGCTGTGGACTCCTCATCCCTGGAAGTGTTCGAGACCAGGCTGGATCAGGCTTTGAGCAACCTGGTCTAGTTGAAGGTGTACAGCCCATGGCAGGAGCATTGGAACTAGACAATCTTTAAGGTCCCTTCCAACTCAAGCCATTCTCTAATGATTCTATGATATCCCTAGAGCAACCTGGTCTAGTTGAAGGTGTCCAGCCCATGGCAAGGGCATTGGAACTAGATGATCTTTAAGGTCCCTTCCAACTGAAACCATTCTCTAATGATTCTGTGATATCCCTAGAGGTGTATGTGCTTTTCTATTATGCTCCATGACCTGGCACAGATGAGGTTAAATACCAGCTACACACACAGAGAGTAACAAAAGTCTCCCAGATTAGTAAGACTCTGTGGATGAGTAATGATGATGCATGTAATTGGCAGCAGGAACATGATTTCATAGAATCATAAATTGTAGAATCATTCCCTGGTTGGCAAAGACCTTACGATCAATGAGTTCAACCATAACCTAACTTCTCTGATCGTGTCAGCTCACGTCCCTAAGCTCCTCATTCAAATGTCTTTTAAACACCTCTAGGGACAGTGACTCCACCACTTCACCACACAGCCTGTTCCAAATCTTGATAACTTTTGCAATGAAGAAAATTTTCCTAACACCCAACCCAAGTAAGTGAGTAACAGGGAAGACAAGCGAGTCCTGGAACCATAAGCTATTCTTCTGAAGCAAGTGAAGGCTATTCTTGGTATGGATTCCAGGATACGACAGAAACTGTATCCTGCTTCCATTCACATACCTCACCTGGAGGAGGCTCAGGGGTGACCTCATTGCTGTCTACAATTACCTGAAGGGACATTTTAGCCAGGTGGGGGGTGGCCTCTTCTCCCAGGCAACCAGCAATAGAACAAGGGGACACAGTCTCAAGTTGTGCCAGGGACAGTATAGGCTGGATGTTAGGAGGAAGTTCTTCACAGAGAGAGTGATTGGCATTGGAATGGGCTGCCCAGGGAGGTGGTGGAGGCACCGTCCCTGGAGGTGTTCAAGAAAAGACTGGATGAGGCACTTAGTGCCATGGTCTAGATGACTGGACAGGGCTGGGTGCTAGGTTGGACTGGATGATCTTGGAGGTCTCTTCCAACCTGGTTGATTCTATGATTCTATGATCCCCACTTTTTGGAATAGAATAGATTGAGTTGTTAGCAACAATTGCAGCTGTCTTGAGGCTTGCAGGCTGAAATATCATGCTGCTTGTTTAAAAAAGCTGATAATTATTGCCCACATTCTTTTTCAGACCTCAAAACAAGTGATTTTATTCTTATCTCTCCACAATGACACTAATTAAGGAGCAGGATTATGATTTCCAATTTCATGCTTGATATTTTTGTTTAGCATCAAACATTTCCAAAAGATCATTCAGGTATTTTGACATGTATTTTCCCTGATCTGGGGCATAGCAGAGATATCTTTCCTATTTTTTTCCCTGTTTTTCCCACTGTTATTTATTATTTTAATGAGAAAGATTAATTTTGGCAATGCTGACAACAAGGCTTGGTTTAAGATAGATTTCATTGGCTTGTGGTTCATTTCTGTACTCAGTCATGGAGATGATAGATAAAATTTTGGCACTGAGACAAGATGAAGAGGAATCAAGAAGGAAAAATTTTGGCTTCTAATAATCCCTTTCTTGAAAATATGAAGATTTTTTCCCCCTCCTTTTTTTTTTTTTTTTCATGAATATATAAACTAACTGAAAACCTCACTTTCTGTCCTCAAATAAAAGTGACACAAAACTTTCACGCAGACCTAGGATTAATTTGGTCTAAACCATGCCTAAGTGTTTGACAGATTCACAGACTGTGTTGGGTTAGAAGGGACCCTTGAAGGTCACCTTGTCCAATTCAATCTACAATCAGCAGGAACACCTCCAAGTAGATCAGGCTGCACAGGGCCACATCAAATCTGATCTTGAATGTCTTCAGGGACAGGGTCACAACCACATCCTTGGGCAATGTATTCCAGTATTTCATCACCCTCATTGTGAAGAACTCTCCCCCAAGGCCCAACCTAAATCTACCCTGCTCCAATTTAAAACCATTGACCTTTGTCCAGTCACTGCAAGCCCTTCTAGACAGTTCCTCCCCAGCCTTTCTGTAGGTTCCCTTCAGACATTGAAATGTAGTTATCAGGTGTCCTCAGAGCTTTCTCTTCTCCAAGCTGAAGAGCACCAGATTCTTTTAGCCTGCTTTCATGGGAGAGATGCTCCAGTCCTTCATAGAATCATAGAATCAGCCAGGTTGGAAGAGACCTCTGAGATCATCCAGGCCAACCTAGCACCCAGCACTCTACAATCAACTAGACTATGGCACTTAGTGCTTCATCCAGTCTTTTCTGCAACTCCTCCAGGGATGGTGACTCCAACATCTCCCTGGGCAGCCCATTCCAATGCCAATCACTCTCTCTGGCAACAACTTCCTCCTAACATCCAGCCTAGACCTCCCCCAGCACAACTTGAGACTGTGTCTCCTTGTTCTGTTGCTGGTTGCCTGGGAGAAGAGACCAACCCCCACCTGGCTATAGCCTCCCTTCAGGTAGTTGTAGACAGCAATGAGGTCACCCCTGAGCAGCATTTTCACGCTGCTGCTTCCTCTGTTTTCAAGAAATTACGTGTGTTTGAGTAGCAGTTTTCAGTTTTCCTTCCTATAGTAATGTGATTTCTGTTGTCATGAGTTGTGGTTGAAGATCTGATGAGCCTCCTATGCCAGCACACAAGATGTCATGTGGGACCATGACTGTAGGACTGCCACCTTGGGAACTCTTGACCTCAGCAAATGGCAAGACAAAGCTCAGCAGAAAGCACATTGCCACTGTTATCTCTTTTGGACAACCATCCTTTTAATTTCTTCAGTCCTCCTTGTCTGAGTCCTCTTTCCTTAGGTTATATGCAAAGGAGCTGTGCCTCTTCACCTCTCTGTCCTCTTTTTCAGGAATAGATGCAGGCAGGTTGCTCAGCTCTTGTCACACCATTGCATTTCTGTCAAGCTGCTCCTTTGAATTCCTGCTCACTAGTCTTTCATCAGCAGTGACCTCTGCACTGCTTATGTCAGCTAACACCTCATTTGCTTTCATGTGAAGTACCTCCTGGGTGGAGGATATTGCAAGTGGCAGGCAAGTGAACTACTTCTAGTCAACTGGTGCTGTCTAGTCAACTCAGGCTGTCAGTTTGGGCCCCCTCCCTCTCCACACACCCTACATCGAACTGTTTGCCAAGGTCTAGTCTCTGTGTGTGAGAAAATACCTTGTAGATTTGTGGGCAATATCTCAAGAGGGAAGCACGTGGTTTTCTCACACTGATTTTGCAGAGCTTCAGCTCTGCGTATCTGGATCTCAACACAGTGTCTTTTGAGATCCTCAGAAGAAGCTATTCTTTGTTTGACCCCCAAGTATTTTCTTCCTCCCTTTTTTCCCCAGGTTTCTTTTCCTTTTAGGTATGAGATTCAGTATATAAATGCACAAAATGCAGTTGCTGCAAGCTCATTGAACACATCAGCGTTTGGTGGGTTTGAGTTTTTCCTCTCTTCCTTTTGACTTCAGTGAGGCCTGAGTTTAATAGCTCCTTTAAACGTTCTTTTTTTCCCAGATGGAACAACCTGGTGGTTTGTAGCCTTACAATAGATTACAGAACATCTACCATGTTCACATGGTCTCTAATACTATGTTTTTAAGTAACCTCCTTAGACCTCATTGAGAACCTAAAGATGCCTTGAGACAAAGATTTCAATAAGGCTGTGTTTCAAATAAGTTAGACCAGTCCTTTGAAAATGATCTGGGGTATTTCATGAATATATCATTTGTCTGGGATTGCAACGTGCTTTCTGGAGGTGATTGAACTTTCCATTGCAGTAGACTGGGAAACTTCATGTAGTCAGCTCTGCTGAGGGAAAACTAAATTTCCAGTTGATGAGGGGCAATGTACTAACTTGATTGGTAGCAGCCAGATCAGAATATGTTGACTTTCTCTGCTACTTCTGTCTTTGTATTTTCTTCTTTCATTTTAATCAGCACCCTCTCTTCTGGAGGGGCATTTCTTGTGGAATTCAGAATATGCAGCATTTATTTTGATCTCTGCTTCATGTTGTACATAGTCATGCCTTACACTTCTAGTCAGGCTTTCTGACTAATAAGTTCAAACAGTACAGAAAATATTCTTCTTTTCTGATGGCTGGTCTGGTTTTATGCAAAGATGCTTGTGGGGCCCCAAGAACTTTGTTTGTATGGATAATCCCATGGGCATCTCGTTGATGCTATTCTGAGTATTTTGTAAGATCTAGAGAACAGGTCTGCAGCTTAACACCAGTCTGGCATTTCCTGAATATATTCACAGAATGGCTTGTGTTGGAAGGGACTGTAAAGATCATCCAGTTCCAACCCCTCTGTCATGGGCAAGAACACCTTCCACTAGACCAGCCACACCCAACCTCATTTTCAACATGTCCTGGGAGAGGGTATCAACAACCTCCCAGGGCAAATTCCAGCATCTCAGCACCCTCAGTGTAAAGAATCTCCTGGTAATGGCCAATCTAAATGTACACTGTTCTAGGTTAAAACCATTCCCTCATTCTATCACCACAGGCTGTTATCAAAAGTCCCTGTCATGATTTCATGTAGACTCTGTCAGATACTGGAAGGGTACTATAAGGTCTCTCCAAAGCCTTCTTTTCTCCAAGCTGAAAAAAACAAACTCCCTCAGTCAGTCCTTGCAAAAAAGGTGCTGCAGCTCTCTGATCATCTTCGTGGCCCTCCTCTGGACCATAGAATCATAGCAACAATAATGTTGGAAGAGACCTCCAAGATCATCCAGGCCAACCTAGCACCCAGCCCTAGCCAGTCAACTAGACCATGGCACCAAGTGCCTCATCCAGGCTTTTCTTGAACACCCCCAGGGATGGTGACTCCAACACCTCCCTGGGCAGCCCATTCCAATGCCAATCACTCTCTCTGTAAAGAGCTTCCTCCTAACATCCAGCCTATACTTCCCCTGGCACAACTTGAGACTGTGTCCCCTTGTTCTGTTGCTGGTTGCCTGGAAGAAGAGACCAACCCCCACCTGGCTGCAATATCGCTTCAGGTGGTTGTAGACAGCAATGAGGTCTGCCCTGAGCCTCCTCTTCTGTAGGCTAAACAACCCATCTCCAGCAGATCCAGGTGCTTCTTGTGTTGGGGGCTCCAGAGCTGGACATCGCACTCCAGGTGAGGTCTCACCAGAGCAGAGGGGCAAAATTACCTGCCTTGACCTGCTGCCCCCAATTGTTCTGAAGCAGCCCAGGACACGTTTGGCATTTTGGGCTCCCAGCAGACGTTGCTGCCTTATGTCAAGCCTCCCATCCAACAGCATCTTCAAGTCCTTCTCTGCAGGGCTGCTCTCAATGACTGCATGATCCAGCCTGAATTTGTGCTTGTACCTTGCACATACATAAACAAGTGCATCAAACACTACCCTCTGTTTCACTACTGGACATAACTGCCATCTGCTCCAGAAAAAGCCATCAGCTTTGCAATAAGAAGTGTGTACAATTCTACTTACAGCATATATGCCTGTTGTCAGAGGGCAGCTTGCGCTCTGTGCTTCTGGGGATGGCAAGCTAAAAGAAATTAGCTGGCCAAGAAGAGTGTAAGTGAAGAGATTTGTCTGCTTTCTAGGCACTTCAGCTTACAGCAACTTCTTCAAGCAGGCCCTGGAGGTGAAGGGAAGAGAAGAAATCTTTCAGAAACACAGTCAGAAGTGTGGCTGTCCTCATATTGGAAAGGATGAGATACATTTGGTAGAGCTTCAAAGCGTATTTCCCTTCCACTTGACCTAAAACTGATGGGTTTGCTGATCAATTTAGTTGGCTAGAACACCTAAGAATAACTCTTCATTCTGAAATAAAAGGGGAGCAAACCACCTCTTGCAGCTCTAGCATACAAATTCCTCCCCACTTGCCACTGGAGGACACATGACTCATTCTTGCATTTCTCCTGAGCCCATCGCTGTTGCATAGCTGTCATGATCCAGAGCACTTCTAACCTTACCTGAAAGCAGAATGGATAGTCAAAAAAAAAATCTCTGTAATGGTTACTATCTGTAAATGAGAACTGAGGGTATAAAACAAAGGGGTTTGACTCTTACTTTGGTGAAGCAGAAAATAGAATTGTCCAGCTTGAAAACAGGGGGGAAAAAAGAACAGAGCATTGGGTATGAAGGAGATGGACAATAGATTAGCTCAAGGATTTAGAGACTCACTGCAGGAGCTCACAGATAAGGCTTTTTAGCACCTGAGTGTGCTTGGAGGCAGATCCTGCTAACTGAGTATCCCCTGCCCTCACATTTCAATAAAGCAAGGATGAAAATAATACAGGGTTCAGATTTGAAGACAAAAAGATCGTGCTGAGAGAAGCAAACAGTGTTCTTCCACAGTACTAATTTCTCCTTCTGCCTTTCTACCAGGAAAGAAAAAGACACCTTGTGGCAGCCTTTAACCTCATTAAAAACCAGTACTGTACAAAGAATATCAAACATGTGCTTCATGTTTTAAAAGTATAAGAACAAAACCTTTCTTTTATATTACATCAACACTGATATTTGCTTTTAAAACTCACTGGAAAAGCTGAGAAGTTTGGCAAAAGCTGCCTCAATACAGTTACATTGTTATATCCTTTTTCTTGCACACATAGAAGGAACTACAATACACCACTGTCATGGTTTAACCTTAGCCAGCAAAGAAGCCCCACACAGATGCTCTCTCATTCCTCCTCAGTGGGATGGGGGAGAGAAATAAGCAAACTTGTGGGTTGACATACTGATAGCTTAATAGGTAAAGAAAAAGCTGAACGTACAAGCAAAGCAGAACAAAGAATTCATCACCACTTCCCACAGACAGGCACGTGTTCAGACATCTCCAAGAAAGCAGGGCTCCAGCACAGAATCATAGAACTGCTCACACTGGAAAAGACCTCTAAGATCATTGAATTCAACCACCAAACAAATACCACCATGGCCATTAAACCATGTCCCAGAATGCCTTTGCCACAAATTTTTTGAACACATTCAGGGATGCTGAATCCATCTCCCTGGGCAGCCTGTTCCAGTACCTGACCACTCTGTCAGGATAGAATTTTTTCCTAATATACAACCTAAACACCCCTTAGCACAATTCCAGGCCATTTCTGCTCACCTGACATTAGAGACACCAATCCCCACCTCACTCCCTTAATTGCCATGGTGGTGTTATGTTGAAGGTTGGACTCAAGGATCTCAAATTTATCTTCCAACAGAAACAATTCTATGCTTCTATGAGCATATGAAATTCTGTCTCCAGCTACACACATTCATGACAAGGGCTTATTTTTTAATCATTCTATTTCTGAATCTCCATAAGAAGAAAAAAACAATAAGGCATGAAGTCTGCCTGTACATCCTTTGGCTTCTGAGGTCCTGCCTTAGGAAGAGATATTTTGAACATTAAAAAATCTGCTTGCCCTTTGAGAAAAGTGACAGTTACTCTTAACACTTGGTTGCATCAGGGTGCTTCACTCTATCAGTTCATCTATATCAACAGAAAGAGCCTCTGAAGTAGTTTGGAAGTAAACTTTAATGCTTGGATATTGCAACTACATTTACATTTAAAAAACAAGTGACAATCATCTGTTCCTTCATTCTTTGCCAAATGTAGTGTTCAATTTTCTTTGTCAAGATGAAGTCTCCACAGCATCTCAAACTGAGCTAAAGTGTTCTGACTCCCTAAACTGAACTTCTGTCAGCAACTAAGAAAAGTATAAAAGTAGAAGTCTGATGTGGGGACTGACATAGGGATGGGGCAGAGGGAAATTAGTCAGAATGCTAAGAACCAAAGGTTCTGGAAAGCAATGCCCCTGCTAGCGGTTATAATGAAACCAGGAACGATGAATTTTCCTTCTGTCACAAGCATCTAAGAAACTTAGGATAATTTTGGACATTTGGAAGTAAAAAAATAAAAGTACAAAGATATGGAGTGAAATTCTCAAGAAATGCATGGATGTGACATTTTGGGACATGGTTTAATGGCCATGGTGGTCTTAGGCTGAGGGTTGGATTCAATGATTTGCCATTGGAATGGGCTGCCCAGGGAGGTGGTGGGGTCACTGTCCCTGGAGGTGTTCAAGAAAAGACTGGATGAGGCACTTAGTTCCATGGTCTAGATGATTGGATAGGGCTGGGTGCTAGGTTGGACTGGATGATCTTGGAGGTCTCTTCCAACCTGGTTGATTCTATGATTCTATTTTATGGCAAGCACAACAACAGGTCCTTGTACTTCTTTGCTGTGTGCTTTGAAAGCACCTGCTAACCTGTGCTATAAGGGTTAGAAGAACCTGGTGACCAGTATCAGAGTCACTGAAGCATGTAAGTGCAGACCATACAAATGTAGATCACTGTCCTTTTGAGATTATTCCATTATTCATTTATTATTTTTTAACAGCTCACTCTGTCTCATGATATTTTCTTACTTTGATTCCTGGGCTTACACCTGTGGTTTTACAGAGATTAATTTTTCCCACTGCCATTTCTTGTTTGATTCTATGATTCTATGTTTTTCCCAATGGAAACAATTATATGATGCTATGAATCTATATAGACACACATGTGTTAAGCTTAGCAACTAGGTTCACCTGTTCTCTGAGTCCAGACATTGGTTCCTTAAAGACATTGTGGCAAAAATATTCATGAAAAAAAAAAAGGTACAGAAGTGTCTGAACAAATTCAGGAAGAATTTCTTAACCTTCAAGATTTATCCTTCTCAAGCATCACTTATCACTAGTGAAATATTACTTATGACTATTAAATCTGCAGAGTACTTTGAATCTCCACTGTCAGCATGAGTCATGTTTCATCAGGAAAATAGCTCCATTCTTAATAACT
Organism: Pogoniulus pusillus; assembly: GCF_015220805.1. NCBI lineage: Eukaryota > Metazoa > Chordata > Aves > Piciformes > Lybiidae > Pogoniulus > Pogoniulus pusillus. The sequence continues at coordinate 8,754,156 of NC_087268.1, read as the reverse complement.
GCTCAATTTGTTCCCTCATTTTTCCTTCCATTTAGAAGTCATAGTTAATACTTTCCATGAAGTCCATGAACTGTGGACACAGGAGGTGGAAGGCTTCCAGTAGCATGACTTGAAAATTAATTGCAGGCTTCATGATACCCATTGTTGTACTCCATGCCTCACTCACTCCATTCAAGGCTTTCCTTTAGGAGCTTGTAGATGTTACACTAGTGAAGAATCTACAGCAATGGCTCTAAATTCCCACAGCTTTTTTTAAAGGCAGTAAAAATTAAGTCAAAAGAAAATGTGTTTACAGAATTGCCTGCTTTACAGAAACTTCATTACACTTCTAATAAATTCATGGATTCCTAGAATGGGTTGGAAGGGATCTTAAAGATCACCTACTTCCATCCCCTCTGCCTCAGGTAGTCACATCCTCCACTAGATCACTTTGCTCAAGGCCTTATGCAACCTGACCTTGAACACCTTAAGGGATAGGGCATCTGCAACCTCCCTGGGCAACCTCTTCCAGTGTCTCACCATCATTATTGTAAATGAACACAACAGACAAGTTAGAGTAAGTTTTTAGCTTCATACAAGGCAAAACAGGCTGAAAGCCCCTTCTTGGTCTGCACCAGTTTTGGATCTGGCCCATTGAGATGCATAATGGTGAAGGATTTTCAAGTTACAAGATAACAAAGCCAGACTAAACTTGAGTACATAAGATTGCTTCCAGACATCAGATGTTCTCCCTGTTGAATATCAATTAACATGATGAAGGACTTTCTCTTGCTAAATGAATCTTTAAAGCATTTATTCTGGGATTTCAGTTGTTCTTCTGAAATCAAAATAGGTCATGAGCATCATGGACTTGTTCAAGGCTAAATTGTACAGGGTCTTGAGTAACCTGGTCTAGTGAAAGATGTCCCTGCCTGTACTGTGGGGTTGGAACTAGATGATCTTTAAGGACCCTTCCAACTCAAACCAGTCTATGAATGTATGATGACTTTCAGACTGATGAGGAAGCATAGCAGACACTTCTAAACTACATTCCTTAAACTTTGGGCTTGACTGTGACTTGGAGAAAAAGAATGCTTCCAGCACACAACACAATTTTTATACTGTCTAATATCAGCATAGTTCTAGGATGGCTTTTTTATATTCAATCTCTAAGGAACTGAGGGAGAAGGGTTTTTCTAGCTCACTTGTCAATATAATGGTGCTCAACCATGCTATAAGGCATCTAGGGATTAATTTCTTGCTATTAGCAGATCCAGCAGGGAAATACAGGTGTCTAGGAGAAAATTTGCCTATCAGAAAAGGAGGAGTATCAAAATCATTTTAAGTAATGAAAGAAGATTGCAACTGAAAAATTACAATACTGCTAAAGAAAACTGTCTGCTGTGCGTGACTGATGATGAGCAGGAGCATGATCCAGCCAGTGATGAAGCAAAACTAGGCAGGGATAGATGACTGAAGAAAGGGATAAAATCATATCACTGTAGCACAAGAAACCTCTAGGGCAAGTAAATATGTCTACACTGAAATGACTTCAACTTGTGTAACCATATGTAAGATAAATTTAAGCTAAACTAGGGCAGGTATTTCTAGTAATGTAACCATGGCAGCAAAAAAACCCTCAGCTCAGACTAAAAAATCTCCACCTGCTCAGGGAGTTGCAGAAACACTTCTCACTTGGCCCCACAGAACCTTGTACCACTATGGCTACACCTCCAGTAATCTCCAAGTCAGATATCCCTGGAGGTGGTCAAGAAATGTGTGGCCATGGCACTTTGGGACATGATTTAATGGCCCTGGTGGTATTAGGTAGATGGTTGGACTTGATGATCTTAGAGGTCTTTTTCAACTAAAACAATTTCATGATTCTATGCTACACAGAATAATTGTGGTATAGATGCTCCTTCAGATTTAAACTCCCTTAAAAGGATCCAAAGCTCATTGGTGTTCCTAGTAGACTTCTATTGATTTCAGTGAACTTTGGCTCAGGCCTTTTAAACTTCAAGATGAATGTAACATAGTAAATTATTGAGCAGAGTACTTGGTCTTAATAAGAGCAAATTATTTATTTGAGGTTATAAAACTAGTGCACTTGTAGTGAGACAACTGAGAAAACAAGTCTCAGGGAAAACTAATTAGAGCATCTGGAGTATTAGAACCAAGTTTCAACCTCCCTGACATAGGAAATTCTTTTCAGAACTTTTATAAAACATTTATTCACATATAAAGCAGGTAATAAACCTGATATAGGGTAGTCTTCTCTCTAGCCAAGATCAAACTACCTCCCTGCTATGAAAAGGAACAAATTACCCAGGATGTGCCTCTTGAACACAGGAAAAAAAATCAAAACCAAAAAGGTTTGCTATTGAAATGTGAAAGTCTATTAAGAACTGGACTCTGATTGCTTTCCAATTAGCTTTCAGAAAGTTCTAAGATAAAAGAAAGAAGATGGTTCCCCAGCTTGCAAGATGGCTATTAGATTTCTACTCAAATGAGGGTCACTACAAGATTAGGCTTTGTTTCATCATGTAGATGTTTCTCTATTAAGAGGAAAAGGATTTCTGGGAGAAAAGGAAGGGCAAAGCTAGAGAAGGTGAGTTGCTCTCTAATGAGTAAAAGCCATGCTGGCTCTAGTGAGGGTCATCTCTCCCCAGCAACAGGGCACAGGCTTTTGCAGTAAATCTGTGTGGATACTGAGAAGGTGTTTGATTGAGTTTATTGGGACTGTTCAGATGCAGATTGAGAGGGAAGAGTTTGGGTGAGAGAAGCTTTTGAACCTGAACCAGAATATTGTACAGAAAGTCAAATGCCAGGATGGTTGTTGTGAGAAGAAGTAGCTTGTTAACGTGACCACCAGAAGCATAGAATCGTAGAACTGTTTGCATCAGAAAAGACCTCTAAGTTCATCAATCCATAGAATCAGTCAGGGTTGGAAGGGACCACAAGGATCATCTACTTCCAACCCCTCTGTCATGGGCAGGGACACCCTGCCCTAGAGCACGCTGGTCAGAGCCCTATCCAGCTTGGCCTTAAACACCTCCAGAGATGGGGCCTCAACCACCTCCCTGGGCAACCCATTCCTGGCTCTCACCACTCTCATGTTGAAGAACTTTCTCCTCACATCCAGCCTGAACCTACCAATCTTCAGCTTTGCTCCATTCCCCTTAGTCCTGTCACTTCCTGATATCCTGAAAAGACCCTCCCCAGCTTTTTTGTAGGCCCCCTTCAGATACTGAAAGGCCAAAATAAGGTCCAAGACCACTATGGTCATTAAACCATGTCCCAAATTGCCATGGCCACACGTTTCTTGAACACCTCCAGAATCAGTGACTCCACCACCTCCCTGGGCAACCTGTTCCAATGCCTGACCAGTCTTTCAGGAAACATTTTTGTTTTCCTGATATCCAATCTAAACCTCCCCTAGCACAATTTCAGGCCATAAACCAAGACCCTCCCTTACAGTGACTACTGTGAGTATTTCAAGCCTTGATGCAGAGGGTTTAGAGCTAAATAATCATTACTGCTGGTATTTAACTGCAGATACAAGAGAAGCCCTGCTGACTTTGCCAAGCCAATTTCAAAGCAGAGGAGAGGTTATAGTGCTCTGCTGGCTGAGAGCCAGAAGCAGCTGAAGTTAGCATTAAGACCACTTTGGAGATTTCTTTTTATCTCTAAACTTTCAGAGCATACAGACCTCTTCCTGGATAGTCTTGGGAAGGATTATCAAGGTAAAGCAGATCTAAAAGAGTTAGTTTCGAAACTAGCTGGAAGAGAACTTGAGACACGAGTTGAATCCCATTCTACAGACAACAGGGGAATTTCCTTCAGCCCTTAAACAGAAATTTTGTCTTAGACTTCCAAACAGCTTTAGGGATTGTTTGTTGGTTTAGTGGCTGTTTGTTGACTGAGACTTCTAAAACAAAACTTTCAAGTCAATTTTTACTTCCCTTAATGGAATTGCTTTATAATCTTCCTGATCTTATTTTTTAGGTCAGAAAAGGACTTATAACCAAAAAGCATTTGCTCAGAAACTGGAATGTGATACTAAATGTCAGCCAGGTATTTCAGATCCCCCCCTTTACTTTGATGCCATCCCATACTGTTTTCAAGGAGGTATTTGAAATTAGTTGTCACAATGGGAATGACTGTAAAGTATGTCAGAAGGTGGGCTCCATTGCAACAGAATTAGTTTCAGTGCTTTCTAATCCCTGGGAGAGAAATGTTCTGCTTAGTTTTGTACAACTTTCTATCAGACTTATACCATTTGCTTATAGACATATTAAACCATCAAGGAAATCCCACTTTGGCCGTGGTTAACTGCAAAAGTCCTACTGAACTCACAAGAATCAAGACTTTTTCCCAGTACAGTCATTTCCTAAGCCCTGATGAATACGATAGAAAAGGAAGACTTCACCATCTAAAGTTCAGTTTGTGTTCAGTTTTGGCCTCTCTCTACAAGAAGGACTTTTTGTTGCTGATGGGTATCAGAGAAGGGCAACAAAGCTGGTGAAGCTTCCAGAAAACCAGCCTTATGAGGAGTGGCTGGGGTAACTGGGGTAATATAGTCTGGAGAAGAGCAGGATGAGAGAACATCTCATTGCTACCTGCAGGTGCCTGTGTGCTGGTTTGAGGCTAATTGGAATATTTTAATGAGAGAAATTAAATCATTGGTTGTGAAAAGAAAATAATGATGAAGTCTGTATCATTCATTGGTTTGCTGAAATGGATAAAAAGCCAAAAGGTAAACAATTTGTCCCACTCAGTTCTGCAATGCTGCTCCTATTCACTTCTCCTTCTGCTCTAATCTATATCACACAGTATCACAGTATCACCAAGGTTGGAAGAGACCTCACAGATCATGAAGTCCAACCCTTTACCACAGAGCTCAAGGCTAGACCATGGCACCAAGTGCCACGTCCAACCTTGCCTTGAACAGCTCCAGGGACGGCGACTCCACCACCTCCCCGGGCAGCCCATTCCAGTGTCCAATGACTCTCTCAGTGAAGAACTTTCTCCTCACCTCCAGCCTAAATCTCCCCTGGCGCAGCCTGAGGCTGTGTCCTCTTGTTCTGGTGCTGGCCACCTGAGAGAAGAGAGCAACCTCCTCCTGGCTACAACCACCCCTCAGGTAGTTGTAGACAGCAATAAGGTCTCCCCTGAGCCTCCTCTTCTCCAGGCTAACCAATCCCAGCTCCCTCAGCCTCTCCTCGTAGGGCTGTGCTCAAGGCCTCTCCCCAGCCTCGTCGCCCTTCTCTGGACACACTCAAGCATCTCAATGTCCCTCCTAAACTGGGGGGCCCAGAACTGAGCACAGTACTCAAGGTGTGGTCTAACCAGTGCAGAGTACAGGGGCAGAATGACCTCCCTGCTCCTGCTGACAACTCTCCACTAACAAATAACCATGTAAACTCTGCTGGTTGTTTTTGTTTGCCTGGCTGGGAAAGCAGAGGGAGAAAGAGAGGGTAGCTTGGAGTCCCTTCTGGGCAGTTTCTTTGTCTGGGAGGGAGTTTGGATTTCTCTATTTTTTCTGATTTGTATAGAATAGTAAATCATTGTAAATATATTGTGTCTATATTACACAACATATTTAAAGTGGTTTAAACTGGCAGAGGGCAGATTTAAACTAGATGTTAGGAAGAAGTTCTTTACAGTGAGGGTGGTCAAACACTGGAACTGGTTGTTCGGGGAGGTTGTGGATGATCCCTTTGTGAAGGTATCACAGTATCACAGTATCATCAGGGTTGGAAGAGACCTCACAGATCATCAAGTCCAACCCTTTACCACAGAGCTCAAGGCTAGACCATGGCACCAAGTGCCACATCCAACCTTGCCTTGAACTGCCCCAGGGACGGCGACTCCACCACCTCCCCAGGCAGCCCATTCCAGTGTCCAATGACTCTCTCAGTGAAGGTGTTCAAGGCCAGGCTGAATGAGGCCTTGAGCAATCTGTTCTAGTGGGAGGTGTCCCTGCACATGGCCAAGGGGTTGGAACTAGATGATCTTTGAGTTCCCTCCCAACCTAAACCATTCTATGATTCTATATGCTTGTAAATTTTGCTTTGTTGTAAACAGTTTCATTGTATTCCCAAGCCGTCTGAGCTGGTCTGGTAAATTCCAGTGGGGGGGGGGGGGGGAGTTCCTAACTGTCCCAGGTTGAGACCATAGGGTTACAAAATGTTCTGGGGACTAGAAGGTTGTTCTTCAATGCCATACCTCTGCTATCTCAGTGCAAACTCACGGCAAGGCCAGCTCCTTCTCCTTCCCTGCTCCTGCTGCCCTGCGGCCGGCGGCAGCCGCTCCGTCGGGAAGAACATGCCAGCAGCAGGCCTGCTCTGGGGCCTCCAGGGCCTTGCTAGGCCTCTTGGGTGGCAGAGGCCTTGGCGGGGGGAGGACTGCAGCACTGGGGAGTGTAGATTTAGTTTTTGGGTTGGGGGAAAATTCCAGGGGGTTTGGCAGAGCTGCTTTGTAATGCCTATCTCTGTATTGCTCTCCAAATAGAATCCTGTATTTTGTCTCCAATTCCATTTGAGAGTTTCATTTCTGTTGTCTCTCTTTAAAATCCATGAGACTAACCCACCACACCCTGAAAGGAGGTTGCAGTGAGGGATGGGGGCAGCCTTTTCTCTCCAGGATCAGGTGGTAGAACGACAGGAAACGGCCTGAAATTTTGCCGTGGGAGGTTTAGGTTGGCCATTGGGAACAATTCCTTTGTGGAAATAGCAGTCAAGCGTTGGAACAGGCTGCCTAGGGAGGTGGTGCAATCACTGTCCCTGGAAGTGTTCAAGAAGCATGTGAACGTGACACTTAGGGACACGGTTTCATGGCCGTGGCGGTGTGATGATAGGTGGACTTGATGATCTTACAGGTCTCCTCAAACTGAAACGATTCTATGGTTTTATGTTATGGATAAAGAGCTGAGAAAGAAAGGTAATTATCAATACAGACCTGAAGTTATGCACATTTGGGTGGCCTCTTCTCCCAGGCAACCAGCAACAGAACAAGGGGACACAGTCTCAAGTTGTGCCGGGGTAGGTATAGGCTGGATGTTAGGAAGAAGTTCTTCACAGAGAGAGTGATTGGCATTGGAATGGGCTGCCCAGGGAGGTGGTGGAGGCACCGTCCCTGGAAGTGCTCAAAAAAAAGCCTGGATGAGGCACTTAGTGCCATGGTCTAGTTGATTGGTTAGGGCTGGGTGATAGCTTGGACTGGATGATCTTGGAGGTCTCTTCCAACCTGGTTGATTCTATGATTCTATGATTCTATGATTTCCAGACAAACAGCATTTGAAATTTGAGACTACACTCTTTTGTTAGGACACTTTCATTACCATACATAGTTACCTGCAAGTGTTTCAGGTTTTACTTGGTTGGATATAAAAAATTATCTGACTTTTGCCCTTTGTTATTCAATTTCTTTAAAAATAGCCTTCTGCAGGTTCCTACTGAAAATGAAGCATTCGATACAGACTTCACAAATCAATTTTGTGTTCATGACTCGAAGAAAAGCACAGCTTTCTGGGAAACATTTGCAGCTCTGCAATGCAGCACCCACTGTTTACTCCCACAGTTTATGGAGAGTTCAGGACATGGATGCTGCACCTGGGGAGGAACAACACCAGGTACCAGTACAGATTAGAGGGTGATAAGTTAAAAAGCAGCTCCATGGAGAAGGACCTTGGACTATAAACTATTCATGGGACAGCAATGTGCAATTGTAACCAAGAAAGCCAATGATACCCTGAAGCGCAATAATGTGCTAGTTTGAGCCTAGCCAGAATGTTTTGGTGAGGACTATAGGCTGTGGAAGGAAAACAAGGCTGATGTCCACCTCACTCATTGGCTTGCTGAGATGTATAGAAACAAAAATCCAAACATAGATAAGGGAGTCTCGCTTCTACTTCTGCTGGGGAACTGCCTGAGCTGCATCTCTAACCTCACCCCTCTCTGCCGTTTCTTTGACTAATCCACTTTGCTTCCTAACCCCCTGGCTGAACCTCCATTCTTCCTTGGGACTGGGGTGAGGTTGAGAGGGGCAGGGGGAAGGTGAGGGGTGGTTGGGAGCCCCTCCTGGGGACTCAGGTTTCTGGGAGGGCTGTTGTGTTTCTGTATTCCCTTTTACCTTGTCTATTTCTGTCTATAACTGTATATACTGTAAATATCTGCTTGTATATTGTGCTAGCTGTAAATATAAGCTTCATTCAATTCCCAGAGCCATCTGAATCTAGTCTGGGTGATTTCCAAAGTGTAGGGGGGCAGGGAACATCCAAACCATCACGTGCATTAAGAAAGATGTGGTTAGCAGGTCAAGAGAATCACAGAATTAACTAGGTTGGAAAAGACCTCTGAGATCATTGAGTCCAACTTATTACCATGGCACTAAGCACCTCATACAGTCTCCTCTTAAACACTTCCAGGGATGGTGACTCCACCACCTCCCTGGGCAGTCCATTCCAATGGCAAATCACTCTTGCTGTGAAGAATTTCCTTACATGCAGCCTAAACCTGCCCTGCTGCAGTTTGAGACGGTGTCCTCTTGTTCTGTCACTGGTTGCCCGGGAGAAGAGACAGACCATCTGGCTACAACCACCTTTTAGGTAGTTGTAGAGAGCAATAATGTCTCTGAGCCTTTTCTTCTCCAGGCTGAACAACTCCAAGTCCCTCAGCTGCTCCTCACAGGGCTCTGCTCCAGCACCCTCACCAGCCTTGGTGCCCTTCTCTGGACAAGTTCAAACACCTCAACATCTTTCTTAAACTGAGGGGCCCAGAACTGGACACAGGACTCAAAATGTGGCCTAACCAGCACTGACTGGAGGGACAGAATGACTTCCCTGGTCCCGTGAGAAGTTCTGCTGTCCCTTTATTCTGACTTAGTGAGGCCTCATCTGAAGTACTGTGTCCAGTTCTGGCCTCCACAGTTCAACAGGGACGGGGACTACTAGAGAGAGTCCTACAGCCTCTAAGTATGATGAAGGAACGGGAACACCTGTCTGATGAGAAAAGGCTGAAAGATGTGGGGCTGCTTAGCCTGGAGAAGAGATGACTGAGAGGAGATCTGATCAATACTTACAAGTATCTGAAGGGTGGGGGTCAGGAAAAAGGGGCCATTCTCTTTTCACTGGTGCTCATTAATAGGACAAGACACAATGGACACAAACTGGAAAACAATGTGAGGAGAAAACTTCTTTGCAGTGAGGTATCTGGAGCACTGGACCAGGTTGCCCAGAGAAGTTGTGGAGTCTGCATCTCTGGAGCCTTTCAAACCCACCTGAACACATTCCTAAGTGATCTGCCCTAGGTGGTTCTGCTTTGGCAGGGAGTTTGGGTTCAATCTCCAGATCATTTTGTGATTCTATGCTGAAAGCAAACTCTTGTGCAGAAAAAAAGACAGAAGTACCCCTGCTGCTTGGTACAGATGTAGAACATATTGAGGTTTACCCTCTGCCGCTGCTTAGCTGGGATTTTGGGAATCCATAGCTTACAAAGATGAGATGAGTAGCATTATTTCATTTTCAGAGGAGCTACAAAAAAATCAGACATTATGCCTCAGCATTCCTGGGCCATCTAGGTGAAGAAACAGGTATGATGGATAGACAACAGAAAAAAGATGTCTCTGGGGATCTACTCTAAATATGTGTCTGGGGATCTTTTCCTATGAAACCCAAGTTTTGATTTGGATTTGTCTTTATGTATGGATAAAAAGTTGAGTGATTAGGGCAATTTTCTTGTCAATGCACCATTTCCCATTGTTTGTTGTTGCAGTAAGTGCCCCAAGAGTGGCATGAGGGAGAGAGACATCTTCACAGCTGGAGGCATTTAAGGTCAATTTGGACAGGGCCGTGAGCAATCTGGTGTAGTGGAAGGTGCCCCTGCCCATGGCAGTGGGGTTGGATCTAGATGACCTTTAAGGTCTATTCCAAGCCAAGCCATTCTCTCATTGTATAATTAATCAGATATTGATTTCAAGATGAGAAAAAGCACACTATAAATTTCTTTCTTTTGGTCAGGTGAAAGGCTACCTGGAAGCACTGCCCGCTTTGCCCTGAGACTAAATTCAGATAAATCTACTTGCCATATTTGTATTAATGTGGGTTTATGTTAATGATTAAGCTATAAAACAAAGGTTTTGCTCTGAGAAGGTGTCCCTCTGGCACACGAAAACTGCTTCTTGCCAAAGATCTCAGCTGCAGATATACTAAGATCCATGTTCCTTCCTGAGTCTACATCCAAAGCTTGGCTGTGATTTATCTCTAACAGACTTGGCACTTGTCAGTACTTCTTACTGATTTGCTATTTACAAACGTTTCTGACAAATATTCTTCCTTCCTTTGGAAATATGTAAATATTAAACTAGAGAGACACTGATTTTAATTAGTGTTTTTAATGCATTATTTTAAATTAATTAATTGTGTTACTTGAATGTTGGGGGTTTTTTTTGGTGCAATTTTCTTTGAAAATGTTTTAGATTCAGAGAATAGTTTGGATTGGAAGGGACCTTAAAGATCATCTGGTTTCAACTCCTCTGCCATAGGCAGGAACACCTTCCACTAGCCGAGGTTGCTCAAGACATCATCCAACTTGGCCTTGAAAACCTCCAGGGAGGGGGCAACTGTGACCTTCCTGAGAAACTCACCATCCTCACTGTAAAAAATTTCTTCCTAATATCCAGTCTAAATCTACTTTCTTCAGGCTTCAATCTATTCTTGCTTGTCCTATCACTACAAGACCTTACAAAAATTCCCTCCCCAGCTTCCTTGTAGCCCACTTCAGGCATTGGAAGGTCACTATAAAGTCTTCTTGGTGCATTCTCTTCTCCAGGCTGAATAGGCCCAACTGTCATAGCCTGTCCCCATAAAATAGGTGTTTCAGCCCTTTGGTCATCTTTGCAGCCTGCTCTGGACCCACCCTTGCAGTTACATGTCATTTATATGCTATCTGTCTTATGTTGATTGGAATTTTTTGTTCCTCTGGACTGGGTTCTTTCCTTCCTCCCAGGTCATGTCTATATGTGACAGCAGTATCTATGCACCTTATTGACACCTTGGGAGATAAGCTTACACAGCTGTCTTTCATCACTCAGATGGATGCTCCAACTGAGGTTTCTAAATCAATTCCATCTCCAAGGTTTTTTCTTCCTCATAGAGCCTCTCTAGGCCTGGGCCACTCCAGTGTTTATATTCTGGGGAAAAAAAGTAGAGCATAAAGTTTTACAAACTATTAAGGTTGGAGTTCAGAACAAGTGCTGTGCTTAAGGTAGAGGTTGATACTTTGCAAGAATTTTTGTGAGGTGTTACAACCTCATGAGATATCACCTTTAAATGAGGCATCACAATGAGGCATCGCCTTTAAAAACATTAACAATTCTTAATTTCTGTCTTCTGCCAGGCAACCAGCAACAGAACAAGGGGACACAGTCTCAAGTTGTGCTGGGGGAAATACAGGCTGGACGTTAGGAGGAAGTTCTTCCCAGAGAGAGTGATTGGCATTGGAATGGGCTGCCCAGGGAGGTGGTGGAGGCACCGTCCCTGGAGGTCTTCAAGAAAAGCCTGGATGAGGCACTTAGTGCCATGGTCTAGTTGACTGGATAGGGCTGGGTGCTAGGTTGGACTGGATGATCTGGGAGGTCTATTCCAACCTGGTTGATTCTATGATTCTATGATTCAGGGCACAGCTTTGATGGGAATGTTGTTTCAGCTCTGGCCTCTATTGTAGTGAGGAGGAATTTTATCAGAGAATGAGAAGCAAGGTGACCAAATCACTTTCTTTTTGAGCTTAGATAAGGATTTCAGTTTCTTGATTTAATACATCCCAGTCTGAAACACTTTTTTCTTTCAAACTGAGGAAAAAAAACCCCAAATGTTCAGGAGAATGTTGTACTTTATGCTGAAGTTGAACTTGAAGCGATCTCCTGAGATGTCTTTTATTTGTCTGTTAAGCAGAATGCACATTTATGGTGCTGTATAAATAATAATAATAATAATGCTACCACCTCTCTATATTCTGTTTATTGTAATCTGTTTATTCTGCAAAACTCAGCGATGAAAGCAAAAATAGCCTCAATATGTGTTTTCCATAATGATGCATAGCAATTTTTATTTCCTACAACCTTCTCCTCTCTTCCCCAGTTACAAGGCACTTTGTTTTTAAAGCTATCAAAGGAAAAGAGAAGCAACAAAAAAAGAGCAAATCTCAAAAAAAAACCCCCAACCAACCCACTTCTGGCACCGTTAAGTAACTCAACTCCATAAAAATATGAGGCCATATCACACAATAATGTTATTTAAGTACTCCCTGATCAAGCCAGTGAAGAGTTATACCTGAAAATCAGTGGTGGCAGAGGGCCCAAGGAATTGAAAAAAAAATAAGTGGAATCATACAACTCAAGGAATTAGTCATAAACCAGGGAATCTTTTACCTACAGAATCATCAAATTGTTTTGGTTGGAAAAGATGTTTAAGATCATTGAGTCCAACCAGCAGCCTAACATCGCCATGGCTGTTAAACCATGTCCCAAAGTGCCACAGTCACATATTTCTTGAACACCTCCCACAAGCTTCCTGGGAAGCCTATTGCAATACCTGACCACTCTTTCAGGAGAGAATGTTTTGCTAACATCCAGCCCAAACCTTCCCTGACACAACTTCAGACCATCTCTTCTCATTCTACCACCCAACAATGAGGAGGAGAAATTGACACGCACCTCGCTCCAGTCTCCTTTCAGGTATAGAGGGGAACAAAGTCTGCCCTCAGACTTCTCCAGATTATACAATCCCAATTGCCTCAGCTGCTCCTCGTAAGACTTGTTCTCTAGACACTGTACCAGTTTTGTTACTCTTTTCTGCACACACTTCAGCAGCTCAGAGTCTCTCCCACATAGTGAGCGGCCCAATAATCCTGTTTGAAACCTTCTCAGCTTCAGTAAGTAGTAGAGCTAGCTAGAGATTGATGGCCTGTAGAGATCAGCATTAAAAGGCAATAGCTCCCACATTGTGGTATCCAAGATATTAAATCTATTTCCCGTACCTAAAAGAGGAAATCAAGAAAGTATTCAGATATTAATGTTAGCCAGTGTTGGTGAAATGAATAGGCTTGACCTCAGCCCCTTGTCTTTTCTAGCAAAAATGAGGCACTGAAAAAAACCATCTCTTTATTTGTGACCTTGAAATCATCAGTCCTGTATATGATTAACATGGTGCAGGGGGAGAAAAAAAGACAAGAACTTTGGCAAAGGGAAGAAGCACAGAGGAGTTGTGCAAACCTTGCTGCTCGTAAGCACACCCTTTCCATGGATAAACAGCTTTTCAAGCTCTTATGCTGCCAATCCTACTCTTTTAGCACCTATAAATATAAGTATGGCATATTAAAAAAATAAACCCTGCAATAATTAAGGGAGAAGATATGAACTAACAGTCTAGGTATTAATCATGGTATTTCATATTAATCTAGTATGAAAGGCACCACGTTTAGGAAATTCCATTTATCATATTTCCCTTTTTAAGCAGCTCACAAATGATTTGCCATAGTTTCCTCACTCCAAAGCTAGGCAATTACTACAAATGCAAGAATCACAGAATCACAGAATGCATCAGGTCAGAGGGAACCCTCAAAAATCACCTTGTCCAACTGCCCTGTAGTGAGCAGGGACATCTTCAGCTAGGTTGTTCAGGACCCCATTAAGTTTGACATTGAATGTTTTCATGGATGGGGCCTCCACCACCTCTTTGGGCAACCTGTTCCAGTGTTTCACTACCTTCACTATGAGAAATTTTCTTCTAATGTCCAACCTGACTCTACCCTGCTCTAGTTTCAAACCATTCACCCTTGTCCTATCACTACAAGTCCTTCTAAACAGTCCCTGCCCAGCCTTCCTGTAGGTCCTGTTCAGGTACTGGAAGGCTGCTACAAGGTCTCCCTGAAGCCTTCCTTTCTCCAGGCTGAACAGCCTCAATCCTCCCAGTCAGTCTTCACAGGGGAAGTGCTCCAGCCCTCTGATCATCTTTGTGGCCCTCCTCTAGCAGTTCCATGTCCTTCTTGTGCTCGACACAGTACTCCAGGCACCAAAGCAGAGTAGAATGGCAGAATCATCTCTCTCGACCTGTTGGCCACACTGCTTTTGATGGGGCTCAGCATGCCACTGGCTTTCTGGGTTGTGAGTGCACAGTGCTGGCTCACATCCAGCTTCTCATCCACCAGCAGCTCCAACTAAAATTGGAAACCTCAACAGGGCATTTTAAAATGAAATAATAATTTTAATTAAATTATTAAATTAAATTAAATTATAAATTTAAAGTTAAAGGGGCTTCAGTGTGCTGGAATGTGCCCAAGGACCGATGGTCAGTCTTTCATAGAATCATGGAACAGTAGGGATTGGAAGGGTCCTCCAGAGACCATAGAGTCAAATCCCCTCTGCCAAAGCAAGACCACCTAGGGCAAGCTGCACAGGAACACAACAAACCAGGATTTTAAAGTCTCCAGAGAAGGAGATTTTCACTGAGCAGTGCATGCAACAGGTAGAGGAGAGAAGTTTATTGTGGAAAGAGAGGTGTATAACATACCTGCTTTATAAAACTGGCCACACTTCTTCCAAAATAAAGGTCAGAAAATAGTCCTACACTGTAGTAACAGCTCCTTTGTTGGTAAGAGCAGGGCTCTTGCCAGCTGAATGCAAAGAGCTGAAGGCATGGCTTTCCCAGCCATGGGAAAGCACAGAGTTGCTCACAGCACCAAGATTCCAAAGTTTTCTAGAAAAAAACAAGCTTTATGCCCACCCTTGAAAAGTGAAGGTCCTGAAGCACCTGTTGAGGTACTTCAGCTGTGTGCAGAGGATTTGGGGGTCACGGAATGGCCTGAATGTGCATCACCCTGGATGCTTAGCAATGCCCCTGGCTAGCCTGGCCTCAGTATTATTGGTCAGAAACACTCTTGTGGCTGCTGCTCAAATGCTGAATCAGACTTTGGCATGGAGGATGCCTGGGCATCAGAGAACAGGAGGCATGGTGCCTTATCTCTTTTAAGCCATTTCCAAATCCTCATACCTAACTGATACATAATGAGTGGCCTTAAAAATCAATTGCACTTCCCAGGGGTTGGGGGAGGTGGTGTTCCTCTCCTAATTTCCATACAGAGGTCTTTCCAGGCTGCTGGAATTGGCTGGTTTCCCTGTTGCATTGGATGCTTACTTCTCTGGGGTCAGTCTCACAAGGTGTTGGCCCTTCCTATATCACACAGATTTTGAGGAGGTCACACATTGTCTACATGAAGGTTTGCACCTTGAAATCCATGCTTGCATGCAATGCAGTTGTGCCCACCTGCAGCATTTTTTTTCCTTCCTTATCTTTCCTCTGTAAGCTAAATATAACAAGACCACAACTTCCCATGTGACAATGATTGGTTACTGCATCTTGTAGCATCTACCCAAATTCAATACCTGCGATGCCAATACATCCATCCAAACTCAGCACCTGCAGCTAACCATGTCCTGGGCTGCAACAGCTGTATCAAAAGAAGTGTGACCAGCAGGATGAGGGAGGTGATTTTCCCTCTCTATCTTTCTCTTGTGAGACCCCACCTGGAGTATTGTGTCCAGTTCTGGGGTCCCAGCATAAGAAGAGCCTGGAACTGTTGCAGTGATTCCAGAGGAGGCCACAAAGATGATCAGAGGGCTGGAGCACCAGACCTGTGGGAACAGGCTATGAAAGTTGGGGCTGTTCAGCCTGGAGAAGAGAGGGCCCAAGGGAAAACTTAGAGTGGCCTTGCAGTATCAGAAAAGGACTACAAGAATTCTGGAGAGGGACTTTTTTGAGAGCTTGTAGAGATAGGATGGGGGGCAATGATATTGGGTTGAAAAGGGGAAGATTTAGCCTGGATATTAGGATGAAATTCTTGACAGTGATGGTGGTGAGACACTGGAACAAGTTGCCAAGGGAGCTTGTGGATGCCCCCTCCCTGGAGGCCCTCAAGGCCAGCGTGGATGAGGCCTTGAACAACCTGGTCTAAGTAGGAGGTGTCCCTGCCCATGGCAGGGAGATTGGAACTAAGTAATCTTTAAGGTTCATTTCAACCCAAATCATTCTATGATTTCATGATCACTTCTGATAGCTTTTGCTACAAAGACTTCTGGAGCTTTTTTGCCCCCTTTAAGACCTGTCAGTCCTTTGATTGTCTCTAGACCTTCCTGGCCCTGGGTTGATGTAGCTCATTAAAAATTCCTTATAGACCTAGATTAATATAAATTAATAGGTAGAGAACATTACCCTGCCTAAAGTGTGAATTTAGATTCCAATAATTCTATTAACTGAATTATCTTTTTGGAGAAATTAAATGTGCATTATTACACTTGATGTGCTACAAATTATAAAAGCAAAAATTTCACTTGTAAGGTTGCAGAGTTATCAAGCAATTAGCCATATTGCACCCAGCACACCAAAATTAAAGACATAAATTAAAACAGCAGGAGGGATAATAATGTTAGAAAGGGGGCGTAGACTTGATGCAGTATGTTGCTTCTGAAGCTACAGCTAAAGATAGTTCTTGACAGGAACGGGTCAGGCAAGTGGGGTTAACAGGTTTCCCCACATTCTTCTAACTTGTGATGCAAAAAACTTACTTGACAGAACAATTATGTGAACTAATTTCACCAGGGAGAGCATTTTAATCCAAGCAAGTCATTTACTTGCATGCTCTGTGTACAATCTTGCAGTAGGTCTCTGATTTTTACAATCCATAGCTGGTTTGGGGATGTTAATCAATAGGGATACTGGGTCTAAACTCAACATTCAGACTTTGTTTTTTATGACTACTGAATGCCTATGGCTGCATCTATAAACAGCCACCTACACAAAAATACATAGCACTTTGTAGACACATCTTTTTTTGTTCCCAGCACTAATTATTACAACAACCAGAACTTATCAACACACTGAAATATTTCCAGGATGACGAAAGCATTTCGATAACAACAGTAAATGAGTTAGCTTGGAAAAACATGAATGCTGCTGCAGCAGTGCAGCTCCATTGAGAAGGAACTTGGAGTCCTGATGGACAATAAGTTGTCCACGGAACAGAAATGTGCCCTTGCGGCCAAGAAGGCCAATGGTATCCTGGGGTGCATTAGGAATAGTGTTGCCAGCACTTTGTGGGAGGTTCTGCCCTCTTCTGTCACAGAGAGGCCACTAGCTCTGGGCTCCACAGTTCAAGAGGGACAGGGAATTACTGGAGAGAGCCCACCAGTGGCTATGAGTACTGCAAAGAGACTGGAACATCTATCTGATGAGGAAAGGCTCAGAGACCTGGGGCTGTTTAGCTTGGAGAAGAGAAGGTTGAGAGGAGATCTTATTAATGTTTGCAAATACCTCAAGGGCAGGTGTCAAGAAGGTGCCAGTTTCATGTCAGTGGTGCCCAGTGATAGAGCAAAAGGTAAAGGGCAACAAGCACAAAGTGGAACACAGGGAGTTCCACTTCAATGTGAAGAAAAACTTCATTGCTGTGAGGTTTTTGGAGCCCTGGAGCAGGCTGTCCAGATAAGTTGTGGAGTCTCCTTCTCTGGAGACTTTCTAAACCCACCTGGACACATTCCTGTGTAGCCTGCCCTAGGTGATCCTGCTTTAGCAGGGGGGTTGGACTGGATGATCTCCAGAGGTCCTGTCCAACACTTACCATTCTCTGATTCCTTGACCAGGCTCTAAAGGCATTTTATACCCACTTAGCTTGCTGAAAGTCTTTGTCATGGATTGGGCACATCTAGCTCAGTCAGTAGAGCACGAGACTCTTAATATCACGGTCACAAGCTCGTGCCCTGCATTGGACACCAAAAAAGGAATATGATGATTTAGCACAAGGACTAACCTACCTGCCTGATCACCCAACACAAACGAGAGGGGAAGAGTAACACACACAATTCAGGGTTAAGGTAAAGGCAAGAGTTTAATATAACATGAGATACCATAGCACCTTAGCTAATAATCTAGATAATCTAATAATACAATGCATGATTACCTTAACTTAGCCTATTTGCAGAAGAATCACAGTGAAAGATAGGGAACAAAGCTCCAAAAAAACCAGAATAAAACAGAAAATCAAACTCAGCAGCTCCCTGACTCCCACTCCTTCCACTGCCATTGCCTGCAGAAAAGAGACCAAGCCCAAGAAGCCGGAACCCAGAAGCAGCAACCAGAACAGGAAGCCTCCCATGTTGCAGTATGAATTCAAGCCCCACAATACTTTGCTCCAGTTAACACTTTCATTTTTGTTGAAGCTGGTGTGACTGCAACACGGTATGAATGCAGCCTGGAGAAGAAAAGGCTCCAAGGAGGCCTTATAGTAGCCTTCTAGTATCTGAAGGGGGGCTACAGGAAGGCTGGGGAGGGACAACGACAGGATGAGGGGTAATAGCTTTAAACTGGCAGAGGGGAGATTCAAACTAGATGTTTCCAGTGAGGGTGGTGAAACACTGGAACAGGTTGCCCAGGGAGGTTGTGGCTGCTCCCTCCCTGGAGGTGTTCAAGGCCAGGTTGGATGAGGGCCTTGAGCAATCTATTATAGTGGGAGGTGTCCCTGCCTATGGTGGCAGAGGTTGGAACTGGATGATCTTCGAGGTCCCTTCCTACCTAAACCATTTTATGATTCTGTGATTCCATGAATAACAGCAGCAGGTTTGACTCAATCCACTACATTCTTCTAGATAGGCTTCAGCATAGGAAATGTCCTGAGTTTGCCATGCAAAGCTGAATTGAGACTGAAGAAATGCAGGAAACCAGGAACAATATAGAAAAGGTTGTCTCAGATTCCTCAGCTGAAGGACCTAACCTTTGCTCTGTGAGTGGACACCAAAATAATGTGGAGGAGCACTGCTCCTCTGCTACCACAGCCAGCATGGATCAGGAACACCTGCAACAGGCTCTTGCCACTCAATGTCAGAGGAAAAACTTATTTCAGACCAAGCCTGTGAGTTGATTATCTCCTGCATTTTATGCAGTTGTTTCCTGACAAATGGTTAAAAAATCCCTCTTTTTTCCTGCCTCTTCACGGTGCTTCCAAGTGGAATCAGATGACATGTGCTTCCCACAAAATGCTCTGGAGTTTGGGTGGGTTTCTAGCAGAATTCAAGTTATTTGCTTTGCCCTGAAACCTACCAAATTGTTCAGGTGCTGGCTGCTTTAGGCAGCATCTGTCTCTCCTTGGTGCTGCAGTGCCATGGTGATAGAGAAGACATTTGCCAATTAGAGGGGATTTCAAAAGAGAGATCTTTTGACTTTTTTTTAGCTCACTCCTCCGTCTTTTAGCATGGCAGAGCTTTTGTTTGCTCAGTTCTTCACATCCTGCACTTTCCTTATTTTCTTTTCTCTTTGTTGGAGAGCCTGTTCTAACGTCCAAAGAGGAACAGATTTAGATGGGTACATTATATAGTATTTGTCTACTCCATGCTAACTGCATGGAGCTTTGCATGTAGTTGGATATGCACCTGGAGAGGAGATTCTGCCAAAATGCAAAAAAATGCATTTATAATAATTATTGCAAGGATTGTTGAGAGGAAGGTGCAAAATTTGTGCAAGGGTTTGTAGCGTCAGGACAAGGGGGAATGGACTGAAGGTGGAAGACTGCAGATTTAGACTGGATATTAGGAAGAAATTCTTTACAGTGAGGTTGGTGAGACATAGGATCACAGGATTACAGGATCACAGGATATTAGGGGTTGGAAGAGAGCCAAGGAGGTCATCAAGTCCAACCCCCCTGCCACAGCAAGACCACACAATCTAGCACAGGTCACAGAGAAATGCATCCAGACAGGCCTTGAAAGTCTCCAGAGA
Source organism: Pogoniulus pusillus (assembly GCF_015220805.1). Taxonomy (NCBI): domain Eukaryota; kingdom Metazoa; phylum Chordata; class Aves; order Piciformes; family Lybiidae; genus Pogoniulus; species Pogoniulus pusillus. Next base: position 8,734,358 of record NC_087268.1, on the reverse strand, counting down.
AGAAGACTCCACAACCTCCCTAAGGAGCCTGTTCCAGTACTCTGTGACCCTTACAGTAATGAAGTTCCCCCTTGTGTTGAGGTGGAACCTCTTGTGCTGCAACTTACCCCATTACTCCTTGTCCTATCCCAAGGAGCAAGCGAGCAGAGCCTGTCCCCCCACTCCTGACCAGCTCTCAGATACTTATAAACATTTATCAAATCCCCTCTCTGTCTTCTCTTCTCCAGACCAAAAAGCCCCAGGTACCTCAGCCTCTCCTCATAAACCGTTCCCTCCTGTCCCCTAACCATCCTTGCAGCCCTCCACTGGGCCCTCTCCAGCAGATCTCTGTCCCTCTTACACTGGGGAACCCGAAATTGAATGCAGTATTCAAAATGAGGTCTCACCAGGGCAGAGCAGAGGGGAAGCAGAACCTCCCTTGACATTGGAACAGGTTGCCAGGGAGGTCACAGATGAGGGAGGTGTCCCTGTCCATGGCAGGGGGGAGGGGGGTGCTGAACTAGATGACTTTCAAGGTGCCTTCCAGCCCAAACCATTGTATGAATCTATGATTTACCCATAAGGATCTAGTCCTTTCACCTTCATTTTTAGCACTTGGGAACATGACTGAGCTGTAAAGGTTTAACAAGCTGGGGATGAAGGTTGAGCAGGAAGTGCAAATATAAGGAACAAACAAGTAGATTCTTGTTTAAACAAAATGCCTGCAATGTGCATTCTGCCTTGGGTGCTAATTTTGAGGAGGAGAAGTATAAACCCCTGTGTTCTTGCATCTGTAATTTTAGGGCAAAATCTGTCTTTACAGGCATGAGATACCATGTTTTGAGATACCCATTTTTCTTTGCCAATGTTTGGCACCAGGTTAAATCTGTCCAGAGGTGAAGTGATTAAAGGTAGCAAGATGTTTAATCTTGTGGCAATCAACATTCTCACGGAAATTCTCTACTAAAGCTACATTTGAAGACATTTATTAGGAGGAGGAACATCTTTATTTTATTAGGAGGAGGAACTTCTTAAATTTATTAGGTGAAGAAATTAATTTAAGGGTGAGAAAGCACTAAAACAGGCTTCCCAGAGAGATAATGGAATTGCTGTCTCTGGAGACATTCAAAACCCACCTGGACATGTTCCTGTATGACCTTCTTTAGGTGAACCTGCTTTAGCAAGGGGGTTGGACTCAATGATCTCCAGAGGTCCCTTACAACCCCTGTCATACTGTGATTAATTTTCAACAGAACCAAGTGGTGAGAAGATGGCAGAAGTAGAAGCTTGGACAAAAAAGAAAAGGGATAAAGGAGATTAAAGTTTTCCCCACAAACTTGATAAAGCTGTTTGAAAAGTAATAATGTGTGTTTTCTCAAGATATAGTTTCAAGGGAGTTTTTAAAATGAGTGTCTCCAAAATGAAGAAAATCAGCATTATATGAATGATGGTACTCCCTTATTAGCAAATTATTGTTCCTATAATTAACTGAGAGCAACTAATCACACTGCAATATCGCCTGAATAATCGACTGATGGAGGTAATGACTACCTTTCAAATGTATTTGTCACTAATTTGTACCTCACATAGGTGAAAATATGCAATAAAGTCAATGACTGCTTGGAATCTGAAGTCAGAGAACAGCCCTCTATTCATGTCCATGTCACCCTGCTGTGACAAAGCAGCTTTTAAAGTGCTCCACAAGAGTCTTCACATGTTTGCCACTTTGTCATGGATATACCCATAGAATTGTTTTGGTTGGAAAAGACCTCTAAGATCATGGAGTCCAAACACCAACCTAACACCACCATGGCTAGTAAACCACATCCCAGTATGCCACAGCCACACATTTCCTGAACTCTTCCACTGATAGTGACTCTACCACCTTCCTCAGCAGCCTATTCCAATACCTGACCACTCTTGTGGCAAAGAAATTGTTCCTGATAAACAACCTAAACCTCCCTTGGCAAAAATTCAGGCCATTTCCTCTTAATCTATTACCTGAAACCAGGGAGAAGATGCCTAGTCCCACCTCACTGCAATCTCCTTTGTAAGGAGCAATGAGGTTTCCTCTCAGTCTCCTCTTCTCCAGACGGAATAACCTCAGTCCTAGCTGCTCCTCACCAGACCTGTTCTCTAGATCCTTCACCAACTTTGTTGCCCTTCTCTCTACATGCTCCAACACCTCAATGTACTTCTTGTACTTAGAGGCCCAACACTGAATGTAATACTACAGATGCAGTCTCAACTCTCTTCCCCCAGAGGCTATCTAGGTGTCTCCTGCAGACCACAAACAGACACCTTTAACTACTCCATCACCCAGATAGGACAGTTTCAGCCAGCATCTGGTCTAGACTTTCAATGCTGTTTCCCATTCCTCATGGTGACCACAGTCTTGCCCTTGCTGTTCTTCTATATTTTATCTGCATTGTGATGGTTTGGGTGTTCCCTGCTCCCCCCACCCCCCCGATTTTGGAAAATCACCCAGACTAGACTCAGTGGCTCTGGAAATTGAATGAAGCTTATATTTACAGCTAGCACAATATACAAGCAGATATTTACAGTACATACAGTTATAGACATAAATAGACAAGGGAAAAGGTAATACAGAAACACAACTCCCCTCCCAGAAACCTGAGTTCCCAGGAGGGCTCTCAACCACCCTTCTACCTTCTCTACCTTACCCCAGACGTTGCCTTGTACCCAAGGAAGATTGGAAGGTTGGCCAGGAGGGTTAGAAAGCAGGTGGATTAATCACAGAGATGGCAGGTTAGGTTAGAGAGAGATGCAGCCCAAAGCCCAGACAGAGAGCGACTGTCTTATCTATATTTACATTCTTATTCTTATACATCTCAGCAAGCCTATGAGTGAAGTAGACATCACCACTGTTTTCTTCTCTCAGCCTGTAATCTAATTCTTCCCACCAAAACATTCTAGCTAGCTTCAAACTAGCACATGCATGCCTGACACTAAAACTGTGCAACCTCCCCCAGGTTTGAGCGGCCCAATCAGACGTCAAATCAGTTTTCAAACTATAAGATCCAACTTATAATCATAGAATGTTAGGGGTTGTAAGGGACCTTCAGAGATCATCCAGTCCAATGCCTCTGCCACAGCAGGATCACCTAGGGAAGGCCACACAGGAACATGTCCAGGTGGATTTGGAAAGTCTCCAGAAAAGAAGACTCCACAACTTCTCTTGGCTCCATCACCCTCACAGTAAAAAGTTTCTCCTCATGCTGAGATGGAACTTCCTGTGTTCCAGTTCGTGTCTATTGCCCCCTGTCCTATCACTGGGCACCAGGGAGAAGAGTTTGATCCTTTCTTCTTGACATCCACCCTTCAGATATTTGTAAACATTGGTCAGATCCCCTCTCAGCCTTCTCCAGGCTAAACAGCCCCAGATCTCTCAGGAATTTTTCATTAGTCAGAGATGTTCCAGTCCCTTAATCATCCTTGCAGTCCTCAGAAGCTTAGGAACAGATAAAAATAATAACCCCCCATCTGGCTAACCAGGCACCAATCACTGTGTCACTAGAGCACCTGACAAATTAATGTCCTAGAGAACATTTGTTGCCATTTGTCTCAGGGATGTTGTATGAGTCTGGGTTTTACAAAGCAACTGAAGACATTCGAGTGAAGGAACAGAGAACAAAGTGACCAGCAATTGCAGTTCTTCAGATCTCATGACACTTTTCACAACTGTGCAAGTACAAAGTTAGCTAACGATGTGGTCCATACCTGTAAAGGATTCACACAGAAAAAGGGCTCTACCCTCTCTTATTGCCCTAAACTTTTCTGAAATGCTCCAGTAGGACATCACAGAAAGTCAAATCTGTGTGTGCAAGCGTACCTAAAGTGAAAAAGTACAATCTTCCATTAAGACAAGGTGCTAGGTTGTAGTAGCTGGCAAGTAAGGCTAAATGCACATCTGGCTGTCTGACCCACCACAGTACAATTCAAGAATATCAGAAAGGATTGTCAAGCACTGGAACAGGGTGCCCAGGGAGGTGGTGCAGTCTTCATCCCTGGAGGTATTTAAAAGATGTGTGGACGTGGTGATGTGGGACATGGTTTATTGCTAGTGGCTTAACAATAGTGGTGGGCTTTTGAGCTCTAGGTGAGCAACTGAACTTGACAATCTCAAAAGCCTCTTCACCTTCAGCAGTTCTATGATTTTATGATAATTAGAGACCTTTTCTAACCAAAACAATTCTATGATTTTATGATTCTGCATGGACAGTACTTTAGTCATTGGACACTGGAATGGGCTGCCCGGGGAGGTGGTGGAGTCGCCATCCCTGGGGCACTTCAAGGCAAGGTTGGACGTGGCACTTGGTGCCATGGTCCAGCCTTGAGCCCTGAGGTAAAGGGTTGGACTTGATGATCTGTGAGGTCTCTTCCAACCCTGATGATACTGTGATACTGATACTGTGATATGGTAACACTGTTGAGGTCTGCAAAGCAAGGACAAAGGATTGAAAGTATCATCACGCAAAGGTGCTACATTACCTATCCTATAGGCTTAGCTGCTCACTGAAAATGGAAGGGCAAGAAAGGAGATTAATTTATCTAGCCTGACCTACCTCACACTAGCTGCATGGCCCCATTTCCTTATTTGTAGCAAATGCAAGCCAATCTTTCCCTGCTTATGAAAGTATAAATTCACACTCAATCATAACTGCTTTGTAACAATTCCCCAAATGCCTGTTCCTTAGAGGAATCTTCTCACCCTGCAAGGTAAACTGCCTGGGGCTGTGTCTTCCTGAGGATTCTTTTACGTGGCAAAGACAAGAACATTTTGACAATTTAGAAAAAGCCAAACACCTCATTACAGGCAGAAAATGTATGTTTTGTTCAGAAAATAAAAGAAACAAACTAAAAAATAAAAAAAAAATAGGGCAAATCAACAACTGATTCACAATTTATGACTTGTTAAGCATTTTGCTTCCTAACCACAATCTGTTTGAATGAATTGCTTTTATACAGGAGTCAGGAAGTTAATTGCCCAGTTGCAGGAACCTTAGATAAAAGATTGTTTGCTAACTATAATTCACCAAAGCCTACCAGAAGTCTGAAAGTAAATAACTTTACACCAAAGTACTTCTATTGTCCCCTGATGATTTGAAGGAATCAGAGTGGTTTTGAATGAAAAGAAGAGCAGATTGTCTTATTGTCTTGTAATGGGGTATGTTACTGGTTGTGACACTTGAAAAGACCTCCAAGATCATCAAGTCCAATTATCGACCTAAGCCCACCACAGCCACTAAACCATATCCCAGTGTGCCATGTTCACATGTTTCTTGAACACCTCTAGGGACTGTGATTCCCTGTGATTCCACCACCAACCTGGGCAGCCTGTTCCAATGCCTGACCACTCTTGCAGGATAGAAATTTTTCCTAATACCCAATCTAAACCATCCTTGCCACAATTTCAGGACATTTCCTCTCATTCTATTACTCAATCCTAGGAAGAACAGACCAACACCCACCTCACTCCAACTTCTTTTCAGGGAGTTGTAGTCTCAGATTGTGCTGGGGGAAGTCTAGACTGGATGTTAGGAGGAAGTTCTTGCAAGAGAGAGAGTGATTTGCCATTGGAATGGGCTGCCCAGGGAGGTGGTGCCTGGAGGTGTTGAAGAAAAGGCTGAATGAGGCACTTAATGCCATGGTCTAGTTGACTGGCTAGGGCTGGGTGCTAGGTTGGCCTGGATGATCTTGGAGGTCTCTTCCAACCTGGTTGATTCTACGATTCTATGATTCAATGAGAACTCCCCTCAGCCTCCTCTTTCCCATATTAAACAATCCCTCTACTGCTTTTCCTAAATCTTGTTCTCTAGATCCTTCACCAGATTTGTTGTCCTTGCAATCAAAGCTCCCAGGTACTTCCATTTCCACGTTCTTTCACATCTCTGAGTATCTATTGCAAGAACATCCTAAAGCTTGGGTCAAATTTTTCAAGAAACAATGTCTGTATTGATCTCCCCAGAGGTGAGATACCTTAATTCATGGCATTCAGCAGTGATACACCCTAGATGCCACAGTCTTTCTTCTAGCAGTGTATATTTTTCTATATTCAGTTGGAATCCAGGATCCTCAAAGATAAGATTTAGAAGTGATTATATCATGTCCTTCGTTATGCAAAAGATGAAATGTCATCTCTATAAACCTCTACTCTCTTCATGTTTCCCCTAGGCAACAACTCGTTCACAGCCCTTCAGACCAAGGGTCTGCAGAAGCAGTAACTTCCAGTGGAACTTTGTACTTTATCAGCTGCTGTCACCAATTTGGACAAGAGAGTTTCAGGAAACTTCAAGCTGCATCCCATGAGGACTATAATGATACATTAGGTAGCATGGAGATAGTGCCCAAACCCAAGGGAGGGGTCCCAACACTGAGCTCCCTTCCCTCCCTCTTGCATGTTTAGGCACTCTTTTTTCTGTCCAAGGACTGCCTTTTGTGGGAACCGTCAGGCTCTGGAGCTTGCCCAGAGAAGGGCAGCAAGGCTGGTGAGTGATCTCAAACACAAGGACCATGAGGAATGGTTGAGGGAAACTGGAGCCTGCTCAGCCTGAAGAAGAGCATCCTGAAGGGAGACCTCATTTGTCTCTATAACTCCTTGCAAGGATGTTTGTAGCGAGGTGGGAGCTGGCCTCTTCTCCCAGATAACAAGTGATAGAATGAGGAGAAGAAATGTCCTCAAGTTGCAGCAGAGGAGTTTTAGGTTGGATATTGGAAAAAAATTCCTTCAGTAAAAGGGTCATCAGGCACTGGCACAAGCTGCCCAGGGAAGCAGAGGAATCACCATCTCTGAAGGTATTTAAAAGAGATTTGGATGAGGAGATTAGGCATATGGTTGTGTACAGTTGTGTACATGGAATGTTAGATTATGGTTGCATTTGATGATATTAAGTTCTTTTCTAGCTAGGCAATTCTATTTCAAATCTACTGACTGCACAGGATGGGTTTCCACCTCCCAAAGAAGCCCCTTTTCAGCTACACACTTCTCACAAAGCCAAGATGGTAGGGCTTCCCCATGAGATTGCTAGAGTTGGTGGAGGGGTCTTGAATTACCAGATTACAAAGACGTGAGTCATATCATCTTTGCCTTTGTAGATTGTGTGAGCTTTGAACCGATCTAAACAACTGATCTGACACCTTGAGCTGCTGCACTTTTGTCCCTTTATAAATCCCAGTCACTTCAGCCCTGGATCAACAACTCTGTTGCAGACCTTCAAAAGAGCAGTCTAGGCTTGTTATTGCATGGCTGTTGTGAACATTGAGCTCAGAAAAATAGGCAACTCTCACTTGAGTTTGCCCTTTCTTTCTGTCTCCTTGACTTTGACAGACACATCCCATTATCTTGCATGTTTATCCTGCAGTAAGTAGGCACAACTGATTTAGCTTTTTCTCTAGCATTCATTGCTTTCTCTACTTCTATCCTGCCCCTTCTCTTTCATCTTTTCTTCTCAACTGAACAAAAGAAGTTTTTTAGAAGAGTGAGAGTAAGATTACCACTGAAAACTACTGTGGGTCTTTGGTCTCTTCACTGCTCAATCTCTGCCCAAAGCCTTTCTAACTCCCACTTAAAGAAAAAAGCATCTTCTTAACCAGGGGTTAGTTTTCTTGGTGTTTTGGTTTTGGTTTGGTTTTTTGTTGTGTTGTTTTGTTTTGTTTTTCTATCAGAGCACAAAACTAGACAACTTTCTAGCACCTGTATCTTCACAGTTGCCTGGTGGGTCAAGTGGAGCAGCAGATGGCCCAGCCAAGTTGCACCAGACAGTTATTCACTAAATGCTTTCATCGTTTTGGTGAGATTTAGCAGTGGAAAGATCAGGAAAAATGTATATACCAAGTCACCAATAAGGTCTGCCAAACCATAAGTGTGTCCCACACAAAATCATAAACTGAGGCTTTGGAATGCCACACGTTAGCAAGGGAGTCTTACTATGCACATAATGCTTCCTTTTTGATCAACCTGGTCTACTGGGAGGCTTTTGTAGATGGCACCAAGAGGAGTAGTGAGACTGAAGAATGGGATGCCATCCAGAAGGATCTAGTCAGGTTGGAGACGTGGGCAGATGAGAATCTCACGAGGTTCCATAAGGCAAAGTGCAAGGTCCTGTGCTGGGTCTAGACAATCATAGTTATCAGTCCAGGCTGGGGGATGACTGCAGAAAAGGACTTGAGGGTGTTGGTGGAGGAGAAGCTGGACATGAGACAGCAATGGACACTTACAGCCCAGAAACCCAGTGGCATCTTGGGCTGCATCAAAAAAAGCATGGCACCAACTGGAGAGAGGTGGTTCTGTGACTGTGCTTTACTCTGCCGATACATCACTGGAGTAGTGTGTTCAGCTTTGGAATACTCCAGAGGAGGACCACAGAGACCATCAGAAGGTTGAAGCACCTCTCCTACAAGGACAGGCTGATATAGTTGGGCTTGTTCGGTCTGGAGAAGAGAAGGCTCCAGGGAGATTTTAAAGCAGTATTTCAATATCTGAAGAGGACCTACAGGAATTCTGGGAAGGGACAGTTTAGAAGGGCTTGTAGTGATGGGAGAAGGGGCAGTGATTTGAAACCAGAGCAGGGTAGATTTAGGTTGGGCATTAGGAAAAAGTTCTTCAAGGGAGAGTAGGGAAATACTGGAGCAGGTTGCCCAAAGAGGTGGTCAAGACCCAATCCCTGAAGATAGTAGAGGTCAAACTTGATAGGGCCCTGAGCAACCTGATCCAGTTTGAGGTGCCCCGATGGTTGCAGGGGAGTTGGACAAGAAGATCTTTGAAAGTCCCTTCCAACCTGACACATTCTGTGATGCTGTGTGATTCTGTGTCCCTGCCCATGTCAGAGGCTTGGATCTAGATGATCTTTAAGGCCACTTCCAACTCAAACCATTCTATGATTCTCATTATAAAATGAAATACTTTTTCTTCAACTTCTCTAAAGATGCAAAGTGACCAAGCAGGAAGCAAACTGAGTTAAGAGCTAGAAAGGATTACAGTCACAGAATTAGTACATGCACAGAAGTCTCCACAAGTAACCTGAATTAGGAAAAAGAATTACTCAGTAAACATACAAATCTCTGCCAACCCAAGAATATGATTCATTCCGTACCAACTGACTGTCAATGAGTGCTGTTGGTTTGTTCTCTGTGTTTATTTATTTCCTCTAGCTCAGAAAAAATAAATCTTATTTTGACCCTAATGCATGACTCACTGTTCTGGGGGGGAAAAAAAAGAGGCAGGTTAGTCGCAGCAGTTGCCTCTGCTGGGAAGTATCAGAAGCTGCTCTCTATCTCTCGCCTCTTTTGTAGCGATAACTACTTGGTGTGGTGATGATAAGAGAAGCCCTATTCAAGAGTTCAAATGCTCCCAGTGAAACTAAAAATTAGTGCTGAGAACAGCCTTAAAGTGAAGAGCAAATGTCAAAATGTCCCCCCTCAAACTGGAGAGGAAAGAAGCAGAGGAAATGAGAGAGAGGAGAATGACTTGCCTTTTCTGTACTTTTTTCACTGAATGATTTCAATAAACCTAAAGATTTCTTTTTCTTCTTCTTTTTGGCAGCAAGTAGGAAGTTCCTCCCATCCCCTACAGCCGCTGGATTCACCTCTTAAAAACCAAATTAAATAAATAAAGTTACCTCTTTCTTTTTCTAGTCTATAAAGGTGAAGGAAATTAAAGTCACAGGGATTAAGCCTGCTGTGTCATCTATGCATTCATTCACCTCCTGATTGAACTTCAGTCATACTGCAGGGCATGGCTCAGCATGAAATTGGGAATCAGGCTGAGAAAGGGGGCAAAGCACCAGCCCAGTTTATTACCTATGGGCACTATGGAGCTAGAAAGGGTACTAAGACTGCTCATGGTGGCCAGAGGTGAAAAAGCTAAAAAATGAAGCTGTTGGAGAAGATTGATTAGAGCAATGAGGCTAGTGAAAGGTCTAGAGAACAAGTCTTATGAGGAGGCTGAGGGGAGACCTCACTGCTCTATACAGCTCCCTCAAAGGAGGTTGGAGTGAGGTGGGGGCTGGTGTCTTCTCATATGCAACAAGTTACAGGACAAGAGGAAATGATCTCATGTTTTGCCAGGAGAGGTATAGGATAAAGATTAAGAAAAACTTCTATACCAGAAGGGTTATCAGGCTAACAAGCTGCCCAGGGAAGTGGTGGAGTCACCATCCATGGAATTATTAAACAGATGCATGGATGTGCTGTTCAAGGATCTTTACCATCCCCATTACTCTTCTCTGGACACAATTCAGCACCTCAAATTCCTTCCCGTAGTGAGAGGCTGTAGTGGTTTTGAACCAGCTGCATGAGTCTGTGAATTTCCAGGACACTTTTCTTGGAAGAACATTGCCCCTGTCCCTAGAGAGAAATTCTCCAGAAAGAACAAGCAAACTGATACTGCCTCTGATCCCCTCAAAGGGACCTCTAAGGTGTACCTAGAATATGCAATTGATTCCAATCAGGATTAGAGGGGCACTGCCTCCAACCAGGTGGAGGAGAGGGACAACTGAGTCTACTGGACTGTATGGGTCAGGTGGCCTGGTACATCAAAACCATAAAAGTATAAACCTTCAGTGGAGGTAGGTGTGCAATGTACTCTGATGCCATCAAATTATGAGGGAGTGGAACCTATTTACATCTCTGGTGTGACAGAGGGATCCCAACAGCTAAGTGTGTTAAAAGCTGAGGGGAACTTAACTGGGAATGAATGGCAGAAATACCCCATTGTGACTGGCCTAGGGGTCCCATGCATTCTTGGCATAGGCTATCTTAAGAAAGGGTACTTCAAGGATCTAAAAGGATACCAATGGGGATTTGGTATAGCTGCCTTAGAGGAAAAGGAACAATCAATTGCTTTGTCTGGTCTTTCAAAGGGCCCCTTCATAGTGGGGGTGTTGAACGTTAAAGACCGACAAATAGCAACTGTCACTGCTACAGTGCACCAGTGGCAATATCACACTAACCAGGACTCTGTGATACCCATCTATAAACTAATTCAACACCTGGAGAGACAAAAGGACAATGACTGCCAGCAGAATGAGCCCATCCTGACCTGGCTGCTCCCATGCTGGGATATGGGAGCTAATGGTTCGGAGCTGGAAGGTGAGGAAACCAAGCAGTTAGGATCCTTGTCTAGGGAAGTGGGCTTAATAAGGGTTATTGGGACATAGATACAAACCTTCAGCCTCTGGAGACAGCTTCTAGGAGGTGTGAAGGGTATGTACCTCACCAAAGATGATATAAAGGATCATTTTGGGAGGTGGACTACTAGAGAAAGACATCCAATAATCAAGGGAATCAGCTGTGCTGGAGAAGCTCTGTAATGAGACAGATGACAATCCCCACTCTGTAGACCCAGATGATGTAGTATGCACACCAGCCATGTGGAAAAAGTTCCTAGGAGTTGCACCACCATCACATGCAAACTCATTGGCACTTAGAGTCTGGGGCCTGAAAGATGGCCAGGGACAAACAGTGAATGAAATGGTTAACATGCTGTGGCAACACAAGGGAAGTCTCTCAACTCTCTCTTCTAATGTACATGCCTGTACTTCCTCTGTGGAGGAAATGACTCCAAAAAGTTGACCAACTCCAAGAAGACTCAGCCCATTCCTGCCCTGTGCACCCCAGAGTTTCAGCTACTAAACACAGGTGTCTCCCTGTCCAAGAAAGGGAATCTGGGAAGCAGATACCTCAAAGCATCTTCTTCTTTTCCTCGCTTGACCAGGGAAAGGACATAAAAAGTGGAACAGAAAGCCCACTTCATCTCTAGCTGCTAAGATTAAGGCGAGTCAAGTAGATCTGGACTGGCACCATAAAGGTGAATTATTTCTAGTTCAATGGGCCCAGGATGCCTCAGGCCATCAAGAAAGAGATGCAACATACAGATGAGCTTGAGATTGAGGGATGAACTTAACCATGGGCGCTATAGCACAGGTTATCCATGAATGTGAAAGATGCACTGCAGTCAAACAGGCCATGCAGATAAAGCCATTATGGTATGGGGGGCAATGGCTGAACTATAACTAGAGAGAAGCCTGGCAAATTGATTACAGCACACTGCCACAAACCTGTCAGGGCAAAGAGTATGAGCTTACAATGGTAGAAGCGAACATCGGATGGCTGGAAACACATTCAGTGCCCCATGCCACTACCCAAAACACCATCCTGGGCCTTGAGAAACAAAAGCTGTGGAGATGTAGCACCTCAGAAAGGGTTGAGTCAGATAATGGAGCTCATTTTTTAAACAGCCTCATAGACACTTGGGCCAAGGAGCGTGGCATCAAATGAGTATATCACATCCCTTACCATGCTCCAGTTGCTAGGAAAATCGAGCGTTACAACAGCATGCTTAAAAAACATTTTGAAAGCAATGGAAAATGGGATGCACTTTTAGCAGAAGCTACTCAGCTGGTCAACACCAGAGGATCTGGTAACTAGACCAGCCTTGCCCAGTCTAAGCTGTCACATGCTGTCAAAGGTGATAAAGTTCCCTGGTACACTTAAAGAATCAGAGAATCAACCAGATTGGAAGAGACCTCCAAGACCCAGAAAGATGTGGAGGTGCTAGAGTGGGTCCAGAGTAGGGCAATGAAGATGGGCCTAGAGAATAAATCCTATGAGGAATGACTGAGGGAGCTGGGGATGGTTAGACTGAAAAAGAGGAGGCTGAGGGGAAACCCCATTGCTGTCCACAACTTAGTCCTGCCCATTTGTGGGATCACTTTTGCACCTGATGGGTAATGCAGGAAGGTGAAAAGGTTTATTGTGTGCTACAGAACAGTCTCTCTCTAGGGGAGGAGGCACAGTAAATTGTGTGTGTGTGTATGTATATAATGATGTCCATTGCTGCTAGTGTGATACAAACTAGTGTGGAATAAGGGGGTGGAGAATGTAGCGGGTTTGAACCATGTAATACTCCCCACTATCAGAATGATGAATTGATGACATTTGAAGACTGTAGGGCATTACCACCCTGGACAGGAGGTTCTCAGTCTCCTCCTCACACCGTCGGGGCTCGAGCGGGCAGGCACGTTCTGCGTTTGTCTCGGGATCCAGACTATTCCTTTCACATTCTTTCTGTTATATGTATGCAATCTGATGCCTTTGTAGTGGAGGAGTAAAACATTCTGTGTAAGGCAACTAAGAACTCTCCCTCTGCCTTTTTGGCTTTTTCTTCCCTGCCTTGCTTATCTCTTGGTATGAAGAGAGGGTGGGGAGGAGGAAGGGGGGGGCACAGGGGAAGGTATTTTCCTCTTGTACTAAAACCATTACATGGGCCCAAAACTTAACGCAGCATTTGAGGTGTGGCCTCACCGGTGCCCAGTACATTTCCCTGCTCCTGATGGCCACACTATTGCTGATTCAGGCCAGGATACTGGTGGTCTTCTTGGCCACCAGAGCTGACTGCTGGCTCAGGTTCAGCTGGCTGTCAATCAGCACCCCCAGGCTCTTCTCCACCTGGCAGCTTTCCAGCCACTCTTCCCCAAATGCTACAAAGCCTGCAGCATTGTGTGGGTATTAGTTTAGTTCCAGCAGTTTCTTCATGTATGTATGTGTATACAGAACCAAAGTAAATTGCTCTTCTATGGAAATAATACATCCTTTGTTCTCACAGAAGCTGAAAACTGTCCTATCAGTTGAAAGAAAATGAACAATGGATGGAAAGGGTACATCTTTACACATACACAATGTTTTTTGCAGCCTTGAAACTACATCTTCCTTACTAAAACACAGAGAAATTTCTGAAAATCTATTTATAAATAGAAGAGCTCTTGAGGACTTTTCTTACTTTCATGCAATCTACTGTACTGCACATGCACATGTGAAATATGCAGATATTTATTGAGTGAGAAGGAGATGCTTCAGGCCATGCACCCACGAGAGCCACAGCTGAGGACACTAGAGACTTGTCACTCTTCTCTGGCAGTCTGTTTGCTTCTTGCTGTATCCTTATCATTGGAAGGCAACATGCAGAAGCATTTCTAGACAGCTCCCTGTTCTAGGTGATTTGGAGACTGTGAACTGTTTAAAGGCACATCTCCACACCATGCCATACCTGCATTGCTTCCAGCTTTGAGAGACAGCAACCTTTTAGGTGTGACTGTTCATTGTTCATCTGTTGCTACAGTCTTGCTTTATTTTCATAAAGTCACAGAATGCTGGGTTGGAAAGGACCTCAAGGATCACCTGGTCCAACCTTTCTAGGTAGTAGTAGAGTTGAAGTGACATGGCACAGCATCCTGTCAAACGGAGCCTTGAAACTGTCCAGCATAGGGGGGATCCACTGCTTCCCTCGGGGAGATGATTCCAATGTCTAATTGCTCTTATGGGGAAACATTTTCTTCTGGACTTCAACCAGAGTCTCCCCAAAAGCAGTTTTCCCCATCACCCCTTGTTCTTCCCATGTGATGCCTTTTAAAAAGGAAATCTCCATTTTTTTGGTAGCCACCCTTGATGTACTGGTATATAGTAATGAGGTCTCCCTTAAGTCTTCTCTCGTCAACGGTGAATGAATCCTGTTGCCTCAGCCTCATCTGTTTCCTCATATGGCAGGGCTTTCAGTTCTCTGACCATTCTCATGGCCCTTCTCTGAACTGGGGAAATGTCATTATTCCCTATCTGAGAACAAAGTTTAAGCAAAACACAACATTTCCTTTTTTTTCCCCCTTTCTTTTCCTCTTTGGTCACTTTCTGCCAATCCCACTTTGAAAAGCATCAGCATCTTCATATTTCAAACTGTGACATTTAGGTCAGGCATGTGTCTTTTCCTCTCCCTGTGAAGAAATCTCCAAAATTTCACCCCATGGTTGTCCATTAGAAGAGGAGAAGGGAATCTCTCCATTCATGTTTGCAGAGAAATGAAATAAATTCCCAGGTTTCAACACTTGATCTCTCAGATGCCCACCCTGCTGACCATGGCCCAGCTCAGGACTGAGGCAAGGTTCTTGTAATTAATTTTCTGAGAAAGCAGTGTAGTTAAAATGTGAAAAACTCACAGCCTAAATTTCGGTGAGACATTTGGAAGAAGCATGCTTGTAAAGCAGAGTTAAGATGCAATTGCAGGACCACAGTTAATTCAGTGGCAAAGAGAATCATAGAATTATAGAATCAAACAGGTTGGAAGAGACTTCCAAGATCATCCAGCCCAACCTATCACCCAGCCCTGGCCAATCAACTAGACCATGGCACCAAGTGCCCCATCCAGTCTTTTTTCAACACCTCCAGAGACCAAGGAAGTTCTCTAGCCCAACCTCCTACTGAAAGCAGTGTCAGTCAAGTAATCAGACCAGTTAACCTCTTTGAAAACTTCCATGGATGGAGCCTGCACAGCCTCTTCAAGCATTCAGCTCCACAGCCCAACTGTAGTTTCTCTTTATATCCAGGCTGCTTTCACTAAATCACCTGCCCCATTTGCCAGTGATCCCCTTGTTTTCCTTGGCATCCCTCACAAGCACCAGCTCTAGCTGAGCTTTGCCTTTCCTAGCACCATGCTGACCTGCACCAGCAAAGTTTCTGAATTCATCCTTTGCATGCCTTTCTGCTGTCCAACCTCTGCACAATGCCTTTTTGCATCTCGTGGCTGGGCAATGTACCTGACTCTGGTTCCCCTCATCAGGATTGAGAGAAGACAAAATCTTCATCAGTGACTTGGATGACAGGACCGACTTTGCTGATGGCATGAAACTGGAAGGACTGGCTGACACACCATCAGGCTGTGATGTCCTTAACTGTGACACAGGCAGACTGGACAGCTGGGCAAAGATCTAGTGAGGTTCAACAAGAATAAGTGTACAGTCCTACACCCAGGGAGGAGCAACACCATGCACCAGGGCAGATTAGGGGTTGACTTGCTTGAACCAGCTCCATAGAGAAGGACCTTGGAGCCCTGTTGGACAATCAGTTATCCATGGGACAGCATTGTGCCCCTGTGGCCAAGAAGGCCAATGGTATCCTGGGGTGCATTAAGAAGAGTGTGGCCAGCAGTACAAGGGAGGTTCTCCTTTCCCATTACCCTGCCCTAGTGAGACCACATCTAGAGTATTATGTCTAGTTTGGGGTTCTCATGTTCAAGAGGGACAGGGAATTACTGGGGTCAGTCTGACAGAGGCTATGAGGAAGGAACATCTGTCTGATTAGGAAAGGTTGAGAGACCTGGGAGTGTTTAGCCTGGTGAAGAGAAGACTGAGAAGGCTTCTCATCAATACTAACAAACAGTAGGTGTAAAAAAGATGGGGCCAGTCTCTTTTCACTAGTGCCCAATGATAAGGGCAATGTCAAGGGGCAATGGACACAAAATGGAACACAGGAAGTTCCACCTCACATGAGAAAAAACTTCCTTGCTTTAGGGTGCTGGAGGCCTGGAACAGGCTGCCCAGAGAAGTTGTGGAATCTCCTTCTCTGGAGACTTTCCAAACCCAGCTGGATGAGTTCCTGTGCGATCTGCCATAGGTGATCCTGCTCTGGCAGGGAAGTTAGACTCAGTGATCTCTAGAGGTCCCTTCCAACTTCCACCATTCTGTGATTCTATGATTCCATGACAGGGCAGCAGTCAGAGATGGGAAAGAGAGTCCAGGAGAAGAAATCAAATGAAGAGGTCAGAAACAGCAAAAATACCAAACTTTCACTAAGCAGAAAGCAATTCTGCATATTATATTTTCTGTGTATCTGGCTTCATACCCTGGGGCCTGATTTTGCTGAAATGCTGTATATTGCAGCTGCAGCTGAGCTCAATAGGACCTGAACTCTGCTTTAAACAGATAAAGCTGAGCACACTGGAGAAATCCAGCCCTAGGTGCCTCAGACTGGGAAACCAAAATTTTGTCTGTGAATCTCTCAAATAGGGCTAATAATATTCTCACAAGGGTCTTGTATAAATAAATGCATCTCTTGTGAAGTACTCAGATACCACAGGAAGAAGCTCAATAGAAAAGCCCAAGAGGCAACTGGAAATTCTGTCTTTAGAGGAAAACTTGAATCGTGTGGTGTAAAAAAGGCTTGGGGGCTTCTCACCTCAAAATAAGGAGGAAACAAGAGACTGCTGACTAAGTGAGGAACATCCATCCTCTGTGATGAATGAGATATGGTCCTTTGGGAGGAAAACCTACATGTAATTGTGTTATTAACAACTATGTCATGACACACAGATACAATGGAGGATGAGAGACATATCTCCTACATGACTTAAAATCATAAAGATTGAAAAAGATCTGTAAGATCACCAAGTCCAACCTTCTGCCCAATGCTTCCATGATCACTAGACCATGTCCCAGAGTGCCACATGTACTCTTTTTTGCACACCACCAGGGATGGTGACTCTACCACTTCCCTGGGCAGCCTGTTCCAACGCCTCACCACTCTTTCAGGAAATAAATTCTTCCTAGTATCAAGCCTAAACCTCCCCTGCTTCAGCTTTAAGCCATTTCCTCCTGTCTTGTTGCTAGTTACCCACCTCACTGCAACCTTCTTTCAGGCAGCTGTAGAGAGCAATGAAGCCTCCTCTCAGCCTCCTCTTCTCCAGTTTCCTCAGCCACACCTCATTAAACATGCTGTCCATACCTCTCTCACCACCTTTGTTGCCCTTCTCTGGACATGCTCCAGCATGTCAATATCTTTCTTTGAGGGAGGGGCCAAATACTGAACCCAGGATTTGAGATGTGACCTCATCAGTGCCCAGTACAGGGACACCATCACTTCTGTGCTCCTGCTGGCCACACTACTCTTGATACAGGCCAGGATGCTGTTGGCCTTCTTTCCATCTGAGGACATTGCTGGCTCGTGTCCTGCCACCTGCCAATCAACACCCCCAAGTCCTTTTCTACTGGGCAGCTTTCCAGACCTGGAGCATTGCATGGGACTGTTGTGACCCAAGTGCAGGACCTGGCACTTGGCCTGGTAAAACCTCACACAACTGACCTCAGCCCATTGATCCCACCTGTCCTCTGCAGCACTTTCCTACTCTCCAGCAGTTCACAAAATCACAGAAACATTCTGTTTGGAAAAGACTCTCAGGATCATCAAGTCCAACCATTATCCCTAGTCTACAAACTTCACCCTTAAACCATATCCTCAAGCACCAGATCCAAATGACCTTTAAACACATCCAGGGTTGGTGCTCTACACTCCCACTCAATGTTGCAGGCACTGGAAGAGGCTGCCCAGTGAGTTTGTAGAGTCACCTTCTTTGGAGACTTTCCAAACCCTCCTGGACACATTCTTGTGTTCCCTGCCCTAGGAGATCCTGCTTTGTCAGGGAGGTTAGACTTAATGATCTCTGATGGCCCATTCCAACCCCAACCATTGTATGATTCCATGATTCTACATCACTGTATTATCCTCACATAATTTCCTGCTGTAAAGGCATCCCACTGCTGGGGATTTACCCATCAGTTCTCAGGGCAGCTTATCTAAGGTTGCCTAAGCATGTTAGCTAGTTTTCAGCAGGACTTTATCTCTCCTTATTCATAGCTGCCAAAACTAACTCTCGCCTTTCATTTACTATTTGGGAACAATGGTGCCAAATAGGCTGGTAAAATAGCAGAAGAGCATACTGGTGCACCTGAGAACTGGGCATCTGGGTCTACCAAAGCCCTTCCAGACAGAATGCAAAAGCCCCAAGCCAGTTTCTAGGGTCTGCCACCAATGTTCTGTATGACATCACTAAAGAAACAGGTTTCTGTAAGGGAAACAGAAAGCATGTTTACATGGCGGCACAAAGTCTGAAGGCACAAATAATTGTCAGCTACAAGAAGAGCTTTAAAGTTCACATCTGGTCACGTCTAGCATGAAGAAGAGCAGATGGTACATCAGCACCAGAAACAGTATCAATATTTTGGGATTAACCTGGCATTCCTGTAGCCAGAGAAGTGCAGGGATTAGCAGCTTTCAAGATTTTGTTTTTCTGTCTGTGCTTTAATGTCAGACAATTTCCCAGCAGGTAAATATGACAGACAATGCAGCTCTTTCCCCTTTGGAATTCATACTGGAACATTATTGAAAAGTCAATAAAGAGCTGAAGATGGCTTAAACTTTCAGTGCCAACCTCGTCATCAGCCCAAGAACTTGGGCAGGTACAAGGAGGAAGAAAACATTGCAATTGTGAGGGAACAAGGACACAAACACTTTGTTGCCCTCTAACTTTTGTTCTTTGGAAGCTGTAAGGATCTTGTCCCACATAAGTGTTTGAGAAACACACTGAGATGGCATTTTAGAACATGGTTTAATGCCCATAGTGGTGTTAGGTTGATGGTCAGATTCAATGACCTTAGAGGTATTCTCCAGCCAAAAGAATTCTATCATTCACTGTCAGAATAAAATACTGCTGCTGGAATAATCTCTACTCCCTTGTCCACTCTGTCACCTCCTGCAAGCTGCTGCAGCTCTATCTGAGATAGCTGGGTGGCTTTTGAGTCACCCCTGGGTGGCTTTTGAGTCACCTCTTGACCACCACATTTTGCAGCATGATATATTGTCAGGAATAAACCAGATCATAGAATCAGTCAGGGTTGGAAGGGACCACAAGGATCATCTAGTTCCAACCCCCCTGCCATGGCCAGGGACACCCTACCCTAGATCAGGCTGGCCAGAGCCTCATCCAGCCTGGCTTTAAAGACCTCCAGGGATGGGGTCTCAACCTCCCTGGGCAACCCATTCCAGGCTCTCACCATTTTCATGGTGAAGAACTTCTCCTCACACCCAGTCTGAATCTACTCACTGGATGAAGTTTCATTTTAATAAACCTGGCTGTTAACTGCAGAGGGGGCAGAGCTTTCCCAGAAATTGGCAAGGCAGAAGCTACAGACAAAAATTGCTTTCTCTGTCACAGCTCAACCTGCTGCTGAATCTACATCAAAGTCTCCAGTAGAGTGTGAGGAAAACATAAAATAAAGATGAGGAACCTACCCATCTTGCTCCTAAGAATTATGTCACTTTTCCCACCTTTCCACTGACACAGATCACATCAGAAAGCATTCCCTTTTTGAGCAGGGAAATGTAATTTACATCTAAGAATAGAAACACTGAATTGTTTCAGTTGGAAAAGATCCCTGAAATCAGCAAGTCCTAACACCACCATGGTCATTACACTATGTCCCAAAGTGTCATGGCCACACATTACCACCTCCCTGGGCAGCCTCTTCCAATGTCTGACTGCTCTTGTAAAGGGAAAGAAATCTTTCCTAATCTCCAACCTAAACCTCCCCTGGCACAATTTCAGGCCATTTCCCCTCATTCTGTCACCCGATACTAGGAAGAAGAGATTGAGCCCCTCCTTGCAGGATGTTGTAGAGAGCAATGAGGTCTTCCTTCACCCTCCTCTTCTCCAGACTAAACAATCCCAGTTCCCTCAGCTACTCCTCACCAGATCTGTTCTCCAGAGCCTTCATCAGCTTCATTGCCCTTCTTGTCAGAATTTAATCTGTTAAGGGCAGCTTCCTAGGGACTGATTGAAATTAAAAAGGTGGAGAAAAAGGTTGAATTGTTTTGTTTCATGAAAACTACACAGAACCTTGGATGGTCTAAACATGAATTACCAATTTAAAACAAAAATAAACCAAAACACAAAACCTAGGAGGTGAACCAACTCCAGACAACATCTCCTTTACTGTCTCTGTTCTTTTCATGTTAGATCAACATAAACTTGCAGAAAAGTGGGAGAAATGTTTAAGCTAATAGGAGACAATTACAGCAGTCAAGCTTTTTTCACACCCATCTTTCATTCTCTCCCTAAAGTGTATTTGCTACCCAGATGATAGCAGGCAAGATATGCCATCCATTGTTTCAATAATGATGCAGGTGGGTGGAACAGAGATGCTTGCATAATCCTATGACAGAGAAAAATTCCCTGTTGCTACACTGTGCTTGAAAGGCACTATCTGACAGCCTTCTCTTGTCTTAGCCCTTCCTGATCAGCCCTTCCCTCTACATGCTGGAGTGCAGAGGGGAACTACCAGCTTTAGAATCATAACATCATGGAATTGTTTTGGTTGAAAATATTTCTAAGACCACTGAGTCCAACCATCAACCTAACACCATCATGTCCACACGTTTCTTCAACTCCACAGACGGTGATGCTAACACTTCCCTGGACAGCCTGTTACAGCGGCTGACCACTCCTGCAGGAAAGACATTTTCCCTAATATCCAACCTAATCCTCCCCTGGCACAGTTTCATGTCATTAACTCTTGTTGTATCACCTGAAACTAGGGAGAAGCGACTGACCCCCACTTCACTCCAACTTCCTTTCAGGGAGCTACAGAGAGCAATGAGGTCTCCCCTCAGCCTCCTCTTCTGCAGAGTGAACAACCCCAGTTCCTTCAGCTGCTCCTCACCAGACCTGTTCTCCAGACCCTTCACCACATTTGCTGCCCTTTTCTGGACACAATCCAGCACCTCAATGTCCTTCTTGTAGCAAGGGCTCAAAACTGAACCCAGTACTCAAGGTGCATCCACACCAGTCTTGGGGTGCAGGGTCACAGTCACTTGTTTGGTTGCTCCAGCAACATTCTTGTAACAGAAAACTGCATCTGGAATCCCTATTACTGTGGCAAGTCTAAAAGGACGCTTTATTTCTCCAGTAATGAGAGGCAAAGCCATGTAGCTTTCAAGCTGCTGCACATTTTGTGTATCTTGTGAAGAGTTTGCTTTTAGAAGACTCTTCACCTATCCCAAATGTTGCCACAGGGCAAGAGTGGAATGAAAATGTCAAATCCTCTGCCCCTTGCAAGACCTTTTTTTGACTGCCCAGCACAGGATTCAGTAAGCAAAGATAAAATACCCCAATAATAAAAGAGAAAATGCTTTTCTGTATTTTTTGCCCTGGTCTCTAGTGTTTTGGTGACACTCAAGAACATACTTCCCAAATGAATAATTTAAGTCTTTGTGGCTCAGTTCAATTCCAGTTTACACACTGCATTTTATCCAGCTCAGGCAATGTCAGTATAAAAGCAAGAAATCAAGACACTGAGTTACTATTCTCCATACATCTAAGACTGGCTACTATTCAAGCCTGGAGACATAACAGAGGCTTTTGTGCAGATATTTCTGGCTGATATTGGGAACTGCTGTGATAAAGAGGAATGGAAGCCATCTGCAGAACACACACACACACACATACACACACAAAAGCAGCTTTACTGGTCGAGGAACTCAGGATCAGCAACACTTAAGCTCTGGATATTATCAGAGCTGTGAAGAAGCCAGAATTTTTTGTCTCAGAGACAGGCCAGGACTTTGAATCTTCCCATATTAGATCAGGACAGAATGTTTATTTTCAGGATTTGCCCTACAAATGGTTTGAATTAAAATCTTACTTGCTATTTCAGATGGAAATTCCCAAGATCAGGTTTGCACTGGCTATTCTTTGTCCTGTCACTGGGCATCAATGAACAGAGACTGGTCTTATCCTCCTGACACCCATTCTTTTAAATATTAATCAACATTGATAAGATTCCCCCTCAGCCTGCTCTTTTCCAGACTAAAAAGCCCAAATTCTCTCAGGCTTTCCTCATAAAAGAGATGTTCCAGTCCCCTCAGCATCTCTGTGGGCCTTTGATGTATGGTCTCCAGCAAGACCCTGTCCTTCTTGTAGCAGAGAGCCCAGAGCTCAGAGTATTCCAGATGTGGCCTCACTAGGACAGTGCAGAGGGACAAGGGGCAGGAGAACTTCCCTTGACCTGCTTGTCACATTCTTCTTGTTGAATCCCAGGATGTCATTGGCCTTCTCAGCCACAATGGTATGCTGCTGGCTCATGGTCACAGTGTTCTCCACCAGGATTCCCAGGTCCTCTTCCCCAGAGCTACTCTCCAACAGATCAGCTCCCAACCTGTGTATATACTTTGCCATTTCTTGTTTAGAATGTTTCCTTTAAAAGCAAAACCGGGAGCAAAAAGCCACTCCAAAATGGGCTCCAGGGGTTCCAGTCTGACCAGCTTCACTCGTTTTTAGAACACTGTGTTGGTGGAAGTGAGGAGGTCACCACATTATTTTCCATTTTGTTGTAAATGAAGTCTCATTGTGATGCATATTCCTCAGAATTGTTCTGGTTGGAAAAGACCTCTAAGATCATCGAGTCCAACCATCAGCCTAACACATCCATGGCCTCTAAACCATGTTCCAAAGTGCTGTGGCCACACATTTCTTGAACAAACTGATGCTATCTAATACAAAGCAACTTTCACCAACCATTTTTGACTATACCTTCTAAGAAGTACTTAAGGACACAGGGAGAATACAGACACCTGATAGCTCTTCAGAATGATCCTTCCTGTTTCTGCCTCCCTCTATCTCCATTCTTACTAGAGCCATAAAAAGAATGAGAGTTACCTGCTTGGAAAAGACCTTAACATCATCAAGAGTAACCTTAACCTAGCCTCTCCCTGTACACAACTTCTAGACCGTGTCCTAACACTCCTCATCTATGCATCTTCTAAACACCTCCAGAGATGGGGACTCCACCACCTCTCTGGGCAGCCTGTTCCAGTACCCAATGACCCTTTCATTGACAAAGTGATTCAGGGCATACTTCAATTTTTCCAACTAAAGCTACTACAGTCAGCAAACCAGTTTTAGTAGTGCAGCTGCACAAGGGCAGTGTGGCCCTGGCATGAACTGGGAGTTCAGGTCAGGCTTGCTGTGGTTATTTGGGACAAAGTTAGTACTTAGTGGGATAGAAGACTAAGAGAGCAGAATACTAGAGAACCCAGTGCAATATTGTTTGAGTTTACTTTCAGGTTGAATATTTCTGCTTGCTTTTAAAATGAAATAAAACAAAAATGAAGACTTTTCTCCCTATCTGAGGTTTGTTACAGCACAGGCTGGCACTCGTACAATATATTATTAATACCAGTTATTAATAGGAGTTAATAAGGGCAGCACAGACACTTTAGGGAATGAGATAATTACAATTAAGAGGAGCCTACATAAGAAAATGAAACCTTTCACTGCTTAAACAGCTTTAATAAGAACCAATGGGTTCCCACTCATTAAGATTACTCTAAGTATCTGTATCAGAGAGGTGGTCAAAGAAAATACATTCAGAGATAAACTGAAGAAGTAAACAGGGCAATGAATGGAGAATAAGATCACACTTCTTTCAAAATATGCAAACAGATAAACATCAGAACAATAGATTTGCTTCTGTTCCCTTTACAAAGGTGCAGTTTGCTTATCTGAGATCATTGAGAGGCTGGTAAGAAAACAAAGCTTATTCCAAAAGCTCCCAGAGGCAAACAGTTTAGCCAGAGCTCTGTAGATATATATACATATACAGAAATAAAATTACTACACACTTAGAAGACTGAAAACAGGAAAACAGTTCTTCTTTTAATTTGATTTGTTGCACAGTAGAGCTACAAAAATGATTAGGGAGAGCTACAAAGATGATGAGGGGACAGGAATATCTCCCTTACAAGGAAATATGGAGATATTTGGGGTCTTTTAGTCTAGAAAAGAGAAGACTGAGGGGGGATATTGCCAATATTGATCAATATTTAAAGGGTGGGCATCAGAAGGAAGGGACCAGTCTTTCTTCAGTGGTGCCCATTGACAGGACAAGTGGTAATGAGCACAAGCCTGAACATAAGAAGTTCCATCTAAACATGAGGAGGAAGTTCTTTAATTCAAGAGTGTTGGAGCATTGGAACAGACTGCCAAGAGGTGTCTGGAGACATTCAAAACCATGGATGTGTTCCTGTGTGACCTCCTTTAGGTGAACCTGCCTTGGCAGGGAGGTTGTACTTGATGATCTTCAGAGGTCCCTTCCAATCCCTAGTATTCTGTTTGTCTGTAAGGATGTCATCTGTGTGACCTGCATAACTACCTTTCAGTCTTCAAGTATCTTTAATGTGCCATCTTACCTGTGGTGATTATAATTAAGTCCATATTTCTTTGCAAATCCAATAGCACTTACTACAGTCAGTAGCTAAATCCTACACAAAAAGAGCATCCATCTGGTACAGATTTTAACACACTCATTTTCCCCACCCTCTACTGTATTTCTCCCTCTCACAAGTCTCATACAAAACAAGTCTACTAGTAGAAGAATAACCTATGTTCTTCCAAACATGCCAATCATCTACAGTGGTTTGACAGGGAGGCATAAATCCAAGTGAACATTGCTGGCTTGTGTCCAGCTTCTCACTCAGCAGCACCCCCAAGTCCCTTTCTGCAGGGCTGTCCTCAACATCATCATCCCCCAGCCTGGACTGGCATAGTGGATTGCCCTGACCTAAGTGCCAGGTTCTTGCACTTGGCCTTATGAAACCTCATGAGTTTGGACCCATGAGTCTGGAGTACTTTACCTCCACTGCCTGTGCTGACTAGACTGAAGTTTGTTCAAATGCCCATAGATTCAAAGATTCATAGAGTGGTTTGGGTTAGAAGGGACTTTGAAGATTCCTATAATAGTTTGGGTTGGAAGGAATCTTAAAGATCATCTAGCACCAGCCCCCCCTGGTATCAGCAAAAATACCCTCTACTAGACCAGAGGCCTCACATGTTCATTCTCTTCAGCCACAACATCTAAAAGTCACTGAGTTTTGATCGCAAGTTTACTACTCAGTTTAGTAAGAAGTGACAAATGGTCCCTTCGTTATATCTCTTCCATCCAAAGTTTACCTCAGAAAATTTTCATAGTGCATATCAAATCCCTTCAAAGTCTGCAAAACAGAACATAGAACAGTGGTCCCTTTGAAAAGTACACTTGAATAAATGCTGATGGCCAGATGCTGAAGGCAGTACTATTCTCTGCCTTTCTGCTTCCCTCATTACATTAGCTTGGGAACCAGAGGAAGCTACAGTACAAATGAGCCTGTCAAGCTTTTCAAAACAGGGGGAAAAAAAAGTTATCAGGGCTTTCAGAATTTCATTATCTTTCACCACCATTAACTGAACCTGTTTCTGAGACAGATGTATTTTATAATCCAATTTCTTTAATGAAGAGTTCAAACCCTCAGATTGTCCTAGTGTCAGGCACTGGAATGGGAGCTGATGACTCTCTGTCTCTCTGACAAAAGCTAATTCATAGGAATCAGCTGTGTGAAAAACAAACTGCAACAGGATTCAGAAAACATATTCTCCATGAGCAAACTCATTGTAAATACAGCCAGAAGACATTTTCACCACCATTGTTTCTTTAGAATGATATGGTATTCCTTCAGAGATGCACACAGAATCAGAGAATGCATCACATTGGAAGCGACCTTGCAGGTCATCTTGTCCACCTCCCGCCCCAGCAATAAGAAGGGACATCAAATCATAGAATGATTTGGGTTGGAAGGGACCTTAAAGATCATCCATCTCCAAACTCCCTGCCATGAGCAGGGATAGCTTCCACTAGAGCAGGTTGCTTAAGGCTTTATTCAAGCCAGCCTTGAACACCTCTAGGGAGGGGACATCCACAACCTCCCTGGGCAACCAGTATCTCACCACTCTCACTGTAAAGAATTTCTTACTAATATCCACTCTAAATCTCCCCTATTCCACCTTAATTCCATTGTTTTTTGTCCTATGTGCTAGTTTGAAGCAGGCTAGAATGTTTTGGTGAGAAGAACTAGATTACAGGCTGTGGAAAGAAAACAATGGTGATGTCTGCTTCCCTCACAGGCTTGCTGAGATGTATAGGAACAAGAAATAAAAATATAGATAACCACTCTCACTTGGGCTACTGGCTGAGATGCATCTTACTCTCTAACCTCACCCTCCAGTTTGGACTAATCCACTTTGCTTCCTAACCCCCTGGCCGAGCCTCCATTCTTCCTTGGGACTGGGGTAGGATTGAGAGGGATAGGGGGAAGGTGAAGGGGCGGTTGAGAGCCCCTCCTGGGGACTCAGGTTTCTGGGAGGGGAGTTGTGTTTCTGTATTCCCTTTTACCTTGTCTATTTCTGTCTATAACTGTATATACTATAAATGTCTGCTTGTATATTGTGCCAGCTGTAACTATAAGCTTCATTCATATTTCCAGAGCTGGCTGAGTCTAGTCTGGGTGATTTCCAAAAGTGGGGGGGGGGGGGGGAACACCCCAACTGTCACAATGTCCTGAGTTGAATCTTCTGTAGGTTGAAAAGCCTCAACTCCCTCAGCCATCGGTGAGGTGCTTCTGATCATCTTTGTGGTCCTCCTCGGGAACCACTCCAACAGTTTGATACCCTTCTTGTGTTGGTGGCCCCAGAATTGAACACTCTACTCCAGATGGGGTTTCATGAGAACAGAAGGGGAGAATTGCCCCCTTTAAGCAGATCAGGTTGCTCAGGGCACCATCAAATTTGACCTCGAATGTCTCCAGGGATGGGACCTACACCGCATCTCTCATTGTGAGGAACTTCCTCCTAATATCCAGTCTGGTAATGTTCAACAGGATAAGAGGTGCTGAGGGCTGTGGAGCAAATGCACAGTGATTGGTTGCCAACGTTTCTACCAAACAAAATTCCCCAGATAAGAGAAGTCATCCAGAAACCTGCAGTCACTGCTGACAAAAGGGTTGTTTTATGAAGGGAACCGGTGTCAGAAGAGCACAGTGATCAAGAATGTGCAACAATATCAATATAAAAGTGGAAAATGTGTGTTACATTGTGGAGTTCTGATTTATATAGTCACAGGGAGGGGGGAAATGGCCAGGACAGCCCAGATGGGAGAACTCTGTTCGACTTTAAAACACCAGTAGTGAAAAAGAGACATAAACCCCTGAGCCTGTAGGGACCTATATTTCATCCATATGCTTTTTTTCCTTTCTTTTTCTGTAGATAACTCTGTCCTTTACACTAATTAAAGACTTCCTTTACACGTACTTTGTCTCCCTCTTTCTCTTTGCTACCTCACTCTGCTCTGTGCTTTATTTTCCCCTCCATCTTTAATCTTTCTGAATACATTTTGAATTCATTTTTCCTTAAGGTAACTTTTTTTTTAATTCAGTGTAAAAGTGGTTGCTCTTTGGTCTTTTTCATTCTTTTCCCATCTAACATTTTCCTTTTCTTTCTTCCTTGTTTTATCACTACATCTCCCTCCTTTTAGAAAGCTCTTTTTTCACTTTCATGCTTCCCGTTTCATGCCTATGCCTGTTTCCTCTTTGCCCTATCCAATCTTCTTCTCTGATTTCTTCTTTTTTTTTCCTACTGACCTGGGTAAAGCTGACACAGGGCTGTCTTTTTGCTTCCCCTCATCTTTTCAGGTCATGGAACTGTTGAAATTGGAAGGGACCTTTGAAGGCAGCTCTACCAAGTTCAGGACAAACACGAGGAAGATGATAGCACCAGTACGTCGACATGAGTAGATGCTACACAGGCAATGACTATGTGCTTGAGTTAGGGCAGCAGTCCCTGGCATCAGCCTACTTTCAGTGGCACCTGCATAGATGTTCTTTCTAGCATGGCTTTCTGGGCCATTTAAACATGCATTAATAAGTGTCCAAAGTAGTCATGGGATTGCAAGCGCTAGGCAAGCAGCTGGACCAAGGATCTCAATGGCCTATTCCAACTCCAGCAGTTCTATGATTCTATGGTTAAGTGATGCAACAGGATGTAGTTTGTTTTCATCTAGCTGGGTTTTAACCTAGAAGCAGCCTGTTGAATAGTCAGTGTGAAATATTTTTGCATCTTCACATGACACACCTCCACTCTCTCACTTCACCCAGACATTGGCATGTGCCAAAAATGTGTCCGAATACCAAAGAACCAGAAATCCAAGGGAGTCATTAAGAAAATCTATGGCAGTTTGTAACATACCTTTACTACCTCTGTAATGAGTTGTGATTGATTGGATGCAAGCAGGTCATTATGAGTGTTTTTAAATCAATTTGCAGCTCAGAAATAGTCATGAAGTTGGCACGACGACAGAACATCAGGTAGTCATCAGAGCATCAGATGAGACAGCGCTGCCTGGCAGCACTGCATGGCCATGCTGTGGGCCCACACAGAGCACTCTCATCGTGTGGTGGTTGCTCCACATCAGCTGGCTGCAGAACCTGTTCCATGCAGTCAGAAAGACTTATATATTGCCAACCAGGTCCTGGGGTGCATCAAAATAAGCACAAGGAAGGTGATTCTCCCCCTCTACTCTGCTCTCATGAGACCCCACCTAGAGTACTGCGTCCAACTCTGGAGCCTGTAACACAAGAAGGACACACACAACTGCAGAGAGTCCAGAGGAGGGCCACAATGATGATCAGAGGGCTAGAACATCTCTCCTATGAGGACAGGCTGAGGGAGTTGAGTCTGCTCAGCCTGCAGAAGAAAAGGCTACATGAAAACTGGGGAAAGACTTTCTGTAAGGTGATGTGGTGACAGGATAAAGGGCAATGCTTTGAAAGTAGAGCAGGGTAGATTTAGATTGGATGCTAGGAAATAATAATTTACTATAAGGGTTGGTAGACACTGGAACAGGTTGCCTAAAGAAGTTGTGGCCACCTCACCCCTGAAAGTGTTGAACACCAGGCTGCATGAAGCCTTGAGCAACCTGGTCTGGTGGGAGATGTCCCTGCCTGTGGCAGGTTGTTTGGAACTAGACCATCTTTAAGGTCCCTTTCAACTCAAGCTGTTCTATGATTAGTTTGGACTCGATGATCTCAAAGGTCTCTTCCAACCTTAACAGTTCCATGATTCTATTCTATGATCCGGAAGGATGAGGGGAAAAAGATAGCCCTGATGTAGTACATAAATCAGGACATTATTGAACTGTTCTGGGTTTGTTTGTTCTTTCCCATTAGCATTCTTTCCCCACCAGCTCAAGAATGAATTTTAGCTGACTGTTCCCTTTGATATGAGGCCCCCCAAACCTTCTCTCTTGCCAGTGTCGCAATTACTTCGCACATTTTTTACCTCTACTTATCTACACAACTTACAAAATATTTTTGAAGGGATCAGCAATCTCTGAAGTCAGACCTCTCACATGTGTTGTCTTCATGCTCATTCACACCCAACATTCCTCTTTAAAGACAAGAAGAAATACTTGTAAACTCAGGAAAAACATTTCTATATATGAAAGCACTTCAAGGACTAAATGGAACCTGACCACAGGGAAAATGCCAAGTCTGGAGGCACATTTCTCCCTACACTAAAGCTAACTCATACCTTCCTGGTTTCCTTTTTCTTCTTCCACTTACAATTATTATTTTCTTATTACTCTTTATTTACACTGTGGAAGTCCAAATCAAGATAGGGGCAGCTGCTATGCAAGAGCTTTGCAGTCAAAGAACTAGAGCTACTATAAAATATCCCTAGGGAAGTTGATGATCCTTTAAGCTTGACAGGTTCTGAAAATGAGCTTCCATTTTGAGAGGAAAAAAAATCAATTTTTGGCACATTAAAAGCAGACAGTTTCAATTTTCCCAGAACTAAATGGTTTTGATTCTGAGTTTTAAAATAAGATCATATTTTGAAATATATTACATGCTACCATTTGTTATGAAAGTGCAACATGAAGTAAAATAATAACAGTAATACTAACAACAGTACTGATACTAACAATACTACTACTAATAATAATAATAATTCTCCAAATTCCTGCATTGTGAATTTTGAATTTTTAGCATTTTAATGGAGCTTGGAATAGAATTATAAAAATCAAGGCTCCAGATGCAGAGTTGTAAAGTTTCTACCTGTTAGGAAGTGGAAAAGTTTCTCTGTTCTTGAGTAACATTTGCAGGCCAGGAAAAGAACACTGCAAGTTCTAGAAGAACCAGTTGCAAACTCACTGATGTGCTATCTTATCACAGAATCATGGAATTGTTTTGATTGAAAAGACCTCCCAGATCATCAACTCCAACCATCAACCTAAAACCACCATGGCCGTTAAACCATGCCTCAAAGCGCCATGGCCACACGTTTCTTGAACACCACCTGCCTGGGCAGCCTGTTCCAATGCCTGGTCACTCTTGCAGGGAAGAAATCCTTCCTAATATCCAACCTAAACCTCCCCTGGCACATTTCAGATCATTTCCTCTTGTTCTCCCACCTGGTGCTAGGGAGAAGAGACCAACTCCCACTTCACTTCAACCTCCTTTAAGTTTTCTTGCCTTCCTAATATCCAACCTAAACCTCCCCTGGCACAATCTTAGACCATTTCCTATTGTTCTCCCACCTGGTGCTAGAGAGAATAGACCAACTCCCACTTCACTTCAAACTCCTTTAAGTTTTCTTGCCTTTCTAATACCCAATGTAAACCTCCCCTGGCACAATTTCAGACCATTTCCTCCTGTTCTCCCACCTGATACTAGGGAGAAGAGAGCAACTCCCACTTCACTACAAACTCCTTTAGGATTTCTTGACTTCAACAGTTTCTGATGAGGTTCTTAAAAATTATTTCACTGGTTACCCAAGTACCTGCTGTATCTAATGCTGAATAAATACAGAACATGAATGAATGCTATAGTTAATGTGCTAAAAGTGTGTGACACCTGCAAAGAGTTTGAAAGAAACAAGGCAAAAAGTTTCAAAGAAAAAGGAAAAAAGGCAGAGTCCATCTCATTGATGTGTATTTTCTTTAATAAAGCTTCCTGTTTAATCCTACAGAATACTATTGTGTTTTAGCTGAATTGAAAAAGGACTGAGATCAAAATACTTGTTAATCCTCTATTGTTCATTTGCTTTGCTGTGCATGCCACCCAGGGTCCAGGCCTATTGAACAGCAGACAGAATTATCGATTGGTTTGCTTCTGCATTTAAGAATAACAAAATCACCCATTTGGAGTTCTTTAGCTAAATATCCAACTATTACTGAGTGTCTAAAAGGTAAGGGGGAAAAAAAGAGAGAGAACAGGAAAAACTCATCTAGACACCATAGAAACAAAGACACTTTTCTATCTTTAATAGTGTTTCAAATAATAGGTAAAAATCCAAATTGTTCAGCTAAGACTGGGAAGCACAGAGAAGAAAAAAAATATCTTTCAGGATAGGAGGTAGGAAAACAATAAAAACTCAGATGTTTATTAAAGAATTATTTCCCCAGTTGACATTCAGTTTCACATAGCCTGGAAAAGAGGAGGCTCAGGGGAGACCTTATTGCTGTCTACAACTACCTGAGGGGAGGTTGTAGCCAGGAGGAGGTTGCTCTCTTCTCTCAGGTGGCCAGCACCAGAACAAGAGGACACAGCCTCAAGCTATGTCAGGGGAAATTTAGGCTTGAGGTGAGGAGAAAGTTCTTCACTGAGAGAGTCATTGGACACTGGAATGGGCTGCCCGGAGAGGTGGTGGGGTCACCATCCCTGGAGCTGTTCAAGGCAGGATTGGACGTGGCACTTGGTGCCATGGTCTAGCCTTGATCTCTGTGGTAAAGGGTTGGACTTGATGATCTGTGAGGTCTCTTCCAACCTTGGTGATACTGTGATACTGATACTTTGATACATAGGATTATTCACAGAAGATACATGGGATGCCCATTCAAATACTTACGTTGTTTTTCATCACTCATTTAAAGGATCATAGACTCATAGAACTGCTTGGGCTGGAAAACACCTCCAAGATCACGGAGTCCAACAGTCAACTCAATATGACCATGGTCATTATACCATGTCCCACAGTGCCAAGTCCATATGTTTCTTGAACACCTCCAGGGATGGTGGCTCCACCACCTCTCTGACAACTTGTTCCAATGCCTGACAGCTCCTGCAGGAAAGACGTTTTTCCTAATATCCAAACTAAACCTCCCTTGGCACAATTTCCCCATGCCACTTTGACCTTATCTCTTACAACTATCTTCTACGTATCTCCTTCTAGGAAGTTGTAGAGAGCAATGAGATCTCCCCTCAGAATTCTCTTCTCCAGACTAAACAATCTCACTTCCCTCAGCTGCTCCTCAGAAGACCTATTCTCCAGACCCTTCAAACACTTTGCTGCCTGTCTCTGGAAGTGCTGCAGCACCTCAATGCCATTCTTTGAGAGAGAAGCCCAAAACTGAATCCAGTACTCAAGGTGTGGCCATACCAGTGCTGAGTAAATGGGCACAGTTGTTTCTCTAGTACTGCTGGCCACACCATTCCTGATATATGCCAGCATGCTGCTGGCCTTTTTGGCCACCTGAGAACACTGCTGTCTAAACTCTTCATTATAGAAACAGTGCACTGCCATTACACCATGACTGACTTTACCTGAGGGCTGTCTTGATGTTAAATATAAGCAAAAGATTTCAGTATTTGTCTGCCCCAGAGTTAAGACAGAATTGTTGGTTCCAAATCCTATCATTTTAAAATAACACCCTCTTTATTATATTTTTTTTCTTAATATTGAAGCAGGTTGAATAATTTAGTGGAAAGAATAACCCTCTAATTTCACTCTAATGAGGGTTTTGTAAAGTCAAACCCTGCAAAGGTTTTAAAACTGTGTCAAGAAAAACTAGACATTAAAACTAGGACATGAATATTAAACACAGCAATGATGAGGCTGCAAAGGCCATTTCGCTTTTGGTTAACTAAATGATGGACAAGTCACGAAGCTGGTGAGGGGCCTGGAACACAGCCCTGTGAGGAGAGGCTGAGGGAACTGGGGTTGTTTAGCCTGCAGAAGAGGAGGCTCAGGGGGGACCTCATTGCTGCCTACAACTACCTGAAGGGAGGCTGTAGCCAGGTGGGGGTTGGTCTCTTCTCCCAGACAAGCAGCAACAGAACAGGGGGACACAGTCTCAAGTTGTGCCAGGGGAAGTATAGGCTGGATGTTAGGAGGAAGTTTTTCACAGAGAGAGTGATTGGCATTGGAATGGGCTGCCCAAGGAGGTGGTAGAGGCACCATCCCTGGAGGAGCTGAAGAAAAGACTGGATGAGGCACTTAGTGCCTTGGTCTAGTTGACTGGCTAGGGCTGGGTGCTAGGTTGGACTGGATGATCCTGAAGGTCTCTTCTAACCTGGTTGATTCTATGATTCTATAATTCTAAGATCTTTAGTGAAAAAAACATTCCAAAGTCAGTGAGACCTATGTTAACAGATCTTAAAAGCACTCCTTCTGAA
Organism: Pogoniulus pusillus; assembly: GCF_015220805.1. NCBI lineage: Eukaryota > Metazoa > Chordata > Aves > Piciformes > Lybiidae > Pogoniulus > Pogoniulus pusillus. Next base: position 8,700,446 of record NC_087268.1, on the reverse strand, counting down.
AGGAAGGGAAGATTCAGCACTTGCCAAGTGACAGTTGGATAGAAGCAGTTAGTACCAGGGCAGTTCACTGAAACCAGCGTGAGTCACAGAGTCACCATGGTTGGAAAAGACTTTCAAGGTCATCAGTTCCAACCCTTATTTAACTCTACCAGGGCCACTACTACACCATACCCTCAAACACCATATCTAGATGGCTTCTAAATACCTCCAGGGATGGTGAGTCAACCACTTCCTTGGGCAGCCTCTTGGGTAGAGAACTCTTTCCTAATGTCTATGATAAACCTCCCCTGCTGTAACTTGATGCTATTTCCTCTTCTCTATCAGTTGTGACTCCCAAGAAGAGAATGGTCCCACCTCACTCCAACTTCCTTTCAGGTCATTGTAGAGAGCAATGAGGTCTTCCTTCAGCCTCATTTGCTTCAGATTGGACAACCCCAGCTCCCTCTGCCACTCTTCATAAGACTTCTTTGCTTTAATGGCCATGATGGTGTTTGGTCTACTATTGATCTTGGAGGTCTTTTCCAAACAAAGCAATTCTATGATTATTTTCATACCCTGCTCTTCCTAAGATTTGTTCTCATAAGCCAGGTCTGTTCAACCAGAGGTGTACTGTGGCTCCCAGTCATGCCATGTTTGACCATACCCCTAGGAAGTCACCATGTGAATGGAGATCAGTACAGTCCAAGTTGGTGACAAAATACAGCATACACCAAAATGCTCTACTGAATGAGCACATCTAAGCTCACGTTCTGTCAGCTAATAAACAACAAAATACACTGTGAATCTTGGGCACACATAACTTGTTTAAACCACAACCCACACCACAAAAAAAAAGACCAACCAAAAAAAACCCACCCCAAAGTCAACTCAATCCTCCAACCTGCTTTCCCAGCCAATATAATGACTTGCATTCCAGCATAGTTCTGCAAATCTGTTATGCAAGAACCACGTTCCCAAAAACAGCCTCTGGCTATAGCACTGTTGAAAAATATGTTGTCTTTTTTAACAACAAAAACGAAGTGGGGGGGGGGGGAGGGGGCGTGGGGAGTGGAAAAACCCTTACTTGTAAAAATAAATGTCCAGGTTTTCATTTCTACAGGAATGACTTTGCTGTGTGGTATGCCCTTCAATAAAATTATAGCTTTGGTCCACGAGTGTGTGCATGTTTTCAGGTCTCATATTCAGGCGGATCCTGTCTTCATTTTAAAGGTATTCAAACACTGTTAACAACCAGGAATGCAAATGACACACACACACATAGTCATCTGCGTTGCCCACCTATTATTACAACTCCTAGTAAACCCTTTAATCACACAATGAGTTATAAATAATAAGGCAGAAATGCATCTAGAGGTAGGGTTTTTTAACAGCAACACCAGAAGCTAAGAAAGTCTTTAGAATATCACAGTATAACAGTATCACCAAGGTTGGAAGAGACCTCACAGATCATCAAGTCCAACCCTTTACCACAGAGCTCAAGGCTAGACCATGGCACCAAGTGCCATGTCCAATCCTGCCTTGAATTGCCCAAGGGACGGCGACTCCACCACCTCCCCGGGCAGCCCATTCCAGTGTCCAATGACTCTCTCAGTGAAGAACTTTCTCCTCACCTCGAGCCTAAATTTCCCCTGGTGCAGTGAGAAACAATAGCTTTCAAAATTTGCAAATTAAAAGTCTTTGAGAATGCAGAGCCTTAGGTAGGATTGTAGTTTTTTTGGTGGGGTTTGGGGTTTTGCTTTTTGTAGAACTGTATTTTTTTTTCCCCAACTGCTAATCCACTTTACACTAGCAGAATTTTAAAAGGACTATGTTTTAAGGCACTTTGTGTTCTGCTAGTGTGCTCACATATTAAAAACCAGAGTAGAAAGCCATTTCTTTTGCCTAATTAGGAAGAGAATGAAACTATTATACCTCCTCATAATTACTCAGCACTTCCCCAAATGCACATTTTTTTCATTATTTCCTTGCAAATTACTTGTTTCATAAAATCATAGAATTGTTTTGGTCAGAAAAGAGCTCTAAGATCATCAGGTCCAAAGACTGACCTAACACCGTGGCTATTAAACCATGTTTCAAAGTGCCATGTCCAAGCATTTCTTGACAACCTCTAGGGACGGTGACTCTGCCGCACCCCCACGAAGCCTGTTGCAATGCCTGACCACTCTTGCAGCATATAAATATTTCCTGGTATCCAACTTAAACCTCCCCTGGCACAATTTCAGGCCACTTATATCCCTTTGACCTTATTTCTTATAAATATCTTCTACATTCCTACAAAAGCATGGAAGGAATATTTAATATAAAGCAAAGTAATTATAGGCAGAAGGTTCTGAAATACAACTGAAGTCTATCCCTGGGGCTATTTCCTGATAATTAGGTATGACATAAATAATCATGATTAATTATGTTTCTGGATAGTCATCTGCCTCCAATGAAATACTGCTATCCCAGATAATGTTTAACATATAAAAAACCCTCACTACTAAGTGCATTTAGACAGAATATATTCTGAAACCACACGTGCAACTCCGCACACAAGGCTATAAAATGGCTTTGATGTTGCTCTGACAGATTGTGCCACTGGAATACTAATTCTTCATTTCTGAGTGTATTAACTAGTATTGTCTGGCAATAAATCAACATTCAGGCGACCACAATTACAGCAAATAATATTAGCTGATGAGTTTTTTGTTAAATGGCTTTTGAACATGATTTTTCTTTGTCTAGTTTATTAAAGACGTGACAAATTGTTTACCTATCTTCTTGCATCCCTGTGATTACAGATGTTCCAAGAATGACAGGGATCGGATTGTAGCTGAAAAAGAGTAGATTTAGACTTAATATTAAGAAGAATTTTTTCACGGTGAGACATTGGAATGGGTTATCCAAAGGGGTTATGGATGCTCCCTCCCTGGAAGTGTTTAAGGACAGATGGAACAGGGTCTTGACCAGTCTGGTCTAGCGTAAGGTGTCCCTGTCCATGGCAGTGGGTTGGAACTAAATGATCTTTAAGGTTACTTTCCAATCCAAACCAGTCTATGATTCTATGATGGTTTTGATTATTTCCTTCTTTGTTCTGGCTCTTTAAACTGTGGCAAAGTCACCACTGTCTTTGTTATGGACAACAGAATCAGAGTCACCTTCAAGCTGTCATGATGAGCAAATGTAAGGACGAGTGTTAATGCAGCATGGTGATCCCTGGAGATCCACAGCTTCAGATCCCTAAAGTCAATGCAGAGGAGGTGGGGAAGAAATTATGAGAGCTCAGGGTTAAAGCAGGAGTTTTAACAAGCCACAAGGTGGAAACAGAAAAGCCAGAGGGGATGGCAGCTGTCAAGATGAGAAACAAGATGACTAAGCAGGATGCTCAGTGGCATAAAGACAGCAGGAAAGAAGGCAGCATATTCTTAAACTACTGCCAGGGATATAAGGAGAGGAGACAAGGACTAAAAGTAGGTAAAGTAATAAAAAGTGACTAGAACCTCTACCTGCCAAAGAGTCAATGAAATGATGGGAGTAAAGGCAAAGAACTTTTTCTTGGCAACAAGAAGCACAGATGGTCAAGTAGACCACAGATGGGAACTCTACACTGGGCACTCTACCCTGAAAGGCAGTTGTAGGGAGGGGAGTGTTGGTACCTTCTCACAACCCAAGGGTAAATGGCATTAAGTTACAACAGGAGGGGTTTAAGTTGGACATGAGGCAAAACTTCCTCCTTCTCAAAGACTGGAACGGGGAAACGGTTGAATTGCCATTCCCCAGAGGTACTTAAAAGCTGTCTGTCTAGATATGGTGCTGAGGGATCTGGTGTAGAAATGATCCCAGTAGAGTTAGACAAGGGTTGGACTTCATAATCTTGAAGTTTTTTTCCAGCCATGATGTTTCTGTGACTTTGTGAAATACAGAAATACAGAGGTTTTCACCTGTGTTACATTTCCTGTGAATGAACACAGAGGGAAAATGAATACCTGGATCATGTGAAGTGTGAGCAAACTACAGATTCATAATCATGAATATTCTCCCCACAAAGCCACAGTAAACTTTTTCAATGCTGTTCAGTTAGGTCTGATAGAAGCATCCCAGACTACCAATGTGTTTGATGTGAGTATTCATTCAAGGTGGGAATGGAAACATAAATAATTCTGAGGAGATTCATTTTAAACATACTGGTGCTGACCACCTTCTGGTACCAGGAGTTGGGTAAATTAGCATCTAAGTTGAAGTAGAAGGAAATCAGTGAATTAGAAGGTATTACCATTCACTCTGTCATTTTTCTAGAAGGCATTTCTGTATGTAACACAGATTTGTGCTGTTGTCACTGATGTAATCCCTGCTTGTGCACATATTTAATGAATATGGTACAAAGTTCTGCCAACATCCAGTTGCCAAGCTGCAGCTGAACTCTGGGCACATCCTCAGTGACTGAGAGCACACTGGTTTTGGTGCTGCATGGAAAATAACTTATATAGCAGATAGCGCCAAGCCACATAACTGTACCTGACTTTTGCAACTGTACCTTAAAATCAACCACAGTGTCAAGTTGTGCTGGGGGAAGTCTAGGCTGGATGTTAGAAGGAAGTTCTTCCCAGAGAAAGTGATTGGCATTGGAATGGGCTGCCCAGGGAGGTGGTGGAGTCACCGTCCCTGGAGGTGTTCAAGCAAAGCCTGGCTGAGGCACTTAGTACCATGGTCTAGTTGACTGGACAGGGCTGGGTGCTAGGTTGGACTGGATGATCTTGGAGGTCTCTTCCAACCTGGTTGATTCTATGATTCTATGTACTTGCTTCCCTCTTTGTCACGTTGTTTTGTAATGAACTCCTGTTTCAGCATGGGGCCACTTCTCATTCTGCTTGATAACAGACATGGGCTAATTTGCTCCAGGAAAGAGTCAAAACATATGGTCCTTTATGGCACTAATTACTCATATGCACACTTGATTACTTAATTGCTGTTGTATACTCTGGTCTGTGTGGCTTCTGTGGAAAAGATTATCTACTTGACACCTTTCTCAGTCGGAAATATGCACCAAAGTGAAAAGGGCTTGTAGTTTCTGCAAGACACTAGTCACACCCTTAATTTTAGCTAGGGAAAGAGGAGGCTAAGAGGAGACCTTATTGCTCTTCACAGCTACCTGTAAGAAGGTTGGAGTGAGGATGGCATTAGTCTCTTCTCCCAAACACCTAATGACAGGACAAGAGATAATGGCTTTAAGCTGCACCCGGGGAAGTTTAGGTTGGATATTAGGAAGAATTTCTTCACTGAAAGAGTGGTCAAGCATTGGAACAGGCTGCCCAGGGAAGTGGTGGAGTCATCATCTCTGGAGGTATTAAAAAAAAAAAGAAAAAAGTGTAGATGTGACACTTAAGGACATCATCTACATGGATGGTCATGGAGCTGTCGGGTAAAAAGTTGGACTTGATGATCTTAGAGCTCTTTTCCAACCTGAATGATCCTATGATTAATTCCTAGCAGATCATTTTACTTTGTTAAAAAAATAAAATCCTCATCACTGTACTTAATACATCTTCTAATGTAACCAAGCCTGGAAGTGTAAAGCATCTGTGCTCTACTTAAAACTGCTGATACAACAAAGCAAAACCTCTTCCTCAGGACTACTACCCTTCTCCTGCAGCATAACAACTGCTAGTCAACCACAAGTGCTCCTAAGAATGGCTACTTTTAGTGCTTCTCACCAATAACAGGCAGAGGTTTTGCCCATTAAGGGTTTTATTTTCCATCTTACAGCCCTGACAACCATTTGGAGTTTTGCCCATACCTCTCTGTGCTGAATTTTTAGGTATTTATAACATTTCTGTGATACTCACTGATATATTACCATAGACCCTCACACTCATTAATCTCCCATATAAATTGTTCCTTTGTTCATTTCTTAGATGACTCAGATGAAGACCACAGCCCCTTAAGCAGCTCTGGCTGGGGAAAAAATCAGAGCAAATTAGATACTCTTATATTCTCATTATTTTCCCACTTTAAGTGTTCCTGAAATAGGCAGAATGATTAAAACAAACAAACAAACAAACAAGCAAGCAAGCCACAGATCTAAATTATACCCTTAAAAATGTATGAGTGACTGTGAATTTGGAGCTACTGGAGAGAATCCAGGCAAAAGCCATGAAAACTGTGAAGAAACTGGAGCATCTCTCCTATGAGAAAAGGTTGAGAGAGCTGAGACTGTCCAGTCTGAAGAAGGGAAGGCTGAGGGATGTCTCATCAATGTGGACAAACACCTGAAGCTAGGGTGTAAAGAGGATGGAGCCAGGATCTTGTCAGTGATGCCCAGTGACAAGGTAATGGACACAAACAAACACAAGAGGCATTCTCTAAGCATCAGGAAGCAGTTCTGTTTTTTTTCCTGTGAGGGTGACTGAGCACTGGAACATGCATCCCAAAAAAGCTGCAGTGTCCATCCTTTGAAGTGAGACATGGTCCTAGGCATTTAGCTCTAGGTGGCCCTGCTTGAGCAGGAGGGTTGGATCAGATAACCTCAAGAAGTCCCCTCAAACCTCAACCATTCTATGATTTTGTGAACTCCATAGAATCCAGTTTAGACATGTCTCCAATGACAGAATGCAGGTCATGAAGTTTTATAGCTGGGTTAAGTCACTACATGTTATTTGGGACATTGTGCAGGCTCATTCTGAGAGCTGCATGGTTAAAGATAACAGTCAAAGGAAAATTGGAATCATAGTTTTGGTTGGAAAAGACCTCTAAGACCATCAAGTCCAACCATCAACCTAACACCACCATGGCCATCAAGCCACGTCTGAATATGCTTGGACACACCTCCAGGGACGGTGAATCCACCACCTCCCTGGGCAGCCTGTTCCAAAGCCTGACCACTTCTGCAGTGAACAAAATTTTCCTAATATCCAACCTAAACCTCCCCAGAACAATTTCAGGCCATTTGCTCATATTCTGTCACCTGATACTAGGGAGAAGAGACCAACCCACACTGCTGAAAGAGTTGTCAGGCATTAGAACACGCTGTCCATTGTCCAGAGAGGTGGCCAAGTCACCACCCCGGGACGTGTTTAAAACCCACTTGAGGATATGGCTTAGTGGAGGGCTTGGTAGACTAGAGTTAATGGTTGGACTCAGTCTTGAAGGTCTTTTCCAACCTAAATGATTCCAGGATGATCTAATCTCTGAGGTCCTAATCTTCCATGACCACATGAACCTCAGCAGCTGCTAGGTGACTTCACTTTCTAAGGTGGCACTGTAAACAGGCTTTGACTTTTCTTAATATGTCATGACATTATTTCTACAACTCAGAAACTGGTGCAATATGAAAACTGACAGTTCCTGGTAACTCCTGAACCTCAAATTGCAAGCATAACTCAATCTCTGAGTATCTTGAGCCAGATCTAATCCCTGACAATCTCATATATTTTCATTTACACCTCTGCAAGGAGAGAAGCAAATGGAGCATGAAAGGGTGCTGGTTTTCTCCCACTCCTTACAGAGATGTAAATGAGTTCAGCAAAGTGAAAAGCAATGAAGACAGTGGTGCAAGCTCAGGAAAAATGAGTCAGGAATACAAACTCTTAGACTCCTGCAGAAGGAAAATTATCAGAAGAGCTAATATATGTACAAGCATACAGAAATAGCAGTGGGAAAAGAAGGTAAAGAGGAGGTCTGCAGTTTGAAAATAAACATAGCAGCAGTTCCTTTTGAGTCAGAGAACCAAATGAAGAGGAACAACCTATGAGTGGGACAACCCACCCTTTCACTGACAACCCACATCACAGCTGTACCTTCTGGGGCACAACATCTGAAATTAAGGTAGCCCATAGTATTTTCCCATAGAAAGTTCATTGCAGCACCTTTGCTGCTTAGGAAAAAGAAACTGGAAACATCAGATCTGTGCACTGACAGCCCAGAAGGCAACAGTGTCCTGTGCTGCATCAAAAGTAATGTGACCAGCAGGATGAGTGAAGCAATTCTACCTCTCTACTTTGCTCTCATGAGACCCTACCTGGAGTACTGTGTCCACTTCTGTAGTCCCCAGAATGAGGACATAGAATTGCTGGAGTGGGTCCAGAGGAGGGCCACAATGTGCCTGTCCTATATGGGGACAGGCTGAGGGAGTTGAAGGTGTTCAGCCTGGAGAAGAGAAGGCTTTGGTGAGACATGATAGATGCCTTCCAGTACCTGATAGGGATCTACAAGAAAGATGGGGAGGGACTTTTTACAAGGGCTTGCAGTGATAGAACAAGAGGGAATGGATTGAAATGGGAAGAGAGGAGATTTAGATTGCATATTAGGAACAAATTATTTACAGTGAGTGTGGTGAGACACTGGAACAGGTTGCCCAGGGAGGCTGTGGATGCCCCTTCCATGGAGGTGTTCAAAGCCAGGCTGGGTGGGGTCATGAGCAACCTGGTCTAGTGAGAGGTGTCCTTGCCCATGGGTACCAAGTGGTTTGGAATTAGATGATCTTTAAGGTCATTTCCAACACAAATCATTCTCTGATTCTATGATTTTGTAAAAGACTGAGGAAAGAATTAAAATCTGAAGAAGAAATAGCTCAGAGAAATACGTATGAGAAGTCTGACATGCTAAATGATGAGAGGGAGAGACTTATCAATGACCTTCAGTGATACTGACTTCATAGAAAAATCTTTCATCATCATGTTGGCCACTTTGCTCCTTTATTGAGCCAAGTAGTAAAATCAAATCTGATTTTCCAGAAGGTGATGTGCCCTGAGCTTATGTGAATTGAACGGGCCCTGGTTTCACTCAATTGAAAAACTGCACTGTCTGGAGTTTGATTTTATGTCTTTGGCACCAGTGTCCCAGTGAATGAGACAATCAGGTTGGTAACTGCTGCAAGTCAGGCAGCATCAGTGGCAGAGTTTCCATTAGACCATCTAGCATAAGGGGTTCAAACCAGAACAGTCCCTTTTTTTTCCCCTGAGAGTTAATTATAGATGAAATTTGAAGACCCCTCTGTGCATACTTGTGTTTTGATTTTTCAGCAGATCTTGAAGTGAATGAATCTACAGTGCCTGAGTAGCTGGACCAGTGTGTGCACTTATTGTTCTTGTATTGAATGAACCATAATAAGGACACTGGCAGGGATCTGTTAATACACAAAGAAGAAATTCAGCAGCTAGTTGAAGCTGAAATATGGGTAACTTCCTATGTGTCTTGGAAAACCCCTGTTCCAAAACCTCAGACTACTCCCATTTGCTCACTAATTTCTGTGGAATAGTCTTAAGGTTGTTTTTTTTCTGAACTCAGCTACTTAGCTTACTGCAGCTTTAGTGCTTAAGCACCATTCACACTGCAAGACAACAACAGAAATCCTTCAAAAGGGCCAAAATTTTATGAATGTGAAATAATACTGCTCTTAACTGAAACAACTTGCTCTGTGTCAGTGACTCAATAGGACTATGTCTAGGGTCCAACTTTTGTGTGGTCACAGACAATTCAGACTGCTCTCAGAGGATGCCAATCAAATTAAATGCTGTTTGGGGGACCAGCACCTACCTTTTAAATCTGAAAATACTGTTAAAACAGTGTATCTTCAAAGTGCTCATAACACAACACCTCACAAGGGGCTAAGTATCTGCCCAGCTTGTGAATGTCTCCTTGAGATATGTATTGACCCAATGATAAATAATATTTTGAGGACATTTCAGCACTAACATGAGCTAACAAGTTGCCCAGGGAAGTGGGTGAGCCACTACCCCAGATACATTTAAAAGCCTTGTAGATGAGGATGTGGTTTAGTGGTGGACTTGCTAGAATAGAGTTAATGGTTGGACTAGACAATCATCAAGGTCTTTTCCAAGCTAGATGATTCTATGCTTAAAAATACATGCACATTCACAGAGCAAAAGATTACAGCTACTTATGAGTTAAAACTGGATGAGGCACTTAGTGCCATGGTCTAGTTGACTGGCTAGGGCTGGGTGCTAGGTTGGACTGGATGATCTTGGAGGTCTCTTCCAACCTGGTTGATTCTATGATTCTATGAACTTGGTGTCCAATGAAAAGAGCCAAATCCATTTCCTGAACCCATTTGCCTTGGAAGCTAATTAAGACTTCTCAGAAGAATGATGATGTAAGGAGGAACTGATATTAAATTTAGGGTTAGGAAGACATACACCTGTCTTGTACCCTTGCTGCATTTCCTTAAGCAGCATCCAGCACCAAAGTTCTTGGAGGCTACAGGTGATGGATGCTTAACACAGAATTCTTTACTCCTCTGTGGAAGAGAACATGAAGGCCAAAAGTCTGCTCTGTTTTACACTTACATTCACTTCACAGAAATTCAGATCTAAATAGAATCACATAAATTTTTGGGTTGGAAAAGATCTCTAAGATCATTGAGTCCACTGACTTGACACTACCATAGAATAATAGAATCACAGAATCAAACAGGTTGGAAGAGACCTCCAAGACCATCCAGTCCAACCTAGCACCCAACCCTGTCCAATCAACTAGACCATGGCACTAAGTACCTTATTCAGTCTTTGCTTGAACACCTACAAGGAGAAAAAAAAATAGAGGTTTTAATTTAATGAGCAATATATGCCAATGGCTCCCTTTTTTGACAGTTAAGACTCTCTTACTGTTAATGAAGTGGTCTTTCAGCCATGTCCCAAAGTGCCACATCTACATGTTAATACTGTAGAGATAACAGAGAACTAGAAAATGACTGCCTAAAGTTCTGTCTGGGGGCAACCTGCAATGTTTCACAGAATTACAGAATGGTAAGGGTTGGAAGGGACCTCTGAAGATTGAGTGCAACTCTACTGACAACGTAGAATCACCTAAGGCAGGCAACACAGGAACACATGCAGAAAGATCTTGACTGTCTCTCAAGGAGATTCCACAGCCTCTCTGGGTAGCCTGTTCCAGTGCTGTGCAGTTTAGCTCCTCACTGGTTTAGCTCCTCAACCTTTCCAGTTTCATTAAATGAATACAAGACTGCCTGCTGTTCAGCCTCTCTAGTGCTCCTCTGCTGAATCAGTCTCACAGTAATTATGTGCAGAGACGCAAAGTGAAATTACTGCAGCAAAGGTGCAAATTCAGCGCAGAATGAAAAGGGGCATCCATTTCAGAGTCTATAACTAGGTAGGCTTCAATATCAAACCCTTGGCAGGAGACCAAGAACTTCAGTATTTATTGAAGCACATTATGGTTTGTCACTACATAACTACAGCCCTGTGCTAGAACACAAACACATTGTTTTTACAAAAGACTTAAGATGATAGTATTCGAAACGCTGCATTCACATTCAGTTTTTACTACCCAGAGCAAAGACATTAACTGATGAAAGCTGGGGTCACAAGTTCTCTGAGAAAACACTTGCATTTTTTATAGCTGTAAATCCTATATTGTGCAAGGGCCTGCACCTAGGTCGGGGTGATCCTAAGCACAAACACTGGCTGGGCGAGGTGTGTCTTGACAGTGGTCTTAGGAGAAGGACTCTGGGGTATCAGCTGATGAATAATTCAATGTGAGCTAGCAATGGTCACTGACAGCCCAGAAGGCAACTGTGTCCTGGGCTGCAATAGTCTTGGTAGAGGTAGATGATGGTTGGACTTGATTATGAGTGTTTTCTGATCAAAACAATTCTATAAACTTGTAATGCAAAGCTTCCTATAAAGTGTGACCAGCAGCATGAGGGAAGTGAATGCTCTCATGAGACCCCACCTGGAATAGTGTGTCCAGTTCTGGGGCACCCAGCACAAGAAAGGCATGGAACTACTTGAGAGGGTCCAGAGGAGGTCACAAAGATGATCAGAGGAATGGAGAAGCCTCTCCTATGGGTACAGGCTGAGGGATCTGGGTCTGTTCAGCCTGGAGAAAAGAAGGTCCAAGGGAGACCTTAGAGCAGCCTTCCATGACCTGAAGGAGGTCTACAAGAAAGCTGGGGTGGGACTTTTTACAAGGTCTTGTAGTGATAGGACAAAGGGCAATGGAATTAAGCTGCCAGAAGGTGGATTTAGACTGAATATTAAGAAGAAATTCTTTATAGTGAGAGTAGTGAGACCCTGGAACAGGTTGCCCAGGGAGACTGTGGATGCCCTCTCCCTAGAGGTGTTCAAGGCCAGGCTGGGCAGGGCCCTGAGCAACCTGGTCTAGTGGAAAATGTCCTTGCTCATGGAAGGGGGGTTGGAACCACATTATCTTTAAAGTCCCTTCCAACCTAAACCATTCTGTGATATATCTACTATTTGTAACAACAAAAAAAAATTAATATTGACATTTGGAGGATGGATAAATTGGCACAATAAACATTCCCAGATGATCTGCTAACCTCCACTGATTGTGCCAATTACCCTTTGCAGAAGTAATTAAACTCATTTGCAGCAATGGAGAATGAATATGAAATTCGTTTCCTTTGCATGGTCATTGATCAGTAGTAAAGTGGTTGCACTTGAAAAGGATTCTGAACATGGCAAAAAAAAAAAAAAGAGCATTTTCATCATATGGAGCAATTTAGCTTTTCTGGTATGTTAAATTGATCAATTAATGTTACATTTAGCATTTTCACACTTGCCCAGACTCAAGGAGAAATTTACGGTAAGCTGACACATCATTTGCTGCTGGCAGATGTCGATTGCTCTCATCGTTATTTTAGAACAGAAAAGACATTATAAACACCAGAAACAGAAAAGAAACACTGTATCATTTCCAATCCAAATCAAAAGATGTTCTTGATAAGCTTTATGACACTGTTGCCTGTTTTTTCTCCTACTATGCTGATATTATTTCCTGGGAAAAAAATTATGTTGCTGTCATAGCAAATTTCCAGAGGTAAAAAAACAATACAGATAAAATATTTTCCTTTATGCTTCTGACTAAAGGGTGTAAGTAATGTTTTTAACTTATACTTCCTAAACTTCTTCCCTGTGAGGGTGTCAGAGTACTGGAGCAGGCTGTCCAGAAAGGTTGTGGAATCTCCTTCTTTTGAGACCTTCAAATCCTGCTTGGATACACTCCTGTGTGACCTGCCCTAGCTGATCTTGCTTTGGCAGTAGGGTTTGGTTTCAGTGTCAAGAGGTCCCTTTCCAACCCAAAGCTTTCTCTGATTCACACTGATCCTCGTATGCCAGGCCACTGCAGTCATAGTGCCAGGTTATACCTACCTAGTAAAGAACTTCAGTGATAACTGTGGGCATTTATCATATCCCTATGAGAAGACAAATTTCACTCTTTCCATGAATGGGGATAGGAGCCAAGATATGAAGCCAGCTCTAAATTAGATGCCATTTAATTAAAGTTATCACAGTTCTGAACTCAAATTAGCAAGATTTACCAAGAGGCAGCATACGTTAACTTGAGCTCAGTGTGGTGATCAGACTAGGTGCTTCCAGCCAAGTTGGCATGGCCAATAATCATATAATCATTGAATGTTTTAGCCTGGAAAGTACCTTAAAGATCATCTGCCATGGGCAGGGACAGCTTCCACTAGAACAGGATGCCCAAGGGGAAAAAACAATAAGAAATAGAGCTCAATCATTGAACACAGTATTTGGGATTCCATCTCTGTTTGATGTAGAAACATGGAGGTTTATTTTTGGGTTGTTTTTGTTTGGTTGGTGTTGGACAGTCTATGAAAATAGAGCTCAGAGGAACAGCAGAGTCAACAGCATTCTTGTCCAGCACAGTCTTAACTGGGAATACTGTCAATTCTCCTAATAGATCCAATCTGCTGTTGGCCAGAGATATGCTGGATGCCTCACCCCTGGAGACATTCAAGGTCAAACTTGATGGAGGCCTGAGCAACCTGATCTCGTTGAAGATGTCCCTGCTCACTGCAAGAAGGCTGGACAAGATGACCTTTGGGGGTCCCTTCCAAACCACTTCCCTTCCTGTGATCATCAAGGTCTATATTCAGTTGGAAAAGAAAGCAAGCAGTCTTGTGCAAGAGTATCTTTACAACCAAAACTTGCACTACAATATGAGTCCAGGTACCAGCTCTAAATGGGTACATTCTGAGCAGAAGAAAGGAAATGGGTTATGGGATAATTGAAGGCAATATCCTGTCTTGTCTCAGATGCAGTATGCAAAAACTGTGGTCTTACAGTGCTTTGAAATGCAAGTCTGGGTATTGCCATTAAAATACTGGGAGTGGCTGAAATACTTAGCACGTAGACAAATCCTAATTATCTGTTAAGCGCTGCGTAAAAATCAGAAACAGCCATGATAATCCCAATTTACAAAGCAGTAAATCAAAACAACAAAAGGTTATTGCCACTCTAATACAGCAGGGAACCACTTAACTTTTCTTGATCATTCTCTTTTGCTTTATTTCTTCTCATCTGCTTTATAACTTGGTTAGGAGAAAACTGTATCTAGATGCCACCTCTAAAGTCCTTTACATTTCCTTCAAATCAGCAATCTAAAATAGAAACCCAACCCAAACCTTATAATTAGTGCCTTTTTAAAAGTCCAAATCGTTCCTCAAATCTATGTAGTATGGGGACCTCTTTACTTCTCTGCTCAGTTTTTGGTATGCTTTAGGTTGTCCTTGTGATAAAGTAGTATCTGAATGGGAAGGTAAGTCCAAAGGAGAGCAAGTAAGCTAGTAAAGGGCCTTGAACATGCATCTCATGAGGAACAGCCAAGGAAACTGTTGAAGGGAGACCTCATCACCCTCCACAACTACCTCAAAGTGAGGTACGGGTTGGTCTCCTCTCACACGCAACAAAAGACAGGACAAGAGGTAAAAGCTGCAACTTGTTCCAGGGAAGGTTCAGGCTGGATATTAGGAAAAAATCCTTCACAGAAAGGGAATAGGATGACCAGAGAGGTAATGGAGTCACCACCCCTGGAAGTATTTAAAAGACATGTGGATGTGATGCTAAAGGACATGGTTTAATGGTAGTGGCTTAGCAGTAGTGGTGAGATTGTGAGCTCTATGTGAGTGGTGGGACTTGATCTCAAAGGTCTCTTCCAAGCTCCACAGTTCTGATCCACACAGATCCACACAGTGGATGTAAAAGAGTTCATTTACAGCTTCTACTCAAGACCAAGGTGAAGTGGTCCAATTAAAAAAATATATTTTTATTTTGAACATTTATAGCTGTGGGTTTGGGGATTTTTGTTTCTTTATTTCTTCTTTTAGTTGACTGGATAGGGCTGGGTGCTAGGTTGGACTGGATGATCTTGGAAGTCTCTTCCAACCTGGTTGATTCTATGATTCCTCTTCTTTTTTTAATATATCAAAGTTACTGAGGACAACTTCAATTTTATGTAAGAAACCCAACCAAACAAAACCAAAAAGCTCCTTAAATTGGATAGAGTCATAGAATGGATAGAACTTGACGGACCCATAAAGATCATCTAATTCTAAGCCCTTTCACTATGACCCCTTATTATGCATAAATCTGAGAACATCAAAAAGTCTTCCACCAGAAAGGAACTGAGCAGTAGGCCCAGTAAACAAATAATTTTTAAATTAACATCCCAGAATACACAAAGACTATTTTTATTGATGAAAGAATAAATTGTTCCAAGCAAAACTCACGCAAAAGCTACTACAGCTTTGAAACAATGAAAGGAAAGTTTGCCAATAGAGGGTTTCAAGGACCACATTCAAGTTATATTTGCACAGAGGAGTGGAGTTCCATATCCTGCAGCACAAAAGTCAGTGAGTTTTCACCATGCAAGATTAAGCTCCTTGGGGAGAGAGAGTGGAGAAATGCCTATTTTTAAAACACTGCAACTCCTCAGCATACAAATAAAGCTAAACACAGATACGAGGTTTGAGAAGTAATGCTTGATCACACAGCTAAAGAATGCGAAATGCACAGGACCAAAGTTATGATGACATGATGTACCCCAGCTTCCAAAACATTTAACTTCTGAGCTAATAACAGTGAAGCTGTAATGGTGTATAGAGGTATGGTTCTGTATTTAATGTTATAGTAAAGAATGTGTCTGTGCATAAATTGTATCTGTAAGGAGCATATCTATATGGGCACCTACGTGTGTATATATATATGGACACACACACATCAAAATTTATGTGCTCATTGTCAGGCAGGGTAATAAAAAGAATAGGTCAGGCTAGAGAAGAAGTTCCGATGCATTCGGCAGGAGGAGCACTTTATCTTCAAGTCTGCCATAGTATTTTGTCAGTCAACTTTCTAAAGTGAAATGGAAAACATGCATCAGGCCTCAATTTTTCAAAAGATAAATTTCCTCACAAAGGATTTCAGCTGTGGAATCGAATTTTAATATTTCAATAGATTGCATTTCAATATCTGAAGAGGACCAACAAGAAGGGACTGTTTAGAAGGGCTTGTAGCAATAGGACAAGGGGCAATTGTTTTAAACTTGAGTTAAAGAAGCTGGTTTAAACACTAGGGTCAAATTGGTTTAATGTAAGGCAGGGTAGATTTAGGTGAGACATTAGCAGGAAGTTCTTCACAGTGAAGGTAATAAAATACTGGAACACGTTGCCCAGAGAGGTGCTTGAGACCCCATACCTAGAGGCATTCAAGGTCTTGCATGATGAGGCCCTGAGCAAGCTGATCAAGTTGGAGATGTTCCTGCTCACTGCAGGGGGATTGGACAAGACGACTTTGAGGGTTCCTTCCAACCCAATGCACTCTGTGATTATATGATCTTTTCTGAATGAAAGAAGAGGGCCATGAAGAAGGAGAGTTGATAGAAAGTAAAGGGAGAACTCCAACCAAGCAGCTTATGGTTCAGGTTTTGAAGCATCTTCATCATCCAAAAGAAAAGCCTGGGAAGATAATCTTCCATCAAAGATCTCCTGCAGAAATATGGTTTCATGCCTTCTTGTCAAACCACCATAGATGATCAGCATGTTGGGAAGGATATCATTTGAATTTCCAGAGCAGTAACAACAACAACAACAAAAAACAAAGCAAGGATTGCACACAGAATTAATTGCATGTAAGAAGAGCCAGTGGTGATGCAAAGCATGCAGTTTTCATCTTGCAAAGACACGGAATTAGCAGGAAATCATGGTGCTTCAGGATGTGATGTAATGTCTGTGGTGGTCTTAGGCAAGTGGTTGGACTCAGTGATCTTAGAAGTCTTTTCTAACTGCAACAATCCTATCATTCTATGAAATCCAAGACTACAATTCATCAAGACTTCTACCTGAGGAAGGTCAAGTCTCCATCTCAGCTTCGGTTGTGTCAAGAGATGTGAATTCTGCTGAATTCCACCTTTCAGTACTGTAAATTTTTGTTGTTTCTTGGGTTTTGGGTGTTGTTGTTGGTTTTTTTTAAACATAGAACCAGTGATGCACATAAAAAGAAGGTTGCTAATGATCAGTGGTAACAATTACAGGTTTAACAAGTTACCATTATACTTCCAAACATTTCACACTAATGCACAAATAATTATTGGCCTAATTAAGAAGCCAATATTGCATCTATACACACAAATGAAACATTAGTTAAGAAAGTGACAGTGTATTTTATGTTAGATAAAAGCAAGAGGTAATTTGGCTAAGTAATGGCCAGTCTGAATTTAACACACAAAGTTCACCAAAAAAAACAGGTAATTGCTATCTTTCAAAACATTTTAGAAGCACCTTTCCCTTCACCTCTGCCTCTTTTCAGCTGCAATTTTTAGCTTTCAGTTTTTTCTAGAGGTGAAACCATACAGGAAACATCAGTAACTCCAGAAGCCTGCAGGGTTTTGGGGAGGATAAGGAGGGGTCTTGTAGAATCTCCCTACACTAGGAATCCATCAGTTTTTTTTGTTTAGGTGCCTTGTGGTGCTTTAAGCTGTAGGAGATGATGAAATTGTGTAGGAAAGAACACACATTCATAGAATCATTTCAGCTGAAAAAGACTTCCAATATCACTGAGTCCAAGCATCAACCTAACACCACCAAGGCCATTAAACCATGTCCCAAAGTGCCATGGCCACATGTTTCTTGAACACCTCCAGGAACCGTGGCACCACCACATCCCTGGGCAGCCTCTTCCAATGCCTGACCACTCTTGCAGCACATTTTTTTCCCTAATATCCAGCTTAAATATTCCCTGGCACAATTTCAGGCCATTTCCTCTTGTTCTAGTCCCTGATACTAGAGAGAAGAGACCATTCCCCACCTCACTCCAACCTCCTTGTGGAGAGGAGTGAAGTCTCCCCTCAGACTCCTCTTCTCCAGACTAAACCACACCAGTTCCTTCACCTGCTCATCATGAAATTTATTCTCCAGACCCTTCACCAGCTTTGTAGCCCTTCTCTGGACATGCTCCAACACCTTAACGTCCTTCTTGTAGGGAAGGGCCTAGAACAGAACTCAATATTTAGAGGTGTGGCTTCAACAGTGCCCAGTACAGGGGACAATCTCTGTGTCACTCAAGAGATAGGCAGTTGCAAATATTAGTGACAATCAGCTAAGGACGCATCACCTCACAAAGAATCATTACTGTTATAGTGGGTTTCATTAGTTTGTTGCTTCTGTAATTAACTTTTCCTCCACTGTTGCACAAGGCAGAAGGAGCCAGATCCTTTTATAACAGCCATTTATCCATGTTGTCACTTGGGCCTCAGCAATGAAGGAGGGTAAATTACAGGAAGGAAGACAAAGCTTTCCTACTATCCTGCAAATGTCATGATTTCACAGGTTTCCCTTTTTGTTAACATCTGGATGAATTTCCTGAACCATGATTACTCCATTCAATCAGATTGCAACCTGTTGCCCAGAGATGTGGTGGAGGCCCCATCCCTGGAGACATAAAGGGTCAAACTTGATTGGGCCCTGAGCAACCTGATCAAGTTGGAGGTGTCCCTGCTCACTCCAGGGAGATTGGACAAGGTGACCTTTGAGGGTCTCTTCCAACCTGATACATTCTGTGAAACAGAACACTATGTCATTTTTGCTTGAACATCCACTTATCAGTGCTCAATGACATAAAATAACACAAACCCAAGGAGCAGCCTGTTTCTAGTCCCCTTTTCCCAAATGGGCTTTCTTCCTTTTATCCCCACTCATGACAGAGTTCCCTGTACTGTCAATTCTCCCACAGAGCTTGGATCGATGGAAAAATGCACTCTCCCTTTCCCTGTAGCTTTTAAGGAATGCCTAAAGCTTGAGGAGAATTTATTTGAGGAGAAATGCAAAATAGTCTATAAATCCAGTCCCAAGGGCTGCCAAACCCTGGCCAGGTTGCATAGCTTTGTAGAAGCCTGTGCATCTCTCTGTGCAAGACTGTGAGGGAAACATCAGGATTTGCAACATTCCAATGTGAGATTATTTTAAATGTACTGTTTAACTCCTTATACTCTTGTCCAAAAGACTCATCTATACATAACACTGCACCTCCAAATCTCTTGGTGTTTCCTCCATACCCATCAACAAGGTTTCAATATGTGCATAGTCAAAATTTTGTTCTAAAGTCCCTTTGAAACATAGATTGGAATCTTAAAGTTTCCATCTGTGAGTTTGCAGCCTGAAACCACAGCAGCCTCAAGTAGAATGATTGTAGAAATCTCTAACTGCATACACTGGCCCCCTCATACCCTGGGACCAGGGTCTAGTTGGAATCTCCTCACCTGTATCTAAAATCATAGAATTATAAAACGCACTAGGATGAGAGGGAGCTCTAAAGGTCCCTGCAGTGAGCAGGGACATTTCCAAGTAGATCACATTGCTCAAAGCCCCATTAAGCCTGACCTTGAATGTCCCATGGATGGGGCCTCCATCACCTCCCTGGGCAAGCTGTTCCAGTATTCTGCTGTACTCAGAGTAAAGTGCTTCTTCCTACCATCCAATTTAAATCTGCCCTGTTTTAATTTAAAATCGTTGCCCTTTGTCCTAGAGCTACAAGTTTTGCAAACAGTTCCTCCCCAGTTTTTCTGTAGTCCCCTTCAAGTATTTGAAGGCCACGATAAGGTCTCCTCTGAGCCTTCTCTTCTACAAGCTAAAAACTGAAAGACCACTGGGAAGCCTGAGAGATGTACTCTTCCTTGCACTCATGGCAGCTCTGTGATATGCTATATAACTGAAATAACATATATAACAGCCAAAATCCAATCTTTCCATGCTTGTATATACAGATCCCAACAATAAAACCAGTAGGCATTTTGAGCTAACATACTCTTTCTCCATCAAATAGTCTCCAGACTTAATGGGCCTCAAGGATGCTCTTGGAATTGCTCCTTTAACTCTGCCTCCTCAGCTTGCTGGTAAGAGCAGTTAGAGGTGTCTGGGCTATTGTGTCCAGCTGTGTGATCTCTAGTCCAAGAGGGACTGGGGAGCATTGAATGGGGTCTACAAGAATGATGAAGGGACTGGAACAACTATCTGATGAGGGAAAACTGAAAGACCTGAGGCTATTTAGCCTGGACAAGAGAATGATGAGAGGGGATCTGAACAATGTTTATAAATATCTGAAGGGTGGGCATCAAGAAGGTGCCAGTCTCTTTTCGGTGGTGCCCACTAATAGGACAAGGAATCACAGAATCAACCAGATTGGAAGAGACCTTCAAGATCATCCAGGCCAACCTAGCACCCAGCCCCAACCTATCAACTACACCACGGCACTAAGTGCCTCGTCCAGGCTTTGCTTCAACACCTCCAGGGACAGTGACTCCACCACCTCCCTGGGCAGCCCATTCCAATGGCAAATCACTCTCTCTGGCAACAACAACAGACACAAACTGAAATGCAGGAATTCCCACCCCAACATGAGGGAAACTTCCCAGTGAGAAACCTTAAGCACTGGAACAGGCTACCCAGGAAGGTTGTGGAACTGTGTTTTCTAGAAACTTTCAAGACCTGCCTGGACATGTTCCTGGGTGGACTGCCCTAGGTGATTCTGTTTTGGCAGGGGGTTTGGACTGGATGATTTCCATAGGTCGTTTAGAACCCCTATCATTCTATGAAATGCAGAGAACCTCAAGGTATACAAGACTTTACGTACTATGGGACCAAGAAAGGTGGAAAAATGACCAGTATTTCTCTAGCTGGAATCTACTTCAACAGTTTCTTTGCATCCCTGTGCAAAATTTGAAGTGAGGTATAGCAGAGACTGCATACTTTGAACATTGTTCCATTCCAGAGGACTGTGGAATGAAGACATAGCTAACCCCATTTTAGCAAATGCTCTAAATAAGGCCCAATTAACTCCTCAGGTATCAGTGGGCTTTGTGTCAGTTCATATCTGATAGATGCTCCACCCAGAAACAAGATCAGGCTGGATGAGGTTCTTAGCCAGTTGATGTAGTTGAGTTGAAGATGTCCCTGTTTATTGTTGAGGATGTGGACTAGATGACCTTTAAAGGTCCATTCCAAACCAAAGCATTCTATGATTCTATATCTGCTTCATGCTGATCAGTTTAGATGCACCTTTTCTTTTCACATCAGTACAACTTGAACATAGCTTTCAAGCTGAGCAGATTAAATGCTTTGCATTGGTGCAGGCTTTACTAAATACACTGTTTAAATTTAAGCACAGACACTTAAATGCTTCTTGGAGTCATGAAATGCTCAGTGAGGAAGGTACACTACATGACACACTGTCTCTTACTGTCCCTATATTTTTGTCATTTATTCAGAGAATCATAGCATTGTTTGGGTGGAAAACACCTCTAATATCATCACATCCAACCACCAAGCTAACATCAGCATGGCCATTAAATCAGGTCCCAATGTGACATAACCACTTGGTTTTTTGCATATCTCATGGGACTCCATCACCTCTCTGGGCAGCTTGTTCCAATGTCTGACTGCTTCTTTCCAGAAAGAAATATTTCCTAATAACCCAATTTTTCCAATTCCTTTTGAACACATCTTTTGAGGATATCATGTCATGCTTTTGTGTTTGTAAACTGGGCTAAGGATAATGATGGAAACATGGGCTAATTGCAGTGATGCTTCCCACTGTATTCAAAACATACTAAAGGAATACATTGTTTGTTTCAAGAAAAAAGCTTCAGATGGATATGCCACAAATCCATGAGTAGAAACCAGTACTGGCTAAGGAACTTTTCACTAGGCTTTCAAAGCTAAACAGATTACTGGAAGCAATATCCTCCCTGAATTAAGCCCTGCAATGTTTTTTGGGGGCTGAGCTTTATAGAGGTTGCCTTTGCTCAAGACATTATCAACTATTAAATGAATTCTCTTCACTTCCCATTGTATACAGCTGAAGGGAAACGTGGGGGAAAGACAGTCTTCAAGGCATTAACCCCTTCACTCCACGGGATTTTTCTTTATGCTTGAAAAGGAATTAGATGATCTCAGCTTTTTTCTCCTTCTTAACTTCGCTTCCATTAGGACTGCTTGCATGAATAAGGGGTTGCAGAAACTGGCCCTTGTATTGTAATGTAATCACAGATTGATTCAGCTCTGCAATCAGCCACTCATCCGTGATGATCATTTCAGAGTCCTGCCAAGAGTTTCTGGAAGCTAGCTTTCTACTGATCACATAAGTCACTAAAAAACACAAAATCCCCAATAGTTCCTTACATATTACTTTTCACTGTTTCATATATCTCGTTCCGAGGGGTGAGAGAAAGAATCCAAAAGAATTATAATGAGTGCTGCTTCTGAACATTAATAAAATATCCATGCATGCCATCCCCAACAAAAACAAACACAAAAATCTTCATCTACAAGTTAAATTTGCTGTTTAGTTTAAATACACTTTTCCAACTTTTTTTTTTTTTTTTTAAGAAGGAAAGTGATCCCTGGTCTGGAATGTGTATTTAGAGACAACAGGGATGCCCAAAGATCATCACCTCCAAGAACAGCCCATTTACCAATGTCTAAACAGCTCATAACAGAATGTAAAAGTGTCTACTCAATCTAATAAAAGTGTACTACTATATTTACTACAGCATAAATTTACATCATAAACATGAAGAAGGTAAACAGAAAACTGAATATTTACTGTGTCAAAGACTAACCTTACTTTCCAAAGTTTGAGTCAAATATTGCTACTAATAATACTGACAAGAATATTTCCCCCTGACATGAGTGAAATTACTCTGAGTTAGAGCATACCAAAGCACTGAATTTGGTCATTTTTCTCTTGCTTTATGATATAGAATTATAGAGTTGTTTTGGTTGGAAAACACCTCTAAGATCATTGAGTCTAACAAGAGCACCACAACCCATTAACCCACAGAATCATAGAATAGTTTGGGTTAGAAGGCATCTAGCTCCAAACCCCCTGTCATGGGCAGGGACACCTCCCACTAAACCAGATTGCTCTAGACCCTGTCCAACCTTCCCTTGAGCACTCCCAGGGAAGGGGCATTTACAACTTCCCCAGACAACCTGCTCCAGTGTCTCATCACCCTCACTGTAAAGTATTTCGTCATAATATCCAGCCTAAATTTCCCCTCTTAGAGCTTCATCATAGAATTGTTTCAGTTGGAAAAGACTTCCAAGATTATTGAGTCCAATCACTGACCTAAGGCCACCATGGCCATTACACCTATATCCATCTCTGGTGATGCCCTCATACTTTAGACACCTGGAAAGAGACATGGATCCTGGGGCTGTATGAACTACTGGTTAGGTTCCTCAATTCAGTGTATGGGATGCCACCAAAAAAACATTTCTGCTACACCTCTCTGGTAATGCCATGGTGATTTTTTTGTATCTGATACTTTCAACAAATGTTGCTCTCACTCTCTTTGCCCTAAAACAAGTAACATGGCACCTGGAGGTTGCAGCCCCCAGTTCCTGACCAGCACTTCTCTGTTAAAAGATGACATAACACTTCAGATGTGGGAAGTAAATAGACCACAAGCAATTCTGAAGAGAGAAGGACATCTGCAAGTACCACTCTAAAGTGAACTAATCTTTAACCACACAATGCCAATCTGAGCACATTAGTCCTACAAAGAGGCACTAGTTAAGCATCTAAATAGAATCTGCAGAAAGCCACCAGTGGTAGAAACTCCTTGTATCTGCTCAATTGCTAACTGTAACATATTCCACGGTGCAAATACAAATCTTTGCTAGCACACTTTGCAGAGAGCTGAAGTGTAGCATCAGTAGGAGAACCAAAGGCTGCATCCACATAGCTAAAGGTACCTACCTCAGTCCACGTAGTCCTGGCCAAGTGTTGCAGACATCCTCTCTGTAGATGGCTTTCCTCTCTAGAGAAGATGGACTGCACACATGCTTCAGACCACTCAGCCTAGAAGTGTTCAGAAAGACAATGTCATCTACAGTAATTTTGTCTACATCTCAAATGCAGAGCAGGTGTAGAATCATAGAATGGTAGGAGTTAGGAGGGACCTCTGGAGATGAGCAAGTCTAACCCCCCTGCCAAAGCAAGATCACCTTGGGCAGGCAACACAGGAACATATCCAGACAGGTCTTGAAAGTCTCTAGAGAAGCAGACTCTGCAACCTTTCTCCGCAGCCTGTTCCAGTGTACTCTCAAGTGCACCTCGCAGTCCTCATTCTTTGTAAGAGGATCCCTTGCAAGATGTACTAGTTCTCCCCAGATATCCAGATGTTCTTACTCTGGAAGGTGGTGTAGTCCCAGACAGCATCCTGCAGCAGGCTTCTTGTGCAGGGTACACCAGCCCAGCATTCCTCTGCCCACAGCACAGTGTGTTTGCAGTACTGGTAACACCTACATTTCTACATCAACTCCTACACCTAACACCTCTCTTTCCTAGGGAGTATTTTCTCCACCACATCTAAGTATAATTTGGTCCTTTCATGGTGGAGAAGACTTGCTGCAGCTGTATGCAAATCAGTCTGTGTTGGTAGCTTCACTGAAAGATAGATGTCTTGCTAGTGTGAAGGCTATGCTATGATTTTCTGGCTGTCTTAAGAAGAATTTTTGGGCTGAAGAATATAGGCTGGGGTTCAGCCTGGAAGTCCAGAAATTCCCTGCATGACATGCCTAGAAAGGCTACAAATACAATTTAAAAGACTTTTATAATTGCACTCCTTACTCAGCTTACTACATCATCTGGAAGCTGAATTTCATACTAGTGAGCAGCAGTGCACCTCATGAAGTGAGGTTCTCCTGTCCCTCTACTTTATCTTAGTGAGTTCTCATCCAGTTCTGGACTCCCCATTTCAAGAGGAACAGGGAATTACTAGCAAGAGAATCCAACAGAGGCCACAAGGATGATGAAGGGACTGAGACTGCTCTCGTGAGACCCTACCTGGAGTACTGTGTACATTCCTGGAGCCCCCAGCACAAGAAGCACATCTAACTGTTGGAATGAGTCCAGAGGAGGGCCACAAAGATGATCGGAGGGCTGAAGCATGTCTGCTATGAGTACAGGCTATAAGAGTTGGGGGTCTTCAGCCTGGAGAAGAGAAGGCTTTGAGGAGACCTTGTAGTAGCCTCCCAATATCTGAAGGGAGCCCACAGGAGGACTGAGGAGGGACTATTTACAAGGACAGCACAAGGAGTAATGGGTTTAAACTGGCAGAGGGGAGACTCAAACTAAATGTTAGTCACAGTCAGGGTGGTGAGACACTGGAACAGGCTGCCCAGGGAGACTGTGGATACACCCTCCCTGGAGGTGTTCAAGGCCAGGTTGGATGAGGCCTTCAGCAATCTGCTCTAGTGGGAGGTGTCCCTACCTATGGCAGAGAGTTTGAACTAGAAGATCTTTGAGTCCCTTCCAGCCTAAACCATTCCATGATTCTATGATTCTATTGTATCTGATGAGGAAAGGCTGAGAGACCTGGGACTGTATAGTCTGAAGAAGGCTGAGAGGAGATCTGATCATCATCTACAAATTATTTTAAGGGTGGGTGTCAAGAAGCCTATCTTTTACACCTGTGCCAAGCAAGATCATGAAGCAGATCCTTCTGGTAACTGTGCTTAGGTGAATGGGAAATAACAAGGTGATTGGTGACAGACAATGTGGCTTCACAAAGGAGAAATCATGCCTGATGGACCTGGTGACCTTCTATGACAAAGTTACAGCTCTGGTAAATATGGGAAGAGCAGCTGACATCATCTGCTTGGACTTGTGCAAGGCATTTAACACTGTTCCACATGACATCCTTGTCTCTTGTCTCTAAGATGGAGAGACACGGACTTGATGCATAAAGAATTGGCCAGGTGGACAGACTCAAAGGACTTTGATCAAGTCTTCCCTTCCAACCTAAGCCATTCTATTATTCTGTGATTCACCAGTGCCTTGTGATAGGACACAAACTGGAACACAGGAAGCTCTACCTCAGCAGGAGTTAAAACTGTGCTGTGAGGGTGCTTAAGCCTTAGACTAGGCTACCCGGAGAGGTTGTAAAGTCTACTCTTAAGATTTTCAAGACCCATCTGGACACATTGCTGTGTGGCCTGCCTTTGATGATCCTGCTTTGGCAGAGATGTTGGACTCGATGATTTCCAGAGGTCCCTTTCAACCCCTACCATTCTTTGGGTTTATGATTCTGCTGCCAGGGCACAACATGACCTACTGTTAAGGCCACGAGAAGATTCGACTCCCGTTTGTGAGCAGTATCACTGACTATTCACGTGAATTACTGCTTCTCTGGAAGGGAGGTAAAACACTTACAACCCAAAGCAAACAGCAAGCTCTTATAGCCAACAAAATCTCCACACATATTTTCATTATGAATGACTTGACCTGGTTTTCTGCAAAATGAGGAATATCAATAATTCTCAAACTCTGGAAAACTTTTCAAGCCTGTTTTATTGCTGTTAAGGCCAGACTTTGAAAATCTAAGTTGCATTTTACTGCCCAAGTATTTCCAGTGATCCTACGGGACTGTTCTTAGCATATGTTATCATTTAGAGTGAATAAATCAACACCCAGTCGGCCATAAATTGTAGTAATAGATCGGCTTTTACAGTGATAGTTCAGAGGTGAAGTGCACAGGGAAGTTCATCCAGTTTTGAAGAATAAACCAAGATAAAGGTATTAAAATCTGACTCCTTTTCATTACCTTAAAAAAAAAAAAAAAACCAGCCTGAAATTTGGAAAGCATTCAATAATTTCTCATTATTTCTGTAGATTGCTCATAATTGGATCCAAGAATAAAAAAGGGGAGGGGGGGAAATCAAGCCAGTACTTAACTTGAAATATTAACTACACATTGTTCTCCTGTAAGCACTCAACAGACCTCTTCTTGTTAAAATTATTGCAAATTGGAACAGTAGTTCCCTCCTGAATCAACATTCATTTGTCTCTCCTTCTGAGGACTGTTACAGTTGGAAGTCACAAATGGTTATTTATTTATTCCCCTATAATATGCATGCATGGTCCCAAAAGCCAGAATAAAACATTCCACAGTACTCACAAATGCACTACTCATTATTACAAATTATTAGAGCACTTCATCTTCTTTGCCAGTTCCTTCTTTAATAAATAAATAAATAAGCAAGCATGGTCCCCCAATACAAGCCTAAAATACAGAACAATAAAAATGATAGTAATAATAATGATATGTTTGCTCGTCCTTTTATGGCCCAGAAAACAAATGTCTGATGACTTGTGTTGCAGGAGATACACACATTGCAAGCTGATACATGGCTGAGTCAGTCAGTTCCTTACCCTGAGGGTGCTCAGCCTGGATAGAAAAAAATTCACTTAGAATCATAGGATTGCTTTGGCTGGAAAAGGCCACTGAGTTCATTAGGTTCAACCATCAACCTAACACCACCGTGGCCATTAAAACATATCCAGAGTGCCAGGTCTACATGTCTTTTGAACACCTCCAGGAATGGTAATTCCTGGGCAGCAGGATCTGGAAATAAGTACAGGAATCATAAGGTGATGCTACACTGTTCCTAATTTGAGTTCTTCCCTTTAAGATGACATAAAAGCCTCTCATGCCTTTGACTCAAAAGGCTTGTACACCCGGAGCAGCATCCTGAAAGGATGGTTGAAAGGATATTGTTATGAGGCCCATGTTAGCCTTTTCTCCCAAGTAATTAACAACAGGACAAGAGGTAGTGGCCTCAAGATGTACCAGGGAAAGTTTATATCAGATGTTAGGAAGAATTTCTTTATTGAAAGAGTGGTGAGGCATTGGAACAGGCTGCCCAGGGAAGTGGTCCATTACAGTCAAGGAGAGTATGATTAGGAAGAGAATTTCCAGGCAAGAAAAGACAGGAGCAAAGGCACGCTCTGCATTCTCAGTCACCCTAATCATGATACAAGTAACACAATAAAATACAAATACTTCTCAATCTCCTGGAAAGACATTATGCTCAGAGGTGATGTAAAAAGATTACAGGCTGTGCGTGTCCTCAAAAATCCTTCTAACAGTGATGAAATCAAATTAATTTCCCAGGAGCTTCTGGAGTGAAATCACTTTATTTACTTAGAAGAGTCTACATTTCAGCTCTGTACACTCACTGAAAGTAAAAAATACATGCAGATAGGACAGTTCAAGTCTTTTCCTCTACTTGGACATCTGAGAATTTCTCATATACAAGGCAAGACTGTTCAAATAAAAAAGAAGATAAACATCTTCACATTTCAGGAACCTGTGTTGCAACTGGTCTGGTGGTGTTGGAATCTAACTCACTTAAAACTCAATTGATTCTTGCATCAAGTATCTCTAGTTCAAAGAAAACCAAAACCTGAGGTGGAAATCACGAACTGAGCCTTCCTTCACTTGCAAAAAGTCTGCAAGTTACTAGGGGTTTGTCAGTATTAAGATCAAGTATAACTAGAAGAGAGAGTCACAGGTGGGCAGAGGCCAATGGGATGACATTGAACAAGGCCAAGCGCAGGGTTCTGCACTTTGGCCACAACAACCCCAAGCAGCACTACAGGCTGGGGATAGAGTGGCTGGAGAGCAGCCAGGAGGAAAGGGACCTGGGGGTACTGATAGATAGTAGCTGAAGATGAGCCAGCAGTGTGCCCAGGTGGCCAAGAGAGCCAATGGCATCCTGGCCTGTATCAGGAACAGTGTGGCCAGTAGGACAAGGGAGGTTATTCTTCCCCTGTACTCAGCACTGGTCAGGCCACACCTTGAGTACTGTGTCCAGTTCTGGGCCCCTCAATTCAAGAAAGATGTTGAGGTGCTGGAACATGTCCAGAGAAGGGCAACAAAGCTGGTGAGGGGCCTGGAGCACAAATCCTATGAGGCGAGGTTGAGGGAGCTGGGCCTGTTTAGCCTGGAGAAGAGGAGGCTCAGGGGTGATCTTATTACTGTTTACAACTACCTGAAGGGGCATTGTAGCCAGGTGGGGGGTGGCCTCTTCTCCCAGGCAACCAGCAATAGAACAAGGGGACACAGTCTCAAGTTGTGCCAGGGTAGGTATAGGCTGGATGTTAGGAAGAAGTTCTTCCCAGAGAGAGTGATTTCCCATTGGAATGGGCTGCCCAGGGAGGTGGTGGAGGCACCGTCCCTGGGGGTCTTCAAGAAAAGCCTGGATGAGGCACTTAGTGCCATGGTCTAGTTGATTGGATAGGGCTGGGTGCTAGGTTGGACTGGATGATCTTGGAGGTCTCTTCCAACCTGGTTGATTCTATGATTCTATGATTCTATGAAAAAGGTGTTGCTATGATTTACTTTGGTTGTAACAAGAGTATACATCCATACACAATACCTATGGGCAGCAGTAATTGTTATTTGATGGTATCATTGTATTCTTTATTACTACACTTGAGGGAGTCAAAGTCAAGACTAATGTCTAATATGGCAACACAAATCTGAAGGTTATTTACAGTCAGGAAATGCAGGAGATGTCTACAGGTCTTTGAAAAGAAATTGATAGAATTGTAGAATCCCACAAGGGCTTGAGTTGGAAGTGACAGTAAAGATCATTTAGTTCCAAGCTCCACTGCCATAGGTAGGGACATCTTCCATGAGACTAGGTTGCTCGAAGCCTAGTCTTGCCTGGTCTTAAACACTCCCAGGAAGGGGACATACATAATCTCTCTGGGCAGCCTGTTTCAGTGTGTCACCACCCTCACTGCAAGGAACTTCTCCCTAATATCTAAACCTATCTACTAGAATCACAGAATCATAGAATCAACCAGGTTGGAAGAGACCTCCAAGATCATCCAGTCCAACCTATCCCCCAGCCCTAGACAGTCAACTAGACCATGGCACCAAGTGCCTCAGCCAGGCTTTTCTGGAACAGCCCCAGGGATGGTGACTCCATCACCTCCCTGGGCAGCCCATTCCAATGGCAAATCACTCTCTCTGGGAAGAATTTCCTCCTAATATCCAGCCAATACTTCCCCCAGCACAGCTTGAGACTGTCCCCTAGTTTCAAACCATTGCCTCTTGTCCTTTCACCACATGCCCTTATAAGAAGTCCCTGCCCAGCTTTCCTGTAGGCCCTTCAAGCACTGTAAGGTCACTATAAGGTGTCCTCAGAGCCTTCTGTTGTCCAGGCTGAAGAGCTTGTCCCTACTCTCTTAGCCTTTCCTCACAGTAGACATGCTCCAGCCCTCTGATCATTTTTGTGGTCCTGTGAACCTGGTAGAAGACCTTGCAGAAATAACAGTGATATTTGTGGCATCGTCCAGAAATATTCATAGAAAGGGCCTTTAATTAGTCACCTGCTCTTTCTTTACTGTAAAACAGACTTAAATTCAGGAATCCTGTAAATCTTCCTTCAGTCTAATCAAGCTAGCAAGAGATGCTTCTAGTACTTGAAGGGGGCCTATAAGAAAGCCAGGGAGAGACATTTTTGAAGGGCTTGTAGTGATAGGATGAGGGCAATAGGATTTGAGCATGAGGAGCATAGGTTTAGACTAGATATTAGGAAGAAATTTTTTACAGTGAGGGTAGTGAGACACTGGAAGAAGTTGCCCAGGGAGACTGTGGATGTCCCCTCCCTGGAGGTGTTCAAGGCCAGGTCGGATAGGGCCTTGAGCAACCTGCTCTAGTGGGAGGTGTCCGTGCCCATGGCACAGGAGTTGGAACTGGATGGTCTTTAAAGTCCCTTCCAGCCCAAACCATCCTACGATTCTGTGATAAGGCAGGTGCTTTGATCTTCAAGAAGCATTTGTGATACAGCTTCTACTTTTACCTCCTTTGTCAGGCAAAAGCAAAAGCAGCTTGTTAAATAGACTGCAAATCCTTTCACCTGCAGCTTTCCAGTACCTGCTACTGCATCAGACAATGACACAGAGCCTCTAACACAGCCTGTGTAGCATATGTTTGGAACATAGAGTAAAAGAAACTTATTAGCTGGCTCTATCAGTTGAAAAGAGCAGGAGTAAGATCGTTAGTAAGCTGAATTTTAGGTGCCAGGGCATTACACATCCCACAGAGCTGAACAGAAAATTCACGCCTCTTTTATATGTAGTTAGAGTGTAGGCTGGGGAGGATAATGCAGTTCTGGGTTACACACAGATCAGGTACTGTGCGACCAGGGAAGGTGGAAACTTAAGCAAAACCACAAAAGCTTCTTTTCCAATGCTAAATTTTGCAACAGGGTTAGATTTCCATGTCACTGAGGAGCTGAAGAATCCCCGAAGACAGACAGCCATGCACAGAACAGCACTTTAGAGGCCTTTACAAGCTTCTCACAGAAATCTGCACTGAACAGAGAGAAGTTGGCCCTTGCACACTTCTTCATTTCTTGCACCTGCTCCTCATTTCCAAAACCAAGTGACAGGACCAGAGGAAACAGCCTCAAGCTGTGCCAGGAGTGGTTCAGGTTGGATACTAGGAAGCACTCTTTCACAGACAGGTTTATCAACTATTGAAACAGGCTGCCCAGGGAAGAGGTGGAGCCATCCCTGGAGGTGTTTAAAAGATGTCTTGATGAGGTGCTTAAGGATGTGGTCTAACAGCTGTGTACAAGGAGATGTTGGGTTATGGCTGGACTCAAGGATCTTAAGGTCTTTTCCAACCAGGTGATGCTATGATTCGAGAAGTTCTTTGCAGAGCATGGTCTATAATTATTGCTTACCTAGCCAGTACAGGGAACAACCAAGTGCCACTCCTCACACATAGACACTCACTTTCCCCATGAGCGAGCAAAAGAAAGGAATTTGGCAACCTGAGCAGGACTGCTACTCCTGCCAAACCTACTGCATGGCAAAAACAACTTCCTCCAGGGATTGTCAGGGATCTTAAAATGGTCTAATCTGAATTGACACCACCAGATGCCCTGTTCAGAATTGCAGAAAGCCTTAGAGTCTCCAGCCATCTACCAGTACCTCAGACATAGCTTTTTCAGGAATTAATATGACTTGGATTTTGTGGGAAAATTTATTGTTACAGAAAAACAAGATGGGGATGGGAAGTATCTGCATTTTCTCTTATGAAATGGATTGATAGGGATGAAGCCACCAGACAAGTGTGGATGCTTCTTAGGTTTGGGTTTTTTTTTGTTAGAGTAGTTATGTCTCCATGATTCTATGATTCTTAGGTCCTTTATGAAAGGACTTAAGGCTTGGCTAAACTTCGATTTGACAAACATATTCTCAGAAATGTTCTGAGGGTGTTTTTTTCTCATCTTCATTAGAAGTTAGAATCATAGAATCAACCAGGTTGGAAGAGACCTCCAAGATCATCCAGGCCAAGCTATCCCCCAGCCCTAGCCAGTCAACTAGACCACGGCACCAAGTGCCTCAGCCAGGCTTCTCTTCAACACCTCCAGGGACAGTGACTCCACCACCTCCCTGGGCAGCCCACTCCAATGCCAATCACTCTCTCTGGCAAGAACTTCCTCCTAACATCCAGCCTATACTTCCCGCGGCACAACTTGAGACTGTGTCCCCTTGTTCTGTTGCTGGTTGCCTGGGAGAAGAGACCAACCCCCACCTGGCTCAACCATTTTTAACATCAATTTTAAGGACAGCTGAGGAGGGAAGGAATCTCTTGCAAGAAATTACTTAGACAATGTCAGTTTATTTGTTTGGTCTGTGGTTTGTTTGGTTTAGGCTTTGGGTTTGTTTTTATTTTTTTTAAGGAACCAGTTTAACATAGACTAAGCAGTTAGAAAGTAATGAAACCTCCCCATACAAACATTTCTACTTGCAGCTTAGAAAAATATCAATCGTGGCCAGCTAGCATCTCTGCTCAAGTTCAATGTGGCAGCTACCTGGTGGCAGGTTCTTGATCTAATAGGAGAAGAAAATAGGACTTCTGGGTTTTTCTTTCTGGGCACAAAAGTAAATGAGCTGTGGTCTTATGTAATTCTGGTTATAAGGAACATTTTGTGCTTATTTATGGATTCTCCTCCCTGGCACACTTTAGACTCAACTGGAGATTTTTTGACTGTATAGAGCCAACACTGATGACCTGGCACTGTGGAACACAAACTCTATGAGAGGCTGAGGGAGCTGTGGTTGTTTAGCCTGGAGAAGAGGAGGCTCAAGGGGGACCTCATTGCTGTCTACAACTACCTGCAGGGAGGTTGTAGCCAGGTGGGGGTTGGTCTCTTCTCTCAGGCAATCACCAATAGAACAAGGGGACACAGTCTCAAGTTGTGCTGGGGGAAGAATAGGCTGGATGTTAGGAGGAAGTTCTTGCAAGAGAGAGTGATTGGCATTGGAATGGGCTGCCCAGGGAGGTGGTAGAGGCACCGTCCCTGGAGGTGTTCAAGCAAAGCCTGGCTGAGGCACTTAGTGCCGTGGTCTAGTTGATTGGACAGGGCTGGGTGATAGTTTGTCCTGGATGATCTTGGAGGTCTCTTCCAACCTGGTTGATTCTATGATTCTATGATTATATTCTTGAATTGCCTTTCTCCTTCTCAAAATACAGAGAGCACTCAAATAAACTGGAATAACCAGGAATCCATGTGGGATCCAGTCATCACTGTCTTAAATAGAGCAGCCCAAGGATTATACAGATTTGTTCCAGGAGACAAAAATAGAAGGAATAGAAAAGTGACAGACATTCACCTTTGTTTGCCTATCATAAAGAGCAGAGGTATTCTCCATATCCACAGAAAGAAGGAAATGGCATATATCCACTTATTTTAGACTGCAAAGTCTATAGACACTTGTGACATCTATGGAAGACCTTGACATATCTTAATGGAGAGGGTGACTGCACAAACGTGCCAAGGAAAAAATTCCTCTTAAGCAGTTTTTTACACAGCTCAGGGAATCACCATGCAAAAGATGCAGAGCCAAGGGTGGCCTAGCTAATTCCAAAATCAAAATACTCACAACCACAAAGGGCTTCATCCTCAGCTAATAAACTCTTCAGGATGGTCAGGCATTGTTTTCTCATGCACAGCTCAGTATCTCACTTTTGGAAGCAACTTTATTGTAGTTTCAACTGATTCTTTGCCAATGCTGTTGCAGGGAACAGTGCCCTACAGACATGAGCTTGCTCTTTCACTTTTTTTGAAGGAAATTATTGCTTGAATGAATTGAGCTTAGTTCTAGATCAGGATGCAGTACATATTCTTTGGAAATAACCAAATTGTCTCTTTCTTTGCAGAGAATCCTAGCTGAGAACTTCAGTTCAAAATGCCTGCAATTCATGTCAGATTAATTAAGTTTTAGGTGACAGTACAAGTATATCTTTTTTACTTATTAATGTCTTTAGTTTGCACAATTCTGGTTATAAATATTGATCTGTTTGGATCATTAACTGCAGTGCAGTTTCAAAAATAGAATTATTAAATTCAATAAAACCTAAATTTATGAATAGCAGTTTTAGGCTTTTTAATACAGCAAAACCATCAGTTTAGTGCAAGCCAGATGGAGTGCAGAACAAACAAGCTCCAAGGCTGTTCCCAAGAGCAGCTCCTGAAACACAGATTACGAGTGTATCTTTCAGCTGCTAATAAGAATTGTGGTTTTATCTGCTGGTTACTAGTGACAAATTGGCTTCAAAAAGCCACCCTAAATGGTTAATGCAAAGTAGCCTGTGTCAATGTGGTCATTAAATTAAAAGAGAGTATTAACTTTAAATGTAGTATGAGTTCTTGCCCACATACAAAGTCACTGCTGTGATAGCACTTGGTATTACAACTGGGCTAGATGGTGGAGACCTCTGCATTCTGTATGATTTAAGACTTGTAGGTATTGCACTCTGGCCACAGTCAACCAAATCCTTAAAGATGACAAGGGCACTGAAAGGTTAATGACAGTCTATCTGCTATTATCTTGCAAAGAAGGTGGGAAATTCAGGTGTTAAGAGAACCATGCACAATGCAAATGGGAAGGAATAAATCAATTCTATTCCACTCTTCTAGCAAAAAATAAATCACAGAATTGTAGAATGGTTTGGATTGGATGGAACCTTAAAGATCATCTAGTTCTAACTCCCATGCCATAGGCAAGAACACCTCTCACTAGAGCAGGTTGCTCAAGGCTTCATCCAGCCTGGCCTTGAACACCTCCATGGAGGGTCATCCATGACCTCCCTGGGCAAGCTGTTCCAGTGTCTCACCACCTTCACTGTAAAGAATTTCTTCCTAATATTCAGTGTAAATCTCCACTCTTACAGCTCAAGTCCATTCCCTCTTGTCCTATCACTACAAGTCCCTGTAAAAAGTCTCTCCACAGCTTTCTTTTAGACCTCTTCAGATACTGCAAACCTTTGTAAAAAGCCCCTCCCCAACTTTTCTGTACCCACTTCAGAGACTGGAAGGCCACTCTAAGGCCTCCTTTGAGTCTTCTATTATATCGAGGTCTGGCTGAATTATTTTTTTTCTTGAGTTGACCATAACTTACTGGCATTGATTATAATGTCTGGAAAGAATAGATGCAGATGGACATTTTACACATTACTTTCCTTCCTCTCCACAATAACTGAATTTCCCACTTATATTCTGGACATACAACTGATATAGTAGGATTTATATTTTCATTCCCTGTCTTCTCCTTAAGACTTTGGTTGGTCGTGACCATCACAGAGTGTCTATGAGATCTAGGTGACACAGAATGCAGTGATAGAAGAGTTAGGGATGAAAGCAAAAAGAGATCAGTTTGCCCAAGCTCTGCCTGTAGCAGAACTAGTACTGATGTTAATGGTTGACAAAGAAGATTCAAGGAGATGTTGATCATTTGTAGGGTGGATAGCTCAGAACAGTAGAAATGAGTGCTTTGCAACTACCTGAAAGGAAGTTACAGTGAGGAGAGGGTTTGCCTCTTCTCCCTAGTATCAAGTGATGGAATGAGAAGAAACATCTTGAAATCGCACAAGGGGAGGTTTAGGTTGTATATTAGGAAACATTTCTTTTCTGAAAGAGTGGTTAGGCATTGGAACAGGCTGCCCAAAGTGTTAGTGGGGTCATTGTCCCTGGAGGAGCTCAGGAAATGTGTGAACATGGCACTTTAGGCACCATGGTTTAATGGTAGTGTTAGGTTGATGGGTGGACTCAATGATCTTAGAGGTATTTCCCAACAGAAATGACTCTATGATGATTCTATGTACCAGCTCACATGTGACTCTGGGTGAAGAAACGAGGCAGAACTGAAAGGAAATTTCACCATCTCTGCTGTGTCTGGTAGATAGAGTGTGCTGGGGAGTTCCCTTCTGGTTATGACTCCCACATGAGACTAGTGCTAGATCAGCTTCTGAAACAGTGGAACATTCCCTATTACTCAGGCTGGGATGAGAAAAGCCAGACCAGTTCTTGTTTGGTCTAGCACTCAGCAGATAGGAGGCTCATGAAGTTTTCTACTTGCTGAGATACTGTTCTCTTAAAACAACACAACAAATAGAAATGCTCTTTGAGTCAATAGTAGGCATTCACAAACAATATTTCTTTAAGATTTATTACATGTTGTGAATCCTCACAGAAGAGACTATACAGTTAAAAAGAAAAAAAAACACCCTAAAATAAGGAAACATTCAATAGAAGAGGTGCACTGCTGCCTTCTCTAGCAGTACCTGAAGGGGGCCTTTTCACAAGGGCTTGGTGTGACAGCACAAGGGGGAATGGACTGAAGCTTGAGAAGTGGAAATTTAGACTGGATATTCAGAAGAAATTCTTTACAGTGAGGATGGTTTGCCCAGTGAGGAACAGTTTGCCCAGGGAAGTTGCGGATGCCCCCTCCCTGAAGGTGTTCAAGGCCAGATTAGATGGGGCCTTGAGAAACTTGGTCTAGTGCATAGTGTCCCTTTCCACGGCAGGAGAGTTAGAAGTAGATGATCTTTAAGGTCCCTTCCAGTTGAAATGACTCTGTGGTTCTATGATTCTATATTTGTTGAGGTAGGGGATGTACTTTAAAAATCTTTCTCTTGCAAATTCAGCAGTGCTGAATACCACAGAAAGGAGACTGGAATTTGCTTTACTGCTTTATTAATAACTTGAATTATTTTTTAATTTATTTTAATTTTGATTTAAATGTGTACTGCAGGGCATTCATCTCTGCACCTCTTGAATTGCCTGCTTGCATAAGAAAACACACTCCAGAATAGGCTTAATAAAGAACATAATGGCTTTGAGGGCTTTTTAAAAGCCAAAGAGACATTATAATCTTCTTTCACTGTAGCAGTTGCATACTTCAAATTCAGACAACGTTTGCTTTACAATTATTAATTATTATGGCTGCCAGATACAATTAAAGAACAGCTTGTGCTCTTCCTATGGCTTCCTTCAAGTATTCACCACAGAAGACATTTTTGAAACAGCTAAATTAAGAAACAACAATGGCTAACACTTAGATGATCTTTATTCCTCAACCCCCTAAAACAGTTTGCAGGAGGGGGTCATTATTGTTATTGTATTGTATTGCCACAAGGAGAAAAAGCAAAGGACAGAGACATTCAGGCAAGAGGTGCTGTATGTGGAGAGTATGAGCTTTCCTCAAAGGCTTTTCATAGCACAACGAAAGGACTTTCAAAAGGATTTTAATAGATGTTTTCTAAGACCAGGCTAGATGAAGCTTTGAGCAACCTGGTCTAGTGGAAGGTGTCTTTGCTCATGGTAAAGGGGTTGGAACTACATGATCTTTAAGGTCTCTTCCAACTCAAACCATTCTATGTTTATGATTCTAAGAAAATATCCCAGATAAAACAGGAGGAAAGAGTGAGAGGGAAAATCTGTTACCACTAAATTATTCCAAAGAGTGGAAATGAAACTATGTTGTAAAGACAGAGAAAGATGGCAGAGCAGTGAAGGATAAAACGAAAGCTGAAATGCAGTGTTGGTAAAGGTGCAATGCTGCATCTAGGAGATACAAATTGACATAGAATCATAGATAGAATCATAGAATCAACCAGGTTGGAAGAGACCTCCAAGATCATCCAGGCCAACCTAGCACCCAGCCCTAGACAATCAACTAGATCATGGCACTAAGTGCCTCAGCCAGTCTTTGCTTGAACACCTCCAGGGACAGTGACTCCACCACCTCCCTGGGCAGCCCATTCCAATGCCAATCACTCTCTCTTGCAAGAACTTCCTCCTAACATCCAGCCTATACTTTCCCTGGCACAACTTGAGACTGTGTCCCCTTGTTCTATTGGTGGCTGCCTGAGAGAAGAGGCCAAGCCCCACCTGGCTACAACCTCGGGTGGGCTCTAAAGTAGCTGCTGCATCTCTGGAACTTCCAGTTACAGTTGCTGGTTGCACGAAAACATCAGTTAGTCCAGGAAAAAAAACCCCAACCAAGATGCTAGGAATTATCCAGGAAGGAAACAAAGAACCAGGACAAAAATGTAATGATGTGTTTGTATAAATCCACTATGTTCTCATAACCGAACACTGCCTGCAATTCTGTATTTCTAGTCAGAAAAGATGTTTTAGGAGTAGAAAACACAGAGATGAAAGTATCACACAGTAAAAAAAAAATAGTGTCCAAATTAGAAACAACTACATGAAGATGGTTTTGCAGAGAAAAGAGACAACCCAGGGTAAATGTGACATTAATGAGGAGAAACATAAATGACGTTAAGAAGATCATTAGGAAATTGTTACTTTGCTTTTTTCACAGGGCAAAAAGTAGAGGTAACAGATGTAATTATCAAGAAGGTATTTTTTTCAGGCAGCACAGTTAAACCAGGACATGCTGTGCCCAAGGATATTCCACATACTGTAAATTCTTACCAGTACAAAAATCAAAAGAGGCAGTTCACAGAATCAAGACCGCGAAGACTGTTAAACCCAGAAATAACATTTATAATCAAGGAAATTAGAATCATACAGCTGTTAAGGTTGGAAAAGACCTCTAAGATCATCAAGTCCAACAACCACTGATTGCTGGAAGCACTTGCCCTGTCCTTATATCTTCCCTAGGTATTCATTACTTGACTATTGTAAAAAATCACATACATTTGGATCTTACTACCCATCCAAAAAAATGCCTTGCAGGTCTAAAGATAGCCTCTACACATGAAAATATTTGTACTAATATAGGTAACTTGTGTTGTTTATCGCAGCCAGTGGGCTTGCCCAAAAAGAACCAAACAGATCCCTCACATAGTTTGATACCATGGACAATGCCATCATCTATGAATGCTTTCATCTTGGATGAAAGGAAGAAGTCTTGACTGTGCTGAAATCAAGAGGAACTTTGACACCACCTGTAAGGGATGCAGAATCTCACTGCGTTCTACCTGAGTCCCAAGGCTCCAGTACTTCCTGATACACCAGGATTCCTCCTGGTGATTGCCTGAATATTCAGCAGGAAACAATACAGAAGATCTCCAATGAACAGAGCTTTGTATTATGCACTTCAACACAGTGTTAAGAGTTTAAGAACTCCAGGGCTCCAAATCAAAGCAATAAAAATGTACTAGCAAATCCACTGTGGAACTGCTCTGAAACAGTTACTCTTCCTAACACATTGGCTCTGTTTTAACATTCAGACAGTCAAGGTTGAAAGGAAACTCCATTTTGCATCTTAAATAGAGAAATGGAAAGTGGTTTATAGGCTTCTTTTCATGCTTTATTTGAAGATTATCATAAAGTGAGATTTTTCACATTGCAAAGACTCTAAACTGAAAGCCTTTTAAGACTGCTGACAGTCACAGGATCACAGGATCACAGGATATTAGGGGTTGGAAGGGACCCAAGGAGATCATCGAGTTCAACCCCCCTGCTAGAGCAGGACAATCCTAACACAGATCACAGAGGAACACATCCAGACAGGCCTTGAAAGTCTCCAGAGAAGGAAGACTCCACAACCACCCTGGGAAGCCTGTGCCAGGGCTCTGTGACCCTTACAGTAAAGCAGTTCCCCCTTGTGTTGAGGCGGAAGCTCTTGTGCTGCAACTTACACCCATTCATAGAATCATAGACTCAACCAGGTTGGAGGACACCTCCAAGATCATCCAGGCCAACCTAGCACCCAGCCCTAGCCAGTCAACTAGACCATGGCACTAAGTGCCTCAGCCAGGCTTCTCTTCAACACCTCCAGGGATGGTGACTCCACCACCTCCCTGGGCAGCCCATTCCAATGCCAATCACTCTCTCTGCCAACAACTTCCTCCTAACATCCAGCCTATACTTTCCCCAGCACAACTTGAGACTCTGTCCCCTTGTTCTGTTGCTGGTTGTCTGGGAGAAGAGACCAACCCCCACATGGCTACAACCTCCCTTCAGGTAGTTGTAGACAGCAATGAGGTCACCTCTGAGCCTCCTCTTCTCTAGGCTAAACAACCCCAGGTCCCTCAGCCTCTCCTCTTAGGGTTTGTCCTATCACAGGGAGCAAGTGAGAAGAGCCTGTCCCGCCCCTGCCTTCTGGCCAGCCTTCAGATACTTATAAACATTTAGCAAATCCCCTCTAAGTC
The DNA here is from genome assembly GCF_015220805.1 of Pogoniulus pusillus. Lineage (NCBI taxonomy): Eukaryota > Metazoa > Chordata > Aves > Piciformes > Lybiidae > Pogoniulus > Pogoniulus pusillus. The sequence continues at coordinate 8,659,895 of NC_087268.1, read as the reverse complement.
TCCTTGTCTCCAGACTAAAAAGCCCTAGGTCTCTCAACCTCTCTTCATAAGCCATGCCCTCCAGTTCCCTAAGTCATCACAGTCATCACAAGTCATTTAGATTTCAGTTATTTTGGTCAGAATTGAAAGTTCAGAACTTCCAGAAAAAGCCCACCACCATGCTGAAAAAGAACAAAATGAAAAATTGCCTCTAACTGAGCAGGGCCTCCCTTGAAAAAAAACTGCATACATATGAATTCTGACAGACATTTTCTCTGGCCTTTAAATAAAACCACAACCATTAGATTTAAAAGATTATTTGACTTTTTTTTCCTTTTCAAATTAACATGTTGGTAGACTTCACAAGCACATTTGATATAGTAGGACATAGAGGCTGAAACATTGAGCTGTAAATGACAGAATGAGTAATCAACCCTGTGCATCAATACATACTTGCTATATTAATATTTGCTTGATCCATATAAACACAATGAAAGGCTGAAAACAGAATCACAGCTTCATAGGAAACGTATCAATAAAGCAGAGTATTATGCACATGCCTGATATGATGCTGGAGCATCTCTCCTATGAGGACAAGCTCCAAGAGTTGGGAGTCTTCAGCCTGGAGAAGAGAAGGTTATGAGGAGACCTTATAATGGCCTTCCAGTATCTGAAGAGGGACTACAGGAAGGATGGGGAGGGATTATTTTACAAGGTCTTGTAATGACAGGACAAGGGGTAATGAGTTTAAACTTGAAGAGGGCAGATTTAAACTAGATGTTAGGTAGAAGTTCTTTACAGTGAGGGTGGTGAAACACTGGCACAGTTTGCCCAAGAAGGTTGTGGATGCTCCCTCCCTGGAGGTGTTCAAAGCCTGAACGGCCTTGTTGAATAAGGCTTTGAGCAACCCGTTCTAGCGGGAGGTGTTCCTGCCTATGACAGGGGGTTGGAACTGGTTGATCCTTGAGGTCTGTGGTGGTTTGGGTGTTCCCCCCCCCTTTGAAAACCACCCAGACTAGACTCAGCTAACTCTGGAAATTGAATGAAGCTTATATTTACAGCAAGCACAATATACAGGCAGATATTTACAGTATATAGTTATAGACAGAAATAGACAAGGTAGAAGGTAATACAGAAACACAACAGCTCTCCCAGAAACCTGAGTCCCCAGGAGGGGCTCCCAACTGCCCTTCCACCTTCTCCTACCCCTCTATGTTACCCCAGATGTTCCCTTGTGCCCCAAGGAAGAATGGAGGGTCGCCCAGGGGGGTTAGGAAGCAAAGTGGATTAATCAGGTTAGGTTAGAGAGAGAAATGCAGCTCACAGCATGAACAGAGATCAACTCCCGACTACCGTATCTATGTTTGGATTCTTGCTCTTATACCTCTCAGTAAGCCTATGAGTGAAGCAGACATCACCATTGTTTCCCTTTCATAGCCTATAATCTAGTTCTTCTCACCAAAACATTCTAGCTAGCTTCAAACTAGCACAAGGTCCCTTTCAATCTAAACCATACTGTGATTCTATGATTCTATAGCCTCATTTATTAGAAAGAGCCATCTCAATATTTCTTTAGCAACAACAATTTGCACAATTTGGGCTGAAAAAGATGTTGGGAAGGGGCAGAATCACAGAATCACTAAGGCTGGAAAAGACCTCTAAGATCAATAAGTCCAACCATCAACCCAACACCATCATGCCCACAAAAGATACAGAAAGATTTTTTCAGTCATGACAGTTCTTGAGGTAAACTAATCTCGATTTGATGGATGAATCAGAGTTTGGGACCTTAAATCAAACAGAATAAGCTAATCCACTGGAGGTTTTAATTATAAGAAACTGGAAATTAGAGGAATCTTTTAGTGGCCTTGCAGTACGTGAAGGGGGGCTATAAGAAAGCTGGAGAGGGACTTTTTATAGGGGCTTGTTGTGATAGGACAAGGGATGGCTTTAAGTTGGAAGAGAGGAAATTTAGAGTGGAAATTAGAAGAAATTACTTAGAGTGAGGATGGTGAGACTCTGGAACAGGTTGCCCAGGGAGGCTATGGATGCCCTCTTCCTACAGATGTCCATGGCCAGGTTGGATGAGGTGTCGACCAACCTGGTCTAGTGGGATGTTTCTCCACCCATGGCAGAGGATTTGGAACTGGATGATCTTTAAGGTCCCTTTAAGCCCAAACCATTTTATGATTCTATGAACTATCCAGCTAAATCATTGTAACTAGACAGTTGGAAAGGCAGAGACAGTTTGCACTCTTTGCAACTTAGACCTCACAAAACCATGTAATGGAATAAAAACCTTAGCAAAAAATTAAAATAAAGATGGAAGACTTTAATTGAAAACTTGATCAATTAGCACAGAGGCCATAAGAAAGAGGCAGCAGAGTATGAAATTTGATTAAGCAGAATCATACGTCCTACTTCATTTTCAGCGGTGTCACAAAACTGATGACCTTGAAAGAGAAGATGTTAGAAGAGTGTAAAATAGTACTTATCTCAATGGTAGTTAAAATAGAGAACTGATAATAAATATTGTACAGCAAGGAAGCCTTAAATTAAAAGCACACACACACACATACATATATATATACTCATGATAAGAAGATGGGTAGTCATATATCACAGTAATTGACAAGTAATCCAAATTTATTACAATGGATCTAGGCAGAGGGAGTGCTAGGAAGTGCTCTCACTTCACAAATTTGACAAAAGGAGCAGATCTCACTCAAGTTGACTGACTACTCAGGTTATATTTTGACAGTTGGCATGACTCTCCTGCATTAGATAATCCCTTTGTATTAAGTAAAGTAGATTAAGTTCTAAAGATACACCCAGCATCTGCAGCAAACAGCACTGACTCTTCTCGGGTTTGGCCCAAAATTAAATCACCAAAAGACAGTCCTTGACCCGTGTAACACTGCCACAAATACACACAGAGGTCCTTCTTTTGACAGGTGAGGTAATAGATGAGATTGATGGTCTCTGTTGAAAACAATGGTGTCATTGATCCTGTTACAAAGAAGTTTGGCAACACCTTGGTCTTACAGAACCACAGAATGGTAGAGATCAGAAGGAACCTCTGGAAATCATCTTGTCCAACCCCACTGCCAAGCATGATCACTAAGGGCAAGTAACAGAGGAAAACGTCCAGGCAGGAGACTCCACAATCTCTCCAGGCAGCCTGCTCCAGGGCTCCAGCACCCTCACAGCAAAGAATTTTTTCCCCATGCTGAAGTGGAACTTCCCCTGTTCCAATTTGTGTCCATTGCCTCTTTGTCAATCACTGGGCAGCACTGAAAAGAGACTGTCCCCATCTTCCTGACACCTGTCCTTCAGATATTTCTAAATGCTGATCAGATCCCCTCTCAGCCTTATCTTCTCCAGACTAAACACCCCCCAGGTCTCTCATCCTTTCCTCATCAGACAGATGTTCCAGTCCCTTCATCATCCTTGTAGCCTCTGGTGGAATTGCTCCAGTATTTCCCTGTCCCTCTTGAACTAGGGAGCTCAGGCTGGACACAACACTCCAGACGAGGCCTCAGGCAGACCTTGTTTAAACACATAACCTCTGCAAAATTTGGTTTAGCCTTTTGGTAGGTTCAGAAAAATGATGGATCAGGTTCTGTATTTGTGTCTTTGTCCCACCAGATTGTACCAGGTGTTGTACCAGGACCTATAAAAGTGAATTGGCAAAAATGGCCTCATTGAGTTCAGTATAACGTTTTTTGGTTGATTTTCTTCTCCCTAGTATCAGGTGATAGGATGAGGGGAAATGGTCTGAAATTATGTCAGGGGAGGTTTAGGCTGGATATTAGGGAAAAAATATTTCCTGGAACAGTGGTCAGGCATTGGAACAGGCTGCACATGGAAACGGTCAAGTCAGCTTCCCTGGAGGTGTTCAAGAAAGATGTGGACACAGTACTTTGGGACATGGTTTAACAGCCATGATAGCATTAGGTTGATGGTTGAACTAGATGATTTTAGGGGCTTTTTCCAACAGAAACAATTATATGAAAACCTCTGTAATCTTTTCCCACACCCTTGCATTCTGCCTTTTCTGGAGCAGAATTGAAGGTATTTAGAACAAAAGCAGAACTTGTGTGCTGCAGCCTGTCCTGCAAGCACACCATGAATGCTCCTGACAAAGGACATGGCAGAGTTTATCATGATGTGACATTTGCTACTGTGAATCAACAGACTGGGTTGCACCTGTCATGTTCAGAATGCAGGTGGGAGCTTTTCTTTCCTCTTGCCAATATGAGGTTCTGGCAATCCGCATATTTTTGGCCAAATCATCACTAGAAGTTCCAGTTGCACCTGCATTGCTTAGAATCTTGGCTCCAGATCACATCTATTAAAAAGACACAAGAGTTTAATGTTGCTCTCACAGAATTACAAAATGGTAGGGGTTGGAAGGGACCTCTGAAGAGGTCAAATCCCCTTAGCAGAGCAGGATGACTGAGAATCATCAAAGGCTGTGCTCACCTGATTGGTCATGCAGTAGAACTGGGTTTGGTTTGTTGTTGGTTTTATTTTCTTTTTAAAAGGTCACAATCACGTTCACCTTATTTTCTTCTTCTTGTGATTTAGTTCTTTAGCAAGGCTTTCATGAACCATTGAGCAATTATATGCAAATTCTAGCTGGGACACCATTACTTGGCATAGAAAGTTAACAGCAATTCTGACATGGAGCAGAACCAGAGATCTCTTTTCATCTCTTTTTACCTCTTTTCACCGGTGCCCTGTGATAGGATGAGGGGCAAAGGAAACAAATGAACACAGGAAGATCCTCTTGAACATGAGGGAAAACTTCTCTGCTGTAAGAGTGCCAGAGCCCTGGCACAGGCTGCCCAGAGAGGTTGTGGAGTTTCCTTCTCTGAAGACTTTCCAAATCTGTCTGGACATGTTCCTGTGTGGCCTGCCTTAGGTGAATGCTTTGGCCAAGGTCCCTCCTAACCCCTGCCATATAATCATGGAATCACAGAATTGTTTTGGTTGGAAAAGACCTCCAAGATCATCGATTCCATCTGTCAGCCCAAGACCACCATGGCCATTAAACCATGTCCCAAAGTGCTGGTGACTCCACCACCTTCCTGGGTAAGCAATTCCAGTGTCTGACCACTCCCCAGCACCACGCCAACCATCTGGGCCAAGTACAGCCACTCCTTTCCTTCTTGCCTCTAGCTAAATGTCCAAGAGGATTTCCTGGGCCGTGGTGCAGAGTTATCACTTGATGGCAGGGCAAGAAATCATGGGAATGTGGATCAGCTATGAGACAGCTCCCCATCTGGACAAGAGTTCCCAATCTGGAGGCTCTGTTCTGAGTTGGTCTTACATATTGACCTGGTGAATTAAATTGAGGCTGTGCCCAGTTGTTCTTGTACAGTGTAAAAATTAGCACATTTTTGCCCAATTTTGGAAATTTCTTCAACAAAGATGAAATTAAACTATCAAGGGCATTTTTTTTTCCTGTACAAGAAATACAGATTGAAATACCCATTACCTTTAATGGAAGTTGAGCAATTTGAGCTTCATGTTTAATCTCTTAATGTTGTTTTAGAAAAATCTTTTTTTGTCTACATTTCATCAAATCTTCAGTAGTAGATTCCCTACATACATATTAAAAACTCATAATAAAAATAGAAACTTTCAAATTAGTTTCCAAGAACCCTGATAATTATTGGATGGCTTTTCCCATTTTTAGACTCAGAAATTCCATTTTATCATTAATTTTTTAAAGTAACTTTTTCTCAAAGGCCATCTGGTACTGTGTTGTGCATTCTGCCCTGCTGAGACTAACCTCATCTGGAGTGTTATGTTCAATTCTGGGCTTCCTCACTTTAACAGAGACAGGGAAATACTGGAAAAAGTCCAACAGATGCTATGAGGATGATTAGGGAAATTCAGCATCCCTCCTGTGAAGAAAGACTGAGAGACCTGAGGCTGTTTAGCCTGGAGAAGGCTAAGAGGGGATCTGATCAATGTTTAGAAATACCTTAAAAGTGGGTGTCAAGAAAGGGCCAGTTTCTTTTCAGTGGTGTCCTGTGACATGGCAAAGGGCAGCAGACACAAACTGGAATCCCAGGAAGTTCCACATCAACATGAGGAGGAACTGCTTCTCTGTAAGGGTTCTGAAGCACTGGAACAGGCTGCTCAGAGAAGTTGTGGAGTCTTTTTCTCTGGAGAGTTTCAAGACCCACCTGGATGTACTCCTGTGTGGCCCACCCTAAATGACCCTGCTATGGCAGGAGCATTTGACCCCATGATCTCCAAAGGCCCTCTCCAATCCTTACCGTTCTGTGATTCTGTGATTATTTATTGACGTTAACAATGCACTTTGCTGTGCAATTTCTTGTTGCAATAGATTAGCACCATTCCTACTGTGTCACCTGATAAGGCATCTAATTTAATATGTGCTACCTGTATTGGAACAGGCTGCCCAGGGAGCTGGTGGAGTCACCATCCTTGGAGGTTTCCCAGAAATGTGTGGACATGGAACTTTGGGACATGCTTTAATGGCTGCAGCAAGGTTAATATGACGGTTGGACTCGATGATCTCAGAGGCCTTTTCCAACCCAAACAATTCTACACTTCTGTGATTCTACCTCTCTTCTGTTTGTATGTAACCACTGGGACAGATATATCTTTCCCTCTAGTGACTGATTTTCTGTTGATGAAAGTTTATTGGAAATCTTCAGGCTCCAGAGGCTGTTCAGCTGATAGCTCCGAGTCAGGGAGATGGATTTAAAAACACATTCTTTCTTTCTTTCAATTTGCAAAAGAGGCACTCAGTAGCAGACCTCCTTTTAAAAAAACAGACTAAAAATGAGATACAAAGTTAAGAGTGGTCGATTATGAGGAATAATTCCATCTGAGACTTTGCATATGATTGACAAAGTCTACGCTTTGATAAGATTAAAAAAAAATCTCCAGAGATAATTGCTCATAATGAATCATTTATTATGTATATCTCTTAATTCTAGAGGGGTTAAGGATGAGTGAGCATGAAAGCCAGGGACAGAGCTTTATGCATCCCATAAACACTCCTTGTGGATATTTATATGTGTCCTCAAGCATATCTGCATGAAATACAGGAACCAAGGACACTCACTGCCTTTCCTCAAAGACATTAGTCGTGCAAAAAGTGTTGACTCTAAATCCTGCCATAGCCCCAGAAACCAAGGTGGGCAAGAAGAGATGAAACACCAGCAGCATATCTGCAGATCAGAGATCCAAAATCCAAGCTAAAGCAACTCCTTTCTTCTTTTTTTTTTTTTTACAACACAATAAAAGACACTAGAAGAGGTGGTCCAGGAAAGTTGTGGATGCCCACCTCACCCCACCCCCAGCAGTGTTAAGGGCCAGGCTGAATGAGGCTTTGAGCAATCTGATCTAGTGGAAGGTGTGCCTGCCTATGTCAGCAGGGCTGGAACTAGATGGTCCTCAGAGGTCCCTTCCAACCCCTATGACTCTATGATTCTATGATTCTATTTTGTCTTACAACATCACTTAAACCTTCTAACTATGTTATGTTTTTAATTTGGATTTTAATATTCACCTCTAAGCAGCATAGATGAGACACAAAGCAGATTGTCTCATGCTCTTCAAGGGAATAATGGCAGAATTTACTAAAGGAATTCAGTAGAATTGGGGAAAGGTCTGCATGGAACTAGGTAGGCTGGGAAGCAAGATGTTGCATTCATAATATAAAATCCTCTTAAAATGTTCCTCTCAACCTGCTCATTACCCAAAACAAACCATCGATTGCTACTCATGTCAGTTAAAATAGATTAGAATCTGGAATTATTCTATTTTGGCAGTAAAAAGGTATTACCTGCAATGAAGTGTAGAAAGATCACAGAATCACAGAATCGAAGCTGGAATAGTCCTCTGAGATCAATGCATGTGAATACGCAGAGCTCAGGAAAGAGCTGATTTTCCTCAGCATTAACCAAGGGCTCTGTGTCCTACACTCATCCTATGTTCAGTCCTTCTTTCTCTGAGCAAACACTCAAACTTCTTGTCTCATAACTTTTAGGCACATTGAATCCTGGTCTACTTTAATGTGTACTTCAGTGAAGAGATTCACGCAGTCAGGAGAAGAGAAGGCTAAGGAGAGACCTCATTGCTCACCACAACTATGAAAGGAGGCTGGGAGTGAGGTGGGAATTAGTCTCTTCTGCCTAGTAGCAGGTGACAGAGCATGAGGAAACAGACTGGAATTGTGCCAGGGGAGGTTTGGGCTTGGTATCAGGAGAAAGCTTTTTATGGAAAAAAGTGATCAGGCATTGGAACAGGCTGCCCGGGGAGGTGGTGGAGGCATCATCCCTGCAGGTGTTCAAGCAACATGTGGACATAACTTTTTTGGACATGATTTAATGACTTAATGGTTGAGCTTGATGATCTTAGAGGTCTTTCCCAACTGAAACAATTCTATGATTCTATGTGTGAATGGCCTCTGAGGTTCTCAGAGTCTTTCACCAAAAATCTGAGACCCTTCAACTGAGAATACTTATGCAAAAGGAAAAAATAGACTCACACAGACACAAGTGTTGCCAATGAAGATTTGCATAAAATTATTCAGCTGTAGAAACTAGATCCTTGCCCTAAAATAGCTCTTGACATACTTTAGGGACTTTTGACCTTGTGGATGTAATTCTTTAATTAATTACTTCATCTTCTGTCTACAACCCTGCAAACCTCTTGACAGATCTGTTATAATAGTTACAAATTCATCTGATCCAAGCTTTGTCTCAGTCAAATGTGTTTTTTATTAAGAACAATATGTATTATAATAATAGTTCCTTTATTTTTGAAGTACTATCTCATCATCATGCCTAAGCAACATAGGTAGCTGGTTAAAAAAAACAAACATAGCTAACAGTTTGGTTGAAGCTTAAGACAAAGTAGATGTGGTGCCTAGGGACAGGGTCTAGTGGTGATCTAGCTGTGCTGGGTTACCACTAGGATTTGATGATCTTGAGAGCAGCTAAGAGGTTGATCTTCTAGGTCTTCTAGAACTACAGGTGCAAAATAAGTTTGTGTATGTATCCATCTAGCTGTGAATGTGTCTTTAAAATAGGCCTCTGCAGTGGTCATCAGGGTCTGCAGATGCAGGTGTGGACACACACATCAAATATAAAGACAAACCCAAGAGGTAAATAGGAAGATTTTCAGGTTCAAGTTTCAAATTGGAGATGGTAGGATATGAAAGAGTTACAAGATGACCAAATGACAGATTTTAGGAATAACAGGCAATCACAGAATCATAGAATTCTAGGGGTTGGAAGGGACATGATCACCTAGGGTAGGCCACACAGGAATGCATCCAGGAGGGTTTTGAATGACTCCAGAGATAGAAACCCCAGCACCAATCTGGGCAGCCTGTCCCAGTGCTCCAGCACCCTCACAGCAAAGAATTTTTTCTTCCTGTTGAGGTGGAACTTCCTGTGTTCTAGTTTGCATCCAGGAATCTCTGGGCACCACCAAAAAGAGACTTTGCCCATCTTCTTGACATTCATCTTTAAGGTATTTGTAAACATTCATCAGATCCCCTCTCAGCCTTCACTTGTCTAGGCTAAACAGCACCAGGTCTCTCAGCCTCTCCTCACCAGACAGATGTCCCAGTCCTTTCAACATCCTCTCTAGCCACTGCTGGACTCCCTTCAGTAGCTTCCTGTCCCTCTTGAACTGGGGAGCCCAGAATTGGGCACAATCCTCCAGATGAGGCCTCACTAGGGCAAAGTAGAAGGGCAGGAGAACCTCCCTCAACCTGCTGGACACACTTAATGCATCCCAGGATACCACTGGCACTTTTGGCCAGAAGGGCAAATTAGTCTCTTAATATTTAATAAAATTTTCTTCCACGTGTTCCTCCCAATTAATCCAGCTGTACATACTACCTTCAGTTCTATTCTGTTTAAATGCTGGATGACTTTTAAGAAAATATCACTTTTCTCTCACATCTTCTCTTCTTCTTTCTTCTCCTTCTGAGGCTCAAGAGTTGGAAAAATGTGTTGGTTTGTTTGAAAATTAAATCAAAGGAACAAGCACATCTGACAGATCTTGAGCTGATATTCTAATTACTTGCTAAAATTAATTTTGCAACTGACATAGAAGAATCTCCTCTTTTGTGTACTGAGATTAGAAATTTCACTATTACAACAGAAGTTCTTAGAAAAGATGATGCTTGTAGAGAAAGATGAACACATCTTGGGTAGCTTTGGCAGACAGTGTAATTTGGCTGCTATGAAAATTAGTGTGAATGGTACAGGATTTGGCTCCATTCCTGGCATGTTTTGTGGACTTGTCCAAAAAGTCATCACTCAAAGTAGTCCTCTTATTTTATTTCCTTAGTAATGTCATGAGAGGGATTGTCTAGCTATGCCTACCCAGTACAGTAGATCCCTATTATAGCTAATAAGGGGGGGAGGGGGAGAGGGAATCAAATCTTCTGTAGGGTTTTGTCATGGTTTGGGTGTTTCCCCCCCCAGCTTTAGAAATCACCCAGACTAGAATCAGCTGGCTCTGGAAATGTGAATGAAGCTTATATTTACAGCTAGCACAATATACAAGCAGATATTTACAGCAGATACAGTTATAGACAGAAATAGACAAGGTAAAAGGTAATGCAGAAACACAACTCCCCTCCCAGAAACCTGAGTCCTCAGGAGGGGCTCCCAAGTGCCCTTCCACCTTCTCCCACCCCTCTCAACCTTACCCCAGTCCCAAGGAAGAATGGACGCTCGGCCAGGGGGTTAGGAAGCAAAGTGGATTAATCAGAGAAACAGCAGAGAGGTGAGAGAGACATGCAGCTCAGAGCTCCCAAGCAGAAGAGCCACTCCTTTATTTATGTTTGGATTCTCGTTCTTATACCTCTCAGCAAGCCTATGAGTGAAGTAGACATCAGCACTGGTATCTAATCCTTGCCACCCAAACATTCTAGCTAGCTTCAAACTAGCACAGGTTTTAAACCTAGGGCTGAAATCTTGACATTCATTCCATATTCAGTGAAGAACCAATGGAGAACAGAGCACTAGAGAAATAAACTTACAGTTGCTTCTGTTTCTAAATAGCCAAGTGGCTGCATTCTATCATTTTGGGCTGTTTTGCAGACTGGATAGCTGTATTTCCAGATAATGAGATGCAATTTCTTTGAAGCTGCTTTAAATCCTGCTGCATATGATGAAATGTCCTAATGCTTTTTCATTTCCTTGTTCGTGTTTTGGAAAAAAATAAAGGCAACCCACCCAAATAAATAGAAGAACAGTAACAAGGAGTTGAAAGCTGGAAAGGTATTTGGGACTACCAGATGCTTCAGGGAAAAAAAAAATCTCAAATTCTAAAATATGCTGCTACCTGCAGTTTGTTAAAAGAAGCAATTTCATGGAGTCCAACCATCAACCTCACACCACCACGGCCATTAAACAACAGCGCAAAGAACACCTTCAGCAATGGTGACTCTATCACCTCCCTGGGCAGCTAGCAGTAAGATATTTTTCATAATCTCCAACCTAAACCTCCCCTGGCACAATGCTAGGCCATTTTCTCTTGTTCTATCACTTGATACTAGGAAGAAGAGATTGACCCCCACCTCACTCCAACCTCCTTTCAGGAAGTGGTAGAGAGCAATGAGATTTCCCCTCAGACTCCTCTTATCAAGGATAAACAACCTTAGGTCCTTCAGCTGCTCCTCATGAGACCTGTTGTTCAGATCCTCCAGCAGCTTTGTTTCTTTCCTAATTTAACTCAGTGCATTCTCTTCATTAAAGAAAAGTTTATGGGAGTCAAACTTTAATATATTTCTTTTTGCCTGTACTGAAAATTTGGATGGGGCTTGGGAACTGTTTTTGTGTTTGTTACTTTATTTCCTGTTAATTGGATTATAATGGCTCTGGTCACAGAGCCATCACAGTCTCCAGAGCCTATGATTTTACCATGTTCTGAATCTGTTTCTGAAAGTTACTCATGGGGGAGCAGTACTGAGAAAGATGTCATTTTCTCCTTGAACAGTGTAATTAAACTTTACCTGACTCCCAAGAAATTAATCTGCAGGGTCTTTCTGTAGTTTAAATTAAATGTGAAAATTATCCCTTTTTTCACTTATTTTCAGTAACCTGAAATAAATACAGCCACATGCTTTATGTTACATTGCAGATCACGCAGCACCACAGCAAACCCTCTGCATCCATCTCTCACCTGCTACATTCACTTGAGGTGATTCTTTGCTCTGTCAACCCTGCCCATTACATCTGTCTGAACCTTAAGTTTCCTCAGCCCCTCAGGAATAGCAGATGTGTCTGCAGTGCTAATATGTCACACAGTACATCCAGATGTAAGGGAAACACCAGCCTGACATGTTCCTACAGTCTCCAGATCTCCTTGTAAAGTATTATTTTATCACCTTGTGAGGTCATCTCAAAGCACTGTAGAAAATTAAAGAGCTGAAATTATCCTCAGAAATGCAGAATCACAGAATGACAGAATTACAGAATGACAGAATTACAGAATGGTAGAGATTGGAAGGGACCTCTGGAGATCATCCAATCCAACCCCCTTGACAAGGCAGGTTCAGCCAGAGAAGATCACACAGGAACACGTCCAGGTGGCTTTTGAATGTCTCCTGAGAAAGAAACTCCACCACCTCTCTGGGCAGCCTGTTCCAGTGCTCCACCACCCTCAAATTAAAGATCCTCCTCATGTTTGGATGAAACTTCTTATGTTCATGTTTGTGCCTGTTACTGTGCTGTCACTAGGCACCAATGAACAAAGACTGGTCCCATCCTCCTGACACCTACCCTTTAAGTATTGATAAGCATTGTATGAGGTGCTGCCTCTGATCCAGTCTTTTCCAGACTAAAAAGCTCCAATACTCTCAATCTTTCCTCATATAAGAGATGCTCCAGTCTCCTCACCATCTCTGTGGTTCTAATGTACACTGGTTTTAGAATGAAGACACCTTGAGAAAGAGAACCAACCTGAGAACATTATACTTAATTAAATGAGGGTATTTTGGCCCATTTACTTTTATAAGTCCTGGTTCAAGACTATTGCCATGTATCATTTAAGTTAGTACACTCCAATGGGACAAAGACACAAATACAGAAACTGATCCATCATTATTCTGCTCCAATGGAAAAGACAAATCAAATGTTGCAAAACGTACCTGCTTGCACAAGGTCTGCCCTAGTGAGGCCTCATCTGGAGTAATTTGGCCAGTTCCAGACTCCCCAGTTCAAAAGGGACAGGGAAATACTACAGACAGTCCCATGAAGACTACAAGGATGATGAAGGGACTGGAAAGACTGAGAGATCTGGGGCTGTTTAGCCTGGAGAAGAGAAAAGAGATCTAATCAATGGTTACATATATATTAAGGGTAGGCGTCAAGAAGAAAGGGCCAGTTGCTTTTCAATGATGTCCTGTGACAGGACAAGGGACAATGGACATAAATTGGAATCCCAGGAAGTTTTCCTCAATCTGAGGAGGAACATCTTTGCTGCCTAGAGAGGTTGTGGAGTCCCCTTCTCTGGAGACTTTCCAAACCTGCCCAAATGTGTACCTGTGTGACCTGTCCTAGGTGATCCTGCTTCAGTAATGGTGTTGGACTTGACAAACTCTAGAGGTCTCTTCCAACCCCTAACATCCTATGATTCTATTACCATGAAAAGAATTGATTTTTCATGAAGATCTGGCTTTGCAGTCCACTGTGTATCCATGTGAAGATAACTCTGCATTGGAGGAAAAGCTAGAAGGAAACAAGGAAATGGCCCTAGAAAACAGAAGTTATGAGTTCATGCCATGATTTGCAACCAGTCTGCCGGGAGACCTTGCATACATCACTTGGTTATTCTGGGAATCTTCCCAAACACACCTCTCTAGATACCTGGTTAGACTATAAAACTCTCCTTACTATCTACTCACACAGTGCTAACCAGAACTGGACTCTCATTTCAGTTTGTGCCCTCTCTTCTTACTTTAAATGCTATTATTTTAAATATCAATTTTTAATAAATCTCCAGCCCAGTGTCAATGGTTAGTCTGGGTAAAACCTGCTCCTGACTCAACAAAGGAAAAATCCACTTGATGAGCCTTGAATCAGCATCTGCCTAGGTTTGCGTGGACAGTGTGTAATAGATGTAACTGCATATGAAATGTTACAATGACAATAAACACACATAAATCTGTTAAACTGATGAGCATTCAGACCTGATTAATGATGCCCCCAAGAGCAGCAGCAAGCTGCATTTGCATCATTAAAAGTGAAAAGAAACAGTTTTAAAGGATATGAAGCAACACAGAGGTCCATTTCTCTTCCAAGCCCTTGAGAAGTATTTCCAGTGTGATTCTGCCCATCATTACAAGAGCAATGAATGGCAGCTAGAACTCCAGGAGGTACAAAATCTCATCAGCTACACCAGGACACACATGATAGGAATATAACAGGAGAGGATAGGATGAGGGGCAGTGGTTTTAAACTAGAGCAGGGCAGTTTTAGTTTGGGCATTAGAAGGAAATTCTTCAGAATGAGAGTGGTGAAATGCTGGAACAGGATGCCTAGAGTTGTGGTGGAAGTCCCATTCCTGGAAACATTCAAGGTCAGACTTGATGGGGCCCTGAGCAACCTGATCTGCTTGGAGATGTCCCCTCTCACTGCAAGGGAGTTGGATAAAATGATCTCTGAGGGTCTCTTCCAACTCGATGCATTCTATCGTTCTATCATTATCTCTGCTCCATGGTAGTGAAGGTTCTATCCAGTATCTGAACAGAAGCTTTCAAAAGAACTCCCCTACTCCCCACTGCACCAATCCTGGAGCACCTTGGTAATAAAGCACAGAAGTAAACCTTCCGTCTTCAAATTAATAGACCCAGGCAGGACACCTCTGTAAGGTCTGAACTAGAGCTGGTTTCCTCCAGACAATGCAGAGGATATAAGCTCTGATCTACCACTGTCCATCCATGCTTACAAATACTTAAAGGAAGGGGGTCAGGAAGGTGGAGCTAGACTCCAGCGACAGAACAAGAGGTAATAGGCATAAACTTGAACATACAAAGTTCCATCTAAATCCGAATAAGAACTTCTTTTCTGTGATGGTGGCAGAGCCCAGAGAAGTTGTGGAGTCCCCTTCTTTGAAGACTTTCAAGACCCATTTGGATCCATTCCTGTGCGCCCTGCCCTAGGTGATCCTGCTGTAGCAGCAAGGCTGGACTCAATAATCTCTAGAGAATCCCTTTCAGCCCCTGCCATTCTGTGATTCTGTGACTCTGAAAGTGAGGTGCTGATACCTGCAGCAGGGATGGCAAGCACTTGCTGATACCCTGGCCTGGGCTCAGCCAAGCAGCTCTCTGCTAATCACACACTATTTGATGGTGCCAGAGTCATTTCAATTGGCTGAATTGGTTTTCAGAGTATTTAATAAATATTGTCTGCTGGCATCAACAAGACTGAAGAGCTGGAGATCTGAATTCAAGAGCCAAACATCCCTTTTGGCACCTTTGCTCTAATGATGCAACTGTATCTCTGCCAGTCTCTGTCAGTCTGAGCACAGGAAAAGGTAAATAAACAGATTATGTTCCATCTGATCCATAAACAGTGGGATCCTTATTAAAACCCATCACATGCAACTTCAACCATCAGAGCATTGTATCCTGCTATTCATCTGCAAACCATTGGCCAAGACAATAAAATCTGTCTTTGTGCAGCATTTTTATTTTAAAGAATATGTGGAACTGGAGTCTTCAGAGTTTTCTACTGGGGAGCCAAAACAGTTCTGATAATCAGGCTACCTAGTCAATTATTAATCCTTTACAAAATTGTCCAATGATCTGGTTTGTGGACACAGCTTAACAGAGATTCATAGAATCATAGAATGGTTTGGGATGGAAGGGAATTTAAAGATCATCTAGTTCTAACCCAGCTGCCATGGACAGAGACACCTACCACTAGACCAAGCTGCTCAAGGCCTTGTTCAATCTGGCCTTGTATACCTCCAGGGAGGGGACATCCACAACCTCCCTAGGCAACCTGTTCCAGTGTCTCACCACCCTTACTGTAAGGGAGACATAGATGAGAGTGAAATGTGTCTATTTCTCCTATCAACAGTACTTTCAGAGATGGTAAATGTGTTTTAACCTCTCTTTTTCTTCTGAAAAGCAGATCACAGAAAGATTCTAGGCACAAGTACAACTAAGTTTTGATCCTAGGTTTTCCTGGTCTCTCCTTGCCCTGGTCTGTATCCCTCTGAGGTGACTGTGAGCACTGCAAAGATGCTGAGGGGATGAGAACATCTTCCTTACAAGGAAAGACTGAGAGAATTGGGTCTTTTTAGTCTGGAAAAGAGCAGAGTGAGGTCAGGATCTTGTCAGTGCTTATCAATACTTAAAGCGTGGGTGTCAGGAGGATGGGACCAGTCTTTGTTCATTGGTGCTCAGTGACAGCACAGTAACAGACACAAATATGAACATAAGAAGTTCCATCTAAACTTCTTATGTTTTTTAAGGGTGGTGGAACTAAGTACTGAGGGAACTAAGCTGACACTCCCAACAACAGACCTTGTCTAGCAGATTTATATCTTTGCTTAGTCCAACAAACCTTGGCTTTTGACAGTTCTCTAAGGCGCAGTGTAGAACAGAGAACTCAATTTTGAGAGAGCTCAGCCTTCCTTCCTCTGCTCCTGCTTCACATGCTCAGAGCCCAAGAAAAATTCAGCTTTAACTGGGAAGCAGTAACCTGAAGACAGACCTGCAGAGTTCACTGCAGAAGGATGCTATTGATGGTGATTTGGGATAGCTGTTACAGACTGTACTAGAGAGAAATAAGACAGCAGCTGGAGCCAGCAGGTCGAGAGAGGTGCTTCTGCCACTACGCTTTGCCTAGAGTGCTCTGTCCAGCTATGGGGCTTCCAACACAAGAGAGACACAGACCTGCTGGAGCAGGTCCAGAGGAGGTCATAAAGATGATCAGAGGGCTGGAGTACCTCACCTACAAGGACAGGTGAGAGAGTTGGAGCTGTTCGGCCTAGGGAAGGCTTCAGGGAGACCTTATAGCAGCATTTCAATATCTGACAGGGGCTTACAGGAAGGCTGGGGACCGACTGTTTAGAAGGGCTTGTAGTGATAGGATGAATGGCAATGGTTTGAAACTGGAGCAGGGTAGATTTAGGACATTAGGAGGAGGTTCTTTACTATGAAGTTGGTGAAATACTGGCACTGGCTGCCCAGAGATTCAGTGGAGGCCCCATCCCTTGAGACATTCCAGACAAAACTTGATTGGGACCTGAACAACCTGGTCTGGTTAGAGGTATGCCTGCTGATTGTAGAGGGATTGGACAGGGTTATCTTCAAGGGTCTCTTCCAAACCAAAGCATTCTGAGTCTGTATGTGATGAGGCAGTGTTTCTGGGATTTGGGTTTTTCTAAAGACAGAATTTTTGTACTTTATAATATGACTATATTTGCATTCTAGGAGTCCTCAAGAAACAAGAGTTGCAGTCAGCAAGCACATAAACCAGATGTTCTAGTTGCAAGCCAGTAGAAGATCCTGTTATGAAGAGCTTGAAGTCAAAACAAACAAATCAACCAAAGCCTGAACCCAGCACAGGCATATTCAGAAAAAAACAGAATAGAATCAAATAAAATCTAATTGAATCGACCAGGTTGGAAGAGACCTTCAAGATCACCCAGGACAAACTATCACCCTGCCCTATCCAGTCAACTAGACCATGGCACCAAGTGCCTCAGTCAGGCTTTGCTTGAACACCTCCCAGTGATGGTGACTCCACCACCTCCCTGGGCAGCCCATTCCAATGCCAATCACTCTCTCTGGGAAGAACTTCCTCCTAACATCCAGCCTAGACCTCCCCTGGCACAACTTGAGACTGTGTCCCCTTCTTCTGTTGCTGGTTGCCTGGCAGAAGAGACCAACCTCCACCTGGCTACAGCAAGGTCAAGACAAAAGCTAGACCAAAATCTCACTCAAGTAGCATACCTGGAGAACTATTCCCACCTTTCCACATTGTACTTTAGCACAGACTCAGGCAGAGTACAAAGACCAGCTAAGCATCTTTAATGAATCAGAAGGAACATGAAATAAAAGTACTGGCTAATGAAGAGTCATCTTCTATCATCATTAGATTTTCAGAAATACCATCCTAACTTTCCCCTCATTTTTTCCCTTCTCCTTACTTTGCACCTTTAATAGGTTTCAAGGATAACATTTCACAGTCATAACTTTTAGCCTGCAAGGCTGAGTACTTTTATTACAGTTTAATAAATTGTTAATATCGAATATTAATAATGAAGTAACTGCTGTCACGTAACCCCTAATAATCATTATCAAAATATGCTGTCTGACATAATTGAAACTTATCACTTATATGTATATACACACACACACATATATATATATATTCACCTGCCTATACACAGGCAAACATAATATGTCTGGAATAGTAATTATTATTATTATTATTATTAAGTGCAGGGTTCTGCACTTTGGCCACAACAACCCCAAGCAGCACTACAGGCTGGGGACAGAGTGGCTGCAAAGCAGCCAGGAAGAAAGGGACCTGAGGGTACTGATAGATAGTAGGCTGAAGATGAGCCAGCAGTGTGCCCAGGTGGCCAAGAGAGCCAATGGCATCCTGGCCTGCATCAGGAACAGTGTGGCCAGTAGGACAAGGGAGGTTATTCTGCCCCTGTACTCAGCACTGGTCAGACCACACCTTGAGTGCTGTATCCAGTTCTGGGCCCCTCAATTCAAGAGAGATGTTGAGGTGCTGGAACATGTCCAGAGAAGAGCAACAAAGCTGGTGAGGGGCCTGGAACACAAATTCTATGAGGAGAGGTTGAGGGAGCTGGGCTTGTTTAGCCTGGAGAAGAGGAGGCTCAGGGGTGATCTTATTGCTGTCTACAACTACCTGAAGGGGCATTGTAGCCAGGTGGGGGTTGGTCTCTTCTCCCAGACAACCAGCAACAGAACAAGGGGACACAGTCTCAAGTTGTGCTGGGGAAAGTATAGGCTGGATGTTAGGAGGAAGTTCTTGCCAGAGGGAGTGATTGGCATTGGAATGGGCTGCCCAGGGAGGTGGTGGAGGCACTGTCCCTGGAGGTGTTGAAGCAAAGCCTGGATGAGGCACTTAGTGCCATGGTCTAGTTGATTGGCTAGGGCTGGGTGATAGTTTGTCCTGGATGATCTTGAAGGTCTCTTCCAACCTGGTTGATTCTATGATTTCTAAGAATAGAATCATAAAATTGTTTTGGTTGGAAAAGACCTCTAAGATTGTTGAGTCCAACTGTCAATAACACCAAAGAATTTGTTTAAATCCAAATAATTTTGTTTAAAGTAAAACCTTTTTTATTTCCCCCCTAAGATTTATCATCTTTCATTCACTTACAGCACTTTCACACATGTAAACACTGCCCTAAAAATGGTTAAATAAATCATCTTTGTGGTACTTTCCTGATTGGACCAGAGGCATTGTAACATCTCAGGCTGCCAAAACATAAGCCAAGTCTCAAGGTTCCATTCATATCAATTGGAAAAAAAATGTGATTTTACAAAGACAAAAAATGAGCTTGAAACATTTCTAGTAGAAACATCATTTGCATGAAAAACACATGTAAAGTGAGAATTCTTACAAGAGATAACTGAAAAAAGGAATTAATTATCAAAGATATTTTTTTCCTTCTACTTCTTTATAAGAGACTGGTAAAACCAAACCAAAGTATACTTAAAAATGAACACCCTATGATCTGTGATGTGAATTCAGCTGTGTTCTCATGCAGTCACAGAATCATAGAATCAACCAGGTTGGAAGAGTCCTCCAAGATCATCCAGTACAAACTATTACCCAGCCCTAGACAATCAACTAGACCATGGCACCAAGTGCCTCATCCAGGCTTTTCCTGAACACCTCCAGGCATGGGGTCTCCACCACCTCCCTGGGCAGCCCATTCCAATGCCAATCACTCTCTCTGGGAAGAACTTCCTCCTAACATCCAGCCTAGACCTCCCGCTAGCACAACTTGAGACTGTGTCCCCTTGTTCTGTTGCTGGTTGCCTGGGAGAAGAGACCAACCCCCACCTGGCTACAACCTCCCTTCAGGTAGTTGTAGACAGCAATGTGGTCACCCCTGAGCCTCCTCTTCTCCAGGCTAAACGACCCCAGCTCCCTCAGCCTTTCCTCACAGGCCTTGTGTTCTAGGCCTAGGTGCTTCGGCAGAGCGGTTGGACTGAATGCTCTCCAAAGCTCCCTTCCTGCCCTCTGGGCAGCCTGTTCCAGGGCTCTGTCATCCTTAAAGAAGTTCCTCCTCATGTTTAGATGGAACTTGTTATGTTCAAGTTTGTGCCCATTTCCTCCTGGCCAACGCATTCCTTGAGAACGCTATGCTTGCACGGATACGTACATGTTCCGAAGTGAAATGCCACGAGGGCACACCATCTCTATTTCCAGGCAGAAGGCAAGAAATACTAAAAGGAATATTGGCCAGGGCATACTTGTGGATAGTGGTTTGGAAACTACATGGCACACCTGGTGATCAGTGGAAGTCTGAGCCAAAACGGAAAGACATTGCTCCACTGCAAAGAGCTTCCTGTATCCTGGGACAAAGCACAGCACACTCTGACTAAAAAGCAAACCAGACTCTCATGCCTTTTTCATAGCTACCAGGTGGAGCAAGGCCAGAGATTCTTTCTTGGGGCTTTCCTTGGAACAAGCACAGATGTCTGGCACAAAATGTGCAGTTGTGTTTTTCCTGGATGCCAAGCTGAAGCTCTGCTTTTCTTGATTTCTCTTCAGCCTTTCATCATATGGTTGGTCAAGTAATTTCTCTCTCAGGGGCTCCTTTTTAAGTTGAAGAACACCTGATCTCACTCAGCCCACCAAACATAGATAGGAAGCAAAGTGCAGAAAAAGATGTCTGCAATTTACCAATTCACAGTTCTTTTATTTTCAATTTATTTCAAATTTCTCAACTGGAAACTGTTCCAGTTCAGAAAATGATTGAGGAGAAGGAATATTTAGGGGCAATACCACCTGTGAAAAAAAGCATGTGGAAGCAGCATAGAATCATAGAATTGTTTTGGTTGGAAAAGACCTCTAAGATTGAGTCTAACCATTGACCTAACACCACCACGGCCATTAAACCATGTCCCAAAGTGCCATGTCCACATGTTTCTTGAACACCTCCAGGTATGGTGATCCTACCACTTCCCTGGGCAGCCATTTCAATGCCTGACCATTCTTGCAGGAAATAAATCTTTCCTAATCTCCAACCTAAACCTTCCCTTGACACAATTTCAGGCCATTTGCTCTCATTCTATTACCTGATACTAGGGAGAAGAGACCAGCCCCCAACTTGTTCCAACCTCCTTCAGGGGAAGGACTTGTTCTCCACACCCTTCACCAGCACTGTTGCACTTGAAGGGCAACATTCAATGTGTTCACTGCATCTACTGAAACATTTTCTTCTGCCACTTGCAATCACTATCTTAAAACAGAGAGAATAACTTCTACCACCAGAACACTGTGAACTGAACTAAGACTTCATGAAGCTTTTGTAAATTACAAAGTGAAAGCTGATAGATTTCATTTATTATAAAATAGGCAATGCTTACAGATAATTACCAGATCCTGATATTTCAGTGGAATGAGGTAAATCTAGAGTACTCTTTCAGAACTCTGTGCCAGGACAGGTTACTTCAGTATAGCTTCTAGTCCATGAGTAATAGCACCATGCTGCCTTCTCCTAATGTACTTTCAGACCAAAAAAAAAAAAAAAGACAATTTTGGTGGTTTTTCTACCCAAAATAACATAAAAGACAAAAAGAATGCATTCACAAGCTTATCAGAGCTCTTAGTTTGCTAACACTTTTATCAAATCCATGCACACGATAAGCCATAAACTGTGCACACAACCATACAGAATCAAAATGTTACCATTAAGAGGAGAAACACAGCAAAAATATTCTGAAAACCACAACAAGTTTTTGGGTTTTTTTTCCCATCCAGAACACTGATTAAATTGTGGGGTTTTTTTCCCAGTAAAATGTTGCTATTGGATCCCATAAACATTTGAAATAGTCTATCACAAACAATTTTAACCACAGCTAACAGTAAGTGTACATAGGAAAGATGAAGCAACATGCTGGCTTGCTAAACTCACTTTATATAAAAGATACACATCTTTGCCAGCAACTTATTTCTGAGTTTAACTCTTCCTGGAATGTGACTTGTCCAACAAAGCATGACTGCAGAGCTTTGAGGGAGAAGAGAAAAGAAGAGAAAAAAAAATAGCTTAAAGGTCCAGAAAATATGGTACTAAAGCCAACAAGACAATATCTGCACGATTCAGGAGAGCATCAAGGCACAGAAATATTTTCTTGCTGTGCAAGGGTGAGCTGAAAGCAATTATGAAGAAATCACCAAATCTCAGTGCAGTGCTACTGACAAGTGTGAAGGAACTTTCAGGACTAAAGGCCTGTGAATCTGTGCCTGCCACAACCAGCTGTCATCTCATAGACTCAGATTCACAGGCACATAGAATCATAGACTCACACAATCATAAAATGGTAGGGGCTGGAAGTGACCTCCAGAAATCATTGAGTCAACTTCCTCTGCCAAAGCAGGATGACCCAGGGCAGGACATACAGGTAACACGTCCAGGCAGGTCTTGAACACCTCCAGAGAAGGAGACTCCACAAGCTCTCTGGGCAGCCTGCTTCAGGGCTCCAGCACTGTCACACCAAGGAAGTTTTTCTTCATGTTGATGTGGATTCCAGTTTGTATCCATTGCCCATCATCCTATCATGGGCACTACTGAAAAGAGACTGGGCCCTTCTTCTTGAGAGCCACCCTTCAGATATTTATAAACGTTAATAAGATCTCCTCTCAGTTTTAGATTCCTCAGGCTAAACAGCCCACGTCTCTCAGCCTTTCCTCATTAAACAGATGTTCCAGTCCTTTCAGCATCCTTGTAACCTCTGCTAGACACGCTCTAGTGTATCTCTGTCCCTCTTGAACTGAGAAGCCCAGAAATGAACAAAATACTCCAGATGTGGTTTCGCCAGGGTAGAATAGAGGACACAGCGCAGTCTTATGGATTGTCCACCAGGACTCCCATGTCCTTCTCCATAGAGCTGCTTTCTAGCAGGTCAGCCCCTAACCTTTACTGGAGCACAGTGTTGTTCCTCCCCAGGTGCAGGACTCTACACTTATCCACGCTGAACCTCGTTAGTTTCCTCTTTGCCCAGCTCTCCAGTCTGTCCAGATCTCACTGAATGGCTACACAGCCTTATGGTGAATTACTAAATTACATTCACATTACAATTTAGTCTAAATATCATCCTGATAGAAGATGGTGAATGTAAATGCATTTTGTCTGTGAGGAAACTGCTTCAGTCCAGGTTGCACAAAGCACAGAGGGATTCGAACTAGCTTTAATCTCTCTTGTCAAACACATGCACTATCATAGTTGGATTCTCCTCTACTCTTTCACATATCTCTACAGGATATAATATGATTCTATAATGCCCTTAAGTTATAGACTGCATGCACGGATACCCCATACCAGATGTACTTCCGATAGTGTAATAGATGTTCCATCTGGTCACAAAAATTATAGTGTAGATTTTGGTATTTTCCCCCCAAATAATGACCAAAAATGCAGCATGAGTCAGGAAGTTGATGCCAGGCAAGTTTCATCAAAATACCTGGGAGCTTTTGCCTTTAGCATCAATAGAGATGGAACTGCATCTGCTATGTCTTTTTGTAAAGCACCCCTTGTAAAAACTGCAAGGACAAGCCTTGGTATGGCCAGTGGGGGCACTGATGGAATCATGGCACTCAGAATAACAGAATCACAGAAAACATCCAGATGGAAGAGACCTCAAATATCATCCACTCTAACCCTCAATCCAGCACTGAAGGGTCAACACTAAACAATGTTCCTAAAAGCCAGGTCCACATGCTGCTTAAATACCTCCAGGGACGGTGACTCCACCATTGCCCTGGGCTGGCTGTTTCAATGTTTGATAACCCTCTGAGTGAAATAATATTCTTTGACCTTTTTGACAACACATATCTCACTCTGCTTCCAGATGGCTAGTGGAATGGTCACAGATTCATAGAATCATAGAATGGTTTGGGTTGGAATGGACCTTAAAGATCATTTAGTTCCAAACCCCCCGCCATGAGCAGGGACACCTTCCACTAGACCATGTTGCTCAAATTCTTGTCCAGCCTGGCCTTGAACACCTCCAGAGAGCGGGAATCCACAAACTCACTGGGCAAACCTGTTCCAGTGTCTCACCACCCTCGATGTAAAGAATTTCTTCCTAATATCCAGTCTAAATCTCACCTCTTCCAGCTTCAATTCATTATCTCTCATCCTATCACAACAAGCCCTTGTCAAAAGTCCCTCCCCAGCTTTCTTGTAGGCTCCCCACTTGTAGGCCCCTCTTGGGGTGTTTGTTCACAGATACTAAAAACTTGGGGAGCTTACTTAATTCTTACCCTGGACCAGCCACAGATCCTTGTTACTAAAATCCCTCCCTTGAAGTAATTGTTAAGATTAATACAAACCTTTCAAATAAGTTTATTTTTTTTGTCACATAACATTATATCAAGAATAAAATTACTTTCAGTGTTGGATACTTCATCCAGTGTTCCAATACACATCTTGAGTACCAGATTTCATTCTAAAGTCAAGTCTGCATTTTCCACACTTTTCACATTCTTCTTTGCAAACCTCACCTGCTGGATTTTTTTTTTTCAAATGGCAAGGCCAAAGTGTGAAACAATTCTCTTGCAGGAAAACTCTTGTACAGCTTTTGGGGCTTCCAGAGCCCATTTTGGTGAGGTTTCAGCAGCTCTGTGCATTTTCTGGTGCTTAACTCACTTTTGAGATCTGAACAGATAACACTGAATAAGATAAAAGGAGAGAGTGAGAAAGCTGGGAAGAGTCTTCAAAGTGTAGCTCTAAACAAAAGAAATGTGGGGTCCTCATCCTGTCTGCTTCACATTCCTGTTGTAATGATCTCAGTTCCTTCTGATTTCCTTATCTCAGCAAAGAGATAGCATTGCTTGCTTATCACACACAAAGGCTGCAGGAATTAATTGATGTAGACATCCAGACTGCTTTGGAAAGGCTGGAACATTATTAATATGAACCACTACACACCAACGACATGACCAGCTACCTACTGCACCCTCTGTGACACGGCTCTGCAGAAGCATTGCAATTACTTCCAGCCTGCAATGATTAAGGAGGCCAGGCAGACCTTTCTATTCAGCAAATTAATTTTCCACTTTCTCCCCCAAATGCACCCTCTTCTTGCTTTTGCTCATCAGAATTCAGTGGACAGCCAGGCCGCCTGTGCAATCTGCCCGTCCAGTCCAGAGCAAGATTTTTTTAAGGGGCTTCCCAGGTTTATAACATGCTTGTAACTGACAGACTCATATAACCAAAGACTTGTTTTGGTTGCAAAATACCTCATAAGGTTTCTTTCAGACAATACATAAACCAAGTAAAGAAATCAATCATTGTTCATAGAATCGTGGAATTGTTTTGTTTGGAGAAGACCTCTAAGATCATTGAGTCCAACTGTCAACTTAAGACCATCATGGCCATTAAACCATGTCCCAAAATGCCATGTTCACACATTTCTTGAACACTGACTTGGGCCCAAACACCTTTCCATCAGTCATGCTGTCAGAGCACTATCTGACACTGCTATTTTGAATGTCCATAAAGCAGACATATTCCCCCTGGGGCTCCTGAATGCATTTATCCATCTTGGGCTTCCTTTCACAAGCTATG
Organism: Pogoniulus pusillus; assembly: GCF_015220805.1. Taxonomy (NCBI): domain Eukaryota; kingdom Metazoa; phylum Chordata; class Aves; order Piciformes; family Lybiidae; genus Pogoniulus; species Pogoniulus pusillus. The sequence continues at coordinate 8,634,101 of NC_087268.1, read as the reverse complement.
ACTTAAGTACCACTTCCAAAACATAACACATCATCATGCTGTGGTGTGTCCAAGACTGGAGAGCTGAGCAAGGTGTAATCTGATGAGTTTCAGCAAAAATAAACGTTATTCATAGGACCACAATTTGCCCTTGTGGCCAAGAGGGCAAACGGTTTCCTGAGGTGCATTTAGAAGAATGTGGCCAGCAGGTCAACGGAGGTTCTCTTATCCTTCTACCCTGGTGAGGCCACATCTGGAGTATTGTGTCTAGTTTTGGGCTTCCCAGCCCAAGAGGGACAAAGAAATACTAGAGCATGTCCAGTAGAGGCTTCAAGGACAATGAAGAGTTGGGAACATCTGTTTGATGAAAAGGCTGATAGACCTGGGGCTGTCTAGCTTGGAAAAAAGAGGGCTGAGAGAAGATCTGATCAATGTTTACAAATATCTTTAGTGTGGGCGTCAAGAAGAAGGGCCCAGTCTCTTTTCAGTGGTACCCAGTGATAGGATGAAGGGCAATGGACACAAAATGGAAATCAGGAAGCTCCACCTCAACATGAGGAAAAACTTCTCTGGTGTGAGGGTGCCAAAGCCCTGGAGCAGCTGCCCAGAAAGGCTGTGGAATCTCCTTCTCTGGACACTTTCAAAGACTGCCTGGATGCATTCCTCTGTGACCTGCTCCAGGCGATCCTGCTTTGTCAGGGGAGGTTGGACCCAATGATCTCTGAAGGTCCTTTCCAATTCCTACCATTCTGAGATTCTGTGATAAGTAAGCTAAATTATAAAGCAAACATAATTTGATGCTACAACAAAGACTTCTAATTGGATAGTATAAGAAAGAGTTCTTATACTGGTTTACTACAACTGCCTCCAATTCTTTGATATCTGTTGTGTGCTGCAGCTGCTAAGTAGGAAGTATTTTAATAGTAAAAGGATTTAAAATAAAATGTCTCTTAGGTCCTTGTGAAAGAAGTGGGAGATTAGGATCTATTCCATGCTTTGACAAGAAAGCCATGTGAAAAGCAATGATGAGATAACAGGAGAAAAAGATGAATAAAGAAATATCTCCAAAGTCTATCACATTGGGTGTTTAACTTTCAATATAGTATAAAAAAACAAGTTGGTGCAGAGCCCAATCATTGCCTTGAGTGCAGCATCAATATTGCTCACATCTTCAAATCACTTTCTGAATTTTCTGGTAAGTTCATAAAGCTAGAGGAGGCTGCCTATGAACTGATAAAGAACTTCCCTTCCTAAGGCAAAAGATGATGTCTGCATCAGAAACAGCTGTGTTAGGAGGTTCTGACAGATCCCTCTTGTCCCTAGGGTCATTTCTTGGTGAGGTACATTTGTTCCTATCACTGATATGCTGCAGGCAGAATCCTCAGCTTGCACAGATGCTTTACACAGCATTGTCAGTGAGCAGCCTGGGCTTCCCAACCAAAATTAATGTCCTAGTTTCAGGGGAACTATGCCATAAGCAGCCACTTCCCTGCACTGTGACTCTGTAGTCTTCAATTGTAGAAGAAAGCTCAAGCTGATGAAGATCTAGGTGAATGCAAGCATATGTATCAGTTGATACGTGTGTGTCTGATAGAAAAACTTCAGAAGACATAGCGTCAGAGGAAGCCATTCTTCAAGAATCACAGAACCAAAGAACTGTTGAGATTGGAAGGGGTCTTTGAGACTGTCAACTCCAACCATTTGCCTAGAGCTCACAAACCCACAACTGCTGTTCAACCACTACCACTAAACCATGTTGCTAAGCACCACATCCAGGTATCTTTGAAATCCCTCTGGGAACAGTGACTTCACCACCTCCCTGGGCAGCCTGTTCCAATGCTTGAGAACTCTTTCTGTCAAGAAAAGTTTTTCTAATATCCAACCTGAACCTCCCCTGCCACAACTCGAGGCCATTTCCTCTTGTCCTATCACTTGTTGCATGGGAGAAGAGACCAGCCCCCACATCCTTTGAAGTAAGGAATGAGGTCTCCCTCCAGTCTCCTCCTCTGAAGACTAAATAATCCCATTTGTCCTAATGTCATAACCTAATCTTCTGATCTTTGATGTCACTAACTGATGAAATTAGGAAGGACTGCCCCTTTGAGCTGCTGCTGACAAAGGCTGAAACATGACAGTTACATGGCACAATAAAAGAGCAGTCAGTTCTGGCAGGAATTCCATCCTGCACTGGCTCTGTAGAAAGCATTTAAAACACAAACACAAATGTTTAGCATTACATTTCAGATAGTTCAGGGAATTGGTGGAGTCAGCACCTTTGGAGGTCTTCAAAAAAACAATTATATGGCACTATGAGACATGGTCTAGTGGTCATGGAGGTGTTGGGTAGAAGGTTTGACTTGATGATCTTAGGAGTCTTTTCCAACCTTAAGGATTCTACAGTTCTGTGAAATAGAAGGAGGCATATGTGTGAGGGTTTCAGCTAAGAGCAAACAAGCTGCATAGGATGAGACCCAAAGACATTACCTTGATTTGTCCTTCTGAATTGGCTTGTATGAAACCTCTTGGAGGGCAAAACAAACATAGTGCATCAGTACCTCTGAAACTATCACTTGGAACATACAAACTCCCATTTTTGCTCTGATATTGACTCCCTTTGTCCCCTTGGCAAGGCAAGAAGCAGTACAGAGTTCCACCACCTGGCTTCATGCTGTACAGCTCCTTATTCTGTAAGCAGTCCTGTATTGATTTCAAGAGGAAAAGATATAAAAGGACACGTTACAGCTCCTGAGCAAGAAGGGTTGCAATCTGCTGTAACACTCTCACTCATAAAAGCAAAAGATTACAAAGATAACACATACCCTTCCTGCTCCCGGTTGGGTTATGAGGTTTAATGTTTTTCCAGTTCTTTGAAGATGTAAAGATTGACAATGAAATTAAGTATTTTCTGATAAGTTGTTTATATGTCATGAAGACAGTGTGATGTTGACAGATATTCTGCAAGATACTCTATTACCTTATCTTCCAGAAGGACCTAGGCAGGCCGCAGAAGCAGGCCAAGGAGGACCTAATGAGGTTACCAGTTCAGGCTAGGGGTTGGTGAGATTGAGAGCAGCCCTGCAGAAAAGGACACAGGGCTGATGGTGGTTGAAAAGCTGGACATGAGCCAGCAATGGGCACATGCAGCCAATGGCATCCTGGGCTGCATCAAAAGAAGCATTGTCAGCAGGTTGAGAGACAGGATTCTGCCACTCTGATGTGCTGTGGTGAGACCTCAGCTGGAGTGCTGAGTGTCCAGCCTGGGGCCACCAGTACAAGGACAGGGACCTGCTGGAGAGGGTCCAGAGGGCCACAAATATGTTTAGAGGGCTGGAGCAGCTCTCCTACAAAGACAGACTGCAAGAGTTGGGGTCGTTCAGCCTGAAGAAGAGAAGGGTCTACAGAGACCTTACAGGGTCCTTCAAGTACTTGATGGTAGCCTATAGAAAGACAGAGAGGGTCTCTTTATCAGGGCTTGTAGTGATAGGACAAGGGGTAATGGTAACTGAAAGAAGGCAGATTTAGGCTTGATATTAGGAAGAAATTTTGTGCATTGAGAGTGGTGAGGCCACAGAGAAATGAGGTTGGTGAAGGTCAGTGTGGGCAAAAGGAGACTGAGGAGGTCTCTCCTTGCTCTCTGCATATCCCTGAAAGGAATTTTCTGTTCTCTCAAGGAACAAGCAATAGGAGGCAAGGAAATGGCCTCAAGTTATACCAGGAGAGATTTAGTTTGGACAATTTATTCCCTAAAGAGTTATGAAGCACTGGAACAGGCTGTCCAGGACAGTGGTGGTGTCCTCATCCTGGAGGGATTCTCAAAACTGTGTATACATGATACTGAAGGACATGTTTTGGTGGTGACCTGGTGTGGTGGGTTAAAGGTTGGACTCAATTATCTTAAAAGCCTTTTCTAGTCTAAACAATCCTGTGATTCTATGACCCATCCCAGAAGTGTTCAGAGCCTAGCTGGATGGGACTTGAAGCAAACTGGTCTAGTGGAAGGTGTTCCAATGGCAGTGGGGCTGGAACTAAGTGGTCTCTTCCAACTCAAAGCTTTCTATGGTTCTATGATACAACTATCATCTCCTTCACACAAATGTACACACTCCTAAGTGTAGGTGTAGAAGTCTGGGCATTTCTTTACATACTTGTTTATAGATATTCCTCCCTCATCCTACAATCAGGCTGGCAGAAGGCAACGTCGAAGCCTATTTCAAAACAAATCAAATTTCCTACTGGCATTCCCATTTTCCAAATGGTTCAGTAAATTGTTTTGTTAAGAGTAGCATCATTTCCATTTCATTTAATCATTATTCTTCTCAGCAATGTTTCCCTTTTTAAAAAAATGCACTTCTTTTTTTTACTACTAAGTTGTGCTGATTTATAAACTTCACTGTCTTCTAAAGTAGTAATATTGCAGAGCGTGGTTATTACATGACTAGATTTGATGTTGCTGTGCCTGATCTTCTTTCTGAAAATGAGGTTGGAGCTACAAGGCTGTGTTGTCCTCACAAGGAGTGAAAACAAGGACATAAATAAGACAGAAATTGCCTATTTATGTAAATGAAAAAGATCTTGCTTACTTAAAAATGTGTGTAAAATGCATTCATTGCTCAAAATGACCTCTCCAATAAGACTTACTAATTACATTTTTAATTGATTGACATCAAAAGGACCTCATGGAAAAGGACCTTGGGGTACTGGTTGACAGATAGCTGAACATAAGCTAGTAGTGTGCTCAGGTGGCCAAGAAGGCAAACAGCAACCTAGCCTGGAACAGGAATTGTGTGGCTAACAGGACTAGGGAAGTGCCTGTGCCCCTGTTCCTGACACTGGTCACTGGTGAAGTCACACTTGAATTACTGTGTTCAGTTTTGGGGACCTCAGTCTACGAAGGACATCGAAGTGATGGAGCATGTCCAAAGAAGAGTGAAAGGTCCGGAAAACAGGTGTGGTGAGGAGTAGCTGAAGGAAGGAGTTCATTTAGCCTTGAGAAAAGGATGATGAGGGGAGATCTTGCTCTCTACAACTCCCAGAAAGGAGGCTGAAGTGAGGTGGGGGTTTAAGTTTACTCCAAAATAATAACCAATAGGACAAGAGAAAACAGCCTCAAGTTCACCTGGGAAGGTTTAGGTTGAATAGTAAGAAAAATTTCTTTACCAAAAGGGTTGTAAAGCACTGGAACATGCTGTCCAGGGAAGCAGCGGAGTCTCCACCTGTGGAGGTATTTAAAAGATGCACAAGTGTGGTACTGAGGGACATGTTTTGGTGGTGGATTCGGCAGTGTCAGGTTAATAGTTTGACTTGATGATCACAAAGGTCTCTTCCAACCAAAACAATTCCATGATTCTATGGTTTTTTCCTCCAAGATACAGAGAAAGCAAGACTTTGAGGAAAGTCTTTCTTCACTGGAATTGCCATTGGAATGGGCTGCCCAGGGAGGTGGTGGAGTCACCATCCCTGGAGGTGTTCAAGAAAAGACTGCATGAGGCACTTAGTGCCACGGTCTAGTTGACTGGCTAGGGCTGGGTGCTAGGTTGGACTGGATGATCTTGGAGGTCTTTTCCAACCTGCTTGATTCTATGATCCTATGATCCAAATATGTGGACATTTGCAAACTCACAAGAGCTTACTGAATACAGCACATTGCTTTCAGCCATGCAAAGGCAAATAGTTGCAATTAATTCCCTGAGCCCAATTCAAACATTCGCTAATGTAACTGGGCTTCCATCAACTCACTTCCACAGACCACGAAACAGGTCCAGATATGTGCATTATGTTAACTGCAGATTTCACAGAATTACAGAATGATAGGAGTTGGAAAGGACCTCTAGAGATTACCGAGTCCAAGTCCCCTGCCAAGGCAAGGTCACCCAGAGAAGATCATGCAGGAATATGTCCAGTTTGGAATGTCTCCAGAGATGGAGACTGCACCACCTTTCTACTTGGCCTATTCCAGATCTCTATTACTCTTACAATAAAGAAGTTTCTCCTCATATTTAGATGGAACTTTTTATGTTCAAGCTAGTGTCCATTATCCCTTGTCTTGTCACTGGGCACAATTCAAAAAAGACTGGTCTCATCCTCCTGCTACCCACCCCTCTTTAAGTATGAATCAGCACTGCTGAGGTCCCCTCCTCAGTCTGCTCTTTTCCAGGCTAAAAAGACCCAATTCTCTCAGCCTCTCCTCACAAGAGAGATGTTCCAGTCCTGTCAGATTCTTTGCGTCCCTTTGCTGTACCCTCTCCAGTAAGTCCCTGTCCTTGAACAGGGGAGCCCAGAACTGGACACAGTACTCCAATGTGGCCTCATCAGAGCAGCATAGAGGAGGAGAATCTCCCTCGACCTTGCCACACACTATGGGCACTAATGGAGCACTAATTCTTATTTCAAAGCTTTTTCTTTAATACTGCAGCTACATCAAAAGCAGAGTTCAAAACAAGCATAGCAATGCACAATTCAGAAGCACATGGGCTCTTCTCTCAAATTCAGAGCAAGTGCAAATTACATGAAATGAAAAAGAGGAAGTGCTGGATTCAGCTTTCTATCTCAGAACACCACGCAGTAAACTTCCAACCACAGCAAGTACTACATGAAGGACTGCAGTTTCATGAAAGGCTTGATCCAGCCTTCTACAATACTATGAATTGCAGTCTTAGTCAGATGTGACATCTGCAGCCTCAGTAAATTCTCTCAACGAAGTAACCTGGGTCAAACTGTGAGGAAGGTCAACAAACCTGGCAAGAGTCTAGAGAACAGGTCTTATGAGGAGTAGTTGAGGGAACTGGGGTTGTTTAGTCTGGAGGAGGCTGAAAGGAGACTTAATTACTCCCTGCAACTCTCTGAAAGGCTGGAGTGAAGTGGGGGTTGGTTTCTTCTCCCTAGTATCAGGCGATAGTGTGCTGGAGGCAGGGTATTAATGTGGCTGAGTCAGGAATTATAAAAATAGAATTATTTTGTTTTCACCCAAGCTATCTACAGAACTAGTTTAGGTTTATTTACATACTCGTTTCAATTGGGAAAAATCTTCACAGGATGCTATGGGCAACTTTGGATCTATAGGAAGTCAGAAAATGGAAAAAGCTAAGCTACAAACACAGCTTTACCCCGCTAAAAATTAGGCTGAGCAGAGAATTAAGGGAACAGCAGACTTTACTCATGGAAGTGAGATAGGAAATTGGAGATGATCCCTTGCTGGATTTTTCTGCAGCTGGGCTGCCTTCTGATGCTGCAAGCAATATCCAATTGTGGATCCAAACGGCAGAAGTCCAAAGCAGGTGGAAAAGCTGCCAAACTCAGAAGTGTCTCAGGCACTTCGTCCATGAGTGGTATGATTGTGGAAGGGTGCTGCTTCAGCAGCAGTAGGGGAAGAGCCAAATTATTAGCATCTTCCTAGCCATGATAACAACCAGGAAGTCAGCTGCAATATGGTCCAAGAGTAGCCGGGTCTGGGTGCTGCCAGCAGCTCTCTCAAATGGACCCCAAGACCTGCCAAGCTTGCAAATCTGCACAGAATAGTGCAAAAGTGGGGAGAACTGTCCAAAAGCAGGGACGGTGCGAAAAACAAGAGCTGTGCAAAAGGTAGGAACCATCCAAAAGCAGGATGGCCTGAAATGGGAACTCTGTCAAAGTGGGAACTCTTTCAAGGTGGGAACCTGTCCTGTCAGGAGCTCTGTCAAGGTGGGAACATTGCACCTTTTCTGTTGCTGTATTTATGTTTTTCTAAGCAAAGTGTCCATTTGCTGGTTTAGACTGGACACAAAGAACCCAACTAACCACCAGCCCAATTCCCAGCATGGGCTTCCACAAGGTGTACACATGTAGAAGGGCACCTTTTGCTATTTGCCCTTCAAGCCTGCAGCAGGGGAGGGGGGGGAAGCAGTTTATGCACTGCCTTCTCCTCCCCATTCAAATCCCTGGAGAAAAAGGGTGGGGTAGGGGGGCGGAATAAGGAAGGAATTTGGAGTGCTCTACAACAGATAGGATGAGAAAAAATGGCCAGAAATTGTGCCAGGAGAGCCTATTAAGAAAAAATTATTTCATGAAAGAACAGTGAGGAATTGGAACAGGCTGCCCAGGGAGGTGGTGGAGTCATGGTCCCTGGAGGTGTTCAAGAAATGTGTGACCATGGCACTTTGGAACACGATTTATTTGCCTTATTGGTCTTAGGTTGATGGTTGGGCTTGATGATTTTAGAGGTCTTTCCCAACCAAAACAATTCAATGATTTAATATCCTTCATGGGGGAGGTGTATGTATACAACTGAAAGGAGTGGTCCCAGTTTTAAGTGATGGTAATCATCAGCTTTAAAATATGTCTTGTTTATAAGATAGCATTTTTTTCAGCTCTTCTAAGAGACATATAATTGTTTCTATCCTGCAATGCTTAAAATCAAATGAATGAGAATTGTATTTCAGTAATGTATTTTACCATAGAAATTAAAAGTAAATGTGTCCGTCAGGGAAAAAAATTAAGTACTACTTTTTTTTCAGATCATGCTTTAAGTGGAAATCACCTAAAGAATTTCCAAAAGGAGGCTATTTTTATGGAGTTTTACTCAGCAAATAAGATCTATTTTAGATTAAATCTATTTTCTTGTTACTCTCTGAAATTTTATTCCACTTTCTTGGGGATATTGCTAGAACTAAGAAAGACTTTGAAATAATAGAATGTGCAATAATTGAGCTTTGAGATTATGAGTGTTATTTGGAAGTCTTGGGAAAAAGTATTACTAACTTACCTCAATTAAAATAAAAAACAGCAACTCCTATTTCTAGTGATTTCAGCTACAGATGCAGAAGTGATAGAAAGGTACCATCATTTCTAGCATATAACTTTTTTTGCTGTCCTTCCTTAAAAGTCTGGTCTTGATTTAAGGCTCTTTTTCCCTCACAAAATCTTTATGGTTAAGCTAGCTAGCATAGCTTTCAGATTTTATCTTGCCATATGTTTCAAGTTGCGCACTTCAGCCTGCATCTGCTGAGGATCTGCTACAGTATGGCTACAACATCAACTCAAAACAATTGGGACTACAGCCTTTATAATAATTGCTCTCTGCAGCTGTCGAAATCAGAGTGTTTAAAAGAAATCTAAGAGCTGTAGCTTCTCTCCCTCTCTATTTTTATCTAAAGCAAAAGTGAGCACATTTTGATGGGGCTTTTTGAATAGAAAGAAACAAATTTATTTCAAGGTGTAATATAAACACGCACCTCTTGACTATGGAATAATAAAGGTGTAGCTGGCTTTTGCCATAATAGGTAATTAAGAAAAAAAACAAATCACATGGAAAGAGATGCTACAGTACAATACACATAATCACAGAATCACAGAATTGTTTTAGTTGGAAAAGACCTCGAGTCCAACCACCAACTTGAGACCACCATAGCCAATAAACCATGGCCATTAAACCATGTCCACATGTTCCTTGAACGCCTCCAGGGATTCAGTCACCTCTCTGGGCATCCTGTTCCAATGCCTGACCACTCTTGCAGGAAAAGAAACTGTTCCTAATATCCAACCTAAGTCACCCATGACACAACTTCAGGCCATTTCCTCTTATTCTATCACCTGATGCTAGGGAGACGAGACTGAGCCCCACCTTGCTTCAGCTTCCTTTGATGGAGTGGTAGAAAGCAATGAGGTCTCCCCTCAGCCTCCTCTTCTCCAGATCAAACTATCCTAATTCTCTCAGGGGCCCCTTCTAAGACCTGTTCTCCAGATCCTCCACCAGCTTTGTTGTCCTTCTCTGGATACACTCCAGCACCTTAGCTGTTAGAAGTCTCATTTGGAAAACATTGTCTCAGTTCTGCTTTTCCAAAAAAAAAAAAAAAAAAAAAGGAAAAAAGTTTCTGGTTGCCAGAAATTGAATAATTTATTAACAGCTAAAACTCTAGAAATCCTAAGCTTCCCTGTTTTATGGTTTATGAAGGCATTGCCAATCTCTCTATCTCAACAGCTAGACAGAGAAAACAAAATCCACCTGTCTTTACAGCAAATATATTCCAGCACCTGCCAGCACCTGCATGCCATTAAAAGAGGCATCACTACAATGATTCAGAAATTATAAAGAAATGCACTAAGAGTAATAAGGAAGAGCTTGATTCTATAGTTCCTATAAAACTGCTGATTAGACTAATTTGTTCACAATCTGAACACAACAGCCATTTTTAGCTGATCCATTGGTAATATTTTTAAACTTCTGTATTTCAAATCGTAAGCTCATAGGATGGTACCACGACCTCAAGAAATGAAAAGCAGGATCTCTATTGAGGGCACATCAGGTTGGTCATCTCTTTGTCCAGACAGGTCTTAAAATCCTTCAAGAACAGAATCAGGACAGCCTTCACAGATTCACAGAATGGTTTTGATTGGAAGTGACTGTAAAGTTCATCTAGTTCCAACCTCCCTGCCATGGGCAGGAACACCTTCCACTAGACCAGGTTGCTCAAGGTCTCATCCAGCCTTATCTTGAACACCTCCATGGACAGTGGCATCTACAGCCTCCCTGGGCAACCTGTTCCAGAGTCTCACCACTCTCACTGTCTAAAATTTGTTCCCAATATCCAGTCTAAATCTCTCCTCTTTCAGCTTGAAGCCATCACCTCTCATCCTATCATAACAAGCTCTTGTAAAAAGTCTCTCCCCAGCTCTCCTACATCCTCCTTCAGGTACTGGAAGGCCACTATAAGGTTTCCATGGGGGCATTTCCAGGCCAAACAACCCCAACTCTTGCAGTCTGTCTCCATAGAGGAGATGCTCCAGTCCTCTGATCATCTTCGTGGCCTCCTCCAGACTCATTCCAATAGTTCCATGTCCTTCTGTGCTGGAGGTTGGAACTCTACATGGGGTCTCATGAAAGCAGAGTAGAGAGAGTCTCCTTTGTCTTTCTGGTCACACTCGTATTGATGCAGGACACATCTGCTTTCTGGGCTGCAAGTGGCCATTGCCAGCTGAAGTTCAGTTTTACATCAGCTCACACCTTGTTGATCACTGTTTCTCCACACCTTGTTGCTCCATTGCCTCAATGTCCTCTTGGAGAAAAAGTTTTGTCTTCTATCCAGTCTGAAACTATCTTCCCCCATTTAAATCTCTCTCCACTGTCTCCCATCATGCATCGCGATTAGGAAGCTCGTTATAATTTCTTGATTACCTCCTATGGAAATAAAGTTGCTATTAAGTCTCCCTTCCCAGGTCTCCTCTTTTCCAGACTGAAAGAGCCCAGGAGTAATTCCATAAAGAAGCTTTTATATAAGAACACAGAGAGTGACATTGATTGCAGGCAGTATGATCATTACTGTCACTAAAACACAACCATAATTTCATAGGATCACAGAATTCTTCTGGTTGGAAAAGAACTCTAAGATCATCTAGTCCAACCATCAACCTAAGACAATCCTACACTCTGCCATGGTTAAACAAGTGAGACAATGTTTCTACCCCCAATTCTATTGAAGATTTGCAGAGGTACATAGAGTAGCTACTTTCCATCAGATTTGGTGGAAGCCAGATATCTAGATAGTTTCATCTATTCACTGTAAGCAAAAACATTACTGTTGTCATCATAACAGGAGCACCTGAAGGTCCAGCAAACACAACAATGTAATGGAAGCATGTGAGCAACCACATCTGGAATACTTTCAAACTCACAATGATCAATATTTTCAGACCATTACTTAGAGAAAGAAAATGCAAGAAAAAAATATGGGTAGGCAACAGATACAGGGACAAAGGAAGTGTATGGGATGATCTGGAAGAAATGTTAATAATCAAGGCAGATGTTTTAATTTTTAGTGTGTTAACTTTTATTTTTAGTTTGTTAACAAGTCTGTCAAATGCATCTCACTGCTGTGATGGTGAGAAACTTCATTTTTTAAGTTTCAAGACTACATTAAGAATAAATGTCAACACTTCTGTGATTGCATTGTGCTAAATAATACACAGAGAGTGTTTCTCTGGAGGAGTCCTACTTCAGCTAGCAGCTGGAGAATTGAAGCTCAGTTCTTCCACTTGTCTGACTTCTAACTGTCTGGAGTTGAGGAGATGAACTCTGTCTGTTGGTAGTACAGTAGCAACAGCTCTCAGATTCTATTCAGAATGAGGTCTCCAATGCTACTGAAAGCAACACTTTTCCTCAGTGCATCAGGACTTCTGGAGAAGAGGAAGGCCTCAGAGAGACCATATAGATGTCTTCCAGTACCTGAAGGAGGCTGCAAGAAAGCTGGGGAGGGACTTTTTACAAGGGCTTGTAGAGACAGGGTGAAGGGCAACATATTGAAGCTGGAAGAACGGTGATTTAGACTGGATATTAGGAAGAAATTCTTTACAGTGAGGGTGGTAAGGCACTGGAAGAGGTTGCCCAGAGAGGCCATAGATGGTTTCCCCCAAGAGGTGTTCAGGGCCAGGTTGCCCAGGCCTTGAGCAACCTGGTCTAGTGGAAGCTCTCCTTGCCCATACCAGGGGCATGGAAATTAGATGATCTTTAATGTCCATTCCAACCCAAACCATTCTATAATTCTGTGACTTCAAACAAGTTTTAAAATATTAGAACAGTTGCCATAGAAGTATTGGAAATATTTTTTGCAGTAGGAAAGAAGCATTTTGGTTGGGTGTTTTGTTTGGTTGGTTGTTTTCTTTTGTTTGGTTGGTTGTTTTCTTTTGTTTGGTTGGTTGTTTTCTTTTGTTTGGGTTTCTTTTTTGACCTACCTGATGATTTCTTCTACTTTTACAAGGATGGTGCCTTTGGCAAGGATTTATTACATTTTCAGATTTTATATCAGAAGTATGTAGAATGCTCAGACAGGTCCCTTCCTGTTATTTGTGGTTTATAAATTTAAGGATTAATAACGAGTAAACAAATGCAAAGCAAATTGCTACCAGTCCATAAAATGTTATATCATCATCATCTTCTGAACATTAATGGCAATTAAAAAAGAAAAATGTTGACATTCAATCCACCTAGGCAGACTCAAACTCAACAATTCTGTTACCTAATTAAGTCTTGATTACCTACAAAATCAGCCAGCCAGCACATCTCTATGTGGTTGAAGGTACTAATTTCATGCAGAACTTGTACCACGTAATACAAGGGCAGGACTTTAGAAGTTAATTTGAAGACACTGAAAGAAGAAGATGCACAGGAAACATTTTGTTTCAATTATTAAATTACTACTTGTTTAAAAATTGTGGCAACAAAAGAGGTACTGGAGTGAAGCTGATGTGCTGGTAATAGAAGGTCTACATGTTAGAGGACTAAACAATGTATTCTCCATGTATCCTTCTCCACACAAAGTAGGACCTTGCCTCCGTGAATAAGGACTTGGGAGTCCTGGTGGACAATAAATTATCCATGGGACTGCAATGTGTCCTTGCGGCTAAGAAGGCAATTGGTATCCTGGGGTGCATTAAGAAGAGTTAGGCCAGCAGATCAAGAGGTTCTCCTTCCCCGCTACTCCACCCTGATCAGGCCTTATCCAGACTATTGTGTCCAGTTATGGGCTTCTCAGTCCAAGAGGGACAAGGAAATACTGGAGAGAGTCCAACAGAGGCTACGAGGATGATGAAGAGACTGGAACATCTGTCTGATGAAGAGAGGCTGAGAGACTCGAGGCTATTTAGTCTGGACAAGAGAAGGCTTAGAGGGGATCTAATCAGTGTTTAGAAATACCTTAAGGGTTGGTGTCAGGAAGATGGGACCAGTCTCTTTTCAGTGATGTTCTGTGATGGGACATGGGTCAATGGACACAAAACAGAACACAGGAAGTTCCACTTCAACATAAAGAAAAACTTCTTTGCTGTGAGGGTGCCAAAGCCCTGAAATGGGTGGCCCAGAGAGGCTGTGGAACATGCTTCACTGGAGACTTTCCAAACCCACCTGGACATGTATCTGTGTAGCCTACCCTAGGTGATCCTGCTTTGGCAGAGGTGTTGGACTCAATGAACTCTGGAGGTCCCTTAGAATCCCTACCATTTTTTGATTCTATGATAATCAAGTTCATCCGAAGTCAGTTTAAAAGAAATTTTCTCCTCTTTTGAGAAGTGCTGTTCAGTTTTCTCTCTCTCTAAACACATAAATCTATACCAGCATAGCTATAATCAAGGCAAAAAGAAATATTAGGTCTTAACATACAAAAGTCTACCTATCAGACTAGTGCTATTTTTTTCATCTTATCCAACTTTAGAAAAACGTGGGGAAGATCTGGCTAATGGAGCAGATCCAAGCAGCATCACTTAAGAAACATGCATGTACCTGCAATAATAGATGCAGATGAGGGGAGACCTCATTGCTCTCTACAACTCCCTGAAAGGAGGTTGGAGTGAGGTGGGGGTTGGTCTCTTCTCCCTAGTACAAGGTTATATAGAATAAAAGGAAATGGAATTAAATTGTGTCAGAGAAGGTTTAGGTTGGACATTAGGAAAAAAAAATCTTGAAAGAGTGATCAGGCACTGGAACAGGCTGCCCAGAGAGGTGGTAGAGTCAGTATCTTGGAGGTGTGCAGGAAACACGTGGACAGGAGCATGGTTTTATGGCCATCTTGACAGTCTTTTCCAACCAAAATAATTCCATGATTCTACGATCCCACTAAGCTGGTTGCTGCATTTGTATCCTTTCTGGAATTCATTGTTGCTTGCCCTCATCTTTCAAATTTTCCACAGGAGCTCTACTGTGAAGGCACAAGGAACTGGACAATAGGGCTGTTTTTCTGTTCTAATGAATGTGTCTTCAGTTCTTAAAGCAAGATAGTGAAGAAGTAACAAAAGGATTATTTTTTTTTTCAGGGACAGGGTGAAGATGATAATTATAGGAAGTAAGTCATTCTTTCAAGGTTACTTCTCCCTGCTCTGTCTACTTTTTCTCTCCAACCAAATGTAGACAGAAAGCACATGGGGAATAATAAATTACAGATAAAGATTTTAATTCATAGACCTCATAATAGAGAACCCTCAGTGATCGCCGCTTACTCTCCCATGCACCAGCAAACAAGCTATAAATCTTCTGAATGTTGTTACTAATATCCCCATCTATTCCAGTAATTACAAGCAGTATCTCAAAAAAAAAAGGAGTTGCCTTCTTCAGTCCCACATTATGGTGGAACAGGTTGATAAGCATGGATTTAGCATCAGTGGAGAGTTCAAACAAAGTTTCTGTTTCAACAGAAATGTGAGATTTTAATCAGTTACTAGGACATGTCTAAGTTCTTTGCTTTCCTTATACTCTTTGGGTACCTTTTTTTTGTCTTTCAAATAGAAGATGACAGTACAGGAAAATTAGGGGGGGGGGATTAAACTACAGTCATGCTAGTTTTTGTAAGATACTTCTGTACTACATGTAAGCAGACATCACTGTCATTGAAATCTGCAGTGAGCACTAGGTTAAAGCCTATAAATGACACTACAGAAGTAGGATATTTGTGAAATACAGAGAAGATACATTTTTCCTGATTATCCTGAGGGACAATGGATTTAAACTAGAGCAAGGCAGATTTAGGTTGAACATTAGAAGGAAGTTCTTCACATTGAGAGTGATGAAATACTGGAACAGGTTGCCCAGAGATGTGTTTGAGGCCTGATCCTTGCAGACATTCAAGGTCAACTTGACGGGCCCTTGAGGAACCTATCTAGCTAAAGATGACCCTGCTTACTGCAAGGGCATTGGGCAAGATTACCACCGACGGTCTCTTCCAGCCCGATGCACTCTGTGATTCCTTATATAAACAGATACACATTTATGTGCAGCCACTGCTGCTGAGTTACATATGTTCAAGTAGTAAGAGTCATCAGTAACAACAGCTTGGGGAAGCATGGGGAAGATGGCATTTTTCTGAAAAACTGAGATCCAAATCCTACAGACCATCCTCTGTGAACAGCTTCAACACTCTGAATCACAGGAGTCACACACTTCCATCCACCTTTTCCCAGGCAATGGAACAGGCTGCCCAGGCAGGCGATGGAGTCTCTGTCCCTGTCACTGTTCAAGAAATGTGTGGACATGGCACTCTGGGACATGGACTTAATGGTCATGGTGATGTTAGGTCAACGGTTGAACTCAATGACCTTGGAGGTCTTTTCCAACTGAAATAATTCTGTGATTCTGTGAATGTTCTCTAAGGATGATGGTAGTGCCCATCCTCTTGATCAGGACCTAGAGTCTCAGGATGAAGCATTCAGAACAACCATAAGGAATTAGAAAGACTATCACATTAATTGGAATAGTCATCTGCCAAGTCCTTGAACATGAAACCCATCTCTATCCACCATCATTTCCAGCTAGCCTTCTCTATGTCCAGTTCGCATGTCCTAGAGATTGCCTAAGTTATGATCTTGAGGATGTGTTAATTAAAAGAAAAAATCCAGGTCACCTACCCATAGTCTAATTCATTACACACAGATAAAATCACCTTTAACCATCATTATCTACAGATTCTTGTTTCAGTAGGACTTATCTTCAGGACTTTTCTTTGAACAAATACCCCGAGAGGACAATCTGCTGTCACAGGAGGATAATTCACCCATTACAAAGACCTTGTGCCAATATATTAACTCTCCTTCTGTCATCTCTGGCTCAGTCTGGTCCTTGTGTTTGGCAGCTATTGAAATAACAAAGACCACAGTATATGACTTGAATGCAAAGGAAAGAAACCATCATGCTGCTTACATCCAAATAATACTGTTTCCAAGATTATCCATGGCTCCACACTTTGGGAAGGGTATAGAATGGGAAGGGTTGGAAGTGATCTCTGGAGATGATCAAGTCCAACCCAACTTCCAAAGCAAGATCACCTAGGGCAGGTCACACAGAAAGGTGTCCAGGCAGGTCTTGAAAGTCTCCAGAGGAGATTCCACAACCTCTCTGGGCAGTCTGCTTCAGTGCTTCAGCACTGTCACACCAAATATGTTTTTCTTCACACTGAGGTGGAACTTTCTGGGATTCCAGTTTGTGTTCACTGTCCCCTGTCCTACCACAGGTCACCACTGAAAACAGACTGGCCCCATCTTCTTGACATGCCCCCTTCATTCATAAACATCAGTAAGATCTCATCTCAGGCTTATCCTCTCCAGACCAAACAGCCCCAGGTGTCTCAGCCCATCCTCATCAGACATGTCCCAGCCCCTCATAGCCTCTCTCTAGTATATCATAAAGGACTCAATGCTAAAGAGGCACCAGATGAAAAGATTATGAAAAGATTTCTCAAAGTCAAGCGATCCACTTCAAGAATTTCTTGTATGCACAACTTATTTTCAAGTAATTTTCAGAAGAAGAAACAAGATGGTAAAGACTACAGGGCAGTACTAAGACTTATGGGACATTTAGCTATTCTCAAGTCTTTTACAGACCTACTGGCTGATTTAAGAAATGACACTACTTCAGTTTCCCTACCTGTAAAGTGTAAACAATGACATGACATCCTTTCTTAAAGTGTTGTTGAAATTGTGTTTAATAAGCACTTCATAAAAGCCATGTGTAAGTATGAGTATTTGTATTAGTTTGAAAGTAGCTAGAATGTTTTGGTGAGAAGAACTAGATTACAGGCTCTGAAAGGAAAACAATGGTGATGTCTATTTCACTCATAGGCTTGAATCTAAACATAGATAAGGCACTTCTTCGAGCATTGCCTGAGCTGCATTTCTCTCTAGCCTCTCTGCCATCTCTCTGATTAATCTACTTTGCTTCCTAACCCCCTGGCCAAACCTCCATTCTTCCTTGAGACTGGGATAAGGTTGAAAGGGATGGGAGAAGGTGGAAGGGTGGTTGGGAGCCCCTCCTGGGGATTCAGGTTTCTGGGAGGGCTGTTGTGATTTTGTATTACCTTTTACCTTATATATTTATGTATATACTGTAAATATCTGATTGTACATTCTGCTAGGCTGTAAACATAAGCTTCATTCAAATTTCCAGAGACAGCTGAGTCTAGCCTGGATGATTTCCAAAGCGTGGGGAGGCAGGGAACATCCAAACCACTACAGTATTCTCTCTCTCTCTCTTTTTTTTTTTTTTTTTTAATTTAAGAGCCACTTCTATTTGAGTGAGGTAGATGCCTTCTCTTAGAACCTCTCAAAACCTCAGAATTTGGTTAATAAAACATAAGAATGACCTGGCTGCGCCACTCCCTGTGTCGTCAAGTACCATTTGAAAAGGCAACATAAATTCAACATAAAGTTGATTAGAAACTCGAATCCTTCTGGCTGACCTGTCTCTTTTCAAGGGGTTCATGCCTCTCCAAAGTGACATGATTTGAAAAAAAACAAGAGCCTACAATATATGAAAATATTATTTTTCTGCTTAACAGCATCATTCACTGCAGTAATCTGCTATTGCATTTGTGTCTCTTTAAAGGTTCACATGAATTCTCAGAAAAATGGAATTTTGTACACTGCTGCTTCATTTAATTGAAGTAAATTCTCATTTCCTTTCCCATTTAATCCATAAAAGGATTGTTATTAAATATCTGCATCCTTTTCCCACTTCCAACTTACATTTCTTCTGTTTTGACCTTTTCCTAGTGTCACAGAATGGTTTGGGTTGGAAGGGACCTTAAAGATCATCTATCTCCAAGCCCCCTGCCACCAATTGCTGGTGAGGCAGGGTGAGAAGCAGGAAAAGGCTTTGAGTCTATGTAATAACTTCTCAGCAATAACTAAAACATCCTTCTGTTATCGGCACTGATTTGGCCACAAATCCGAAACACAACACAATAGGAGCTACAATTAGGAAAATTAACTCTATCCTAGCCAAAGTCAGTACCAGACTACAGGAATTTTCAAGCAACAAGAGAATCCCATGCTTCTGTGCTTAGCATTCAGTAAGTAGGCAACTTATGGTGAAAGCGAAAACAAGGGGATCTTACTCATGACGAGAGCCAAAGGAACATGTACAGAAAACAGTGGGGAGAAGTGACAGGCAGGGTGAAGGTCACCTGGCTGTGGACAAGCAGACAGGTAGAAACCTGCCTGCAGACTGAGGCAGATGACTTGAAGTGCAGGGTGAACCAAGAAAGAAGCACACATGTGGACTGAGAGTGACAGAAAACAGTAATGTAAATAAAGGGATGCCGGAGGAACATCTTGTCAAAATGAGACACAGGAGACTGCATGACACTGGAGACTGGCAACAGCTTCAAAAAACCTTCCTAGGCAGATCCTACCATTTTCTTAATCTTTAAGGATGAGCTGCTCTGCAAATTTTTACAGAGTGTCTTTCCTGCAATTTTTGACATATGCAAAAAGCACACTTCAGGGCCATTTAAGTTTAAAGACTTACTTCTCCAGAGAATGGTGTCAATCGCATAATGCCTCATTGCCCCATTTGTAAAACAAGAATAACATTTATTCTTTCCCTTAAACCACCCTTTGCTCATCCTGTCTACTCAATCTGTAAACTCCCTGTAGCAACTCTTTCTTACTTCTGCATAGCAAAGCTATTTAAAATTGAACTAGTTGGAGATGTTCCTGCTCACTGCAGGGCAGTTGGATGAGATGACCTTTGAGGGTCCCTTCTGACCCAATGCATTCAATGATTCTGTAAAGGGATCCCAATCACTTCAGACCTTTTGCAACATATAAATGATATAATAATCATCATTCATATATGGATAATTCTCACAAGCCATTTACTATCCCTCCACAGCTTCAAATATATTGGCAAATTTCTATTGATTTGTTAATATAAAAAATGTTTGCAGCATTTGTAATCATTGTATCCTTCTCCTCAAGGGCTATTTTTGACTTCCAAGGATCCAGCTGTGTATGTACTGTGTATGTAAGGATTTACTGTGTATGTAAAGGAGATAGTCCAATAATTTCCCCCAAAAGTGGTACAATCCAAGCAGTCTGGCTTGGCACAGGTATCATAGAATCATAGAACAATCTGGGTTGGAAGGAATCTTAACGATCACCTAGCTCAAATCCTCCTGCCATGGGCAGAGATACCTTCCACTGTGATGAAGGCCCCATCCAACCTGTCCCTGAACACTTCCAGGGAGGGAGCATCCACAATGTCCCTGGACACCCTGTTCCAGTGGCTCACAACCCTCACCGTAAAGAATTTCTTCCTAATATCTAGTCTAAATTTCCCCTCTTCCAGCTTCAATCTATTCTCTTTTGCCCTATCACTACAAACCCTTGTAAAAAGTCCTGTACAACTTCCCCAGTTAAAGCAGAGAAAACAAAAAACATTTTATCCAATGATATCCCAACAACATGGCTCTGAGGAACATGTGACTTACTGACTGATAGTCTTTTCGTCCCTTCAGGCAGGTCTGCTCCTTCTCTGGGTAAGCATCAGACTGGGAAGAAGCAACTCACAGATTCACAGATTCCATCAGGTTGGAAGGGACCCTCAAAGGTCATCTTGTCCAACCTCCCTGCAGTGAGCATGGACAACACCAGCTATATCAGGCTGCCCAGGGTCACATCAAGTCTGACTTTGAATGCCTCGAGGGGCCTGAATCACAGCCCTGGACAACCTGTACCAATATTTTACCACTCTCACTGTGAAGAACTTCCTCCAAATGTCCAACCAGAATCTACCCTGCTCCAGTTTCAAATCATTATCTTGCATCCTATCACTACAAGACCTAAAACTGTCCTTCACCAGCCTTCCTTGTAGCTCCCCTTCAGATACTGAAATGTGGTTTTAAGCCTCCTTTCATTTACTTTGGAATTGCTCTTTCTAGTCTAGAAGTGCTGCTGTGACACAGAGGCCACCACACTTCAGTAAAGGTTTCAAGGCAGAAATTGCAATGCTGGAATCTAGTCTGTGGATTCATTTTAATGGTTTTGCATATGGCTAGATTACAAACAAACAGACAAACAAACAACAACATAAAACCATCATTGATTTTCCTGCTGACCCTCTCCTTTAAGTCAATAAATGGAAACTACTTACATGAAAAGACAAGCAGCATGAGAAGGCCTGCTACTATCATCAAGATTGTAAGGAAAAAACTGATGACTTGGGTTTGATACCCTATCTGTCAGAGAATCATAGAAAGGTTTGGGTTGGAAGGGAGCTTAAACATCAGTTAGTTTCAACTCCCCTGCCATGGGCAGAGACACCTCCCACTAGACCAGCTTGTTCAAGGCTGTAACCAAACTGGCCTTGAACACCTCCAGGGAGGGGACATCCAAAACCTCCTTGGGCAATTTCTGCTAAGGATAACAGTCACAAAAGTTTTGCACATGTACAGAACCCAATGTGCTACCATTGCAAACCAGTGTGAATTTGGTACTATCTCTGTATTTTAATTCCTCCTTTCCAGTTCTTATTTTGTTGCATTGCTCAAAGTAGGACTTTGAAGGAACTGAATCCTGCAGTGTGGTGCAGCAAACAGACTGGCACTACTCAACACTAACTCATCAATCTTCAATGCTTGATCCACATTCTTTGGTTCACCCAAGGTTAAAAGAGAAGAAAAGTGCTTCTGAAAAAAGGGTAACAAATTTCTTCTTGTTCAAGTCCTAAATGGGCAGTAATGTCTCCAACCTCTCTGCTCTTCTGCTCATCTTCCCTATGGAGACCTACCACTTGCTCCAAATTGCACTGTTTTTTTAGTCACAATGAGATGTAAAACCACTGAAGTGCAACAAGTGCAGGCTCAGATCAGCAAGGATTTGTCCCAGGTCACTTAGTTTTCAGGCACTATAAAATTATATTGTCAAGACTTCCACTTGTATAGACTGCCATATAGACTGAATCACACTGACCACGAGTGACAATAAGTAGCTCTTAAAAAAACATTTATTTTTCTAAGTTCACCTTTTCTCTTCTCTTTCTCCTGCTTTCCCTTTCAGATTTTTACTCTTGACTCTTGCTGATCTTGTCATTAAGTTCTTATATACTTTCTTCTTTATAATAGCTAAAGATTATGCTGAGACTAAATGGGACTAGAGGATGTGGACCTGCTCACGTGGTTCCAGAGGAGAGCCATGAAGATGATAAGAAAGCTGGAACACATCTGCAAAGATGGGCTGTAAGAGTTGGGGCTGTTCAGCCTGGAGAAGACTCCAGGGAGGCCTTATAGGAGCATTTTAAATCTGAAGCAGACCTACAGGAAGGCTAGGGAGTAACTGTTTATAAGGGCATTTTGTGACAGGAGCAATGGCAATGGTTTGAAACTGGAGCAGGGTTGATTTAGGTCGGACACAAGGAGGAAGTTATTATGAGGTTGATAAAATACTGGAGCAGGTTGCCCACAGATGTGGTTGAGGCCCCATTCCTGAATACATACAACTTGATGGAGCCTTGGGCAGCTTGATTGTGTTGGAGGTGTCCCTGCTCACTGCAGAGGGGCAAGGCAAGACAACATTTAAAGATCCCAATATATTCTGTGATTCTCTGTGACCATTTTGTTGCTTTCCCCTGTGCACATAGCAGTGGTCAGATTGAGCTACAGGCCAGATGCTGTTTCACTTCTTTCACATCTTGCCATCCAGACTTTCTATCAAACAGACATTATTTCTTTCCATTCTTCCTCTCATTTTTGTTTAAATAGTGCAAAGAACATCCATAACATGACATGATATATGAGTGCTCTAAATGAGTTATCTGCACTTTTCTGCTCTCAGCTAGGTTTGAAAATGAACTATGAGCATACTAACTACTACTAGGCAGGTGCATCTCACCAACTTGACTACCAGCCATGATACTGACCTTAAAATTTGTTTTCACTAGCTCTCTCTAGCTAACACAAGAATAGAATCATAGAATCATTGAGTTCAGAGGAGACCTTCAAGATCACCAAGCCCAAACACTTGCTTAGATCTCACAATCTCACCAGTACAGCTAATCCACTACCAATAAATCAAGTCTCCCAGAACCACATCCACAGGTCTTTTAAACATCTCCAGGGATGGTGACTCTGCCACGTCCCTGGGTTTCCTGTTCCAATGCCTGAGATCACTTTCTGTTAAAAAAAATGTTTCCTAATATTCAACCTGACCATCCCCTGGCACAGAGTGGTTTTAGTTTAGTTTTTAGTTTAGTGGTTTAGTTCAGGAACTCTGAGTTTTGTCTTTAGAGCTCAGTGGTATTTTCATTTTAATAGATCTGTGAAAATCACAGAATTGTTTTGGTTGGAATAGACTTCCAAGATCACTGAGTCTAACCATGAACCCAACACCATCATGGCCATTAAACCATGTCCCAAAGTGCCAGGGCCACACATTTCTTCAACAACTCCAGGAATGGTGACTCTACCACCTCCTTGGGCAATCTGTACCAATGCTTGGCCACTCTTGCAGGAGATAAACTCCTCCTAACAGCCAACCTAAACCTCCCCTGGCACAATTTCAGACCATTTCCTCTCATTCTAGCACCTGATACTAGGGAGAAGAGACTGACACTGTTCAGACTCCAGAGTTAAGTATCTTCTCTAACCTCACATTTGGCCTTGTTCTTACAAGTACTTTAGATTCCTCAAATGAAAGGAAGGACAAATGTCAGCTATTTGAGCACCTACCTTACAAAGGTGACATGATTTGAGGCTTAATCAGTGTAAGGCCCTCAAGAAAAATTGCTCAGTATCAGCATTCTGATTACACCAGAGCAAGCAGACTTTTCAATTCAAAGATACCAGAAAGAAACCAGCAAGTTGATCAAGAATTTCAGAAATTTTCACTGGAACCAGGCACAGACTCTTTAAAAAGGAATTTCATATTGATTTTGAATACTGTGATACTTAACTGGTCTTTTATTGTTGATCCAAGAGGTGGTACATGTGGCCACTGCTGTTCTGTGGAACTGTTCTACCCCAGCAAGGGCACTCCATGAGCAAGGATCCTACTTCTTGATGCCTCGAGAGCCCCAGTTGCACAATTCCACATTCCAAGAAGCTATTATGCCACTCCTAATGCTGTTCCAACTCTAACTCCTACATCAGCTCATCTGATGTCATGTAATCCCTAAATGATTATGAATTGCTTCCTGACAGACAACACAGTAGCAGAGATAAAAGGAGAACGCTGGCCAGAAAGGGTCTCCAGTCTCCAGAGCCTGTTGCTCTGCCAGGATGCTGTCTGCATTTGTACTGGCAGCAGGGGAAGAACCATGCAGCAGAGGCCCAGATTTGGTAGCTGGCCCAGACTATGCCAGAGCCAACCTTGCAAGAATCAAGCTGACCTTGTAAGGGCAATGAAGCTGATGAACAGCCTTGAGTCCTATGAGGAACAGTTTAGCGAGATGGGATTGTTTAATCTGGAGAAGAGGAGGCTGAGGGAAGACCAGGTTGTACTGAGGTGGGGGTTGGGCCCTTCTCCCTAGTATCAGGTGATAGAACGAGAGGAAATGGCCTGAAATCCTGCTAGGGGAGGTCTAAGTAGGATATTGGGACAATTTACTTTCCTGCAAGAGTGGTCAGGCATTAGAACAGGTTGCCCAGGGAGGCAGTGTAGATACCATTCCTGGAGGTGTTCAACAAATACGTAGTCATGGCACTTTAGGACATGGTTTAATGGCCATGGTGGTGTTAGGTTGATGGTTGGACTCAATAGTCTTAGAGAGGTCTTTTCCAACCAAGACAATTATATGATTCTATTTCTTGTCAAGGATGTTCTGCAATAAGTGGAATTCATCTGCTCCTGCACTATTGAGGTGTTCTGCTACAGTCAAGTACCATAAGGACTATAAAGTACCACAGACTTTGGTCTTACAAAGACCAAATGCTGACAAAAGGGCAAATGAAACACTGTAATTATTTTAGCAGTGTCATTAACCTTGTTCTTTGTATTACAGCTCTTCTGCATCTCCACTACATTATTGTTGCTACTCTTCACAGTTGACCATTGTGTATCCTGAAGGATTCTCATACACAAACAATTCTTTGCTCACAAAAGCATCACTCTTTGTGAAAAATCAAGAGTCCTGAAATCTGAAAACTGCTTACTGCCTCAAATCTGTTATAAAAAAGGCAGAGAAAAGGCAACTCAAGCCTTTACACGAGACAATCAGGTGGTCAGCAAAGTTGATATATACTAGTCCAAAGTAAATAACTGTGGTGGTTTTACTCTTTGATGCATTTCTCAAGTAACCCATCAAGTCATTGTGGCTCTCATATTTTTTGTGTGCATAAGACCTGCTTATACAATCAGAGAATCATAGAATGGTTTAGGTTTGAAGGGACCTCAAAGATCATTCAGTTCCAACCCCCTGCCATAGGCAGGGACACCTCCCACTAGAACAGGTCACTCAAGGCCTCATCCAACCTGGCCTTGAACACCTCCAGGGAGGTAGCAGTCACAACCTTCCTGGGCAATCTGTTCCAGTGTCTCACCACCCTCACTGGAAAGAACTTCTTCATAACATTTAGTTCAAATCTCCCCTGTACAAGTATTAACCCATTACCCCTTGTCCTGTGATTACAAGACCTTGTAAATAGTCCCTCCCCAGCCTTCCTGTAGGCCCCCTTCAGATACTGGAAGGCTACATTAAGGTCTCCTTGAAGCTTTCTCTTCCCCAGCCTGGAGAGCCCTAACTCTTGTAGCCTGTCCTCATAGCAGAGGTGCTTCAGACCTCTGATCATATTTGTGGCCCTCCTCTGGACTCACTCTAACAGTTCCATGCTCTTCTTGTGTTGGCGGCTCCAGAACTGTACACAGTACTCCAAGTGGGGTCTCACAAGAGCAGAGTAAAGGAGAGAATCCCCTCCCTTGCCCTGCTGGTGTATAGGGTTAACACTCCTGGGGGAGTGACCCTGAACCTGACCCTAGGGGTCTCGGCCCCTCCTCAGGGGTGGGCCACACTCCAGGTGATGGTTAGCCCACTCCCCCCCCACTTCCTGCGGTATAAAAGAGGAGCACTTCCTGCTCCTCGCTCTCTTGCTCGTTCCTCCTCTACCTGCGTTCATGACCGCACACACACACTGATACTGCATACCAGCCACGAGGCAGAGACACCATCACACTACTCGGGTTGTATCCATCCCTGTTTTGTATTTTGCTGTTTTCCCTTCCTTATCCTTTGTAAACTCCCCTACCTCCAATCCCTTTTTCTAAGTTATTGTTAAACTTTTCCTTTTTTACTTCCAAATCGAGTGAGATTGATTTATTGGGGGTGTCCCTACCTCTTATCTCTCTCCCTGTCTTTCGGGGAAAGGAGGGGGAGGAGGGGAGGGCACTCTATAAACTCTATAAATTCTATAAATTGTCATTGGGTCTACCAAGTTTGTAAGAGTCTCTGGGAACCTGCATTTGAACCCAAGACAGCTGGCCATGCCTCTTTTGATGCAGCTCAGCACACAATTGCTGTCTGGGCTGCATGTGCACACTGCCAGCTCATGTTGAGCTTTTCATCAACCCAGATACCCAGGTCCTTTTCCTCAGGGCTTCTCTCCAACCATTTGCCACCTAGCCTGGATTTGTGCTTGGGATTGTGCCGACACAGGTGCAGGACCTTACACTTGGCCTTGTTGAATGTCATGAGGTTGGCCTGGGCCCATCTCTCCACCTGTCCAGGTCCCTCTGGATGGCATCTCTGCCCTCTAGTAAGTCAACTGTGCCACACAGCTTGATGTCATCTGCAAATCTGCTGAGGGTGCACTCAATTCCTCTGTCCATATCACTGACAAGGATGTCAAACAGCACTGGTCCCAGCACTGACCCCTGAGGGACACCACTTGCACTGGTCTCCAGGTGGACATTGTGCCCTCGATCACCACTCTCTGTGTGCAACTATCCAGCCAATTCCTTATCCAGCAGTGCTCCACCCATCAAGTCCATGTTTTTTCCAGTTTGGTGACCAGGATGTCATGTGTGACAGTCAAATGCCTTACTCAGATGCAGGTAGATGATGTCAGTTGCCCTTTCCTTGTCCACTGTTGCTGTGACTTCAGCATAAAAAGCCACTAAATTTGTCAGGCATGATTTGCCCTCGGTGAAGCCGTTGCTGGTTAGCCCATATCACCTCTGCTTTGGTTTCCATTTGCCTTAGCAGAGCCTTCAGGAGGATCTGCTCCACAATCTTGCCAAGCACAGAGATGAGACTGACTGGTCTGTAGTTCCTGGGGACATCCTTTATTCTGTTCTTGAAGATGGGTGTTATGTTTGCCCTTTTCCAACCAGCAGAAACTTCACCAGTCTGCCATGACCCTTCAAATATGAAGGACAGTGGTTTAGCAACTTCATCTGCCAGTTCCCTCAGGACCCATGGGTGGATCTCATCAGGCCCCAGGGATTTGAGCATGTTCAGATTCCTTAAGTGCTCACAGACATGATCTTCAATCATAGTGGACAAATCTTCCTTCTCCCAGTCCTTAGTTGTGCCCTCTGGGACTTGGACATTGTCGTTGGAGTCCTTGCCATTGAAGACTGAGGTAAAGAAAAAAGTCATTGAGCACCTCAGCCTTATCCATATGCTTCATCACCAGCTCTCCATTTCCCTTCTGGAAGGGTCCCACATTCTCCCTAGTCCTCCTTTTCTCACTAATACACCTGAAGAAGTTCCTCTTGGTCTCCTTAATGTCCCTAGCCAGATTTAATTCCAGCTGTGCTTTAGCTTTCCTAACCTCAGCTCTGGTTGCATGAAGTATGTCTTGGTATTAGCCTCAGGTTACCTGTCCTTGCTTCCACTCTCTGTAGGCTTTATTAATGCATCTGTGTCCCTGAGCTCTCTAATCATCCACGCAGGCCTCCTGGCATTCTTATCTGCCTTCCTCTTTCTTGGGATGCACTGCTCCTGGGTCTGGAGGAGGTGATCCTTGAACACTAACCAGCTTTCCTGGGCCCCCTTTCCTTCCAGAGTTTTTTTCCCATGGCACTCTGTCAATGAGGTCCCTGAAGAGGTTGAAATCTGCTCTTCTGAACTCCAGAGTCTTCTAGTCTAATATTTTTCTTTTCTTTCCTTTTTTTTTTTTTTTTTTTTAGAGCAAATCACATTGTTTTAAAGACAATAACCACCATGTATTCTTCAAACTTAAAGATTGAACCACATAATCCTTAGAAGGTCTTCCAACTCAGCATTCTGTGACTGTGATTTCTTCCCCCCATCTTTCACTCATATTTGATGAAAATTTCGTCTCAGTTGAAGGCATTTTGTTTATAATGCAGGCATAATGTTAACAAATGTTTGTACAATATTGATCCTTTAGTTAAATTATGTAAGAAACAGGTGCACTGGACCTGTTTGATAATAGGAAAACAAGTTTGTTTCAGGAGCCTAATTGCTATGCTGATGATTATAGTAACAATACTTGCAGACACTGTGGGGTTTGGGTTTTTTTGAGTAGGATAATTTTTTGAGTGAGGAAATATTGGAAATACACATTCTGGGTACTCTCTCACTGCAAATTTATGGGGATTTATTATTTGTTCTAAATATTCTCATTTACTTGGATCAGAGACAGTCACATTTGCAGATAGCTGCAGAAGCTCCACTAAACAGGCTTTCTTTCATGCTTAATCCTTGGTGTTAAGTGTTGTAATAACTATCACTACAAATGAGAAGACTCTATACCTATGTAGGTAACTTCTGAATGAACACTTTGTACTTAACTGTCTACAGCTAAACTAACAGAATCAATTTACAGAAATAAAAGGTTGCATGGAGTGTTCAATAGCTGCCTCATAACTCAAGGGCAGTTGCAATGGCAGAAGGCTTCCATTTCTGACTGCCGAGACAAAAACGCATGCACAGCTTCACAACAGAGTATTAATCCTCCAAGCCTAAAGCTTATTCACTCACTGTTAACAATGGATTAAACTACCAGGTGTGTTGAGCAGTGCTCTATTCAACAGTATTCTCTTCTACTCTTGATGGAAATTTGCTTCCAAGGTAACTGTTTTATGCATCTGTTGTAAATGGGAAATGATATTTCTGTTTAACAAAAACTCTGTTATGATGCACAACCATAATTAATGGATTACACTTTTAATCCACTTTGTCACATAAATAGAAAATGTATGGTCTGATAGGATTAAGCACTTATCAAAGATTCTTTTTTTATGATTGTTGCTTTTCAAACATAGTTATTTTCTACAGATTTTTTTGTTGTACTACTAAGCATTTTAGCTTCCCCAAAACAAATGTTTTGTTTGGACTTTAAAGACAGGCAATTGTTGTTTTCCCAACAGATCAGTGACTCACTCATACTCCCATTAACTTCAATGCAAAGAGAAGCATGGTCCAAGAAAATAACCTGTAAGAAAACCCCAAACAATTTACATTCTGTCAAGCCAAGACATTAAAAGAATTAATTAAAAATTTTGGAATTGAGGACAGTTGAAATTACATAGCACATAAAGATATCTTTAATAATTATCTTGATAATTTCTAAATCCCATTTAAACTCCTGCAAAGCTATCAAAACAGTGGAGTAATCTGAGCTTGAGATGTTTTCTATTAACTCAAAATTCAAAGAGCTTCCAAGTGAAAGGTAGAAACAGCTTTGAAGACAAATGATAAAGGAGTAAGGGGAACCCTAAACAAATCACACTTCTGATTTAAGTATTATGTCCCTAATGTAATCTTCTGCATTTCTCATGTTTCATGGAGACTTGAAACAACACAATCGGCATTGATCTGAGAGCAAAATAGCCATAAAATAATTTTCCTGAATACTATTTTAAGCATAAATGGTAAAATATAGTCTGTGTGAAGTGTGGCTTGAGAGCAGTCTTGAGGACAAGGACATGAAGGTGTCAGTTGAAAAAAAACTCAGGATGAGCCAGCAATGGTCACTTGCACCCCAAAAGGCAACCATGTCCTGGTCTGCATCAAAAAAAAAACCGTGATCAGCAAGGAGGTTTGAACTAGATGATCTTTAAGGTCCCTTCCAACCCAAACCACTCTGTGAAAATGACTCTGTATGTGTAGCCTGACTGAAATGTACGGCTCTACAGCACACCTTCTAGGCTTTGCACACCACTGGAAAATATCTGCAACATGCACAACATGCTCATCCCTTTACTCATGACAGAAAATAAATATTAATCATCATTTTGATGTAAGTGAGGGAACAGTTAATCATCTGCTTTAAAAACAAGATGCTTGGGCATTACTGAATTTGCTAAACCAGCAAATCTTGTATTTGTAGACATACTAATTGATTGTGCCTTTGTCCTATTTAAAACAAACTGCATACTAAAAGCACCAGACCTTAAGCCAGAATTCAATTGGTTTCATATACAAAACTATGCTATGTTTGTTTGTGTTCACATAATTTATAGAGTTTGACATTTCTGTCTTTTCTCCCAGCTACAACTCTACTAGTTTCAACAGCCTTGCCCATATCAATAAAGAAGGCAGGATTAGGCCCTACATTTATTATGGAGCTCAAGCTGTTGCAAAACAAGCATGTACTACTAAAAGCACTACTAGTTAAACAACACAGTAGGAATAGAGGTTCGAGCTGGAGCTTCTCAATGCAATTCTTGCCTCTCTCAAGATTTCGAGGGAGTCTCTAGGCTCTACAGAAAAAAAATTACAAACACTAAATATGCCTGCTCATTAGTAATCTACTGCTTTTAAACATCAGAGAAAAAATCCCCCACACCACTGAATGGAAAATAGTCATCAGCCTCAACACGAAGACAAAAAGATTATTGATCTTAAAAGCAGCATTTTTGGGGAACCTGCTCAGTAATATGAACATGAAGAGTAAAGCTGCTGAGAAAACAAAGACAGAGCTCTGCTGAGCAGTAAAGCTTAGAAAACAAAATATTTCTAAAATTAATTTCATAGCGTGGCTTACACTGTGAGAAAGATAATAACAACAATAACAGTAACAACAGCAGCACAGGAGAGCTAGAGGATGTTTTGAACTCAAAACAATGCTTTAAAGTTCTAAAAGTGAAATATAATGCTTTAGACTTAAAGGGCTGAAAGTGAAATATTCTGCTTTAGACTTGAAGTTCTAAAAGTGAACTCTCCTTTATCTGCAATTCACGGGAAATTAACTGGAATACACGAGGGAAAAACCACACAAGATGTGTTATTCTAAAGCTACCCTGTATCATGGTGATGTTTCACCGATGTTAGTCATCACGAAAATTGTTTGAGAATAGCAAATATATTTGCAGAACTGACTGAGTTCCAGGAGGTTTGGGAAAGTTCCATCTAATAGTTCATTGAGTCAGGCTTGATGGGGTCCTGAGCAACCTGATATAGTTGGGGATGTCCCTGCTGACTGAAGGATCCCTTCCAACCCAGTGCATTCTATGATTCTATGACAGTGTCACACAGTGAAGCTAAAGAAAGCAGTTGACACTTTGGATTTCACTACTAGAAAGTCCCTCTACAGAGACCACATGATGTGCATTATTCACATTGCTAGATTTTGAGTGTTAGGTTTAATTCATGTGACAGCATGACGGCCACACCATACTGTTAACTGAGGAACTTGCTGTGTGAGCTCAGAGTGCTCACTTCCCTCTCAGAATCAGCACTGCTCACCCTGATGAGCACAGAAGGAGCGGAAAGCACTTCATGAATTAGAATTGTCTCATGGAGGGTAGTCCCTGGAGGTGTTCAAGAAACATGTACACATGGCATTTTGGAATCTGATTTAATGGCCATGGTGGCCTTAGGTTGACAGTTGGACTCGATGACCTTAAAAGTCTCTTCCAACCAAAACAATTCTGTGGTTCTATGAAGGCACTGTTTCCAGGCGACATCTCTTTGGTGAGAAATCTTATTGACCTTTAGGGCAGCCGACCTCTCCAAGTGCTGCTCAACACACTTCTTTATGCAACAAAAAAATACTGCAAGCTTTCACTTCCCTTTACCAACCCTCTGCTAATTAAATTAAATTAACCTTATTTTTATTTTCCCTCTTTTTTTTTGGAGGGGGGATAGTGAGGGTAACACAGGAGATAGCATCAGTCCAGAGGTGCCTTTCAACACCTACCATTCTATGATTTTATTGTTTGGGTTATGAATTAATTGTTTGGGTTGGATAAGACGTCTAAGACCTTCGAGTCCAAACGTCAATCTAACACTGCCACGGCCATTAAACCACATCCCAAAGTGCCATATGCATAAGTTTCTTGAACACCTTCAGGAATGGAATTGGATTCAGCTGGATCCAACCACTGGAATCGATGCCTGACCACCCTTTAAGTAAAGAAATTCTTCATGGTTCTAAACACACAATTGATCCGGCGCTGTCATGATTAATTCTTTGAATTGCATTAATTTTTTAAAGCTTTTTATGTGCAACGCTGGAAACCAGCAGGCGTCCAGCATGCAGACACAGCGACGAAATCCACTCCCCGAGCGTATAGATACGGAGGATGAGTTGGGAAGAGAAGGTCCCCTTGCCCCGCCGCCCAGATCCCTCTCCGCGGCCCCTCGACGTAGCCTAACCGGACCTGGGGCAGGCGGGGGGCCGCCTGTCACCGACGGCAAGCGCGGCGGCAGCACAGCGACGAGGCGGCTCAGGGCCGCCCGAGGGCCTTCCCCCGCCCGTGTGAGCGGGACGACGGGGGCGGAGGCACAGAGTGCGGGGAGGGGGGGAGGCCGGGCCAGTGCTGCTGCTCGTTGCAGCCGCTGCTCCGCCTCTCCCTCCGTAGCTCCCAGTCCTGGAGCGCCGCTCGGCTGCCAGAAGAAAGCGGCCACCTGCTCCGGTGCGGAGTCGCTCCTTGCTGCGCGCCGAGAAGGGAGAGCAGCCGCCCCTCTGCCCGTGCCCGGGACGTTACCACTGCTCTCGCCGCCGGGGGAAAACTGCCGCCGGCTCCCGGCCTCGGAAGGGGGAGAAATCGCAGCCCCTGTCCGCTGCGAGACGGAAGAGCCTCTGCAGGCGCGCCGCTCCGCCGCTCCCTCCCAGTCCCGCCGCGGGCAGGCGGGATGATGGAGCCCCCCGCCGCCTGCGCCTCCTGCTGCCGCCACCCGCTGCCGCCGCCGCTGCTCTGCCTCCTGCTCGCAACCCTCTGCCTGCCGCCAGGTAAGCGCCCGCCCGCGGCAAAGAGCGACCGCACCGTCCCGACCGCGCCGAACTTGGTGGAGGGGTGGCCGGGGGCCGCAGGTGGCGGTACCCGCCCGCATTGCCTTCAGCAGAGTGCCCCGGAACCTACCGCGGATTTATGCGCCGGGCGTCTCTCCCGATCGTTGGTGCCCTTCACGTCCCGTTTCGGCGGCCAGCGGCGGTCCGAGCCGGTGCCGCTTCTCCCGAGGGAAAGGCAGGAGCTGCCCGCGGCTGAGGCGGCGGTGTTCGCGCCCTCCCTGTGGGCGCCAATCGGCCCTGGGGTCCCTGTGGGGCGCTGGCAGTGGGCAGCGCGCGCTGCCCGCGCGGGAGGGCAACCGAGGCTCGGCCCCGCCGCCGCTCCCGTTCACTTTCTGGCTGAGCGGCACGTCCCTGCAGCCAGCCGCCTCCAACTTTGGCCGTTGCCCGCATTCAGTGCACGGCATACGAGCTGCAGAAGCCAGGCGGGGGTCGGTGGGTGCCCGGAGAACGTCGTCGAGCACGACCCCGCCCGCCCGGCAGCCGGGGTGCTCATAGTGGCGGTCCCCCGGGCGTGGCGGCAGCGCTGCGGGGGACTGAGGAGGGTGCTCCGCGACTCGGGTTCGAGTGGGGAACTTCATCTCCCCGCCCCCGCCGCTTTCGAGGCGTTGGGGAAGTGGGAAGGCACCGGGAGTGCTAAATACCCTTAATTGTTGCGGGAGTCTTTTGGCCATGAGGCGTTTGTAGGTTTTTATTTGGTAAATATTGAGCGTGGAAGTGAAGTCTCGGGGAAAAGCTGTGAAGTGAAGGAGTTGTGCATTCGCCGCGGTAGGGGATGATTCCTGTAGAAAGAGCGTCAGCCTGTGGTAATATCTTGTATTGCTTTAAGAAATGGCTTTGCCTTTCTGTGCCTGCTTCTTGCGAGAGCGAAGGGTTTGCAGAAGTGCTGGAGTTGGAGGGGTTCTTTATTCCTGGCCTCTGCTTCCTTCTTATGTGCTCTTCAGTTAACCATTTACAGGCAGTAATGCAGGCTAAGAACAGCGTTTTCTTCACTTGATCTGTTTCTGTTTATTTTGCACAAGCTCTGGTTGCGTACAAACGGAGCTGTAGCTCTGTAAGGCTCCAAACAGAACCAGAAGCAGTTTGATTTTTTCTTTTTTATTAGAGTTACTGAAAAAGCTTCCAAAAATAATCAAAACCTGGTTTGATTTCAGTTAGGAAGAAAAAAAAAACCACCCAAACCTCCAAACAAGCAAAAGCTATTTTGATTTCAGTTGGAAGAATAAAAATACTCCAAACAGAACCAAAATAAATTATGATTTCAGTTAGAATGGTGCAGTTGCTCCAAAGAGAAACCAAAGTCAATTCTGATTTCAGTTAGAATGGTAAAAAAGGTCCAAGCAGACCCAAAAGGTATATTGGAACCGTAAGCAATGTGTTAAGCTTTTGTTTTGGCAAATGCAGTGAATGATCACCGCAGGACATGAAAAATACCAGTCTCGGTGGCAGAGTTTACAGAGAATACTGATTTCTGTGGTGTAAAGTCTTAAGGAAAGATGGTTCATTTAATGAAATCTTTGTGACATGTGGATTATCCAGAGAAAGAAGCACCTCAGCTCCTAAGAAACCAGAATGGGCCCCCGTGGAGAGATTTATCCCAGTCAATAGGGAATGATCTTGCTGATTGTGTGACATTTTCCCTCTGAAGGAAACATGAAGTCGTAAAATATTTTATCCTCAAAGATTGTGTTGATGGAGGTGTATAAAAAGATGAGGTTTGATCACCTACGATCTCAGTAGATTGGAGGTAAAACCAGTTTCTGAGTTCTTTCTGCTTTTTATTTCTTGCTTGCCGCCTTAAGGAGAAGCTCAGGCTGTGTAAGCAAGTACGAGGAGAGAGCAGCCCTACTTCAGCTTGGAAACTTTCCCTGCAGTACAAAAAATGCCTGGAAAGCCTAACACAAAGTTTAAACCTCTAGTTCTGTTTGTTCTGAGGAGTGTTAAATTATACTTGAATGTGAAAATACATATTTTTATATACTATTTCTAGTCTTATATTATTCTCTTGGTATTATGATAGACTTCACATTCTTTTCTCCTTACTGTGTCAGCTATTTTAGATGATAGTTTGCTGTCATCTACAACCAGGTTTGTATTTGGAAAGCAATAGAGCCGCTATAAAAAAGCATATTAAAAGTTACATATATATTTAGATATATATGTGTGCATGCAAAGATGTATGCATGCATATAAAGATACATCTATTTATTTATGTAGAGAGAGAAAGAGAAAAATATACAAGATCTCTCCAGCAATATTCAAGCTGACTATGGCTTGTGATGAGAAATGTAGAGATTCTTTCTTCTTGGGATAAACTATCTGGGAATATACCCATTAAAAAAAAAAAATAAAGGGGGGTAGTCCAAGTCCACAATTGATATTGGCAAACTTTGGGCCAATCTAAAAGAGAACACCACTTAAAATCTCATGCTTTTCTAAAATCAATGTCTGTGTGTGAAAAGAAAGTCAGCTAACCATGACCTTCGTAAAGCTTCCTTTCTTTCACCTCTAACTTTTTGATGATTTATAACTACAAAGCTCAGAGTCTCTTGTAGTGTGTTTTATTACCAACAACTTGCTGGATGTTGCGGAAGGGGAGTGAGACTGTAATGTGTAGTTTTCTCATTCACATGACACTGTGTTCACACTCCTGCCTATAGTTTTGTGTGGGTTTTTTTTCTCCTGCTCTGTCTGGTGTGATACTGATGCAGGGAAACTGGTTTTCTGTGTTAAGATCTAAAATTGATGTGGGTTTTCTGAAACTGAAGGCAGGAAACCTCTATGCCATGTATGGATGTTTCAGTACTCTTTGTGCCTATGGTTCAATAGGTAGCAAAATCATTCATTTTTTAAGTGACCTGTAAGTTGTTAAACTGTTTGGTTTGAGGTGTTTTTTTGGTGTGAATATGCTAGAAAAGTCCCTCAATTTTTTTTTGTCTCGTGCTGTCCCCTCTTCTGCTGGGTTTCTCATATGGCAGTGGGCAACTACAGAAATCATTCAGGTCTGTAAATCTGTTGAAATTTCAGCCCATTGATTTTTACTGGAGAAGATATACGTTGTTATGTTCATGAAATAAATATCTCTGTCCTAAGTCATATTTAATCCCAAGATATCTTATTTCCTCTTCCCAGCCTGTGTACAACTAATACCCTTCCTACAGTACCATCCATTCTCCTTCTTTAAAATAACCTAGGGTGCTAATACGCAGTCCCAGGGTAAACAATTTTAAAGTCTTTGTAGTAGAAGTTGAGCTATTTGTCTTACTTCCAGCAGTAAAAATTGGGGAACAAAATCTCTAAATATTTATGCAAGATGAAACACAAAGGGGAAAATGCAGCAAGCAGCATTAAGTGTTTTACGTAACGCAAATTACAGAATCACAGAATGCATCGAGTTGAAAAGGACCTTCAAAGGTCATATTGTCCACGCCCCCTGTAGTGAGCAGAGTCACCTCCAACTAGATCAGGCTGCCCAGGACCCCCATCAAGTTTGACCTCGAAGTGTGTCCAGGTAGGAGGAGTCAACTATCTATCCGGGCAACCTATTTGAGTATTTCACCACTCTTATTGTAAGGAGCTTCCTCCTGATGTCTAACCTAAATCTACCCTGCTCAGGTTTCAAACCATTCCCCCTCCTATCACTGTAACTCTTTCAGCCTGCCCTCATAGGTGTTCCAGTTCTCTGATCATCTCTGTGGCCCTCCTCTGGACCTGCTTTATCAGGTCCATGTCCTTGTGTTGGGGGCCCTAGTGCTGGATCAGGAAAAGCCTGACCGATATCCTACTTCTGTAGTGTCATTTACAGACTCACACTAAGTGTTCACTGCAGAGTTCCGTAAGGTCATGGCTGCTAGGGAATGGTGCAGAAGGACCTCACAAAACCTATTGTTGTAGTGGCAAAGCTTTTATGTGCTGGCTGGGCACACCACATCACACCACACCGCACCACCTTAGCCTTTTCTTAAGTTTCTAGCACTACTGGGCAGTAGTTCTTTTTGTCAATGTGGTTTTGGACTGGTTGAGCAAATCAAAAGAATAGGAAAATAATTATGGTGGAGTCAGACCTACCTATATATACTTTGAGCTTATTAACAGTTCAGTGACTGAAAGTGCTAATTCTGTAGAAGCTATAATTTGTGTAATTCGATTTCCTAGCACCAGGTGATCAATACTCAGTTTGCCCTATTTGTGACCTGCACTACACAGCCATAATCGTGTTGGCTACTGATAAGCTGGCTCAGGGTCCAGTCTGCAGTGCCTTTGTAGTGCTGCTGCTTTTTTAGACTTTGGGTTTGGCTTTTTTTTTTTTTCCTCCAGACTGTCATACTGATTGTAACAACTGGTTTTTGCACATCCATGATAATCTGTGGTTTGGTTGTTTTTTTTGGGTGTTTTTTTTTCCCCCTTTTTGTTTACTTCTGTGAACTCTGGTATGGGGCCAGACTTCTTGTACTGGTTTTTGAGAGATACTACTATGTCTGAAAATGATTATTATACACTCGTAGAAGGGTTTGGTTTATAAAGTACCTTGAACGTCATCCAGTTCCAACCTCCCTGCCATGGGCAGGGACAGCTTCTACCAGACCAGGTTGCTGAAGACTTCATCCAGCCTGGCCTTGAACACCTCGGGGAAGGGGCCGTTCACAGCCTTCCTGGGCAGCCTGTGCCAGTGTCTCACCACCTTCACTGTGAAGAATCTGCTCCTAATATCCAGTCTAAATCTCCCCTCTTCCAGGTCAAAGCCATTCCTCCTCATCCTATCACTACAAGCCCTTATTAAAATTCCCTCCTCCCAGCTCTCCTGTAGTCCCCTCCAGATACTGGAAGGCCAATCTGAGGTCTCCCTGGAACTTTCCCTTCTCCAGGCTGAAGAAACCCATTTCCCCCAGGCTGTCCCCACAGGGGAGGTGTTTCAGCCCTGATCATTTTCATGGCCTCCTCTGGACCCTCTTGATGTCATTCTTATTTTAGGGGGCTCAGAACTGGATGCAGTACTCCAGGTGGGAGTACTTTAGCTTCTTGGTTCAGTGCTACTTAAGATTTCTCTGGAGTGGCTACTGTACAGCTTTTCCCTTTGATAATACAATAACTTTTTTTATTAGAAAAGGCGTGTAAACCTCAAGGCCACTCTTGTGGAGAATTGAAGACCTGTTGCAATGTGCTGGTTTCTCTCAAGTTCCTCTGCTTTCAGGAAAAATGGTTATGCTTCCGTGCACCAATGCTTGTATGAGAGACTCTTCAAGAACTGCAAATGCTGTAGGGTGATAATTAAAATTTGACTTGAGCAGAATGTGATTTTTCTAGGAAAAAAAAATGAATATTAACAATTCCCCTTGATTGGAAATTGTTGAGTGTTATCTTCCCTGAAGATAAGGCTTTGACCTACATGTTCTTTATCTTAGTATCTTTTCTTTAATAAGGACAGGATGAATATTAAAAGAGGTTGCACATTCCTGTCTTTAAAATATGCTTGAAAATGAATCTCATCTTTTAGAGAGGAGATTGCAGTACAGCTGGTATGCTGGCAATTCACTACTGGCAGCAGTTAGATCAAGTTTCTCCCTTCCCCCCCCCCCCCCCCCCCCCCTCCCCCCCTTTTCTCTTCTGGTTTTGTTTTGTTTTTTCTTCTTTTCTAATGTTTTATTGAAGATGGCTTGAATCACAGTTGATCCTACACCAGTGGATATGAATCTGCTACTCCAAAGAAGCAGCACTTTTGAGCAGTATCTGCCTAGTTTAAGATTAAATTGCTTTTCTTATCATGCATATAGGTCTCCAGAAAGGCAAATAAATATTTACTTATTAAAACAACCACTGCTTCTACTGAACTGGCATTTTTGTTGTTGATAAGAAATATGCCTCTCTGGGAGGTAAAAAAAAGAGACAAAGTGATAAAACATTGGAGAGAGTGCCTGCAGCGTCAGGGTATGAATTTTAGAGGTTATCAGGGGTTAGAACAGTTCTCTAACGTTTGCTTAAAAAGCATTTGAAGTGCTTTCAATAGTTATGGAAATACTAAGCTGTTTCCTTGATAACAAGGGAAAAGTGCGTTTGGTGATTTAATGAGCGTTTCAGCAGTCCCTATGTCTGTGTTGTCTGTTTGCAATTAAGTTGTGCTCTGTACAGTTAACCCTTCATTGTAAAAGAAGATCTTCAAATGCTTCATCTGCATTGGTGTGTTCTGGTTTTGTGCTGTATTGCCTCATCTGTTATATCTGGCATCCTTAGAGCTGGGTGTTGGTCACAGAATCACAGAGTGGTAGGAGTTGGAAGGGACCTCTGAAGATCATCAGGTCCAACCTCTCTGCTGGGGCAAGGTCATCGAAACCAGATCACACAGGAACACGTCCAGGTGGGCCTTGAAAGTCTCCAGAGATGGATACTCCACCACCTCTTTGGGTAGCCTGTTTCAGTGCTCTGCCACACTTGAAGTAAAGAAGATCCTTCTCATGTTTAGATGGAATTTGTTATGTCCCTGTTTATGTCCATTACCTTTTATCCTATCGCTGGGGACCACTGAGCAGAGTCTGACCCTATCTTCCTGACACTTAGTTCTTAGATGTTTGTTAATATGCCCTCAGTCACCTCTACTCCAAGTTCAAACAGACCCAGTTCTCCCCGCCTCTGGTCATCTTATAGATGTTCCAGCCCCTTGCAGTTTTGCTCCTGATGGAAAGCACTCAAACAGCATACTTTAAACTTCTCCTCAGGTCTCATGGGTAGTCAAAGTCCCCAGGGCTGAAGCCCTGGCAACGTGGGTGACATTTTCTGTGTTAGAAGCTCTGTGTGGTGGTTATCCCATTCCCCTGGTTATCTCTTTCATACAGTGTATCTGATGGGTGCATCCCAGCTGTCTGGAATGGAAAGTTTTGTGTGTTGGGGTTTTTTTTCCCTAACAGAGCTTTGATACTGACTATAGTCGGCATATTTCAAACCTGGAGAGATATTGGCAGCTAATTCAATAGAGGGAGCTCCACTACCTTCCTGTTAGAAGCAGCACGTCTCTGCTTTTCCTAGACCTCTGACTTCAGCTTGAAAGTGACACTAAAAATCTTTGTTTCTTCACAGTGTTTTGTGGTGTCAGGCTTTGTTTCTGAAAGCATCTTACTTTCATCACAGGCTTCCGGTTGCATGAAGGAGAAGGACGAATCTAAATCACATAAGGGGCAAACTGACAAAGATGACACGGAGATGCTTCTCTTTTGCAGCAAGGCATTGTGTGTGTTTTAAATGGATACGTTCCAGAATTGGGTTTTCAAATGACCTTGCCTTGTCTGGGGGGCACTTCATGGAGAAACTAAAAAGAATTATACTAAAAAAGAGGGGACTTTTTAAAGATGAAATGGACCAAGAGTGATGTTGCATGAAATAGGGTACAAACAGGATAGGCTGTCGAGGTGAGAGGAAGCTAGAACACTTTCACTAAGATGTGTTGAGTTGGAACTTAATGAAAGAGTCTTTTGTTAAATAAAGTTCTTCTAGGATCATAAAGGAAAAATGGAGTATCTCTGCTGTTCTGCCAGTGGTCTTCATTCTGGGCTATGCAAAAGAAAGCCAGCTTTGGTATCTGCCGGTGTGACTTTTAACCATGTCTCTAATACAAAACCATGTGCGTGCAGAAATCTGATAACTCTTCTGCAAACCTGCAACTTTATCTTTTTATCAAATCTTCTATTTTTTTAAAAAAAATATTTCTCATCAGAATATTTTGAAACTAATGGCATCCTGGCCTGCATCAGGAACAGTGTGGCCAGTAGGACAAGGGAGGTTATTCTTCCCCTGTACTCAGCACTCGTCAGGCCACACCTTGAGTACTGTGTCCAGTTCTGGGCTCCTCTATTCAAGAGAGATGTTGAGGTGCTGGAAGGTGTCCAGAGAAGGGCAACAAAGCTGGTGAGGGGCCTGGAGCACAAATCCTATGAGGAGAGGTTGAGGGAGCTGGGCCTGTTTAGCCTGGAGAAGAGGAGGCTCAGGGGTGATCTTATTACTGTCTACAACTACCTGAAGGGACATTGTAGCCAGGTGGGGGTTGGCCTCTTCTCCCAGGCAACCAGCAATAGAACAAGGGGACACAGTCTCAAGTTGTGCCAGGGTAGGTATAGGCTGGATATTAGGAAGAAGTTCTTCACAGAGAGAGTGATTTCCCATTGGAATGGGCTGCCCAGGGAGGTGGTGGAGGCACCGTCCCTGGGGGTCTTCAAGAAAAGCCTGGCTGAGGCACTTAGTGCCATGGTCTAGTTGACTGGCTAGGGCTGGGTGCTAGGTTGGACTGGATGATCTTGGAGGTCTCTTCCAACCTGGTTGATTCTATGATTCTATTCCTAGGATGGTTTGGGTTGGAAGGGACCTTAAAGATCATGTAGTTGCAATCCCCCTGATGTGGGTAGGAATGCCTCCCGCTAGAGCAGGTTTCTCAAGGCCTGGTGCAACCTGCCCTTGAACACCACCATGAAGGGGGTATCCACAGCTTCCATGAAGCCTCTTCCAAAAAAAAAAAGTAATCCTTTAAATCAAGTTGCCTCCAAATAAACTAATAATGAAGTCAGCATTATTCTCTAATCAGGTGAATCGTGCAGAAATGCCATTTATCATTAGATTCATTATCATTAAACTCACTGCAGAAGTTGCATGGTTTTTATTTACAGAATCACAGTACGGTGGGGATTAGAAAGGACTTCTGGATATCATTAAGTCTAACTCCCTTGCTAAGGCAGGTTGACCTAGATGAGGTTGCACAAGATCTCAATATCCAGGTGGGTTTGAAAAGTGACTAGATAGGGAGACTCTACAATCTCTCTGGGCAGCCTGGTCTAGGACTCCATCACCCTCAAAGGGAAGAATTTTGCTTTGTGTTTAGAAAGATTCTCAGCCTTGCCGCTGTCAAGGAGATAACCTCAGGCATATTATTTTCCTGCTCTGTTTCTCAATTTCCCAGTGTATATAATGGAGAAGAATAGATTTACTTCTC
Source organism: Pogoniulus pusillus (assembly GCF_015220805.1). Taxonomy (NCBI): domain Eukaryota; kingdom Metazoa; phylum Chordata; class Aves; order Piciformes; family Lybiidae; genus Pogoniulus; species Pogoniulus pusillus. Next base: position 8,592,236 of record NC_087268.1, on the reverse strand, counting down.
CTTTGTCTCCCTACCAACACACCCCCTGGCTCCACAAGTACAAGATTGCACTCAAATGTATCTCACCAGTGAACACCATAAAGATAATAACTTAGGACAGTTTTGCTGTTTGCTGTACTTATGTCCAAGCCTACTGCTCCAATTCCAGACCTGATGAGGGGCTTCCATGTTGTCCAGCTGCATGTGCTGGTCTCATAAACCACACTCCTTTCTCTTGTGAGCTTTACTGCCTCATTAAAATGCTTTAGGACAAGCCATTGAGGAATGCTTAGAATCACAGAACCATTGAGGTTGGAAAAGAACTTTGTGATCAAATCAGACTGCTCACCTAGAGCTCACAATCCCACCACTACTGGTAAGCCACTACCACTAAACCATATCCCTCAGCACTACATCCACGTGCCTTTGAAATCCCTCCAGGAATGGTGAAGTCACCACCTCCCTCAGCAACCTGTTTCCTAAGCTTTCAGTTTCCCTAGAGAAAATAACCATACTTACAAGATAGCAGAATAGATGTAGCTTGTATGCAGCTAAATGTGGCATTTTATATGACGTGTTTAAGGCTTTTGTTGGTTTGGTTTTGTCTTCTAATAGGAGTTTTTGTGTTTTCTTCAGGGAGCATAACAACTTATTCTTCAAAAACTATGAGCTGAGTGAGTTTATCATGCTGGCCAGGAAGAATTGCTAAGGCTTGTATTTTAGAAAGAGAAGAGGGCTGGTGCAGTTTATCTGCAGGGTGAAATAGTAAATGCTCCCATAAAGCTGTGGAACTAGGTAGCTTACAAAGAATGCTTGGTTTTAACTGGGCTTAAAAATGTACAGTTGATTCCAAGTGTGAATTCTTAACAAATGGGGTCTTTAACTGCATTTTTTAAAGCCTGCTGTTATAGTCATAGAACCACAGAATAGTTGTGGTTGGAAGAGACCTCTGGAGGTCTAGTCCAAACCCTGCTCCTCAAGCAGGATGACCTAGAGCCAGTTGCACAGAACTGTATCCAGTTGGAATATTTCCAAGAATGGAGGCCTCTGCAACCTATTCCAATGTTTGATCATCCTGACATTAAAAAAAAAGGTTTTCATTATGTTTAAATGAAATTTCTTATATATTAATTTGGCCTGTTGCTTTCTGTTCTTCCACCATCCTCACCACTGAGAAGAATCTGAATCTGCCTGTTCTGCACACCTCCAGCAGATATTTAAGACCTTTTACAAGAAGTTGTGATAGGATGTGAAGGAATGAATTAAATCTCGAGGAGGGGAGGTATAGGCTGGGTACTAGAAAGGAATTATCTCTGGTGAAGGTGATGAGACACTGGAACAGGTTGTCCAGGGAAGTCATGGATGCCCCTTCCTCAGAGGTGTGTAAGGCCAGGTTGGATGAGGACTTGAGCAACCTGGTCTAGTAGAAGGTGTCTTTAACCATGGCAGGGAGTTGGAACGAGATGACCTTTTAAGGTCCCTTCCAACCCAGACCATTCTGTGAATTTTGACATGGAATTTCATTTTATGAAATACTGAAACCAGCATGAATATAGCAAAGTGAAGTTTGTGGCTCCTCTGTATAAAGCCATGTTTGTTGCCTTGTTTTGGAGAGCAGAGATGAACTTAATGGCCTTTGCCTTCAAAGATGTACATGGAAAATAAAAGGCATGATGAATCAGAGAATAATGAGGCAGGATTTGGGGAACTTTCAGTGTAGCATGTAACTTCAGAAGAGAGAAGGATTCCTGATACTGCACATCAAGCTCTCTAGCAAGTGCTTGCACAGAGAGAAATGATAAGGGTAAGTATTATCTTCAAATGCACTCATTGACACAGCATTATGGGATTTCCTTTCTCAAATTGGGGAAGTTGAAAGTTTCTAACACTGCCAGCAAAGTGATGTGCTGACAAGTGGTGACGTAAACCAAGAAAACATTTGCATATTAAACTTGACAGCTTGAAAGGTTAGCAAGGGGAATTTTTTTCCCCAGCTTTTAGTACATGACTGAAGGTTTTTGTTAAGTTTAATGTTACTCTTCAGTTCTCAAGTAACTGCACGATTTACTGCTAATCTTGAACCCTGCCTACACACAGAATCAATAATGAAGTTGATGTTGTGCTTGTCCCACCAGCTTCCAGTTTGTGTGAGTTGTGTTTCTTGCTATTGTTTTCAACACAGACAAGAACTCTTAGTAATGCATAACTTGCTGGGCAGCCCATTTGCTTGGGTTGGAAGGGATCTGAGAGATCATCTAGTTCCAAGTTCCCTGCCATGTACAGGAACACCTTCCACTAGACCAGGTTGCTCAAGGCTTCATCCAGCCTGGCCTTGAACAACTCCAGGGAGGGGGCATCCATGGCCTCCTTGGGCAACCTGTCCCAGTGTCTCACCACCCTCACCATGAAGAATTTCTTCCTAATATCCAGTCCAAATCTCCCCTCTTCCAGCTTCAAACCATTCCCCATCATCCTTTATGCAAGCCCTTGTCTCTCCCCAGTTTTCTTGTGGGCCCCTTTTAGTTCTATAGTTCGAAACAATTGCTAACATGTAAGTAAATAATGACAGTGACTTCACGTTTCTGAACTTACATTTTGCACTTTGGTTGCAAATACACATGCAGGTTTTTTGTTACATTTTTAGAACTTCCAGAAAATGTTTTTGCTTTGGTATTTTAGCTCTTAACATGCCTTCTGTAACAGACCTTTGCCTTCAGATGTTTCAGAGTTTAGTTTAACCTTGCTGACCGCACTGCTGTTAAATGATGCAACAGGTTCTGTCTTAGCTTTGAAGTTTAAATCCTTAGTATAACCTTTACCCTAAAGGTTTAATTCAGTTAAACATATGGTGCTCCACAGCCCATTTGAGTCTCTGGTGAAGAGCAGGGCTTCTCAAAGTTCATCTGCAGGTTTGGTAAGAGTCAGGTTCTGGTATTGCATCCAGACTCAGTTGTGTCTGCAGGTCATTTCTTGTCACATCTTATCAGTTTCTTCAGTAGCCTGCAGTGTTAAATCCAAAAGTTCTGCACAGCTTCAGAGGATGACAAGGGGAGGATTCTAAAAGCTTTTGAGATAGTGGAAAATAAATGGTGTGTTGCAAAGTTGATGTCTGTGGATGTAGGAGAGGCAGGTTAACCATTTTTTAGTTTAGATTTCACAGAATTTGTGGCATCCTGTGTGCATCTTAACATAGATTATACCCACTTCATTAGCAAGGAGGTTCTTTCTTTAACTCACAAGAGCCTGCAGCTCCAAGAAAGCAGCTTTAGGGTCAGGGGAAGCAAAATTCCTGGCCCAGGTATCAAAATCATAGAATCATGGAATGTTATAAATTAAAATTTTGGTATATCAGAGGACTGTTGAGAGATGTACTGTGTCTGTCTGAGAGCCAGAGGGGTAGGAAAAGGTAGGATGAGGGTTGTGGGTTTTCACATGTCTTCTTGTAGAATCACAGAGTTGTTCTGGTTGGAAATACTCCTAGGATCATGAAGTCCAGCCATCGACTTAGCACCACCGTGGCCATTGAACCATGTCCCAAAATGCCATGTACACACATTTCTTGAACATCTCCAGGAAAGGTGTCTCCATCACCTCCCTGGGCAGCCTGTTCTAATGTCTAACCACTCTTGCAGGAGAAAAAACTTCTAATATTCAGCCCAAACCTGATTTCAGGCCATGGGAGTGGGGATGTAGCTGGGTGTTGAGGCATGGTTTTTGAGAGGTCTTGTCACGAGAGCAGGGATGTAGCTGTGCGTTGGGGCATGCTGGCAGCATTATGCTCTGCAGAGCCTTCTGCCATTTTCTCACAAATGGAGAACTGAGGCACCACTACAGTATGGCTTGGAGAGACAACTTTGGAGTTACTCTTGGAGAGTATGCAGCTTAAGAGCTGGAGGTCAGAAACTCTTCTCCATGCTGACCACTTTCTTTCCCTCTATAAGAGGAGGAGAGAAGGGTCTGTATTCCTGCCAAGCGTGAGAAGTTCTTTGCCTTTGCTGGGGACAGGCTTACCCTCTGACCTGCTGCAGAGAGGTATCTGGTGCTTTTAGGGAAATCTCATATTAATCCTTCTCTGAATAGTGTACAGAGAACTCTATGAGTTGCTGTTCAATCATGATGTCCATCTGCAAGTAGTAGCAGTGATAAGGAAGTGAATGGGTTTGCAGATTCACACTGAAGAAGCTAATTCTTTTCTGCCTTTTTTTTTTTCTGGATAGGAGTCTAATAGATATTTTATCTAATAGTACATCTCCTCCACTACCTTCTTTCCCTCTATCAATGAAGAATTAAATCACCACAAAATAAATTATGTAAGAATCATAAAACCATTTGGGTGGAAAAAGACTAACCACCATTAAACCATGTCTCAAAGTGCCATGTCCACACATTTCTTGGACACCTGTGGGGATGGTGACTGGGAAAAAGATGCAAATATGGAATACTGAAATTATTATCCACTGATTATTTATTTTTTAAAATTCTTTAAGCATGTGATGTTTAAGGGGGGGAAAAAAGTGAGAGATCTTTCATTTAAAGAAAGCAAAATTGCATAGTAAAGGTGGTTTTGATTTTATAAGCTTGAACTTAAAAAGTTGTGCTTGAACATCAGAAGATGCATGGGAATGTTTCAGGCAGAGAAATAGACAATGCATTTTTTTGCTAGCTTACTGTGTACTAAACTTCACTGTATAGTGAGTAGTGTGTCTCTCATCTGTAGGTTTCAAGAGCAAGGGCTTTAGAGGTGACAACAATTAAGGAAAGCTAGGGTGTTTAGAATTGCAAGAGCAGCACTCTGAATCTTTGACAGGGCTTACTAATCTGAAAAGGAAGATGGATTGGTTTTATACTTAAAAGTTTAGTTTTTTCCACTGCTCTGTAAGCAAATGTTTCTGACTAGAGCACATATGGAGGAGCTGAAAGAGATCAGTACATCAGTAACTTATGTTCAAGCCAAAGACATGGATCAGCATCTCTGCAGGGAGTGGCAGATAAAAATAAAAAGCAAGTAGCTTATTTCTTTTGTGTTAAACCATGTATATTTCTAAAGCTTGCTGAAAGAAATAAGATGGCAAAAATGCAGAAAGGAGTCTTTGCAAGAGAAACCAGAAAGGGCAAAATGTTGTTTGGGAATGCCCATTGAAGGATGCTGCCCAGACAGGATGGCTTAAGTTTGAAGGCACCTAAAAGATCATGTAGTTCCAAAACCCCCTCCGCGGGCAGGGACACTTGGCACTAGAACAGGTTTCTCAGGCCATTATCTGGTCTGGTACTTCCAGGGATGAGGAGTCCACAACTTCTCTGGACAACCCGTTTCAGTGTCTCATCACCTTTATAGTAAAGAACTTCTTCCTAATGTCTAAACTAAATCTACCTTGCTCATGCTAAGACTCTCTTTTAAAGAAGGGATTAAAAAATGCTCAATATTTTCTTCTAGTCCTTGTAAGAGGCTTGGCTTATGAGGTAATGTGTCAGGGAAAGGGTGTCATATGTTAAATGTAATTAGCTGGTGACCTGACCATAGAATTGTTTTGATTGGGAAAGACCTTTAAGATGATGGAGTTCCAGCCATCAACCTAAGACCACCATGGCCCAAAGTACCAAATCCACAAGTTTCTTGGACACCTCATTGCCGTATTAGACTGCAGTAGCTGACAGATGCTATAACCTTAAAATGGCAACTGTACCAAGTCACAAAATCCAGAAATTAAGCTAACAGTAGTTTTGGGCCACGACCCAGCATGTATTTCAGTATCCAGCTTCAAAATTATTCAGGTATTATATTTGTCCAGAGAACGACCACAAGAACGATCAGCAAACAGGCAGACCTGCCATATGAGGAAAGGCTGAGAGAACTGGGTCTGTTCAGCCTTGAGAAGAGAAGGCTTAGGGAAGATCTAGTTATCATGGACCAAGTACATCAAGGGTGGCTGCCAGAGGCATGGAGACTCCCTTTTTACAAGGAGTCACATGGAAAAGACGAGGAGTGATGGGGACAAGTTGCTCCTGGAGAGATTCTGATTGGGCTCCAGAAAAAAACTTCCCCGTAAGATCAGTCAGACATTGGAATCACCTCCCAAGGGAAGCAGTGGATTTCCTCTACATTAGACAATTTAAAGCTTGACAGGATGTGGGTTCCATCTCATTCCAACTCTGCTGTTGCCTAGAAGGGTTCAACCAAATTATCCTTGAGGTGCTTTCTGTTCTGACATTCCATGATTCTATGGAGTATTGAAATTATTCTATGATTCTGTAGTCTTAAGTATGTAGTTTCCAGGCTAGAAGCTGCAGGATGCTTACAGAGCAGTCTCATGTAGACACACTAAAGTGTAAGTGATGGGTTAGAGACTGTTAGGATGCTAGATGCTGTTTGTGAGTTGTAGCATCTTTCTGCTCCTTAAAGAGGCTGTCTGCCTAGCTCAGCTTGCAGAGAAATGGGTTAGGTAGGGATTGATGTAGTTCAGTCTTCCTGAGGATGATGCAAGCTCACCAATTCAGCTGACTTTTTAAGCCTCCATTTTTTATACTGTGTACACATGATGTTTTTAAATATATAAAATATATTATAGGAAAAAGGCTGTGTATGAGGGTTTTTTGCCTGTCAGCAGGGAATATGCAGCTTACTAAGCTTTCTTGAGTCTAATTTTAAGTGGAGAGAATGCTTCTGTATAAATTGAGATTATCTCATCACAATATTTTTATGATTGTTAATTAAAATATGAGGAAATCCTTTAGAGGAGATTTGCAGTTTTGAGGCTTTGATGAGACTTAACAGGAGAGATCTATTTTTATAGTTATGCCTTCTTATTAGTTCTCGAGATGAGGATATGTTTAAATGCATGGCTATCAAATCCTGTGATGATTACTTGTTTATTTTGCACTGTAGACTAATTCAGTTATGGTCTCCTTCATTTAGTGTTTGTGTCCCACTTTTCAAGGTAATATTGTAGTGCTTTATTGTTATTACTGTTTAAAATCAGCTCTCAGAGTAATTTTCATTTGAGCTTGGTGGTTTGGGGTTGTTTGTTTTTTTTGGTGTGGGTTTTTGTTTTTTTTTTTTCAATACTAACTTTCAGTGAAACACTTTTTTGGTAGACCATTGTGAATTACAGCCATTTAAGTTGTTCCATCTCCTCAAAATTGAGCTGCTGGAGCATGTCCAGAGCTGGACAACAAAGCTGGTCAAGGGTCTAGAGAACAAGCCTGGTGAGGAGCAGTTGAGAGAACTGGGGTTGTTTAGTCTGGAGAGGAGGAGAATGAGGGGACACCTCAATGCTCTGTACAACTCTCTGAGAGAAGGGTGGAGTGAGGTAGGATCTCTTCTTCCTAGAATCAGATGCTAGAATGAGAGGAAATGGCCTGAAATTGTGCCAGGGGAGGTTTAGGTTGGCTGTTAGGAGGAATTTCTTTCCTGCAAGAGTGGTCAGCCATTGGAACAGGTTGCCCAAAGAGGTGGTGGAGCTACCATCCCTGGAATTGCTCGAGAAATGTGTGGCCCTGGCACTTTGAGACATGGTTTAATGGCCATGGCAGTGTTGGGTTGATGGCTGGACTCAATCTTGGAGGTCTTTTCCAACCAAAACAATTCTGTGATTCTAATACAATTTTTTGGGGGATGATTTTAGTTAATTCATCATTCATAGAGGAAAAGAAGGTAGTGGAAGAGATGTTCTGCTAGATAAAGTATCAATGTTTCACATAGTCTTTGCTATCAGTGCAGTTGAAAGCAAGAATCCATTGTATAGATGGTGCTTATCAGAAGTTAGTAAATGGTAAATGCAGTTTCATTTTTTAACTAAATACCTAGCCCTGGAACTTGTTAGCAGAGGGTAGAAGCTGCAATCATTTTCAGTAAATGCCTGCGCATTATCTGGGTGTATTTCTGCACACTGCATTTTAGGGGAATTAGAGGAAAATCATCCCCTGAAGACTCCCTGAAGTCTTTTAAACTGGCTTGTGAAAGAGGAGGATCAAGCCTTTCACTATCAAAGCATAGTTTGCTTTCATGTCTCGTTGAAGGTGATCAAGGTTTGGAAAGACATCTAGCATCGTCAAGTCCAACCATCACCTGATACCACCATGGACATTAAACCATGTCCCAAAGTGCCATGTTCATGTATTTCTTGAACACCTCTGGGGATGCTGACTCCACCATCTCCCTGGGGAGTCTGTTCCAGTGCCTGACCACTCTTGCAGAAAATAAATTCTTCTAATAACCAATCTGAGCTGACCACTTTCTCATTACTCAGATAGTTTTGGGTTTTTTGGGAATTGTTTGTTTGATTGATTGTTTCTTTGTAGGCAAAGATTACTTTCAGCTTTGCGAGTTTAAAGGAGTTAGTTTCACACCCCTGTATGGTTGGTTTATCCACATCATCAGTCAGAATTTACAGATAAGGGGCATGGTAATGCAGGAGAACTTTATTCCTTTTTCATTACCTGTATTTTCCTCTGACTTTGCCAACATGATAAAAAATTCTTTGAGTGCAGAAGTTATTTGTTGCTGCTGACAGACCATGAATTCACTGTACTAGAAAATTGTCAATCTTCCAGTTGTACAAGTCCAGTCAAGCCACTATTCACTGTTCCCACACAAGCTGTCATGTACCTCTTCTTGAACTAGAATCATACAATTGTTTAGACTTTAAGTCACTGAGTCCAGCTGTTAACCTGGTGCTGCCTAGTTCACCACTAAACTGTATCACCAAACGCTGTACCTTTAAGTCTCTTAAATGCCTCCAGGGGTGGTGACTCAACTGCTTCCCTGAGCAGCCCATATCCATTGAGTTGCTGGAGTGTGTCCAAAGAAGGGCAACAAAGCTGATAAAGGGTCCAGAGAACAAACCTTGTGAAGAGTGACTGCAGGAACTGGGGTTGTTTAGCCTGGAGAAGAGAAGGCTGAAGGGAGAGCACAGTGTTCTCTAGAACTACATGAAAAGAGGTTGGATTGAGGTGCTGGTTGGTTTCTTCTCCCTAGTATCAGGCACTAAACAGAGAGGAAATGGCCTAAAATTGTGCCAGAGGAGGTTTAGGTTGGATATTAGGAAGAATTTCTTTCCTGCAAGAGTGTTCAGGCATTAGAACAGGCTGCCCAGAGAGATGGCAGAATCACCACCTCTGGAGATGTTCAACAAACATGTGGACATGGCGCTTTGGGATATGATTTAACAGCCAGGGTGATGTTAGGTTGGTGGTTGGACTCCATGATCTTAGAGTTGTTTCAGTTGGAAAAGGCTCCAACGAGTCTCTTGATTTTTTTTTTTAAACAATTATTGCTGTATATTAATTTTATATTTACAACAACTATGTCTTACTTCTTGTTCAAGACACTCTTCTACACACCAGTGTGTTTTGGTCTTCTACTTTTCAAAGATCACAGAATGTTTTTCTGTTGGAAAAGTCCTCTGAGATCAACCCTAACAGAGTCTCAGTAACTGCATTTTTTGTCTCAGTAAGAGTTGTTTTTTTCTTTTATCTGACTTAATGTGGCCTGACTTTCTGTCTTTTGGATAACATTTGTTTGAGTCTTGGTTGCAACAATCCAGTCATTCTAAACTTGCAGAGTTTACTTGGTTTTTACCTTGCTGGCTATTCACTGGGAAACTTGACTGCCAGCTGCAGATCACGACAGCTGTGAAAATGAAAGCATTTTCTAGGTACACTTGATACCTTAATTTACCAGAAATCTTGATTTAACTGGAAGGGTTGCTAAGAATAGCAACCTCATCTAGCATGTCTGGCTCTATTCTGATTCAGCTTTCAGTATCTCTATTTAGTGGGGCTGGTTTTGATTGGCTCTCCAAAATGGTCTAAGTCTTCTCAAGCTGCCCCAACTTTCTGCAGATATTACAGCAGGAAATTCATATCACATAGTTGGTTTAACAGACTTTTCTGATCAGAGGGTTACAGAGTAGGGCAGGTTTCTTCTAGCTGTGTGGCTTTGAGTGCTAAATACTGCCTTGGGCTGTGCAAGGATAACAGTGGGGTAGGGTTTGAAAAGGACCTCTAGAAGTTGAGTCCAAATTCCCTGCCAAAGAGGGATGTCCCTAGGGCAGACCACAGAGGAACATGTCCAGATGGGTCTTGAAAGTCTCCAGAGAAGAGACTCCACAACCTCTGATGGAGGCCTACTCTAGAGCTCCAGCATCATCACAGCAAAGAATTCTCTTCTCATCTTGAGGTGGAAATTCTTGTTCCAGTTTGTGTCCATTACCCCTTGTGCTATCACAGTACAACACTGAAGGAGTGTGCCCAGGTGGCCAAGAGAGCCAATGGCATCCTAGCTTGTATCAGGAATAGTGTGGCTAGTAAGACGAGGGAGGTTATTCATCCCTTGTACTCAATAGTCAGGCCACACCTCGAGGACTTTGTCCAGTTCTGGGCTCCTCAATTCGAGAGAGATGTTGAGATATTGCAACACAGTCCTGTGAGGAGAGGCTGAGGGAGCTGGGGGTGTTTAGGGTGGAGAAGAGGAGGCTCAGGGCTGACCTCATTGCTGTCTACGACTATCTAAAGGGAGGTTGTAGCCAGGTGGGGATTGGTCTCTTCTCCCAGGCAACCAGAACAGAACAAGGGGACACAGTCTCAAGTTGTGCTGAGAGAGGTCTAGGTTGGATGTTAGGAGGAAGTTCTTCACAGAGAGAATGAATTGCTATTGGAATGGGCTGCCCAGGGAGGTGGAGTTGCCACGCCTGGAGGTGTTCAAGCAAAGCCTGGCTGAGGCACTTAGTGCCATGGTCTGGTTGACTGGCTAGGGCTGGGTGCTAGGTTGGACTGGATGATCTTGGAGGTCACTTTCAACCTGGTTGATTCTATGATTCTGTGAGAAGTGGTCCCTCCACTGAGGCCTGAGGAGTAGCACTGCTGCCAGCTGGATTTAACTCCACTGACTGATACTCTTAGGGTGCTCAGCTAGTGCTTTATCCAGCAGAACCATGCCTCTCCAAGCCAGGATCAGCCAGTTAGTCCACAAGAATCCTGTGGAAACCAGTGTTAAAGGCTTCTGAAAAGTCTAGGTAGACAGTATCTGCAGCCTTCACTTTTCTCAAGCAGCTCCTCCACCACCCCTCACCTGCCCAAAACAGTTCCTGCTCTTGTTTCCCCACTCTTCACCTATCCATAGCACCTCCTGCTCCCCCCCAAACCCTTACCTCCCCTAAGCAGCCCCTGTTCCTCCCTTTCACTCTGCCTAAACAGCTCTGCTCTACCAGCACCATTTTCATCCCCACCCCAGAGCCCGGGGCAAGACCATCAAACAGCTAAAATATCACCCAGAAAAGCTCAGCTCCAACAAGGACACACACCCAGCACCCATGCATGCTATAGCAGTGGTCATTGATGCCAACCCTAACTAAATGATCCTTCAGGGTCCCTTCCAGTCCCTAACAATCTGATTCTCCACCACACCTCACCTTCCTAAAGCAGTCCCTGCTCCCCCCTGCTCTTACCTGCTTACCTCTCACTCTGCCCAAAGAGCTTCTCTTCTCCACCACCATTCTTGCGGCCATCTCAGAGCCCAAGGCAAGAGCCTCAACCAGCTAAAATACCCTGCAAAAGAAACCAGCTCCAGCAAGGACACACACCCAGCACCCGTGGAAGATGTTGTATGTTGCAATGGTTGCTGAGCCTAACCCTAACAGCCGGGGGGCCACCAGACCCCCCGGCCTTTGAAATCCTCCACCAATTCACCCGGTGCACACCATGGGCACTCACCAGGGACGCCAGGCAGAGGATCCCTTGGCCCACAATGGGCCTAACTTGGGGCTTCTGACCTTCTGGGGCAGAATATAAAGGGGAGTGGGCAGGGAGGGCAAAGTGGCTGCACCTGGGGTGGGAGGAGACTCCAATAGCCAGCTAATGGCAAACGGCATCACCTGGTGGCATCTGATGTGTTACCATAGGAAACTAATTAAATGGTGATTGATTGACTACAAGCATAGCAGATGATAGCAATACCTCTAATCAAAGCTGATTACATAATGCCCAGATCAAATAGCACAATGAAGATATGTATTTGAACAAATCATGCTGGCTAAAGCACATCATTTAATTTATCTGCTGAAGGGGGCAATGCAGTGACTGACAAAATATCTTCTGTGTTAAAAGAGGAGGTATTAAAATAAAGCCTGGATGAGGCACTTAGTGCCATGGTCTAGTTGATTGGACAGGGCTGGGTGATAGGTTGGACTGGATGATCTTGGAGGTCTCTTCCAACCTGGTTGATTCTATGATCCTAAGAGACTAGCACTGCCTTCTTGACACCCACCCTTCAGATATTTATAAACATTAATAAGATCTCCTTGATTGAGCACAGCACTGTAGTGTGGTAGCTGCAGTGTTAGAAGTTGACTTATGGAGGTGTTGCATGGCTGCATTGTCAGTGAAATGTTTTTTTCTTTTGGTGCTGCCTTGAATCATAAATGCATTTACGTGGGGAAAGACCTTCAAGGTCATCAAATACTGGGCTAGAGGTGTCTGAGCTATATGGAAGTTGTTGGACACTTGCAAGACTGTTTTTCAGCACCCTGCTCCCTCAGTCCTCCTCCTGTGTGAGGAGGAGAAGGACACAAGATTCAGCTTTACCCTTTGTAGAGATGCAAGGATGATTTTGGATTTTACTGCACTTCAGCAGCACCACCACTACCTTCTTGTCCTGGCCAGGTGGGGTTGTCTCATTAGCAACTGCTGCTGCCCTTCAGGCAGCGCTGTTAGGAGGTGGGCTGAGGGAGCAGTAGCTGACTGCCTTACTTCTGGCCAGGTAAGAAACACAATGGAAGTTACATCTGTCATCATGTAAAGTGTCAAAATGAGAAAATCTAAGGAGCCTGTGAAGGACTCTGGTACTGGCTGATAGGACAAATTGGACTGAGATCACAGAATGTTAGGGGCTGGAAGGGACCTCAAAAGATCGCCTCGTCCAACCCCTCTTCCAGAGCAGAATCACCTGTACCAGGTCACACAGGAATGCATCCATCTGGACCTTGAATATCTCCAGAGAAGGGGACTCCACAGCCCTCCTGGGCAGCCTGTTCCAGTGTTCTGTCACCCTCATAGTGAATTTTTTTTTTCCTTACGTTCACATGGAACTTCTGCCTCAGCTTCCACACACTGCCCCTTGTCCTGTCATCAGGCATCACCAAGCAGAGCCTCCTGGCACTCACCCTTCACATAGTTGTAAATGTTGATGAGGTCATCCCTCAGTCTCCTCTTCTCCAAGCTAAAGAACCCCATCTCCCACCGTCCCTCCTTGTAAGAGAGATGTGCTACTCCCTTAATCAATTTTGTGGCTCTGCTCTGGACCCTTTCAAGCAGTTCCCTGAAAAAGCTAAGTGAAAAGTGAAGGAAAGCCTGGAAAATGAGGGCTGTTGTACAACTATTTTATCATCAAAATACAAAATGAGAAGTCCCTTACTGACATTAGCCAATAAAACCCAATACTCAGCTTTCTAGTTTATGTGTTTCACAGCTAATAAAATTGATAGAACTATACTTCATTTATGTCTATCAATAATTGAGTCTGTAATTAAGGCTTTTATTACCAAGAAACCCTCCTGATTCCGTTTGCAGGGAATATCATTAATAAAGTCCATTTTTCATTGTCAGTTTCTCCTCATGATCAGGTATGGAAATATTTTGTAATTTAATAATCAATGCCAGGTTAGCAATCTTCCTTTTTTTTTCCCCCTTTTCTCTTTTTTTCTCAGAGTACAGAGTAAAAGAAAGGAATACAGTAGAGACAAGGATCAAGATATTGCCATCTCTGGTTTTGGGTGGGGGGGGGGGGTTGTCTCATTGAGGAAACAAGTTACTTTATAGTTTGTTTTAGAATGCTGACTGAAAGATGCATGGGTGTGATGCTGAGGGACATGGTTTAGTGGTAGTAATTTAGCAGTAGTGGTGGGATTATGAGTTGAAGGTGAGCATTGGACTTGATGATCTCAAAGGTCTCTTCCAAACTCAACAGTTGCATGATTCTATGAACGTTGTTTTAAACTTGCTGTTGGTTTGCTTTGTTCCTCAAAAGCTGAGTTAGTTCAAATGCAAGGAAGGCAAGCTTTCTGCTAGAGAATTTCATAAGCTGATACCTGCAGGTAAACATTCCTGCCAATACCTTCTTTCCATGGCCTTCTTTTGGTAGAGGAGTGATGCAAGATGCTTTACAAAGAAATGAATGGCCAACTAAATTGCTAAGTTGACTGGCTAGGGCTGGGTGATAGGTTGGACTGGATGATCTTGGAGGTCTCTTCCAGCCTGGTTGATTCTATGAAAGGTGGGCAGTCATAGAATCATAGAATGGTTTGGATTGGGAGGGACCTTAAAGATCATTGAGTTCCAACCCTCCTGCAATGGGCAGAGACACTTCCTATTAGACCAAGTTGCTCAAGGCCTCATCCAGCCTGACCTTGAACACCTCCTGGGAGGAGACATCCACAGCCTCCCCATACAACTTGTTTGAGTATCTCACCACCCTCACAGGAAGAAATTCTTTACAAATATCCAGTCTAAATCTACCCTCATGGGCCTGAACAGGACGATTCAGTTAAAAAAAAAAACATTCTGGTTGCTGATTTATGTGTTTTTTTTTTCCCCAGGGACTCTGTTTCTCTTTGCCATTAATGGCCTGAGGCATTAAAACAGTGTTCTGTTTTTCCTTTTCAAGAGTTGTTTCTTGTAGTCCTTTAATTTCTCCATAGGTGTATAAAATGAACAGAGGCATACCTACCTTTCTCAGAATATTAAACAAAAAAAAATATCTGGCAAGAAAATGTGTGGGTTTTTTTCTTTTTTTTTCCTTTTTTTCTAGTTTTATTTCTTCTCAGACTGGTTTAAATTCTCCATAGGTTCATGAAATAAACACAGGTATACCTATCTTTCTCAGAAAGGATGTCATCATGGATGGTGACTCTACCACCTCTCTTGGCAACCTATTCCAGTGGGTATGAGTGGAGTCCTCATGTCTTTTCCTGCATTCATGATACCACTCAGAGTTTACTCAGTTTACTGTCTGCATTGTTATATTGAAAATACAAGTTAGATGATGATTTGAATTGGAACTTGATGAAGCAGAGCATCCCACTGCACAGCAACAATTTCTGCACCGTCATGGTCTCTCTCTCGACACCCTGAGCCTTTTATCTTCCTACCAAGTGACTTGTTGCCAGAGTTGGACCCTCTGCTTTGAAGTTGCTTATCCTTAAGGTCTGTGCTTCAGACCTTTTGCTCTTTCCTGTGCTTCAAGGAAACTGCTGCCTGATTTTTTTTTTCTACTTTTCCTTGCCTGCCTTCCCTTTCTTCCCCTCCCAGTCCATGACAACTTGCTGTCTAATTCCCCTGTTTTTATACAGCACTTACAGCTTTGCCTAATCAGGCAAGATAATGAAGAGGCACATCAGGTTGCTCTCAGGATGCACAGTTTCCAGCTAATTGTGTGCTCTTGAATTGTCCTCTTAAGAGAATTTTATCTGAGATGGACTATGTGTCCCTTCACAGATGGTTTCAAAAACACCTTTGGGTGTTTTAAGTACTAAGGAAGCTGTCCAGTACCTTCTCTTGCTTTAATTCATTTACCTGCTGTGAAAGTGGGGCATCCTAATTACACCTCATCACTGGGAAGGTCACTTTAGCAGCTCTTCTAAATGAGTTGTCTACATCAGTAAACTAGGGTTTTGTTTTGCCTTATTTTTTTTCCCTAGACTTTTATTTCATAGAATCATAGAATCAACCAGGTTGGAAGAGACCTCCAAGATCATCCAGTCCAACCCAGCACCCAGCCCTATCCAGTCAACTAGACCATGGCACTAAGTGCCTCATCCAGTCTTTTCTTGAAGACCCCCAGGGACGGTGCCTCCACCACCTCCCTGGGCAGCCCATTCCAATGGGAAATCACTCTCTCTGGCAAGAACTCCTTCCCAATATCCAGCCTATACCTACCCTGGCACAACTTGAGACTGTGTCCCCTTGTTCTATTGCTGGTTGCCTGGGAGAAGAGGCCACCCCCCACCTGGCTACAATGCCCCTTCAGGTAGTTGTAGACAGTAATAAGATCACCCCTGAGCCTCCTCTTCTCCAGGCTAAACAGGCCCAGCTCCCTCAGCCTCTCCTCATAGGATTTGTGCTCCAGGCCCCTCACCAGCCTTGTTGCCCTTCTCTGGACATGTTCCAGCACCTCAACATCTTTCTTGAATTGAGGGGCCCAGAACTGGACACAGGACTCAAGGTGTGGCCTGAGCAGTGCTGAGTACAGGGGAAGAATAACCTCCCTTGTCCTACTGGCCACACTGTTCCTGATGCAGGCCAGGATGCCATTGGCTCTCTTGGCCACCTGGGCACACTGCTGGCTCATCTTCAGCCTACTATCTACCAGACTAAGACTAAACTCTGTTACAACAACTATAAATCAGATTGCTGAACTTCAGAAAATGAACAAAAATAGTGTTTTCCTCACTATTGGGAGGGTAGGGAGAATTGGGGCTGCCTGGCCTGGAGAGGAGAATATACCAGGGAGAGCTTATAGTCACCTTCGAGTACCTGAAGGGGTGCACAAGAAAGCTGTGGAGGGAGTTTTTACAGGGGCTTGTAGTGATAGGACAAGAGGGAATGGATTTGAGATGTAACAAGGTAGATTTAGACTGGACGTTAGGAAGAAATTCTTTACAGTGAGGGTGGTGAGACACTGGAACAGGTTGTCCAGGGAGGCTATAGGTGGCCCCACCCTGGAGATGTTCAAGGCCAGGCTGGAGGAGGCCTTGAGCAGCCTGGTCTAGTGGAAGGTATCCCTGCCCATGGCAATGATCTTTAATGTCCCTTCCAACCCATACAATTCTGTGATCCTTTCAGAACTACTGGGTTGTCAAATTTTAGGGCTATATATTTTAAGCAGTGGTGTTAGGTGATACATAGCTTCTGTCAACTGAATCAAATCACCTTGCCTGCTGAGGTTTAGCTTGCTTGCTTTGGTGATTTTTTTTTTTAATGTTATTTTTAAGGCTAGGTGAGAGCTTTTTGTCTTAATTCCTTTCCCTGAACCTTTAAGTATTTAAATTTCATAGCAGTGTGTATCCTCGTGCATGGAAATGTGTCAGTTACAATTCATCATTTCAGATACTGGAGATTCTTTATATTTCATAGAATCACAGAATGGTTTGGGCTGGAAGGGATCTTAGAGGTCATCTAGTTCCATCCCCCTTCCACAGGCAGGGACACCTTCCACTTGCTCAGAGCCTCATGCAACCTGGCCTTGAACACCTCCAAGGAGGGGGCATTTAATTTTAAGGGGGCTATGCAGTATTTATTATTACTGTTAATCGTGCTAAATAAGCAAGGAAGTCCCTTAGAATTTATGTTGCTGGCAAACTGATTCTGCCCTGGCTACAAGGTGGCAGCTTCACTGCTGAGATCCCTGTTGCCCAGTACTTGGTCTGTTGTATGTATAACTTCTGTGTAAAAATAATCAACCAGTGAATACTGGTCTACTGTACAGGTAAGATTAGTACCATTGGTCCTCTTTCTTCCAATCTGGCATGAATGGTGGAGAGCTGGGCAAAGAGGGACTTGATAAGGTTTAACAAGGATGGGTGTAGAGGCCTGCACCTGGGGAGGAGTTGCAAACACCGTGCACCAGTACAGTTTAGGGGTTGACCTGTTGGGAATCAGGTCCTTGGAGAAGGACCTTGGAGTCCTAGTGGGCAGTAAGTAATCCATAGGACAGCAATGTGTTCATTGGCCAAGAGGGCAGGCAGTTTCCTGGGGTGCATATCCTGGACGTGGCCAGCAGTTCAAGGGAGGATTCTCCTGCTCCTCTGCTGTGCCCTGGTGAGACCACATCTGGGGAATGTGTCCAGTTCTGGGCTCCTCAGTTCAAGAGGGATGGGCAACTACTGGAGAGAATCCCAACAGAAGCTATAAGGGTGATGAAGGGACTGGAACATCTGTCTGATGAGGAAAGGCTGAGAGCCTGGGGCTGTTTAGCCTGGAGAAGAGAAGGCTGAGAAAAGATCTTACTAGTGTTTATGAAATATCTGAAGGGTGAGTGGCAAGAAGATGATGTTACCTTTTTTTTTGATGATGTCCTGTGATAGGACAAGGATCAGTGGATCCCAGTTGGAACACAGGGAATTCCACCCCAATACAAGACAAAAACTTTGCCATGAGGGTGCTGGAGCCCTGAAGCAGGCTGCCCAGAGAGGCTGCAGAATCTCCTCTGGAAGCTTTCCAAGGCCATCTGGATACATTCCTGTGTGTCTTGCCCTAGGTGATACTGCTTTGGCAGTGGGATTGGAAGTCCCTTCCAACCCCTACCATTCTCTGGTTCTGTGGAAGTTGTCCTTTAGTTTTTTCAGTGCTTAGAGCTGTATAGCCTGCTCCAACACGTTGAAGAAAATGTCTTGGTGACTCTGACAGCTCAGTATGTTTGTGTAAGATTGATTGCTATACTTTGCTCTTGCTTTTGTGTTCTTGTGAGCATTTGTTTTAGTTTTGCCCTTCAGAAGTTTTACTAGGCTAGTTCCTAAGTGACAATATAGCACCCTTAAGTGTATGTGTCAGATATTCCTAGGTGCTGTATTCTTTATTGATGTTTGCAAGTTGCACTAAATATTGTCAAGAGAAAAAAAAAAAACAGAAAAAAGGTAAAGCTAGGCACAAGAGATCTTTATGAATAATTGTGTGCTTTCAGAAGTGTTATGCTTAGCTTAATGCACACTCAAATTCTCCAGAAAGCATGCAAGCAAAAGATACAGTGCAACAGACTTAGGTTAATCACTTTGGAATTACACGAGGTGCTATGATATATGAATTTCTGCAGTTTTTCAATGCCAGAAAAATATAAGCAGATCATGGAGCCATGGGGGAAAAATGCAAATTATTCAGGAAGATTTGTTGTAAAAGGATGAAAGGATAAAAGGACAGAAATAAGATGGGGGAGTGTTGGTGCAAATACATAAAGCATATAGAACAGGAGTTAATATTTAAAAGTAAAATAGCTTGATGAAACTGGTACTTAAATAAAGTAAAAATCTATAGGACAAAGTGTAGAATCATAGAATTGTTTTGTTTGGAAAAGACCTTTAAGATCATCTAATCCAATCACTAACACAAGACTACCCTGGCCATTAAACCTTGTCCCAGAGTACCAGGGATGGTGACTCCACCACCTCCCTGGGCAGCTTGTTCAAGTGCCTGATGCCTGACTGCTCTTGCAGGAAAAACATTTTTCCTAATATCCAACTTAAACCTCCCCTGGCTCAATTTCAGGTTGTCTCCTCTTGTTCTGTCACGGTTCTAGGGAGGAGAAATGAACTCTCACCCTACTCCAACCTCCTTTCGGGAGTTTGTAGGTAGCTATAAGGTCTCCCCTCAGCCTCCTCTTCTTCAGATTAAACAACTCCAGTTCCTTCAGCTACTCGTCATAAGACTTCTTCTCCAGACTCATCCCCAGGTTTGTTGCCCTTCTCTGGACACATTCCAGCAACCGCTCAGTTGGAAATTTGGACCACATAAAATTCGTTCATCGAAGTATAATTTGATAGAAACTTGTATTCAGTATGGGCTTGAATTTGGCTTATGATGGTGTTTGTCTAAAAAGAAAGCTGCATTTACCTGTTTAATCTCTGTCTAGGTCTGGTGATGGATTTTTTTTGATCAGGTAAAGCTAAATTTAGGCTCACAGTGAACGGTCAAATGCCATCCAGTCAAATACTGTGAAGAATTTCTTCCTTGCTTTTCTGTTTTAGTTTAAGTCCTTGATCTTTGAAAATCTGCCACAGTGTAACATCAGGTTTCCATGGCTACAGGTCAGCTGAGACGGCTGTATTTGCAGTCCTTGAAACTCAGTCTTTGGATAAAACTTTAAGCAACAATAAAATGAGTATGTGAAGGGATGTGAGTATGTTCCTTTTCACACAATCCTACAGTTTCAGGTGGAAGAGACCTGTAACATCATTGAGTTCAATCTAAGACCTCTATGGACGTCCACACATTTCTTGAACACCTAATTTCATGTAGATGCTCTTCCTGAAACAATATGACTCAAAGCCTATATGTTTCCAACACAACATCAGAGCATATCTTTGCAGATGTAATCATAGAATGATAGAATGGTCTGAGTTGAAAGGGACCTCCAAGGTCATCTAGTCTGCAGTAAGCAGGGGCATCCTCAACTAGATGAAATGCAGTGAGCTCTGAGCACATGGCATCAAGGAAATGGCCTCAAGTTGCACCAGGGGAACTTTAGGTTGGATATTACTTACAAAGAGTGATCAGGCATTGGAACAGGCTGCCTAGGAGGTAGTGAAAAAGGTGGTTATATTTTTTCTCCTCTGTTCAGCTGAGTTTGGGAGTGATAGAGTAACTTTGGCCACCTGGTGTCCATCCAGGGTCATAAGCAGCCATTTAAGCTGTGGGAAGGATCTGCTTCCTCTTGAGTTGTAAGCATCTGCTAGAAATAGAGGTATGTTTTGCACTTCTATTTGTTCCAAGCCTATGAGTGTGGTGTTTAGCTGCTGGGGTGGTTCAGGGTGTCATGCTGCTGCAGAGCTGCTTGGTTCAGTGCACAGAACAAGACTCTCAACATCCCCTTGACTTGAGTGTCTGCAGGAATGATAATTTGAACAAGTCCAGCCCTTAATTGGTTGACATTTGAAAGGTGTTTCTAGAAGCAAAGGTTATAGAATCACAGAATAGTTTGGGTTGGAAGTGACCTCTAATATCATCTGGTTCAAAACCTCTGCCATGGGCAGAGACAACTTCCACTTGACCAGGTTGCTCAAGGCCTTGTCCTTCAACACCTCCATGGAGGGGGCATCTGCAGCCTTCCTGGGCAACCTGTTCCAGTGTCTCATCATCCTCACTGTAAGGAATTTATTCCTAATATAGTCTAAATCACCTCTTTAGCAGGGGAAATCCATTCCTCCTTGTCATAACAGTAGAAGCCCTACATGATCATAAAGTACTTTTTCCCTGAAGTAAAAGCTGCTGTGGCTTAGTTTAAGCATCTCTTCTACCATTTCACCTACCTGTTGTCAGAAATACCACTCTGGTGTTATCTCTGTGCTGCTGCGTGAGGTTGCCACTCTTTCACTTACAGGAAGACTCTTCACATGAAGTGACAAAAAATGGACATGCTTGTAGCATAGAGAGATTCCAACCTGGTCTCTTCCAACCTGAACAGTTCTATGGTTCTATGAGGGAGAGTGAAGCCTCCGTCCCTGGAGCTGTTCAAGGCAGGATTGGACGTGGCACTTGGTGCCATGGTCTAGCCTTGAGCTCTGTGGTAAAGGGTTGGACTTGATGATCTGTGAGGTCTCTTCCAACCCTGATGATACTGTGATACTGTGATCCTGTGATCTTCTCAGGCTGAGTGGAGAAGTGCTGGTGTGCCCAGCAAGATCATAGAGTTAGTTATTCTGCTGTACTCCGTACTTGTGAGGGCACACCTTGAGTATTTGGTTCAGTTTTGGGTGCTGCAGTGCAAGAGAGACATTAAGGTGCTGAAGCATGTCCAGAGAAGGGCAGCAAAGTGGCTGAGGGGTCTGGAGAACGGGTCTGGTGAGGAGCAGCATATGGTGTAGTAGTGGCCCTGGTAGAGTTAGATACAGGTCAGATTTGATGGTCTTAAAGGTCTTTTCAACCATAGTGATTCTGTGATACCAGACATGTAATGTTACCGTAATAGTCTTTAAAGCTTCAGCTTGAAGTGTGAGGCTGGAGTGTGCTACTGGAGCTCAAATAAATTCAGAGGGAGTCAAACTGATGTTTTAAGCAAGAAAACAGTTAAGATATAGATGAGTGTGGACACAGAGAGTGAAATTTTATGTTGATATATACTAAGTGCTTCAGGGGCTGAGAAGCAAGAAGTTCCTTGCAGGCAAAATGGCTTAAAAATCCATCAGACTGGAAAATGAAAATGGGCTCAGAGGAGTCTTCTGTTTGCAGTTCAGGCCTTCAGTGTTAATTTCAGATCAGATGGCATGGTGTGTTTGGATGAAACAAGCAGGTTATGCCCGTAGTGGAATTTCTTTTGGAAAGATTCATAGTGATGCTAGCAAGGAAGAGGTGCTGTTGTGGTAAGCCTGATGGGACAGAAATAGACCATGTATTGGCTTGCCCAGGCCTGCTTTTCTCCTCTGGTAAACAAGGTGCACAGGCTTAGCTTGTGCCTGCCTTGTGCAAGGCCTGTGCTTTCCCCAGGTTTGGGTAAAGCAAGTCTATGATTCTATGGCTTTGCCTAATATGTTCAAACTTGGTTAGCTGCCATTCTGGTTGGCTGTTCTGTGTCCAAAGGTGGAGTCGCCGTCCCTGGGGCAGTTCAAGGCAGGATTGGACGTGGCACTTGGTGCCATGGTCTAGCCTTGAGCTCTGTGGTAAAGGGTTGGACTTCATGATCTGTGAGGTCTCTTCCAACCCTGATGATACTGTGTGATACTGTGATTAGTCTGGGCCCATAAAAGGTAATACACAGGTAAAAGCAGAGTGCTCTGCTGTTCTATTCGTGCCTGCTGTTGCCTGCTGCCATTGCTTACTGCCTTCCTGTTGTTGTGGAGGCAGGGAGTTAATGTGGCCGAGGCAGGGAGTTAATGTGGCCAAGTCAGGAATTTTATACATAAATAGAGCCATTTTATCTTCCTGAGAACCTGCCCCCAAAACCATATACAGAAATGAATTTAGTTTTAATTAGCAGATTCAGTTCCTTTGAGAAGATCTACAGGATGCCGTAGGTAATCTGACTGTTTTGGAAGTCAGAAGTTGGAAGAGGCTTGAGCTATTAATGTATAGATTTTCCCACTAAATAATAAAGCTGAGCCAAAATAACTCAGGGTCAGGCTGGCTTGGTCCCGAGGCCTCTCTCAGGAGCCCCAGGAGGGCTGTTAAGAGGTACTCAGGTCTGCACAAAAGGTGTTAATGGCTGTAGCAGTCCTTTGGAGTGCTGGGCTCTTTCTGTATCCAGGCCAGGGGAGGGGGGGAGAACTCTCAGGCAGGCATGAATGCTCAGGCAGGAGCGAACTCCAAGGTGGGAACCCCAAAGGCAGGAAGGCCCCCAGTATTTATACCATCTCTAGACAAAGAGCAGAGTTAGCACTGCCTGGGTGCGAAGGCCACAGCCAATTACAGCCCAATTCCAGCGTGGGCACTGCACGGGCACCCCTCGTGCTGGAAGGGCCTCTTGCTCTCCCCCTTCACACCTGCAGGGCAAAGCAGGGGGGCGGGGGGGGGGGGGAACAGGCGGCTTTTCCTCTCCCATTCAAGCCACAGAGGGAGAGGAATTTAGGGGTATACAGGACTCCAGGACAATTGTTTGCCTGGGAACTCCACTGTTGTGAGTTTACCAGGGACAGGCTCGAAATGCCTCCACACAATCGGCCTGCCTAGCCAGCGTGACATCGTGCTGAGAATGCACATCGCAAGACATCCTGCCTACACCTGAAAGTCTCCTGCCAAGACAGGAAGTCTTGGAGCTACACAGATCATCCAGAGGAGCCAGGAGACAAGGTCAGAGATTGGCTGCCTCCTTTCCCCAGAAGCCTGGGAAGAATCAGAAGTCTCAGTGGTCCGCAAGACAGAATTCCCTGAAAGCATCTGGGTTCTGTCTGAAGCTGTAGCTAGCCCTGCGAGTTGGGAGATAAGGGTTTGTGAGTAAATACTTTAAAGCCTCTTTATGATTCACCATTGCCTTCTGCCATAAGCAGAAAGGAGCTCCTTGAGCCCATCCAGTGGGCAAGCAGTGTACTGACCGCAAGTGTTATTTGGCTGCAAGAATCTTCTCTTCCAGTTTAAGTAATGTTTGTAGATGCTTGAGCGTGTCCAGAGAAGGGCGATGAGGCTGGGGAGAGGCCTTGAGCACAGCCCTACGAGGAGAGGCTGAGGGAGCTGGGATTAGTTAGCCTGGAGAAGAGGAGGCTCAGGGGTGACCTTATTGCTGTCTACAACTACCTGAGGGGTGGTTGTGGCCAGGAGGAGGTTGCTGTCTTCTCTCAGGTGGCCAGCACCAGAACAAGAGGACACAGCCTCAGGCTGTGCCAGGGGAGATTTAGGCTGGAGGTGAGGAGAAAGTTCTTCACTGAGAGAGTCATTGGACACTGGAATGGGCTGCCTGGGGAGGTGGTGGAGTCGCCGTCCCTGGAGCTGTTCAAGGCAGGATTGGACGTGGCACTTGGTGCCATGGTCTGGCCTTGAGCTCTGTGGTAAAGGGTTGGACTTGATGATCTGTGAGGTCTCTTCCAACCCTGATGATACTGTGATACTGTGATACTGTATATTTTGGTGGTTATTAGTAGATATAGCTATTATCTGTGTAATGTTTCCATGACCATCTAAGAACCAATTACTATATAGTGGTCGGGGGTGGCAGGAGTTCTGAATATCAAAATTAATAAACAATATTAATTTGGGGAAAAAAAACCATCCTGCATTAATTACCCCTTCATGATAGGTGCACACTTATGATTAGCAGGGACATCATTAGATCATGAAGTCCCTGCCCACATAGTCGCAGCTGATAATATAAATTTCATTTAAGAATTGCCTGAGTGCTTTTAAAAAGTACATTTTCTGACATTGCTGCTTCTCTCTAAAAGGCTAGAAAACTTCAGCTTATCACAGTGCAGTCATAAGGGGAGAGTTGCTGGAGGACTACTTGGTGGAGAAGAACCTGGAGGTGTTGGCTGACAGCTGGCAGAACATGAGCCAGCTGTGCACTCAGGTGGCCAAGAAGGCCAACGTGATCCTGGCCTGTATCAGCAATGGCCAGCAGGAATAGGGGAGTGATCATGCACTGGTGAGACTGCACTTTGAATCCTGGGTTCAGTTTTGGGCCCCTCACTCCAAGGAGGACATTCAGCTGCTGGAGTGTGTCCAGCAACAAAACTAGAGAATATGTTTGGTGAGTAGCAGCTGAGGCAGCTGGGGTTGCTTAGTCTTGAGAAGAGGAGGCTGAGGGGAGACCTCCTTGCTCTCTACAAGTCCCTGAAAGAAGGTCAGTCTCTTCTCATATGCAGCAAATGACAAGAAAACAGCCTCAGGCTGTGCCAAGGGAGTTTTAGGTTGGATATTGGGATACATTTCTTCACAGAAATGATTATTAAGCATGTAGAACAGGCTGCCCAGGAAGGTGGTGGAGTGACCATCCATGTGGATAGTTCAAAGACTTGTGGATGTGATGCTTAGGGACGTGGTTTAGTGGTTTAGAAATAGTGGTGGGATTGCAAGCTCTAGGTGAATAGTTTGACTTGCTGGTCTTAAAAGTCTTTTCCAACCCAAACGATTCTATGATTCTGCGATACGTAAGTTTTGTGGCAGTATTTGAACTGTAGCTTAAACAAGTCTGCCCCCAATATGTTTAGAGAACAAAGTCTTCTCTCACATTGCTAGACTCCTACCCTGAAAGTAAACAATCTTTTTACTTACACAAATGAAATCAGGTCTTCTTGAAAACACATGAACAGAAATGTGCTGCGGAGATGAGGCTTCACACAGCAACGTTTTGTTGTGGTTTAACCCCTTACTGCACTACACAGCTGCTTGCTTACTCCTGTGGGATGGAGAAGAAAAGCAGGAGAGTAACAGTGAGAAAACTCAGGGGTTGTGATAAAGGCAGTTTCACAGGTAAAGCAAAAGCTGATTGAAAGGAACCTATAAATGTACACCTGGCTTCAGGAAAAGGTGTGTATCTTCCTACCCAAAGGCATCCTCAGATTTAAGATGTCTTAGATCTCAAAATCAATACCTGACACCTTAGGACACAATTAATCTTCCTGACCATGTTGTGACAATATCCAAGGTGGCTGGGGTTTTGGTTTTTTTTGTTTGTTTGTTTTGTCTTTTTTTCCTTCTTCTGTTCATTTGAAGTAGGAGAAGAATTCACTTAATTGGCTGTACAATATTAGGGGGAGCTTTTCAAGACAAAAAATACACAGGAATTTCAGAGGTGAATGTGTGATCACTTATTTTTACAGCATTTCAAAAGTAAGAAATAATATAACTGCTCCAATTACATGATTGAAATGAGGTGTTTTTTTTTAATGTTTTAAAATAGGAGTTACACAAAGGGAGAAAATTAATTTGTCGATGTTTTATGGAGTGTAAACTCAATGGAAAATATAATCTAGTGGGAGAGATAGGAGGTAAATGAGAAAGGAAGGTATGAGAGTGGTGGAAATACCACATGAAAAAGCAATATGTTATGGTTTCCTATATTATCAGTGTTAGAGCTGCTGATTTCAAAGTTGTACATACAGCATTTTTCTAGGGCAGGAGAAAGTATCTAAGCAGTTGGGAGAGTCTTCTGACTTGAGCAAAGAGACCAAAAGGGTGCAATGTCAGGAGGATGGGGACAGTATTGTTTCAGTGGTTCCTGGCAGCAGGACTAGGATCAATGGGTACAAGCTGGAACACACTGGAGATGTGGGATAGAGTGGCTGTGTTACACGTCACAAGGAGGCTGGACTGAAGGATGTCCAGTTTCCTGAGGCAGCCTACTGTTTTGTTTTGCTTTCCTTCACAAATATCAGGATTAAGGATCCTTATTTTGTAAGGATGAAAAAATATTTGAGAAAATAGCATCACTGGAAGGCTGTGGAAGAATATTGGTGGACAACCAGCAACTTGTGAGCTGAATGATCCTGAATGTGTTTCTTCTGATGCTTTATTCACCAATTATTTTGTTCTGAATGTTATTTGGAAACAAGCAGTCATTTTTCTGAGTGCCAGTATAGAAAAGCTTGGCAATTTCTCACTTAGTGGGAAGAAAGGTTGCTTATTTTGTGCTCTTATGAACCAACTTGAAGAGCAGATTCCAAACAGCCAGGGTCTACTCCCTCATAATTATCAAATTAGAACTAATGGCATTCTTTTTCTTAACATCTTAATGTGTTGTTTTTTGCCACCACCCACACAGATAGTGGAAATGCAGTAGGAAAACTAAAAAGGAAGGAAAAAAAACCCCAAATAAAGCAGGTGGGTTTTCAGGTTGTTTTGTTTAATTAGAAAATCAGAGAATCATTAAGTTTGGAAAGACCTCTAAGATGATGCTTCTATGCAGCACCTCCATGACCATGTCCCAGAGTGCCATATCTTCTTGGGTTTTGTTAGTACCTGATGGAACAGTAACTCCCTGGGCAGCCTGTTCAATGCCTGACCACTCGTGCAGGAAAGATGTTTTTCCAAATGTCCAAATTAAACCTCCCCTGGCACAATGTCAGTCCATTTCCTCTCATTATATCACCTAATACTAGGGAGAGGAGACCAATCCCCACCTCAATGCAACCTCATGTCAGGGAGTTGTAGAGAGAAATGAAGTCTCCCCTCAGCCTTCTCAAGACTAAGAAACTACAGTTCTCTCAACTGCTCCTCACCAGACCTGTTCTCCAGACCCTTCACCAGCTTTGTTGCCCTTTGCTGGACATGCTCCAGCACTTCAGTGTCCTTCTTGTAGTGAGGGGCCCAAAACTGGACTCAGTACAGAGGGGAGTGAGAGTGATGAGACACTGAAACAGGTTGCCCAGGTCGGTTATGGATTCCCCCTCCCCAGAGACATTCAAAGCCTTAAGCAACCTGGTTTAATGGAAGGTGTTCCTGCCCATGGCAGGGGGGCTGGAGCTAGATGATCTTTAAGGTCCTTTCTAATCCAAATGGTTCTGTGATTCTACAAAGTGAACTCTTCAAGCCATGATGGAAAGACAAGCTTGATAGTAAAATCACATCAAGCCAGAAAATGTGATGTGAATGTGTCCAGCATCCAAAATTCTGTTCAAATTGAGCTTGAACATGGGAAGGGTGGAAAATGGACATCTTTTTCATGTTTAATGTGATTGGAAGAATTTTTGGAGTGCTCTTCAGATACTGAGATTATAAATTGTGTTGTGTGATTGTGTGGGAAGAGACTATGATAAAGAATAAATGGCATGTCTCGCTGCCTTTTTTCCACTGCTGCCTTGTGTGGGAGGGACAGACAAGGAAAGGACAGATAAAGTGATCAAATAGAACTGGCAGAAAGCATGTGTACCACAGCTGAGTTAGAGATCTGCCTGCTAAAAGGAATATGTCTCTGGGTAAAGACTTTGGACTTTGTCTCTTTCACTCAGGGACTCAAAACCAGTTGAATATTGCATGAAAATAAAAATGGATGTCCTAGAAATAGAAATACTTAAAAAATGTGAGCAAAAACAAATGAAACAACTTCACAAAGCATCTGAAAACATTCAGCTTGACAATTAAAGCAGTCACTGTTTGACATTGGAGCTATGGTCTGATTTTCTGAGAAGCTGGAGGTGCAAATGTAGATCACCTTCTGGGGTAGAAAGGGAGATCTGATCAGCCATTCCATGTGTGTTCAGAAGTGTTTGCAGCAATAGAAGTGGAGCCTGCATATGCCAACTGCTTTGAAGCATCTCAGTCCCCAGAAGAAGTCAGTTGCACACAGGAACAAGAGAAACTGAGAAAAGAAGGTCATGGCTTTTGGTGGCTTTCTGGTCTCACACTTAGGCTTGTTCACCTTGCTCTAGTCAGGAGAAGGGACTGAACCTCAGTATCTGAAACACCTCCCAGGAGTTGAGGGTGAAATAAAAGCATGCTTTTTACCTATTTTAAAACTAATATTATTTCACCTATTTATTTTACCAAGGACTGGAACAGCTGTTTGATGAGGAAAGGCTGGGAGACATGGGGCTGTTTGACCTGGAAGAGAGGTGTCTGTGAGGGGATCTGATTGATCTTTGGGGAATAAATCTTGTGAGGAGTGACTGAGGGAGCTGTGGCTGTTTAGTTTGAGGAAGAGGAGGCTGAGGGGAGACCTCACTGCTATCTACAGCTACCTGAAAGGACACTGTGGAAGTGTTGGTGCTGGTCTCTTCTCACGGGTAGTGATAGAACAAGAGGGAATGGCCTCAAGCTGCGACTGGGTAGGTTCCAACTGGGCATTAGGAAACATTTTTTCACAGCAAGAGCGGTCAGACATCGGAATGGGGTGCCCAGGGAGGTGGTTGGGTCACCAGCCTTGGATGTGTTTAAATGTCATGTTTGCAAATACCTTAAGAGTGGGTGTCAAGAAGATGTGGTCAGTCTCTTTTCACTGTTGCCTATTGATAGGATGAAGGACAACAGACAGAAAGAGGAGCACAGGAAGTTCCTCCTCAGCGTGAGGAGAAATTTCTGTGCTGTACAGGGGCCAGAGGACTGGAGCAGGCTGCCCAGAGAGATGCAGAGTCTCCTTCTTTAGAGGCTATTCAAACCTACCTGGACATACTCCTGCATGACCTACCCTAGGTGATCCTGCTTTAGCAGGATAATCTCCAGAGGTCCTTTGCAACCCCTACCAGTTTACAATTCTATGATTTCATGGTTGGTATTCTTTGTAATGAGCCTGTTAGAAAGTGATGGGTAGTAGGAGGGTTTGGGGTGGTTTTCCTTGCCATGGTTAGTTGTGCTGTTTCTCCTACATTTGGCAAATTTGGTGGGGAGGGTGTTTATTTCTAGAATTGACTTCTGCTGCTAAAAATTATCAAAGCATTGAATGTTACTGTCTGGGCAGGACTCCTCTCTTTGAAGCCTTCTGTTCGTGCCAACACACAGACTGTTCTTACTTTTCTACATTGTGGATTATGCAGCATGCATTGTGCAGCATGCTTGCTGAAATCTGCCTTAAGAAAGGAGGTTTCTATTGGAAGACAAGACCTTTGGAGGCCTGGAGTTTGGAGAACATGTCTTATGAGGAGAAAGTGAGGGACTTGGGATGGTTCAGCCTGAAGAAGATGAGGCTGAGAGTCGGTCTTACTCTACAGTTATATGAAATGAGTTTGTAGTGAGGCCAGTCCTGCGTTGGGCTCTTCTCCCAAATGACTAATAAAAGGAAGAGGAAATGGCCTTAAGCTGCATCTGGGAGGATTTTGATTGTATATTTTAATTTCTTTCCTGCAAGAGTAGTCAGGCATTGAAACAGGCTGCCTAGAGAAGTGGTGGAATCACTGTCCCAGATACGTACGTAGATGTGGCACTCTGGGGTATAGTGTAGTGCTCGTGGAGGTGTTGGCTAGAAAGTTGGATTTGATGGTCTTAAAGGTCTTTTCTAGTCTTAATGATTCTGTGGCCCTTGTAGGCATTAGCCCTGTGCAGGGGGGTTATTATTTTATTTCTTTTCCCTGCTCTTTTCTTCTTGCTCACTATATTGACAGTGCAATGTGAAGACTTTTTGACCCTAGGAGAGCCCAAGGACCTTGTATGTACTGCATTGTGATGGTTTGGGTGTTCCCTGCCCCCCCCCCCCCCCCCCCATTTTAGAAATTACCCACACTAGACTCAGCCAGCTCTGGGAATATGAATGAAGCTTATATTTACAGCTGGCACAATATACAAGCAGACATTTACAGTATATACAGATATAGACAGAAGTAGACAAGGTAAAAGGTAATACAGAAACACAACTCCCCTCCCAGAAACCTGAGTCCCCAGGAGGGGCTCTCAACCACCCCTCACCTTCCCCCTGCCCCTCTCAACCTTACCCCAGTCCTAAGGAAGAATGGAGGTTCAGCCAAGAGGTTATGAAGCAAAGTGGGTTAGGCCAAATGGAAGGTGAGGTTAGGGAGTAAGATGTTGCTCAGTCAGCAGCCCAGCCAGAGTGAGTGAAAATGGCAAGAGTGTTATCTGATGTTTTCATTTCTTGTTCAGCAAGACTCTGAGGGGAGTAGACATCACCACTGTTTTCCTTTCACAGCCTGTGATCTAGTTCTTCTCACCAAAACATTCTAGCTAGCTTCAAACTAGCACATGCATCCAGGTGTGGAGCACTCAATGTAGGAAGGACACAGAACTGATGCCAAGGGTCCAGAGAAGGGCCATGAAAATGATCAGGGTGTTGGAGCACCTCTGCCTCATAGACAGGTTGAGGGAGTAGGGGTTGTTCAGCCTGGAGAAGAGGAGGCTCTGGGGAGACCAGACAGCAGCTTTCCAGTACCTGAAGGGGCTCTACAAGAGGGGTGGAGACAGACTACTTGTAAAGGCCTGTGGTGATAGGATGAGGGACAGCGGCTTCAAACTAGAGAACAGTAGTTTTATATTGGATGTTAGGAACAGGGTCTTTACCATGAGGGTAGTGGAACACTGGAACAGGTTGCCAAGGAAGGCAATTGAGGCCCCACCCTTGGAGATATTCAGAGTGAGACTTGATAGGGCTGTGGGCAACCTGATCTAGTTGAGGATGCCCCTGCTTACTACAGAGGAGGTTTGGCTAGATGACCTTTGGAGGTCCTGGACCATTCGATGATTCTATATTCCCATATCAAAATGCAGTCTGACCTGAAAAATGAGCAGTTTATTGTAGCCATTATTAGATGAACAGACTGCTATGGTTTCCTAGTCTGTTGGTTTAAGTGTCAGGTAATTGTGTAGATTGTGCTTTGTAAACCAAAAGAGTTTGGAAGTCTAACCCACAGCTATAAGAAAAGAAATCTCTGTTCACTTAATTTTTTTTCCTAATCTCAGTTGGTAGGCAAAGACTAATTTTTTGGATGCTGTTACAAGCCAATGAAGGTACAGGAGAATATTTCCTTCTCTGCCACCTAAAAGTTGCGGAAAAGGCTTTTTATATAATTAAAAACACAACTATAGCCATAATTAATTGCCACCTATCTCTATTAATGAGCAGAGAAGCTAGAGTTTGGGGTTATTTTCTTACTTCTGGGGAAATTAAATAATTTTTTTGGCAGACTTTGTATTCAGGAGTTACTTAGAATACTTTTTCAAAGTCCAAAGGCATAATCCTTAGAATATCTGATGGGTTTTTTTTCCCCACATAGCAGAATAATAGGAATAGGAAGAAATCTGTTGTATAAAGGTGATGTCATGATCCAAAGCATTAGACTTAAAATATATATATATATATATTCTGAAATGTGAAGTTTTAATAGCCTTTTTAAAAGCTGTTGTGAGCCACTATTCATATCCTCCAAAGGTTAATTTTTACAGCTTTCTGAAAGTGGTGTGTGCTTAGATTGCATTTTGAATTCTTTGGTGACCAGCAGGACCAGGGAGGTGATTCTGCCCATCTGCTCTGCTCTTCTGAGGCTTTACCTCAGAAGAGCAGAGCATCCAGTTCTGGGGCCTCCAATACAGCTGGAATGGGTCCAGAGAGGGCCACGAAAATTATCAGAAGCCTGGAGCTCCTCTCACGTGGGGACAGGCTGAGGGAGTTAGGTCGCTTCAGCCTGGAAGACTGGGGAGACTAGAGAAGGTTTCTAGTGCCTGAAGTGGGCTAAAGGAAAGCTGGGGAGGGACCTTGTACAAGGGCTTGTAGGGCTAGAGCAAGGTAGAATGGATTGAAGCTGAAAGAGGTGAGATTTAGGCTGGATATTAGGAGGAAACTTTTTACAATGAGGGTTTTAAGACACTGGAACAGGTTGCACAGGGAAGCTGTGAATGCCCTCTCCATAGAGTTATTCAGAGCCAGGCTGGACGAGACCTTGAGCAGCCTGGTCTAGTAGGAGATGCCCCTGCCCATGGCAGAGGTATTGGAACTAGCTGATCTTTAAGGTCCCTGACAATCCAAACCATTCTGTGTTTCTATGATATATGATGTTAGCGTGGTGAATGGTGCTGAATCTGCATCGGTCTTTTCTGAGCAGTGACAGAAACAGTGAAGAGTGAATATTTTCTCAATAGAATTTCCCCTTTTTCACTGTAAAAGTGATCTAGATACATATTTATTTTGAATAGAGGACACTGGTGTGCAGATACAGTGTGCTATGAATGAAAGTACTTGAAACCTTAAAGGTTAGGTCAGTGCAGAATCACGAGGGAGGGAAATATTCCAGGTGTACACCTGCAGCCTTCTGAAGGACATGCCCTTGATGTCTGTATTGGATTGAACAGGAACTGCAGTGGCCAGTTCTACCCAATGAATAACTGAGGAATTAACAAGAGATGAAAAAAGACACGTAACATCTGGCTAGCTCTCTGTACCTCAGCAACTCCTTTTTCTTTTGAGGATGTGTTTTCGTGTGTTCTTGCAGGGGGGTTTCCTTAGGGATGAGCTGTGACCTTGGACAAAGGAATTCTGATTTATGTCACCTGCGCTCCATGTGAAAAGAAGTGCACAGCATAGCTATAATTAAGGCATTTGTTCAGTGTTGCGGTTTTTGGTCTGAGGTTTGTTTTGTTTGAAATATTTTTTGACACATGCCTGTGAAAAAATTTAGGTTGATTCTAGTTTTTTTTTTTCTCATTATTGGTGTTCCAGAATTTTTCTTAGCAGGTATCACTGTTACACCATAGCCTTGAGTTGAAAGCATTCATGGAGTTTCAAAGGCTCTCTTATTTTTTTAGCTACTCTCAAGCTGCACAGGACTCCTCTTTTATTAAGCCATTAAGCTGTGTCCCAAAGTATTAAGAAAGATACATTGGTAATAAGCAGATATGTTTCACCTCCCCTTAATCTTTCATATTAAAGTAGGTCTGAGAGTTTTACTGTTTGATAAAGCTGTGAATGTGTTTTCCATGAGAAGCACTTAACATTTGTTTAAATTTGTTAATCATTTAAGGCTAATAATTCACAGATTCACAAGTTGTGTTGATTGGAAAGGGACCTTCAAACATCATCTTGTCCTGCAGTCAGCAGGGACACCTCCAACTAGATCAGGTTGGTCAGGGTCCCAACAAGTCTGATCTTGAGTTATCTCCAGGGACAGGGCTTCAGCCACATTCCTGGGCAGCCTGTTGCAGCATTTTATCACTCTCATTGTGAAGAACCTCCTCCTAATGTCCAGCCTAATTCTACCTTACTCCAGTTTCAAACCATTGCTTCTCACCCTGTCACTCCATGCCCTTCTAAACAGTTCCTTCCCAGCCTTCCTGTAAGTCTCCTTTAGATAGTGAAATGTAGCTATAATATCTCCTGGTGCCTTCTCTTCTCCAGGTTGAACAATCCCAATTCTTTCAGTCTTTCTTCATAGGAGAGGTGCTCTAGCCTCCAATCATCACATAGAACACAAATGAGTCTTTGAACATGCTGTCAATTTTGTATAATTCTAAAAAATACAAGGTCACAGATTAAATGTGTGGATTACTTAGCTCCTTTGATACTTCTGAGTTTTTGATCTTAACCCAATGAAGCTTTTTTCATGTTTTGTTTTTTTGTTGTTGGTTTTGGTTGTGTGTTGTGGTTTTTTTTCTTCTTGCAAAAGATACAGAAGTCAGAACTCACATACTAAAAAGTGATGTACAATTATTATCAAGTGCATTAAAGAAAAAAAAAGGGGGGAAGGGAAAGTATCTCTTAAGCTTGTAAATCTTCTTCATATTAATTTATGCCAAGTCTAGAAGTTTGATAAGCCCTGCTTACGGGAATACACAAAGGATAAAGTGGTCCTGCTAAGAAGTTCTCACATTTGTACTTACTTACAAAGCAGTAATTTAAATTGCAAAGTAAATATGCAAGTTTAGTTGCTGGTTTATTACAAGAAGGGTGGTTCAATGCATCTGCATTTCACAGCTTTGGGTTTTTTCTTTATTAACTCCTCTCATCCCAGGTATAAACCAACCAGAACCAAAGACATTTCTTATTTACGTGAAAATAGAGGGTTGCTAGGGTTCCCTCTTAAAAGTCAGTGCCCTGGATGGGGTCAGAAAACCATGAGTAAAAGTCTGTAAGTTTTTATTTTTATCATTTAATTATGTTTTTTTTCTTCCTTAAACTGGATTAAAGCATTAGTGTGCAGAGGTGGGGAGGCTGCTTAATGATCTTTAATCTCAAAGACTAAATGTTTGAGCTCTCTTACCCAGCAATTCCCCTCCCTTCTTTCTTGTTCTCCTTTCCTAGAAACACACTGTTTCCTTACGCCTGCTTTCCTGCTTTTCTTGAGTAACCTGGTCTAGTGGAAGATGTCTCTGCCCATGGCAGAAGTTTGAAACTAGATGATCTTTTAAAGTCCCTTTCAACCCAAACCGTTCTGTGATTCCTGCCATGCAGAGCCATGTCCCTCAGCATCACATCTCTGCATCTTTTCAGCCTCTCCAGGGATGGAGATTCTGCCACCTCCTTGGGAAGCCTATTGCGGTGTCTGTGAACCCTTTCACTGAACAAGTTTCTTCTAATACTGAATCTAAATTTTTCCTGCTGCCTCAGCAGGTTAGGCATTAGGAATAACTTTCTACAGAAAGAGTTCTTCAAGAATGGAACAGGTTGCTCAGGAAAGTGAGTGAATCACCATCCCTGGAGGTATGTAAAAGCCATCTAAATATGATGCGCAAGGATACAGTGCAGCAGTTGCCCTGGTACAGTTAGATAATGTTTGGACTGCTGATCTTGAAGGTCTTTTCCAACTACAGTCATTCTGTGATTTTCTTTATGATTTCAGTCTTCAGTTACAGAAAATACCATGGGGTTTTGATTTTTCTTCCTCTCCCATTTACAAGTTATTTGGCAGATTGAAAGTGCCATCTAACTTGAAGTGAAAATCTTAACACCAAGCAGTAGAACAAGAAGAAGAAGAAGAGGAGGAAAAATAAAGATCTGGGAAACTAAGTCTTTTCTGGTTTTTCCCAGGATGGAAGAATGTTGTGTAGGCAACAACAGAAAAAACCCACTTCATAAATACACAAAATGCTGTATAGTTTAGACATTGCATTATACACAAAATGCTGTATAGTTTAGACATTGCATTAAACAGTCTTACCCAGGAGTAATTGCACTAATCATCTTTATGTGGTTCAGATAGTTACTTTCTGAGGCATTCATCCTATAAACCTACAATTAGAGCACTTAGGCACTTGCACAGGTGCAATTTAGCAGTGATATGAGGATATTTTAAAGTTAACTTAATTTCACAGCAAGAGTGCAATTACTTTTGTTACTGTAGGAGGAAGGTTATGAGGGTAGTGCCAGGTTACAGTAGACTGAATTCAATAATTTTAAGTTTCAGGTCCTTTCTGGTTAATGAAAAACACAAATCTTGAGATCACCTGTAGCTTTTCCTTAACAACTCTCAGCTCTTTATGAGACATAATCCATCAAAAAAAAAAAAACCCACCCACGGATGTATGCCCTTTTGAAATTCCTGTATGGAAACATCAGAACTTCAATGCTCTAAGCATAAAAAAAGCCTTCCACAAAATTCTTAGCTTTTTTTGATTCGTGTGAATGTCACCGTGAATGTTTTCTTGGATTTAATATTTCAGCTTTGCCATTGGAGACTATTAAAGTATGGCTGTGTTGAAGAACAGTGACAGCTTCATTGCTGTTTCTCAAGTGAGGATTGTGAAGAAATCTGTGTAAGTTCGTTGAAATGATCTGCTGTGTGAGTTGTGTTGTTTCTTAAATATCAGACCATATTCTAAATGCAAACCCTGATGCAGGAGATTATTATCGTATGTTGTTGTTTCCCTGACTATATATTAAAGGAATAATAACCTTTTCACATCTTTTACATCTGCTTAACACTTTACTGCCCTCGTGCATCATAGAATGTGTGCACAATTTGTCTCTTATAAAGGGCTTGTCCAGACAGGTTTGCTGGGGGGACTCCAGGTCAGAATTCTCAAGAGCAGAGTAGACAAGATGTGATTCTTCCCCTTTTCTCTGCTTTCATGAGACCCCATCTGGAGTACTGGGGGCAGATGTGTTTCCCCCAACACAAGAAGAACATGGAGCTGTTGAAGCAGGTCCAGAGGCCACAAAGATGATCACAGGGCTGGAGCATCTCTCCTAAGGAGACAAGCTGAGGAAGCTGGGGCTGTTCAGCCTGGAAAACAGAAAGCTGTGGGGAGAACTTAGAGCGACCTTGCATGTACCTGAAGGGAACGTCAGGAAAGCTGAGGAGGGACTTCTTATAAGGGCTTGTAGTGATGGGATTAGTGAGAATGGATTGAGGCTGGAAGAGAGTAGATTTAGACTGCATATGTTAGGCAGAAATTCTTAACAGTAAGGGTGGTGAGGCACTGGAACAGGTTGCCAAGGGAGGTTATGGATGCCCACTCCCTGGAAGTATTCAAGGCCAAGTTGGATGAGGCTTTGAGCAACCTGGTCTAGTGTCTGCCCATGACAAGGGAGTTGGAATTAGATAATCTTTAAGTTTCCTTCCAATCTAAACCATTCTCTGATTCTGTGATTTACAGCCAAAGGGGTTAGCTCAAGAGCTGAGTCATTCTCTGCACCAGAATGGGAAAAAAAAAATGGAGATTTAGAGTTGTTTATCAAGTGCACACTCATAGAATTGTTTCACTGTGTTTTCTCAGGGGTGCAATACACACAGAGAAATCAGCCCTTAAAATGTGCTTTGAAACAATGGAGCATCACTAAGCATTTTATACAGAACTGAGCTGTAATCTGGCATATTTTTCAGGGGCTGTACTGACAGAGGAAAGAAGTCTAAAATGATTCTGTTCTGTGGAGGTTCTGGAGCATTGGAACAGGCTGCCCAGAGAGGTTGTGTAGCCTCCTCCTCTGGAGACCTTCAAACCCATATGGACGTGTTGCTGTGTGACCAGTCCTAGGTGATCCTGCTTTTTTGCAGGGGGTTTGGACTCTGGGATCTCCAGAGGTCCCTTCCAGCTCCTACCATTCTATCTATGATTCTGTGATCTTTCTGCAGGGAGAGCATCTAATTGACAATGCAGCTGTGCAACACCTCCATAAATCAACTCCTAGCAGTGCTGAGTTCATTCAGAGAGATATTGCTAATGTCTATAGATATGTGGAAGGTGGGTGTCAGAAGGGCCTAGTCTTTTTTTCAGTGGTGTCCTATGATAGGACAAGGGGAAGTGGATACAAACTGGTACACAGGAAGTTCCATGTCAACATGGGTGAAAACTTCTTTGCTGTGAAGGTGCTGGAGCCATGGAACAGGCTGCCCAGACAGGTTGTGGAGTTTTCTCCTCTGGAGACTTTCCAAACCTGCCTGGACGTATTCCTGTATGACCTGCCCTAGGTCATCCTGCTTTGGCAGGGAGTCCCATAGGAAGGTCCCATCCAACCCCTACCACTCTGTGATTCCTGAGTTCAGGTGCACACTTCTGCACTGCCTGGACATAACTACAAAAGCTGTGAATTCTTGCCTCGCTCGGATGTGATGCCCTTGGTTTGTCATGTATGCTGTGAAAACTTCAGTCAGCATTAAGGTATCACACAGTATCACAGCATCATCAGGGTTGGAAGAGACCTCACAGATCATCAAGTCCAACCCTTTACCACAGAGCTCAAGGCTAGACCATGGCACCAAGTGCCACGTCCAATCCTGCCTTGAACAGCCCCAGGGATGGCGACTCCACCACCTCCCCGGGCAGCCCATTCCAGTGTCCAATGACTCTCTCAGTGAAGAACTTTCTCCTCACCTCAAGCCTAAATCTTCCCTGGCGCAGCCTGAGGCTGTGTTGGCAGTGTCTTGGTTGTGTGAACAGTTTGAATGGTTACCTGCAAGACATGTGGATGTGGTTCTGAGCGACATGGTTTAGTGGCACGGGCTTAGCAGTAGTGCTAGAATCTAGGCGAGTGGTTGAACTTGGTGATTTCAAAGGTCTTTTCCAACCTCAACTGTTCTATGAAGCTCAGTATTCTTTGGGTGTTCTCACTGCTCTTTTCTGCTGTGTGAAAATTGTTTTCTAAAGGCATCAAGCTATTGCACATTTAAAGATTCTTATGAAAATTAGCCTTCCGAGAGACAGCTCTTCAGTGTTATGTAATTAACCACTTTTGGGAACAAGGCAAGACAGAGTTTTGAATGTATAATTTACACTGAAGCCACAAAATCCATAATTCAGGAGATAAGGGATGGGGTTGCTTGCTCTTGATTGATTGTAGCAGCAACCAGACTTTGGTGTCAGGAAAAAAAAAATAGGAAAAAAAAACAACAATGACAAAAAGTGAAATCTTAAGAGTAGTTTTATCATGGAAAAAAAAAAAAGGACTATGGCACTGTTGTGAAATTTGTGACTTTTATCAGTGCAAATTGACCAAATCTCAATATTGTATTACAGTATTCAGTCATGACATCAAATAGACTTTGACCTTCTCTTTTTACTTTGTGCTGGTCTGCTCTTCGTGAGGCTGTTGTGTTTTCAGCCCCCCTCCCCAAGCTGCTTCAGATAGCAGTTATTTGAGGGTGGGGAAGATGAACATGTTGGAGCTGTCAGATCTAAGGCACACCAACCCTACAGGGAAAGTGAGCTTCGAGGTTTCCTGCGGATGTTGTTGGAGGAGGCAGGATTAACTGCTGCAGTGTGCTTGAGCATTCTCTCTTTTGGTAGGGAATTCTTTCAAATTAGTGTGATAAAAGATGGGAAATTACTCTATGTAGGTACAAAGGGAAAGTTTGAAATTTCTTGTGCATATTCAAGAAGTTTATGTCAAATTTGATGGTGATTATGTTGGATTTACAAAAGTGGAGTGCAGGTCAAAAAAATACTTCTACTTTCTCTGTTGTGCTCTGTCTGTATTGATAGCAGACTGACAAAGGGCTTCACCCATTAAAAGTACCAGTAAGTGTTTCTATAGCATGGTCAAAATCCTGGGAAAGGTACCAAGAGATTGATAAAAAGCCATTGGACTTTGTCTGTAAGTGTTGCTTTCTGTGAGGCAGACATTTGTTTGGTTTACTTATTCTCCAAAGGAAGAGGTGGACACAAAAGAGTCTTCTCATTGACCTCTTGCTGTGGAATTCATATTGGCATTGGAGCAAATTTCCCAGGGATGTGGTTGAGTCGCTGACCCTGGAGGTCTGTTTCCAGTGAGTCAGGGACAAATGAAAAGGCTCTGGACTTCCCTTCTTCCAGAGCTGCTCCTGAAATGTTTCTTCAGGAGACCCACCTAAACCATGATAAGGGTAAATAAAACTTACCCCAAGGAAAAAGATGTATTTTGTGGTGTGTGTGGATGACACAGGCGCTGTCAGGTTGAGGACACACTTTAGTACTCATCTCTTCTTATTGTCTAATGGAGAATTATGTAATGGTTTAGAGAAAGGCATGAAAATAGTCTGAGTGGAGAAGTCCTCCAGGTTGGGGGCTGGAAATTCCAGCACTGAAGCTAAGATCCTTGAAATAAGAGATTTTCTGTTAGATAGAAGAGTTTGTGAGTGTAGAGAAAAAGCCATTGGTCATCTCTGGATCTGGATCTCATAAGGCTGTAGTGTTTAGAATTGATTGTTTGCTTTCTCTTAATAAAGGCTGGCAGCTGTTTGCAGTGCTGAGCTGGAGGCCTTGGAGACATGCATTAGCAAGCAGTAGTACTCAAAATACATGATAAATGGATGTCTTATGGCTGCTCATTCAGTTTGTGTGGCTTCATGATGGCCATGCTTGAAGTAGGATTTATAATGGTATTTTTCACTCGGAGGGAAAGCAGCCATAAAAGCCAGCTGGAAAATAACAGCAAAGTCATCCCGATCACCCTCCCTTCTTCTTTATTTGGATTGAAGTCTGCTGTCTGGCAAGGAAGTGGTTAAAAATAAAGCTACAAATAATTGTGCTAATCAGTGTATACTTTATCTTTGTATTTGTTTATTGCCTTGGGTACTTGATTAGACAGCTCGAACATACAATTAATTAGTAACCTCAGTGTTAACTTCTCAGCCCTGTTTAATTAATCGGTTGTGTTGCAGAGGCTCTGCTGGCTTGGAAAGCCAGGAACTGTGCCATGTAAACACTTTTGTTAATGTCAAGTGAAGGTTGAGATACACTTGATTTCTGGGGTTTTTTTGTTTATTAGCTTAATTGAAGTGATCAGCTTTTCAAGGTCTAAATATACTGTTTCCAAAGGTTTTGTCTATCATATAAGTGCTGAAAAGGTTTTGTGCCTTAGCTATTACCATAAATCTTCTCAAGTGTGCTGATCGTCGCGCAGTTATTAAGGACCAGGACAAATTAAAGACCATGGTGAAGTCAATTTTGTGACTACAGTTGTATTTTCCATTAACACT
Organism: Pogoniulus pusillus; assembly: GCF_015220805.1. Lineage (NCBI taxonomy): Eukaryota > Metazoa > Chordata > Aves > Piciformes > Lybiidae > Pogoniulus > Pogoniulus pusillus. Next base: position 8,551,374 of record NC_087268.1, on the reverse strand, counting down.
GATAATGCAAGGGTTGATTTTTAATATTTCTTTTTCTTAACCTTTTCTAGACACACAAGTACTGCTTGGAGGGGTTTCACCTTGTCCCTGCAGGTAGTTACCATAAACATAGGTACTGATCCACTTTGGACATTGAATCTTTGCATGAATGAGATATTGAAGCTCTTCCATGAGTGTCTAGGACAGAGTGAAGAGGTGGGTTCTGCTTTTGAGATGTTAGAGATAAGCCATCTGTCCAGGTTAAGCCTTGCACAGCTGCAGCATTGTTCAAACCCTGAAAAATTAACAAGTACTGATTTCAAGAGGAACAAGTCTTGACTACTTAGTATCAATTACATGAATGTGGAAGGAAATTGCACATTTCAGTCTTAATGCTTCAAATTTTAATTCAATTTATGAAGGCCACATGAATGAGGTATGAGTAGAAGTGTTGTATGTATTTGTGTTTATGTGAAAGTACCAAAACAGAGCAGGATGAGGACTGCCTTCATAACAACAGACAGAGTTTGAGGATGCTGCTCACAGGACACCATTTCTAGTAGTAAAAATGAGGAACATACAGTTTATATTGGAATGTAAACATGTGATTTATGTTGAACTAGATACTAGAAAGAAGTTCTATACAATAAGGGTGGTTACCAAATCAGCCAGGACTTGATTTCCCCAAAGGAAGACAAATTAAGATGAATATGAGTTTAATATAGTCCTCTTCTCTGTTAAGTGTAAGTACTTAAGATCCTTGAGGTGGCAGCTGTGTATTGACTCTGAGATCTTTTGAGGCCAGAGGAGTGAGAGCTCAGATGATGGACAAACAGGTCCATAGCTCAGTTTGATTAGACAGGCTTTGGTTTCCATGGGACACCAGACTCCATGGACAACAGCGTTTATTGTAGATGAGCAAAATCCATTGTGGCTTTCATCCAGGGGGATGATAGATGAGGATTCTTCACAGAAAGAGAATGAGGAATAAGTGGCAGTACTGACAAAAATGTCAGACCATGAAGTGAAACAGTGAAAAGGTGGTATTGCAAAATCAATGCAGCTCCCTCACAGGGTAATAGAGAGGAGTCATTTGTCTTCTTCCTTGAAGACAGTCATGTACATTAGATACTGCTGAATATGGCCTTAAATTGCACCAGGGGAGGTTTAGGTTGGCTATTAGGAAACATTTCTTTCCTGAGTGTTCAGGCTTTGGAACAGGCAGCCCAGGGAGGTGGTGGAGTCACTGCCTTGAACATCTGTTCAAGAAATGTGTGGCCATGGCACTTTGGGACGTGGTTTAATGGCCATGGAGGTCATGGGCTGATGGTTGAGCTCAGTAATCTTGGAGGCCTTTTCCAACTGAAACAGTTCTATAATTCTCCATTAGTGGAAGACTCATCCAAAAACAGTATCAAGGATGGCACCACTAAAAAAGACCAGTATTGCTCCTACCCAACAGGATGGGCTGAAGTAGACAGTTTGTGCTCTTACACAAGAATCAGTGCTGTCGAGAAGGCAAGAAAGCCTTTAGCTACTAGTGACCTAGTTACTGAAAGTTTCAGCTCTGAAGGAAGTACTCTCCTTTACCCTTCCTCATTCAAAAAGGTCTTCCTCATTTAAATAAGAATTGGGCCTGTTATGTGTTTGTTCTTTCAGGTTTAGCACGACCTACAAAACCACCATAGATTCAAATGCAGGATTCCCTCTGCTGGTATTTCACTTGTCTGCTCGAATGTATATTTTTCTAATGCTCTCTGAAATGCTGCAGAGTAGACATTTTCATTCACTCCATGCATGTGGTTACTTTAGATAAACTGAAGTAAAAAGTGGTAAAATACTGATGATGGTATTTTTTCAGCTTAGTCTTTATTTCCCTGTACTTTGCCATAAGCTTCAATATCAAACCGTTTCTTAGCCTGGAAGTTGATATTATGTGATTTTCCTAATACATGGACTAATCTGAAGACATTGAAAGGCTCATTAAGGCTGTAAGGCTGGATCTCTATCCACTTGACCACTGCTATCAAATGCAGCTCTGTATCTGAATTCTGATAGCCACTGAGCAAAATAGCTAAAACAAATCACTCAAATACAAGGAGACTTTAGAGTCTAGAGGTAGCTTCAATGCATTTCTCCCCAAATCCATAATTTACACAATATTTAACAATTTAGACTTATAAATTTTGAAGTGGATTTAGAATGACTTTTTGTTGTTGTTAATATGGATGCTAATGGACCAGATAGGGATAATATTTTCCTTATGAACAGGGAGAAACTGGTTGGTGATGCAATAATCATTGAGTCTTGTAACTATGAAGTGACAGAAATCAAAATCTTGAGGGTATCTCAAAAGGCAGCAAAACTGATGAAGGGTCTTGAGAACAAGTCTTAAGAGGGGCAGCTGACGGAGCTGGTGTTGTTTAGTCTGGAGAAAATGAGTGTGATGGTTTGGGTGTCACCTGCCCCCCAGACTTTGGAAATCACCCGGACTAGACTCAGCCAGCTCTGGAAATTGAATGAAGCTTATATTTACAGCTGGCACAATATACAAGCAGATATTTACAGTATATACAGTTATAGACAGAAATAGACAAGGGAAAAGGTAATACAGAAACACAACTCCCCTCCCAGAAACCTGAGTCCCCAGGCGGGCTCTCAACCACCCCTGCACCTTCCCCCTACCCCTCTCAACCTTACCCCAGTCCCAAGGAAGAATGGAGGTTTGGCCAGGGGGTTAGGAAGCAAAGTGTCAGAGAAATGGAGAGTGAGGTTAAAGAGAGAGATGTGTCTTGGAGCTCCCCAGCAGGAGTAGTAGTGCCTTATCTATGTTTTGATTCTTGTTCATATACATCTCAGCAAGCCTGTGAGGGAAGTAGACATCACCATTGTTTTCCTTTCCACAGCCTGTAATCTAGTTCTTCTCACCAAAACATTCTAGCCTGCTTCAAACTAGCACAGTGAGGCTGAAGGGAGACTTCATTGCTCTCTGCCACTCCCCAAAAAGGAGGTTGGAGTGAGGTGGTGGTCTTTTATCCCTAGGATCAGGTGAAAAGATGAGAGGAAACGGCCTAAAATTGCATCAGGAGAGGTTTAGGTTGGATATTAGGAAAAATTTCTTTGCTGCAAGAGTGTTCAGGCATTGGAACAGGCTGCCCAGCAAGGTGGTGGAGTCACCATCTCTGGAGGTGTTCAAGAAATATGAAGGTATGGCATTTCAGAATATGGTTTAATGGCCATGGTGCTCATGGTGCTCTTATGTTGAAGGTTGCTTTTCCAACCACAGCAGTTCTATGATTCTGTTTTCCTTCCTTTGCATTCCTTCTTCATTCATAGCTGTGACACTGGGTAAATGTGAAGATTATGTGAAATGTATTGTAAGAGCAGGAGAAGACCTTTTGAAAACCTGCTTAGGGGGAGGGTGTCCAACAATAAATTGTATTTGAAAGCTATTTAATACTAATGCAACTTGATATGCTTAGAGTTAGAAGCCTGAACTGTGAGTTTTTGTTCCTAATGGCAGCCCATTAGCAATATAAAACCTCTGCACAACTCAGTGATTTCCTTACATATTTGGGAAGTGTATTGTGCTCCCCTCTGACTTTTTCTCTCCTCTCGTACTTGACTACAGAGACCTGGGTCACAGCATACATTTCTTGTTGACACAAAATAGCAGGAACCCAATACTGTGTATGTAGTAGGCTGTGTATGGTGGTTATTAGATACCAGACACGCTGGTGCCAAACTAATGCCCAAAATCATTTATCAGGTAACTTCAGAGGTTTTGTTGCATTTGCTTTACCACTCATGAATGAGTGATGTAAGAGGCTCTGAGTGACTTCTTGTCAGCAGGAAGTGCACAATACTATGCCTGGCTTTTGAAGTCAAACCTCCAAGGGCATGCTCTATGCAGAGAGCTGTAATGTGACTCTTGAATTCTCAGTATAGATAAGCCCATCTTCATAAAAAGACAGTTTAGTATGAATGACAGTGCAAAGCACTACAGCTTAATATTCAACTTCTCCCTTCCTTCTGTGCCCACCCCCCTCCCCTCTGCCCATAGTTATCAGAAACTGTTTCTGGTATCTGTATGTTTTTCAGAAAAGGAACAGAGTGCACAGCCTCAGAGTTTCACCTGTCAGGAAACCTCAACGGCATGCCTATCAGTAATCAAGTGTAAGACTATTCTGTACAGTCAAGGTTTGGGTTGGAAGGAGCCTTAAAGATCACCTAGTTTCAACACTCTGCCAGGGGCAGGGGCACCTTCCACTAAACCAGCGTCCTCAAAGCCTCATCCAACCTGGCCTTGAACACCTTCAGCAGCCTCCCTGGGCAACCTGTTCCACCCTCACTGTCAAGAATTTCTTCCTAATATCCAGGCTAAACTTATCCTCTTCCAGCTTAAACCCATTCCCCCATATCCTATTACAACAACCCCTTGCAGAAAGTCCCTCTCCAGCTTTCATGTAGGTCCTTTTCAGATACTGGAGTACCTTGACATGTAACTTGAAAGGTTTAAAGCAGACAAGGTGAAGAACTCATGCATGCTGTATACACTTACGTATAATGTAGAATGGTTTCTGTTTTGTCATGAGAATGCTCTGAATTGTTGACCTTTTTTTTCACTGTGGCTTCTCTTTTTCGTATGAATGCATAATCCTAACGTGCTAGCTTCCAGCAATGACTTCTTTATACCTCCCTCCAACAACACTGTATGAAAACATCAATACAAGGAAAACTGTATATGCCTGTTGATGTGTTTAGTCTGCAGGGGTCTTTAAAAGCCCTTAGTTGCACTGACAAATAGATCATTTAAGGTGCTTGATTGAAGGAAACCATTATGCTGGCAGGTATCATGTGCTTTCTCCTGAAATTTGAAGGGAAAGAAATAACTGCTCTGGATTGCCTATGACTTAGTTGACTTGACAGGTTCAACTTGCAAATTTGCAATGTTTCAGTTGTTCTGTTGCCAATCCTGAAACTGCTGTTATTTCAGGCTCTTCTTGAGAAGTTGTTAGCATTTGGAGTACAGCTAGCTTTACTAAAGGCAATAGTGTTTAGTGCTCTTTAAGCATGCCAGTAAGAGAATAAGAGGAAATGGCCTTAAATTGCACCAGAAAAGGTTTAGGTTGGATATTAGGAAAAAGTTACTTCCTTCAGGAGTGGTCAGGGAGGTGATAAGAATCACCTTTCCTGGAGCTGTTTAAGACATGTGGATATAGCACTTTGAAATATGGTTTAATGGCCATGGTGTGATAGGTTGATGATGGGAGTTAATGGTCTTAGAGTTCTTTTCCAGCCAAGACAATTCTATGATTCCATGTTACTTTGAAGAAGTTGCATATTTTGTTTGCAGTATTGCACTCTCATTGGGTTTCATCATCAAAATAATGTACCAAGTGTGATACTTAATTGCTGAATGTCTGCCAAATCTGAATCAAGATCATAGAATCATAGAATCAAGCAGGTTGGAAGAGACCTCCAAGGTCATCCAGTCCAACCTAGCACCCAGTCCTAGCCAGTCAACTAGACCATGGCACTAAGTGCCTCATCCAGGCTTTTCTTGAACACCTCCAGGGATGGTGCCTCCACCACCTCCCTGGGCAGCCCATTCCAATGCCAATCACTCTCTCTGCCAACAACTTCCTCCTAACATCCAGCCTAGACTTTCCCCAGCACAACTTGAGACTGTGTCCCCTTGTTCTGTTGCTGGTTGCCTGGCAGAAGAGACCAAGCCTCACTTGGCTACAGCCTCCCTTCAGGTAGTTGTAGACAGCAATGAGGTCACCCCTGAGCCTCCTCTTCTCCAGGCTAAACAACCCTAACTCCCTCAGCCTCTCATCATAGGGTTTGTGCTCCAGGCCTTTCACCAGCCTTGTTGCCCTTCTCTGGAATGAGATCTTCTGAGGGCTCAGCTGTGTAAACTAGAGTGGCACTGTAAATGGATTTACTGCAACATGGACATAGAATGATACAAGTGTTTCAGTTGGAAAAGACCTCCAAGATTATGGATTCCAGCCATCAACCTAACACAATCATGGCCACTAAAACAGGTCCCAAAGCGCCATGTCCACACATTTCTTGACCACTTCCAGGGACTATGACTCTTCCACCTTCCTGGGCAACCACATGTAGGGTTCAGGATCTTATACCAACTTTCCTTTCCCAGATCTGTAGTTTCTCATAAATATGTAAACCTGTGTTCTCTAACTCTTGGGCTTTAATCTGGGGATTGTGTAAACTGGACAGGTTAAGTAAATCCTCTGGGTTGTCATTGTGTTTCTCTTTTCTGAAATGAAGTTTTGCACATTGTGGACTATTGTGCCACTTTAGAGCAATGAATGTCTTAGTCCGTTTGAGAAAGACTGAGAAGTTAAAGGGCCTGATAACTGCTGGAAATGATGCAGTGAGGTCAGGTTCCAGTGCAGTCATCTTATGAATTTCAGTCAGTTAAGTAATATTTTTAGCACTTAGCTTTTGGTAATTACAAACAGAAGAGTCACTACTTTTGTTCCTTTCCCAATGACTCTGGAAATGGGAAGAGATAGGGATACCTGGGCTGCTAACTGCTGCCTCTCTTCAGTGCATAGCCTGGCACTTCTAAAGTCAGAGAATCATGGAATGGTTTGGGTTGGAAGGGACCTGAAAGATCATCTAGCTCCACTCCACTTACCATGGGCAGAGACACTTCCTACTAGACCAGACTGCTCAAGGCACTGTCCTTCAGTCTCACCTCCCTTTCCTGTTTGCTGTGTCAGGACAGTGACCTGAAATGTTTGTGACCCTGTTTATAAATACCCTGCATTCTGGTCTCATACATCCTTTAATGTTCCATGTTTGGTTGCAAGTTTATTACTCTGTTGAACATGAAGTCCATGCCCTAAGCTCAAGCCTTTTTTGTGCAGTTGTTTTTTCTCTTCCTTTCTTTTATTCAGCTTCTGTGCTTCAAAAGTCAAAATGTTAAAACTGCTTTTTCTAGGTAGCTTACATAGATGTAGCACAGAAGCCTGTAAAATGGTTCATTAAAAAAAAATCTTTGATGTTTAAAAAGAAAATGGTATGAAACATATATCAAAAATGGGGGGTCCTTATGTGTGCAGATTTTTATATTGACTTCAGCATTTTTACAGTGCACTGCTACGTGTTTTGCAATTAATTTCCAATGGAAAAAGGATGGAAAAGCATTTTTTCCCCCCTTGTCAGCTAATTTGTTTTCTCCAGCATTGTTGAAACCAGTAGAGCACATGTGTCATGTTGTCTGCTGGATTTATAAAGCAGGGTGTAATTAATTAAGATGAATGTTTCCAGAGCTACTTTCTGGGTCAGGTGAAACCTCTGGCCTGGTGCTTCTCTTTGAATGTGGTTTTGGTGGGTGAAACAGACACATCTGCAGAAAACTTCCCAGCTCTCATTTTGTTCAGAGCATAGAATCTTGAATGATTGGGGTTGGAAGGCACCTTAAAGATCATCCACATTGAACTTGCCCACCTTGGACGAGGACACCACAGACCAGATTGCTCAGGGCACCATCCAACCTGCCTTTGAACACTTCCAGGGAGGGGGCACCCAGACCTCTCTGGGAAACCTGTTCCAGTGTCTCAACACCCTCACTGTAAAGAATTTATTTCTATTACCCTGTCTAAATCTCTTTTCTTCCAGCTTAAAGCCATTTGCTTGGGGAGAGTGCAAGGAGCAGAGAGTGTGGCTGGATAAGATGGTCTTTCCCACTCTAGCTTTGGAAATGTTACGATGAGGAAGTATGTCTTGGACACATCTGCAGAGAAGAGAAGAGGTATCAGGTAGATCAGTATGATAGAAAGAGTTGGAAAGCAAGACTGGGAAGAGAGGACTCCCCACTGAAGTCATTGAGGCTTCTATGATCTAGGATTTTTCCACCATTTCCTTCCTGATAAACCTAAGAGAGTAAGTGCTTCCTGACCAGAAACAAAACCAGAATTAGTTATGCTTTTAAAGTTCAGCAGGATGAGACTCCTGGATAGGTGTCTCCTGGACAATTGATCACTCAAATAGTCCTACTTCTGACTGGGTTGCATATTATTAAGCCAGTAAGTATGCAGTATCTTTATTTAAACTTGCCTTTTGGCATCTCTCTTAAAATTACTCCAAAATATACTTTAATTGCCACATGAAATTTCACTTTTTGAAGTTCAGAGTCCTTGGGGAGATAGCTGTGTCCCAAGTCTCTGTAGACTGCTGTCTCTCCTCTGATTTTCTTTAAGTGTTTCTCATCATACTGGAGTTGAACATTAGAGGTAGTCTTCAGTCTTTTTCTCTCCTTTTCATGTTCAAGAGCCTATATCTTGCTGTTGAAGTAAAATACGTCATTTTAATGGCTACTAAGAATTGACTACAAAATAGCTATTTGCCCAATAAAAAAGAAAGGCCTATGCAAAGCCCCATTGTGTCTTAGTGTGCTGCCCTTTTTGATTACCTTCTGCTATGCACTCAAATTTGCCTGTGACATAGGAGAAAAATCAGCTCCTGTCTCTGCATGCAAACCTCTTGGGAGAAAGTGCATTTATGCTGCACCTCAATGGCTAAATCTCAGTGTGGCAGCAGCAGGACATCCAGTGTGAAGTCACACAACCTTTATGGTCTGTTGTCACCTTCCCTACCAGCTTTCATACAGCAGAAGGGATGTAAAATACAAGTCATAACAAGGATTTCTTTGCTCTTGGCTTGCACACAGGTCTCACAAATTGATTGCAAAGGTATAGAGTGGAAAGAACTAAAAATTATTAGAAAGAAATTCTTTAAAGTTAGGGTGGTGAGGCATAGGAACAGGTTGCCTGGGAGGTCATGGATGCCTTCTCCCTGGAGGTGTTCAAGGCCAGGTTGGACAAGGGCTTGAGCAACTGGTCTAGTGGGAGGTGACCCTGACCATGGCAGGGCACTGGAACTAGATGTTGTCCAAGGTGCCTTCCCACCCAAGCTGTTCTCTGAGTCAATGAAAACTCTGAAGAGTTTTGTCCAGCAAACTTAATGCAGTAATTACATGCAGAATCTGCACCAACACTTGTTTTTTTTCCAAGCTAGATTCTTGGTAGTAGTTTATGCTTAAACAATCTCATTCAGTTTTTCCTTCTGCTGCTGCAGGAGAAAAATGCAGACATGCATCAGGAAATTTAAAATACCATTTTATCCCAACAGTATTACTCTGTACCATCAGGTTAAACGGTGTTAACATCATGTGATAGCACTTATTTTATCTGTGTTTGTATGGAAATGGAGGCTGTCATTTCTGTATGTTACTTTTGTGATCACTCCAAGGAAAAAGAATGGCAGGATTTTTGTTGTCACAACAGCCCTATAGGCTTGGGCAGAGTGGCTGAAAAGATGCCTAGAAGAAAAGGATGTGGGGTGCTTGTTGAGAGCCAGCTGAACATGAACCAGCATTGTGCTCAGGTGGCCAAGAAGGCAAATAGCATCCTAGTCTGGATCAGCAGTAGTGTGGCCAGCAGGAGTTGGGAAGTGATTGTGCCCCTGTACTGGGCACTGGTGAGGCCACATCTCAAATCCTGGGTTCAGTTTTGGGCCTGTCACTCCAAGAAAGACATTGAGATGCTGAGGTGTGTCCAGAGAAAGGAAACAAAGCTGGTGAAGGGCCTGGGCAACAGGTCTGATGAGGAGCAGCAGAGGGAACTGGGGTTGCTTGTTCCAGAGAAGAGGAGCCTAGGGGAAGATCTCAGTGCTCTCTACACCTACAGGAAAAGAGGTTGGAGTGAGCTGGGGGTTGATTTCTTCTCCCTAGTATCAGGTGCTAAAATGAGAGGAAAATGTCCTGAAATTGTGCCAGAGGAGGTTTAGGTTGGGTATTAGGAATAGTTTCTTTCCTGCAAGAGTGTTCAGGCATTGGAACAGGCTGCCCAGGGAGGTGGTGGAGTCACCAGTCCTGGAGGTGTTCAAGAAATGCGTGGATCTACATGGCATTTTGGGACGTAGTTTAATGGCCATGGTGGTGTTAGAATGATAGAATCAACCAGGTTGGAAGAGACCTCCAAGATCACTCAGTCCAACCTAGCACCCAGCCCTATCCAGTCAACTAGACCATGGCACTAAGTGCCTCATCCAGGCTTTTCTTGAACACCTCCAGGGACAGTGACTCCACCACCTCCCTGGGCAGCCCATTCCAATGCCAATCACTCTCTCTGGCAAGAACTTCCTCCTAACATCCAGCCTGTACCTCCCCTGGCACAACTTGAGACTGTGTCCCCTTGTTCTGTTGCTGGTTGCCTGGCAAAAGAAGATCAACCCCCACCTGGTGAGGTTAAAGTCTGGACTCAGTGATCTTGAAGATCTCTCCCAACCACAGTGATTCAGCGATTGTATGATTTAATCTTTCCCTGGCTGTTTATTATTTATTAAAGTTTATCAAGTTACTGCTGTCAAAGAGAAGTCAGTCAGTCAGTCTGCACAGATATGTAAGAAAATGAAATTCCTGTATGCCTTCCCTTCCCAGATCACTAGATAGCAGCTAATTTCCCTGCTCAGCAGAGTGGATAGATATCCATCCAGATACCTAATCTTGCTATTCTGAGGAGACAGAAGAGCTGGGTAGTAAATAATGCACATCTTTCTTTTTTTTTCTTTTCCTTTTCCTCTTTTTTACTTCTTTTCTTTTCCCAAAGGACAAAGGATGCTGATTCGAGTAACACTGATTGACTAGCAGAACAAACATGTGCTCAGGTGTTGTGTTAGCTCAGTCTGCAAGAAAGGATTTGCTACAATCAGAGCTCAGCCTGAGAGGGATGAGCGTGCATTTAAACATTGCAACGTGAAGTTTCTGAGCTATGACTCAAAGCAAGTTTCCTCAGCTCTTCACCACTTTGGGATGTAGTCTTCAGTCACAGTCATTTAAGGTCAGCTGTTCATGAAGCAATGCTTAGGAAATTGGAAAAATCATGTGTATCAGAAAGCTAAAATTAGCTGGAAAGCAGCTCAGTGGAGAGGGACCTTGGAGTACTGGTGGACAGTGGCCTTGAAAGAGCAATGTGAGCTTGCAGCCAAGGAACGCAAATGGTCTTCTGGGGTGCATTAAGAAGACTGTGGCCAGCAGATCAAGGGAGGTTCTCCTCACCCTTTCTACTCTACTGTGGTGAGTTGACATCTGGAGTGTCATGTCTAGTTCTGGGCTCCCCGGATCTAAAGAGACTGCAGCATCTGATGAGGAAAGGCTGCGAGATCTGGGGCTGTTTAGCCTGGACAAGAGAAGGCTGAGAGGAGATCTTATTAATGTTTATAAAATGTCTGAAGGGTGGGTGTCAAGAAGATAGGGTCAGTTTCTTTTTAGTGATGTCCTGTGATAGGACAGGAGGCAGTGGACACAAACTGGACTACAGGAAATCCCCCCTCATTACAAGGAAGGTGCTGGACCTCTGGAACAGGCTGCCCAGAGAAGTGAAATCTCTTCTTCTTCTGAAGACTTTTGTGATCCACCTGGGTGTGTTCTGTGTGACCTGCCCTAGGCGATCCTGCTTTGGCATGGGGATGGGATTCAAATCATCTCCAGAGATCCCTTCCAAACCCTATCATTCTGTGACTCTGTGAAGAAAAGAAAAAGCCCACAGCTGTCAAAGATAAGGAATAGCAGCTTAGAGTGCAGAAAGGAGAGCTTGTGGAGGATGACTGTGTTGCTTGGGATAGTAGATAAAAACAGCAATATGAAACTATTTTGTTGAAATTGCTGGTATCACCAGAATGTTCCTAGATAAAGTTTGTCTGAAAACAAGTGAGAAAAATTTGGGATTCTTCCTTTGAAACAGAATCTCTCTCTGTCCTCTTTATGGACAAAAAGATACTGTCTTTTTTTTTTCTTGTACTGGAGAGTCATGAATAGCAGAGAGGACTTGTTTCATTAATCCTGTCTTTCTCAGAGGAACACGTTTTGTTTGTTTGACATATCAGCTGTTCACAAGTTCTTAATTGGTGCAGTCTTAGAAACAGATTTATTTTTGTTTCCTCTTTTTACTTTGCTAACAGCAAAGTTGTGTTAAAATGTATGTCTTGATATTGTGTTAATATTTGTATTTAATGCAAACCCATTTATAGCTATTATTAATTCATAGAATCATAGAATCGTTTGGATTTAGAAGGGACCTTAAATATTATTTACTTCTAAGCTCCCTAACAGAAGCAGGGATACCTCCTACTAGACCAGGTTGCTCAGAGACTCATCCCACCTGGTCTTGAGCTCTTCTAGGTATGAAGTATCCATGACTTCTTGAGCAACCCATACTGGTAGAGAGCAGTGAGGTCTCCCCTCAGACTCCTCTTCTTCACAATAAACAACCCCAGATCCCTCAGCTGCTCCTCAACAGACCTGTTCTCCAGACCCTTCACCAGTTTGTTACCCTTCTCTGGACATGCTCCAGCACCTCAGTGTCTTTCTTGCAGTGAGGAGTCAGGCACCCAGGATTCGATGTGTGGCCTCACTAGAGAGGCACAATCACTTCCCTACTCATGCTGACCACACTTTTACTGATCTAGGCCAGGATGCTGTTGGCCTTCTTGGTCATGTGTGCACACCACTGGCTCATGTTCAGCCACCTATCAGCCAATACCCTTGGGTCCTTTTCTGCCAGGCAACTTTTCAGGCACTCTGTCCCAATCACAGAGCATTCGTTGGGTTGTTGTGACCCAAGTGCAGGACCCAGCACCTGATTTTGTTAAAACCTTCTACAGTTTATCTCAGTCCATCAGTCCAGCCCATCCAGATCTCTCTGCAGAGCCTTCCTACTCTCAGGCAGCTGAGCTACCACAGACTAGATGAAATACCTGCATGGTGGTCTCTGCTGTATTCGATGTCTGTGAAATATCTGCTGGTTTGGGGGGAAAGAAGTCAATCACTTCTGTTATCTGTGAAAAGTAATACTCTTAACACTGATCTATTCCATGATTTCACAAAAGTATTTGGTTGGTTTGGGTTTTTGGTTTGTTTTGTGGGTTTTTTTCAGTTGCATAACTTTGAAGGTAGTGGTACTTGAAGCAAGATGATGTCAGCTTTTTTTTACTAGAAACCTTTACTTTTTCTCTGGGGAAAAAAAAAGTAAAATACTGAAACTGCATATTCAGCATTTCCTCTTTCAAACAAGTGACTCCACAAAATCTGGCCTGAGTGTAGACACCAGTGTGATGTGAAGAACACATCATCATCTTTTCTAAGCTTCTGAACCAAAACTTGAAAAATATGTGAAGGCTTTTGGTCTCCTTAATACTATGATGTTATTTTGTGTTTGTGGGGCTCTTCAGATACCTGAAGTCACTTGATTGCACAGCTTCAAGAGGCTGTCTGCTGCCAAGGCAGTCCCACAGCCATGATGGGTGGGCATGCTTTGGTTGCCCTGTTCTGTCAGAAGGCTGCTGTTCTCAAGGCAAGGCTGGGATTATTAAAATCACAGAATTATAGAACTGCTGAGGTTGGAAGAAAAAGTCTTCAGATCATTAAGTACAGCTACCTGCCCCTACTACAATCCCACCACTGCTGCTAAGCCACTACGGCTAAACCATGTCCCTCATCACCATGTCCACACACCTTTTAAATACATCCGGGGGTGATGACTTCACCACCTCCCTGGGCAGCCTGTTCCAATGCTTGATAACCCTTTCTATGAAGAAATTTATCCTAATACCCAGCCTGCACCTCCCCTGACACACCTTCACACTCTTTGCTGTCTTCTGTCACTTGTTGCATGCGACAAGAGACTGACCCTCACTTCACTCCAGCCTCCTTTCAAGGAGTTGTAGAGAGCAGCGAGGTCACCCCTCAGCTTTCTCTTCTCCAGACTAAAAATCCCAGTTCCCTCAGCCATTTACATTAGACACGTTGCAAGGTTATGTGTATGTGAATATCAGCTTCTGTTGAGAACTTTTTTATGTCTGTTCTCTGGGGTTTTTAGTTGTCTTTTTGTACAAATGGTTTGAGTGCAGTAGTCACAGGAATTTATCTGACCACTTTGGGACACGTCAGTCTGAAACAGCTTCCTAAATGATGTTTCTTTGCAGTGAAGAGAAAAAGGGCATGATTCACCATAAGACTATTCATTATTAGTTCCATAGAAGTGCCTTTTTCTCTCATCTGAGCATAAAGGTGATGCTAGAGTGGTATAAAAGCCCACATTGACGGTAATTACATTTAGGTGTGATTAGTCTTACCTGAGATTGCTGCTCTGGTAATTTTCTTAGAGTAAGAAAATGGCCATAGATGGTGCTGTTGGGGGTTACAAGAAAACAGTGTGACAAATACACTGAGTTTATGAATCATGGAACCATTAAAGTTAGAAAAGACCTCTAAGATCATCAAGTGGAAGCTTCTACCCGGTACCTCCATGACCACTGGACCATGCCAATGGCATCCTGGCTTGCATCAGGAATGGTGTGGTCAGCAGGAGCAGGGAGGTCATTCTGCCCCTGTACTCTGCACTGGTTAGACCACACCTTGAGTACTGTGTTCAGTTCTGGGCCCCCCAGTTTAGGAGGGACATTGAGATGCTTGAGTGTGTCCAGAGAAGGGCGACGAGGCTGGGGAGAGGCCTTGAGCACAGCCCTACGAGGAGAGGCTGAGGGAGCTGGGATTGGTTAGCCTGGAGAAGAGGAGGCTCAGGGGTGACCTTATTGCTGTCTACAACTACCTGAGGGGAGGCTGTAGCCAGGAGGAGGTTGCTTTCTTCTCTCAGGTGGCCAGCACCAGAACAAGAGGACACAGCCTCAGGCTGTGCCAGGGGAAATTTAGGCGGGAGGTGAGGAGAAAGTTCTTCACTGAGAGAGTCATTGGACACTGGAATGGGCTGCCTGGGGAGGTGGTGGAGTCGCCGTCCCTGGGGCACTTCAAGGCAGGATTGGACGTGGCACTTGGTGCCATGGTCTGGCCTTGAGCTCTGTGGTAAAGGGTTGGACTTGATGATCTGTGAGGTCTCTTCCAACCCTGATGATACTGTGATACTGTGATGCTTTAGATCAGCGTGCAAAAAAAAAACCTTAAACCCCAAAAAACCACAAACCAACCAATGGGGAAAAAAAAACACACAAACAAAAAAACAGTTGTCCCAGTTCTAATTTAAATTTCCAGAGACTCAGATAAATTTGATAGAACCAATAACAATTCTATAAAGTGCCCTTCCCTCTTCCCCTTCTTTCCCAAAAGAAAGGGATTAGATGGAGAGAGAAAGAAGTAAGCACGCCCAAATAAATCAATCTCACTCAAATTGGAAGTTAAAAAGAAAAGTTTAACAATAACTTTAAAAGGTATCTGAGGTAGGGAAGTTAGAAAAGGTTAGGGAAGGGAAAACAAATACAAAATGTATAAATACAACCTGACTGTGATGGCTTGGTCCGCCTCGTGGGTGATGGCCACATGGTGTAACAAAGAGAAACCAGGAGCAGAAGGTAATGGTGGTACAAGCAAGGCAGGGAGCACAGAGAGAGTGGTGCAGAGAGTGAAAGGAGAAGTCCCCCTGCTTTTATGGGACAGGAAGGGCGAGTGGGCTAATCATCACCTGGTGGTGCTCAGACCCACCCCTAGGGAGTGGTCAAGACTACCTAGGGTCAGGTTCAGGGTTATTCCTCCTGGAGGGTTAACCCTATACAACAGTGATTTTTTTTTTAAATACATACTTAGCCCAAGGATCTTTTTTTCTCCCTCCTTTTAAAGTGGAAAAGTGGCTGTGTACCTTAAAGCACTTGTTCAAGGATGTGAGGTGGGGATTTTTACACCAAGAATAAAAAAAAGGGCCAAAGTGGTACTGTATCAAGACGCATCTTTGTTCCAGATTCTGTGTATGCTTCAGGTACTGGTAGAAACAGCTTATTTGTATGGCTCAAAGACTGCTCATGAATCAGAATTACTTGTATGCTAAAAACAGGAGTGGAGGATTTTGACATTTTAAAATACAAACAATAACACTGACAAAACATAACTCCCAACTTTATAAACCACACTTTTGACAGGCATGCAATAGATGCTGGTCTCAGTAATTTGCTTCTTAAAAAAAAAATCCCAAACTTAACTACAGAGCTTTAAATATTTCATAATAGTCCACAGTCTCTTTGCAGATAAGGAAGATTAAGTTCCCCCCAAGTATTTAGTGATTTAATAGCCAAATAGAGGATTGAGTCCAGCATCAGTAAGTTTGCAGATGACACCAAGCTAGGAGCAGCTGTTGATCTGTTGGAAGGTAGGAGAGCCCTGCAGAGGGACCTGGACAGGCTGGATGGGTGGGCAGAGGCCAATGGGATGAGATTTAACAAGGCCAAGTGCAGGGTTCTGCACTTTGGCCACAACAACCCCAAGCAGCGCTATAGGATGGGGACTGAGTGGCTGGAGAGCAGTCAGGAGGAAAGGGACCTGGGGGTACTGATAGATAGTAGCTGAAGATGAGCCAGCAGTGTGGCCAGGTGGCAAAGAGAGCCAATGGCATCTGGCCTGCATCAGGAACAGTGTGGCCAGTAGGACAAGGGAGGTTATTCTTCCCCTGTACTCAAAACTGGTCAGGCCACACCTTGAGTGCTGTGTCCAGTTCTAGGCTCCTCAGTTCAAGAGAGATGTTGAGGTGCTGGAACATGTCCAGAGAAGGGTGACAAAGCTGGTGAGGGGCCTGGAACACAAACCCTATGAGGAGAGGCTGAGGGAGCTGGGGTTGTTTAGCCTGGAGAAGAGGAGGCTCAGGGGTGATCTTATTACTGTCTACAACTACCTGAAGGGGCATTGTAGCCAGGTGGGGGGTGGCCTCTTCTCCCAGGTAACCAGCAATAGAACAAGGGGACACAGTCTCAAGTTGTGCCAGGGTAGGTATAGGCTGGATATTGGGAAGAAGTTCTTGCCAGAGAGAGTGATTTCCCATTGGAATGGGCTGCCCAGGGAGGTGGTGGAGGCACCGTCCCTGGGGGTCTTCAAGAAAAGCCTGGCTGAGGCACTTAGTGCCATGGTCTAGTTGACTGGCTAGGGCTGGGTGATAGGTTGGACTGGATGATCTTGGAGGTCTCTTCCAACCTGGTTGATTCTATGATTCTATGATTGCTTCTATGAAAAGAAACTGGGGTTAGGCTTCTTCAGTGTTCAATTTTAGGTTTCTTCAGTGTTCAGTTTTATTTTCTAACATGAAACATTGCGTCATGAAACCTCTCAATTCTGATACTGAATCATGCAATCCAGTTAATTTTTTTTCCATCTAACTCGTGTTCTTCAGTTGCTTCTACTTTCTCATCTTTTTTATTGATCTTTTTCTTGCCAATACTATATTTGTATCTGCTGCTTTTGGCAACGTTTATTGTTGTTGACTTTTTCACTTCATAATTATTTTGGAGATGTGTTTAGGTGCAGAGCATATTACAAGATGTTTTATTTCTTAGCTTAATAGATGCTATGGCTGGTGATAGGTTATGTCACCAGTGAAATGAGACAGGTTTTGATGCACACTTGTCTTGTGCCCTGCCTGCATATGTGCTAGAGAGAGATTTCTTCCCTGATCAGGTGTTAAGTTCTTGACTTCATCTTTTGGCTGCCTTCCTTTGCTCCCCAGCAAAGTTAATCACTACCTCAGCAGACAACCTAGGTAATCACAGAATCATAGAGTCAACCAGGTTGGAAGAGACTTCCAAGATCATCCAGGCCAACCTAGCACCCAGCCCTATCCAGTCAACTAGACCATGGCACTAAGTGCCTCATCCAGTCTTCTCTTGAAGACCTCCAGGAACAATGCCTCCGCCACCTCCCCGGGCAGCCCATTCCAATGGAAAATCACTCTCTCTGTGAAGAACTTCTTCCTAATATCCAGACTGTACTTTCCTGCTTTTGGAGGGGGGGTGGACTCAATGCTCACTGAAGGTCCCTTCCAGCCCCTAACATTCTATGATTGTGTAAGTTCTCTCCCAGCTGTTGCTCATGCATTTTCATGCTCATGCTGGCGATCCAAGCATCTCTTACACTACTGCTGTCATTCTTCCTAACAAGAAGATGGCAATCCTAGTTTCCTGCTAAGAATCTTTGATAAAATCTGGAGAGCTGGCTACTTAAAGTGCAAATAGCATCTATTTGAGCAATCAGGTATGGAGTTCAAGGGAAGAGAAGCCTTCTTTCATAATCTGAAGTCACATTTCTTTCTTGTCTCTTTTTTCCTTTTTTTTTCCCCTTAAAATAATCCTTTTAACAAAACTGACATTCAGAAGGTCTTTCTTCCCTGTGGTCTTAATCTGACAGCGAGTTTCTTAATGGAACCACCCTTCAAGCCTTCCAGTCTTGATTGGTTGTAATTCTTCTCTTTCCAAGTGTCTTTCCTGTAGTTACTTGTTCTCATCAAAGAGTTGGTGTTTCAGATGTTTCCTTACTTTCCAGGAGACAAATCATTCTACTTCTCCCCACTGTTTTTTCCCTAGTGTGCCATTATTCAGATGAAAAGTTGATTCACCCTTCAGTCCATCAAGGCTGTGTTCTGATTTCATTCTCATCAATACCTAGCACATCTTAGCTGGTTAGGAAATTGTTAAATCACATTAACCTTAACTGTAGATTAAGGACTTAAAATGTTGATTCTAGTCCTGGAGGGTGAACCTTCTAAGTTTAAAGGAACATCCTGTCCTTTTCAGTTAATGGCCAGCTGCTTCTTGAGCAAACTTTGAGCCTGACAAAACCTTAATTGAATTGCTTAAATTTTCAGGTGTGGCTCTGGTCCAACACTCACTGAAGTTGATTGATGGCAACAAGCTTTAGACAGACCCTACTCTAACACAGAAGCAGTATTTTACCTTCTCTACTGTCTCACAATAATTACAAAACGCTTCAGCAGCTTCTCAGTTGGCCAAGAAAGACAAAACATCCTGGCCTAGATCAGCAATCGTGTGGCCAGCAGGAGCACAGAAGTGATTATGCCCCTGTCCTGGGCACTAGTGAGGCTACACCTTGAATTCTGGGTTCAGTTTTGGGCTCCTCACTTCAAGAAGGACATTGGGGTGCTGGAGCATGTCCACAGAAGGGTAACAAGGCTGATGAAAGGTCTGGAGAACAGGTCTGTTGAGGAGCAGCTGAGGAGACTGGGGTTGTTTAGTCTGCAGAAGAGGCTTAGGGAAGACCTCATCACTGTCTATAATTCCCTGAAAGGAGGCTGGAGTGAGGATGGAGGGTTGGTCTCTTCTCCCTAGTGTGCAGTGACAGCATGAGCAGAAATGTCCTGCAATTGTGCCAGTCTGTGAATTCTGTCATTTCTGCAGCACCTTCAGGTGCACGGTGGTTACACATCCACCCAGAGCTGCCTAATGCTAAGGATGTGTCTTTGAATAACTTTCTGCTCATAGTTCTTTATATTCCCACCTCTTCCAAAGAAACTCAGACTGAAACAACGTTCTAAGTGGTGCACACTTAAAGTACTGGGAGTGCTGCTTTTGTTCTTGGCAAGAGCTAGCTTTTCACTTCACATTTGTCAAGGGTTAGGGCTGGGCTGGCCACTAAATGAATGATGGATGCTCTCTATTAACCTCAAGAGGAATAAGGGAGAGAGGCATGTGACTTGGAAATGAAAACTAAAATTAACCCAGTGACTGAAGTTCTAGACTGCATGCAGAGATGGATTCTGGAATTTGATTCAGAAACTCCTGGATTGGAATCAAAGGCAGAATTGCTAGAGTCCTCCTCAGACACTGCCCACTGAAGAAAACCCTCAGCTTAATACTGAACGTGGCAGAGATGGACTGTAATGGAACACCACGCTGATTAGTTGAGGGTCACCTGAACTACTTGCAGCTCCCCACAGCTGCAGCCTCTTAACTCTGCACACACAGTGTGGTACACAAGATTTCTCAGCGCCCTTAAGCTGCACCCCAACCACTAGCTCTGACTAGAAATGTGGAGCGTTAGCACTGCCAGGAGCAGCCACTGTTTGTGAAATCATGCTGTGAATTTCAGAAAGTGCAGCTACTGAGAAAAAAATGAGCTGAAAAGTAATCTTGCTGAACAGAATTCGTTCTGTCCTACTCCAAACAAGATAATGTGTTAGGTTTGCAAGCAACAGGTGGAGAACTAGGAGAGCTTTAATGGGTCTCCAGGCAGACATGGCAACAAATACAGCTAAGTGGAGTAAAGAAATAATTCCTTTTATGGTTCCTTTTAAATTTTTGTGATGGGCCTTAGACTAAAAGTCTGTTTAGTATGACATGTGAGGAGAAAGTTCTTCACTGAGAGAGTCATTGGACACTGGAATGGGCTGCCCGGGGAGGTGGTGGAGTCGCCGTCCCTGGGGCACTTCAAGGCAAGGTTGGACGTGGCACTTGGTGCCATGGTCTAGCCTTGAGCTCTGTGGTAAAGGGTTGGACTTGATGATCTGTGAGGTCTCGTCCAACCCTGATGATACTGTGATACATGGAGGGTTTCAGGCATGCTTAACAGCAAACAAAAACTATAATAAAATGTTATACAGATTATCTATGTAGGAGTACATTTTGGAGTGAAGTGAGATGTGGGTGGACACATTAGTTAAAATAAAAAACACCTGGGTTTGGTCTGTAATGAATCACTTGTGAAGTTTTTGTTCCCTGTTTTGTCCTGCCATGTTCCTTCCAGAAGGACAGGAGCTCAGTTCAGGCTAGTTTTTAGCAGGGGACATGCAGGCTAAGTTATATCCTGAACTTTTATTCTGAGCAGACACTTGGCCCTCTATGATTTCCAGCAACCAGGCAGGGAAAAAAAGAGCTCAGTGATGGACCTATGAGATTGTAGCTATCAACATTTTGTCTTGTGGATCTTGCAGTGGGTGGGGAGCTGCCTGATGACACCTTTCAAAAGCTGAGGAATATGCTCTTAATGTGCAGCACATGTGTCTGCCTGACAGACACCGAAGGGCTTGTGCTCTCCAGCTGGCTCTGCTTGGTGTGATGATAAGAGGCCTGAATTCCTGATGTGAGATGAGGAAATCCACCGGTGAGGTTAGAACTATGTTTTAAATGTCTTTTAAATAACCCTTGAGCAAAAATTTTGAATCAGGAAATGTCATTTCTAAATACATGGAAGTGTTTTGTTTTCTGCCCTGCTGGGAACCAGAGATATCTTCAGAGTAAGTAAATTCTTTGGCAACTTGCAGTTTTGAATTTACTAAGTTGAGATGGGTTTTGGGTTGTTTTCTTTTTCTGTCTCTAAAGATGTTAGTTACAATTTTAATGTAGTTAATACAGGATTTTTATGCAGAGTTCCACTTATCCATGACAACAGACTTTTGGGGAATGTAAGGTTGTGTAGAGACATAATAATTATAAGCAGCTATGAAGTTGGTTGTGCTTAACCTTGAGATGTCCCTAGCAGTTTTTAAGCTGGTGTGGCACTCTGGGCCATGGTTTAATGGCCATGATGATGTCAAGTTGATGTTTGGATTCGATGATCTTGGATATCTTTTCCAACTGAAGCGATTCTATGATTCTGTGCTGAGATGGTATCTTTTCAGAGTGTGATTGAAGGCTGACTTCAGGAAATCAAATTTCTCCATTATGTGTCACTTTGATCACCTGAAAAGCAGTACTGGCTCTCTAAATTTAATGTTAATGATTGTGCTGTCATGTTTGTCCAGAATTACAGCCTCTGATTTGAATTTTTGAGAAAGAATCTGATTTATAGATGTTCTTTGTTGGTCATTAACTGAATTAAAATGTATCTATAGCTTATTAAGTCTTACTGTTTTGTAGTTCTACTTACTGTTCTCTGTTGAAAAATAATAGTTATGTAGTTATGTCTAGGAACAGCTTTACCCACCTGTGCTTCCCCTTTTCACATATTTCTCATTGCAAGTTGAGAGGAGTGTGGATTACTGGATGAGGCACTTAGTGCCATGCTCTAGTTGATTGGTTAGGGCTGGGTGCTAGGTTGGACTAGATGATCTTGGAGGTCTCTTCCAACCTGGTTGATTCTATGATTCTATACTGTAGATACCAGCAGTAAATGTTGAGACCTGTAGAGCAAAAGAGTGCATCACTGGGCATTCTCTTGAATCACCAAAGGATGCAGACTGGGCATCCCTTCCCAGTACTTTGTTTTTCAGCAGCCCTTGGTGATAGAATCCTTGGGAGTTTGCTAACAAGACACCTTACAGGGAAGTGTCATTTGTATGAGCCAGACCTAAAGAAGCATTAAGTAGCTATATATTGTGTTTTACTGTCTGTTTTGCCTGACTGCCACCCAGAGGCATGTAGCACCTGGCAGGGTGGAGGATGAGCTTTTAGCTTGCTTCGTGCCACCGCAATAGAAGTTCCTAACAAAGCCAAGATGCAGAGGGAAAAAAAAGGTAGCATCTTTTATCTGAGCAGTATGAAAGATTGCAAATCTTTAGCGACAGATAAAAAATATGCTGACATCTCTATAAAATCCAGTAGATTATATGCATGTTTTAATGCTTACTCTGCTGCCTGAGTTTTTTTTGCTGTCACATAAATTTTTTTCCTGACCGAAAATATAAAGCAACTTAAAAGAAGTAGTTCTGATGTTTGCACAGGGTGATTTTATGTGTCAATGGAATAGCAGTAAGTTGCTAGAAGAACTGATCGATGGAAAGTAATCATGCCCTGGACTCTGTACTGGTGAGGCCACATCTTGAATACCAAATTTAGTTTTGGGCCCATCACTCCAAGAAGGATGTTGAGGTGCTGGAGTGTGTCTAGAGAAGGGCAAGAAAACTGGTTAGGGGTCTAGAGAACAGGAAGGAACAGCTGAAGGAACTAGGGTTGTTTAGTCTTGAGAAGCGAGTAAGGGGAGACCTCATTGCTCTCTACAACCTCCTTTCAGGGAGCTGTAGTGAGGTGGGGATTGGTCTCTTCTCCTTAATACCAAGTGCTAGAATGGGAAGAAATGGCCTGAAATTGTGCCAGGGGCAGTTTAAGTTAGCTGTTAGGAAAACTTTCTTCACTGCAGGAGTGGTCAGGCATTGCAACAAGCTGCCCACGGAGGTGGTGGAGTCACCATCCCTGAAGGTGTTTGGGAAATGTATGGACATGGCACTTTTAGATGTGGTTTAACAGCCGTGGTGGTGTTAGGTTGATGGTTGGACTCGGTGATCTTTAGAGATCTTTTCCAGCTGAAACAGTCCTATGATTCGATGTGCTGCAGTGAAATCTTGCTGGAAGGTATAAAATCTTGCTTTCTGAGATTTCTGATGGGCAGCCTCGTCAGAATAAATTGTGTTTAGAAGATGAGGTTAATCCCCAGGAGACCTGGAATTGCACTTTGTAATATATTGTATTATGGGCTTAATTTTCTAAGTAGCCGTGCCTCCAGGTGGCACTTCCCAAACATCAGTTTAAAACTCCTTCTCAGAAGCTCATGTTTCCTGAAAAAACTGAGGTGAGAGCAGAATCTGGGTTGGTTTGGGTTTTTTTTCCTTTTCTGTAACAGAAAGCAGCTTTTTGTTTTCACAGTTGGGTGCCAAATTAGAATAATTTCTGCTTTTATTGTCTGCAATTAAGGCTAGAGGTTAAAAATCTCAAACACAGTTTTTAGATTCATATTTCAACTTACAATACACATAGAATGACTTTAAAAATCACTTGAAAAAATGCTTATTGTTTTGTTTGGCTTTGTTTTTTTCCAGTTTATTTATTCTGCAGATGGTGATATGTCCTAAACCTCCAGAAAATCCTTGCAGAATTGTCACTATCAGAACAATTTCAGATTCTTCTTTTCTGGGAATTGGGGATTTTTTTGTGCTAACTGCGCATTGGCAAGAGGTTAATTTCACACTGCCAGTTAGAAGGTGGATTAAGTCACAGCTACTCCTGTAGTATCTATCCCTACAGTGGGATTGCAGATCAGAAAAAGGAGCATGTGTGCTGTAATCAAGTCCCAGAATCACAGAACTGATTGATACTAGGAAACATATTTTACCTGAAATCACGGTTAGGTTTTGGTACAGGCTGCCTAGGGGAGGTGATAGAGTCACTGTTGTTAAAGGAATGTGTGGACATGGAACTTTTGGACATGATTCAGTGGCCATGGTAGTCTTAGGTTGACAGCTGGATTTGGTAATCTTGACTTTTCCAACCAAATGAATGCTATGATTCTATAAGTTATTTATGGTACAAATTTAGGTAGACATATTTTATGAGCAGTCTGTTTCAGAGGTCATTTTTGGACCTGTGCTATACCATCCCTGAAGACAATCTTCTTCCAGTGCTTCACAGTCTGTAGATAAATAGTCATTCATTATTCATCTTTGGTTTTAAGTGGACTGTGTACACCTGGTGAAAATGTTGGATGAGGAAAAAAACTGCTGTCCATCTTTCATGTTCTAATTTGGACACTTGAATTAGATATGCATGTTCTTGGGAAATGTAAGCAAATAGTCATGTGGAGGAAGAGTTCTCTCAGTGAATTTCAACCCTATTTTACAAACACTTTACCTGTGAATTGGAATTGTTTGTGTCTCTTGGTTCACCTGTATTTCTTACTATAAAATGCTCACTATTTGCAGTTTTGTGAGTTTAGTTTTCGCCATCAATTGAGGGTTTCATTTTAATTCCACTGATAGTCTCACTGTACATGAGAACTGGTTGTATGTCTTGGTTTACCTACACTTCTTCTTGTAAAATAGTTGGTGTTTGGACTTCACCTCGAGCCTAAATCTCCCCTGGCGTAGCTTGGGGATCCATCATGCCAAGAAGGACATTAAGGTGCTGTAGTGTTTCCAGAATGGGGCAACAGAGCTGGTGAAGGGTCTGGAGAATAGGTCTGGTGAGGAGCAGCTGAAGGAAGTGAGGTTGTTTAGTCTGGAGAAGAAGAGGCTGAGGGGAGATCTCACTGCTCTCTACAACTCCTCAAAAGGAAGTTGGAGCGAGGTGGGGGTTGGTCTCTTCTCCATATTATCAGGTGCTACAATGAGAGGAAATGGCCTGAAATTGTGCCAGGGCCAGTTTAGGTTGGCTATTAGTGTCCTGGGTTAGGGTGGATCCTGACCCTGGTAGTGTAAGCTCACTACAACACAGGTTTTTGGAAAGTCAGGAAAAATGCAATTGTATTTCTTACAGTTTAAGCTAAATATAACAGTGTAAGGAGAATAAACTACTATAGAAATATAATAACCTTAATGAAGCTGGGGAAGGGGTGAAGCAGCAGCAGCCAAAACAGTGGCAGGGGAAGGTAGCAGTGGGCTCAGCAGAAGCAGCAAGGGGAAGGTACAAGCTGTGCGTCCGAACGTAAAGCTCTTGATGCTCCAATGACATTACATTAACTTACCCATCGTTGCCATTGTATGGCCTATCCCTAGAGTGTTCACCTCTCCATTCAGAGCTTCCACTGTTGCAAATGTGTTTGTGTCTGAGCCAGAAGTCTAGCTCAAACAGCCACAATTAAGAGAAGGTTCTTCACTGAACAAGTGGTCAGGCATTGGAGCAGGCAACCCAGGGAGATGGTGGAGGCAGGGTACCTGGAGGCGTTATAGGAACGTGAGGCCATGGCACTCTGGGGCATGGTTTAATACCATGGTGGTATTAGGTTGATGGTTGGACTTGTTCTTGGAGTCTTTTCCAACCAAAACAATTCTTTGATTCCATGATGATATTGAGACTGTAGAATCAGTTACTCTGCTATAGATCCAGAAGGAAACTTAAATTTCAGTGATGCATGCAGGCAGCTGCAACCGAGAGCAGATCCCAAGCCACAACAGGTTCATTTCATCTTCTCTTTATGCATTTTAAAGAGGAGGAAGTTGAAGGCTACAATCTCTAGAAGGTGTAGTGAGTTCACTGAACTTGTTTTTTTTTTGTTGCTTCAATAATATGTGAGTGTGAGATAGGAAAGGAAATTCTCCAGTGAAATCAGTTTGTATTTATATGATGATTGGATGTAACCAGGTGTGTAGATACATATGTGCCCTACATTGAACCCACTTTCTCTTTCCACAAGCTCTAACTGTAAATTCCCTGATTTATTTTGTTTCCAATCGAGTGCATGCAGCAGCTTCTTAACGTTTTGAAGAGTTTCATCTTCATCTGGTTTGAATCTCTCCTGATTTTTTTATTCTTCCTGCTGTGATGTCTTACAGGAATTTGTAGCTGAAAGAATAATGCAGATACTAAATCCTAATAGATCAAAGATTTAACAGAGAATCATAGAATCAATCAGGTTGGAAGAGATCCAGTCCAACCTAGCACCCAGCCCTATTCAATCAACAAGACCATGGCACTAAGTGCTTCATCCAGGCTTTTTTTGAACACCTCTAGGGACAGTGACTCCACCACCTCCCTGGGCAGCCCATTCCAATGCCAATCACTCTCTCTGGCAATAACTTCCTCCTAACATCCAGCCTATACTTCCCCCAGCACAACTTGAGACTGTGTCCCCTTGTTCTGTTGCTGGTTGCCTGGCAGAAGAGGCCAACCCCCACCTGGCTACAACCTCCCTTCAGGTAGTTGTAGACAGCAATGAGGTCATCCCTGAGCCTTCTCTTCTCCAGGCTGCACACCCCCATCTCCCTCAGCCTCTTCTCACAGGGTTTGTGCTCCAGGCCCCTCACCAGCTTTGTTGCCCTTCTCTGGACACGTTCCAGCACCTCAACATCTCTCTTGAATTGAGGAGCCCAGAACTGGACACAGGACTCAAGGTATGGCCTGACCAATGCTGAGTACAGGGGAAGAGTAACCTCCCTTTTCCTTGCTTAGTTGTCTGTGGAACTCTGCAGAATTGCAGAAAGTTCATCATAAATCAGAATTTCCACCTGCCAGGCTGTTTGTCCTGTGAATTAGCTGAATTAAATCCCTTTTCCTTGGTTTGGACTGGTGGCAAGGTGAGGAAAAGTCACAAATGCAGGCTTTCAACAGTAGTAAAAGCAAGTTACAGGATACCTAGAAGTGCTGTTAGGTTTCCAGCCCATAAATATGTCCAAAAAATTAAATGTTCAAGTCTTTGCGATCTTTTGTTTTCTTTTTTTTTCCAGGATAATAAGCATACAAAATTTTATAACCAGGGAAGGAAAAGTATGCTTAATGCCATGGATTTCAGGACTCAAATCATTCCAAATCTAGCAGTATATCATTTATATATCCATGAAATGTTGAGCTTATTATTTGTAATGTAACTTTACTTTAAAATCAGGCTTCAGATTGTGCCAGATACACATTTTAAAGTTATCCCTCCAGAAAAATTATAGCTGGGATGTCAGTGCTGGGAGGGAGGGGGGGGAAAGCTTACACGTGCATTTGGTTTAAAACTGAATGGCTCAATCTTGTAATTAAAAAACTATTTCTTTAGGCAAAAATCAAGTATCTTATATAATTAAGAACAATTCCTTTAGGCAAAAAATCAACTCTCAAAGAAGTAATGCTCAGCCTAAAATATTCAGGAAAATGCCTAATAAGCTCTACTTTTTTTTTTTTAGAGGAGAGTTCTTTTGTGTTTTCCTGCTAGGAGTAATTACAGAATCACACAATCAAGGCAGGATTGGACGTGGCACTTGGTGCCATGGTCTAGCCTTGAGCTCTGTGGTAAAGGGTTGGACTTGATGATCTGTGAGGTCTCTTCCAACCCTGATGATACTGTGAACAATATTGGTTGGAAGTGACCTCAAAAAAAACCCACATTAATTCACCTTTATACAGCTTCTTCCATGTGCAGTTTTTTAGTTCTGTTTTATTTGAACTACCAAAACAAGTTATAAATGGAAATAATTTTGTCTGCTTGTTTAGAAGGAGCTGTTAGCATGGGAGCAGGTAAACTCTTGTTTAAGATAACATAGCCTCTAAAGAATAGAGATGAGGAATACTGCATTCTGTGTTTGGTGAAAGATAAAGCTCAAGTCAAGAAGGTGAAACCTAATTCTGAGGAAAGAATTATTCAGATGGCAAAGTGAAGCACAGGCTGCCATCCAGGGGGACTTGGACAGGCTGCCGAGGTGGGCTAAGGAGAACCTCGTGAGGTTCAATAAGGCCAGGTGCCAGGTCCTACACTTAGATTGGCTCAAGCCTTGATATGGATCCAGGCTGGGGGATGAGGACATTGTGAGCAGCCCTGCAGAAAAGGACTAGAGGGTGCTGATGGGTGAGAAGCTGGACATGAGCCGGTAACATGCACACCAATGCATGCTTCTCACTGGCATTTTTCTCTGTATTTGAGCACTGCAGAGTAGGAAAAGTTATCAAGCACAGGCAGGTAGCTTGGCTTTCTGCATGAGCCTAAGTGTGAGCTCCAGGCTGGGACTGCCGTGAGTTTAGGTCAGCTCCTACAGTAACCACAGTTTTCAAAGTGACAGGATGGCATGGGTGGGAAATGACCTCTGGACATTGAGAGCAGCTCCCCTGACAGGGCAGCATCACCCAGGGCAGCTATCAGAGGCACATATCTGGGCAGCTCTATCCTTGCAAGCCTTCAGAGAAGGAGACTTCACAAACTGTCTGGGCAGGCTGCTCCAGGGCTCCAGCACCCTCACAGCAAAGGCATTTTCCCTCACCTTGAGGTGGAACTTCTTGTGTTCCAGTTTGTGTCCACTCCTTGTCCTATCACAGGACATTGCTGGAAAGAGATTGGCCCCTTCTTGACACCCACCCTTCCTTTGTTCATAAACATTAATAAGATCTGCCCCCAGTGCCTGTCTCACAAGAACCTCCTGAGGTTCAGTAGGGCCAAGTGCGAGGTCCTGCACCCAGCCTGGGGCAAGCCTTGGTATCGATTCAGGCTGGGGGGTGATGACACTGAGAGCAGCCCTGCAGAAAAGGACACACCTCAAATCCTGGTTTTTGTTTTGGCCACTTGCTACAAGAAGGACATTGAGGTGCTAGACAATGTCCAGAGAGGGGCAAGAAAGCTGGTGAAGGATCTGGAGAACAGGTCTGGTGAGGAGCATCTGAGGGACCTGGGGTTTAGTCTGGAGAAGAAGAGTCTGAGGGGAGACCTCACTGCTCTCCAAAACTCCCCAAAAGGAGATTGGAGTGAGGTAGGAGTCATTCTCTTGCTCTGTCACCTAAAACTAGGGAGAAGAGGAAGTGGCTTAAGAATCTGCCACGGAAGGTTTAGGTTGGGTATTAGGAAAAATTTACTTGCTGCAATAGTGGTCAGGCATTAGAACAGGCTGCCCAGGGAGGTGGTGGAGTCACCATCCCTGGAGGTCTGCAAGAATCATAGAATGTCTTAGGTTGGAAGGGACCTTAGAGAATGTCATGGGCAGGAAGGCCTCTCAGCTAGACTTGGCTGCTCGAGGCCTCATCTAAGTTGGCCTTAAACATAGAGAAGAGGCATCCACAACCTCCCTGGGAAGCCTGTTCCAGAGTCTCACCAGCCTCATATTGAAGAACATTTTCCTAAGATGCAGTCTAAACCTACTCTCCCTCAGCTTAAAGTCATTCCCTCTTGTCCTGTCAGAAGGCACACTTCAGAAAAGTCCCCTTTCAGCCTTCCTGTAATATCCCTTTAGGTATCACAAGGCAGCTATAAGAAACATGTGGATGTGGCACTTTGGGACATGATTTAATGGCTGTGGAGGTGTTGGCAGGTGGACTCAGTAATCTTAGAGCTCTTTTCCAAACAAAAACATTCTATGATTCTATAATTTTAGAAAGCTTACTGACTTTTAAAGCAGAAACATAGGAATGAAAAGATGGACTGTGCAGCTTCCCTGCTTTCAGAGGAGCTTGTGCAGACTGAGGTTGATAAGCAGCGTGGGTGTGCATTCTGACTTTTTCTTTTCTTGTTTGTATGATGAATTTGTGTTTAAAGTGAGATGATTGAGTTTCTCACGAGGTGTCTTCAATATCCTGAGAAATAGCATTTGAGCTGGTTTCATTCTCCTCTAGCAGCTTGATATATGGAAAATCTCTTAGGATAGATAGGATGGCTTCTTCAAGATGTGCAGTGCATGGAGCATTTACTTCTAGTTGAACTCTCTGATGTTAAAAGATACGGATGTGAAGACTGAGTGGAGATGGTGAAGTGCTGAAATTGAGAGAGCTTTTGTGACTCTCTCTCCCCTCTATTGGAAAGGGAAATCTAGGTGGAACAATCCACACCAAATTACAGAAGTGTGGTTTATAACTTTCAGTGGTGACATAAATCCAGCATTCAAAAACATGTCTGGTCAGTGGTGTGAGCTGCAATATCTGATTCTACTGAGGAGCAAAGTAGAAGATACAGTGTGCAGAAGACGTTGGCTAATGTACTTCCACTAGTAGTTGCTACAGCTTATTTTATCTCCTAGTGACACTTCTTTAATCTTAACTGGCCTCATACTTATGATTTTGGAGAGTGTTTCTTTTGCCAGTTACTGCTGTTGTCACATGAAACATGGTCCTGTGGAGCTAGGGTTTAGTCTGGCAAAACAGGCTGAGAGGAGATCTTGTTGCTTTCTGTGGAGCTGGGGTTGTTTAGCCTGGAGAAACAGGATGAGACATCTTCTTGCTCTCCCCAACTGCCTGAAAAGAGGTTTGAGCCAGGTGAGTGGTTGTTCCCTTCTCCCTAGTATCAAGTGATAGGATAAGACAAAATGGACTCAATTTGGACCAGGGGAGATTTAGTTTGGACATTAGAAGAAACTTTTTCCTGAAAGGGTTCTCAGAAACTGGACCAGGCTTCCCAGGGAAGTGGCTGAATCCCCATCCCTGGATATATATATATATAGAGAGAGAGAGGGGCAGAGATGTGGTGCTGAGAATCACGGTTTAGCACCAGACTTGGTAGAAGTAGATGACAGTTGGACTTGATCATCTTAAAGGTGTTCTCCAATCAAAACAATTCTATAAATCTGTGTGGCAAAGCTTTCTCTGCATACTGTTGCTACCTACAGCTCTAGGGATGGGAAGCATTGGAACGTGCTGACCAGGTGGGTGATGGAGAAGAAAAGGCTAAGGGGAGACTTGATTGATCCCTGCAACTACCTGAAAGGAGGTTGTAATGAGATGGGGCCTGTATCTTTTCTCAGGTATCTAGGGACAGGGCAAGAGAAAATCATAGAATCATGAGATTAATTTGAATTGGAAGGGACCTTAAAGATCACCTAGTTCAAACTCCCCTACCATGGGCAGGGGCATCTCCCACTAGACCAGCTTACTTAAAGCCTTGTCCAGCACAGTCTTAAACACTTCCAAGAATGAGGGGTGAAATGGATTCAAGTTATACCAGATCAGATTTTGGTTGGATGTTAGGAAAAAAATTCTTTCCTGCAAGAGTCACCAGGCACTGGAACAGGCTGCCCAGGAAGGTGATGGAGTCACCATCCTGGAAATGTTCAAGAAACCTGTGGATGTGGCACCTCATGACATGATTTAATGGCCATAGTGGTGTTAGGTCAGTGTTTGGCCTCAATGATGTTAGAGAGCTTTCCCAGTCTTCATGATTCAGTGCAAATGTCAGGGAGGTCATCAGGCAGAAGCTTGTCAGTGGAACAAATGAGTTGGAAGTTAGACTAGGAGTCAACAGTAATTCCTTTCCCTCGTTTCACTTCAACTCGAAGACCTTACAGGTTTATTTCCAACTAAAACAATTCTGTGATTCACCCATCCACATCTGCATAGTCTCCAACCTTCCAAGGCTGTGGTACCCAACAAATCAACCCACAGCTGTGTTCTATTGACCTCTTGGAGCTGGAGGTAGGTAATTGAAGTTATCTAAGAGTCCTGCTAGTGCACAGATTGTATAGCTTGGCCCTCAGAAAATTATCTCCCAAGGAAATACGCTGAACTAAATAGCTGAAGCTCCTTGTTGTAAAGCAGAAGGAATTCTGCATTGCTGTTTAAGCTGTACTTTAATTTATCTGACACGTGCATGCCAAAGGCTGACAATCTGGAGTTTTTGCTAAATCTTCATCATTTCTCCCCACCATAACTTGGGTTTTTTTTATT
Source organism: Pogoniulus pusillus (assembly GCF_015220805.1). Classification (NCBI taxonomy): domain Eukaryota; kingdom Metazoa; phylum Chordata; class Aves; order Piciformes; family Lybiidae; genus Pogoniulus; species Pogoniulus pusillus. Next base: position 8,519,598 of record NC_087268.1, on the reverse strand, counting down.
TCAGAATGTTCATTCTGGATTTGACTGTTCTTATCACTTGAAGTGCTGTTGAAAAACTTCTCCTTTTCTTTTGTGTGTGTCAAAAAAAAAATGGAAAAGGCAGAATCACTGCATCTGTCTTGGTTAGCAGATTGCCACTTTGTGCTTCGGGTTCCCATAGTTTGGAAGGAAAAGTGCAGCAAAGTTATCTTCACATTTCAAATTTAAATGTAAATTTTCTCTTATTCAAAAACGTTGTCAGTAAAAGGGGAAAAATTATCCTCAGAGATTGCTGAGGTAGAATATGGCTGAGCAAATCAAACATGTTTAATCTCTTTCTTTTTGCTTTGGGTGGGGAGCTTGTAAATTCTGTTCAGGTCTGCTTTGGCTGGGAATGATTTAGGATGGGCTCTGTCCCCATCTTCCTGTCAGAGCTTTCCAGGGTTAAGGGGAGTAAGGAAAGACCCTTAAGACATTGACATGGAAATAAGCAGCTCTGAGGCTGCAGCTTTGAATGTCTGCTGAGGACAAGACTAATGAATAAAGCGTCACCACTTTGTCATTGCTCATTTTTAGCAGTGCCTAAGCACTGGCAAAGAATTAAATAGTAGCTCACAAGGATTAAGGGTCCATGTTTTTCGACAGGAACTTTTTTCCTAGCAAAATCAGCTCAAAGAATGGGTTGAGTTGGAAGGAGCCTTAAAGATTTGTAGACTTGTAGGATGGCTTGAGTTGGAAGGTACTGTAAATATCACCTAGTTCCAATCCCTCTTCTATGGGCAGAGACACCTCCCACTAGACCAGGTTGCTCAAAGCATCATCCAGCCTGGTCTTCAATACTTCCAGGGATGAGGTGCCCACAACTTCTCTAAGCAACTTATTTCAATGTCTCACCACCCTCACTGTAAATAACATCTTCCTAATAGCCAATCTAAATCTACCTTGCTATGGTTACAAACCATTCCTCCTCGTCCTATCCATGCCTTTCTGAACAGTCCCTCCCCAGGCTTCCTTCAGGTCCCCTTCAAATACTGAAATTTAGTTACCAGGTCTCCCTAGAACTTTCTCTTCTGTGAATAGACCCAAATCCCTCAACCTGTCCTCATTGGAGAGGTGTTACAGTTCTCTGATAATCTTTGTAGCCCTTCTCTGGATCCTCTCCAACATCTCACATCAAATTGTACATACAATTAAAATGAGACATTACTTAGCTACAGACTTTGTGCACTAATCTCCTTTAACTCGTGGAACTGAGTTTGGCTTGCAGTTTGATGTGGATACGTATAGCTAGGTGTACTTTTGTACAAAGTGAGTGTTTTCTGACAACTGTTGTCTTTGGCAAAGCTCTAAGTCAAAAAAAGGAAACAATACAAAATGAAGCACTAATGTGCACTGCTAGTGCTTGGGTGCACCAGGTACAATGTGTCTGTCAGCTCATTCTCGTGAAGCATCCCTTAACCAATTCTCATGTCTCTTTTTTTCCCATTCTTACTCACACACTTGTTCCTTGCACTGCTGCCACGTTGTATTTCAAGTACCTACACATGATAGACACCTCCGGCTCTTTTCCAGCACAAGTAGCGTCCCTGTGTGTCCCTTGCTTTGCTGCTGACACTTGCTTTGGATTGTTTTTCTCCACAATACACTATGAAGCTTTTTTTTTCACCTCTGTTGTTGTTGTCAGTAGCATCTTATCAGGATTTCTATCTTGTATTCCAAGTACTCTGAACACCTCCTTCCCTCCCTTTTCCCTCTTCTTCTCTTGAGCACTGCAACAGTATTGTCATCCCAATGCCAACACTTTCCTCATTTGTTTTTATTAATGGAGGCCACAACAGCATCTTGACAGCTTTTTAATAGAATGTTGAGTAATACCAGGTTTCATACTATCAGTAGCTTTCCCATTTTACCTTTTACTGGGCTCTAATGTTGACACAACTACCTGAGGGGTGGTTGTAGCCAGGGAGAGGTTGCTCTCTCCTCTCAGGTGGCCAGCACCAGAACGAGAGGACACAGCCTCAGGCTGTGCCAGGGGAGATTTAGGCTCGAGGTGAGGAGAAAGTTCTTCACTGAGAGAGTCATTGGACACTGGAATGGGCTGCCCGGGGAGGTGGTGGAGTCACCGTCCCTGGAGCTGTTCAAGGCAGGATTGGACGTGGCACTTGGTGCCATGGTCTAGCCTTGAGCTCTGTGGTGAAGGGTTGGACTTGATGATCTGTGAGGTCTCTTCCAACCTTGCTGATACTGTGAAGTAGATAAACATCTATGATGTTGCAAGTGTGGATTGTTTTACCTAAATAACTAGGGGGGGAGGGAGTGGAAATCCTTTGTTTATTTCAAAGCCTAAATTACACGGTATCACCAAGGTTGGAAGATCAACCCTTTAGCACAATTCTCAAGGCTAGACCATGGCACCAAGTGCCACGTCCAATCCTGCCTTGAACAGCCCCAGGGACAGCAACTCCACCACCTCCCCGGGCAGCCCATTCCAGTGTCCAATGACTCTCTCAGTGAAGAACTTTCTCCGCACCTCGAGCCTAAATTTCCCCTGGCGCAGCCTGAGGCTGTGTCCTCTCGTTCTGGAGCTGGCCACCTGAGAGAAGAGAGCAACCTCCTCCTGGCCACAACCACCCCTCAGGTAGTTGCAGACAGCAATAAGGTCACCCCTGAGCCTCCTCTTCTCCAGGCTAACCAATCCCAGCTCCCTCAGCCTCTCCTCGTAGGGCTGTGCTCAAGGCCTCTCCCCAGCCTCGTCGCCCTTCTCTGGACACGCTCAAGCATCTCAATGTCCCTCCTAAACTGGGGGGCCCAGAACTGAACACAGTACTCAAGGTGTGGTCTAACCAGTGCAGAGTACAGGGGCAGAATGACCTCCCTGCTCCTGCTGGCCACACCATTCCTGATGCAGGCCAGGATGCCACTGGCTCTCTTGGCCACCTGGGCACACTGCTGGCTCATGTTCAGGCAGGTATCGATCAGCACCCCCAGATCCCTCTCTGTCTGGCAATACATTTCATGTAGGAGCTTTCAGATTCGAGTGATTTTTAAAAGCAGTGCTTTAAAGCTGTAACTTAAAAAATTAGACTTCACAGTCAGAATTCGTCAATATTGAGTCAGAATAAAAAATGTAATCTGTTTTAACATGAAGTGTGTGCTTTTTACAATTCCCCATGTTAATAAAATGAATGAGCTTTCCTTAGGAGGAAACAAACAAAAAAAAAGAAACCACAAAAACAACAAAGTAGTGAGTACAAGATTGAAGTTGGTGAGCTAACTCAAGGTGTCCTGCGGGGTTGATTTAAATCCATGATTAAAACCATCAATTTGATTTAAATCAACCAGCCTGAAAGGAACCTTTTTTTTTGTTTCCAGCTTAATTAGAATTGTTTCTGTTATAAGATCGTTTAGGATTGTGCCTTGATACAGCAAATCTGCTGCACCCTCTGGAATTCCATGAATGTCAGTTGGGGGCATTGAAAACTTGTTTTCCTGTTGTTTTCCCTGCTTTTCAAATAATAGCTTTAATGAATTGATAGCTCTGCTAGATCAGTATTCAACTGTCTAGTTCCTGAACAGCTGGGGATGGAAAAATGGGGATAGATTTTTGTCTCACTTTTTCTGCTTAAGAATAATTTCAAACTGAAAGTGCCCCCCCAACCCCAGCTCCGTTTTTTTCTCTCCCCCCCCCCCAGCTCCTTTTATTCCTTTCTCCTCTCCCCCATCCCCCAGCTCCTTTTTTTCCTCTCTCCCCCCCATCATAGTTGCTGTATTCCAGCTATTTTTAGGAATACAGATGCATCCTACAATTGCAGTCGACTTTGTTCTCTGAAGTATAACTGAATAGCAATTTCAGTTGTCCATCCTGAGAAGTAAAGAAGTGTTTGCAGCCTGGTGCAAAATCCATAACAAAGTCAGAATATTTTCTTGCATTTCATTTAAAGCCTACCAGATGTTTTCTTCAGCCTTTAGTTGTTGACTTTCTTTCAGTTTGTGCTAGTTTGAAGCTAGCTGGAAAGTTTTGGTGAGAAGGATTAGATTACAGGCTGTGGGAGGGAAATGGAATGATGTCTACTTCACTCATAGGCTTGCTGAGAGGTATAAGAACAAGAACCCAAACATAGATAAGGGAGTCATTCTTCTGCTGGGGAGCTCAGAGCTGCGTTTTTTTCTCTCTCTCAACCCTCTCTGCCATTTCTCTGATTAATCCACTTCTTAACCCCCTGGCTGAACCTCTGTTCTTCCTTGGGACTGGGGTAAGGTTGAGAGGGGTGAGAGAAGGTGGAAGGGTGGTTGGAAGCCCCTCCTGGGGACTCAGGTTTCTAGGAGGGGAGTTGTGTTTCTGTATTACCTTTTACCTTGTATATTTCTGTCTATAACTGTATATACTGTAAAGATCTGCTTGTATATTCTGCTAAGCTGTAAATAGAAGCCTCATGCAATTTCCAGAGTCGGCTGAGTCTAGTCTGGGTGATTTCCAAAGAGTGGGGGATCAGGTAACACCCAAACCATCACATGGTTGATCTTGAGGCAAGTCCTAGGAAGGATGGTCATCTGAAGTAGGACTGTGGAGAAACCATCCCACAGTAATCACTTTGCCAAATGCTACCTGCATGGTCTCTGTGGGTCACAAGGGTTTTGTGAAGAGTTTTTCTTCCCTGTGGAAGAAGAGACTTTTCAGTAAGGCACTTCTACAGCCCTTTGATTTTTCTTCTTACTTAGATTGCACAGCTGTTTAAGAGGACAATGTTTTGCTAGGTAGAAGAGATTTTCAGATACATAATGGAAGTTTGTGTTTTCTAAATAAGGAGCTGCCAAATCAAATGGAGTTTGAATTTAGCAAAACTCTTCTTGAGAGATCCAGAGAAGCCATATGGTACTCCCCTGAAAACATCAAGGTGAAGGGAAGTATTGTGTGGGCTTTTCTCACATTTTAGTCATTTTGAGATGGAAATATGTTTTAATAGTTGTATATTTACAAAATGGATCACATTGCAATTTAATGAGAAAGAAGTTACATGTACCTAAGCTAAAACTAGACTGAAAACCTGCTCAGATGCTTTCAGCTGGGTTTAGGGTGCCTTGTTTTAATTGTAGCAGACTTAATATATTGAGGGGGGGTTTAAATAGCCATGATGGATATTAATTTTATGTTGGACTCATTTCAAGACTGCAGCAGTTGATTTTAGATGCTTATGTAGACTGTCTAGAGAAGAAAAATTGTTCTTGGAGCAGCTGTTGATGCACAGAATGCAGTTTCAGGTGTGAAGCTACTTTTATGGACTTAGAATTTCATCCTCAAAGCAGGAGCATGGTGCTTTAGCGTAGTGCCAAGGGTGTCATGTGGGTGGTGCTGAAGAAACTTAAAACTTTACAGCCTGGTAGTCTGTCACCCACTGCAAAGCTTCTTTATGCCAGTGGTCCAATGCTTCTTCCTACCTGTTTCAGCTCTGCCACAGCTGGCAGCCCTGCTCATCATGCAGGGCAAGGTGTTGCAGATCTTCACATTTTTCCTCTGCTGTTTTAAAATAAGGATAAAAGCAATTATATGTCCATGGGAAAGTGTGTTGAGATTCACTGGTCTTCAAGTGTAAAGATTGGTGAAGAGCTAGACAACAAGTCTTAGGAGCAGCTGCTGAGGGAACTGGAATTGCCTAGTCTGGAGAAGAGGAGGCTAAGGGGAGACATCATTGCACTCTGCAACTCTTTGAAAGGCAGTTGCAGTGAGGTGGAGATCGATCTTTTGTCCCTAATATCAGATGATAGAATGAGAGGAAAAGGCCAGAAACTATGCTAGGGGAGGATTGAGGGTCAGATTGGATGTTGGGAAAATTTTCTTTGCTGCAGGAGTGGTCAGGCATTGGAACAGGATGCCCAGGGAGGTGCTGCAGTCGCTGTCCTTGGAGGTGCTCAAGAAACGGGTAGCTATGGCCATGGTGGTGTTAGGTTAATGGTTGGACTCGATGATCTTGGAGATCCTTTCCAACCAGAACAGTTCTATGATTCTATTTCTGAATCACTGAAGCCTTTCAAGGTGTGCTACACTCAACACCTACCCTGGGTCTCAAAACCAAGCCTCTTCACCCTTCTGTGTTATGATGTAGACTGTAAGCATCTATTTTTCAGGCTGATTTGCACATCAAATCCTTTTAAGAAAGAGAAAAAGGTATAAAAAAATTAGACAAAGCAAGTCAGCTTTAAAAGCTGATTTGTGCTGGTGAGAAGCTAAAGGCAGCTGCTGGAGAGGGATATGGGTTACTTTGGGGTTGTGTTTGTGTATGTGATGAGGCTGTTTTAGATTTTGTTGTTTTTTCCAAGACCTTTTTAAGATCAGTCTAAAATTTGATACACTAATGGTTGACCTACTTAAAAGCAACTCCATGAAGAAAAACCTTGGAGTCCTAGTAGACAAGATGTTATCCATCACACAACAATGTGCTCTTCTGGCCAAGAAGGCCAATGGTATCCTAGGATTCATTAAGAGTGTGAACAGCAGGTTGACAAACATTCTTCTGCCCATTTACTCTGCTCTAGTAGGACTACATCTGGAGTATTAGGTCTAGTTCTGGGCTCACCAGTTCAATAAGGTGAGGGAAATACTGCATAGAGTTCAGCTGAGAGCTACAAGCATGGTGAAGAGACTGGAGCATCTGTCTGATGAGGAAAAGCTGAGAGACATGGGGCTGTTCAGACTGAGAGGAAATCTTACTGATGTTTGTAAATGTCTGAAGGATGGGTGTCAAGAAAATGGGGCTAGTCTCTTTTCAGTGGTGCCCTGTGACAGGACAAGGGGCAGTGGACATAAACTGGAACATAGCAAGTTCCACTTGAGCATGAAGAAACAAAATCTTTACTGTCAGGGTGCTGGAGCCCTTGAGCAGGCTGCCCAGAGGCTGTGGAGTCTCCTTCTCTGGAGACTTTCTAATTCCACCTGGAGATGTTCCTCTTAAACCCAGCCTAGATGTAGCTGCTTTAGCAGGGGGATTGCACTCAATTATCCCCAGGGGTCCCTTCAAACCTCTACCATTCCATGATTCCAAATACTATGTATCCCCCCAATGTGCACCCAACCCATACCACACATGCTGTCAGCTGTCAGTTAAGTCAGTACTGACATTTGTGCAAGAACCTTGGTCTCTTGAAAAAGACAGCTTCTCCAGAACAAAACTTTACAAAGTCACTTTTATCTTCACAGGGCGACATTTGTTTCCCATTAATTTAGAGTAAAAAGGTTTGTTGTCAGTATCAGGGCAGTAAAAACATACATCATTCCCTGAGCTGTTCAGACATGGTCAAAGCTCACATAAATAATTCTCTTGCCGTGGTATTTTAGGAAGGGCACCATCTGGCTCTAAAAAGGAAATGAAAATTCCAGAACTAATAATTAGTTTTCAGAATAATTAGGTATAGGAGCTCTTTTTTTTTTTCTTCTTTTTAAATAGGTGCTAATTAGTGCATGTTTTTACAGACACTCAAGTCTGATAAAATACATTCTGCTTCCTCATGAAAGACCAAACACGTTTTTGCCTTCAGGGACAGATCTTTTGCCCCACTGAGCCATCCTAGTCCCCCTCCTGAGATGATTTGAGCTGTGAGATCGTTTTGGCCTTTCAGAAGTGTTTTCTGCTCAGTTCCCATCACAGTTGCATTGCTCTTCGTAGAGTAGTTGTTAGGAAGGCTTGTAGGCAGTGAGTACTCTAGGGATTTCCTTGGGCTTGATGGCTTTGAGAGCCACAGAAAAACTCAAGGGGAGACCTCTCTACAATTCCCTGAAGGGAGGTTGGAGTAAGATGGGGGTCAATATCTTCTCCCTAGAATCAGGTTCTAGAATGAGAGGAAATGTCCTGAAATTTTGCCAGGGGAGGTTTAGATTGGATGCTAGGAAAAATTTCTTTGCTACAAGAGGCATTGGAGCAGGCTGCCCAGGCAGGTGGTGGAGTCACCGTCCCTGGAGGTGTTCAAGAAATGTGTGGCCATGGCACTTTGGGACATGGTTTAATGGCCGTGGTGGTGTTAGGCTGATGATTGGACTCAGTGATCTTAGAGGCCTTTTCCAATCAAAACAGGTCTGTGATTCTAAATGGGGTCCTTGATTTTTCAGGAAGCCACCACAATATGTCTAATAACAGGGAGGGAAGCTTAGTCAGCATAACAGTTCTCTAGTAGTAGTGGTGATTTTTTTAATCCACTTACCCTCATGCTGTGGGACTGTTTGTTGTTGAAGATAAATATGTGCATAAGTAAGTGAGGGAAAAAAAAAAACCAAGGAACTTCTTGATAGCTTCTGTTTGCAGATGCTTACAGTAACTCTTTGGTACCCTTTTTTGGCACTACATGTAGACCTTAGAACACATGCTGCTGCTTTTGAACTTGCTGGCAACGCTATGTTTGCAGAAAGCAGTGCCTGCAGTTTAAAATTCCAGAAAGTACCTCATCCCTTCATTTTTAAAAATTGATAGGATTTGTACTTTGCATTTTCTTAACCCTTTGTGGCTTTCTTCAGAGGGTGGCTGAGAATGAGAGAAGACAGCCCCTGCTGAGGGATGGTTCTGGTCTGAACCTTCTTGCTTCTTATCCTCACACCCACATATCATGACACTGGCTAAAGTTTATGGAAAGACCTTTGTGACACATTTTGGTCCATTTTATTCTTTGGCCTCTGCTCTGAGCCTCCAGGGCCTCATCAAGCCTCTTGAGGAGGGCTCACATGTTCATAGCAGTGTGAGAACATGACTTTGCCAGACGTGAAATGACTTGGCAGAGTCTTCCACTGGGACTGTCAATACCGTTGGGATGGGACAAGTTTTGGTTTCTGGGTTAAAGTCCAGCACAAAGAGGTAATGGCCTCAAGTTGCACCAGGGGAGGTTCAGATTGAACATGAGGAACAATTTCTTTAGCTCAATGGTTGTCAAGGCCTGTAACAGGCTGGCCAGGGAGGTGGTGGCATCACCATCCTTGGAGGGGTTTCAAAGCTGTCACGAAGTGCTGCAAAGGGACATGGTATAGTGGTGACCTGACAGTGCTAGGGTTGTGGCTGGACTTGATGATCTTAAAAGTCTCTTCAACCACAATGATTCACCATTTCCATAGTTCTGAGCTGCAGTTTTGCAGCCCTTTCTGGCTGCAGTGGTATGTTGAGCATGTTAAAACCAACCAATTCATGGAAAGAAGAATCACAGGGTCATAGGATGACCTCAGTTGGAATAGATCTTAAAGATCACCTAGTTCCAGCACCTCTGCCATTAGTATGGACACCTCCCACTAGGTTGCTCAAAGCCTCGTCCAGCCTGGTCTTCACTTTTCAGGGATAAGGTGTCCCCAAGTTCTCTAGGTAACCCATTTCAGTGTCTCACCACCCTCACTGTAAAGAACATCTTCCTAATGGCCAATTTAAATCTGCTCTGCTCCAGTTTTAAACCTTTACTCCTAGTTCTCTCACTCCATGTTCTCCTAAATAATCCCTCCCCAGCTTTCCTGTAGCCCTTATCAGGTACTGGAAGGCTACTATAAGGTCCCCTCAGAGCCTCCTCTTCAGACTGTACAGTTCCAATTCCATCAGCCTGTCCTCACAGGAGAGGGTCTCCAGCATTCTAATCATCTTCTTGGCCTTTCTCTGGACCTTGTCCAACAGATCCATGTCAAATTATAGATACAATTAAAATGAGATGTTACTCAACTACATTAACTCTTTGATTTTCTCTATAGTTTGTGGTGCCAACACACACCTGTGAGGTTTTAGCATGCTGGGTAAGAAAGGCAGGCAAAAATGAAACTGAGAAACAAAGGTGATGCTGATTTCTGCCCATCTGTTTGAGCTCATCCTCCTACAGCAGGAGACAGTTGCCGGCACTGGGGCTGGCTACAGACATCTGTGAAATATAAAAAGCTGTGTGTCTGAGGAGCCCATTAAATCTAAAGAGAGTCTCAGAGGAGCTGCCAGTCACTTATTTTTGCATAAATCAAAAGGATTTATAGCATTAGACTTTCAATGAGGTTTTCCCCTCTCACACCTGTGTTATTGTGCTATCAGTGAAATGACAGATCCCGTCTTCAGGTAGCAAGACCTGATGATGATCTGGGGAAGCTACATTCATCTCATCTGCTTTGTCCTCTCCACTATCAGTAGGGAGAGCAGCTGGCAGACAGACAGTGCTTTAGAAAGCCTATCATCAGCTGGAGGGCATGTCCATGCAGCCAGAGTCACTTTATGGCACAGAAAGCCAAAACTTTGCGTTTACCAGTGTACTTACCTGAAGCACTGCATCCAACTCTCAAGCCCTCAACACAGGAGCAGGTCCAGAACAGAGACATGGAGATGATCAGAGATGTGAAGATAGGCTGGGAGAGTTGGGGCTGTTCAGCCTGGAGAAGAGAAGGCTCCAGGGAGATCATATAGCAGCATTTGGATATTTGAAGGGGACCTACAGGAATGCTGGGGAGAGACTATTTAGAAGGGCTTGCAGAGATAGGATGAAGAGCAATGCTTTGAAACTAGAAACTAGAGCAGGGTAGATTTAGTTTGTACATTAGGAGAAGCTCTTCACAGTGAGAGTGGTGAAATACTGGAACAGGTTGCCCAGAGATGTGGTTGAGGCTCCGTCAGATCTGACTTGATGTGGCCCTGAGCAACATGATCTAGTTGGAGATGTCCCTGCTCACTTCAGGGGACCAGGATGACCTTTGAGGGTCCCTTCCAACCTGATGAAATCTGTGTATCTGTGATTTGGAAGGGCTGAACATTTTCTGTTAAAAGCATGTGCAGCTTTTTCCACCCACTCAGCATTACGGAAGGATAAATCTGTCCTTCATCCATGCCCTTTACAGTTGTAACTTCTGTAAGCCTGCCTGGTTTGGGTTGGGTTTTTTTTAGGTGATTAGCAGATGGTTTTCAACACAAGTAAATGAAGCTTAGTCACCGAAAATAATATTCTGTACACATTACAGTCACAGGTTATAATTTGCTCTGTTGGTTAGCTCAAGCTGGTGTCTTTGGGAGTAAACACTGCTAAAACCAGCAAGCAGCGGAGCTGGTTAAGTGTGACCACAGTAAAGAAGTGTGGTAGGACACTGCCTGTTAATTAGCTGTGGACCTTGCAGACTTAATGAAGATTAGCCTGGAAGATGATGTTTATGTGCTACACAGCATTAGATGCATGAGTTTTCACAGAATAAGAATCACAGAATCACTATGGTTGCAATTAGAGATTCATAGAATGGTAAGGGGTTGGAAGGGACTTTTGGAGATTGAGTCCAACCCTTCTGCCTTCTAGAGAAGGTCACATAGAAGCATGTCCATGTGGATTTTGAAAGTCTTCAGAGGTGGAGACTCCATGGCCTTTCTGGGCAGCCAGTTCCAGGCCTCCAGCACCTTTCAATTAAAGAAGCTCTTCCTCATGGTTAGATGGAACATCTTATGTTCAAGTTTTTGCCTGTTAATCCCTTGTCCTGTCACTGGGAAGCACTGAAAAAAGACTAATCCCGTTCTCCTGACACTCACCCTGTCTTTCTAAGAGAGATGTTCTAGTTCCCTAATCATCTTTGCTGTACCCTCTAAAGCAATTCCCTGTCCTTCTTGTACTGGGAAGTCCAGAACTGGACACGTGCTGCAGTTGAGCCCTCACCGGGGCAAACTACCATAGTTACTGTAGTTTCAGTGAAAATTCATAGAATGATTTGGGTTGGAAGGGACATTAAAGATCATTGAGCTCCCACCCTTCTGCCATGGGCAGGGGCACCCTCCACTAGACCAGACTGCATCCTTGACATTGACTTCAAATACAGGATGACTGGGCAATATACACCTAGAGTACCAAAACAAAATGTCCCCTAGTTCTGATATGTTCATAGTCCTGACGAATTTCTGCCTTTTAGCCTTTTAATCAGCATTTATGTATAGAGTCTGTGGATTCTTTTCTGAGGCATGTATTGATCACCACTGCCAATATCGAGTTATGAATAAAAAGCAAGGAGGAACAACTCTTCTTGTTTTAGTATGCTGCCTGTCGACTTCCTTTCTTTTTTTAATAAGGAAAAAAATATTCATAGCAAAATCTAATGGGGGATTTTGGATTTCTTTTTTGAGATACAGGTTTTATTTGACTTAATAGAGACTTTGAAGTCCCTTTAAGCTACTGGATACATGGCAGTATGGCAGAGTAGCATAATGAGGAGATTAAAAATAGTAGAGTAGTTGTAGCAAATAGAGAAGTGCTTAAGAAGGGCAGCTGAGAAGAACAATGGAAGTTTGCTGCAGGAGCAGCCAGACTGACTTAGAATGACAGAACTGTTGAAGTTGAAAGAGATCACAGAATTGGAGAACTTTAGAGCTTGCAAAGATCTTTCAGAGATCAAGTCCAACCTCCCTGCCAAGGCAGGATCCCCAAGGACAGCTTGCCACAGGAATGCATCCAGGCAGATTTTGAAAGTCTCCAGTGAAGGAGACTTTCAAAACCTCTCTGGACCGCTTATTCCAGTGCTCCATCACTCTCACTGTAAAGAAGTTTCTCCTCATCATTGAGGTGAAACCTTCTATATTCCAGTTTGTAGCCATTGTTCCTTGTCTTATTGATGCTGACCAGTGAAAAGAGATTGGCCCTATCCACCTGGCACTCACCCCTCAGATATTTATAGACATTGATAAGATCTCCTCTCAATCTTTTCACAGACCCAGTTTTTTCAGTCTCTCTTCGTAAGGGAGATGCTCAAGTCACTCAGTCATCCTCGTGGCTCTCTGATGGACTCTTTTCAGCAGGTCCCTGTCTCTCTTGAACTGGGGATCCCGAAGCTGGACACAGTATTATTAGGTTCAGTCTCATCAGGGCAGAGTAGAGAAGGAGAAGAACCTCCCTAGACCTGCTGGCCATGCTTTTCTTGATGCACCCCAGGATAGCATTGGTTCTCTTGGTCAATCTTTAAGATAATTGAATTCGTCTGCTCATCTAGAGCTCACAATCCCACCAGTACTGCTAAGATAAGACTTGAGAAAGAGTGAAAAATTGCACCAGGCTACAAAACCTTTGGCCTGAAATTGTGCCAGGGGAGGTTTAGGTTGGAGATCTAAAATAATTTTTTTCCTGAGGAAAGAGTGGTCAGGCATTGGAACAGGCTGCCTAGAGAAGTGGTAGTCACCATCCCTGGAGGTGTTCAAGAAAAGTGTGGACACTGCACTTCAGGACATGGTTTAATGGCCATGGTGGTGTTAGATTGATGGTTGGACTCGATCATCTTAAAGCTCTTTTCCAAGTGAAACAATTCTGTGATTCTACAACTCCATTTTGTCTAATTAGGTGGACCTTTTGGGGTTGGAGCTTACTTGAGTGTTGACTCTTCTCCCACGTTTTGCTGCTCATCTCTTGGCAGACAGCTTATATCATCAAACTTTAATAAGCTACAACTCGTTTCCTTGGCAGATGTTCTGGACTCGTTCATGTAAAATCACACCATATGTTGGTAACTATTTTAATACACCATTTTCAGTTTTCCAGTATGCTAAAAAGATTAGTGATGGTTCCTTTAGTTGTGTCTACATTGAGCCACAAGACATAGATGTGGCGCTTCAGACGTGACCTAGTGGTCATGAAGGGGTTGCGTTGAAGGTTGGACCTGATGATCTTTAGCAGTACTTTCCAACTTTAATGATTTTATGATCTTGAGCAGAAGTATTTATAAGAATTGCTCATCTTATCTCTTCTTCTGAATTACAAGAACTATCCTGAGCAATATTTTGTAAAACAATAGTGTCAAAGTAAATCATTAGCAGTGGCCTTTTAGCAGCATCATCAGCTGTTGGAAAGAGCTTTTTTTTTTTTCCCCACTGTATGGTACTGATAAAAAAACACAGCTAGGTTTTCTGATGCTGACCACAACTTTCCAATGTTGGACATAATTTTATAGAATTAAGCAATTGTTTCAGTTGGAAAAGACTTCCAAGGTCATGGAGTCTAGCCTTCAACCCAACATCACCTTGCCCATTAAGCCATGCCCCTAAGTGCCAGGTCCACATGTTTCTTGAATACCTCCAGGGATGGTGACTCCTCCACCTCCCTGGGCAGCCTGTTCCAATGTCTGACCACTCTTGCAGCAAAAAAATCTTTCCTAATCTCTAATCTGGCACAATTTCAGGCTGTTTCCTCTCATTCTAGCACCTGATAGTGGAAAGAAGAGACCAACCCCCATGCCACTCCATCCTCTTTTAAGGGAGTTGTAGAGAACAATGAGGTCTCCTCTGAGCCTCCTCTTCTCCAGACTAAACAGCCCCAGTTCCCTCAGCTGCTCCTCACCAGCCCTGTTCTCCAGACCCTTCATCAGCTTTGTCATCCTTCTCTGGACATGCTCTAGCATCTCGATGTCCTTGGCATGAGGGGCCCAAAACTGAACTGTTTGAGGTACAGTCTCACCAGTGTCCAATAACATAGAATCATAGAATCAACCAGGTTGGAAGAGACCTCCAAGACCATCCAGTCCAACCTAGCACCCAGCCCTAACCAATCAACTAGACCATGGCACTAAGTGCCTCAGCCAGGCTTTTCTTGAAGACCAGTTCACTTCTCTACTCCTGTGTGGTTCTGTCCAGGTCTTGTCGAAGCATTGTCTTTGGTAGCTTTGTAGTAGCTCAAGCATTTTTAAGTCTTATTTGTAAATATTTGCATGGAATTATGCTACATTTTTCCACTACTGTAAATTTACTTTCTTAAACCCTTTAAGATTTGCTGAAAGGACTTGAACATTTAAACTTACAAATTGGCTTGCAAAACAGATCTCGCTGCTGGAGTAGCACAGGGTCCAAACTCAGTTGTGTATAATCCTGAGCTAAAAGCCAAAGTTTCTGTGTGATTAGAAGGCCATTGAAATCACAGGTGGCATTTTAGGGTGGTGGTTTGTGGAAAGACGCTTAGGCTGTTGCCTCTGAAAGGAAAATTTTGCTGCCTATGCATTACAAAGGCCCTGGTGGCTTTCATGGGATTTCCTTTCAGATTTATAGTGTGTTTAAAAGACACCAAATTAAATAAGCAGAGATGTGCTCACTGCTGCCAGGAACTATTGGTTGTGGCAGTTTCCTCTGTTCTGATTGAGCTGGGCAGTGGAACAGAAGCTGAGGTGGGAAGGTAGAAAGGTTTGTTGTGCTGACACAAGTAATTAATTTTGTGGTGGCTTTCCTTCTGTATGTACTCCAGGATGATGGAAAATGGTCAGAGAAATGCTCATGTGAAAATCTCTGGGGTAAAGCCTACAGTTATGATCATCCTTTAAATCACACACTGTAGCATCTACCATAAACCCATCTGGTCTTGGAAGGACATAATTTTCCTTGAATATTGAAACGTCCCTCAGTCATTTTACTTTGACCACAAGCTCATGGTGAAATCATTCCAAGTCCAGCTAAAAGCAGAGCATCTAGGAAGGGAGCATGCAGATGAGAAAGCTGTATTCCTGTGTGGGAAGTGAGGGGAAGGCTAAAGTATGCATCAGGTTGGAAGAGACCCCAAGAGGACACGGAGTCCAACCTTGCACTGGGAGTTGGAGAACATCTCCAACTAGATCAGGTTGCTCAGGGTCCCTTTAAGTTTGATCTTGTGATGGTTTGGGTGTTCCCCACCCCCCTCCCCCCTTTAGAAATCACCCAGACTAGTCTCAGCTGGCTCTGGGAATATAAAGGAAGCTTATATTTACAGCTGGCACAATATACAAGCAGATATTTGCAGTATAGACAGAAATAGACAAGGTAAAAGGCAATACAGAAGCACAACTCCCCTCCCAGAAACCTGAGTCCCCAGGAGGGGCTCTCAACCACCCCTGCACCTTCCCCCAGCCCCTCTCAACCTTACCCCAGTCCTAAAGAAGAATAGAGGTTCAGCCAAGAGGTTAAGAAGCAAAGGTGAGTGGCAGGTGTGTTAGAGAGATGCAGCTCAGCCAGAAGGTCAAGGCAGAGTGAGACAAAATGGCGAGAGAGTTATCTAATGTTTTCCTTTCTTCTTCAGCAAGACTCTGAGGGGAGTAGACATCACCACTGTTTTCCTTCTCACCAAAACATTCTAGCTTGCTTCAAACTAGCACAGATCTTATCATGTCCAGGAATGGGGCCTCCACCATGTATGTGGGGAAGCTGTTCCAGTATTGCACCATTCTCGTTATGGAGACCTTCCTCCTCATATCCAGCCTAAATCTATCCGGCTCTGGTTTCAAACCATTGCTCCTCATCCTATCCCTGCAAGCCCTTCTAAACTGTCTGTCTGTGTGCATCCCCAGCCTTCCTGTAGGTCCCATTTCAGATATGCAAATGCTGCTATAAGGTCTCCCCGAAGTCTTCTGGTCTCCAGGCTGAACAGCCCAAACTCTTGGCCAGTCCTCATAGGAGAGGTTCTCCAGCTCACTCTGATCAGTTTTTGGCATCCTCTAGACTGGCTCCAGCAGGTTCATGTCCTTTTGTGTTAGCAGTCCCAGAGCTGGACACAGTGCTCCAGCTGAGGTCTCACCCAAGCAGAGCAGAGGGCAGAATCACCTCTCTTGACCTGCTGGCTGTGCTGCTTTTGATGCAGCCCAGGATGCCATTGGCCTTCTGGGCTGCCAGTGCATGTTACTGGCTTGTGTCCAGCTTCTCACTCACCAGCACCCTCAGGTCCTTTTCTGCAGGGCTGCTCTCAGTGTTGTCACCCCCCAGCCTGGGTCGATACCAAGGCTTGCCCCAGGCTGGGTGCAGGACCTCGCACTTGGCCCTACTGAACCTCAGGAGGTTCTCGTGAGACAGGCACTGGGGGCAGATCTTATTAATGTTTATGAGCAAAGGAAGGGTGGGTGTCAAGAAGGGGCCAATCTCTTTCCAGCAGTGTCCTGTGATAGGACAAGGAGGAGTGGACACAAACTGGAACACAAGAAGTTCCACCTCAAGGTGAGGGAAAATGCCTTTGCTGTGAGGGTGCTGGAGCCCTGGAGCAGCCTGCCCAGACAGTTTGTGAAGTCTCCTTCTCTGAAGGCTTGCAAGGATAGAGCTGCCCAGATATGTGCCTCTGATAGCTGCCCTGGGTGATGCTGCCCTGTCAGGGGAGCTGCTCTCAATGTCCAGAGGTCATTTCCCACCCATGCCATCCTGTCACTTTGAAAACTGTGGTTACTGTAGGAGCTGACCTAAACTCACGGCAGCCCCAGCCTGGAGCTCACACTTAGGGTCACGCAGAAAGCCAAGCTACCTGCCTGTGCTTGAGACCTTTTCCTGCTCTGCAGTGCTCACACACAGATTAAAGTGCCAGTGGGAAGCACGCGTTGGTGTTCCAGCCTGGGCCAGGAGCTTACCTGGCTCTGCAGAACAGCAGCAACCCTTAGCCCCTTCAGGAGTGGCAGTGAGGGTGCTGCAAACTCACGGGAAGCTTTGAAGAGAAACTCAACTTACAAGAGCATCTATACAAGAGGCAATCAGGGGGAGTAAGTACAAAACTCACTTGGCCCAAAGTGGCCTTCTAGAACCCTCCAGCTCCTCCACCCTCAGTCGGCCTGAGGGTAGGCCGGAAACCACCCCCCAGGCCCCAGGCTGGGCCTGCAAGGCCTCAGTGGTTCAGCTCCCTGCCTGCCAACTCAGGCACTGTCTTTTAAGCTGTGATATCAGAAAGGGTTACCATATCCTGGGACAAGCAGGTCCCTTCCCCTGGGATGAGCCTTAGTCACTATGGTGTTGTTCAAGGGGGACCCAAGAGCCCTCAAACTACCACAATTGGCCTATGTCTCCTTGAGTGGAATCATAGAATCAACCAGGCTGGAAGAGACCTCCAAGATCATCCAGTCCAACCTAGCACCCAGCCCTAGCCAGTCAACTAGACCATGGCACTAAGTGCCTTATCCAGGCTTTGCTTGAGCACCTCCAGGGATGGTGCCTCCACCACCTCCCTGGGCAGCCCATTCCAATGCCAATCACTCTCTCTGGCAACAACTTCCTCCTAACACCCAGCCTATACTTCCCCTGGCACAACTTGAGACTGTGTCCCCTTGTTCTGTTGCTGGTTGTCTGGGAGAAGAGACCAACCCCCACCTGGCTACAACCTCCCTTCAGGGAGGTGGTGGAGTCACCGTCCCTGGAGGTCCTCAAGAAAGGACTGGCTGAGGCACTTGGTGCCATGGTCTAGTTGACTGGATAGGGCTGGGTGCTAGGTTGGACTGGATGATCTTGGAAGTCTCTTCCAACCTGGTTGATTCTATGATTCTATGATTCTAAGAGTTGTAGACAGCAATGAGGTCCCCCCTGAGCCTCCTCTTCTCCAGGCTAAACAACCCCAGCTCCCTCAGCCTCTCCTCATAGGGTTTGTGTAGAAATGGTGGGGGGGGGACACCTGGATTGCTTTATTGATAAGCCTTGGTCAGATAAGGTGGTTCATCTCAGCTGATTTCTCTTCGTAGCTGCTTTCTATGTACTAGTGAGGAAAACACTTCATTTGTAAGGCATTTGAGAGGCATGAGAGTATGTTAGTTGCTCATTTTAATAGAAGAGGGTTTCTGGAGTGTTGAGGTTTTCCCTTTAGCATTTTTTACTCATTTCTATGAAGAAACTCTGGGTGCTTTGGAAAAGCATAGCACTTTGTGTAGAGTAAGGTAGCTGAATTCTGCAGGTATTTAATGCTGCTTTTTCAGCCTCTGGTGTTTTCAGTATCCTTTCAGCTTTAAACACCCTTTGTGTTTCTTGATACTGCTATCTGGTATTTCAGATGGAAGGCAGAGGTGGGGAAATGGCTGCTTTCCACATGCATCCTACCACTTCTGTATTTCCTTGGAGAAACGTTACCTTTCTAATTTTGAGATGCCTTCTATTCATTCTTCTTACATTATCCCATTGATTTTAAAATCAATTATAAAATTAATAATTAGTCTAAATTACAACCTGCATTATATACTCCAGGTGAGGAGATCTAAAGTAACAACAGCACCTCCTCTGCCTTTTAAGCTTCAAGTAATCAGGGGTTTTGATTTGTCACTTAAATATGTGGGTACTGTTTGATTCTTCCTGGGGGACAAAGAAGGATGTCAGTTAGCCCTGCCGTGGGGACGTGCAGAGTACTGTAATTAAAGGCATCAACAGCAAATGCCATCTGCATTTGTCAGTATCCTGCTGGGACTGTTCTCTGAGTCATTGTACCTCCTGGTACCACTGCTTTCTTCCCTTATCCGGACCTATGTGGAAAGGTTTCATCTGGCTCGGAAGTTCTTCTGCACTGGATCAAAGAAAGGGAAATGAGTTAAACCTGGCCTGCTCAAGCCTCTATGTGAAGACAATTGTAAGAGGTTTAACAAAGCCAAGAGCTGACTCTTGCACTTGAGCATGCAATGCTCCAGGCTTGGAGCTGAGTGAAAGGAAATTGCCCGACAGAAAAGGATGTTGAGGTGCTGGTTGACAGCAGCTGAATGTAAGCCAGCAGTGTGCTCAGGTGGCCAAGAAAGCCACCAGCATCCTCACCCAGATCAGCAGTAGTGTGTCCAGTGGCAGCAGGAAAGTGGTTGTGCCCCTGTACTGGCCACTGGTGAGGCCACACCTCAAATCTTGAATCCAGTTTTGGGCTACTCACTCCAGAAAGGACACTGAGCTGCTGGAGCATGTCCAGAGAAAAAGGGCAAGAAAGCTGGTGAAGGGTCTGGAGAAAGGTCTGGTTGGTGAGGACCAGCTGAGGGAACTAGGTTGTTTAGTTTGGAGAAGAGGAGACTGAGGGCAGACCTCATTGCTCTCTTCAACTCCCTGGAATATGGTTGGAGTGAGATGAGAGTTGGTCTCTTCTCCCTACTTTCAGATGACAGGATGAGAGGGAATGTCCTGAAGTTGTGCCAGCAGACATGTCAATTGGATATTGGGAAAGATGCCTTTCCTGCAAGAGCAGATGGGCATTGGAACAGGCTGCCGAGGGAGGTGGTGGAGTTGCCATCCCTGGAGGTGTTCAAGAAAGGTGTGGACATGGCACTCTGGGACATGGTTTAATGGATGTGGTGTTGTTAAGTTAATGATTGGACTCCATGATCTTAGGGATCCTTTCCAACCAAACCAATCCTGTGATTGTATGAATCTGTGACATGATGGAAAAGAAGCTGGATTAATCTGGTAAATAGATGCAAATCATGGGTAGCTCAATTAGAGCTTCTCCCAGCATACATGGGATGATGCTATTTTACCTCTGGATTAGTGTTGTTATTAACAGCGCTGGCTCAGTTTCAGAAAGCAACATCTGAAAGTCACACAGAGGAGCTGTCTGAGCTTTTAATTAGCTACAGAAAGGTGCAGCAGATCTAAGCAGTGCAGAAGCATGATGTCTGGTGACTTCTTGTTACGTTATCCCCTACAGTTACCTTTGTGCCCTCCTGATGTTAATGAGATACGAGGACCTTGGCACTGACTTTGGGTTAGAAGATGGAGCAATTTGTTATGTATTTGTAGATCCTGCTTTTTAATTGCTTTTTCTCAGAATGAGTTGGAAATTAATTAAAGAATCACCAGTAGTGATTTATGGTCCCTTCCAACCCCTGCCATTCTGTGACTCTGTGTGATGGGAAGTATTGTTGTGTAGATAAGTAGTCGTTTTCTTCTGTTTTCTTCTTCATCCTATTTTACAAATATCTAATAGCAACAGACGGGAATTTCCAAATTGAGGGTGGGGTTTTTTTGTTGTTTTCCTTATGGATTTACAAAGCTGTTTTGCAGAGATGGCTGCAGTGTCTGCGGTGATCATTTGCAGTATTCAACTAGTTTGCACTCCTTGCATGTCCTAGATTTGTTGCTGCAGAAATGAGAGGAGAAAATTTTACAGCAAGGACCTTTTCATATTCTAGTAGGGACCATTTCTCTACATTTCAAGTAAAACCTGTGTCTTTCTGGTTCTGTGTTAACAAGTTAGTAGAAAACAATATGGCTTAAATTTAGGAAGAGTTTATGGCAGAATTTATTATATTAGGGTGGGGTGAGGGATGTGCATCTTCAGGAATGCACTTCAGAGACAAGTGTTGCTCTAGAATCAGAGGGCAGTCTTTCTCTTCATCAAGTAATTCATCAGTTACCTGCTCTAAGTGATATAAATGTAAATCTTTTATAGAAACAGTTTCATTCTCACTAGTGAGTGTATTGAAGAGTTTTGCTAGCATATACTGGTTACCTTAGCAACTTGCAGAGGTTAAATGGGTGTCTCTGAGAGAACGACGTTACAGATCCCACAGGGTCATTTTGTCTTCCCCTAGTAGCAGGGAATATCTCCTAGCAGGAGCAGTTTCTGCTTTTCCCTGTCATGCAAAATACCATTACAGACTTGTAAATTGCTAAATGCCACTTGACTGGAAATTGAACGGTACTAACAAGCTTGCTAACTGAATATATATTTGCAAGTCTCCTGTAATTTTGCACCCATGGAAGAAAGGAACCAGAAAAGACTGTGGATTTTTCTTTTTTCCCATAACTCTGGCAGAAATGAAAATTGAGATTCAGCTTGCAAAGCCAAAGTTACGTTGTCCTCTCTCCTGAGGATCAGAATGAGTCTGAGTGCAAGAGAGGGCCAAGGGAAAAATTTGTTCCAGCTTGCAATTATATTTCTGTTTGTAGTTTGATTTCATAAAACATTGGTCCCATAATCATAAAATTGAAGTTAGAAGATTTCTCTTCACAAAAAAGAAAAGTTTCATCCTTAGAGCTTGCACTAACTCAGCACCATCTAGTGGACCACCTGCTATTACCAGTTAGAAGGCAGTTGTCTTTGTGAATCATACAGCAAAGCAGAGCATGCAGCTCTTGTAGTCTGAATAATGGAACTAAAATATGTTTGTGGCTAATATCTAAGAGAATCAGAAGATAAGCAACTGTCGAGCTGAAAAGGAACGGTGTGAAGGAAAGGAAGTATAAGATACATGCAGGTAGTGGTGTCATCTCTTAAGGTCCTTCAGTTCTTTGAGCTTCAGACATCCTGCGTGCCTCCCTGCCTTACCATGCAGTGCTTCTCTAAGGAATAATTTTGGAACACAACCACAGAATTGTGTTGGTTGGAAAAGACCTCTAGGATCATCATATCCAACCATCAGTTGAACACCACCATGACCATTAAACCATGCCCTAAAGCACCATGTCCACACGTTTCTCAAATACCTTCAGGAATGCTGACTGCTCCACCTCCATGGCAGCCTGTTGTAATGCCTGACCACTCTGAAGATTTGTTTCCTAATATCCAATACCACTTCTTTGTGCACAACCACACAGCACAAATCACAGCCTGGCTGTCATTGGGATACGGATTATGAGAGCTGGTGCTAACAGTGAGCTTTGAAGTCTTCACCTGGGAAGAATTCTATGGACTCTTTCTAACTGAAATTTTAGGCGAGGAATTCAGCATTTGGCTCTTGGAAAATACAAAATTTTGCTTAAAGAATAAAAATCCCTTTTGAGAAACACCAGGGGAGGTTTAGGTTGGACATGAGAAAAAGCTTTTATACCCGAAGGGTTCTCAAAGACTGGAACAGGCTCCCCAGGGAAGTGGTTGAATCATCATCCCTGAAGGTATTTAAAAGCCATCTAGATATGGTGCTCGAGGATATGGTGTAGTAGTGGCCCTGGTAGAGTTACATAAT
This sequence comes from Pogoniulus pusillus, assembly GCF_015220805.1. Taxonomy (NCBI): domain Eukaryota; kingdom Metazoa; phylum Chordata; class Aves; order Piciformes; family Lybiidae; genus Pogoniulus; species Pogoniulus pusillus. Next base: position 8,497,055 of record NC_087268.1, on the reverse strand, counting down.
TGTTGGACTTGATGATCTTGAAGGTCTTTTCCAGCTGTGTTTCTGTGTGTACACAAACCCCCACCCCCCCATAGTGTACGCATGTGCTGGAAGGAGGAGAATTTTCAGGTCATCCCAGTGGCTGTCTCAAGACTTGGAAAAAGACAAGGGATCAACAGCTCCAGGCTTTTGAGGATGCATGGGAACAGATTTGCTTTTTCCAGCTGTAAGAAAAGTGCAGTGTCTGCAAAAAGACTGGGTGTTTCTGTGGCCATGGCTACATCACCAGTATCCTACTGCTCTCTGTTAAATAAGATTTCTTTAGTTACAAGCCTTGGATTTTGCAGCTCCAGTTGGAAATGAAGGGAGAGCAAAGCAGGGGGAAATTCTGAGTTTGTCTCTCTGCAAAAGACTAACGAAAGCCACAGATGCTGGGTGAGAGCAGACAGCCAGTGCACCTCCTCAGTGTCACAGTTTGGTATGGATTGCAAGAGACCTCTGGAGATCATTGAGTCTAACCCTCCACCCCTGCCAAGGCAGGTTCATCTTGAGAACATCACAGAGGAACACATTCAGGCAGGTTTTGAATGTCTCTAGAGATGGAAACTCTTGTCACCTCTCTGGGTAGCCTATTCCCATGTTCCACCATCCTGAAATTAGATTCCATATTTAGATAGAACTTCTTAGGTACAAGTTTGTTCCTGTTGCCCCTTGTCTTATCACTGGACACTGCTGAAAAAAGACTGGTCCCATCCTCCTGACATCAACCTTTTAGTTAGACCCTCAGTCTTCTCTTTTTCAGACTATAAAGACGCAGTTCTCTCTTCAGAGAGATGGAACATCCCCTCTAGCATCTTTTGTAGCCTTTTTTTGTACCCTTTCCAGCAAGTCACCAGAGGCCAAGCAACCATTCAGTGTAAGAAGGTGTGGTGGGTTAGGACATCTGCCTGCCCACTGCTGAAAATTATCAGACAGCTCAGACTGCTTGGAATTAGGTTATATTTACAGCAAAACAAAATTTACAGTCCTGTATACAGAATGTATTTGCAATCATACACAAACTAGAAATAATACAGAAATCCAAACTCCCTCCCAGACAAAGAAACTGCCCAGAAGGGGCTCAAAGCCCCTCTCTCTCTCTTTTTTCCTTCCCAGAAAGAAACCAAAACAACCAGCAAAGCTTACATTGCTTTCTATTAGCCAAGGTTAGTGGAAGATACTAGGGTAGAGCGAAGGGGATGTGAAAGGGAGATGCGTCCCAGAGCAAAGAAAGACAAATTATTTACATGTTGGCTTTTTATCCCTTTCAGCAAACGAATGAATGATGTAGATGTCATCATTATTTTCTTCCAACAGCCAACAATCTAATTTCTCTCATTAGAATATTCCAGTTAGCCTCAGAGCAGCACAGGAGTGTCATTGAGAGCAGGGAGAGCCTTAGAAAGGAGAAGCCAAGAAAAGTTACGTTACAGCAAATGCACCAAGTTGTAACATCTTCCCCTTTAAACCCCATGCATTTGAACTCTTCATCACTTTCAGGTCTGTTGTTTTAGTTCACTTCATATGTTTTGGACAGTGAAAATAAGCAGATCAGATCTATTTTGTAAATGTTTATGCCTTCTCGCAGCAACGTTGTGCTGAGGTTTCAAAAATAAATGTTTTTAAATAATTCATGGGAGTATTTCACTTCATTTCCCCAAAATCTAAATGTGCAAAGTAGTGTGTTTTGCAGATTCAGGAGAATACCAGACTTAAATAGAATCATAGCTTGGTAGATGTTGGAAGGGATATCTGGAGATCATTGAGGCCATCCCCCCTGCCAAAGCAAGATGATATAGGGCAAGCCACACAGGAACACATCCAGACAGCTCTGGAAAGTCTCCAAAGAAGGAGCCTCTATAGCCTCTCTGGACATCCTGGTCTAATGCTCCAGCACCCTCACAGCAAAAAATTTTTTCCTGACGTTGAGGTAGAACTCCCTGTGTTCCAGCTTGTGTCCACTGCCCCTTGTCCCATCACAGGACACCAGTGAAAAGAAACTGGCCCCTTCTTGGCACTTTCCCTTCAGATATTTATCAGTAGTAATAAGATAGCCTCTCAGTCTTCTCTTTTCCAGGCTAAACAGCCCCAGATCACTCAGTCTTTCCTCATTAGACAAGTATTCCACTCCCTTCATCATCCTCATGGCCCTCCATTAGACCCTCTCTAGTAGTTACCTGTCCCATTTCAAGTGGGGAGCCCAGAACTGGACAAAATATGCCCTCAAACTTCTGCCCACACTCTGAATGCACGGTCAGAAGACCATGAGCATCCTTGGCCACAAGGACACATTGCTGTCTCATGGGTAACTTCTTCTCCACCAGGACTCCCAAGGTCCTTCTCCACAGAGAATAAGATTGTTTTTCTTCATTTTCTAAGGATTTTATGTAGTGCATAGAAGTACATCACATTTTTATGGAGTGCAGTAGTCGCAATGTAATTTGTCTGCCTGCCTCCTCACAAAACTCTGTTGCAGCATGAACCTCTCCAAGCATAAGAGGCTGTTTTTTGAGATAACAGAATAAAGGTTTAAGGATTTCCCTTTTCAGGTTTTAGGTTGGAGACAATGGCTGTCAATACTGATTGCAGTCTTACATGTTCATGCAGCTGAGCAGATGCAATCCTGCTTGAAAGATCTACTCGGGTTCTACAAACATGAGTTCAAAAAGGTCATAACATTTGAGTAAATTATTTCAGTGACAGAAGTCCTGTTCTGCCCAAAGTTCTAGGGGTTGTTGGAGAGGGTCCAGAGGATGCCATACAGATGACCAGAGGGGTGAAGCACTTCCCCTATGGGGACAAGTTGTTCAGCCTGGAGAAGAAAAGGCTCTGGAGAGACCTTAAGAGTGGCTTTCCAGTATCTGAAGGGGCCTACAAGTATACTGAGGATGGACTTTTTGCAAGGGTTTGTAGTGATAGGATAAGAAGGAATGGATTGAAGCTTGAGGAGAGGAGATTTAGACTGGATATAAGGAAGAAATTCTTTACACTAAGGGTGGTGAGACACTGGAACAGGCTGCCCAGGGAAGTCATGGAAGTCCCTGACCTGGAGATGTTCGCGGCCAGGTTGGATGAGACCTTTAGCAACCTGGTCTAGTGAGAGTCATCCCTGCCCATGGCAGGAGTTTGGAACTGGATGATCTTTAAGGTTCCTTCCAACCCAGATCATTCTGTGATTCTATGAAATCCTGCTGCTGATAGATACCCATTTGCAAAGGATGTGGCTCTGCTCTTGTAACAGCTGTGAACAGTGAAAATGCTAACATTATTTCCTCTCTTTCTGTTTCCTCCCCAGCTCTGGGATTGTACACAGTAAATGCAGTATATGGAGATACCATCACTATGCCTTGTCGTCTGGAAGTACCAGAGGGTCTTATGTTTGGAAAATGGAAATATGTAAGTATAATTTACCTCTGTATTCATTAGAGCTGGTATAAAAGGTGGGCACTTTTTGTGTATGAGATTACAAGGCTGCCAGTTGATAGGATTTCTGTCTTGGATACAAAGACATTCATCCCTGTGTATTTGTAAGACTGCAAGATTCCAATCTCCCTTGATTAGAGTTTTGAGGGATTAATCTCATTGTTCAAGAGAAATAATTATTCAGGAGTTCTCTGCCAGCCTGTGTTAGAGACGTGGCATGTTCCCCAGTGGCATCTCACTCACTTGACAGAGCCATCACTGTACATTTGAGTACTTCTGAAGGAGGCTGCCTGCAGCAGGGTGTCTTTATCTCTGGGAAAGCTTCGTCCCTGGGTCTGGTTGATCCAGATAGTCACTCTACAATGTTTCATGCTTCAGTGTGCACAGTGAAGAAGAGAGTAATGCTGACCTTAGTGCACTTGCTGGTGTGTTCGCTCTGACATTTGTGTTGTGTGGAGAGGCAGAAACACCAATGCTCTTCTGGTTGTCTGGGTCAGCCTGCAGTGGGAGTACCACAGGATGCACTTCTGCTAGGTGATGCTGGTTTCCAGGGCCAAAAAGAGAAATGCATCAAAGTTAGATGAAACCTGGAAGCACACATGGAAGAAAACACCAGGATACAAACTATTTTTGCTTCTCAGATTGACACAGGGACAATGAGTTTTCCTGCTATTGTAAAGTTCATCTACATCTCTTCTCCTGCTCAAACAAAATGTTACCAGCAGTAATGGGTGATGTTTACTCAGTGGATTTAAAATTACCTCATTTTCTGTTCTCTTATAAAATGGCATCCAGCTGCCTATTTGACAGCAGCTGGGTCTGCCACCGGTGGGAGTTTTCCTTCCTTTAAACCTGGAAGTTGGCAATTTTGCATCCTTCACCTATTCGAGAGTTCCTGCTCCATGAACATGTTTTGGGAAATAAAGTTGGAAGTGCATGGAGGATGTTTTCCAAAAAGGGACAGTGAAACTGTTTCACACAAGCATTCAGAAGAAGATGCAGGGTCTTGATTTTGCAATGTGCTTTTTAGTCTGCTGACTTCTCTTGGGAGGACTGTCTGTATGAAGAGGCAAGGTTATTTTGAGGGAAAAAAACAACATCATTACTTCCTTCTGGTGCATTTCGATTGCTCCTCTTGGACAAGTACCAAGCAGCAAATGGAGACATTATAGCTTCTTCTAAATGGAAAGAGAGTGAACATCTAATGTGTAGAAATGCCCATCCCAGCACTGTTGTATGAAATCATTGACACAGCCTAACCAACCAAGTGCAAGTGATACTTATTCTCCCAAGCCAGCTCCCAGCATAACAGCATTTTTTTGTTTTCAGCAGGGAAAGGGTTTGGTTTAGGACTTTTCTGGTCAGTTGACTACTGCATTGGAAGAAGAAAGAATTCCATTTACTCCTGTGATTTGTTTGAGTGTAGAAATGCAGGTTCTTGTTGGGAGCCTGAGGGGGCTGGGGCACGTGCATCATGGCAGGAGCAGGGATTGCTCCCTTCAGTGTCAACCTATGCATGCTGGTGGGATTAGGAAGAGGTGAGTTCGTTTTCACTTGACAGCTAACTGTAAAACTTTGCTTCCTGTGTGACAGACATCTAGAGTAATCCCAGAGTTAAAAGTGGGAGAAGGAAAAAGGCTATAAAAGAATTTAAACTTCACATCAGCTGTTGCCTCCTGCTCCCTGCTTGACTCGGACACCACTCATCTCTTGTCACAGCATCACCATGCTTTTGTGGGCTCTGCAGTCGAGCTGAGGTATTGTGCTGGGAGCACTGCTCACATCAGTGCTACAAGGTGCAAGGGATTAAAAGAGAAGGAAAGGTTTTTTTTTCCTGGACCCCAGCACAATACTGAACATAAAGATGGACTCAACCTTGCAGCTCACTTTGTTTGACAGTGCCTGTCCCTACTCTGAGGGGCAGTGGAACGAAATCCTGCAGAGCTCAGCCTGCAGACTTTGTCTCTCATGAAAAATAAAGTGTTGATCTGGTAGGTTTGTGCAAGGCTGTGAACTTTGTATTCTTCCTTAGGATGGCAACTGCATACTTATGAATATAAGTATGATGTCTAGAAACAATATTTTGCAGATTATCCTGAGATGCACGAGTAGCAATACTTGACTGTGTGTATATTCCCATACTACAAGCTCTTGGGTCCTTTAAACACAAAGAAAAGACAAAAGCAAACAAACAAATGAAAAAAAAAGCAAAACCAAAAACCTAGGAACTAATTTAGAACAAAATAGGCAGTTATGCCTGATTAAATCCTGCATTTGGAATGAAGTCTGAGTATCCCAGACAAACAATATGAATATGTAAAAGAATCCTGGGGAAAAAAAAGAAAACCAAAGCTTTTGAGCCTAGCTCACAAATGTTTCTATTTCAGATGTTTTTTCATACACACAGAGGCAGGTGGTGCCAGAACTACCAGCTCTCATCAAGAGGAAGGCCTGTGCTGTGCTGAGACTGAGCCAAAGCTTTGAAATTATTTCTACTGATGAGATGCACAATGTGTACCACAGCAGCCTTAAACTAGTTCTTGTGAGTTTCTACTGAATTACTCACAGATTTCTCGTGAGCATGGCAGGAATGAATCAGGCAAAAAGCCATCTGATGCAGCTCATATATTTTATTTTTATTTGTGAGTTTGTACCAATTGCAGATCTTCAGGAAGTTCTAAATGAATGTTTATGCAAAAGAGAGGTCTTTCTCCTTTTATTGTAGGAAATGCCAAATGAATCTCCAGTATTTATTGCCTTCAGATCCTCAACCAAAAAAAATGTACAGTATGATGATGTGCCAGACTACAGAGACAGGTTGAGCCTCTCAGAAAATTACACATTATCCATCAAGAATGCAAGAATCAGCGATGAGAAGAGATTTGTATGTATGCTGGTTACAGAAGATGATGTCTCCGAAGAGCCAACGTTAGTCAAAGTCTTCAGTAAGTAAATCAAAGTTGTTGCTGCTGTGAGCACTCATCAGCATCTGAATCATAAATGACAGAGACTTTTGTTTAATGGAAAGATGAAAGCCAAGAAAGTTAAGTTTGGCAGGGTAAATTACCAAAGACCAGCAGATTTCTGCAGCTTTCAAAATGTAATCTACTGGTGGCATTTACGTAACGGGACTGCCTGCACTTGCAGTTTATTCATGATAAGTGCTGGCTCAAAGAGAATTTTAGGCTTTGATAATGACTTACTGATGTGATGTCATTTGGCCTTGGAAATGAAAAATGTAAAATTAGCACTGATTATTTTCCATTTGTTCTCTTAGAGTTTTCTGGAGGAGGGAAATGTTAACTGTGTGCGGTCTGCAGGATTAGATCAGTGGAAAAGAACTTTCTGCAAGGGCTTCTAGTGAAAGGACAAGAGGGAATGTGTTGGAGCTTGAACAGGGGAGATTTAGACTGGATTTTAGGAAGAAATCCATTACAGTGAGGGTGGTGAGACACTGGAACAGGTTGCCCAGGGAGGTTGTGGATGCCCCCTCTCTAGGAGGTGTACAAGGTCAGGTTGGATGAAGCTTTAAGCACCCTGGTCTCATGGAAGTTGTCCTTGCCTATGGCAGGGGGGTTGGAACTAGATGATCTTTAAGGTCCCCTCCAACTCAAACTATTCAGTGATTCTATGAAAGGTTTAAAGCAGCCCTGAGCAGATAGTATTCAATGGAACTGTGGCTGAGCAAGAGAGAGGTTGGAAAAGGAGCTGCTAACCTCAAAAGCTTCTGTTGTCCCCTCCTGAATTGCCAGGAGGAAGATGAGTCTGCAGTTCTGTTATAGTTCAGAGCAAAAGGGGGTGGAGTGACTCTCTTTGGAGTTCAGGAAACCTGTGGACATCGAACTTAGGACATGGTTTAATGGCCATTGTGGTGTTAAGTTGATGGTTGGACTCAATGATCTTAGAGATCTTTTCCAACCAAAACATTTCTTTGCTTCTAAAATTCATTAGCATTTGATAATGCCTCATACTGATTGCAAGGCTGATCCACACTGTGAGCCCCAGTGTTCTGAGGGGCAATCCTGCTCAGGAGTTTGTACAAGAGCATGGACAAACCTGGTCTCTTCTTGCTGCAGATTCAGAGCAGACATGTAATCTCTTAAACACTGACCCACCTTGTGGAAACGTCTGTGATTCTTTTGTAGGGGCACAAGGCTGCCAAGGCTTAGGTTAGTGTTTGTAAATGCTGCCTGGTGACTGAAGAGAACAGAATCTTCCTTAGCTTCATTATTTCAGTTGCTGGGTTTGGCTTTTGTTACTCCTCGGGTGCAGGTTTACTCACCCAAAGTCTGTTACGGGCATGCCTTCCTATCAGGGATGGGCAGTTTCAAACAGATCACTCTTCTGCTTGAAAAGTGATGTTTTAGAAGGGCACTGTTACTCATCTCTTCACACTGAATCTTGTGTTCAGTCTTGGGCCCCTCACTCCAAGAAGGACATTGAGCTCCTGGAGCATGCCCTGAGAAGGGCAACAAAGCTGGTGAAGGGTATGGAGAACAGGGCTGGTGAGGAGCAGCTGAGGGAAGTAGAGTTGTTCAGTCTGGAGAAGAGAGGCTGAAGGGAGACCTCATTGCTCTCTACAACTCCCTGGAAGGAGATTGTGGAGAGATGGGTGTTGGTCTGGTCTGCTCAGCCGAGTAACAAGAGATTGGACAAGAGGAAGTGGCCTCAAGATGCACCAGAGGAGGTTTACATTGAATATTAGAAGAAATTGTTTAAAGAGCGATCAGGCTTTGGAACAGGCTGCCCAGGGAGGCTGTGGAGTCGCCATCCCTGGAGGTGTTCAAGAAACATGTGGGCACAGCACTTGAGGACATGGCTTAGTGGACGTGGTGGTGTTGGTTTGATGGCAGGCCTCGACAATCTCAGAGGGGTTTTCCAACCTTAATGATTCTATGAAGATGTGAAGGAGTTGTCAGTAGCATCTAGGCAGAGGTTTGTCAGTGGCATAAATGAGTTTGAAGCTAGATTAGGAGTCAGCAGCAATTCCTTTCCCCTATTTCACTTTCAACTTGACTGCAGTAAGAATGGAATCAGTGACAGCAGGGAGGGGTGTGCTGAGAGCACAGCTCTTCAAAGGGCTGATAAAGAATTACCATGTTTCCTTATCACACAGCAGTAAAGGTGTAGATGGAGCAGTGGTAAGTGGTGAAAGGAAATTCTAACTGCTTGAATGACCATGTGCTGCACTAAATATTGACACAATGCCAGCTCAGCCATGGAGCACAGCCTGTGTGTTCTATTGTAAGCATTAATGCTAATGGAGAGGGCTTGTGTTTTCTGAGGAAGAGAGGAGTGGAGGATGCCACCCACGTGGTGTGGCTGACTTAGCACTGCAAGAGAAAATCACCTCTGTGGATTTTCATTTTGAGGTCACATCTCCAAGATTCTCTTACCATTTCTTTCCACCTAACTTCATAGAATTATAGAGTGGTAGGGGTTGGAAGGGACCTATGGAGATCATCGAGGCCAACCCCATGCCAAAGCAAGATCACCTAGGGCAGGCCACACAGGAATGTGTCTAGATGGGTTTGGAAAAGTCTCCAGAGAAGGAGACACCACAACCTTCCCGGGCAGCGTGCTCCAAGGCTCCAGCACACTCACAGCAAAGACTTTTTTTTCATCATGTTAAGGTGGAACTTTCTGTGTTGCAGTTTGTGTCTGTTAACTCCTTGTCCTGTCACAGAACACCACTGGAAAAGAGGCTGGCTCCACCTTCTTGATACTCATTCTTTAGGCACTTGCAAGCATTAATAAGATCTCCTCTTCTTCAGTATAAACAGCCCTAGGTCTCATTAGACAGATGTTTCAGTTCCTTCATCATCCTCACTGCCTCCCTTGGACTCTCTCAAGTCCTTCTTGAACACCCTTGAGTCTAATTTTGGAGGTTTCAATCTCTGTTGTTCTTTGGCTCTCTGGCATAATTGGGAAAGAGTTAAAATAGCCTACAAGCTTCCTCTAAGCAGTGAAGTTTCTAATTCCTTAAACTACAAATTCAGAGCTAAGCTGCAGCCCTGCAAACCCTCAGAGCTCACAGTCTTGTCCACCTGAACCTCAGCTGTATCCCAGAACTTCTTTCTGAGGCTGGTTTTCACTGGAGCTTGCCACATCCTCAGCTGTGCTACTGGATTAACTTGGAGCTAAGGAGCTGAAATGGCTCATTGCACAGGTACCACCTGCTTGTCTCACTCACTGGACTACTCAAACAAGCTCTACCAGCTTTCCAGATGGAACCTGTCCTCATCTTTTTCACTTGTGGCCAGAGTTTCCAGAGCAGAGCAGCCCAGCAGACATTAGTTGCTGTCCTGCTACACTGATGCTTGGCTTCTGCAGACAGCGAGCTCTTTTCCTCTATATTACAGGATCTCTGTGGAGTTGCAAAGTGCTCTGGCAAGCTCTCAAGCCAAAAGATAAGCAGCGTGCTGAAGTTGCAAACACACCAAAGCAGGCTCTGCTGCTGCCAAGTTGAAAATTTCTTCTCGCTCCAGACACTGAGCTAGTAAATGCCAAATAAATCCTTCTAGTGCATGACCTTGGTGTATGGTGGAGGGGCTGTGAGGGTGTGACAGCTGGCCTTGCCTTTGGGAAGCTGCCTTGAGAGAGCAGATGGTGGCTTCTCTAACTGGAGAATTGAAATAGGCTGCCCAGGGAGGTGCTGGAGGCACCATCTTTGGAGGTGTTCAAGAAATGTGTGGACATGGCACTTTGGGACATGATTTAATGGCCACGGTGGCCTTAGGTAGGTGATTGGACTCAGTGATCTTGGCAGTCATTTCCAAACGAAACAGTTCTATGATTCAGTGAATCTCCCTTCCTCTTCTCCAGACTTCCCTCAGCTGCTCCTCACCAGAGCTGTTCTCCAGACCCTTCACCAGCTTTGTTGCCCTTCTCTAGACACACTCCAGCACCTAAATGTTCTTCTTGGAGTGAAGGGCTCAAAACTGAATCCAGTATTCAAAGAGTGGCCACACCAGCATCCAGTACAGAGGCACAATCACTTCCCTACTGGTGCCGGCCACACTATTGCTGATCCAGGCCAGGATGCTGGTGGCCTTCTTGGCTACCTGAGCATACTGCTGGCTCACATTCAGACAGTTATGAACCATGACAGTTTTCCAGCCACTGCCTCAAGCCTGTAGCATTGCGTGGAGTTGTTGTGAGCCGAGTGCTGGAGCAGGCACTTGGCTTCTTTATCAGCACACAGAGATTTTGGCAAGACAGTTTGGAGTTCACTCTGGGCTTGAATTAGTGACAGCCATCCATTATTCATAGGGAGCTTGATTTGATGTGGGGAACGAGGTCCTGTGAGCTGGCATGGTTAAGGATGTTTCAATCAGTTGGAGTATATACTATGTATGCTTATTTAAGCAGTATAGCTGGGGTTTAAAGGCTTTCTTTCACTATATAAACATTGATTTATTTTTTTTTATCCCCTCACTCTTTCACCTCTTCCTTTAAACTTGTAGGGGAAAGTGTCTCTTTTGAAGATAAAAATTTGCATTCTGGGCTTCAGGCCAAACTATTTTAACAGACAAGCTATATAGTCTCTAGAAAGTAGTCTTTTATGATGGAAATGCTGATAGATCCTCCACTTTGGCAAGCTAAGAGGTCCATCTACCATAAGAAAAGTAAACAAGAAGACATACTGGCACTGAAGAACAAGTTCATTTTGGTTTATTTTTAAGAACATCATAACTAACTCAGAATCAGTTAATTACACTCATCTCTATCAGCTGAATTGCTTCAATGTAACAAAACCACCTAGGAAAAAGAAACATTAGAAGAATCATGAGGTTCAGTTTTGGTTCTTCACAGTGTGATAGCTCAGTATATCTAGAGTAATATCCAGAGAAAAGCTGCTTTTCTTCTTGTACTGATTTCTGTACTGTTGGTTCCTTCTCTGGTATCTGAGAAGGACCTACAAGAAAGTCAGGGAGGGACATTTTACAAAGGCTTGTAGTGACAGGATAGGAGGGGATGGATTAAAGCTGGAAAAGGGGAGATTTAGACTAGATATTAGGGAAAAAATGTTTACAGTGAGGGTGGTGAGACACTGCAACAAGCTGCCCAGGGAGGCTGTGGATGCCTCCTTCCTGGAGGTGTTCAAGGCCAGGTTGGACAAGGACTTGAGAAACCTGCTCTAGTGGGAGGTGTCCCTGCCCATGGCAGGGGGATTTGCATTAGATGATCTTTAAGGTCCCTTCCAAGCCAAAGCATTCTATGAATCTATGAGTCTATCATAGAAATCAGATGGATTAGATGAGGTTCTCTCCTCTCAGGTGCATGGGAATGCATGGGATTCATTACAGAAGGTATGACACATTGTCAAGTGATGCTTTTTTTTCTTCCCAATCCATTTCCTCACACTAAGGTAGAAATATCTCACTTCTTCTAATGGCTAAGACAATGCCAGGACAACTTATTCTATGTAGTCTCAAAGTCCATGTATCTTTTAGCAACTCTCTTGTTTTTCAAACAGATGTTTGTGCTCCCTTCACTAGCACTTTTATCCTATTTATGTTTTAGAACAACCCTCTCAACCAGAAATCTTGCATCAAGCAGACTTCTTAGAAACAGAGAAGCTACAAATGGTAAGAGCAGCATTCTCCCTCAAATTTATGTGTCTGACAGCTGCCTGAATCCCCTTTACAGTCAAGATACAGAGCAAGGTGGTGGAGTGAGGTTCAGAGAAGGGAGTGTGTACATGGATGCACACCTGCACAGTCTATAGCCAGGCTAAGCACAAAGCAGTTCCCTTGCCATTGCTGGGTTCTGCAAAAAGGAACCACCCTGATCTTACACCCAACACCAAACCCTCTTCCAAATTTTACCTGTGTTTCACTGATGGGATTTGTCCTGTTTCAGAAGAACAGCTGGGGTTAAGCATTTGAGCTTTTCTAGAAATGCCTAGCCAAAGTAACTATAGAATGATACTAAAGCTAGTGATGAAAACCAGTGACAGATACTCTCTCTTCTGCAGCTTGGGGAGTGTGTTTCAAGGGACAGTTATCCTGAAGGCAACGTGACATGGTACAAGAATGGGAGACTCCTGCAGCCTGTGGGAGAAGGTATGTTGCAATAATGGACAATGGCCCTGAATCCAGGCAGCTATGTGCATGAGGAACTGGGTTTGTAAGAGCTGCCCTGCTTCACTCCGATGTATTGCTGCTTTGAGGAAGTGGCTCATTTGGAGACATGTACTGGAAGGAAGCTTCTAAGCCCTTCAGAACACTCAAGCTACACCACACTAGGTGCTGCACCTGGCTCACCACAGCCCCATGCAATGCTCCAGGCCTGGAGCAAAGTAGAAAAACTGCTCAATAGAAAAGGACCTTGGGATGCTGGTTGACAGACAGATGAACGTGAGCCAGCGGTGTGCCCAGGTGGCCAAAAAGGCTGCCAGCATTCTGGCCTGGATCAACAATAGTATGGCCTGCAGAAGTGGGGAAGTTATTGTGCCCCTGTACTTGGCACGGGTAAGGCTGCACCTTGAATCCTGGATTTGGCTTTGAGCCCCTTAACGTTGAGGTGCTGGAGCATGTCCAGAGAAGGGCATCAAAGCTGATGACAGACCTGGAGGACAGGTTTTACAAGAGCAGCTGAGGGGCCTGAAGAAGAAGCTGAGGGGAGACCTCATTACTCTCTAGAACACACTATAAAAGGAGGTTGGAGTGAGGTGAGGGTTGGTCTCTTCTCCCTAGTATCAGCTGCTAGAAGGAGAGGAAATGGCCTGAGATTGTGCCAGGGGAGGTTTAGGTTGGTAATTATGAAAACTTTCCTTCCTTCAGGACTGGTTAGGCATTGGAGCAGGCTGCCTGGGAAGGTGGTGGAGTCACTGTCTCTGGAGATACACAAGAAACACGTGGGCATGGCACTTTGGGACATGGTTTAATGGCCATGGTGGTGTTAGGTAGAAGGTTGGACTCGATGATCTTGAAGGTCTTTTCCAACCAAAATGATTGATTCTATTTAATCTCTCTCAGTTCCAGCTTTAAAACCACATCATGGGGAGGAGGGTTGCCTTTGTTAATGCTATTGCAAAGCTACTTTTGATCCTATGTAGCTTCTTACAAGGTGTTAACAGTCTCAGTTCCACACCTGTCTTTTGGACCACATGGATATTGTCATCTCTTTATGCAAAGATTTATATATACCTTACAGGAATTTACCAGGATATTTAAGAACAACATTTAGGTTTTTTTCCCTTCCCTTTCAACTTTAATTTCAACATCAGACCAGAGTATTTTGCCTCCCATGAAACAAACAATGCTTACAAAATCAAGTGATAAATACGATCCTAAAAATTGGGTTTGACAGCATTTTTTAAGCCTTCTTCCTGTCTTACAAATTAATCTGAGATTTGTATTATATAAAACCCACAGGTTTCAGTTTTCTTTTGAATTTAGGAGCTAGGATTGATGTGATTGGTGTGTTAGCAGTGATAAAATATTCCTGGTGGAATATTCAGTGGCAACACCAGAAGGCAATGATTTGTACAATCTCTTGGGGTCATGTTACCTGCACGTTTGTAGAAGACAACAAAATGTAGGGAGAAGTTGGCAAATTCAGTCTGTGTGACACTGAAACAGAATTTCCTTTCCAGCTGTGGTCATAGATTTGCAAAAGACTGTGAACAAAACAACTGGACTCTTCACCATGACGTCATCTCTTCAGTACATGCCAAAGAAGGAAGATGCAAATGCCAGGTTTTCTTGCATGGTGACCTATTATGGACCATCTGGACAGAAAACAATACAGTCTGAACCAGTTGTCTTCGATGTTCACTGTGAGTAGTCAAAAAGAATCTGTTGCTGTATGAAGTCCCTCTCAGAGAAAGTTAGACAATGACAGAGATGTTGCTGGATGAGGCCTTGAGCAAGCTGGTCTAGTGGGAACTGTCCCTGCCTATGGCAGAGGAGTTAGAACTAGATGACCTTTAAGGTCCATTTCAATGCAAACCATTCTGAGAATCCATGAATTGCAGCTTAGCTGTTGAGGTGGTTTCTTCCAAGCTGATTTTCAGCAAGAAGGTGTGAGTGCATTCTGCAATTTTTACTTACCTTCAGGTTTAGTTGTGATTTCTTTCTACCACTCGATGTCCAGGTTGCCCCAAGGAGAAAGTGATAGCCACAAAAAGTTAGGGTGTTAGCAGAGCTTTAGCAGAGGTTACAGCAGTGGATTGGGATGCTGAAGTGCTGAAAACACCTTTTCACTGTAGATTTGGGTGGCTATCACTTTCCTCGTGTCAGTCATTAGAGCAATTCTCTGTGTTCTTTGAAAGACACAGTAAGTACACAACGTGGTTTATAATGCACTCAAATGCTTCTCATTACTGCATAATCAACACTGAACACTTAATGCTGGTAGGCTACCTCGCATCTTGTAGTGTCTCCACAGCTTTTAAGGTACTGGTTTTTAGATTTAAAGTGTGTCATGTGGATATTGGTAGGCTTTCTAGTAGACAATTTGTGTGACGAATTACTTCCGAGTAAGTACCTCTTGGTAAGCAGTTCTCCCAGAGAAGGACAACCATGCTGGTGAAAGGTCTAGAGAGCAAGCCTTCTGAGGAGCACCTGAAGGAACTGAGGTTGTTCAGTCTGGAGGAGAGGATGCTGAGGGGAGATCTCATTGCTCTCTACAGCTCCTTGAAAGGAGGCTGGATTGAGGTGAGGGTCATTGTCTTCTCCCTAATACCAGGTTCTAGAGTGGGAGGAAATGGCCTGAAATTGTGCCAGAGAAGGTTTAGGTTGGATATTAGGAAAAACTTCTTCACTGCAAAAGTGGTCAGGCACTGGAAGAGGCTGTCCAGGGAGCTGGTGGAGTCACTAACCCTGAAGGTATTCAAGAAAGGTGTGGTCATGATACTCTGGGACATGGTTTAATTAGCATGGTGGTATTAGGTTTATAATTGGACTCGATGATCTTGGAGGTCTTTTCAAACCAAAACAATTCTCTGATTCTATGGAAGGGAGCTGAGGCTATTGCATGTGAAGGAGAGAGCATGTGGCTTGTTGAAACCCCATACCCCTCCTCTTGCTGTGAGGAGTGAGATGCTGTGTTAGGGTTCTTAGCTGTTGAGATGCCACAGAAAACACAGCTCCTGTTATTGAGAAATCCCATAGCAGAGGACAGACATGATGAATGCCTCGAGGGTCAGAAGGACTGCAGAGTGCACACTTGACTGAGCACACAAAATCAACTGTCAGGGCAAAGAGTTCCTCAGCTCTGTAGCCGGCTTTAGTGTTTAATAAGGTGCACAGTACTATGCCTTAATGCAAGACTGGCATTTTTGGTGGAATTTTATTTATTCACTGAAATGAAAACACTGAGAGCTGCCAGCCCCATATTTTCTCCTTTAGTTTACTTCATTTTGCTTTGGGTTTGAAAAATAGTGGTTAGGCTTCTACTTAGAAAAAAAATAGCACCTATTAAAATACCCTTTGCCTTACATTTTACTTTGGTAATATTCTGGTTTTTAACTTATGGTTCAACTTCACTGAACATGACAGAAGTATGTTACATTTACAGTTCTGTTGACTACAGTAAGGGTCCTGTTATGTTCACCAAATTAATCTTTCTGAAAGCCTCTAGTGATCAGCATATAGAATAGGCTGAAAATAGTAGTGTAGTTCATATTTCTTTCCTTTTTAATGCAAGAAGGCTATTATCTGGTGCTAATGGAAGGCATCAAGAGCTTCAGTTGTTTTCCTGATTGCTGCAGTCCTCCAAACAATGAACTTCAGAGAGGACAAGTTAATCCCTCATAATGAAGTCACGTCATGAAACTGTTTATACTGATCAGGGCTTTTTCTTTTCTTGTAAGCACAGAGAACTGTAGATGGAGATCAAGTCCAACTCCCTGCCAAAGCAGGATCACCTAGGACAGGTCTCACGGAATGGGAAAAAGAATCACAGAATGCCAGGTTAGAAGGGATGCCAAGGATCATCTGGTCCAACCTTTCTAGGTGATGGTAGACTTGAAATGAGCTGGCCCAGCACCATGTCAAGCTGAGTCTTCAAACTAACTGATGTAGGGGAACCTACTGCTTCTCCTAGGAGAAATATGTTCTTAGGGAGAAACATTTTCCCCTGGAGTCCAATGGGAATCTGCCCAGCATTAACTTGTCTGCATTGCCTCATGTCTTTTCCTTGTGACTCCTTGTGGAAAGGGAATCTCCATCCTCCTGGTTGCCACCCCGGAATGTGTCCGGGTGGGTCTTGAAAGTCTCTAGAGAAGGAGACTCCACATGACATGATTGTCATTATTGCTGTTTCAGTTAGAGGTGTTTTGGTGAAGAAAAAAGAATAATGTATGGCTCCTTTGCCCTTATTTCACTGACAAAAAGACAGGAAGTGTGACTAACTTCAGTTCTCTTCTGAAGAGATCTACACATGCAGATACCTTCACCTGCTTGATAAAACCATGCACTCTTGGGCCATGAATATTGTATGGGTAGTGTCACTCTATGGCGGATCTTTTTGCAGAAGCTATTAAATGTGTCCATTATTTTTGCAGATCCAACAGAGAAGGTGACTATTGAAGTGCTACCACGAAGCAGCACCATTAAAGAAGGCGATAACATCACTCTGAAGTGCTCAGGAAACGGCAACCCTCCTCCACAGGAGTTCTTGTTTTACATTCCTGTAAGTCTTGCCTCGCTGTCACTGCCTGGTGAAATATTCTGTGTCATCCTTTCCTACAGACATTGCTCTGTGTCAGTGTCTACGTGATTTTGTAACAGATGAAGGCAGGAATTCAGTGTGACTGAAACTGAGGATAAACATCAGCCATTACATCACACTCTGAGGTTGCCTCACCTGAGCTGGCCAAATAACTTCTGCCTACCCCTACCCACACAAACATTGATTGGGTTTGGACCTGCTAAGGCATCATTTCCCATTTCCAGCTATTTTGATAAGAAGTAGTTTGGACTAAAGTAGTTAATCATTCTGAATGAAACCTTGTCACCTGTTGTCATAAGAGACAAAGATAGGTTGAATGTTTAGTTGGAAGTTAAGATTTAGGTTGGGTACTTGGAAAATTTCTTCACAGAAGACATCAAGCATTGGAACAGGCTGCCCAGGGAGGTAGTAGAGTCACCGTCCCTGTAGGTATCTCAAAGAGTCACGGATGTGATGTTGAGGGATGTGATGTAGTGGTGATGGCTTAGCAGTAGTAGTGGGGTTGTGAGCTCTAGGTGAGTGGTTTGACTTGATGTCAAAGGTGTCTTTCATGAAGATCTATCAGGGAAAGTATAAGAAATTAATTCCTCTGTTTTTTTAGGGGGGGTTCACAAATGAATCTTTGTACAATTTCTATTATTCAATTAATCGATTCTTTGGTAACATAAAAACACAAAAAAAAGAACAAGTGATGACAGCACAGGAGAAAGGGTAGAACAAAACTGCATAAGATGGAGACTGAAAAAAATAAAGCCTTCAATACCATCTTAATATTGGTGATATTGGGGTGCATCAAGAAAAGTCCTTCCCCACTATGCTGGCCTGGTGAGACCACAGCTAGAGTATTGTGTCCAGTTCTGAGCTCCCCAGTTCAAGGACAGGGAGCTGCTGGAAAGGGTACAGCAAAGTGCTGCAAAGATGATGAAGGGACTGGAACATCTCTCTTAGGAGGAAAGCCTGAGAGAGTTTGGACATTTCAGTCTGGAAAAGAGCAGACTGAGGGAGATCTTATCAGTGTTGATCAACACTTAAGGGGCAAGTGTCAGGAGGATGGCACCAGTCTTTTTTCAGTGGTGCCCAGTGACAGGACAAGGGGTAATGGGCATAATCTTGAACATAAGAAGTTCCATCTAAACATGAGGAGGAACTTCTTTAATTGAAAGAGTGGAGCACAGGAACAGGCTGCCCAGAGAAGTTTGTTTCCTCACCTCAATATATCAGGAAAGTTTGTTTTGCTGTTATGATCTGTGCAGCACATGTATGCAGAGACTCATCAGGCTTTTGTTTCTTTCACTTTCTTTCTGTTAACCTTTCCATTTTTGTATTTTAATATTCTCTTAAAATTCAATTAAAAGAGTAAGCTGTTCATTATGGGTGCTTTTTAAAACTATAGTGTCATGCAGGAGCATGATGCTATAGCATTGTTAATACAATGTTTCTATACTAATGCTTAGCATTATTAATAGCTAGCATGGCACTTAGGGACATGGATTAATGGCTGTGGTGGTGTTGACAGTTGGACTTGACGATCCCAAAGGTCATTTCTAACCAAACCAATTCTATGATTTTTATGCTCTTGGGAGTATTTTACCATCCTTGTAATAAAGAGAATTCTGAAATGTTGTACCAGGTGATCCTTCCATCCTGGCATGCTGTGGTTCCATGACAACAATTAATATTCTTAGGAGGCCCATATATAATAAATATTTTGATTCCTATTCACAGGGAGAAACAGAAGGTGTAAGGAGCTCAGATACTTACATCATGACAGATGTGAGACGAAATGCAACAGGAGAATACAAGTGCTCTCTGCTTGACAAAAGCATGATGGACTCGACCACCCTTACTGTACACTGTAAGTCACTGCATTTTGTACTCCTAGTCAGGACAGAAACCTACCTTGGATCTTCTGGGATGATCTCTCCCTGCTTGACTTGGGTATATCAGTCCAGTTAACCTACAGGATAACTGAGTGATGAAGTTGGTTTGGTGTCAGGTAATTCTAATTCTTTTCTAATGGATTTCTGTTTGGAAACCTTACTTTTCTCACTTGATGGGCATAGACAAATAGTCACTTTCTGTAAGCTTTGTATGGTATATGGTATGATGGTAGATTTAGACTGGCTAGTAGGAAGAAATTCTTGACAGTGAGGGTGGTGAGACACTGCAACAGGCTGCCCAGGGAGGTTGTGGATGCCCCCTCCCTGGAGGTGTTGAAGGCCAGGCTGGACAGAGCCAGGAGTAGCCTGGTCTAGTCAGAGGCTTCCCTGCCAGTGTCAGGAGGGGTTGAAACTAAATGATCTTCAAGGTCCCTTTGAACTCAAACCCTTCCGTGTATCTATGAATATTTTTGCTCTACCACAGATAGTGAAAGCTCTTGTACTTCATTTCACTTAAGTGAAGAGATACAGGGCAAATGATTCTGGCTGTGGCTGTACTTTAGATTGTGCTGAAAGACACAAGCTGGTCCACAGTGGTGTCACTCAAGGTCATTCCTCATAGTTAAATTCACATTAGTCTGCTATCCTTTCATCTTAACCTCTGTGAGGTCAACGTATGAGGAGTCTAGAGAAGGGATTGAGGAATTTGTTCTGTTCACATCAGGCAGGTTGATGGTTTTTTCCCACTTCTGAGAACCAGGAGAGCTTCAGAGCTCAGTGAAGTTTCTTTAGCTGGATCCTAGAGTATTTACTCACACTTTATCAGAAGCACTTTAAAAGCAGCCATTGAACTGCTTCAGCCATTGAAGAAGTGGCTGCTTTTCATCTCTTTATGTGAGGAAACAAGAGCAGAAACTCATTCAGACTTTGCTGTAGCTCAGGCTGTGAGCAGAGACTCAAGCCAATGGCACTAGGTTTCCTCTAAAACTATTGCTGGGCTGTAATCTTCCCAGTAACGTAAACATCTCTAAATAGTTTTACAAGTTGAGAGAGACGTGATGGATAAAGAAGTTTAAAGGCTCTCACAGACACATAAATAGAAACTTCATGTTAGTATGCTTGGTTCTGATAGTTATTTTTCTTTTGGAAGAGGTACAATGCATGCAGAATACATCCATACAGGAATAATTACACTACTTCACTTAATGAATATTTGGCATTTAATAAGGTCATCTGTTCTTCTCCTTGCCCTTTCTCTTTGCCAAGAGTCAGGCTATGTAAGAGCTGAAGAGAGCTCTGTACTATGCCACTGGCTGCCCCATCTCAAATATAGTTTGCTATGGTACAACTGACCCTTGTGTTTTACTCCAAGTGGATTGCACATCTGCTTGTAGTTCCTCAAATAGTTAAAGAATGGCTTCCTCAGCTCCAAGTTATTTATAACAATCCAGTTTTCCCATCTCTTTGTGTCAGAAGAGGTTTACTATGTGAGAGAAACATAGATTTTCTTGACAGAAACCTTTTCAGTGTTGGCAGCTACTCAGAACTCATAGCTACACTGGTACCCTACTGCTTTACTTCACTTAGCGTTCATTTTGGTATGTTTGGCTTTTTTTAAACACCTTTACCTGCAACCAAGTCTTTAAGGTGAGGTGCAGTGGCCTGAAGTAGTTCAGTTATTCGTGAATGCCCAGACTGTGCTCTGTCTTTAAGCTCCTTAGGTGGCTTGCCTTATGCTGATCTAAAGCTTTTCTGCAGCATGTTTTCTTCAAGGAAAACTCCTTTTATAGCTTTCTCAGACTCTTAGAAGTGTTATAATACTCTTCCTTCATCTTTCAATTGCTTACTTTATATTAATTTTCCAGTAGAAGTCAGTAATTTTTAGTGCTTTTCCCTTCTAATATGCTTATATGATTTTTAGTGTTAGATCTTCAGATTTTTTTATGCCTCAGTGATTACTTTTTGTCTTTCAAATAATACTTACTAATACCTATCAAATCCTACCTTTCCTCCCTCTTTTGCTTTTATTACTTACTTTTTCATACATGGGTGAATATCCCCGTCTATGCTGTTGCACTGAAAAAGCCTTCATTTTGAGTCTGATCTTTTCATTTCCTCATGTCCAATCTTAGTACTTTAGATTTTCTTTTTCACTTAGAATAAAAACAACCCCCAAAACACCCCAAACACACAGACACCACCATTTCCCTGCCCCAAACCAGAAAGCCCCAGAACCAAAGCCCTCCAGCCAAACCAGAAACATGACCAGGCCCCCCAGAAGCAAAACCCCAGCCAAACTAAAACCCCAGTTTATTTGCTGCAGTCTTCCCCACATTAATTCCATACCTCTCTCCCATGATGTGGTAATAGATGCAGAGAGCACCCTTTGTCTCTTCCCCGTGCTACTTGGTATGCAAAGGCAGCACTGAGATCAATGCAAGACTTCAAGTGAGAGCACATGAAGAGCTAGCATATATCGAAAAGGGTGCCTGATGTTCATTTGTGAAGAACATTTCACAGCCAAACTGGAAATATATGGAAAATTCTTGCAACAAAGGTTTTTGTGCAGGGGCAAGGAAAACTAATTTTGAGATTTTTCTGTGTGCAAGAAATGTTTTCCCCTCACCCTTCCATACCAGGAACAGATTATTTGCTAATGGAGCGTGTAAGCTGAGAGAGGTAAAAAGGACCTACATCATATTTCTTTGTAGACCCTACAGAGAATTACTAATCCAAATCAAGTTGCTGTATGCAGGGTTCCTTCTTTTTAAACAGGAGCTTAATGCTGTACTTCGTCTCATAAATCACCTTACAAGTGAGACTTGGAGCAACCTGGTCTAGGTGGAAGTTATCCCTCTTCATGGCAGGGGCCTTGGAAATAGATGATCTTTGGGGTCCCTTCCAACTCAAGGCATTCTGTGATCTACTGCTCCAGCTATGCAGTTTATCTTGACAGTTTAAATCTTCCCGAGCCAATGGAAGAGGGCTTGTAGTCTCAGTTAAACCCCAAAAATGGTGGAAGGAGTACCAGGCCTGCTGCTGTGGAGGAAAACTGGGTTGAACAATTGCACTGGGCTCTGTCTTGCTTGAGATAAACATCAAAAATTCAGTGAGTTCCTGTGAGAGGAATCCCTCCCATATGGTCTATGGTGATCTCTCAGGTTTGAGATGTTACCTTGCTTCTAAGAACAAAAGGTTTGAGTAGATGTGTTGAAGGAGAGTCACCTTGAGAGGAAAAAAATAAATTAACTTAGCTTTTTGTTTGGTAAATATAACCAGCCATCTTCCTTAGTAGTATGTGCTCAGGAGAAACAGCTCTGTACAAATGCTCACTGCCTAAATACTGTCATATTGTTGCTGTTGATAATATTAGTATAAATAATAATACCAAGCACTTAGTAATAATTTGTTTTTCTTGTGGAAGCAGTGATAAGGTCTCTAGAATATTGTTAGTTTGGAGAAACAGGAGGAAAAGTCCTCATAGGGATACAGCAGCAAAATGCCAGTTTGTCTCTCTGGCAAGAGCTGCACTTTACTCACACACAGATGAAAGCACAGTTCTTGTGACCTCTTGGACAAGGCATTCACCTCCTAACACAGATAATAACACAGATTCATAGTGCAGAATAGACCCTAGTTGTTCCCTCTAGTTCTGCCTTTAAGTACAGTGATGTTCCCAGGACAACCACTGAATGAGGCCAGTAGCTAAGTAAGTTCACTGTTTGTTTTGGGGGGTTGTTTTTTTAAAGACACTGTTTTCCCTTTCCTCTACCAACTGTGATCTTGCCTCAAGCCTTTTTTGAAACTCTGCTTGAAAGCCAAAAGGATGCTCTGCTGGCAGTTCTTTGCCAGCAAGGACTAGATTCATGACAAAATCGTGTGCGCTTGCCATTTAAGAGTGCATATGCGTGTGTGTGTCTGCATCTGTGGTAGTGCTTCAACCAGGCAATTTGGCTCCAAGCAAGGCACGGCGAGGGGAAACAAAAGAGGTTTAGCTTGGCAAAACTCTGCTTTTCTTTCTGTGCAAGTTTGGGGTGGCTTTTTGTTTTTTGGTTGTTTGGATTTTTTTACGTAAGGAATCACCAGACCACCAAGTCCATACACTAAGAAAAACCTAGAGCAGTGCTTCCTGATCTTTCTGTTAGTGGCTCTCACCAAATCCTGTTTCCTTGGAGCCAAAAACAGGTCAGGCAGTGCTCAGACAGTAAGTTACACAAAAATGGCTTTTGAAGTTACAAGTCAAAAAGCAATATATCAAAGGGCCTCAGAACCCTATGATTCAGCCTCTTCCTGCCTTCAGCATCATGTCTCGTGAACCCTGTGTTAACCATTCTCGTCCCTTCCAGATGAAAATCAGTTTGTTTCATCAGATTTGAGAAAGTTACCCCTGCTCCTTCTCTCCTTCATTCTTACTCTTTAGGTAAATCTGTCCCCATCTGCATGAGTTCTCCTCTGAAGATTTATTTCTGCCTGGCCCATAGCAGCCTGTGCTTCCCCTTTCAAGCTGCACATACTGCTATGTGAAGCACTCCTCCATCTTCTCCTTTCTCCTCTGTTGTTCTTTCAGCAGTACAAGGTGAAATAAAATGTATCCATTTTTCTAGTGATTACTGTGGCTTTTGCTTTTCCATTTAGCCGCTAATTGCAGCAAAACCACGAATGTTCTGCAGTGCCTCTTTTAGAATAATTCTCTCTTCTCCCTTAGCTTGTAAAATTGACTTAGGTTTTACTGAAGAGATGAAATTTTGGATTCAATGAGTACAATTAGTCACATTTTCTTTACTCGGTGAGCCTTTGAAATAGGCCAGGCTTTCTGAGATTAACTTCTGACAAGTGTTGTTTCTGTCCCAGATTTGGATTTGCAGCTTACTCCTAGTGGAGAAGTCACTAAACAGATTGGAGAGGCCCTGCCTGTGTCATGCACGATTTCTTCGAGTAGAAATGCAACTGTGTTTTGGATAAAGGTCAGTAATTTGTCTACTTCACACTTCATCTGAGTGTTCACCTCTTCATATTGTTGCTGCTGCTTCAGTGGAGGGGAGGGAGGGAGGGAAAGGAGGCAGGGAGGCAAACAAAAAAGGAGTTCATTGGACTGTCTAAAGAATTTTGTTGAAATGAGTCTTACAGAAGGGCCTAAATGAGAGCTACTGACTTCAGGCTGCTGACTGAAAATCAGTTACAGGGAGGTAGTGCCAGAAATGTAACTTCATTTAAATAACATCTACCAAACACTTTGAGAATCAGGTCCCTCCAAGAAGGAAAGCCTGTTTGGAGGAATTTGGATTCATTAATTGTTTTCTGAGGCAAGCTTAGTCTTGGTTCCAGTAAACATAATAAAATGGACAAGGCAGATTGAGAGATCAGATGCTAGCAACTAGTGTTTAGTGGCTGGTCATAAAAAGGTAGCTGCCAGAGGTGGGGGATTTAAATCAAGCCTGCACTACTGGAAACAAAAACTAACGACAGTTGATGCTTCTTTAGTAGCATATGTATGTTGATCTCTCCTAAACATGGCCTGGAGGAGAGCTGTCTGTATCAAACAGTTTGTATCACTCGTGGGTTTGGCTAGCCTACTAGAAAAGCTCAGAAATACTTCTTCACTCCATCTATGTCTTGTTCAAGACGGGAGGGAGGTGGCTTTTACAAACCTCTAGTAGTTCTACTAGCTTTCTAGTAGCTTCTCCTGCTGTCATGTTGCTGTCAGCTGTTGAAAAGTAGATATTACTGGGGGAGCTCTTAAAAAATAAGGCTGTAATCTACCAAAGCATGTGAAAAAGTCTGTACTCACATTTATAATTTAGAGGTTAATGTATTCTGAATTAGAACTCACAGAGATTAACTCATTCCTTTATCAGGACAATACCAGAATGCAAACAAGTCCATCATTTTCAAGTCTTCAGTATCAAGATGCTGGAAACTACATCTGTGAAACTACTCTGCAGGAAGTTGAAGGGTTAAAGAAAAGAAAGACACTTAAGCTTATTGTGGAAGGTAAGGGACCAGATAGCTATAATTATTAATAACCTCTTGGTTTGGAGGGGAAAAAAAAGATACTAACTGTAATATTGTTCTTGTAGGAAAACCTCAAATCAAAATGACAAAGAAAACCAACACAAATAAAATGTCCAAAACAATTGTCTGCCACGTGGAAGGTTTCCCCAAACCAGCAGTGCAGTGGACAGTTACTGGTAGTGGAAGCATCATAAATAAAGCAAGTATCTTTTCTTACTGCTTTATTCACCAGCAAATAGTGCATTCCTTAAAATCAAGGGGTATTTTCTAGGTAGGAAGAGTGAAGAAAGTAAATCTATTTTATTTATCTAAGAGAAAAGTGGAGTGGAAGCTGTAGCTATGTGGTACTCACATAGATGATTTCTGGTGATGAAGATGATTTCTGAACAGAGCAGGTGGAGGCACAGAAGATCCAATGGCTACAAGCCAAATCTGGAAGGAAAAAGGAAAAGGTTGCATATGGAATATGATGATTTTTTTAAATGAAGGTACTTAGTCATTTTATCTGGGTAATGTGGTTTTTCCCTCTGCATTTAACAAATACTGACAGAACTATACAACTTCCATTAGAAAGCAAATGGGTGCTTGATGTAGGCAGTAACTGGGGGAAATGTAATGAAATGTGGCAAGTAACAGTTAGGACATACAGTCAGTGTAGTTCCTTATGGGATTTGCATTTTTTGTCTTGATTTTTATAGTTTTTGTGCTGCTTCTCACTGGAAATAGAGGTATAATGCAGTTATTGTAGGGAGAAAATAAGGACTGGCCATATGCAGCAGGAACAAATCCTGGAAAGTAAGCAAACTGAAGTACTTTCATATTGATTACCAAATCACATGCAAAGCACTGCCAACTTTTGCCTCAGCAGGAAAGAAAAATAAGACATTTAGACCAGCAGTAAAAGACTGGAAGTACAATCTGATTTTCCTTAGTTTCTCCTTTAGTCCTACAAAGATTATGTCTAGCTGTCCCAATTTGTCTATTTACTTGAGGCTGTAGGGCAGGAATTGTCTTGGAGCCATTCAATGATGGAAAATAATTTTCTCTGGGTATTGTGTTAATGATGTGAAGGACGTACAGCAAATTTAAGGAGCAACTTCACATCACTATTACAGTACAAATGCTACTAGAGGTATTGTGCAGGAACTGGTAAATAGGTGTAGCTTTGGGAAATAATACTTGGTGTGGCAACAACTTGGAAAGCTACTCAGTGGAAAACATAACTGTGATTATTTTCCTCAAAAGATGGAAAGAAATAAATGAGACTTGAGGAGTTTAGTTTTGACTTGAGGAGTTTAGTTTTGGGTTTTTAAGGTTTTTGTCACATGGAATAAGTTTTAATAGTTGAAAAAAAAAACAAAAGCAAATGCAGACTGTGGTCAACTTTCCCCAAAAAATGCATCTTAATCAGCAATCTTACAGCACACATAATATAAAATGTAGCTACAGATGGGTATCTTGGCCAGTATTGCAAACATTCACATTGCCATTTGATATAAGAATGCATTACTTCTTTTGTTATGGGTTGGAAAACTGAAACAGTAGTTGTGAGTTATTTCTCCTTGGATATTTTCAAGGTGTAATTGAGGTAATGCATCTGGTTTTCTTTGCATTTTTTTTCAAGGGCACTGATTTTCCTTTTTGTACCTTTTCAGACAGAGGAGACCAAATATGTTAATGGAAGATTTTCCAGTAAAATTGTCATTGCTCCTGAGGAAAATGTGACTTTAACTTGCATTGCCGAAAATGAGCTAGAAAGGACTGTCACCTCCCTGAATGTCTCTGCTAGTGAGTGTTTAAAGACTTATTTCCTTAAAGTCATAGTTTCACAGAAAGTACCCACACTTCACACTCATACAGTGTTGATGATAAGGTACCAAACCTTTTTGTCTTGAGTCAAGCAATTGTAAAACCACTTAGATCAGTAGTGCCTTGAATAGCTTTCTGGACTTAGTCTTCGTGACTTCCTTGGCTAGTTATCTCATGTAGGCAATACATTATTACCATGTTCCAGTACACCAAGGGTGGCTACCAGGAGGATGGAGACTCTCCTTTTTACAAGGAGTGCCATGGAAAAAAGAAGGGATAATGGGTATGAGTTACTCCTGGGGAGATTCCAGTTGGGCTCCAGATGAAAGCAATTCCACCGTGAGAACAGTTAGACACTGGAATCATCTCCCAGTGGAAGCAGTGAGTTCCCTTACATTGATCAGTTTGAAGACTTAGCTTGACAGGGTGCTGGGCCAGCTCCTTCCAACTTCAGTATTACCTAAACAGGTTGGACCAGATGATCC
The DNA here is from genome assembly GCF_015220805.1 of Pogoniulus pusillus. Classification (NCBI taxonomy): domain Eukaryota; kingdom Metazoa; phylum Chordata; class Aves; order Piciformes; family Lybiidae; genus Pogoniulus; species Pogoniulus pusillus. Next base: position 8,469,745 of record NC_087268.1, on the reverse strand, counting down.
TTAAGGTCCATTCCAACCTGGCATTCTGTGATTACTTACAAAAATGAATATCATAATGAAATACTACAGCACAATAGTATAAAAGTATTGCACAATGATACCTTATTACAAGACAAAAGTCTTTATTCATCACTAAACCTGATCTTTTAGTCTCCAAACTCCATTTTTTACTGGCATAGAGTCAGAATTATAGAATTGTGAGGGCTGGAAGGGACCTCAAGGATCATCTAGTTAAGTAAAGAAGTCATCTATACTGGGCTGTAATCAAATGTTACTTTTCAGTGATGAAAGTTGGTGAGAAACTGCAATTTGTGGAAGGGTAGCACAGAAATACTCAGAAATGCTTCTGAGATTGGAGTATTAGAGGTTTTGAATAGGGTTCCTCAATTGGATATGTTAAAACTACAAAGGAAAGACCTGCTTAAAGATGGTCACCTTCCCTGGAGGTTTTTAAGAAATACATGGATGTGGCACTCTGGGACATGGCTTAATGGCCATGGTGGTGTTAGGTCAACAGTTGGGCTCAGAGGTCTTTTCTAACCTAAATCATTCTTAGGATTCCCTAAGATTAATTACCTTGTTGCTTGGCAAACGCTGCAGTAAGTGTCAGTGTCTCTGTCATTGCTGTAAATAGGCAATTAAAGGTGATCTTCACACATTTTGTCCTTAAAGTAATGTCAACGTTTCTCATTTCAGTAAGTATTCCAGAGTACGATGAACCAGAAGATAGAAATGGTATGTACAATTTTCTGTCTCCATATCCCTTTTTGTTAATTCAGTTCAAGACCTATCTAGTGCCAATGAAAAATCTCCACAGTCCCTCAGAGCTGGTCTTGGTTCAAAGTAGCTGGTACTAAGATTGACTAAGAATCAAACTTTTTTGATGCTTTAAAAGTGGTTTTAAGAACAAGACTTCAAGACAACGGGACCTAGTGCACTAAATTTCTACTTTCTGACCCCTTTTTTTGTTTCTGATGGGAGTTCTTTAGAAATTATGCAATGCTTTGTTTTGCTATAGCTCACCTCATTAACTTCTCTTCTTTGCTCCAGATGACAACAGCGAAAAGGTTAATGACCAGGCAAAGCTAATAGTGGGGATTGTAGTCGGTCTTCTGCTGGTTGCTCTGGTTGCAGGTGTTGTCTACTGGCTCTACATGAAGAAATCAAAGTAAGACTTTCTGAAAAACTGGATACTTAATTGAACACAACTAAAAAGATATTGTTCAGCAGAAATGCATGTTTACCTGCTTTCCTTCCCGCAGCATTGCAGTGCTCTGAGTGTGGATAAGTTGTGCAGAGTTGACGCATTTAATAGGAAAGGAAATGTGGTTCCTCTGATCAGCTTGTCCTAACAGGGCTTGCCTCCTTGATGTGGAGTTCTGAGACTTTTCTTAGACTATCACAAAGTTTGCTTTCCTGAAGAGCCAATTTTCTGCTTAATCCTGCATTTAAATACAGTTCCTGCTACTTACTTAATTATGGGATGTTGCCACCGCATGGTTTTCCTGATACTAGAAATTGTCTTTATAAGTTGGATTGCTTGCTTGCTTGCCTGGAAAATGGAATAAATTACAGATAAGTCTAAACCATCTCAGGGAGAAGAGAGAGATCTTAATTCATTTGTGTATGTACACTTAAAGATCTCTGAAGTGAATTGGTAAAGACAGTCCTTGTATTGCAGAAAATCTAGAAGTTATCATCTAAATCAATGGTTTAGCCACCCTGGGCATAGAACAGGATTTGCCAGTGAGACCTATTTGCTTTAAAGGTTCGTTCTTATTACACTGTAGAAAGTAAATTGGGTTATGGCAATCATCTAGTAGTAGATGATAGTAATCCTGGTTCTCCATCCTCTTAAAGATGGCCATGACTCCATGCCATTTGGCCTTAGCCCATACATTTGTTTCCAGGAAGAGCTGAAGGCAGGCTTGCTCCCTGAAGGGTTCCTACAAGCTGCTTCTTAACAGGAAAGATTAAGGTAGCTATTTTGTAACATGCACAAATTAGTACAAGTATAAAAGCAAATCTCAAAATTCAGCTATTCTTTTTATGACCTTTTATTAAAATTAGATCAAATGAGATCTAAAACATACCAGTGGGATTTTACTATGAACAAGTGTGTTTTCATTGATGTGAAAGTACAAGAGGGAATTCTCCATCTGCTCAAAAGTCCTCTCTTTTTTGGATAATAAATAAGCATTTTACTCCAGCCATAATTAAGCAAGTTTTGGAAGTTTCCCAAGTATAGAATATAATATCATCTATTACCCAAGCACAGAACCACATTCAGATATTATACAGGTTGAAAAAAAAATGAGTTTTTTCCAAGCTTGTGCCTTTTTTGGTAGAAAGTAAAAAGCAATAATAGTGTTGAGGTCCTCCTCCCACACTTCTAGTGTGGTAATATCTTTAATCATTTTCTTTTTTCTTTCTTTTTTGAAGAGAAGAATGAGGATTTGTGAGACTGTGATTTAGTACTTTGAGTTTGTTGTTCTGTTGTGGTTTTGGGGGCTTTTTGGAAGGAGTGGTTTGGCTACCATTAGGTGGGGAGAATTAATAAGAATCATAAAATCCAGCATGTCCTTTGCTGAGACTTTGTGATTTAAGGTAATTTCTTTTTCTTCAACATAGTTTATGACATTTAAGTAGATAACACTTCTTTTCCCTCATGCTCAACTACTCTTCCACAAGCTTAGAGTGAGAATTTGCTAGAGCTAGAATTGATTCACTGGGAGCAAAATTAAAATCCCTTTATAGTTAAATAAGTATGCCTCTATATTTAATACATGGTTGCTGGCCTCTAAAAACCCTTAATTGTTGCATCATCACTGACAATCTCCTGTTCTTTGCATGTATTTCAGTTGATCTGTTATGCTCCCTTTCTGCACGCTGTACTTGCAAGAGCAAGCAGAGTGTCAGCGCTTATTCTGGCAACAGTTTCTGTATGAATTGTACCTTAAAAATTAGGCATTGCAAAAAACAAACCACCTTACACCTCCAGACACAACCTGTGTCTGATTCTCAGCCCCTCCACCTCCATCCAGACCAACAGTTGGTAATTATTTTTTATGAACCCACCCTTGACCAGTAACTCACCTAATCTCTATCCCCCAAGTGACGCCAAAGGGAAGTGTGAGAAGGCAGCAGCACAGAACTTTTCAAGTCTGCCGAGGCAAGAAAAACATTACTTTTTATTTTCATTATTGGTGTTGTGCTTTGTATAATCTTCTATTGTCTTGTCATCCACACTAAGCAGGAGTTATACTTGTAGCCTTGGAATCTATTCACAATAAATCACTTTTAAATAGTTATTTCACTGCCTCAGTTCCACTTGATGCAAGAGCTGATTGTCGCCACATGTTCTTTTCGCTATGAATGTTATCACATAAATCGGGAGCTCATCTGTATTCCAAATCCTGCAAACAGAGTTGAGGCTACCCCTACCCTAGCATGCCATGTTTCTCCTTCATCTGAGCAGAAGGCCAAAGACTTGTTTTCTGCAGGTTTCTCCTTTTTGCAGTTTGCAATGAGCAGAACATGAAGTTAGCACAAACTTCAGAATCTTGCTAAAATGCTTATGTCAGACCTCAGTGGAGCAATTCTGAGACATCCAACTTCAGTAAGATGTTCATACATGAAATTTTCAACTTGCCAGAAAGCCAATTAAATTTTTCCTATGTTTTTCCATATTTCACTGTCACCAAAATGTCACCATGTTAAAAACTTAGAAAGAAAACAATGCATGTAGCAGCTGGTAGCCCTGGCTTCCCTAGGCATGGGAGTTTTGCATGCAGATTGGATCTTTGTCCCATTTTTGCTTCCTTAGTTTTGGAAGTGCGCAAATCTTACCTCACATTGGGCTAGATCAAGGTTAAAGTGGTTTAAAATTCAGTGAAGGAAAATTCAGCTTGGCAAACTGAAGCACTGCAGCAGTCATAAGATTGTTCATACTCAGAGCACACCAAGCTCTTGAAATTCTTCTTAGGTCACAGCAATCAAGGCTGTTATTAGTGTCTCTGAAAATGAACACTTAGAACTGTTGTGATCTGCTTTTTCTGATACCGTATAGGACATAAAGACATGAATCCAAACGTGGCAGGCCAAAGATGCAGGAAAATTGCTCTATGTTCAGAACAAGAACCAGCACTTGGGTTGTTTATCCTGTAGTTCCCTTCCAGAGAAAAGACTTCTCTGAAAGTGTCTAGTTCATGGCATTAATCTCCTACAGAAGTGACACAAATTAGGAAACAGTCATTCATTTCTGGATGGCTAGAATGGCTTTCTAATGCTTGCTTTTTTCCCCTACTGATTGACACAGGAAAATAATTAGATTGAGTGGAAAGCAAGAATGGTTTGGAAGGGACCTTAAAGATCATCTAGTTCCAACCCTCCTGCCCTGGGCAGGGACACTTCCCATTAGACCAGCTTGCTTGAGACCTCATCCAACCTGGCCTTGAACACCTCCAGGGAGGGAGCAGCCACAACCTCCCTGGGCAACCCGTGCCAGTGTCTCACCACCCTCATTATGAGGAATTTCTTTCTAATACCATGTCTGAATCTCCCCTTTACCAGCTTCAGTATTTAATATTTAATATTCAGTCATTAATATTTAATATTCACTCCACAGCATGCAAAGCAATTGAGATGGAAAATGATCTTTATATTAAAAACAATACTATGAAGATTAAACAAAATCCATGAAAATAACAGCACCTTACCACATAAATATGCTTCAGAGGAGACTGAAATCCTTACATTGTTTCTTCTTACAGAGTTTGATTAGGATTCCCTGAGGATGATTATTTTCCTGAAAGGCAAGCATAGATAAATGTAAAATAGGAGTCATAATTTTAGCAAGAGTTTGGAGTGATCCATGACTTACAAATTGATTTTAAATTAAAACAAAGTGTTGATCTGAACAAGCAGTCTCATGTTCGTAGAATGGTGTAGATTGGAAGAGGACCTTAAAGCTTATCTAGTTCCAACTCCACTGCCATAGGCAGAGACACCTTCTGCTAGACCAGGCTGCTCAAGGCCCTGTCCAGCCTGTACTTGAACACCTCCAGGGTGGGGGCATCCATACAACCAACTTCTCAATCTTTTGAGCAGTATGTTCAGAGCATGCTAAGCTGTGGACTTTGTGGGGCTGTAGATACTGTGTTTGAGATGGCCTGGGCAGAAGTGGACTGTTCTGTCCTTTTTAGCAAATCCTTAGCAAGTATTTCTGTCCATGCTGCCCAGCTGCTCAGATGGCATCAAAAGTCATGTTTTTAGTGGCAAATGGAGCAAGGTGACAGAAGTAATGTACAAAAAACAACTCAGGGGCTCTTGTTGGATGTTAAGCTGGCAAAAGACCATTTGTCCTGTGCCTCAAGTCACCTCAGGCAGCAATGGAAGCCATGTTTTGAGGCATTTCTCTGTTACAAACCCAGACCACGTCTGTCGAGCCCTGAGGATTGGTGCCATGCCAGGGTCTGCTATTGCTGTGCTGTTGGCAGGGTTCTGCCAATGGATCACGCTGCTGCAGCTCAGTGCAGAATTACTCTGGTGTGTCTTAATAACATTATTTAGAGAACACTGAAAAAGGCAACAGCAGTGTGTGTGTGTGTGCTGAGGTGGCGATTCTGCCCAGATTACCAGTATTTGGGGAACAAACACCACCAAAATTCAGCAAGCTTACCAAGACACCAGTGTTAAATCACAGGATTTCAGTCACAGACGCTGAGAATCTAAATCCAGCTCATTGTCCAGACACGAAAGAGCGCTGCTGCTTTCATTTCAAGCAAGGAGTATATGCCATCCTGCAAAACCAGAGTTCAAAGTCAGTGTGCTGCCTTTTAAATCTCCCCCTTTTCCACTCATTTTGTCTTTAGCAAAACAGAGGTGACATTTAGCGAGGGGAGCTCTTTAACTGAATGCAGAACTAAAATAGAACACTTTAAAAATCAAAACCTGATCGCATTGCAGGGTCTTCCAGCTTTAGTCACTGAATATTTTTAACCTAATCAAAGACTAGGAATGCTAGTTACCGCTCCTTCCACTGTTAAGTGTCAGGTCATGTGGATTCAGCCTGTTTGGGCACTGTAAAACTCTTGATACGAGGCCAAAAAAACAAAGACTCGCACTGAGCTATGCCAGTAGTCAATCCACTAGACCAACTCTCTTGTCTCCAAGAGCAGGCAGAAGTGGTTAGATGAGTGCAGACCTGCATGATACTGCTTTCTCACCTCCAACTCATAGAATGGCAGAATAGTAGAGGTTGGAAAGGATCTTGTGGAGATCATTGAGTCTAGCCCTCCTGCCAAAACACTTGGCATTTCACTACAGCAAACTCATTTCAGCAAAGCTCAGATTGTTACAGCTTTTCATCTCTTTCCCGACTGTCTGCAGTTTTCATAGATGTATTGAATGGTTTGGGTTGGAAGGGACCTTAAAGATCACCTAGTTTCAACCCGCCTGCCACCTTTCACTAGATGAGACTGCTCAAGGCCCTGTCCAACCTGGCCTTGAACATGTTCACGCATCCTCAACCTCTCTGAGCAGCCCATTCCAGTGTCTCACCACCCTCACTGTCAAGAATTTCTTCCCAATATCCAGTCTAAATCTACTCTCCTCAAAGATTGACTCCAATCCCCATCATCCTATCACAACAAGCCCTTGTCACAAGTCTCTCCCCAGCTTTCCTGTAGGCCCCCTTCAGATACCAGAAGGCTGTTCTAAGGTCTCCCCAGAGCTGCCTTTTCTCCAGGATGAACAGACTCAGCTCTCTCAGCCTGTCCCCATAGGGGAGGTGCTTATTTAATAAGACTTAAGGTAAGGAGTCGTTAGCCACCTACCAAGCCAAATCTTGTGCTCTACCTAAATCAAATTTTTAAGTTTGATTTTAATTTTTTTTTAAAAGGGATTTGTTTGAGAGATGAATGAAAGAAAGCCAGTCTCTACTAAAACACTGCATGTTCTTCTTCTTTGCATCTAACATCCTTCTACACACATCACACTTTCTACTTTTTTCTGGTCTTCAAAACCTGAAAGTTGCTGCACAAATTTGCCACTATATAACAAGTTACTTTGTGAAGCAGTAAGTAGTTTTTTCAGCACAAAAAACTCTCCAGTTAGCCACAGAAATTGAACAGGAGCTCTAAAACCGGTAGCAAAAGGTAAATGCAGCTTTAAAGCAGTAAAAGTCTAAGCTACTCAATGAATAACCTGCTCTACAAGTAAAAAGGTTTTAGAATGATCCCATTCATAGAATCGCAGAATGCATCATATTGGAAAGGATCCCCAAAAGTCATCTTGTCCAACCCTCCTGCAGTGAGCAGGGACATCTCTAACAAGATCAGGTTGCTCAGGGCCCCATCAAGTTTAACCTTGAATGTTTTCCAGAGGTGGAGCCTCACCACATCTCTGGGCAAGCTGTTGTAGAATTTCACTGCCATCATTGTGAAGAACTTATTAATGTTCATTAGTGCAATCTATGGGATTTGGAATCTAGAATCCCATGTCTCCCTGGCACTCCACCTCAAAGCCTACTTCCCAGCATTTCAGCAGAATAGGTGCATTTGCACCCCTTCAGACACACTTCTGAGACAGGGATTCAACTGTACTGTCTTCACTTATAACTATATTTCAATATCTGAAAGGGACCTACAGAAATGCTGGGAAGGGATTGTTTAGAAGGCCTTGCAGCAATAGGAGGAGGGGCAGCAGTTTGAAACTGGAGCAGAGTAGATTTAGGTTGGACATTAGGAGGAAGTTCTTCTCAATGAGGGTAGTGAAATACTGAAACCGGTTGCCCAAGGATGTGGTTGAGGCCCCATCCCTGGAGGTACTTGAAAGCAGACTTGATGTGTTCCTGGGCAGCCTGATCTAGTTGGAGATGTCCCTGCTCACTGCATGGGGTTGGACAAGGTGACCTTTGAGAGTCTCTTCCAACCCAACGTGCAAATCTGTGACAGTACCATTCAAGGCTACATCAGCTCAGGGCACACACAGGATGCTCAGCCACTACTAGCAGCCTTTGCTCAGATGGAGGATGTGCAGAGAAACACTCCATTAGCAAACCTGTGAGGTTTTGGGAGGTACATACCTGCACATGCCACACGATCTTGGTAACCTGTGTCTTCACTGTTACTTTGCAAGTCAGTGTCACTCTGGGTCTTTACTCTGAAGCACGGGTGAGCGTATGCATGAATCTGTCACAACAGATGTTAACTCTTCTGTAAGGGAAACAAATTATCCTCAGAGAAAATGCATATACAATAATCTGCTCTGACACAAGGGATTTGACTTTGTCCCACTCAAACACATTTGCCCATTTACATTTTAAAAATTGTGGCCTTCAAAATGTTATCAGAGTGCTGCAGGAATCTTTCACCTTGGCAGACAGGGGAGGCTTCTCACGTATTAAATGAATGGCTTAGTGGGTTTATTGTGCTAAGCTAAACTAGGCACTTAACTCATTAATTCATCTCCTCTACTTGTCTGAAGGAAGACCTTCTCTTTTCAAACGAGCCAATACCTCTTTTTCTTTTCCCTCCCCCTCAAACATTTACACAGTCATTACCCCAGATTTTTTTACAAAGCTTGTCAGTTGCAACTAGCACAGTTCAAGAAGGCCTTGAGCAAACTGGTCTAGTGGAAAGTGTCCCTCCCCTTGTTGGAACTAGATGATATTAAAGATCGCTTCTAACCCAGACCATTCTGTGATTCTGTGAAGGCAAAGTGGAGATTGGCTGTTTGGTGATGGCTTTTGTTTGTTTGCTTGTTTGTTTGTTTTGGTGTTCCCAGAATTTTAATTCATTTCTTCACAGTTAAAGAGCTTCTGTTTGGCACAGGCTCTGAAAGTCAATTACTACAAGTAGACAAAAAAGTAGCAACGTTGATCAAGAGATCTTAGCCACACTTGTAACGTTTCAGTACACCTGAACGAAACTCTTGGTTACTGGAAAGAGCTATACACGTATATTTGTCAAGAAACACATGGATCTGCACAACTGCTTTAACCTTACCAAATGTTTGCTATTTCAGATTAATACCACATTCCTCAAGAAGTAAATCAGACATACACAGCCCTACTGCAATCACAGAACTGTTTTTTGGTTGGGATGGACCTCTAAGATCCAGTCTGACCATCCACCTAACACCACTCTGGCCACTAAACCAAGTCCACACGTTTCTTGAACATCTCTAGGGATGGTGACTCCACCACCTCCCTGGGCAGCCTCTTCCAATGCCTGACCACTCTTGCAGCAAAGACATTTTTCCTATTATCCAACCCAAACCTCCCTGGCACAATTTCAGGCCATTTCCTCTAATTTTATCACCTGATGCTAGAGGGAAGAGACCAACCCCCACCTTACTACAATACTCTCTGTGCAATTAACACCAGTGGGGAAAGTGGTGCTATTGGCCTGTTCACAAAGACATGCAAGCCTACTGCTCTGCTCAGAACACAACTGTAAGAGTTTTCTGTTTTCCTGAGAGGGAAGGAGACAGTGCCATTGGTGTGAGGATGGAAGAAAATGCTGTGGACATGCAAAAGTGACCTCCTTCTTTCATTATAGGACAGCATCAAAACATGTAGACAAAGATCTTGGAAATATAGAAGAAAACAAAAAACTAGAAGAAAACAATCATAAATCTGAAACTTAAGAAACTATCTCAGTCGTCATTTCAGGTAAGCATTTCATACTGCAGCTTGTTGTCTACCATTTCTCCCTAGCAGTCTGTGTCTGGCAGCATGGGCTCTGTTGCTCAGCTTTCAGAGGTTAGGTTTTGAGCTGAGTAACACTAGGACAAACAGACACAGCCTGTGGCCAGTTAGGAATTCATATCTTCATAGACATATATTAAAGAAGCCTAACATTTAGGCATAACTTAGTCCTTGGCTTTATTTTAATCTACATCCTTGGAGAAATGTAACTTGGTATAATCTGTTACTCTGGTGTAGGTGTGTGTGTATAGGAAAATTATGTTTAGGTATAGGGTTTTAAGTTACAACTTTGAATGTTCACAGGGGAGCCTTCTTTCCATACTGAAAGCTTCTGAAGTCTTTGCTCAGCTTTATTTATCATCACTGCAGTTACGAAACTTGCCCTAGAACTTTTACTCCCAATTTGATGTACTCATGTTGTTATCCTGGAAGGAGACACTGTGTATTAAGTTAGTAACAATACAACAGGTCTGAAAACGTCTCCCAAGTAGGATACGTATAAAATAAACACCCTGTACATAACGAGGAAGATGCAGAAAGTTAGAGAAATTACTTAGTCAGGAATTAGAGTAATTAGGAATTAGTTAATCAGAACTTGAAAGGAGCACTACAGAGCACCAATAGCACCACCCACTGTTCTTATTTGTATACACTACTGCTGCATCCCTCCCTTCAATACCCAAAAAATAAGGGTTTAGACTATTTGACCACCTGGGGCCATTCTCAATCAATACTGTGGTAGCACAACAGTGTGGAAACCAGCTAACAGTATTGAAGTTTGAGTTAATCATCAACTGCTCTTAAAAAATGAGACTATCAAGTGTTCAGCTGGGGGGGGAAGTGTGCAAATGGAATTACACATCTAATATTTTGATTTTTAAATACTCAGTAAAGACAACTCTCCTTAATAACCATTTCACTATGTTAGTATTGTCCAACATTTTGAAATACAAAGCACTATTTTTGCACTAAATAGTTAGAATTCACTAGCTACAGTGTTAATTTGGTATATAGAAGGAACATATATAAGGGGTGTATTTATAATATATATTAAGGATATAGAGCAGTGCTGTATGCACTTTGTTAGCAGTATCACTGTTCTATTCATTACAAAGAGGGAATTTGGAATACCAAAATTAGGTCCTACAAATGGATTTTTAAAAGTGGAAAATAAATTTGGATCTTGAAAATATTGGCAGTGTAAAAGCCCAGCATTTCTAATGAAATCTTGCGGGGGGAGGGGGTGTGGAATTCTGTAATCTTTACAATTAGGGATTGGTTTTGTTACCTTTTTTTGTTTCCTGGACCTGGTACTTTCTGCAGTACGGAGGTGGTCAGGTAGAGCTGAAGTTAGCTGAGGGTATGTAGTGAACATGGGAGTTCAAATAAGCTTATCTGCCAGCTGTGCAATCTTCAATTATTTTCTTTAATCAGAGCAGTAGATCACAGTAAGGTAGGGGTTGAAAGAGACCTTGATGTCATCTAGTCCAACCCTCCTGCCAAGGCAGATTCATCTAGAGAACATCACACAGGAACACATTCAGGCAGGTTTTGAAGGTCTGCAGAGATGGAGACTCCACCACCTCTCTGGGTAGGCTGTTCTTGGTCTCCAGCACCCTTAAAGAAGTTCCTCCTCATGTTTAGATAGACCTTCTTATGTTCAAGTTTGTGCCCATCACTTCTTGTCCTGTTACTGGGCAGCACTGAAAAAAGACAGGTCTCACCCTGTTGACACCCACCCTTTAAGTGTAGATCATCATGGATGAGATGTCCCCTCAGTCTGCTCTTTTCCAAACTAAAAATATCCCAACTCTCTCCTGTCCTCATACGACAGGACAGATGTTCCACTTCCCTCTAGCATCACTGTAGCCCTTCTGTAGGCCTTCTCCATCAAGTCCCTGTACTTTCCTTAATTAGGGAGCCTATAACTGGACACAGTATTCCAGACAAGGCCTCCCCAGAGCAGATTAGAGGGGAAGAAGAACCATAAAGGAAAGCTTATCCATAAATCCAAGTTTTTGGTAGTGGTGTTTAAGGTGTTGTTTTTTTTTCCATTGTAAAAATAAATGTTTTCATTGTTGCTGTTGCTATATTGTTATTATACAGTTTTCCTTAACTTTTCTTTGTAAATGGTTGAATTATTTTCTTGGGGGAGAAAACAAATCAGTCTGAGGGCAAAAAAATCTGGGAAAGGGGCTTTAAAGCAAGTCTCATGAGGAGCAGCTGAGGTTGTTTAATCTGAAGAAAAGGAGAATGAAAGGAGAGCCTCACTGGTCTTTACAGCTCCCTGAAAGGAGGTTGTAGGATTGTGCACATTGGTCTCGTCACAAGTCACAGTACAAGAGAAGACTGGATGAGGCACTTAGTGCCATGGTCTAGTTGATTGGTTAGGGCTGGGTGCTAGGTTGGACTGGATGATCTTGGAGGTCTCTTCCAACCTGGTTGATTCTATGATTCTAAGAGGAAGTGGTCTGAAGTTATACTAGGGGAGATTTAGGTTAGACCTGAGGAAAAATTCAGCCTTTGAGAACCAGAAGGGTTCTCAAAGACTGTAACAGGCTGCCCAGGGAAGTGGTTGAATCACAAATAAATACCTTCCCTGAAGATATTTAAAGGCCATCTAGATAGGGTGCTCACGGATATGGTGCAGTAATGGCCCCGGCAGAGTTAGATAATCGTTGGATTTAATGATCTTAAAGGTCTTTTCCAACCGTGGTGATTCTGTGATTGAACAGCAGAATAAAAGTACTATTTCTACGACTGTTTAGACTTAGATATGGTTAGATAGTATGTAATTATGTTGATTAACATTTTAAAACGTTTAACTGGCTGTTTATCTTCCCTCTTTTCAGAGAATACATATAGACCAATTTGAAGCATGAACGTGGATTGTATTTAAACATATACAGAGAAGTGACAGCTATTCATGGTTCAAGTATTAAACAGATCCATACCTACTACCAAGTTTTCAAAGGATTTCAGACAAAATTATCTCAAGCTACAATAAACCCCAGAGGAACTAATTTTGGCAACAGCCATGATAATAGGTCACTGTGTCGTGTTCTGGTTTCATTTTTATTTTCCTTTTCTTTTTTTTTTTTTTGGTAAATGTCTGCACTGAAGATTTCTTTTTGTTTTGCCTTTTATGTAAATTTTTTACGTAGCTATTTTTATACACTGTAAGGCTTTGTTCTGGGAGTTGCTGTTAATCTGATGTATAGTGTAATGGTTTGATTTCAGTTGTTTTTACGACACCCTTTTTGAGCAGGTACATGTCTAATTCTGATTGTTATCAGTGAAGCCTCTGCTTTGTAGCGAGTACCTAGAGTGTAAGAGTTGTCTTCAAGGAAAAATGTCAAACTCCTTTTTTCATTCTTTGAAATCACAGGAAAGAGGAAAGGTGACAGCTGTGACATGAATAAAATGAAACTGCTAATAAAAGTGAACATTTTTAAAGAGAGAAAAAAGAAAACCCACGAAGCTAAACAGCCAGAAAGAGAATAAGAGTTTCCACGAAGAAGCCTGGGAGTGAAAATGAAAACTTTTTAGCCCGTGTACAAAGAGTGGCTAACAGTCCTTTTCCTCTAGAGCAAGATGTTTTATTGACAGGTTATCAGTCATCTTTCGTGTTAAAATTAGGCTAAAGGAACTGGAAGTCTGGATTAATTTTGATTCCTTTCTGTTATCTGCTGCCTTAAAGTACTGTACCTTCATTTCACAATTTGGAACCTTTAAAAGCGGTCATATCAAAGCTGCAATTTTTTTTCCCCCCCAAGAATAGAAATATAAATATATATATATATTTTTTGTGTGTTTTTGTTAACTATGCTACAGATATTGAATGCACCTTGAGATAATTTTAGTGTTTTTAACTGGTACCTAATTTATCAGACAGTACATATAACTGTAACAATTAAATGTCTATGTATCTTTAGTTACATTCAAGTTTGTAACTTTATAAGAACATATTTTATGCTCGAGGGAATTTTTAGAATGGTACTGGTAAGAAAACATTTTTAGGGTAAATGGCCCTTAGAAAGTTGTGCTTAAGGGAGGGAAGTTTTATTCTATGCAGAAGGTGAGTTTTGAGAAGGAAGGAAGAGGCAGCTTTGTTGGAGAGAAACGTAGAGTAAGCAGAACATCAGGTTTCCATTTACAAATATCCAGGGCAAAAGTTAAGTTTTTATAGACTGGTAGGGAATAAATAAAGTGAAACAGATGGACCTTAGGAAAAGTATTCTGCCACTTTTGCATTATTTAGGGGGGAAGAAGGAAACACTGTTACTTGTAAATTTGTAAAATGTTAAATGTCTCTGGGCAGTAGTGACTGATGTCTTAATAAAAGCTTCCTGTAGTGCATTGGCATGGATTAAATGCATAAGATGTCCTATAAACTCTATGCTGTATAAAATATTAGAGGGCAATCCTGTTATCTGCCTCTAATCTTTGATTTGTTACTGTTTATTTGGCCAAAAAAAAAAATAGGCAATTATAATCTTGGTCAATATTTAAACCAAAGTAAAATGGGGGAAAAAGAAGAAAAATAAATCAAGAACCAAAGTCATTTGTTTTGCATGGCTAAGCCATTCTGTTATCTCTGTAAATATTGTGATTTTTTTTTCCTTTTTAGAATTTTGTTAAAAAAATTCTAAAAAAAGCAATTTTTAAACACCTGTTTTTTCCAAAATAAAACCTGAACACACAAAAAAAGTTACTTTATATATAAAATATATATCTTTTTTTTTTCCTTTCTTTCTTTGGTGCAAGAACACTGCCAACTGCTAACACTTAAACTCGTGAGGTGGCCGTGACTCTGAACAGGGGAAGTTGTGACAGGGTCCTAGGAAGGAGTCTGCAACCTGTCTTTGTCAGTGACACTACAAATAAATAAGTTGTTAAACAAGAAGTTTCCAAAGACAAGGGAAAGCATAGGGAAGGGCTGAAAACTTTCATACTGCTGTCTGGGCAATACAAGGGAGAGAAGAAGATGAAAAAAGTCTTTCACCTTCCACAGCTACTACGAGAATGGAATGACAACACCTCCTCGCCTTTTGGGATGCTGGTAGATCTCCTATGCACTTTAAATCTTCAGTCCTAGGGGCTAGGTTTTTTCACCGCTCCAAGTTCACTACGGGCACATTTCAAGAACCAAGAGTGCAAAATTAAATGTTTCTATCCATGCCTAAACAACAATAAAACTGAAGTATGTCTTCACGTGTTGTCTGATATCTCAGTTCACAAAAACACATCCGAACATGAAGAAAAGCACTTACCTGGAGCTCATGCTGTGTCTCAATCTGATCCTACAAATGAGCCTCATGGAGTCTGGGGTGAAGAGTCTCGTGAAGCTCTGTGGGTCCATTGGCATTCTCAGGAACCAGAGGGTCAGGACCTAGAAAACATAAGCATGTGCTTAGAGAACGCCTTCCAAAAGCTGATCACATCGGTGTTTACTTGAGACCCCAAGACTCGATGAGGCACTTAGTGCCATGGTCTAGTTGACTGGCTGGGGAATAGGTTGGACTAGATGATCTTGAAGGTCTCTTCCAACCTGGTTGATTCTATGATTCTGTCTATCCATCCTACTAAGATTCTTCTTTGTGGGGAAAAAAAAAAAGTCAAATTTATAGTTGGACTTGATTTTTGAAGGGCTTTTCCAACCAAAACAATTCTGCGATTCAAAAATTTAGTTTTGTCTAGTGGTCGTGGAGATGTTGGGTAGAAGGTTAAACTTGATGATGGTAGATCTCTTCTTAATTAGCCTACGAGTCTAAACTTCATTTTATACACCACTCAGGTGTTCAGTTTCTTCAGCTTGCTACACGGGCCAAGAAAAAACAATCCCTGCTCACAAATGGTTTAAGAGCATGACAACAGGGAGTGAGAGAAAACATCCTATTGCTTTATGGTTGGGAAATTAAGAGAATGTGCTCTCAGTTCACTATACAAGGGGAAGTGGTCTGAAATTGTGCCAAGGCAGGTTTAGGTTGGATATGAGGGAGGGTGCTGCAAGAGTGATGAGGCATTGGAACAGACTGCCCAGGGAGGTGCTGGAGTCTCCATCTCTGGAGGTGTTCAAGAAGCACGTGGACATGGCACCTCGGGGCACAGTTTAATGGCCATGATGCTGTTAAGTTGACCAAAACAATTCTGTGGTTCTGTGTCTACACACTGAGCAGTAGGTTTGTCTGGCATGCTGCGAAGGCAGAAAAATACCCTGTGGACTTCCCAAGCAAGTCTGCTGGTACTTCCTCTGGGAACTTACACTCTAATTCTCCTGCAGTCTACACTGGCCACTAATAGAACACTCACACAGGGATGAGCCAATGGTGTGGCCAGTGAGGTCTTCTCAAAAGAAAGAGAAAAGTACTTGGGGTCAATCTGACAAAAAAAAAAAACAGCAGGGACATTTTCTGAGTGTTGCAGAACAACCTCTGTTCTGGGGCTTCACTGCTCACCTACAGCTGCTGTGCTTGCTGGAGATGCAGCAAAGCATGACTTCCACCACACACACCAAACAAAAGATCTCCTTAACGCTCCTCCTTAATCCCCTGCAGACCCCTAACGAGCGTGACATGCTTACCAGTCTGCGGGCCAGTAAAACAACTGAGCCACACCTCATCATCTTGTGCATTATCTGTGACCTGCCAACATCAAGCCAGCATTCCAGCTGGAATAGGCAGAATGTTACATCTTCTCCTGGACAAAGACTCTTCATTCTGTCATGCTTTGAAATATTAGATATCTAGATATAAAGTAAGCAGCTCTAAAGTCTGTATTGATTATTACTTGAACATTATGAGATACTAACAGAGTGGTAGGGGTTGGAGGGGACCTCTGGATGACCCCAAAAAAATCAGTTTTGTCTGCAGTGGTGCTGGCCCACAGAGATGGGCAAGGAATGAATAAGCAAGTATAAATTTGTTGTCTTTTTCTGAAGATAAATTTTGTCAGGGAACATCTGATACTCCCCTAATATCCTTAGCTGCTGGCTGCTGCAGTTTAATCTAATTTACTTGCAGTATCACGTGTAGCTGGATACCTTCCTGTTGACTTCATGTTTAGACAGCCATATGTATATAATTATCTCAGCTAAGATTAAGCAGTGACATGAAATGAGATCACAACCTCTTCTATCAACTGCATCTGTGCAAATGCTTCCTGGATTTTGTTTTGACAAGAATGCATCTCCAGCCAGGTCTCTTGTTTCCAAGAATTACCCCAGTGCAGGTTTCCAGGCTGAGAGAACTGGGGCTGTTCAGTCTTAAGAAGAGAAGGCTGAGAGGGGATCTTACAGACATCTTCAAATATCTCTGTGGTGGATGTCAGGATGAAGGTGCCAGTCTCTTTTCAGTGGTGTCCAGTGGTAGATCAAGGAATGGCAGGTACAAGTTGAGAACACAGGAGTTTCCACCCCAACATAAGAAGATACTTCTTTGTGGTGAGGATGATGGAGCTCTGGATTAGAGTGGGGTGAGGGTTTGTCTCCTCCTCAGTAACAGGTGATAGAATGAGAAGAAATGGCCTGAAATTTTGCCAGGGGAAATTTAGGTTGGATATTAGGGAATATTTCCTTCCTGCAGGAGTGGTCAGGCACTGGAACAGGCTGCCCAGGAAGGTGGTGGAGTCACCATCCCTGAAGGTGCTCAAGAAATGTTGTGGACATGGCACTTTGGCACACAGCTTAGTGGCCATCGTGATGTCAGGTTTAAAGTTGGACTCAGTGATCTTAGAGGCCTTTTCCAACTGAGAGGTCTGCGATTCTGTGATCATTTGGTGCTAAGTCTACTTCAGCCTTCCCTCAGAATGGTCTGTCAGGGATTGAGGGCACTGTCTTGTTTCAGATGGAGGGTAAGAAAGGAGGAGGCAGACAGACTGCAAATAGGCTGACAACCCACCATGAACACACACCCCCCCCTTTAGCTGTGCATGCTTCAAGGGCCATGCAGCACACGTAATAATTATTTGCTACATTTCAGATCATCAGACAAACAGAAACTAAGCTTATTACTTACTACCAAATTATGTCCAAGTCTTCTGTTTTTTAAATCACTACGTCCATTCACCTAGGCACTGACAACTCTTTAAATATCCTGTAATTCATGCATTTTGCTCATTTACATTCTAAACAGATACATTTATGCTGTTAGCAGTGAGCCCTTCGCTTTGCTTTAGTAATGAATTTCAGCCTGAAAAGATAGAACCTGACAAATTAAAGGATTTTATTCCCTTAGTGAGGGCACAGTAATGGACCTCTCATGAAAACACCCAACCCCCTAACATTTAGCCTGTCCTTGTGTTCTTATAAAAAGCTCAACCTCCAAATGTTTTGCCTGCTCTCATGTTCCACAGTTAAGTCTTCCATCATCCTCTCTCCCCTGTCCCAGTGCTCATTTTTACATCCCCTGTTCTGTAGAGATTGCTGCCCTTGCCATCTTTGCTTTATTTGTAGGACATTTAGTTGAGAAATGCCAAAGCACCTCAAAAATAAATACCAGCAGTTTATAGAATTACTGAATTGTTTCAGTTAGAAAAGACCTCTGAGATCACTGAGTTCAACTGTCAACCCAACATCAGCTCGGCCATTAAACCATGTCCCATAGTGCCATGTTCACATGTCTCTTGAACACCTCCAGACATGGTGACTCCACCACTTCCCTGGGCAGCCTGTTCCAATGCCCGACCACTCTTGCAGCAAAGGAATTTTTTCCTAATATCCAACCCAAACCTCCCCTGGCACAATTTCAGGCCACTATGTCTCACACCATCACCTGATACGAGGGAGATGCTGCTGATTCCCACCTCAGTCCAACCTCCTTTCAGGCAGTTGTAGAGAACAATGAGGTCTCTCCTCAGCCTCAACAACCCCAGTTCCCTCAGCTGCTTCTCACAAAACTTCTTGTCCAGACTATTCACCAGCTTTGTTGCCCTCGGTTGCCCTTTGCTGTCCTTACCACAACTATGTTTTGGAAAAGCTGGGAAAACCTAATTTACATAATCTAATCGACACTACAGAGGCTCAACTATCATAACACATTGGGGTTGGACTTGATGATCTCCAGAGGTGCCTCCCAACCCATACCATACCATGATTCTGTGGCTCTGAATGCCTCCTCCCTGGAGATGTTCAAGGACAAGCTGAACAAGCAAGCTGTCTAGTGTAAGGTGTCCCTGCTCATGGCAGTGGGCTTGGAACTAGATGATCCTTAAGGTCCCTTCCAACCCAAAGTATCCTATGAATCTATGATATACTACTGCACCTATGTACCAAAGTCTTTTACATCTTTTTTGTTAACCCTTTTCCTATTCCTCATACAACTTGAAGTGACATTAAATAAATGACTTTTGGAATCTTATCTTTCTAATGGAACCAGCACAAGTCTTATGCTTGCTGATGTGATCCCATTTCATGTATTCCAGTTGGTGTATTTGTCACGCATACAAACCAAACCTGGACTTGAGAGAGCAGAAGGAATGAAGTAAAAGCCTATTGTTCTGAGAATTAACATATTAAATTGGCCCCTAAGATGCACCAGGAGAGGTTTAGATTGGACATTAGGAAGAACCTTTGTGTTGAGAGAGTGGTAAGGCATTGGAGCAGGCTGACCAGGGAGGTGGTGGAGTCACTATCCCTGGAGAAGTTCAAAAGACAAGTAGATGTGGCACTTCAGGACATGGTCAGGTGGTCATGGAGGTGCTGGGTGGGAGGTTGGATTTTATGACCTTAGAGATCTTTTCCAATCTTTATGACTATGAAATCCCATTTAAATACAGCCACTTCCATCAATTTACTTTTACTAGACAAAAACACAGTCAAGGAATCATCATTGAATGGTTTGATTTGGAAGGGACCACAAAGATCACCAACCCCCCTGACATGGGCAAGGCCACTAGACCCAGGTTGGATGGACACATCTGTTCTCTCTCTTTTTCATATATATAATGAAATAACTCTGTGTAATACAGCTTATATTAAAAGAGACCAACTACAACTCCAGACCAAGACCAATGCTTCCCTCAGCTCAAACTCACCTCATCCTAGCCCTCTTTTTTCTCCCTGCGCTGGAGTTCTCACTGAAGCAGTCAATTAATCACCTGCATGGGTGCATCACCGATGACAATTTGTTTTCTCCAGAAAGCAACTACACATTCAGCTTGTGTTGTAATAATGACTACACACTGGATCCAAGATTTCATTAGTATTTGCATCCATCACAGGAGGAGCTAGTCTAGCATGGACAGCAGAACGCGTTTAAAAAGGAAGAACCTAATTGACTCTAAATTCAGGAAATGAAATGAATTAAAGAATCAAATGAAACCTCGTACAGCCAAAATATTTCCACAAACTCAGTTTCACTCACGTTGATTTAAAAGCTCTCTCTCTGATGTTATTATTCCAAATAAAGAAGGATCATGCTCATTTCCACACAGTAAACACCCATGCAACAAACACAACTGGCCGAACTGACTACACTTACCAAACAAGAAAGAAACAGGAGATGAAAGTCAGATCAGACAGATGTTCTGATAGAAGATAAACAGTGCGCAGGAGAAGGTAATTCCAACTCTATGTGCAATGTCTTTCTAACCTTTACTTGGTCTACCTTGAAGTAATCCATTTTGCTGTGTGCCTTCTGCAGTGCTGGGTCACAGATCATAGAATCAATCAGGTTGGAAGAGACCTCCAAGATCATCGATCATCCAGTCCAACCTAGCACCCAGCCCCATCCAGTCAACTAGACCATGGCACTAAGTGCCTCAGCCAGGCTTTTCTTCAACACCCCCAGGGACAGTGCCTCCACCACCTCCCTGGGCAGCCCATTCCAATGCCAATCACTCTCTCTGGGAAGAACTTCCTCCTAACATCCAGCCTATACGTACACCGGCACAACTTGAGACTGTGTCCCCTTGTTCTGTTGCTGGTTGCCTGGGAGAAGAGACCAACCCCCACCTGGCTACAGTGTCCCTTCAGGTAGTAGTAGTAGATGTACCTAATCTAAAGCACATCAGGAACAACAGTGGAAAATCAGCTATCTTGTTTTCACTAACATTTTTGCACACACTATAGGCAGGGGTAAGGAATACAAGTTTGTCAGTAGTGGTTAGAAGCTCATGAAAAAGTGGTATTCATGAACCACTTCCCTTCTCTGATTGAAAAAAACCAAACAAACAAAATTAATCATTCAGTCAAAATAAAGAAAATAATAAGGGGGGGGGGCAAGAAAAGAAAGTGAAATAGTGAAGTTGCCAGTAAATAGAATAGCTTTGTTTGGAAAAGGCCTCTAAGATCATTGAGTCTAACACTAACACCACCACAGCTCACCACGTCCCAAAGTGCCATGGCCACATCTTTCTTGAACACCTCCAGGGACAGCAACTCCACTACCTGCCTGGACAGCCTGTGCCAATGCCTGACCACTCTTGCAGGAAAGAAATTTTTCCTAATCTCCAGCCTAAATCTCCCCTGGCAGTTTCAGGCCATTTCCTCTCATACCAGGGAGAAGAGAATGACCCTCACTTTACTCCAGCCCCCCTTCAGGGAGTCATAGAAAGCAATGGGTCTGCCTCATGAGAAGCTGAAAAATCCTGAAACCACAACTAAAACTTCATTGTACTATCAATATTATTCTCATGTGAAATCCAAAACAAAACACTCCACCAGCTACTGAGGAAAAAATAAACTCTATCCCAGCCCACACCAGGACAGAAGCTATCAAATCTCTATATATAGCTCCTGAGAGGGAGCAATTTATAGTATCTGGTGGAGGCAAATTCAACAAATTAACAAATCCATCTAGTTCCAGATGCAGCAGGAGAGAGATTTAAATGTTGGAAAGTAACTTCAACCAGTACAGAAAGCATGTGAAGAGCTGGGATTAAGCAGGATATTTCTTTCTCAAGTTTTAAGGAAAGTCTAATGGCTGGATCATCAGAAGCACCTGGACCAGAACTAGGTGAACCATAGGTATCAAGAGAACTTATTTAATGTTTGCCATCAGTACAATTCAACAGAGAGTTCAGAGGTGAACAAAGAGAAAAAAACAAACAAAAAACCATAACACAAGCAAACCAAACCAAAACCAAAACCAACATTCTTGTGATCTGTGAAAATAATCAGCCTGGAGAGGACCACAGATTAATAGAATAGTTTGGGCTACAAGGAACCATAAAGATCATTTGGTTGCAACCACTCCTGCCATGTACACCTTCTACTAGACTAGGTTGCTCTAATCCTCAGCAAGATATTCCTAGATTCATGAGATGGTTTGGGTTGGAAGGGACCTTAAAGAATATTTGGTTCCAACCCCATTGCCACGGGCAGGGACATCTCCCACTAGCCTAGGGTGCTCGAAGGATGAGCCACTTCAACTTGAAAAATACTGGGACCAAACCAAAACAGCTCAACTTCCTCACTATGCAAAGAACTACCCTTATGATAATAAATAATCCAGCTATCAGTGCAAAAACATTTACATAAATTTACATGTGGAAAAATATTCAAGTGCATTTCAAGGTATTATTAACTAATAAACCCTTCTCAAATGATATTTCAATGCATTCAGTTCTTTCAGCCAACTAAATCTTGACACGAGACATGTCTAAGAAGTAATCCAGCATTAAAATGTCCCCAATAAATCCACATGAAATGTGAGGCATGGACATTTCTTGCTGGCCAAAGAAACAGTGAACGATCTTAGAATGGTAGGGGTTGGAAGGGAACTCTGGAGATCATCCAGTCCAAGTCCCCTGCCAAAACAGGGTCATCTAGGGCAGGCCACACAGGAATACATCCAGATAGGTCTTGAAATTTACAGAGAAAGAGACTTCACAACTCCTCTGGGCAGCCGGTTTCAGTGTCCAGCAGCAGTAAAGAAGTTTCTCCACATGTTGAGGTGGAGCTTTCTGTGTTGAGTTTGTTGCCCTGTGTCCTATCATTGGGCACCATCTAAGAGAGACTGGCCTCTTCTTAACACTCACCCTCAAAGTATTTGTAAGCACTAATCAGATCGCCTCTTAGCTTTTTCTTCTCGAGGCTAAACAGCTCCAGGTCTCTCAGCCTTTTCTCATCAGACCGGTACTCCAGTTCCTTCATCATCCTCCTAGCCTCTATTGGACACTCTCTAGTACATCCCTCTCAGAACTGGACACAATACTCCAGACCTGGTCTCACCAGGGCAGAGTAGAGGGGGGAAAAACACTGCAGATAGCACACCCATTATGTGTTACTGCTGCTCATCCACATGAGAAAACCACTAAAGTCTGGCTAACGCAAAACACTAAAACAGCACAACAGATGTGGTATGAGACATACTGTCAGGACCTGAGATCAAACAAATAGTGAAATGACTCCTGAAACTGTGCCAGGAGAGGTTTGGGTTGGATATTAGGAGAAATTTATTCACTGAAAGAGTGGCCAGGTATTGGAATAGGATGTCTAGGGAGCTGGTGGAGTCACTACCCCTGGAGGTGTTTAAAAGATGTGTAGGTGTGGTGCTTGGGGATATAGTTTAGTGGTGGACTTCGGAGAGTAGGATTAATATTTGGATTCAATGATCTTAGAGGTCCTTGCTATGATTCTCTGGTTCTTCTATGTATTTTGAGTCATAGACTCATAGAAAGACATTTAATCTGACAAAGAACTATTAGAAAAGATTAAAAAGGAAACAAATTCAGGAATGAGAACTTGCTCAAAAAGAAATGAAACCATCATATGTAAACTTCACAGGAAGGAAAAAAGAAAGCCTCGGTGGCAGCTGCAAAATATCCAAACAGATTTGGAAAGCTGGTTATAAACTTCCAGGTATAAATTTACAAACATCTCTGCTCTGAAACAGGTACTATAAACTGAAACTAACTGAAAGCCAAATATTTACCAGGGCAAATGAGAGACTTTTAAACTAAATATATCACCTTTAAGGAGGAATTAAAAAGATGATAGACTACTATGGAAGAAATAAATGGAGGAATTAGACTGATATTTAAGATATATTTTTAGCAGCTCCTTACTGTCCTGGGTTCTACAGAGACACAGTTATGAAGGTCCAATTTCAGAGGAGTTACCTGATAAGTTGTTGCCTCAGGGGTTTGACTCTTCTTTATATGGCAGACTTGAAAGATAACTGATAGGGACTATAATAATTGTTGATTATTTAATTTACTATAGAATAATAAAGTGTTTTGATTGGAAAAACCTCTAAGATCATTGAGTCCAACCACTGCATTAACACCACCATGGCCGTTAAACCATGTCCCAAAGTGCCATGTCCACATGTTTCTTGAATGCCTCCAGGCATGGTGGCTCCACCACCTCCCTGGGCAGCCTGTGCCAATGCCTGACCACTCTAGCAGCAAAGAAGTTATTCCTAATCTCCAGCCTAAACCTCCCCTGGCACAATTTCAGGCCACTTCCTCTTTTCCCTAGTATCAGGTGATTCAACAAGAGAATGAGCTTCATTTTACTCCAGCTTCTTTTCAGGCAGTTGTGGCGAGCAATGAGGTTTCCCCACAACCTCCTCTCCTCCAGATTCAACAACCTCAGTTCCCTCACCTGCTCCTCATAAGACTTCTTCTCCAGACCCTTCACCAGCTTTGTTGGTTATTAATAAAGTCAAATAAACTAACTAATAGATTGACTGCTGCTATCAATTTACACTCCATGGATTGCTATTACACACATCTGCAAAGCTGCTATCGCTCTTAAATTCTGTCAACGGCACACAACTCCAACTGAAACATAAACCTGTCTCACTTCTCTCCCCACACCATGTCGTATTATGGTGTTGCTTTACCCTCCTACATCTTTCCAAAGCAGATCTCACAGCTGGTCCTTCTAGCTGCCCTAAGGGTTCTCTCTGGCATGATGGTGGCCTTGGGCTGGTGAGACAGCTACACTACTATCTGTGAAAGCTCATACTCTTGCTGGTAGAAAATCTACCCTATTAGATCTTCATCTTCCCATCCTTCCATTTCTGAAACCACCTTTTTGGCTCCCCTTGTACCTCCTTTTCTCCAGCCAGTCCCCTCCCAGGCAAACAACCTACTTCTAATTCTTCTCCACTGGTCCCAGTTTTGATACATCTGTACCCAAATTCAGTGGCTTTGATATTAGTGCTGAAGCAACCTCAGCTTTATCTGGTGTTACTAATCAGTGGCCTGAGAGTGGCCTTGAAAGACAAACTAGCCTACAGCTATCCAGATCAGACATGCTATCTAAGACAAACCTCTCTGAGTGCTTAATGATGATCTACTATAGTGCCATTGCCTGATCCCAGTTAAGCACAAGCATTTTGCTGTCTTCTGCTTGAAAAGTCTGCACATGACAGCAACCCATTTGGCTAGCCTGTTCCTGTTTGCATATACCACCCTGCCCTCTCCCAACTGATGGATTACAAAGCACTGCCCTTGGTATGTGCTTTGCACAACATTCAGGCTTCCTGTAAAGACCTCAAACTACACTCCCTACAATTCCAGAAGATTATCTTGCTCCCTAGCATTCTAAGCAACCCAAAGGAGGACAAAATCCATAGGGTTCATGGCTAAATGAATCAGTTGTGCAACAGACAGAGATAGCCAAGTTGTAATGCAGCACAGAAAAGAAGCTGATTTAAATCCACAACAACGAAATTCAAAGAGGAATTAGGAGAGAAAGCAATGAGAAACTAGCAAGAAGTTCTTTACAGTGAGGACAGCGAGACACTGGGATCAGATTGATGTGAAATAGTGCTCGTCCAGATACAAGCAGCCTTAATAGAAAAAAGACAAATTAATCTAGCAAGTTTTATTCGCTGAGCCAAGAATGAGGCACTGCAAGGGAGGTATCTGTAAGTCACAGTAATGAGCATATCATAATTACTGTATTCTGGTACATGGGAGACACTTGTAAATATTTTTAGCATAATCTGGAAAAAAATCTATTCCTATAATCCTGTTTAAAGGAAGCAAAGAGAAGTTTAATTTATGAGATCTGTAAGGAAGCTTTCACTGCAGTTTGAAGTGGATTGACTTCTGCCTCTGATATGCAAGACCTATGTTTTCTGTTACTATCTGCCATCTGCTGCTGCTGGACTTCATCTGATTTCACCAGAGCAAGCCCAACAGATAGGTCATCATCACTAATAAAACATAAACAAGGGTGATGCTGAAAGGAGATAAAGTTGTGAAATGGAACTGTTGCAATCATGTTCGTTTTCATCACTACTTTCCTCAGTTTGTACTGGTATACAGCCCAGGGAAGCTGTCATGGTCTCATCCCTGGAAACATTTAAGACCAGACTGGATGAAGCTTTGAGCAACCTGGTCTACTGAGGTGTCCTTGCCCATGACAGGGGGATTAGAACCAAATTATTTTTAAGGTCCATTTCAATTCAAGGCATTCTATGATTCCATGAAATGTAGAATTGTTTTTCTCCCATCTTCTTGCCCTCTAGATAAAGTGATGTTGTTAACTATGGCAGGAAAGCAAAACACTGGGTACAGTGCACACTCAGTTGCATCAGTGACTGAAATAATAATCAGAACTTTTTTATCTGAGAAGAGAGAGATTCATAGAACAGTTTGGTTGGAGGGGACCTTAAAGACCATCTAGTTCCAACTATCCTGCAGGCAGAGACAGCTTCCACTAGACCAGGTTGCTCAAGGCCTCGTCCAACCTGGCCTTGAACACCTCCAGGGAGGGGACATCCACAGCCTCCCTGGGCAACCTGTTCCACCTCACTATAAAGGTCACCACCCTCACTATAAAGGTTTTAAATTATTTACCTTCTCACACTTCTGGTGCCCAAGCTGGGTGGAGTGAGCATGTGCCAAGGGAAAAATTGTCCTGCCTGAACAAATCTGGGGCAGGGGAAACAACCTAAAATATCACAGGTAACATTAATGGGAGGGTTGAGTGTAGGCAGTTAAATTGATTAGCCTCAAAGATCAAGCAGTCATCACACCACAGCCTTCTGCTCACTAATCATTCTTGACAGTAGGTGGAATTTTGCTTTTTTGAATTAGCAGTGAGCCTTTCCCTCACGTCAGAGATCATTTCCTCCCAGTACAGCATCAGTGCCTGGAGAGTCAGGCAGCATTAATAGGTTTCTTTTTCCCTTATGGCCTATGATTAATCACACTGTCACCAGGTCCTATTCTGATGAGAGAAGTGAGCTAGGCATTTATTTATATTTCTAAATATGTTAGGCATTTACACTATTTAACAGCTGATACACTGCACTGCGATGGCATTGGTTTGCATGGCAAAATAACAACAGTTCAGCATGTGGAGATTGCAGAATCATAGAACAGCGGGGGCAGGAAGTGATCTCTGCAGTCTGAGTCCAACCACCCTGCCAAAGCAGGATCACCTAGGGCAAGCCACACAGACACATTGCCAGGTGGGTTTGGAAAGCCTCCAGAAAAGAAGACTCCACAACCACAGCTCCAGCACTCTCACAGCAAAGAGGTTTTTCCTCATGTTGAGGTGGAACTCCCTGGGTTCCAGTTTGTGCCCTTCTCCCCTTGTCCTATCACAGGACAACATTGAAAGGAGACTGGCCCCTTTTGCTTGCCACCCACCATTCAGATATTTGTAAACACTGATCAGATCTCCTCTCAGCCCTCTCTTCTATAGGCTAAGCTGCCTCAGATCTCTCAGCCCTTCCTCATCAGATGGATGTTCCAGTCCCTTCATTATATCCATAGCCTCCATTGGGCTCTCTCCAGTAGTTCTCCATCTCCCTTGAACTGGACACAGTACTCCAAGTTTGGTCTCAGTAGGGCAGAATAAAGGTGAAGGAAAACCCATTTCTAAGCCCTGGCTGAAAGTAGCCAGGTTCAACAGTAGCAAAATAAAATTTTCAGGAATTATTTCCATCACTTTTAGACTCTGTCTTCAGTAAAACAAACAAACAAAATCAAAATTTCATTACCATGCCAGGTAACATAATGTTGGAAGCTGCTTGCTGCTGGTGACACTGCTTACTTCAATGCTTTCTGATAAAAAAGTTCAGCTGCCAGCAGTTTTGGACTTTTTTCAGCATGGTCCTGGGCTGCAATCTGTGATGTTTTAGCTATTTCTATGTTTCTATAACCTGTAGAAATAAAACTTTGAAAAACAATGGTCTCAGGGCCCTTCAGATGGAACATCTGAGTAGTCAACTCAGGAAAATAACAGCAACCTACCAGATTTTTCCAAAGAGACAAATTTCTACTTCATTAAAGGCAAATCTCTCTCTCCTCCCTTATTAGTATTTTTTATTGCAATTAAGAGACTTGATAGTCTTTTTGCCTGGTTGTTGTCCCAGTGCACATCTCATGGCATTTTGCAATTGTCTCCAAGCCCTGTATTAAGTTCAGAACCTCAGGAGGAAGTCAAACACTAATTTTATTACCAGTTTCTTACTGAGAGCAGAATGTCAGACTGAAGCTAATCTATTCTGTTGACACAACAAGCTTCAAACTCCTGGCTTACTCTTCCCTAATCAGAAGTCTAATCAAATTTTACTTGTTAATATGATCTGATTATTAACCTGCCCAGGAAGGAAACATTTTCTTCCACTGTTATTCAAGTCAGGAACCTTCCAGGCTCACTGCCTCCCTCCAGGCACTGGCAAGTGGTGGTACATATCTGCCATCTTATTTTGCTGGGGTGAAGTTTTGCCACTCCTTAAATAGTGGGTGAAACCAGCTTGAGTACTGAGTTCAGTTTTGGGCCACTCACTCCAAGAAGGGCACTGAGGTACTGGAGTGTGTTTAGAAAATGCAAGAAAACTGGTGAGGGAGCAGCTGTCTGGTGAGGAGCAGCTGTGGGAACTGGGATTGTTGAGTCTGGAGGAGAGGAGGCCGAGGGAAGGACTTAATTGCTCTCTACAACTGCCTGAAAGGAGGCTGGAGTGAGGTGGAGGTTGGTGTCTTCTCCCTAATATCAGGTGCTAGAAGGAAAGGAAATGGCCAGGAGAGGTTTAGGTTTAATATTAGGAAAAGTTTCTTTGCTGCAAGAGTGGTTAGGCTTTGGAACAGGCTGCCCAGGGAAATGGAAGAGTCACCATCCCTGGAGATGTTCAAGAAATGTGTAGACGTAGCACTTCAGGACATGATTTAATGGCCACAGTGGTGTTAGACTGATGGTTGAACTTGATGATCTTAGATGTCCTGACCAGCCAGAACAATTCTACGAGTGAGCAGAAGCCCAGCAAACATCATGCTTGCAAAAGGCAAAGGCACATCCATAGATGGCACCCCAGGCTGTACTTTGTATTTCCCACATCAGCCCCATATCTGATGGAGCTTCAGGTCTCCCTCACATGTCTGCCAGCTAAGGGCATGTGTTAGATTACAGCCTGCTCTGCCAGCCACCCTCCTCCCTTCTGAGACAAGGTTATTGCAGCTTCCTCTGGGCTGGCAGCCACTACTCACCCACCAGCTGCAATCCTCTGCTTTCCTGCTTCTGCCTGCACTGAAGTGATGATAGAGCTGGGTGCATCTGAGGGCAAGTAGCCTGTTGCTTTGCGCAACAGCAGGAGAGCATCCTCTGCTTTGGTACTCATCCGGCTGTAATGAGGTGGCCAGGGGTCAGGGAGGAAACCTCATAAAGAGGCTCTGAGGGGAGGATGAGGGGAAGTGGTACAGAGCAACATCGCCAGGCACATCAGGGAACAAAGGGTGACCAAAAAGAAAAAAGGCAAAGAAGGGGGAAAAGAGCATTCCAGAAAATAAGGGAGAGATCTAAAAATCTACAGAAAAGCTGAGGTGCAGGGAAGGAGAGAGAAAAGACCTGAAAGAGCAGACTGAACATGAAGATTCAGACTAGAAAGAAAAGGAAGTCCGATGAAAAAGAAAACAGGACAGAGAAAGTGGCTGACTAAACAGCAGCAAGACAGTGACACATTCCTGAGAAAGGATGTCCTGATCTCCAAAGGCAGGGAATGACACACAGAGGATAACCTGTGCAAGCACTGTTAATAAATGTTCTGCACTGAAAATACAGCCTGGGTTCAGATGTGCAAGGATGCATTATGAGAAAAGGAAAATGGAGAGAGGGAAAAAAAAACAAACTATGGAAGGAGGGAAAAAACATGGGAGGGAGGGAAAGAGAAAAATCCATGGAAGGAAGGGAGGAAGAGAGAGAAAAATACATGAAAGGAAAGAAGAGAGGGAGGAAAGAAGAAAAAAATACAGAAGGGAGGGAAGGAGGGAGAAAGAGCAAAGAAAAAGAACAAAAAATAAACACACACATAAGGAAGGGGAGAGGGAAAAAAGCAAGCAACTATGGAAGGAAGAGAGAGAGTAGAATTCACAATGCCTAATGAATTCTACCTTCTGCTTAGAGTTTCCACTGGCAGGCACCTAGAATGCAGGAGGTGACCCGTTTTTTCTTCCCAACCTTATCCAAGCAGTGCTACTACTAGGAGCTGGGGGAGGGACAAGAAAGGCTTTCTGAAAAATGTGCACTTCTTCAGAGCACAATCCCACAAAAAACCAGGGATCTGTGACTAGAGCGAGAGAAAGTATCACAGTATCATCAGGGCTGGAAGAGACCTCACAGATCATCAAGTCCAACCCTTTACCACAGAGCTCAAGGCTAGACCATGGCACCAAGTGCCACGTCCAATCCTGCCTTGAACAGCTCCAGGGACGGCGACTCCACCACCTTCCCCAGGCAGCTCCTTCCACCACATAGCAACAAAGATTAATCTCTCAATACAAACTGTTTGACTTTTGGCTGGTTTTGGTGGGTTTGGGTTTTTTTTGTTTGTTTGGTGGTTTGTTTTGTTTTTTAAATGAAGAGGAATGAGTAAACAAATCCATTTGCTGATAGATGGGTGGCACCATGGATAGTTCAGGAAACAAAGTATATTAAGAAAAAAAAAATCATTCTAATTACTACAAATCTTAGTGGATTAAAAGCATTCAAGGGCCATCTATCAAAATTAAAGCATGCTGAGATTAGAGAACTGCACTAGGACAGGATATATCTTGCATTAGAAAGGGAGCTGCCTAAATTAAAAACAACATACAGGAGGGGGGAAAATAAGTAATACCTTTGAGTTTTTGCTGAAATCTTAGCCAATTTGTAATTAATATGCATGCACAGTGACTTGTAACTTGGTGGGTAATATCACTGTCAGGTACCTTTTAAAACTCAGTAATTTTTAATGCATTTTTATTAATATGATTAATGCCAGCCAGTCTGGAGAGATGGGAAGGAACAGAAGCAAATCAAGGTTAGCTGGCTAATTTGAATTCAGGTTGGTAGGAATGTGCACTACTCTCTGGCCTGAGATATCAAATGGAAAGGGGAAAAAAAAAACAAACAAACAACAACCCTCAAAATCTAACAAAAAAAACCCAAATCACAAAAAAACCCCAACCAAACAATCTGTGGATTACCCTCATTACACAACTCCCCCAAAGAAGTCACAAAACCACACACAAAAATCCCATAAAACCTAAAATAACAATAATTACAAAACACAACCACAAAAAATTCCAACTCCCAAAAGGACAAGTCATTTTTTTTTTTAAAGTTTGATTAAAAAATAAAACCCAAACACCCCAAAACAAACAAATCACAAAAAAAAAACCCACCCCAAGAATCACAGAAACATTCTGGCTGGAAAAGATCCCCAGGATCATCCAGTCCAACCATTATGCCTACTCTACAAAGTTCACCCTTAAACCATATCCCCAAGCACCACATCCAAATGATTTCTAAACACATCCAGGGTCAGTGATTCAACCACCTCCCTGGGCAGCCCATTCCAATGTCTGACCACTCTTGCCATGAAAATGTGGTTCCTGATGTCCAGTCTAAACCTACCCAGTGGCAGCTTGAGGCCATTCCCTCTTCTTCTAACATTATTTACTTATAAGAGACCAGCAGCAGCCTCTTCACAACATCCTTTCAGGCAGCTGTACACAGCAATGAGGTCTCCTCTTTTTCAAACTAACCATCCCCAGCTCCCTCAGTCACTCTCCATAAGATTTATCCTTCAGGCCTTTCCTCGGTTTTGTTGCCCTCCTCTGCACTCACTCCAGGACCTCTGCATCCTTCTTGTAATGAGATGCCCAAAACTGAACACAACACTCAAGGTGTGGCCTCACCAGAGCCAAGTACAAGGAGACAATTACCTCCATACTCACACTGGGCTTGTATTTCCAATACAAGCCAGGATGCCAGTGGCTTTCTTTGCCAGATGGGCACACTGGTGGCTCATATTGACTTGAAGCCCCAAACACCCAAATATCATGTAAAAAAGCTGGATCAAATCATAGAATCAACCAGGTTAGAAGAGACCTCTGAGATCATCCAGTCCAACCTAGCACCCAGCCCTAGCCAGTCATCTAGACCATGGCACTAAGGGCCTCATCCAGGCTTTGCTTGAACACCTCCAGGGACAGTAACTCCACCACCTCCCTGGGCAGCCCATTCCAATGCCAATCACTCTCTCTGGAAAGAACTTCCTCCTAACATCCAGCCTATACTTTCCCTGGCACAACTTGAGACTGTGTCCCCTTGTTCTATTGGTGGTTGCCTGGGAAAAGAGGCCACCCCCCACCTGGCTACAACCTCCCTTCAGGTAGTTGCAGACAGTAATAAGATCACCCCTGAGCCTCCTCTTCTCCAGGCTAAACAGGCCCAGCTCCCTCAGCGGGTTTGTGTTCCAGGCCCCTCACCAGCTTTGTCGCTCTTCTCTGGACACGTTCCAGCACCTCAACATCTCCCTTGAATTGAGGGGCCCAGAACTGGACACAGTACTCGAGGTGTGGCCTGACCAGTGTTGAGTCCAGGGGAAGAATAACCTCCACACACAAAATCCAACCAATCAAAACTCCTCAGAGAAAGCCAGCACAACACACAAAAAAAAAAAAATCAAGAAGCCTCACACATGGAAGAGGGTAGACATCATTAAAATATCTAGTTGCAATCCTCCCCTGCTGAGTAAGATGCTGCAAGGGGCTGTTTAATTTGAAGAGGAGGCTGAGGCAATACCTCATCTCTGTCTACAGCTACCTGAAAGGACACTGTGGAGAGGCTGCTGCTGGTCTCTTATAAGTAAATAATGATAGAAGAAAAGGGAATGGCCTCAAGCTGCCACTGGATAGGTTTAGACCAGACATTAGGAAACATTTTTTCACAGCAAGAGTGGTCAGGCACTGGAACAGGCTGCCCAGGGAGGTGGTTGAGTCACCAACCTTGGATGTGTTTAAAAGTCATGTGGATGCGGTGCTTGAGGATATGGTTTAAGGCTGAACTTCGTAGAGTAGGGATAATGGTTGGACCTGTGGGTGTCTTTTCCAACCTGAACATGTCTGTGATTCTGTGAAAGTGGATCATTTCAAAGCAGAAAAACACACACATTCCATGATAAAACCAGGTTTGCCCAATTGTGGATAAAAAGGAAAATAAAAGTAGAAAAAAAATTCACCTCAGAAAGGCTCAGTTACTTTCTCACGATACAAAATGAGCCCCTTCTCTTGAACATCATTTCTCTGCACTACTGCAACCTGCAAGTTCTGTCATGTTTGAGCAGCTTCTCATCTGTTCAGTAGGATCCTCTTTGAAGGGAAACTTCAAGCTATTAGAAATCACAGAATCAACCAGGCTGGAAGAGACCTCCAAGATCCTCCAGTCCAACCTATCCCCCAGCCCTAGCCAGTCAACTAGACCATGGCACCAAGTGCCTCAGCCAGGCTTTTCCTGAAGACCTCCAGGGACAGTGTGAAGAAGAAAAATCACCAGGCCAAATAGAAGAGTTTCTATCATTTGGTTCATTTCAGCAAAGGAGCTAGCATCACACAGCCTTCTGGGCTATCACACTTGGCTACAACCCACAGAACACAACGGAATCACAGAATGGTGAGGGCTGGAAGTGACCTCTGAAGAGCATCAAGTCCAATCCCTGTGTCACAGCAGTATCACCTGAAGCAGATCGCACAGGAACAAGTCCAGGAAGGCTTTGAAATTCCCCAGAGGAGGCTCCACTGCCTCTCTGGGCAGCCTGTTCTAGAGCTCTGCCACTCTTGAAGTAAAGAAAATCCTTCTCATGTTTACACAGAACTTGCTATGTTCAAGTCTATGCCCAGTATCACAGGGCACCACTGAGAGGAGCCTGGCCCCACCTTCCTGACACCCACCTCATACATATTCGTAAGCATTCCTAAGATTCCCCCCTCAGCCTCCTCTTCTCCATGCTAAACAGCCCCAGCTCCCGCGGTCTCTCCTCTCAAGAGAGGTGTTCCAGTCCCCCCAGCATCTCAGTGGCCCTGGGCTGCACTCTCCCCAGTAGTTCTTTGTCCTTCTTGTCCTAGAGTGCCCAGAACAGGACACAGTGCTCCAGGTGAGGCCTCATCAGGTCAGAGCACAGAGGGAGGAGAAGCTTCCTCGACCTTAAAAATAACGAAACCCAAGAGCCCAACAAAGAGCCAGCATGACCAGTTTAAACTTGCCTCCCCCACAGAAGGACGGCCTGACCCTGCCTGTCATCCGCAGCGAGCCCAGGGACTGCAGCGGCTTGCTCCGCGCTGGGAAACAGCTGCCCTTGAGCGCAGCCGAGCCCGAGCCCGTCTGACTGCGGCCGCGTCCAGCCACGGCCTAGGCAATGCCGGCCAACGAGCGGCCCAGCGCTCCGCCCCGAGGGCCGACTCCTGCCCTGCACACACGCAGCGCCCGACCCCTCTGCCCTCCTGTCCCGCACACACGCAGCGCCCGACCCCTCTGCCCTCCTGCCCCGCACACACGCAGCGCCAGACCCCTCTGCCCTCCTGCCCTGCACACACGCAGCGCCAGACCCCTGCCCTCCCGCCCTGCACACACGCAGCGCCAGACCCCTGCCCTCCCGCCCTGCACACACGCAGCGCCAGACCCCTCTGCCCTCCTGACCTGCACACACGCAGCGCCAGACCCCTCTGCCCTCCTGACCTGCACACACGCAGCGCCCGACCCCTCTGCCCTCCTGACCTGCACACACGCAGCGCCAGACCCCTCTGCCCTCCTGCCCTGCACACACGCAGCGCCAGACCCCTCTGCCCTCCTGACCTGCACACACGCAGCGCCAGACCCCTCTGCCCTCCTGACCTGCACACACGCAGCGCCAGACCCCTCTGCCCTCCTGACCTGCACACACGCAGCGCCAGACCCCTCTGCCCTCCTGACCTGCACACACGCAGCGCCAGACCCCTCTGCCCTCCTGACCTGCACACACGCAGCGCCAGACCCCTCTGCCCTCCTGACCTGCACACACGCAGCGCCAGACCCCTCTGCCCTCCCGACCCGCACACACGCAGCGCCAGACCCCTCTGCCCTCCCGACCCGCACACACGCAGCGCCAGACCCCTCTGCCCTCCCGTCCCGCACACACGCAGCGCCAGACCCCTCTGCCCTCCCGTCCCGCACACACGCAGCGCCAGACCCCTCTGCCCTCCCGCCCTGCACACACGCAGCGCCAGACCCCTGCCCTCCCGCCCTGCACACACGCAGCGCCAGACCCCTGCCCTCCTGCCCTGCACACACGCAGCGCCAGACCCCTGCCCTCCCGCCCTGCACACACGCAGCGCCAGACCCCTCTGCCCTCCTGACCTGCACACACGCAGCGCCAGACCCCTCTGCCCTCCTGACCTGCACCCACGCAGCGCCCGACCCCTCTGCCCTCCTGACCTGCACACACGCAGCGCCCGACCCCTCTGCCCTCCTGCCCTGCACACACGCAGCGCCAGACCCCTCTGCCCTCCTGACCTGCACACACGCAGCGCCAGACCCCTCTGCCCTCCTGACCTGCACACACGCAGCGCCAGACCCCTCTGCCCTCCTGACCTGCACACACGCAGCGCCAGACCCCTCTGCCCTCCTGACCTGCACACACGCAGCGCCAGACCCCTCTGCCCTCCCGCCCTGCACACACGCAGCGCCAGACCCCTCTGCCCTCCCGCCCTGCACACACGCAGCGCCAGACCCCTCTGCCCTCCTGACCTACACACACGCAGCGCCAGACCCCTCTGCCCTCCTGCCCTGCACACACGCAGCGCCAGACCCCTCTGCCCTCCTGACCTACACACACGCAGCGCCCGACCCCTCTGCCCTCCTGCCCTGCACACACGCAGCGCCAGACCCCTCTGCCCTCCTGACCTACACACACGCAGCGCCAGACCCCTCTGCCCTCCTGCCCTGCACACACGCAGCGCCAGACCCCTCTGCCCTCCTGACCTACACACACGCAGCGCCCGACCCCTCTGCCCTCCTGCCCTGCACACACGCAGCGCCAGACCCCTCTGCCCTCCTGACCTACACACACGCAGCGCCAGACCTCCGTGGGTCTTCTCCGACAACGTGCTCAATTTGAGCCAGGCAAACAGCAAAACCCCACCGCATCATCACCACATGGAAGGCCACCAGGTGGCTGGGACTATTTTTTTCCTCGTTGATACTTCTATATATGTATATTTCTGAATTACAAATACTCTGACCAGTGAGATGCTTGAGCGTGTCCAGAGAAGGGCGACGAGGCTGGTGGGAGGCCTTGAGCACAGCCCTACGAGGAGAGGCTGAGGGAGCTGGGATTGGTCAGCCTGGAGAAGAGGAGGCTCAGGGGTGACCTTATTGCTGTCTACAACTACCTGAGGGGTGGTTGTGGCCAGGAGGAGGTTGCTCTCTTCTCTCAGGTGGCCAGCACCAGAATGAGAGGACACAGCCTCAGGCTGTGCCAGGGGAGATTTAGGCTGGAGGTGAGGAGAAAGTTCTTCCCTGAGAGAGTCATTGGACACTGGAATGGGCTGCCCGGGGAGGTGGTGGAGTCGCCGTCCCTGGGGCAGTTCAAGGCAAGATTGGACGTGGCACTTGGTGCCATGGTCTAGCCTTGATCTCTGTGGTAAAGGGTTGGACTTGATGATCTGTGAGGTCTCTTCCAACCCTGATAATACTGTGATAGTAAACTAACTCTCTTTTCTGAAGTTTGTGGAAGTTTAGGTTTAACCTTCAAGATGCAGCTTGTGCTGCAACACTCTCCAGTTGTTTAAATGTCTCTAAACCCTTTCCTAAATCATTTAACCTGACTGTATAGACACATTCTGCAAAATCATTTTTACTGATCACATAACAGGATCTGTGTGTGTCAATTGGAAATAAGTTTGGGGGATTTGTCTTTACACATTTAATAGTTAATCATAGAATCAACCAGGTTGGAAGAGACCCCCAAGATCAGCCAGTCCAACCTAGCACCCAGCCCTAGCCAGTCAACTAGACCATGGCACTAAGTGCCTCAGCCAGGCTTTTCTTGAACACCTCCAGGGACAGTGACTCCACCACCTCCTCAAGCAGCCCATTCCAGTGGCATTTTATATCAGCCTCCTTACAATTCCCTTCTAGCCCAGATTCAAACCCCTCCTTAACAGGAGCCCAGGCAGGTTGTCGATGTGCTCAAGGACAGGTTGGACAAGGCAGTGGCATGATCCCTTGAGTTGCACAGCCCACACGCTCCACAGCTATCCCCCTGCTCACATCTTATCACGAGCTACAGATGCCTTCTACCTAAGACTCCCCTAAGAGTTCCACTTAATTTGACAACTCCCACATGTTCACAATCTGAGACTCCTACAACCATGCATTTTGCCTATGGGAGTTACCTTTTCAGTATCATGGAGAACAATAAAAAGATGGCAAAACCATAGAAAGAGACAGACAAGTATGATTCCAACTGTCAAAAAAGAGAGACAAATCACTGACGCATTTAGAAGCTCAAGGTTCTCAACAGTGCATTGATATTCGACTGTAAAGACAAGACATGCAGAAGCAAATCAAAGGAAATCTTGCAGAGTGGGACAGGCAGCTAAAGGGAGCCATGTACTTCAGGCTGGCAAAAAAACCAACTGAGTTAATGAACAGTTGCTAATGAGATGACATCTGAGGACCAGTTAATGAACAGCTTCTAATGCAATGACAGTTTCTCACTGTGGAAGACAGAAGGGGCAAGAAAGAAGCAAAGCATTTATATTGCCTCATGTTCCTAGGCAATGAAAATGACAAAGGAGAGGGAGGAAGATTGCCGTGTTACTTGCCAGTATTCTGATGAAAGGGACACAAGCTCTTGTCACCTCTGGTAACATGGAGTCATAGAATTGTTAGGGGTTGGAAGGGACTCCCCTAACTAAGCAGGATCACCCTGGACAAGTCACACAGAAGCATGTCCAGAGGAGTCTTGACAATCTCCAAAGAAAGAGATTCCACAGCCTCCCTGGGTAGCCTATTCCAAGGCTCCAGCACTCTCACAGGTGAAAGGCTTCTCCTCATGTCGAGAGGGAACTTCCTGTGTTCCAGTTTGAGTCTGTTGCCCCTTACCCTATTGATGGGCAACGGTGAGAAGAGATCAGCACCTTCTTGACACCCACCCTTAAAGTATTTGTAAACACTGATCAAATTCCCTCTCAGCCTTCTCATCTGCAGGCTAAATAGCCCCAGATCTCTCAGCCTTCCTTCACCAAACATATTTTCCACTCCCTTCATCATCCTCTAAGCCTCCCTTGGACTCTTTTCAGTATTTCCCTGCCTCTCTCAAACTAGAGGCCCCAGAATTTTCCTGCAATTGACACTATCAAGTTCTTTCCTGGTATATTTCTGTCATGGAAAGCCAAAAATTAGGCCTAAACATATCCTGGCTTGCCCAGACATGTTTTCTGCTCTCCCTCCTTCTGCTGATGGGAGGAGCACCTGTGGGAAAGGGAGACAAAGGGCCTGGTGACTCCACATCTGTCCAAACTTGTTTACAGGGTACTCACAGGTGTTTATACATTTGAGTTCTGCCCTGAAAAGGTAAAAGCCCTGTCTTCACCCAATATGGTTAAGCCTGGCAAAGTGCCATTCTGATTGGCTGATTCGTGGCCAAAGAGCCATTAGTGTTGAGCCACTGATAAAAAGAGATGAGCAGATAAACACAAAGTGCTTTTGTCTTGACATGCTCTCTGCTTCTGGCACTGCTCTGCCTCTCTGCTGCTGCATCCTGCCACGCTCAGCAGCATTATGTCTGCTAAGCTATAAGCTAGCCCTGACACATAATAACAAGCCCTGCTTGCCCACCTGGAAACCTGCTGTGCCTCGAGTTTACCAGGAATAGGTCTTAGGTGCCTTCATGTGATAGGCTTGCTTAGCCTGTGTGACATCATGCCAAGACTGCACATCTGCAAGGCATCCTGTCTGCTGCCAAGTCTGGAGCCAAGAGGAACCAGGATCAGAACAGAGATTGTCTGCTTCTCTCCCAGCACACTGATAAGAGCCTGGAAAAATTTAGAAGCCTCTCTCAATGGCTATCAAGACACCAACAGATCTCCCTGCAAATGTCTGGAAACCATAATTAGTCCTGGGAGTGCAAAGATAGTAATATTTTGCGAGTAAACACTCAAAAGCCTCTTCAGCAAAACTCCATAAAACTCTTAAGTGGGTCTGAATGCCTTAAGCAGAAAGGAGCTTCTCGAGTCCCTCTAGTGGGCAAGCAGTATAATTGACCATAAGGACCTCTTTCCAGTTCTAATAGCTTAATGTTTGTATATTACTAGTTATTTCTTAAGTGTTCCAGACTGACTCTTTCTATGTAATACTTGTCATGACCATGCAAAGAACCAATTATTAAAAATTACTGGGTGGGTGGCAAGGGTCCTGAATATCAACATTAAAAGAAATGTATGAATTTTGAGTAAAATCTCTCACACCATATCCATCACTACAACTTCTTAACCTGAGATCTTGATCACAGTGTAAATCTTCTGTCAATTTATTCCTTGTTTCTCCTTCACTCAGCTTTTTAATTTTCTTTTAAAGGTAATTTTCCTCCTCATGCCCTGTGAATATGCCACCAAGCTCTATTCTCAGCCTAATCATGTTCCACCTCATCTTGAGGTAGAGCTTCCTGAGTTCCAGTTTGTATTTATTGCCCCTATGACAGGACACCACTGAAATGAGACTGGCCCCTTCTTTGTGACACCCACCTGTCAGATATTTATAAACATTAATAAGATTTCCTCTCAGCCTTCTCTTTGCCAGATGAAACAGCTCCAGGTCTCTCAGACTCAGATCATCTAGTCCAACCCTCCCTGCTAATGCAGAGGCACTTAGGCTGCCATAGCCAGCAAGAGGGAGATTGCAAAATTTAATGACAGAAGTCTTACCAGAGGAGTATGATCATAATGAGTAAAGGAAAAGCAAGAGGAAAGCTTACAGAATATGTACAATGAATCACAAGAAAAATGTGAAGAGGACTGAAGAAGCTGAAGGGAGACAACTAGCTGAACACTATGAGAGATGCAAGGATGCAAGAGCATAATTCAACAATCTGCACCTGCTTTTAATGAGGACTGGAAGAGAGAAGGGAGGTTCTAACACTACCATGGCAAATAAGCCATGTCCCAAACTGCTGTGTCTGCACATTTCTTAATATCCCTAACATTCTGTGACCCTTTCAACCTAAACCCTTCCATAACTCTTGTTACAGTGTTGAGACATGACCCCACTGAATCTAGATGCTGGGCAAATCACAGAATCACAGGATATTAGGGGTTGGAAGGGACCCAAGGAGATCATAGAGTACAATCCCCCTGCCAGAGCAGGGCCACACAATCTAACACAGATCACAGAGGAATGCATCCAGACAGGCCTTGAAAGTCTCCAGGGAAGGAGACTCCACAACCTCCCTGAGAAGCCTGTTCCAGTGCTCTGCGACCCTTACAGTAAAGAATTTTCCCCTTGTGTTGAGGTGGAACCTCTTGTGCTGCAACTTACACCCATTGCTCCTTGCCCTATCACAGGAAGCAAGTGAGCAGAGCCTGTCCCCCCACTCCTGATCAGCCCTCAGATGTTTGTAAACATTTATCACATCCTCTCTCAGTCTTCTCCAGACTCAAAAGTCCCAGGCCCTTAGCCTCTCCTCACAAGCCATGCACCTCCAGTCCCCTAATCATCCTTATAGCTTAAAGATCATCTAGTTCCAGTGCCCTGCCATGGGCACCTCCCACTAGACTATGTTGTTCAAGATCCTAACCTGGCCTTGAACACCTCCAGGAGGCCCAGTCGTTGTCCTGGTTCAGATAAACAGCAAAAATGACAACAACATCTCTTTCATGTCTGTGTTTTCTCTAATCTCTCAAAGATGAGAAAGAAATCAAGCCAAAGCTGCTGCCTTTAAGTGTCAACATCCTGACAGTTTCTTCCTCAGGGCTCAGGTAGGTGAGCAGTCAAGTAATAAAAAAATGTCAAGAGTTAGAGGCAGTGGAAGTTTGGTTGAGGAAAGGTCAGAACACAATAAGAATCACAGAATGGTACAGGTTAGAAGGGACCTCTGGAGATAAGAGGTTTGTTCAATTAAAACAGGGACAAGCTTAATAAAACAAGATGCATAGATTAATTAGAGCCTAAGCCCCTCCTGATGACTTTTGCCAGATCATCAGCTTTTAACTGCCTTTTATTTCAGATCACATGAGATCTTGGGCACATGTACCTTATTTCTAGCTGAATTTTAAATCAATAGAAGTCAACCTTCACGGACCTAAATATTTTGATATAAGCTCTAGAAAGAAACTTCCAGAAGAGCTGGAGTCCTAAGTGTTTGAACACAGTATGTTTAAAAATAGTGAGGTGCCTTACCCATAATGCAGATTGATTGGGTCTGCTTTTACTTGAAACTTTCCTCCTTTATATGACTTTTATTACAGAACCATAGAATACTTTGGCTTGGAAGAGACTTTTAAAGCTCACCCAGTCAAATCCCTGCAGTGAGCAGGCACATGCTCAACTGGATCAGGCTTCTCAGAGCCCAGTCTAACCTGATCTTGAATGTTTCCAAGGATGGGACACCTACCACTTCTCTGGTCAAACTGTTCCAGTGTTTCACTACCCTCATCACAAAGAATTTCCACCTTACATCCAGCCTAAAATCTCCCCTCTTGTAGTTTCACATCTCTTGTCTGTTCACACTAGGACCTGCTAAAAGGTTTGCCCCCAACTTTCTGACATACTGAAAGGCTTCATGTACTTTAAGCACTGTGCAGTCTCATAATCCTGGCATTTGAAAGGGAATAACCAAATTGGAACCAATTGTACTGCTTTGAGGCTAATTGGAATATTTTAATGAGAAAAATTATAGGCTGTGAAAAGAAAACAATAATGATGTCTAATTCACTCATAGATTTGCTGAGACATATAAAAACAAGGACATGAACAGAGACAAGGCAGTCAGAGTCTGTGTTTCTCCCTGGGCTTCTGC
Source organism: Pogoniulus pusillus (assembly GCF_015220805.1). NCBI lineage: Eukaryota > Metazoa > Chordata > Aves > Piciformes > Lybiidae > Pogoniulus > Pogoniulus pusillus. The sequence goes on along the minus strand of NC_087268.1, from coordinate 8,427,814 downwards.
CATATTAACTGCTTCTGTTTGGATCTGTGTAACCCAACTAATTCTGCTTCTGATCCCTCTTGCCAATCTTTTCAACTCACTGTGCACATAAAGCAGATTCTGGGAAAAGAGTGGGGGGTGTAAAGAAGGTGGGAGGGTAGTTGGGAGCCCCTCCTGGGCACTCTGATTTCTCAAAGGGGTACTGTGTTCCTGTCTTACTTTTAACTAGTATATAACTGTAAATATTGTAAATACCTGCTTGCATATTGTGCTAAGCTGTGAATATGAAGCTTCATTCCTTAATTCTCACACAGCTGAGTCTAATCTGGGTGATTTCACTGCGTGGGAGAGCTCCCAAACTATCACACCAATAAATACAAATAAACTAATATACAATAATATTTTCACACCCACTATACAAGAATAAAATGACCAGCACCACACCAGGCCAGGTGGATAAACATTCATCTACATTTCACCCATATTTGAGCTAGACTCTAAGAGTTGCTTTATCACCTGATGACCCTTCCCAAGCAGAGAAGGGCATCAGGGAAAGGAGAGAAGATCCACAGGTATAAAGGCAGATTTAAAGAAACAGCCAAACTGGTAACAAAGTCAATGCAAAGTAAATAAAGTTATACTCAGCTCAGTGAAGTTGTAGTGGTCATGATATCCTCAAGAGCAGGAAAGGGTGAGAACTCCAAGCAAAAATCCCAAGCAGACGACTGCCCTCTCCTCACCAAACTTCTCTTTTTACACTGAGTGTGATGTTTATGTTATTGGATGCACCTGTGATCAAACTCAACTCAGCTGTGCTGGCTGACCCAGTGGCTAATGGTCTGTGATTCTAAACCAGCAAAACCAAGACAATGCTGCAGTTAGATGAAAACTGATTTTAGTTTCTTTAAAGAGAAAAAAAAGTGCATACTGGTGGAGATAAGTGCTATAACAAAGATGCTTACCTTACAACTGCACAAAATTTTCTTCCTTTTAACTTACAGTGCTCTGGTGGTGTCTAGGAAGCAACACTTGCCTTTGATACATCTGCAAATCCACCTTCCTGCACTGACAGGTTTTTTCTGAACCCTTTTTTTTCAGCTGAACCCTTTATCAAGCAACAATTTTTTGATCTCCTTTTCCTCCAAGCAATTTCTCTTTCTCCTTTTATTTCCTCAGCATTACTATGCAGAAGGCCACTCAGCTCTAGCCTCCTGTTCCTCCTTATACCACAGCAAATGCTTCATAAGGAACTTTGTTTCTGAGGCTGTATATCCCAGCACACTGGCACTGTAGACAATAATGCTACTGGCGTCACAAATAGAAAATCTGGATAAACAGCAAGAGAATCTATTAAAGAAAAAGAAAATCATTAAGAGAGAAAGAAAAAAAACTGTAGACACCCACACAATAACAAACCTTATCCCTTGGCACACCTGAATTTTGTTTTCCCAGCACAGGGAGGCAAATGGCATTATTTTCCCCTGCTCTTTGAACTACTTAAGATATCTCATGCTGAACCCATGACAGTTTGACCCTTTAAACTGATCAAATTTTTATCTTTGCGAAATAACCTGAAATTAACAATGAGAGAGAATCAATAAAACTGACCCTGTAATGTCATGTTCCATTAGTTATAGTCTGGGCTACCTCGCCATAGATCACAGCACAACTGCTGACAGGGCAAATTCTTACTCTTTAGAGCCAGCAGTAGGTGTTTTGTGGTTTCCAGCATCATGTACAACTCCAGCATCATGTACAACTCCAGCCTCTGCTTAAAGAAGTGCAAATCAAACCAGCTGCACTTACAACATGTATTTAAATTCCAACTGCTACACAATTAAGCCACAGCTATGCTTCTCAAGAAAGAATATGGTCCTAACAGCATAACTTAAAGATCAGCAACATTGTTTCTCAAGAGATATAAACTATCTTTATATATATGTAACAAGTTAACCATGCACAGCAATGTGCCCTTGTGGCCAAGAAGGCCAATGGGATCCTGGGGTGTATTAGGAAGAGTGTGTCCAGCAGATCAAGGGAGGTTCTCCTCCCCCTCTACTCTGCCCTGGTGAGATCTCATCTTGAGTACTGTGTTCAGTTTTGGGCTCTCCAGTTTAAGAGGGACAGGGATCTGCTGGAGAGGGTCCAGCAGAGGGCTACAAGGATGATTAGGGGACTGGAGGGCATGGCTTATGAGGAGAGGCTGAAGCTGGGGCTTTTTGTTCTGGAGAAGACTGAGAGGGGATTTGATAAATATTTTTAAGTATCTGAAGGCTGCCAGGAGAGGGAGGACAGGCTCTGCTCACTGATCCCTGTAATAGGACAAAGAGCAATGGGTGTAAGTTGCAGCACAAGAGGTTCCGCCTCAACTTCTTTACTGTAAGGGTAAAGAGAGCACTGGCACAGGCTCCTCAGGGAGATCATGGAGTCTCCTTCCCTGGAGACTTTTAAGGCCTGTCTGGATGCATTCCTCTTCCTCTGTGATCTGTGTTAGATTGTGTAGCCCTGCTCTGACAGGGGGGTTGGACTCGATGATCTCCTTGGGTCCCTTCCAACCCCTAACATCCTGTGATCCTGTGTGATCCTGTGGTATTTCTTACTGCTTACCACAGGAACATTGCCTTACACTCAAGGATGCCTTCCTCTATATATGTGAGTTCTGTCATCACCATTCCTAAAATAGATTGCAAAGCATCTGAAAATTGACATTCTTTGAATCTTGTGGAACCTGCCCCCCTGCCAAATTGGTCCAATAGTATACAAACCAGGTCCTCCCTTCCCAGTGGGGGGAGGGAACAGTCAGACACCTCAGACCCTGTGGATTTTACTCTATAAAGATTATGAACTTCAAGGTAAAGGATTGGAAATAATTTTCCAAACTCATGCATAATAAAAGTCCTGTCATTATCTGATATTTTCAGTCTCAGCCTCAAAAGTTCAATTTGTCACCAAACCCAAAGGCAACATTTCCTCTTCTCGGGATATGGCTTTGTCAGACTGATCCCTTGGTTTGAAAAAGAGCCTAATACATTGATGCAAATGTAGAAGGCAAGAAAGTGCCAAAATCTAAAGGACTTTCCCCTCCTTTCTTATTCTCCAATCCAAGAAAGCCCACCACTGTTGTAGCTTCCAATTATCTGACAAGCAGGCCAGAGATCAGGCAAGCATTTCCAAGCTCATTATAGGCTGGTTTTGCTGGGAGTCTCCCTCTCTCCTCATGTTATTCAGAGGACATGCAAATGAAGTATTGTCCAGCTCATTCTCAAGTTGCTCACACAAATGCAAAAGGAGTGTTCTCCTTTGTCAGTTTGTAAAGTACCCTACCACCCTGGCTCACAGATTTTCCCAGTCTCTAGGTGTATTTCTGGGTTTAAAATGAGCAAAATGCACATAAATGATATTTCTTGAGTAACAAAACTCACACAGGTTTTACTAGTACCATAGGAAACAAAACTTCTACAGTTTAGATGTATTACAGATGGACAAGGAACTAGAAAGACAGCATCTCTGTCCCCTGTCTCTTCCCCTCTTCTGCCTTCTACACACTGGCACACCTACCAAGGGCATACTGAAGAGTTTCCTGCACAAATGTTTCAGTTATTGTACCAAAAGCAGATACTAAGTTTAGGTGCACAGATAATTTTAAATCTGGCAGTTCAGTCACAAAATGGTAGGAGTTGGAAGTGACCTCTGGAGACCATCGAGTCCAACCCTCCTGCCAAGGCAGGCTCACCTAGAGGAAGTCACACAGGAACACACCTAGGCAGGGTTTGAGTGTTTCCAGAGATGGAGGCTCCACCACCTCTCTGGCCAGCCTATTCCAGTGCTCCAGCACCCTTCAGTTATAGAAGTTCCTTCTCATGCTTAGATGGAACTTCTTTTGTTCAAGTTTGTGCCCATTACCCCTTGTCCTGTCACTGGACACCACTGAAAAAAACCTGGTTCCATCCTCCTGACACCCACCTTTTAAGTACTGATCAACACTGATGAGACCCTCCCTCAGTCTTCCCTTTTCCACACTAAAAAGATCACGTTCTTTCAGTCTTGTCTCATGAGGGAGATGTTCCAGACCCCTCAGCATCCTAAAATGTGCTGCATGATCAGAAAGTCACTTCTGAAACTGGACTACCTGAAACTGAGGTATCTCCACTGCTCCCCCCCACCAATAATTTCCTTAAGCCTGTGCAATAACAATTTTCAGCACTCAAAATGGCTGTATGATTTAATGCCCCAAAAGAGCATCAGGCATAATCACAGCGTGACTGCTCTGTAATTGTTTCTAGCACATCACTGAAAAGTGAAACCCAGATTTTAATGCTGACAGAAATAAAAAAAAGCAACCCAACCCAACAGCCTGTTTCAAGGAATAACTTGTTGAAAGAGAAAGAATGAATGTGGAACTGGAATGCAGGCTGACCACAGAAACTCTCCACAACCATAGAATGGTAAGGGCTGGAGGGGACCTCTGGAGATAATCTAGTCCAATCCCTTTGCCACGTCAGCATCACCTAGGGCAGGCTGCAGAGCACAGTGCCAAGGCAGGCTCTGAATGACTCCGTGAGACTCTGTGTAAGTCAATACAGGACAAAACATAACCCTTAATGTGGTGGAATTCCATGGTAATACAACTCTGTAGAGGGTTAACCCTCCAGGGGGAGTAATCTTGAACCTGACCCTAGGTGGTTTTGACCCCTCCCCAGGGGTGGGTCTGAACACCAGCAGGTGATTCATGGTTAGCCCACTCCCCCTTCCTGGTTAAAGGTCTATAAAAGCAGGAGGACTTCCTGTTCTCTGTCCTCCCTGCTTACCAGCATCACCATCCTGAAGATCACAGAAGACTTTGGTTCTGTAGCTGTGACACTTCTCAGCAGCTTAGGACAGAGAGGTGCCTTAGTGGAGTTAGAGAGTAGGGACACTTGACAGCCTGTAGAGCCCAGGAAGGTTGTGCTTCTACCAACAAACTGATGCAAGAAGGTAAAATGCTGGTGACTTACCAGCCCCTGATGAACTTGTGCTGGTGCTCAAAGAGCATCTTCTAGCCCTACTTTCAGTAAAACTTATTTAGTGCAGATCCCAGGGGAAGGAAATAAACCAGGGCTGTGTTGCTGCTTCTCTTCTGGTGGCTTAGTGTGGTGTTGGATTGCTTTTTTATTATTACTCCTTTACAGAACTGGGCACTCTAAATGGATGAAAACTTACAGGATAAGGTAAGAAGTACTGCAGGACCTCCATTATGGGGACAGGCTGAGGAAGCTAAGGCTGTTCCTGCTTCTCTTTGTTTAACCACGTGGCCATCACCCAAGAGGCAAAGCCACCACCATCAAAATCTGGTTGTGTTTACATATTTTGTATTTGTTTTCCCTTCTCTATACCTTTCTAACTTCCCTACCTCAGATACCTTTTTAATTTATTGTTAAACTTCTTTTTTAACTTCCAGAGTGAGATTTATTTATTTGGGAGTGCTTACCTTTTGCTTCCTCCACATCTAATTCCTTTCTTTTGGGAAAGAAGGGGGAAGAGGGAAGGGCACTCTATAAATTGTTATTTGATTCTATCAGATTTATTTGAGTCTCTGGGAATTTAAATTAGAACTGAGACAATTAATTTGGCACCCAAAGAACAGGCAGTCCACCTGCTTTTATGGCTGTTTAGCCAGGAAGGTGGAGTGGGCTAACCATGAATCACCTGGTGGTGTTCAGACTCACCCCTGGGGAGGGGTCAAGACTACCTAGGGTCAGGTTCAAGGTTACTCCCCCTGGAGGGTTAACCCTGTACAAACTCCAGCCCCAAATTAAATAAAGCCTGTTACTTACACATAGTCTGAGCCTTCCCAGCAGTTAAGAAGAGGTCCTCTGCTACAATAAGGTCTCAAAGTTTTCTAGATTTAACAGGTTCTCCACAGTGGGCTGTGATAATAAACTGCCAAATGTCAAGTGAGGTCTTCCCCAAGGATCAGTGCTGGGCCCAGTCCTGTTCAATATCTTTATTGATGATCTGGACAAGGGGATTGAGTCCAGCATCAGTAAGTTTGCAGATGACACCAAGCTAGGAGCAGGTGTGGAGCTGTTGGAAGGTAGGAGAGCCCTTCAGAGGGACCTGGACAGGCTGGGTGGGTGGGCAGAGGCCAATGGGATGAGATGTAACAAGACCAAGTGCAGGGTTCTGCACTTTGGCCACAACAACCCCAAGCAGTGCTGCAGGGTGGGGACAGAGTGGCTGGAGAGCAGCCAGGAAGAAAGGGACCTGGGGGTACTGATAGATAGTAGCTGAAGATGAGCCAGCAGTGTGCCCAGGTGGCAAAGAGAGCCAATGGCATCCTGGCCTGCATCAGGAACAGTGTGGCCAGTAGGACGAGGGAGGTTATTCTGCTCCTGTGCTAAGCACTGGTCAGGCCACACCTTGAGTACTGTGTCCAGTTCTGGGGCCCTCAGTTCAAGAAAGATGTTGAGGTGCTGGAACGTGTCCAGAGAAGGGCAACAAAGCTGGTGAGGGGCCTGGAACATAAACCCTATGAGGAGAGGCTGAGGGAGCTGGGGGTATGCAGCCTGGAGAAGAGGAGGCTCAGGGGGGACCTCATTGCTGTCTACAACTACCTGAAGGGAGGCTGTAGCCAGGTGGGGGTTGGTCTCTTCTCCCAGACAACCACCAACAGAACAAGGGGACATAGTTTCAAGTTGTGCCAGGGGAAGTATAGGCTGGATGTTAGGAGGAAGTTGTTGCCAGAGAGAGTGATTGGCATTGGAATGGGCTGCCCAGGGAGGTGGTGGAGGCACCATCCCTGGAGGTGTTCAAGCAAAGCCTGGATGAGGCACTTGGTGCCATGGTCTAGTTGACTGGCTAGGGCTGGGCGCTAGGTTGGACTGGCTGAGTTTGGAGGTCTCTTCCAACCTGGTTGATTCTATGATTCTATGATTCTTTGCTCTATCACTCATTTGCAAGATTTGGTGAACTTTCTCACTGTCCACTTCAAACAAACTTCATTTTACAAATGTCTTAGAAGACATTAAAAAAAACAAAATATTTTTGCTGTGATATGAAGAACAAATTAAAAGTTCATTCTTTATGTCTGAGACCTGCTGTTCATTTAAAGCAGCATTAAATACAATTCATGAATTCATAGAGTGGCTTGGGTGGGAAGGGACTCTAAAGACCATCTAGCTCCAAGTCCCCTGCCACAGTCAGGGACACCTCCCACTACAGCACTTTGCTCAAGGCCTCATCCAGCCTGGCCTTAATACCTGCATGAAAAGGGCATCCACAACCTTACTGGTCAATGTAGAATCATAGCATCAGTGAGGGTTGGAAGGGACCACAAGGATTATCTAGTTCCAATCCCCCTGCCATGGGCAGGGACACCCTACCCTAGATCAGCGTGGCCAGAGCCTCATTCAGCCTGGCCTTAACGACCTCCAGGGACTGGGCCTCAACCACCTCCCTGGCCAACCCATTCCAGGCCCTCATCACTCTCATGGAGAAGAACTTCCTCCTCATGTCCAGTCTGAACCATCTCCAGCTTTGCTCCATTCCCCCTTGTCCTGATATCCTGAAAAGTCCCTCCCCAGCTTTTTTGTAGGCCCCCTTCAGATACTAAAAGGCCACAATAAGGTCACCTTGGAGCCTCCTCTTCTCCAGACTGAACAGCCCCAACTCCTTCAGTCTGTCCTCATAGCAAAGGTGCTCCAGCCCTCTGAGCATCCTCCTGGCCCTTCTCTGGACATGCTCCAGCATGGCCACATCCTTCTTGTAATAGTGGCTCCAGAACTGGATGCAGTACTCCAGGTGGGGTCTCACCAGAGTAGAGAGGGAGAATCACCTCCCTCGACCTGCTGGCCACACTTTTCCTGATGCAGCCCATGATCTGCTTGGCCCTCCAGGCTGCAAGTGCACACTGCTGGCTCATGTTGAGCTTCTCGTCCAGCAGCACCCCTAGGACCCTCTCCTCAGGGCTGTTCTCCAGCCACTCACTGCCCAGCCTGGATTTGTACTTGGGATTGCCTCAACTCAGATGTAGGGCCTTGCACTTGGTCTTGTTGAAACTCCTGAGGTTGGCTTGTGCCCACCTCTGCAGCCTGTCCAGGTCCCTCTGGATGGATCCCTTCCCTCCAGCCTGTCTGCTGCACCACACAGTTTGGTGTTGTCAACAAACTTGCTGAGAGTGCACTCAATGCCTCTGTCCATGGCACTGATAAAGAAGTTGAACAAGACTGGTTCCAGGACTGATCCCTGAAGGACTCCGCTTGTCACTGGTCTCCACTTGGACATGGAGCCACTGACAGCCACTCTTTGGGGGTGGCCATCAAGCCAATTCTTTATCCACCCATCAAACCCATGTGTCACCAGCTTGGAGACCAGGATGTGGTGCGGGACAGTGCCAAAGGCCTTGCTCAGATGCAGTGTTCCAGTGTCTCACCACCCTTATTGTAAAGAATTAGGTAAATAATTCATATATTTATCTATTAATATAACACATAATCTTACTGTAAAGAATTATTAAGTTGTACTATATGCCTTCATTTGTGTTTTAGCTAATGATGTTGTATACATTTTTCATTTCATTCTGGTGAAATAATGTTCATCAAATTAATTCTTTTTTTTCCTTCCCTTTTTTCTAGAGAGTGTTTTCTTCATCTGTATTAATTTTCTTCCTTTGCATGTACTTCTATCATGTTCCTTCTTCCCATTTCCTCTGATAAACTCTTCTACTCTGTTGTCACTGATTTGCCACCAAGAGATAGATAATAATGTCTTGTTCAAACACTGAAACTGTTGAACAAGCATCAGTAGATAGGTATCATTTGAGAAACTATATGAAGACCAGACATTTTCCTAGCTGTTGATTAACCATGGAGAATGAAACAAACAAACAAAAACAGTTGGAGAATATCACAGAATCACAGAATGCCAGGTTGGAAGAGACTCCAAGGCTCATCTGGTCCAACCTTTCCCCCCTTAGGTGATAGTGTAGTTGAAATGAGACAGCCCAGCACCCAAGCTGAGTTTTCAAACTCAGCTTCAAACAAATGCAGAGGAATCCACTGCTTTCCCTGGGAGATTATTCAAAACAGGAACTGTTTCCACGGTGAACCATTTTCTTTTGAAGTCCAATCAGGACCTCTACAGGAGTAATTTGCACTCCTTGCCCCTTGTCTTTTCCATGGGACTCCTTGCAGAAAGGGAGTTGCTATTCTCCTGGTAGCCACCCAAAGCTCTCTCAAAGCCACTGTTCAATACATACCTTAAAAAACAAGGAATGAGAGTACTGGCAGCTTCCCTTCTTTAAAGGCTTATGTAATATCTTCCAAACCACTGAAAACTTTCCACCATAAAAATCATTCTCTTTAAAATAATAATAACAATAATAAAAAAGAATCCATGCTTCTCTTGAACTCTCATTTTCCCCCACAAACACATGCCACTAACAAATCAGCCAACCAGTCCCTCTCCACACAAATCATACAGTTATCCTGACAGGCTTTGCTATAGTTTTGCAAGGGAGAGGAGCAGGCAGTGTGAAAAGGCGTGGATATTACTGTAATGGAGAGAGCTCAAACACAGTGATGATGGAGCACCAATAATACAAGATTCCATGAAGGCAGATCACTGAAAAATAAATTTCAGCTCAACCAAGCAAGAAAAATCAATCCACACTGCAAAGATAGCTTGTACATCGACAGGAGCCTCTGTGTATTGGCTGTTAGTTCACACTGCTGCACTCATCACTAACAAGAAACTAACCTTTGTCCTGTGCACCCCATCACAAGATCCTTGTGTACTTCATAAGGCAAATTACACTGACTGCTAATTTAAGCTCAGAAATTACACAGGCTTCAGGAGAGGTTGAAGTTTACTGTATTGTTTTCATGGCACTCCACGAGAGCACTTGAAGTTAGACAGCCACAAAAAGTGAAAAGCATCCCCACATCATCTTTGAATGAAGCCACGATTTAAATTTGGTCTTGGGCCCTTAGGAATTGTGATGGGATGTGGTTTAAAAGAGAATCAAGAACTAGTTTGATGGCAAGTTCACAGTCCACAATGGTGCCTTGGTCAGTGTGCTGGTTTGAGGCTAACTGAAATATTTCACTGAAAGAAATTAAATCCTTAGCTGTGAGAAGAAAGAAATAAATCCAACAGTAACCTGTATCTTTCATTCTTCTGCTGAGAAATGCAACTAGTCAAAATATAGATAAGACACTCACTTCTCACACACTTAGCTCAGTTCTGTTCCTTCTTTCTGGCGGTCTGGTCTCTGTGGTTTCCTCTGCCTTAACTCTAATCCGACCTAACCCTTTTTCCTCTACCTTCCTTGTCATCTTCTGGACATTTCACAGCAGATCTCTCCAGATTTATCACGTGAGATATAGAGGGATTGCTCTGGCTATTTCTGAAAGGAGGAAAAGAGAGAGAGGGGAGGAGGTTTAGGTCAAGAGCCTCCTGGGGACTCCAATTTTCTGGGAGGGGTATTGTGTTTCTGTATGACTTTTAACTTGTATATAACTGTATACATTTGTGTGTATATATATATATATATATGCTTGTAAATTGTGCTAAGCTGTAAATAGAGCTTCATTCCTTAACTTACAGCCAGCTGAGTCTAGTCTGGGTGATTGTTGGGGGGGGTGGGGGTGGGTAACTCCCAAACCACCACAGTCAGCCAATACCAACATCATAAAAGCAAAGCACCAACACAGTTATGACTCTGCCTCTCTATTAATCTCAGAGAATGTTTACTCAGCAACAGCAACACATCAGATGAAAGGATGCCAATGCCTGAAGACAAATCAGTTTAACTCCAAGCCAGCTTTGTTTATTTCTAATAATCTTTCTGCTAGAACTACATCTCAAAGCATATAGAAAAGTCCTGAACAGGTTGGAAACATTAAAACACTGGGAGATGGGGGGAGGGAAGTTGCAATGAGAACTGACTGAGCATCTTGCCACACAAAATTTCAGAACTGTATCAGATACCACAGCAACGTGAGGGTGAAGAGTAGTAACAAGAGGGCAAGTGCTAAAAGAAGGGTATTAACTAATGTGCAAGTCACTTAGGAATCACAGGCATGAAATGCTCTTTTCCATCTAACTAGACTGTGCCCCAAACGTGCTAAGATTTTGCCTCCTTCAGCACATTCTTGCACCTCAGTGTGCTAGTTTGAAGCAGGGTAGAATGTTTTGGTGAGAAAAAGTAGATAATTGGCTGTGAAAGGAAAACAATGGTGATGTCTCCTTCCCTCAGAGTCTCACTGAAGAAGAATGTAAACACTAGATAACACTCTTGCCATTTTGTCTTCACTCTGCTTCTGGCTTCGGACTGAGCTACATCTCCCTAACCTCTCCTGCCACTAACCTTACTGCTTAACCTCTTGGCTGAACCTCCATTCTTCCTTAGGACTGGGGTAAGGTTGAGAGGGGCAGGGGGAAGGTGCAGGGGTGGTTGAGAGCCCCTCCTGGGGACTCAGGTTTGTGGGAGGGGAGTTGTGCTTCTGTATTTCTTTTTACCTTGTCTATTTCTGTCTATAACTGTATCTACTGTAAATATCTGCTTGTATATTGTGCCAGCTGTAAATAAATAGCTTCATTCATATTCCCAGAACCGGCTGAGTCTAGTTTGGGTACCTTCTAAAGTGTGGGGGGGTGGGTAGCACCTAAACCACCACACTCAGTTCTCTCCTTATTCTAAGACATCAGAGATTTTTCCTTCTGCTTTTTGCTCGAACCTACAAAATCATCATCATTGACCCATTCTGTGAGCAAGGCTACCTGACAAATGAAGAATAAATGCATTCTGGAGGGGCACTGATGGAATCATGTAGATGTTGGTTTTACCTTTTCTGTGTGAGAATTTTCAATCTACATGTTTCTGGGGATTTTTTTTTACATAAAAGTTATTCTTTTATCCTAGCCACACATGGCAATCAGTTCCATCTATCTGCAAGTGACCTCCCAACTTCATTGACACATCTTAAACAAAATTCATCCTTCCAACTTGCATCTCACTCAGTACTAGCAGTAATCAAACAGAATTGTGACTTTCCAAGCTACAAACCACATTTGTTGGGCAAACTCAACCCTTCACATTGAGACAGAAGCCGTCTCAAACACAAGGACTGTTGCTAGGAGAGAATACCTTTGTTGGTTTCTGACACCTCAGGAACAGAAAACAGATCTGCTGAATTGTGCAGTGGATTTCACCTTGCTCCCTGAAAAACAGATCATGAAATGCAAGAGTGTATTCTATCAGTGACATTAACAAAGCAGGCTTTCTCACAGAATTTGGAATCCCACTTCAGGCTACTGTGCTCACTGGGCACATTTGGACTCAGCATAGAAAATGTGTGTAGTGATCGAGACAGACAAGATCAGCAGAACATTCACAAGGTCTTACAGGTGAAGTACCTCAGTAGTTGCAGGCTGAGATGGGAAACTCTGAAGTGATTGCTGTTACTGAGATGAATGATGTGCTAGTGGTTGATGCCACTGTGAAGAGTTCTAGGAAGGAGAGGAGGAAAAATGGTCTGAGGGAAAAGATGAGGATGGAAACAAAAGTGTTGCATCTGTTGTGGCAGGACCTGAACTTGTTCCAAGCTGCAATGTGTGACAGCCATTTGAATTTCAGTGCATAAGGCTAAAGTTACTACTGACCACAGCCATAATGAAAAAGTACAGAGAATAAAGTCCTTGAAATAATGGTCCAATATATATATGGATCATATTGAATTAGTAACAAAGGTGGAAATTTCAGGAAACACTGACAGTCACATGTGCAACCAAGGTAATAGCTTGAAAAAAACTACACCAGCTACTACCTTGAAGTATTTCTCAATAGCTGAGGATGCAGACTTAAAAGTGTAGAGTTCTGCATCTGGGGAGGAATTAACACCAGGTGTCAGCAGAGGTTAGGGGTTGTTCTGCTGGAAAGCAGCTCCATGGAGAAAGACCTTGGCATTCTAGCGGCCAGGGAATTATCTCTGTGTCAGCAATGTGCTCCTGTGGCCAAGGCCAGGGGTATCCTGGGGTGCATCAAGAAAAGTCTGTCCAGCAGGTCTAGGAAGATTCACCTTCTCTTTTATTCTGCTCTGTTGAGACTGCCAGTTTTGGGCTCTCCAAGAGACAGGGATCTACCACAGAGAGTCCAAGAAAGGCCACAAGGATGATGTGAAGGACTGGAACACCTCTTCTATGAAGAAAGGCTGAGAGGGGATCTTACTAATGTCTCAGGGACGGGTGTCAAGATGCAGGGGCCAGACTCTTTTTGGTGGTGCTCAGTAATAGGACAAGGAACCATGGGTATAAGCTAGAACACAGAAGTTCCACCTCAACGTGAGGGGGAACTTCTTTGCTGTGAGGGTGCTGGAGCACTGCAGCAGGCTGCCCAGGGAGATTGTGCAGTCTCCCTCTCTGAAGACTTTCCAAACTCACTTGAGCATGTTCCTGTGTGACCTGCTCTAGGTGATCTTGCTTTGGCAGGAGAGTCAGACTCGATGATCTTTGGAGGCCCCTTCCAACTCCTGCCGTACTATGACCCTGTGATTATCTTTGTCCAGCATTTGAAATGCACTCAACTAGCAAATTAACAAATGACAAGTTCTCCTTCGGGCACTCGTTACACTGTGGGCTACTGAAAACTGAGAGGCACTTATTATTTTTTATTATTTTCTCCCTAGAGCCTTCTCCAGGCTGAGCAGCCCAAATCCCTTTAGCCTCTCCCCATGATATAGGTGCTGCAGTCCTCTCGTTATCTGTGTGGCCTTCCTTTGGACCCACTCCAACAATTCCATGTCCTTCTTATGCTAGGGGCACCAGAAGCAGACACAGTACTCTAGGTGGGGTCTCATGAGATCAGAGTAGAGGGGAAGCATCACTTCCCTCATTCTGCTGGTCACACCATCCTTCTGAAACCTCTGGTTGTTTTAGTAGCATGAAAAAAAAGGCATTCTGAGCAGACAGCCACCTCATACTTCCATCTGCTGCTATAAACCTGCCCTGCTTCAAAACAGTGTATCTTTTCAACTCCTCAGAGAAGGACACAGTAATTGAGGCTGGAGTAATCTTAAAGACTCCTCTGTTTGCACTAGATGCCTACCTAGTTCACAGAACCACAGAATGAATGTTCGTGGTTTCCTACCACTCTCAACATAAAGAAGAGCCTCCTCCTGTTTAGATGAAACTTCCTATGTTTCAGTTTGCACCAAGTTCAGAACAGCTGAGTTTTGTGTGCCAACAGGGGAAGCTTGGATTGTTAAGATCAAGTTATCTTCTATGAAGTTGTCTGCTCCTCTCCCATCTTATAACTACTACATCAGCTACTGCAATAAAACCAAGCTAACTTTCCCAAATAAGTATTATTGTAGTTAGACTGGATGATTCCTTCACAGATGAAGAGAGATGCAAGCAGCTTCGGTCAGAAGATCAATATTCAATGGCTTATACTTTTGTTTCTGGCAGGTCTAGAAAGTGAGAACATTGCCATGGTTCATATTATTCTGAGAGTCAGACTACTTAGGAAGTTCAGGAAGGTTGTGGGACTATGTTTCTCAGATTTAAGATATGAGGTATTGGAACAGGCTGCCCAGGGAGGTGGTAGAGTCACTGTCCCCAGAGGTGTTTAAGAAATGTGTGGCCCATGGCACTTCAGGACATGGTTTAATGACCACAGTGGTGTTAGGTTGATGGTTGGACTCAATGATCTTAGAGGTCTTTTCCATCAGAAACAATTCTACAATTGTTTTGTGAGCTAAGATTGAGAGATTTGGGATTTAAGATTGATTTTTAGTAGATTTTGAATGCTGGACATGAAATCAACAAAGGACAAATGGAATGTTTAGGTTTCAAAGTAACACACTGTTTAAACTCTGAATCTACCATTTTTCCCCATGGAGACTCATTGCAGCTGCTAAATGGAGGCAGCTACTGGGTCTGTCAAACAAAAATTGCTGAGACAGTCTTAATGCAGTAAAGTGACAGCTGACACATCAGAAGAGTGAAAATGAAAGACACAGGCAGTTATAATACTATAGACAGGTACATCAAGCAGTTAACTTCCCTACTTAGTAATATGACTAGCAACCTATATAAAGAACAAGGATTTGACATAGACTGAAGAAAGTACCATGAAAATCTCATCACTGAAGGTCTAATCTGACCTGCATGGAATGGTGTTTGGCTTTAAATAGTAATAGCCATATTGTCATGCATAGTAGAGGGGTTAGATTTTCTACACTTGATGCAGAATACTGGAATACAGTAGCAGTAAAACAAAGTTTTACTCTCAAGGTTTGGTGTATTTTTTTTTACTTTAAGAGTACAATGCTTCAGAATGTAAATGTGTAAGATGATGTGCTAGTTTGAGCCTAGCTAGAATGTTTGGGTGAGAAGAACTAGATTACAGGCTGTAGAAGGAAAACACTGGTGATGTCTACTTCCCTCATAGGCTTGCTGAGATGTATAGACACAAGAAATAAAAACATACATAACCACTCTCACTTGGGCTGCTGGCTGAGCTGCATCTCTCTAACCTCACCCTCCATTTTGGACTAATCCACTTTGCTTCCTAACCCCTGGCCAAACCTCCACTCTTCCTTGGGACTGGGGTAAGGTTGAGAGAGGTAGGGGGAAGGTGCAGGGGTGGTTGAGAGCCCCTCCTGGGGACTCAGGTTTCTGGGAGGGGAGTTGTGTTTCTGCATTACCTTTTCCCTTGTCTATTTCTGTCTATAACTGTATCTACTGTAAATATCTGCTTGTATATTGTGCTAGCTGTAAATATAAGCTTCATTCATATCTTCAGAGCTGGCTGAGTCTAGTCAGAGTGATTTCCAAAGTTTGTGGGGGCAGGGAACACCCAAACCATCACAGATGTTAAAGAAATATCAGTGTGAGCTTACTGTAATATTCTCCTGAGGGAAAAAAAAAGAAATCTGTACATTAATGTACAGCCAGAATATATATTCACCACTCTGGATTCTAAATATTTAATGATTATCATCTTTCTGCCATACAACTATTACATTCCAAAATTACTGCCAACTTACACATTTTCTTTACGACTGAAATTTAGAAATGATGTATGTATGGGGACACAAAGCAAATGTCTCAATGCAGTAATTCACCTTGTTTTAGAGCAAGGCCTCGATTTTGTGGTTTACAAAACAATGGCTATGGTTTCTAAAGGAGCACATGAAAAAAATGGTAATATTCAGTACCAGAGAGACAGTCTTGAAAAATCACAGACCCATCCAGCACTCTGTTAACATGGATTTTATAAAATACATGAAACAGATAAAGAACTCAAGCTTACATAATAACCAAAACTTTAAAAAGAAACGTTGAATAAAATATAAATTAATTGAACACATCACTAAGTCTGCCACATGTTAGACAAGTTTAAGAAAGGCATTTTTCAGATAAAAGAGTTATTTGAAAGAAAATCCTTCCAAAGGAAAAACTACTGAAGTCCTTTTTCTTTTCCCCAAGAAGTCATTCCTAAAAGCGCTAAATTCCAGGTGAACAGGTAGTACCTGAATTTGGTTGGAATATGGTGCTTCTTTCCTTCAAAATCTGTCAAGCTTTAAGACACAAGTTTAAATGCTTTCAGGTCAGAGTCATCAGTGCAAAGTAAAGCTTCAAGCTGGAAATGAGACAAGTATAACAGAAAGAAATGATCCTGGTACAAAACTTCCTAAATTCACATTATGATAAAAAACTGTGCCAGGTGCACTCTTGAGATACTGAACATTAACACATTTTATCAGTGGCCATTTTAGGGTTCTCTCAAGCTATTAGCATGGCTAATCATATTAAACTCCTTTATTTTATCACAATTCCAATTTTTTTCTACTTGGGTCTTTGGAGAAGATCCATGTTGCTGACGTCCACTTACTTTGCTCAACTTCTGATACAGCCAACTTACTTAAAATGCAGTATTTTAGCCAAAAGGAGATACAAAGTGAGGTTAACAGACATCAGAACGATGCTCTAAAGCCTGCAATGATATTTAATTGGAAGAAATCTGATGTTTCTGAGTTCAAACAACTTTGCTCATTCAAGCACTCTCAGTGAAGTCAGTCTTCCCTAAAGTTATATATGCATGTAACACACTGCCAGGCTCAAACCCCTTAAGTGTTTCAAAGGTTGAAATATGTTTAGAGAACTAGACTGTAGCCAGATTAATTTATTTTAAGCCTATTAATTCCTGCAGAGTAAACATCAACACTCTAGCAAAGCAATTTCATTCTGTTTGACTTTAAAACTATTAACCAAACCAGGTTTGAAGCAGTTTTCGCCTTCCGCTATTTAGAAGCGTTATTAGCACACTCATTTAAAGATTAATGGAACTCTTTTCAAGTTACCACTCAGAATATTGCTCATCAAGCTTTTCTTTTTCTTTTTCTTTTAACAAATACTAAAATAAAATGTGACTGGTGGCCAAAACCAGAAAGGAAAAGGAAGAATTTAAAAACCTTAATCCATCAGGCAGCAATTCCAGCCTCTAATTGAAATGTAAGGCTGTAATTTATACTAATCTGCTGAATAAAAAATGAGAAAATGAGCTCTCCATTAGGATTCCAAATTTGAAAACTCAATCTGCAGATTGTTTGCTCATCATTGCAAAGTCATCTTCTTTTTTCCTTTTTTCCTTCCCCACTGCCATCATTGCTATGCTGGCAGTTATGTCAGAATCTCATTTAAGTAATGCCAGTGCAACCAGTGTGTTTCATTTAATATCATGAATAATTCTGAATTTAGAGTTAGCTAAAATGCTAGAGTGATGCTGTAAACAAGCCAGCTGAACAAGAGGGCTCAAGACTACACAAGACATTCTCCCAATGAAGAGGAAAGAGATTTAATTGAACTAAGAAGCACAGAATGTAACTTCAACAAGGAATTTTCATGAGCTGTACTCAAGAAATGAATGTTTAAAGGAAGTTGCAAATGCCCCTTTTTTAAGAATATAATCTCAGAATAATTAAATCAAAACTTCAAGAGAAGCTCTTCCCTATACCCTGAATTCTCCTGATGATCATTTATCAGTGAAGCAGATTAATGATGCCAATTCTATGCTTTGTAATGCTACAACGTAACTTACTTACTTAAACAATAAGTCCTCTGGTAAAACAACAAACCTGGGAGATAATCACAGTCATTTCTGCTGGGTGTTCTCAGTCTGAATCCTGCAATTCAGTCATTTGCTGTCTTCATAAGAAAATCTTTTAAAACAAAACCTGTCATCTGGTCCTCTAAGTAGTGTATAACTTCTACCACTTGTTCTGAGTGAAGAACACCAACGGCTGAAAGGGAACAATAAACATACACCTCATGCCCAGCTCAGCACACTGTAAAATATTCTCATGTACTGGTCACATCTCAAAATATTCTAACTACTACAAGGGTTTATTTTTATCAATGCTAAGAAGATTTCAAAGTTTCCAAAAAACACAGGTAAGCAGCAATCTTAAGAACTACTCTGGAAATATTTGGACTCGACTTTGAGGATGCTGAGGACTAAGTTATCTTCTCTCTCTCTCTCTATTCTGAAATTGGATAGGTTTTTTTTAATTTGGCTTGCATCAATTTGTGCTCAAAAATAAGTTAAAGCCTGAAAAATCACTAACAATGTAAAATAAAACTTGGGAGTGAATGAATTTGTCTATGAAACACATAACTTGAGACTAATAAAGTGTACAGAGGAGAAGGTTACTCAAGGACTTTGAAAAAAACCCCAAACATTGCTACAGTAGCATCAGGAATTAACAGTGCATCAAGGATTTAAAGTTTCCATGTTAATACAAACTGATCCAAGCCACAATGAACCACAGGATAACCATCCCACTTTACAGAAGAAGCTAGAACTGGAATTTACCTGAATGCTATTGCCATGATTCAAGAAGATTCTTTTCAGCCTGGCATGCCTCAGTTTACACAGGTCATAGAGAGCTGATGCTATGAGCATGTAATCAGAATAGCATTAGCAGGTGCATCTGTCATTTTTGATCATTTTGCATTCAAATACTCGGATCTCAAAGTGCTGTCACATGTTAGAACTCAGTATCACTGCTCCACAAAATGTTTTATTAGTTGCTTGGGATATTTTTGTTTCCTTTTGGTGGAAATTGTGTATAGAATACCTTGAGGACCACGGAGGTCACGGAATTCACGTTAAAACAGAAAGCTGCCCAACATTACTGTCAAAATACCTTGAAGCAGGCAGTTTGTAGACAAAATAATGCATTTTACATTCAGATATTTCCTCTCTAAAAAGCAAAGGACTCTCAGAAGGAAAAAAAAATAAAATAAATCAGTAGTGAAGGCCACAAAAGTTTCTGCATTTGATGAGCTGAAATGCAAAAACAACCCCAAAACAATTAAAGTATCTTGTAAGAGGGAAACAAAACAAAACAATAAAGACACACAGAACTTCTGGAAAGTGATGATTTAGATGATGATGGGGTGGACAGCATGAAAACTGTTGGGAATGCTACAGCAGAACTGACCACAAATATGAGGGAATATGAACAGGGACATAGTACAGGCATCAACTAGAAAAAAATGTAACTTGCCAACTTGTAAACAAGAAAAAAAAAAAAAAGCATTTCACAGATTAAAAGTTCTAGGGAAGTAAACTTCTTTAAATTATTTTGTCAGTTCAACCCTGATTTAAAAAAGTATGGCTAGCAAAAATACATAAGCCTCAGCATATTTATCAGTCTTGATCAGAGCAGCCATGAGCCTTTGATAAACGGCTGGAGACAAACACCCTTCTAGTAAGGATGAAAGAGAAAAAAAAAAGCCCACTCCATTCTCTTCTTTCTCTCATTCTTCAATCCACACATGTATCTGTAGCATTCACGTGCTCCAAGAAAATCTTGATGCTGCTATAGATTGAGACGTGGGGAGACTGGTGGGGGAAAACAGACAAATTCTCTTAAAATACTACGGGCCACATCGACGTTATTCTGGGCAATTTCAAGTGCCCTCTTGACTTCTTCAAAGGAGTAGCCCTCTCCCATAAGTTTTGCAATCTTTGCATCCACATTTTCCGTGGAACTGTCAGAGCTGTATGCTTTCCTGTGGTGTATTTCTGGTGCAGTCCTCCGAGGAAGTGGCTTAGGGGGTCTGGCTGGTGCTTGTGAACCATCTGTTTCAAATAAAGGAGATAGAAATCATTACAAATTGGCTTACAAGGATGCTGTAGGTAGGCTGAGTCTCACCAAGCAGTCTGAAAAGGAAGATTTTCAAGAAACACGAATCATAGAATCATAGAATCAACCAGGTTGGAAGAGACCTCCAAGATCATCCAGTCCAACCTAGCACCCAGCCCTAACCAATCAACCAGACCATGGCACTAAGTGCCTCATCCAGGCTTTTCTTGAAGACCCCCAGGGACGGTGCCTCCACCACCTCCCTGGGCAGCCCATTCCAATGGGAAATCACTCTCTCTGTGAAGAACTTCCTCCTAATATCCAGCCTATACCTACCCTGGCACAACTTGAGACTGTGTCCCCTTGTTCTATTGCTGGTTATCTGGGAGAAAAGGCCACCCCCCACCTGCTTCAGGCCCCTCACCAGCTTTGTTGCCCTTCTCTGGACATGTTCCAGCACCTCAACATCTTTCTTGAATTGAGGGGCCCAGAACTGGACACAGTACTCAAGGTATGGCCTGAGCAGTGCTGAGTACAGGGGAAGAATAACCTCCCTTGTCCTACTGGCCACACTGTTCCTGAGATACTTGAGTTCACTAGTGTGCCTCATTGTAAAATTTCACAGAATCACAGAATATATCTGATTGGAAGATACCCCCAAGATCGTCTAGTCCAACCCTCAACCCAGCACATGGGTTTAGTCAACACTAAACCATGTTCCTAAGCACCAGGGCCACATGCTGCTTGAACACCCTCAGAGATGGTGACTCCACCACCACCATGGGCAGACCATTCCAACATTTGATAACCCTTTCAGTAAAGGAACATTTCCTAATATCCAGACTGAATCTCCCCTGATGCAGCCTGTAACCATTTATTCCAGTCCTGTCACTCCTCATCAAGAAGAATTTGGACAGAGGCTGAATTCATCAAGAACATTCAAAACTGAAAGAACTGAAATACAATTTTAATAATATAAGAATATACATGTTACAATCCAAAGTTGGAAGAAAAAGTGACTTCTTACAAGAGCTTGTAGTGACAGGACAAGAGGGAATGGACTGAAGCTTAAGGAGGGTTGATTTAGACTGGATATTAGGAAGAAATTCTTTACAGTCAGGGTGGTGAGACACTGGAACAGGTTGCCCAAGGAAGCTGTGGATGGCACCTCTCTGGAAGTGTTCAGGGGAGGTTGTATGAGGACTTGAGCAACCTGTTCTAGTGGAATGTGTTCCTGCCAATGGCAGGAGGATTTGAATTACAGTCTCTTCAAGGTCACTTCCAATGTTCTATTATGAATCTATGAAAAGGAAAGTACAAAACAGCAAAGAGTGAAAAAAAACAAACCCAATCAAAATTTTAAAGACTCTCAACTCTGATCCCACACTTTGGGAATTTTGCTTTAAATACAGGAAAAGTCCAGATTTTATCACAATTTTATTCAGGATCAGAAGCTGTGAAGAAGAGGAATCCAAATATGCCCAAGGGAGAAAAATCCTTCACTTGCCCAAAATCCCAGAATTAACCATCATCAGGCAGCCTCCAGCTGATTAAAGAATAATAAATCAACCTCTTCTTCCTGGTTGGGTGGTCTATAACAGACTCCAACCAGGGTGTCAGCCTTGTTGGCCTTCCCTCTAATTCTTAGCCATAGGGACTCAACCTTGATACATCTTGTAGATTCTGTCCAGTCAATTGCAGCTCATTTTATGCATGGCAGACACAAGTAAGTAGAGAAATAACTTGCATCTCAAAAAAACCTCTCTAATTTCAGTATTTACAGTGGTGAGAACAGAACACAGTACTTCCCCTCTACTTCCCCTTTGGAAATATCTTCTGCAGAAAGGTTATCTTCATAGTTAATGCTGATGCTAAGAATTGTGATCTGATGATGGAAAAAAAAGCTAATATTAAAAAAAAAAAGCACTAATATTCAAACTTGGTAATCTTCTCTGAGTCAAGAGTTTTGTGCTCAAGTAAACTTCGTACTTTACTGAGACCTTTTTATCCTCACTGATTCCACAATAAGAAGCTTAAATACAAGCAGCCATAGAGCAGAAAACACTTTCAAGAGCAAAGTATTAAAAAAAAAGTCTTTAATCCTTCTAACAGTTTTCTAACAAGTTCCATCAACAGTGACTTTGATAGCTAAATTAAAGGAATTGCTGGCTGTGATGTTTCCTGTTTACTTACACTAAGACTAATGGCATTTTACACTGTTAAGTACTTCAGGGATGTTTTTTTTAATGATGAAAATGTTTTATTTCTGGTATTGCTGTTATGAACTGCTACCTGGACAGAGACAACTATAATTCAACCAAGTGCATTAAACAAGTCAGATGAATGAAAACCATTCACATTAGTGCACTAGGTCCAATCAAGCTGCATTTTATTTCTCACTTGGTTTTCATGCATTCAGATGAGAGTGTTGCTATAAATTGTAATTCTGTTTCTTCGTTCAGGGAATTTGGAAGGAACCCTGAAGATCATCTAGCTCAAACCCCAACCCACCCCCACCGTAGGCAGGGACACCTTCTCCTAGACCTGGTTGCTCAGAACCCACCCAATTTGGCCTTGGTTTTTTCCAGGGATGTAGCTTCTACTTATTTAGTCTCTGGACAATGTGTTCCGGTGTCTCACCACCTTCACTGTAAAGAATTTCTTCATAATGTCCACATCTCCTCCCTTCCAGCTTAAATCCACTCACCTTTGGCCTGTCCCTAAAAGTCCTTGGAGAAAGTCCCTCCCCAGATTTACTGTCCTGTCAAAGGAAAACTGTCAATACGGTGATGTTCAGATAACAAATGGATGAGTGATTAAAGATGTATAGTAAGGGGTTAAAACTACTTTTGTTCCAATTTCATTGCCTACTTTCCTTCCAAATACTTAGCACAACCTACAGATACTAAGGGCTATTTCCTATTTGTTATGTTTTCTTCTCTCTGAAGCTCACAAAATCACTGAGTGACAGGTGCTGGAAGGGCCCTGTAGAGATCATCAAGTCCAACCTCCTTGCCAAAGCAGGCTCACCTAGAGCAAGATGCACAGAACAAAGTCTAGTCAGGCTCTGAATGACTCCAGAAATGGAGACTCCATCACCTTTCTGGGCAGTCTGTTCCAGTGCTCCAGTAACCTTAAATTAAAGAAGCCCTTCCACGAGTTTAGACAGAATTTCCTATGTTCTATGAGACTGTCATTAGACTACACAGGGAGAAAACTGTAAGTGCCAAAGCACAACTGGAAATTAATTTGGCTTCAGCTGTTAAAGGGAACAGGGAATCCCTCTACAAATACATTAGCAACAAAAAACTAAGGCAAATCTCTGTCCTTTGTTGGATTCAGCAGAGAGAGGGGAAGAGTATTTTCACAGGTTTTTTTTTTCACAGTATCATCAGGGTTGGAAGAGACCTCACAGATCATCAAGTCCAACCCTTTACCACAGAGCTCAAGGCCAGACCATGGCACCAAGTGCCACGTCCAACCTTGCCTTGAACTGCCCCAGGGACGGCGACTCCACCACCTCCCCGGGCAGCCCATTCCAGTGTCCAATGACTCTCTCAGTGAAGAACTTTCTCCTCACCTCCAGCCTAAATCTCCCCTGGCACAGCCTGAGGCTGTGTCCTCTTGTTCTGGTGCTGGCCACCTGAGAGAAGAGAGCAACCTCCTCCTGGCCACAACCACCCCTCAGGTAGTTGTAGACAGCAATAAGGTCACCCCTGAGCCTCCTCTTCTCCAGGCTAAACAATCCCAGCTCCCTCAGCCTCTCCTCGTAGGGCTGTGCTCAAGGCCTCTCACCAGCCTCGTCGCCCTGCTCTGGACACGCTCAAGCATCTCAATGTCCCTCCTAAACTGGGGGGCCCAGAACTGAACACAGTACTCAAGGTGTGGTCTAACCAGTGCAGAGTACAGGGGCAGAATGACCTCCCTGCTCCTGCTGACCACACCATTCCTGATGCAGGCCAGGATGCCACTGGCTCTCTTGGCCACCTGGGCACACTGCTGGCTCATGTTCAGGCGGGTATCAATCAGCACCCCCAGATCCCTCTCTGTCTGGCTGCTCTCCAGCCACTCCGACCCCAGCCTGTATCTCTGCATGGGGTTGTTGTGGCCAAAGTGCAGCACCCTGCACTTGGAGCTATTGAACCCCATCCCATTGGACTCTGCCCATCTGTCCAGGCGGTCAGGCAAGTACAGAGTGGGCAAGTACAAGGAAAAGACTGAGGTGCTAAGTGTTTCAAAGGCCACAGTGGTATTAGGCTGACAGATGGACTCGGTGCTCTTAGATGGTGGTTCCAACCAAAACAATTCTATGATTCCATGAAAAGAACTGTATAACCACAAAACATTCTAGTAACCACACCTAAAGCAGATCCACAAAACACACTGGTTTGGGAAGCCTAAGAAGGGTAGTTTTATAATGGATATTAGAAAGAAATCCATTGCAGTGAGGGTGGTGAGAGACTGCAACAGGTTGCCCAGGCAGGTTGTGGATACCCTCTCCCTGCAGGTGTTCAAGGCCAGACTGGGTGAGGCCTTGAGAGAACTGGTCTAGTGAAAGGTGTCCCTGCCCATGGCAAGGGGGTTGTAATTAGATGACCTTTAAGGTCCTTTCCCACCTAAATCATTCTGTGATTCTATAAAACCAACTATAGCTCACAAAATGTCATTGATCACTAAAAAACAAATCAGAAAGAAGTTCAAATTTCTCACTTCACTGACTTTAGAAATCTCAAGACTGTAACTGAATTTAATGCATTTAATGCTGCATCATGTTAAACCCAAGAAGTTTTCTTTCAGAAACCTTTCACACTTTAAATATGCACATTTCATTATGGTCTTCATTTCTATAGAGGATGAAACAAAATTAAATTAGGCAACTTAACGTTTTCCCTGGCTTGAAGAAGATCCTTATGCACAGACCAGGTCCTTCTGAATCTGTTTTACATGAGATATTTTCTGCTCTCCCCAGTCTAATACAGGCTTTAAACTGGTGTCATTTCTTGTATGAACCCATCACTTTGCTGAAGCTTCCAAGCAAACTTTATTAAGCAATCACATCATTTAGAGAGGTCATGTTTAATTCTGTCAGCAGATTTGCAGCACAGACATTTTCTTCTCCCGGCAGTGACATCTCTCTCTATAGCGCACTCTTCCAGATCCTCAGCCCTCTCTAACTCAATTCCCATTATTATTTTGTTAAGTGCTGACATCTCTGGCTGTATCTTTGCATCCATATAACATTTTAGCTGAAGCTGGGTATCACATGGGATCCTGAGCTTAAAGATACTAAGCCTAAGCTGCATGTCCATCTGGACACTGAGATAGAGGTATTTAAGCAGGACTTTCTTTCCCAATCTCCCCTTCTCTCTGATGTTTCAGCCACTGCGGATGTCTAACTGAAAACTGGAAGAGATTTTCTAATTATGTAATTCAATTAAGGGTTTCTACAGCAAGGAGCTTCCTCTATCAGTCACATTTCTGTAATTCAGCCCTACATTTAACCCTTAAGTAACAAGTTAGTATAAAGGCAGACACAGGCTCATTTAATATCTGAACAGAGTCCAGAGAAGGGTGACAAAGCTGGTGAGGGGCCTGGAAAACAAACCCTATGAGGAGAGGCTGAGGGAGCTGGGGGTGTGCAGCCTGGAGAAGAGAAGGCTCAGGGGTGACCTCATTGCTGTCTACAACTACCTGAAGGGAGGTTGTAGCCAGGTGGGGGTTGGTCTCTTCTCCCAGGCAACCAGCAATAGAACAAGAGGACACAGTCTCAAGTTGTGCCGGGGGAAGTCTAGGCTGGATGTTAGGAGGAAGTTGTTGCCAGAGAGAGTGATTGGCATTGGAATGGGCTGCCCAGGGAGGTGGTGGAGGCACCGTCCCTGGAGGTGTTGAAGCAAAGCCTGGATGAGGCACTTAGTGCCATGGTCTAGTTGACTGGCTAGGGCTGGGTGCTAGGTTGGCCTGGATGTTCTTGGAGGTCTCTTCCAACCTGGTTGATTCTATGATTCTATGTGAAAGCTGGGGAAAAACTGGTTAGAAGGGCTTGTAGTGATAGGATGAGAGCCAATGGTTTGGAACTGGAACAGGGGAGATTTAGGTTGGGCATTAGGAGGAAGTTGCTCACAGTGAGAGTGGTGAAATACTGGAACACGCTGTCCAGGGATGTGGTTGAGGCCTTCTGATCTCACTGGAGGTGTCCCTGCTCACTGCAGGGAGGCTGGACAAGATGACCTTTGAGGGTCCCTTCCAACATGATGCAGCCTGTGAGTAAGTGTTTTAAAAGTACAGGAAAAAAAAAGTAATGTAAAGCTGTGGCACAGCAGGGACAGGATATTTTTAAGTGTTCCAACACTTATTTCTCTCTGCTGTGAAATATATCCTGTTCTTGTTGTGAAATTGTCTTCCTGTTGCTTCTCCTGTACCTTCCTCTGTCTTTCATTGCCAGACTGAGAAACATCTAAAGAAACAGGTGGCAAAGGTCTTCTATGGAGCAGAGGCAAGCAGCTACATCGAACCTAACTAGGATACAGGAACAAAGCATACCCAAGGGACATCTATGTTAGGCTGCTGAGAGAATAGGGAGAAAACACTAGAATCACAGCATCATTTTGATTGGAAAAGACCTTGGACTGTCAAGTTCAACTGTTATCTAACTCTGCCAAGTCTGGTGCTAAACCATGTGCCTTAGCACCACATTTCTGCATCTTTTAAATGCCTTCGTGCTGCTTGTCCCACCACTCCTGACATAGGCCAGGATGCAGTTTGCCTTCTTGTCTACCTAGGGACACTGCTGGCTCATATTCAGACAGCTGTCAACCAACACCTCCAGGCCTTTCTCTACTGGGAAGCTTTCCAGGCACTCTGCCCCAAGCCTCGTGCATTGTATGGGATCACTGTGACCCCAAGTACAGGACCTTGGCCTTGTTAAGCTTTATACAATTGACCCCAACTCATCAGTCTAGCCTTTCCAGGTCCTTCTGTAGAGTCTTCCCTGTAGTAACTGCACATATTGGTCCATCAAACTGTTTGGCATGATCTTCATATTCTGTATCACATTATTCCCCCTGGGGTTAATTGAAATTCACCTTGAAATAGTACAGAGCAGCTTCCACCTAACATCTCTGTATAAAGGAATTTAGATTTGCTTGCAAGTGCTTTAATGTTAATAAGGGCAAGTGAGGGAACAGGCAGCAGAACCAATATCCTTAACTAGCCATTTGAATCAATTTCTGAAACAGTAACTACATTCAGTGCAATATAGCAGACTGCTACAATGAAGGCTTAAATTTCTTCTACCTCTCGAACTGATCATTGGCTGTGTTTAGGTAAAACATGCTAGCAGCAATACCTCCTCTTGCTTTTCACAGAATCACAGAATTAACCAAGTTGGAAGAGACTTCTAGGATCATCAAGTCCAACCTATCACCTAACCCTTCTAATTAGCTAAACCATGGCACTAAGTGCCTCATCCAGCCTCCTTCTAAACTCCGCCAGGGATGGGGACTCCACCACCTCCCCAGGCAGCCCACTCCAATGCCAATCAGTCTTTCCTTGAAGAACTTCTTCCTAACATCCAGCCTAAACCTGCCCTGGTGCAATTTGAGACTGTGTCCTCTTGTTCTGTCACTGGGTGCCTGGAGGAAGAGACCAACCCCCACCTGGCTACAACCTCCTTTCAGGTAGTTGTAGAGAGCAATGAGGTCTCCCCTGTTCTCCAGGCTAAACACCCCCAGTTCCCTCTGCTGTTCCTCATAAGGCTGTGCTCCAGCCCCCTCACCAGCCTTAGTGCCTTTCTCTGGACATGTTCAAGCACCTCAACATCTTTCTTAAACTGAGGGGCCCAGAACTGGACACAGTACTCAAGGTGTGGCCTGACCAGTGTTGAGTACAGAAGAATGACTCCCCTGGTCCTGCTGGCCACACTATTCCTTATATAGGCCAGGATGCTATTGGCCTTCTTGGCCACCTGGGCACACTGCTGGCTCATGTTCAGTCAGCTGCCAACCAGTAAACCTACGTCCCTCTCTGCCTGGCTGCTCTCCAGCCACTCTGTCCCCAGCCTGTAGCGCTGCGTGGGGTTGTTGTGGCCAAAGTGCAGAACCCTGCACTTGGCCTTGGTAAAACTCATGGCATTGGACTGTGCCCATCCATCCATCCAGCCTGTCAAGGGCTCTCTGCAGGGCCTTCCTACTCCCTAACAGATCAACACATGCTCCCAACTTGGTGTCATCTGCAAACTTACTGATGCTGGACTCAATCCCTTCATCCAGATCATCAATGAAGATACTGAACAGGACTGGGACCAGCGCTGATCCCTGGGGCACACCACTCATGACTGACTGCCAATTGGATGTAGCACCATTCACCACCACTCTCTGGGCCCGGCCATCCAGCCAGTTCCTAACCCAGCACACAGTGCCCCTGTCCAAGCCATGGGCTGCCAGCTTGGCCAGGAGCTTGCTATGGCCGACAGTGTGGCTGGCTGAAGTCCAAGTAGACTACATCCACAGCCTTCCCCATGTCCACCAGGCAGATCACCTGGTTATAAAAAGACTCTGAGGAGACCACAGCTAGAGTACTCCATCCAGTTTTGCTGCCCCAACATGAGATGGACATCAAACAGTTGGAGAGGGTCCAAAAGAGACCATAAAGATGTTCAGAGAGATGCAGCACCTCCCCTAGCGGGACAGGCTACAAGAGTTGAGTCTGTTCTTACCAGAGCCTTCTCTAGGCAGAAATTATAGAGGCCTTCCAGACCTAAAAGGGGCTACAGGAGAGATGGGGAGGGCTACTTTACAAGGGCTTGTAGTGACAGGAGGAGGGACAATGGATTCAAGACGGAAGAGGGGAGATTTAGATTGGATATTAGGAAGAAATTCTTTGCAGTGAGGGTGGAGACACATTGGAACAGGTTGCCCAGGAAGGCCATGGATGCCTCCTCCCTGGAGGTATTCAAAGCCACGTTGGATGAGGCCTTGAGCAATGTGGTCTACCAGAAGGTGTCCCTGCCCATGTCAGGGTGATAGGAACTAGATGATCTTCAAGGTCCTTTCCAACCCAAAGCATTTTATGAATTTATGAGCTGTTCAATACTGAGTATGTTTCTGAATTAGAATAAATTTCTCATTACATGTTAATGATTCAGTTAAATATCCTGACATCAACCTCAAAACCAGTCAAACTGAATCACAGAAGTTAAAGGACCCTCCATGCTACTGCAGGGAGCCAGTAGCTAAATTGTAATTAGCCCTAGAGAGAACTACATTTCTTGTCCAGCTAGTTCAAAGAGTCACCATAGAAAAGGGATGAAATAAAGAATTTCCTCTGTGATTTGATCAGCTCAGAATAAACACAAAAATAAAAGTTCTGAATACAGTTCCACTCTCTGCACTGTCTTTTGATATCATAGATGAAGGTGAATCAGTTCATCAGTTCATGAAGCTCATCAGTTCTGATCTATGGAACGACTGCCACTGTGAAAACAACTTTCCAATTAAGACTATGACATGATCCATCACAGAGTTTTCATTTAATTGAAATTAAATTGAATATCTTGCTGTACATCATGCTGATTTGGAATGATATTTATAGCAAAGGTCAACATGTGGGCATCTTAGGAGATAGCTGTGGGAAACGCACAGATAGAAAAGTATTAAGTAACAGCAGAAAGATCCAAGATCTGAAGAACCAAAGCTCCTGCAGTAACTCAGGGGAATTAAAAGTTGTTCTGCCACAGAACTGGAATAATTGTAGGAAAATTCCATACATTAAAAATATATTTATATCACTGTTATCATTTATATTGTAAAATAATTCTAAGTGTCCTAAATAATGAAGGTTAACTCTGCAAGACAAAGAGATCCTGCACAGTGTCACATATAAAACATGCATTATAAAACAACTGTCTTTTATTAACAGGAGAAAAAGAGAAGCAGTGCTACACTAGTATATGTATCCTCTCCCAAAATGCTACTATTTCCCAAAGGCATCACATTCATTCTCAGATGTGCTATTTGTTAACATTCTGCAGCACTCCTGAGGCTTATTTAACTTCCCCTGCACCTTAAGTCATATTTTAAGTTTAAAAAATATATTCTTTCTTTTCTACACCCCAGCAGGGTAGAACTAAATATCCCTGGGAAGGAGAGACCAAATTACTCTTTAAAAAAGGTATCAATTTTCCATTTGTGATTGTTGTAATTAAACACTGCTGATATTACAACAGAAAGACTGAAGAAATTAAGTCTCTTTCCTTTCTTTATGCACCAGAAAATAGTTTTGGTGATCAATTATCTCATATCTGGAGAATAAATAATGGTTCAAAGCATTATTTGTTTTTTAGTGCAGTCTCTTAACCCAGCGAAAGGACAAATTCACTCCCTCATACACTATACAAATCATAGAATCAACCAGGTTGGAAGAGACCTCCAAGATCATCCAGGCCAACCTAGCACCCAGCCCTAGCCAGTCAACTAGACCATGGCACTAAGTGCCTCAGCCAGGCTTTTCTTGAACACCTCCAGGGACAGTGACTCCACCACCTCCCTGGGCAGCCCATTCCAATGCCAATCACTCTCTCTGGCAAGAACTTCCTCCTAACATCCAGCCTATACTTCCCCTGGCACAACTTGAGACTGTGTCCCCTTGTTCTGTTGCTGGTTGCCTGAGAGAAGAGACCAACCCCACCTGGCTACAATGTCCCTTCAGGTAGTTGCAGACAGCAATGAGGTCCCCCCTGAGCCTCCTCTTCTCTAGGCTAAACAACCCCAGCTCCCTCAGCTTCTCCTCATAGGGTTTGTGTTCCAGACCCTTCAAATCCAAAGAGATGAAAATTTGCCTAAAAGTTGGTGAAAGATGTTGCAAAATACAGTTAGCACTGCTATTTCAATTAATGTGAGAAGCTTTCCTGTTAATACCATTTGTGTTACCTGAAAACCATAAGCAAAATTTCCAGGGCTAAGGATTTGCTTCTGTTGGTAGCTGTTGCAAATGGGAGACTGATTATTAATTGAGTTTTGTTCTTGTTCATAGAATCAACCAGGTTGGAAGAGACCTCCAAGATCATCCAGGCCAACCTAGCACCCAGGTTGTTCTATTAAGACACATTTTAACATTTTCTTAGAAGTTCAGACCAGCATATTAGCAAAACAAAGATCAGAAAATAACAATACTGCAGAGAATGAAGCTACTTTTGTGTGCTTTTTTTTTCAGGAAATCATGAAACAAAGATGGAAGTGAGATGTGTGTGCCCTTGCAGGAATTCTCCCAGGCAACCAGCAACAGAACAAGGGGACACAGTCTCAAGGTGTGCCGGGGGAAGTATAGGCTGGATATTAGGAGGAAGTTCTTGCCAGAGAGAGTGATTGGCATTGGAATGGGCTGCCCAGGGAGGTGGTGGAGGCACCGACTCTGGAGGTCTTCAAGCAAAGCCTGGCTGAGGCACATAGTGCCATGGTCTGGTTGACTGGACAGGGCTGGGTGCTAGGTTGGACTGGATGATCTTGGAGGTCTCTTCCAACCTGGTTGATTCTATGATTCTGATGTCTTGTGAGCTTTAAAGGTGCCAGAAAAACCTCTGCCCTTCTTAAAAAGCTAACAAGAACTACAATTCATTTATGCATTCATTCTAGCAGCTAGTAGAACTGTACAGCAGAACTGTAGCTGTAACTTCTACAGCATCTACAGCTACAGACAACAAGTTGCCTCTTCTACCTTTTTAAAGCAAACCCTTTTTGTTCTCCTTTGATGAGTTCAGATTTTGGTAATGCCATTTGTTGCCCAGAGTGACAAGAAACCTCATTGGGCTTTATGGATGAAAGTTATTTGCTTGATGGAGTTGTAATTTTCTGCAAGAACAGTTTTCTACCTTACCTGAAGGGGGAGGAAGTTGATCATAGTCTTGAGATGTCCGATTTGTTTTGACATTTTCTCCAGTTACTCTACGAGCAGGTGGCAAAGGAACATGACCAGATATTGGGTCAAAATGAGGATCTGTAACAAGAGAACAACAACAAAAAAGGTGTTTTAGAACAATGGCCATGGTCTAGTTGACTGGATGGGGATGGGGGATAGGTTGGACTGGATGATCTTGGAGGTCTCTTCCAACCTAGTTGATTCTATGATTCTATAATGAGAATTATTATCTGGAAGAGGTTTTTTTGTTTGGTTTGGTTTGCCTGTTTGCTTGGGGTTTGTTAGGGTCCTTTTTTGTTGTTTCTTTGGTTTCTTTGGTTGATTGGTTGGTTTGAGGTTTCTTGTTTGGATTTTTATTGGCTATTGAGGATGCAGCTGAACAAGTGTTAACAACATCCTAGACAGGGTTTCTGCTATGGACTCATAAGAGTGTGTGTATACAAAGGCAACTTCTTGCTGTTCATAGAGTCATAGAATGGTTTGGGTTGGAAGGGACATTAAAGATCATCTTGTTCCAACTCCCCTGCCACAAGCAGGGACACCTTCCACTAGACCAGGTTGCTCAAGGATCCATCCAACCTGGCCTTGAACACCTTCAGGGATGGGCCACCCACAACCTCCCTGGGCAAGCTGTTAAACTGTCTCACCACCCTCACTGCAAAGAATTTCTTCCTACAACCCAGTCTAAAGCTACCTGTTGTTGATGAGATGATTATTCTAATATGACAGGCTCTGATGGATAGCTGAGAAATAACCCCCAAGACTTGCATGGAAACCACTCATCAAAAAGTCACCATAAATCATCAAGAACAGCTTATCTGACAAGATTTAAAGTGAATAATATGGCTTTAGAAATACCATACAAATAAAAAAAGATCAATCTACACAACCATGCATGGCTAAGGAGATGTATACACTTCTAAGATTAATGAAAACTGCTGCCATGAGATTGTATTCACTATGCAAACATGAAGAAAAATAGATGGCCATACAGACATCTTCCAGATTTTAGATTAAGAGCTTCTTTTTATTTTAAACACTATCAGTAATGCTTCTTAAGACTGTTTGGAAGCAAAAATTACTTAAAACTTTCGTGGGAACTGCACACAGATAGGACAGGGGTTGTGTGGGTCTCTGAGGGCTTCCATTTTTCCTCTCCATTCCTGTTACAACTGTTCAGTGGGAATCCACTCAGCTTGGGACTGCTGAAGCTTACATTACTTTTATTTTGAAGTGTGGAAAATAAATTAATTCCTGCTCCTGCATTTATGAAGAACAACCTTTAAATCCTGGACCATGCTACGTGTTTGTTTTTTACCTGGATGCACTCAGAGGCTTAGGTGAGGAAGTAACACACTGAGATGAATTTGCACTATAAAATAGACACACTTGTGGCAAATTACTCAATGTCAGGCCTTGTTTGGCAGCAAAAGAACATGTTACACAAACATCTCATGAAAGGTCACTCCAGATCAGCCTAAACTAGCTCACTTTCATCATGATTTCCCATTGGAATGGGCTGCCCAGGGAGGTGGTGGAGGCACCGTCCCTGGGGGTCTTCAAGAAAAGCCTGGCTGAGGCACTTAGTGCCATGGTCTAGTTGATTGGATAGGGCTGGGTGATAGGTTGGACTAGATGATCTTGGAGGTCTCTTCCAACCTGGTTGATTCTATGTTATCATTCACAAAGATCAGCCAAACACCTGACAACCTATCAGGCCATCATGAAGTTACATCTGTCATCTACTTTCTGGCCTTCTTGTGACGCTGTTCACAGATTCATAGCTAGCACTGGGTTGGAAGAGACCTTCAAAGGTCATCTTGTTCAACCCCACCCTGCAGTCAGCAGGGTCACCTCCAACTAGATCAAGCTGCCCAGGGCCACATCAAGTCTGATACTGAATGTCTTCTGGGATGGGGCTTCAATCATACAATCATAGAACCACAGACTGGCTTGAGCTGCATGGGACCTTAATGATCATCTTGTTCCAACTCCTCTGCAATAGGCAGGGACACCTCCTTCTGTATCAGGATGCTCAAAGCCTCATCCAGCCTGGTCTTCAACACTTCCAGGGATATGGCATCCACAGCTTCTCTGATCAACCCATTTCAGTGTCTCACCACCTTACAGTAAAGAACTTTTTCCTATTGTCCAAACTAAATTTTCCCTGCTCTGGTTTCAATCTAATGCTCTTCATCCTATCACTACCAGCTCTTCTGAACAGCCCCTTCACAGCCTTCATGCAGGTCCCATAGGTCCCCATCAGGTATTTATTCCTCTCCATACAGCTTTGAAGAAAAGCAGACAGGAGGAAGACATCTAACCACACCACAGGGTAAGATAATCACTGGAAATATTCCTGGGACAGGTGAAGTTCAGACAGCAACATCCTACAAAATCTTCCATAGAGGAAAGAAAAGCCACATATGGTATGCTCCACAACCCCAAAAATCCTGTTGTAGTCATCACCAGGAAATGTATTCAGTTTAGCTAACCTGGCAATCAAAGACTTTTCAACACAAAGACAAAAACTGTACATTGTGAATATAAGATTTGTACCTTTTAGAAGCGAAATACTGGAGTGAAAGTGTCATAGTGATTCACAGGGAGAGACAGGTGAAAAGTGAACTTATCAACAAGGTACTGAACTACAGATGCCTGCAACTCTGCTCACAAGTGAGAGTTTTGCAGCAAAGTTTCACAGCAGTTCTAACAAAGCAGGATGTTCTTCTCATAGGACCAGAGAGTAATTTATATTGGAAAACACCTCCAAGATCAGCCAGTCCAATTAAGTCCATCACTAAGCCATATCCCCAAGCATGACATCTACATCTTTTACACACCTCCAGGGATGATGAGTTCATCACATCCCTGGGCAGGCTGTTCCAATGCCTGATCACACTCAAAAGGAAAGATTTTTTTCCTAATATCCAACCCAAGCCTGCTCCACACAGCCTCAGGCCATTTCCTCTCATTCTATCATCTGATACTAGAGAGAAGAGACCAAAACCCCCTGACTCCAACTTTCATTCAGGTAATTGTAATAGAGCACTGAAGTCTCCCCTCAGCCTTCTTTTCTCCAGACTAAACAACTCCAGTTCTCTCAGCCATTTCTGACAAGACCTGTTCTCCAGACCTTCACCAATTTTGTGCTCCTTTTCTGAACATGCTCCATCACCTCAATATCTTAACCTTCATCAGGAAAGAGAGACGCTTCCCAGGTGAAAGGAAAATGAAATGGAATACATTATGTTCTTTATATTCCTACCAGGGTGAAGGAACAGTTCATGTCCTGAAGGAGGTCTGCTCCCTGAGCCAGCAGGTTTCGTGTGCTCAGTCATGCTGTGCCGAGCAGGTGGTGGGGGTGGTGGCAGTGAAGGGGGTGAGTTATCAAATGTATCTTCACCTGCATTGTAGAAAAAAATAAAAGTAATCAGATCAGCAACCCTTCATTAAGAACTGTAGAAGAAAAGGTGATGCTTAAAATTTAGCCTTCTCTAGCTGCCAAGGCTTAGGGTTCATCCAGCAGTTCAGTGACTCCGGTAATGAAAATGTAAACCTGACTCCTGCTGTGCACAACTTTCTTCTAAAACATGCCCTGGATGACCTTTTGCAATGCTCAGTTTCTTTTCTGGGACAGTGGCAGGAGAGATTTCTTTTAGTGGCTCAAATTCAAACAGAGTATTGTAATGAAAGCTTCACTGAATATCACGGTAGAGTAACAGCTCTGTTTCAGTGGCTAAGTAAATACAGATTCACAGAATGGTTTGGGTTGGAAAGAACCATAAAGATCATCTAGTTCCAACTGCCCTGCCATAGGCAGGGACACCTTCCACCAGACCATATTGCTCAAGGCCTTGCCCAACACGGCCTTGAACATCTCTAGGGAACAGCCTGTCTGGGTGACCTTTTTCAGTGTCTCACCACCCTCACTGTAAGGAATTTCTTCCTAATATCCAGTCTAATCCTCCCCTCTTCCAGCTTCATCCCATTTCATCCTATCCTATCACATCTACACAAAGGTGCTGCAGACAGGACTAAAGTTATTAAGCAGTGTGATTTTTGGGTGTTCTTCTGCTTTCAATTCTGTGTACTCTGGCAAGTCAGAAGCACTCCAGGGAGCAGGCAGAGAATAATGCAGGAAGATGTTCAACATGTTTGATGGAACCAGAAAATTGGGTGATGACAAACAGGGACAGATAAAATTACACAGCTGAGTTTGCCAGTGCAGGTGTGTTTGGTGACCAAGCACAGTCTCAGTATACATATATAAATATTTGAATTATTTTTACACATTTGTATATATTTTTATATATATATATATGCACACACACACATATGCAGAGCTCACTGACTTCTGTGCATCACAGAACAGAAACCAAGGTTGAAAAAGATAGCTTTTCCTGACTGGAGGCAGCAATGAATTTTGAACTGCCCTTTGATAATGGAAAATACCCAGATATAAAATGATTGAAACACACAGATATAAAATGATTGATTTAATTTTCTTTAACTTAAATACCACTTCTCTGTGTTTAACAAAATAAATGGAGTTGTCTATGCTATAATGGAAATAGCTCTCCATTCTTGTATCAAATTTCAATGCTCAAACTTCATATTAAGTGAGGGAAAAATATTTTAGGAAAAATGGGTTTGCTTTTCTGTAAAGCTTGATTTCAGATTTAGAACATCTTTTCAAATGTCTTTCATGAAGGCTAACAAACAGATATCATGTACAAATCACTGAGAAAGATACCAACTTCTAGCTGTAAAATTTAGCCCATAGAGTTTGGGTACTCTTAACGTGCTCAGCACTGGTTGGTTTTGAATAAACATGCCCTTTGGTTCATCTCTGTAATGTTAACCATTAAGTGTGACCAGCAAAAAGTCTGCAACCTAAAGGGGGCACCAGAAGATCATAATCGGAGGGTGTCCTGTTGAGCAAAGAGCTGTGTTTTGGGTTGTCTCTGGTAGGAGGTCGTGCAGGTGGCAAAGGTACCGGAACAGTAGGTGCATCACAGACATCTCCTGAATGACACAATCACAAGAAGTGAATGTTTTCTTGCTGTACCCCTAGAACAGCACAGAGTACATCTTCTTGCTAAACAATGAAAAACAAAAAACATACCTAACTCTGGATGTTTGGATTTCTTCATCTCAGAAGCAGCACTGTGTGTCCCATTCGTGACTCCAGTGCATTGACCATTCTCACACACTCTGAGGATAGACATTGAACAGGAAGCAATCAACCAGTTACCCAAGTGTGAACTCCCAGAATGACCAAGTACCTGAGCTGGCAGCTCACTATATGAAAATGAGTGAAAGACTTGGTAAGTTGCACCAATTTAAAAAACAGGAGCTTTATATTGAGGGCAGATACTGCACAGCCATCAATAAAAACACTCTGAAGGGCTACACTGCTTTCTTGGAGGGACACTGATGTGGCTTAAAAAACTTACTCAAGCCTGAAAATACAAGACTGAAGAACTACTAACATTAAACAGTTCTCATTTCAGAGCTCAGGTCACTAGTTTATTCACACAGTTAAGTCACAGACTCAATCCTATTTTGCTCTCCCAGCTGTGGAGTTTTCCCTAGCAGAAATATGATACAGGGAAATGTAGATTTTTGGTCATTATCCACAGTGAAGTACACAGAAAAGTCATTAAACAAACCAATCACAAAAAAAAAGTGGAAAAAACAAACCTAACAAAAACCCCTCAAACCTACCAACCAAAACAACTCAAACAAACAACAAAAAAAACCAACAAAAAAACCTCAAAACCAAACAAAAAAGCAACCAAACAGCCACAAAAAACCCACAAAGAGAACTCTACAACACACCACTGGCATCAATGCTTAGTGAAGCATTTAAAAACATAAAAACTGAACTAGCTAAAGAAGTTTTGCAGGTGACTGTTCATTTCTCTATCAAAAAGTTGAATCTTGCTGATGCTTCTACCTCAGTTTATTATGTTTTTATTATTTTAACTGGAAGCATAGCATGTCCTCAATATTGAATGACAGTATGAAATTCAGCAGGAATGTCATCTGTACCAAACAGTCCAAAGTTGCCTATCATCTTAACAGGAAAATATTGAAGGTTTCTTTTGTAAGATCATAGAAACATAGAATAACTTACGTTGGAAGGGGATTTAAGAGATCATCTAGTCCTACATCTCTGTCATGGGCAGGGATGACACTCAACTAGACTTGGTTGCTCAAGGCCTCAACCAGCATGGCCTCAAACACCTCCAGGGAGGGACCATCCACAACCTTTCTGGACAAGCTATTCCAACTCTCATGGCCCTCACATTAAGGGACTTCCTAAAATCAAGTCTAAACTTATTCTCTCTCAGCTTAAAACCATTCTTCCTTGTTCTATTGCTAGATGCCCTTAAGGAAAGTCTCTCTCCAGCCTTCCTGTATGTTCCGTTCATGTACTGGAAGGCAGCTATGAAGTCCCCCTGGAGTCTTCTCTCCAGGCCGAACAATTTCCTCAGCCTATCCTCATAGCACAGGTGCTCCAGCCCTTGGATCATGTTTGTGGCCTTCCTGTGGACTGACTCAAACAGTTCCATGTCCTTTTTTATGATGTGAACACCAGAACTGGACACATTAATCCAGGCGGGACCTCAGAAGAGCGGAGTGAAGAAGAATCACCTCTCTTGATCTGCTGGCCTCGCTCCTTTTGGTGCAGTCCAGGATGTAATTTGCTGCCAGCTCATGTTGAGTTCATCAATCAACACCCCCAAAGTATTCTTCAGGGCTACTCTCAACCTGCTCTGCACCCAGTCTGTATTTATGCCTGGGGTTGGCAAGGCATAAATAAAGCAGTTGGCTGTCTACAATTACCTGAAGGGAGGTTGTAGCCAGGTGGGGGTTGGTCTCTTCTGCCAGGCAACCAGCAACAGAACAAGGGGACACAGTCTCAAGTTGTGCCAGGGGGAAGTATAGGCTGGATGTTAGGAGGAAGTTCTTCCCAGAGAGAGTGATTGGCATTGGAATGGGCTGCCCAGGGAGGTGGTGGAGTCACTGTCCCTGAAGGTGCTCAAGAAAAGCCTGGATGGGGCACTTAGTGCCATGGTCTGGTTGACTGGATAGGGCTGGGTACTAGGTTGGACTGGATGATCTTGGAGGTCTCTTCCAACCTGGTTGATTCTATGATTCTATGATGCAGATGCAGGACTTTGCACTTTGACTTGCTGAACCTCATGTACTGGCCCACTTCTCAAGCCTGTCGAGATCCTTCTGGATGACATCTTTTCCCTCAAGTAAGTCCACCTCACCACCCAGCAAATTTGCTGAGGGTGCACTTGATGCCACTGCACATGTCGATGACAAACATGGTAAAGAGCACTGGGTCCAGAACAGAACCTTGAAGGATGCCATTTGTCACCGTGTTCAACAGGGGAAAACACAGAACAAAAACCTTTTCATAACACTAAGTAGTGTTTAAATAAGTGTGAAGAAAACAGGAATTTATTCCTGTCATTGGAACTGTGGATTGGGCATATTCAGAAAAAAATGGAGAGTGTCTCTGGAAAAAGGCCACCACAGTGAGCAATTCCAGCTTCAAAATAGAAATCCCAACCTATGATGCATTATTATTACTAAATACTGGCAAATCTGCTAGAGCTATATGCAGCTGGAACTTCAGACCGTGGGTTTTTACCAATAGTCCAGACATTAACAAACTTATCAGCTCTGACCATATGGAAAGGAGGAATGAAGAAAGGTCTGGAATCATTTAAAATATATAAACAGGAAAGAGGAAGCGCAATTGTGTTTGTGGTCCCAAGAGTTGTAACTAGGAGTAATGAAATAAATGTAAGAATAATTGCAAGACTTTAAAAACAAATCAAGAAACCCCTAATGGGAAGAGCTGTTTTGTTATTATTTAATAGATTTCCAAAGGGAAGTCATAAAGGAAGTGTTGCTTCTATCTCTGAAACTAAATTGGCTCAATCTCTCAGATGCAGTGGATTTAACACTGACTCTTCAGTATAGACACCAGATCACAAAGTGTATTTTCCACATTAACCAGAAACTATTCTGCATTTCCAGTAATCTAACCAGCCACAGGGAGCAAGGTAACTTCACATGGCACTACTGCAGAGTAATTCAGGTTATAATTAGCTCAGCCAAGTGATCACAAAATCACAGAATGGTTGGGCTTGGAATGGACCTCCTAACACTGTATAGTTAACCCCACTGCCAAAGCAGGATCACCTAGCAGGTTTTAGTTTGGGTCAGGAGTATGAGTTGGAACAGATCTCCACAAGACATTTCAACTTGTGGCATTTAGGTTTATATTGCAGAGGGGTCTCAGAGGACGTAGACTCAATCACTTCTGGAAGATGGATGTTAACTCAAAAGATGTCCTGAAGGAGCTCATCCAATGTGTTGCAAATACTCAAGGGCATTCCAGCCATAGGACCATGGTTAGGGCTAGTCTGAACTTCCACGAAACATAGTTTAGATGTGGGGTCCTTGGATTCAATTGGTCCTTGCTACAGACTTGATCCTTACTAATCTAGATATAGCCCTCAGTTGTGTGAACAGCAGGATCAGTGAGGTGATTCTCTCCCTCTACTCTGTCCTTGTGAGACCCCATCTGGGGCATTGTGTCCAGTTCTGGAGCCTCCAGCACAAGAAGAAAGTGGAACTGTAAGAGTGGGTTGAGAAGGAGGCCATGAAGATGATCAGAGGGTGGAAGGACCTCCCCTGTGGGGACAGGCTGCTAGAATTCAGCCTAGAGAAGAGAAGGCTCCAAGGAGATCTTATAGTGGTCTTCCAGTACCTGAAGGGAGCTACAGGAGGGCTGTTTACAGGAGAGCTACAGGAAAGACTTTACAAGCAAAACAGAGAATATTCCATCTGAATTCCAAAAAGGAAAGGTTCTCTTCCTGAGAAGAAGCAGCACAGAGAAAATATGCTGTTAAATAGGCTCAAAAAGCTAAGAAGATGAAGTACACCAAAGGATGTACATATAGTTGCCAACTCAAGTACACAAAATGATGTACCTATAGTTGCCAATTCACATATTTTTCAGTACTGCTATAGGAAATGTAAAAGTTTACAACTTTCAAAGCTGACTTTGGGAATTCCAGGCATGCAAGCCTCCTTAAAATTAATTTTTGCAAGAGTTGTCAGGGTTTAATCTCCTGGTCAAAGGATCAACTGTAGAAATTTTAATCAAAATCAAAAATCACTCAGTTCTGGTACCAAGAGAGACACAATAAAGCGAACTTCATAGGTTTATGACTGTGGTCAAATGAAGCAGTGGCATTAAGTAATCTGAGCTTGAAAAGCTGAGACAGTTTAGAAGGCAGGTAAGCTTAACCATCACTATAAATGTTGAATTCAATTAAATTTGGGGAACAAAAGCAGAGTTTTTGTAAATAATTTGCCTTGAAGGCTTCTAAATGACCTTACCGAGGTTTCAAATTATGACTGTGAGATGGCTGTGAGCTCAGTACTACAGGATGTGAAGATGGAATTTTGTATTCATCATCATCATCTGCGTGATCCCTTGATTTGTCGGACAGAGGATTTGCTAAAGGAACAGGGCACCTAAAAAGATGAGAAAAAGATCAGCTTTGCTTTAACTGTTCCATAATTGACCTCAGTAGAGTACAGAAAATACTCTCCTTCAGCCTATACATCCTTAATACGTGCCTGCTAGACACAAGGTAACAAAAAACATCAAGCCAAATTAAAACTAGTAAGATTTGCCATGAATTAGTTGCTTCTCCTGTACACATGTATGATGTTTAACATTAGACCTGATAAAACTCTCAATAAATACAATTTACATTTTCTTTGTAAAACTGTATTCAATTTCAAGGAAAATGTATCACGAGGTTATATTATTTTATTTCACTTCATTCTTTTTCCTGTTTTTCATTTAGCACTTGAGAATCAGTGCTGTTTCCTAACACTAACACATTCATTTTAGAGATAAAGTTAACTTACTTTATACTGGGGGTGATGGAGGCAGCTGGAAGAGGGGGTGAAAGCCGTGGGGGGACATCATATTCTTCATTTATCAGATGACCATTTGAAAAGACCTAAAAATCACCCAAGTGTTAAAATCACAGAATCATGGAATGGTTTGGGTTAGAAGGGAACTTAAAAGATCATGAGTATCTCCTGTTTAGGGGTTACCTCCTGTTTATCATCACAGAATGCTCATTGACTAGGTATTACAAAACAGACCTTGAGAAGACTATGGATAAAGGCTTTCCCAAGAGTTTACAACACAGCTGTTAGCTGAAGTTATTCTTTCATACATCCTTCTGCTCACTCCACATGGGAGCTGTACAACACTTCAGCTTAAAACGTCACCAAAAGAGGAAGTTCTACATCATAGTTACTAGATAGACTATTTGGTTCCAGCTAACTCCTCAGAGGAAAATAAATATTTCAAGACTGGAAGCCAAATATTTCTTCCCTCTAAGTATGGTCAGGCTTTGGAACAGGCTGCCTAGGGAGGTGGTGGAGTCATCATCCCTGGAGGCATTCAAGAAATGTGTGAACATGGCACTTTGAGATATGGTTTAATGGCCATGGTGATCTTAGGTTGAAGGTTGGACTCCATGATCTTAGAGGTTTTTTCCAACCAAAACAATTCTATTATTCCACATAGCCAGTGGTAAAGATACAATAAATGATTCTACATTTAGCTTGGCCTTGAATGTACATTTGTTTACTCCTTCTTCAGGACAAAGCAGATTAGACCTTTTCCATTAGATTGTGCTGAACTTCATGGCTAAATTAATACTCTTTTGAAAAAGATGTTTTACTGAGGAACATCACAACTGACCTTTAGAATATTCAGCTTTTTATGTCAATGCACACAATATATCTGACAACTTAATTGTTTTTGTATACATCATCTGCATATATTAGAGACTGAAGAGTTACCAAGTCCTCACCTATGACAGAGATAACTGGAACATCTATTCTATCACCAAACATATGCACAATTCCAATGTCAAAAACTCCTAAAGTGGATGTGATGCTATGTAACTTTCCCAAAGCATACACTGATATATTGATGACCCTAATGGTTCTATGAGAGTATTATCATGCACTAAATCTATGGATGATTTGCTAAAAAAAACTCAGCAAATATAGACATTTTTCTCCAAGCTATTTTTTGAAGGCTTCATATTAAAGTTGTAGCTTCAATTCTCATGTCTTATAGCTAGAGAGCAGTCTAGGGAGAAGGACTTCGGATGTCAGCTGATGAAAAATTCAACATGAGCAGACAATGGTCACTGGCAGACAGGAAGGCAACTGTGCCCTGGGCTGCTTAAAAAGAAATGTGACCAACAGGACCAGTGAGGTGATTCTGCACCTCTACTCTGTTCTCTTCAGACCCTGCCTGGAGTACTTCATCCAGTTCTGTGGCACCCAGCAGAAGGAGGATATCAAACTGCTAGTGCAGGTTCAAAGGAAGCAATGAAGATGATCAGAGGGGGCTGAAGCATCTCCTCTGTGGGGACAGGCTAAGGGAGCTGGGTCTGCTCCTTAGAGCAGCCTTGCAGTACCTAAAGGGGGCCTACAAGAAAGCTAGGGAGGGACTTT
Source organism: Pogoniulus pusillus (assembly GCF_015220805.1). Lineage (NCBI taxonomy): Eukaryota > Metazoa > Chordata > Aves > Piciformes > Lybiidae > Pogoniulus > Pogoniulus pusillus. The sequence goes on along the minus strand of NC_087268.1, from coordinate 8,384,195 downwards.
CTACAAGGACTTGTAGTGATAGGATGAGAAGGAATGGATTAAAGCTTGGGAAGAGTAGATTCAGAATGGATATTAGGAAGAAATTCTTGACAGTGAGGGTGGTGAGACAGTGGAACAGGTTGCCCAGGGAGGTCATGGATGCCTCCTTCTTGGAGGTGTTTGTGGTCATCTGGACAAGGCCTTGGCCAACCTGGTCTAGTGTGAGCTGTCCCTGTGCATGATGGGAGGGCTTGGAACTAGATGATGCTTAAGGTCCCTTCCAACTGAAACCATTCTGTGACTATATATTGTTTACAGATTACAATATTTAACGAACCATTTATTTCTCACCAGCTTGTTATTAAGCATCTACAGGAAAAATTCAGAAGCAGCAGATCAAAACTGACCAATAACAAGCAGTATGGTAGCCAGTGTGAGTAGGGTATCAAATTAGGATTCAACAACTGAAACTCCTTTCATACCTTGGCACCTTCGGCAGGCAGCTCGTGACGTCTGTGCTTCCTGATAAATCCTGACTCAGAACTTAGGCGGTTGTGCCTCCCGTTTACGTTGGAAATTGCAGTCAGTCCTGCTTTGGGAGAAGCATCACTCCCTACTCGACACCCTACCAACTGACTTGTCCCAAAGACATCTCTGGGACACCAGCCTTCAAGAGGCATTGGCTGGTCTCTGGAAGGCACGCTTTCTGGGTGATGCAGGTGTCTGCTTATCCTGTTGTCTGGTGGAATTGGAGGAGGTCTCTCTGGCGGGGGCGGTGGAGGATCACGCAAGGGAGGCGGTGGTGCTGGCAGAGGTTTGTCTTGTTTCCTCACCATACAAGGAGAAGACTAAACAACACAGAAAAGGACAAAAAAGTCACAGAGTTACATCCAGGTATGCATTTTTCTGTCATGACCAAGTATCTTTATGATTTCTAACTGAGGTATTTTCAAGGCACCACAGGAACAATTGCCAGTAGGTTCAATGTTAGTCTTGTTTCACATCATGTAGGCAACCTGGCATGCTTCCATTCCTGCTGCTGCATGAGTAAACCAAGGAAGCAGTAGAAGGGAGCACAGATAACTGACTGAGGCAGATTTATCTGACCCATTGGTTTTTTCCCCAAATCCTTCCAGACTTTCTGCTGCAGAAAAAAAAAAAAGCCCAAACCAAATAAAACCTATGTCCAAAAGGGAATTACAGAGGGACCCTGAAAACACACACACACACACACACACACACACAAAGTCACTAGTAGTGCTCTCCAGGGGCCAGTTCTCATTAATACCTTGACCACTGGTCTGAATGAGAGGATGAAGTACACCCTCATTATGTCTGCAAATGACTCCGTATTGGGTGGGAACATTGATCTGTTGGAGGGCAGGGAGGCTCCTCAAAAGGATCAGGACATGCAGTGCTACAGACTGGGGTATGCTGGAGAACAGCCTGGCAGAGAGGGACCCAGGAGTGCTGGGTTACAACCAGCTGCACGTGAGCCAGCAGTGTGGCCAGGTGGCATTGAAGGCCAAGATGCCATTGGCCTGTATCAGGAATAGTGTGGCCAGCAGGACTAGAGGTGTCATTCTGTTCCTGCACTCAGCACTAGCGAGGCCTCACTTTGAGCACTGTGTGCAGTTCTGGGCCTCTCACTGCAAAGAAAGATACTGAGGTGCTGGAGAAGGTCCAGAGGAGAGCAACGAGACTAGAGAGCGATTCCAGAGGGCTGGAGGGAAGGTCTTAGGAGGAGAGGCTGAGCGAGCTGTGGCTGTTTAGCCTAGAGAAGACAAAACTCAGGGGACAACTCGCTGAATGGACGTTGTAGATAGGTGGGGGGTTGGGCTCTTCTCCCAGGCAACTCGCAACAAGACAAAAGGGAGTGGCCTGAAGCTGTGTCAGGGCAGGTTCAGGTTGGATGTTAGGAAGCACTGCCTCATGCAAAGGGGTGGAATTGACTGTTCAGGGAGGTGATGGAGTCACCATCCCTGGAGGTGTGTAAGGAAAGATTGGATGTGGTGCTTAGTGACATGGTCTAGTTGATGTGGTGGCGTTAGGTCACAGGCTGGACTTGATGATCTGGGAGGTCTATTCCAGCCCCAATAGTTCTGTGATCGATGGGCAAAGGTCAGTTGTATGAGGTTTAACAAAGCTGGGTCCTGCACTTGCACAACAACCGCCCCATAAAACACTGCAAGCTTGGGGCAGAGCGGCTGGAAACTGCCTGGCAGAGAAGGACCTGGGGATGTGTTTGACAGATGGCTCAACATAAGTCAGCAGTGTGCTCAGCACCCTCACCTGGATCAGGAATAATGAGGCCAGCAGGAGCAGGGAGGTGAATGTTCACCTGTACTGAGCACTGGGGGAAACCATTTTAGGAGAAAAGGGACTCTTACAAGGGCTTTCAGAGCTAGGAGGAGAGGGAATGGATTGAAACTTGAGGAAGGTGAGACACTGGAACAGGCTGCCCAGGGAACTCATGGATGCCCTCTCCCTGGAGGCATTCAAGGACAGGTTGGGCAGGGCCTTCAGCAATACGGCCTAGTGCGAGGTGCCCCTGCCATGGCAGGGGAGCTGGAACTCAATGATCTTTAAGGTGCCTTCCAACACAAACCACTCTGTGAATCTTCAAGAAAAATCCCACATTATGCAGTTAGCTATATATAGCTTCTGAAACCACAAATCTGGTAAATCCAAAACACTCTCATTAGGAATAAACGACTGAAAGTATTTTACAAAACAAGGCTTGTGTTGGCTCTTCACAAAATGTTCTTCTCTTACCACCAGCTACCTGAAGAAACACAGGGAAGATTATTTCCCTTGGTAAAAGGTGGGATTTTCACCAACTCTGTTAAGTTTGCTCATTATTATCGTTTTAAGAGATAGTGGTCACAGAAAAGATCAATTAAGAGTATGATTTGTTCTCACTTCATTGCTTACTCAGCATTACTCTTTGAGCAGTACCCCAAAATGGAATCACAGAATCATTAAGGTTGGGGAAAATCTCTAAGATCGCTGCGTCCAATTGCCAACCCAACCCCACCATGGCCATTAAACCATGGCCCAAAGTGCCATGGCCACGCACTTCTTGAACATCTTCAGGGACAGTGACTCCACCACCTCCCTGGGCAGCCTGTTCCAATGCCTGAGCACTCTTTCAGCAAAGAATTTTTTCCTACTATCCAATTTCAACTACTATCCAATCTGAACCTGTTCCTTAGATTGAAAATCATAGAATCAGTCAGGGTTGGAAGGGGCAACAATGATCATCTAATTCCAACCCCCTTGCCATGGGCAAGGACACCTCACACTAGATCAGGCTGTCTAGAGCCTCATCCAGCCTGGCCTTAAACACCTCCAGGGATGCATGTGCCACCACCTCCCTGGACAACTCATTCCAGGGTCTCACCACCCTCATGGTGAAGAATCTCTTTCTAACACCCAGTCTGAATCCATCCATTTCTAGCTTTTTTTCCATTCCTCCTAGTCCTATCACTACCTGACATCCTAAAAAGTCCCTCTCCAGCTTTCTTGTAGGACCCCTTAAGATACTGAAAAGTCACAATAAGGTCACCTTGGAGCCTCCTCCTCACCAAACTGAACAGCCCCAGCTCCCTCAGTCTCTCCTCATAGAAAAGTTGTTCTGCCTGCAAGTCTATTCATATAAATAGTATATTACATTTAAAAGTGCTTAATTAAGCTGCTAATTAAGAAAAATAGTTATTCTCCCTGGCAACAGAGGAAGATAATGGCTGGGTAAACATTTTTTGCTGTATTTACTGTTTTCCAATTCAGAAAAACAGGGGGTTTGACTGAAGTAGAATCTTAGCAGTACTGAATTGTTGGGGTTTCATTTTAAATACAAAATATCTTAATCACATAATCATTCTTTTTTTACCCTTATCTTGTTTCCCTTACACTCTGCTATTTATTTAAATTTTAAAACATGAAATTAATTTTAAAGCCAAAAACTTCCTCCTCACATCCAGCCTAGACTTCACTGGCACAACTTGAGACTGTGTCCTCTTGTTCTACTGGTGGTTGTCTGGGAGAGGAGACCAACCCCCACCTGGCTACAATGCCCCTTCAGGTAGTTGTAGACAGCAATGAGGTCGCCCCTGAGCCTCCTCTTCTCCAGGCTAAACACCCCCAGCTCCCTCAGCCTCTCCTCATAGGGTTTGTGTTCCAGGCCCCTCACCAGCTTTGTTGCCCTTCTCTGGACACGTTCCAGCACCTCAACATCTCTCTTGAATTGAGGAGCCCAGAACTGGACACAGGACACAAGGTATGGCCTGACCAGTGTGGAGTACAGGGGAAGAATAACCTCCCTTGTCCTACTGGCCACACTGTTCCTGATACATGCCAGGATGTCACTGGCTCTCTTGGCTACCTGGGCACACTGCTGGCTCATCTCCAGCCTACTATCTACCAGTACCCCCAGGTCCCTTTCTTCCTGGCTGCTCATGAAACTACTCAACCTTCCATTCTTTTCCACTAAATTATAAACCAATATAATCTTAAAAAGTACAGGCACTTTCCAAAGTCACCTGAAGGAGACAATAGTTAATCAATTTGGACCAAATCTTAAGTTTTTTCTAAGCTACAAGGAATTAAGTTCTTTTAAACAGAGCAAACCTCTGAGAAAGAAAATACACATGGAAATATTCAGAATACTCAGTCTTCCAAAGCAAAAAAGCTACCTCACCATGGCAGCAATCAAATAAAATGTCTCTGTTTCTCAAATAATGGTTCAGTAAGACTCACCTTTGGTGATCCAGTTGGGCTGGCACATGGTGACCGTGCCACTCCCTTCTGAATAAGATCCAAACGAGGAGGCACAGGTGGAAGAGTAAGATGTGGGATTTGCAGAGGGTCTGGAAGTGGTTTTCTTCTTTGTGCAAGAGGGGAAGATCCTGGGGAAGTCACAGGTGAATTCTGCCTCTCATTGCACTTAAAGACAGGGGAAAAAAAGAACAATTACTATTTACATGAAAATCAAGCACAGAACTTCCATTCCATGACTAAAACATTAGATGCTTGTCAGGTAATTACTAGTAGTTACATATCACAATGGACACCCAGTTGCTCTTTTAATAAATAGACAGTATAGGTGCTCATTCTACAGTTACGAAAAAAGAAGTCTACAAATTGTCCTACCTCAAAACTAAATCCCTGCTAACTTGTGATGGAAATAAAAGAATACATAAAGAATATGTATATTCCAGTAATTTGTTGAAGAAAAATAAACAAAAAGGCCAGAAAAACCCCAATTGTCATACTGAAGGAAAAAAAAATCACAGAGGTACTGATAGAATGGAATTAGGGTTTGGTTGGAAAAGACAGCTATGATCATTGAGTACAACCATCAACCTAAGACCACTGTGGCCATTAAACCATGTCCCAGAGTGCCATGTTACCTCCAGGAAAGCTGACTCCACCACTTTCCCTGATCCAATGCCTGACCACTCTTAGCAATGATTTTTTTTCCTAATATCTAAACATCCCCAGGCACAATTTCAGGACACTTCTTCTTATTCTATCCCTTGCTATTAAGGAGAAGAGACCAACTCCCACCTCACTCCAACCTCCTCTGAGCAAGCTGCAGAGAGCAATGAGGTCTCCCCTTAGCCTCCTCTTCTCCACACTAATCAATCCCAGTTCCCTCAGCCACTCCTCCATAAGACTCTTCTCTCAGTCTCTTCTTCTTCAGGCTTTATTAAGTCTTTGTAAAGTTTCTTCACGATTTGTGAAGTCTGACCTAAATCATCTGCTGGAAGAAGCCTAATCCTGACAAAAGGTGGCTTTCAGCTTCAGTAATTTCCTGTGACTATTTTAAAGTAACAGATGGAAACAAACTCAGCTTTTGGTGCATTCAGACAGCTAGGAAATAAATTCTAGAGAAGACATGAACTTCCCAGATAAGGTAACTTCACCTGACTTTATAAGAATGTGTTCTCAGAGTCTGTTTAATTCACTTTAAGCTACTGAAAATGGCATAGTCCCCTATATTGCTAGAGCATTCCTCTGTTTCCATACAACACTACTTGGATCAATTATTTCAGGACTTCAACATCATTTGCTTTTAACAACACCAGCACTACTCGCTTGCTTTATTTTAAGAGAAGTGAATCCAGTCACATCCTGTACAAGCTAAAGTGATATAAATCTTAATTCATTGGAAAAATGGAGTATGAAACATTATGGAATAATAAACATAGTCGACTAGACATGCAAAAAAGCCATTTGATGTATTTACATGAGCCTGTATCCTGCACCTTTTTTCTTTTAGAGTGCATTTCATACTGTTGAGAAATGCATTTTATAATGTTGAAAAAAGGGAGAAGTTCAGGCAATAACTGCATTAGCTAATCTGATGCCATGGGGCTGGAAATTTCTCACTGATGAGATAATTAACAGAGGTTTTGGCACTATTCTTTCTTTCATAAAGAAAGATCTGAAGACAATTTGGCAATTAAAAAAAAAAAACAACAACCAACAACCAAAAGCTGCTTGATGAGGCAGATAAACAGACTAATTGCAGTGAACTGCTCTAAAGCCTCTCTTACATCTGATCGGCAGCTGACTCACACACAACACCTAGCAAGAATGATTCATTTTTCTTTAAGTTTACTCAATCCATTAAAGAATGAGAAAGTAGCTTTGTGCTTGTTCTTTCCCAAATCTGAGGTCCCTCAGAGACTTAATTCAAGTACCCCTTACAGTTTATGGGTACTCATCAGACATAGTAATGAACTGCAGAACTGCTATTCTTCTGATATCCAGCTTATATTCATAATCCATACAGGCACAGAAGGTGACCAAAACATTCATCTTCTTTACACTTTGGTGACAACTCCAGGAAGTGTTTTCAGCTTCTCATTCTGACAAGAAGAGCTCACTCAAAAACCCACTCATGCCCTGTGATGGTTTGGGTGTTCCCTGCCCTCCCACACTTTGGAGAATCACCCAGACAAGACTCATCCGTCTCTGGAAATTGAATGAAGCTTTTATGTTTACAGCTCAGCAGAATATACAGGCAGATATTTACAGTACATAATGTGATATACAGCAATAGGCAAGGTAAAAGTAACACAGAAACACAACAGCCCTCCTAGAAACCTAAGTCCCTAGGAGGGACTCTCAGCTGCCCTTCCACCTTCTCCCACCCCTCTCTGCCTTACCCCAGATGTTGCCCTGTGTCCAAGGAAGAATGGAGGGTCAGCCAGGGGGTTAGGAAGCAGGTGGATTAATCAGGTTAGGTTAGAGAGAAAAAGTGCAGCACACAGCCCAGCAACAGATAAGGGAGAGCATCTCCCTTTTCTATTTTTGGATTCTTGATCTTATGCATCTCAGCAAGCCTACGAGTGAAGTAGACATCACCACTGTTTTCTTCTCACAGTCTGCAGTCTAATTCTTCTCACCAAAACATTCTAACCAGCTTCAGAATAGCACATGCCCTTTACTGAGTGATGAACCTCACTTGCACAATGAGCTTATTGCAATTATTTTTTGCATTATGAAGATATTTCAAAGTATGGGCACCAAGGAAAGCAAAAACTGGTAGTAACAGCTTAGAAACATAGAATCATAAAACAGGTTGGGTTGGAAGAGGACCTTGACAACTTCCAACTCCCCTGCCAGGGGGCAGGGACACCTTCTACTAGACCACGTTTCTCAAGGTACTGTCCAACATGGCCTCAAATACCTCCCTGGGCAACCTGTTTCAGTGTCTCACCACCCTTACTGTCAACAACTTTTTTCCCAACATCCATTCTAAATCTACCCTCTTCCAGTTTCAATGCATTGTCCCTTGTGCTCTAACTACAACTCTTACAAAAAGTCCCTCCCCAGCTTTCCTGTAGCCTGCTTCAGGTATTGGAAGGCTGCTATAAGGTAACCCTGGAGTCTTCTCTCCTACAGTGTTTCAAAAGCCCTCCTCCCATGTGGCTTTTAGGACAATAATGATTGATTTGAGTATTTATTCAATACATAGTGAAAGCCTACAGTCATTTGTGTCAGGACTTCATGCCCCTGGAACTTTTCTCTCCTATGAAGTTTAACATCCCAGTTCTTTACTAGCCAGGTATGTCACAGACCATTTTCTCAGTAATAGCACATGGTCTAGCCAGATGTGTTGAGGCAAAATCAGCTCATCTAATTTGCAGTGATTAACAGCTTTACGTTGAGAAAGCATCTGACATTCCTTGTGATAAACTAAGAACCACAGATTCATAGAAGAGCCATATGAAGCCACAGTTCCTCACAATGAGAGAGGTAAAATACTGTAACAGGTTTCCCAGGGATGTCCTGTTCCTGAAGACATTCCAGACCATACTTGATGTGGCCCTGGGCAGCCTAACCTAGTTGAAGGTGTCGACTTCAGGGGTTTGGACAAGATGATTTTGAGACTGCCTTCCAATATGATGTAATCTGTGAATCACAGAATGGTAGGTGCATATAAGGGGTGTCATGTTCCAAAAGGTGGTGTGGCTGAAAGCATCACTGTACAACCACTGGTAACTGTTTTGAGATGAGAAGAGCAGCTGAAAATTGCCAAAATTAACTGATAATTCAAGATTTTCAGGAGGCTTATTGAGTGGGAAATAATGTTCTGAAACCTCAGGCATAATTAGTAGGTTTCTTTCAGTGAACAGGATGAAATTAACAGCATCAGAAACAGCAGGCATCGAAGCACTCAAGCACTTGGAAGATCCTGAAAACATGATTTCTTCTAGTAATGCCTATTGTCCCTTCTTTTGATAATAAAAGCATAATGCACTTTTACCTTATCATGGAAGTGATAGCATTATAAAAGCCCATCAGTTCAGGGCTATTTCACAGAGGTCAGGCTGCAGGCTGCAATTTAAGTCTGGCCAGGAAGGATAAAGTGTTCCCAAGAGTAGGCCATGGTGTATTAGATACACAACACAGGAATGATTCAATGACTTCAGAGATTAGGCAGGATACCAGAAATATCAATGTTAACTGACAGATGCTTTCAGACAGGAGGGTGAAACACTTCCCCACAGCCCCTTGTTTCTTTTTTTCCTTTTTAACCAAGCACAAAAATAGGGAAAAGGAAGAGTAGGGTGTTACAGAAGTCATTCCAATCCAGATGACCTCAGTAAATAGTAAAATACAGAAAAATATAGAAAAAGGTAAAATAGAGAAAATATAAAAAATGAGAAAATACAGAAAAATATAGAAAACAGAGAAAATAAAGAAGGTCTATGGCAAGATCTGGTCCAGGATAAAATACAGTAGTGAAAATTATCGACTTAAGATAAACATTTCTTAATCATAGTATCTATGACCAAATCATAGTATCTATGACCAAAACATCTAACACAGAGTACATTCAGCATCCAAACCCATAAAGTTATTATGAACAATCTCTAATACACTTTTCCCACTAAATGTATCTAATGTTAAAAATGGGGGGGGGGGATTAAAATGAAACAAAATAATCAAATGAAATAAAATAAATAAAGTAAAATGTAAAAAAATAGAGGAAAAAACCCACAAATCACATGGAATGTGATTAAAAGCTACTTATGTGCAATATCAATTGGGTTCCAGGTCACCTTTACAAAGCAAAAAGATTTATAACTTAAGAAAATCAAGTATAATCATAGAATCACAGAATCAACCAGGTTGGAAGAGACCTCCAAGATCATCCAGTCCAACCTAAACCATTCTCTGCCTGTTGTGTGTATGAATATGCAAGTTAATAATATATTCTCTCTATATAAAATGTATTGCTTGTTACAAATCAAAATTCAGGGAAATGTCCATAGAGCATATTTTGGATAAGATACTCAGCTGTTCTACATCACACTCCCTCCACTATAAACAAACTGAACTCAGTTTACATCAGCTGAGAATCTGGATTTTTTTTTTCTTCTGTTCAACTGCAGTATTTTTGCTGCAGTATTGATGCATTTTGCATTGTCAACCCAGTGAGCTACTGAAAGGCACAGAATGAACTGCAGTCTCTCACTGTTCGTTAAAGGTAGTTCCATTTACAAATACACAGCTTTAGCTGTTGTATAGATTGCACTAGATGACCACCAGGCTCCCCTTCTCCAAGCTAAATAGCCCCAGTTCTCTCAATCTCTCATAGAATCAACCAGGTTGGAAGAGACCTCCAAGATCATCCAGTCCAACTTAGCACCCAGCCCCACCCAGTCAACTACACCATGGCACTAAGTGCCTCAGCCAGCCTTTTCTTCAACACCTTCAGGGACCTCCACCACCTCCCTGGGCAGCCCATTCCAATGCCAATCACTCTCTCTGCCAACAACTTCCTCCTAACATCCAGCCTAGACTTCCCCTGGCACAACTTGAGACTGTGTCCCCTTGTTCTGTTGCTGGTTGTCTGGGAGAAGAGAGCAACCCCCACCTAGCTACAGCCTCCCTTCAGGTAGTTGTAGACAGCAATGAGGTCACCCCTGAGCCTCCTCTTCTCCAGGCTAAACAATCCCAGCTCCCTCAGCCTCTCCTCACAGGGCTGCATTCCAGGCCTCTCACCAGCTTCATTGCCCTTCTCTGGACACCTTCCAGTACCTCAACATCTCTCTTGAATTGAGGAGCCCAGAATTCCTGGCCACCTGGGCACACTGCTGGCTCATGTTCAGCCTACTCTCTACCAGTACCCCCACGTACCTTTCTTCCTGGCTGCTCTCCAGACACTCTGTCCCCAGCCTGCAGTGCTGTGTAGGGTTGTTGTGGCCAAAGTGTAGAACTCTGCTCTTGACTTTGTTAAATCTCATTCCTGCTCCTAGCTTGGTGTCATCTGCAAACTTACTGATGCTGGACTCAATCTCCTCATCTAGATCATCAATAAAGATGTTGAACAGGTCTGGGTCCAGCACTGAACTTTTTTTCATATAAGTGATGTTCCAGAATCAGAATGGTCTTATTCTTAAATTCAAGGCTTATTCTGAAACTCTCAAACTCAGTTTCTGTGTAAACAATTAAGGCCTTTCTGGTTCTGTAACATCACTCATATGAAGAAAGGCTGACAGAGCTGGATCTGATTAGCTTGGAGAAGGGGGGGCTAAGTGGGGGGGATCTTATGAAAGGGGTGGGTGCCAGAAAGATGGGGCCAGACTCTTCTCAGTGGTGCCCAGTGACAGTAAGGGGTAATAATAATTTTGAAATTAGAAGTTCCATATAAACATGAGAAGGAACTTCACTTTGAGGGTGGCAGAGAACTGGAACAGGTTGCTGAGAGAGGTGGTGGAGTCTCCATCACTGAAGACATTCAAAACCTGCCCAGACTTGTTCCTGTGTTATCTGCTTTAGGTGATCCTGCCTTGGCAAGGGGCCTGGACTAGACAATTTCCAACCCCTACCCACTCTACGATTCTGTGATCCCTGGGGCCCATTCCATCTGGCATTCTGTGATTGTATAGGAGTTGAAAACATACCTTTCGGACTGAAGCCAAACGATTCATCATTAAAGACTCTTCCCTGTCGTCATCATCATCCAAGTCCAACATGGGCATACTAAAGCTATCAATAATACTGCAGCACCTGGAGTTTTCATCCCTTGGATCAAAGGGATCCACAATGATGGGTTCAGTCCCTTTGATTTCACAGCGGCAGAAAGGACAGCCTTGGCCATCAGATTCCTACAGCAAGGCAAAAAAAACCAACCAACAAAAACATTTACTAAAATTGAAAATAAAATGATTTGGCAAGTAGACCTTACACTTTTCTAACACAAAATGCCCTTATCAGGTCTCTAAGAGCAGCAAGGAAACAGGTTCATAGGTATTTAACTATAGTAAATGGCAAAACAACTTCACTTTGCAAATTGTCTCTCTACAGCAGATTAGGCTTTGCTTAAAAACAAGTAATCAAAATGCAACCATTATCTCTGCAAAGCACCAAAACTGTAATTGTCTTAATACTACAGGTCAGGAAGCAACACCTTGCCTTTCAGGGTGACAACTTTTCTCTTTCCTCAGAGCAAAAAAATGGAGGTATGCAGATAGAGTGTATTTTATTATACTTATTTTATATATTAAAGTATCTACTTCTCCTTTTAATTTAGAAAATGCAGATGAGCTTCAGGGCTTAGCAGCCTTTATTCTCTCTCTCTACAGTCCTTCATGCTCCCTCCCTTGAAGTGTTCAAAGTCAGGTTGGATAAGGCCTTGAGCAATGTGTTCCAGTGGGAGGTGTCCTGGCCTATGGTGGGGGAGCTGGAACTCGATGAGCTCTGAGGTCACTTTCAACCTAAACCATTCTATTCTATGCTGCTATGGCTGCAGTATTACCAACAGTGAGCAATATGCATGCACATCTAAAGCTATCAACATTCTTTTTTCATGTCTCAGTAACAAACCAAGGCTCTACCACATTTTGGATATATTATGTAAAACCAGGAACTATTTTCACATGATCAGAAACAAAAATCACTTGAATTTTCATTTCTAAGAAGTATAATGTGTTAGATAATTGTCAGGCAGCCACATTTCCATTCAGAAATATTTTTTTCCTTCTCAGAAGCAATCAAAAAGCCTTTGAAGTAGATTTCAGACTAATGAACAAAAGAAATTCTTTCAAGCACTTAAATTTTCCATCAGGAGACAAGAGGCACAACGTAGACTGAAAAAAAAAACCCAAACAACACAAATCCAACAAACCACACCCAAAAGAATCCTGAGGCTTTAAGAGATGAAGACGATTTGATCTGAATCCAGAAACCCTGTTGCATATTTGCAGTCAGTTATACAGTTAAGAAGATACTAACACCAAAATTGATTCTAAATCTACCTGTCTCAAAAGATCACCAAGCTTTTTAATTTCTCAGATGTAAAGACAGCTTCTATTTTCTCTAGCATAACACATGCCAGTCTCACTTCACTGAGAGATGACTTTGCTGTTTCTGAAAGAACTGCATCCTGAGGCTAGGTGTCTATAGATGATGACTCCTGGCAACAGTCATGTCTGGTTTTATCTGTGGGTGCTGGTTGACAGACACCTGAGCATGGTGCCAGAAGGGTGCCAACAACATCATGGCCTGGATCAGCAGTAGTGTGGTCAGCAGCTACAGGGAAGTGATCGTGCCCTTGTACTTGGCACTGGTGAGGCTGCACCTTAAATAATAGGTTTGGAGCTCCTCACTATAAAGGAGGACATTTTAGTGCTGGATCAGGTCCAAAGAAGGGCAACAAAGCTGGTGAAGGGTCTGGACAACAGGTCTGGTGGGGAGCGGCTGAGGGAACTGGGGCTGTTTAGTGTGGAGTATGGAGTAGAGGGGGAAAGGAGAGACCTCACTGCTCTTGTCTCTAACTCCTTAAAAGGAAGTTGCACTGAGGTGGGAGTCAATCTCTTCTCACTATCAGGTGATAGGAGAGGAAATGGCCTGAAATTGTGCCAGGGGATATCTAGGTTGGAGATTAAAAACAAAATGTCCTCACTGCAGGAGTGGTCAGGCATTGGAACAGGCTGCCCAGGGAGGTGGTGGAGTCACCATCCCTGAAGGTGTTTGGGAAATGTACAGACATGGCACCTGGGGACATGGTTTAATGGTGTCCTTAGGTCAACAGTTGGACTCAATGACCTTGAAGGTCTTTTTCAACAAAACCAATTCTTTGACTCTTTGATTACTTGCATGGTTAATCCTTGATTTGCACTTTGCACAGAAAGAGATAATGTACTCTATTTTCAACACCCTTGCATCATAAATAGAAAGCATTAGTGAGCCTCACTGAGTGCCTCAAAGCGTGCCTCAAAGCATGCCTCCATATTATATGGAACTACTGAAGTGATGACTTTGAAGAGAACAGAAGTTCTCTGTTACTCATACAATTCTTTGCAATTTCATTTTCTAAACACAGCCTCACAGAGGTCTTAGTTTTCAAGCCTGTCTTGTATCTGTGTAGTCAAACACTTCTGTATTAGCAATTTCCTTCCTTTCTTTTCAAAAGCACCAAGTTCACAAAAATATACTGGGGAACCAAGCCCAGCAGCCAAGGCTTGTATTCAACAGCATGAATACCACTGAGAAATTCAAACTGAGGTCTGAAATGTCTACATGAGTACACATGAATGTCCACACGCACAGAAAGGTTGCTTAGAACATTGAGAGAGCAGCTATTGAAAACCTTACAATGCAGCATATGTGTCCATATGTTTTAGAATCAAGCCAGATATGTAGTTTTTAGACAAGAATAGGTTTCTGTAGCAGAAAATGACATTTTACTCCTGTTGCATCATACAAAAAGGAAACAATTAAACTAAGTCTTACTTGAGAGACTGATCTCCATAAAGGTGATGACTCATCCTTAGCATTCTATGCAGATCTGATGTTGCTTAATTTTCTTCTGCTTAGTAAAAACATCTGTATTGGACCTTTTGATGTCTGTTTAATGAGCTATTATGCTGCTAATTAAACACTAGCCCACCAGAAGCTCACAACAGCTGATGCTGCTACAGTGCAGTATTTCTTCATTGCCTCACTAATTATACAAAAGCTAAATTTGTAATGTGTACCAGCTGACTACAGCTGGTTGCAATGTTCTGATGAAGCTGAATGGTGGGCTACTGTTTAATTAGCAGCAATAGAACAAGGGGACAGTCTGAAGTTGTGCTGGGGGAAGTATAGGCTGGATGTTAGGAGGAAGTTCTTCAAAAGTATGGCTACCAGGAGGATGAAGATTCCCTTACCAGGAACACCACCTCCCTGGGCAGCCCATTCCAATGCCAATCACTCTCTCTGACAACAACTTCCTCCTAACATCCAGCCTGTATCTCCCCCAGCACAACTTGTTCTGTTGCTGGTCACCTGGGAGAAGAGACCAACCCCTACCTGGCTACAACCTCCCTTCAGGTAGTTGTAGACAGCAATGAGGTCAGCCCTGAGCCTCCTCTTCTCCAGGCTAAACAACCCCAGCTCCCTCAGCCTCTCCTCACAGGCTTTGTGTGCTAAACTGGTACCAAATGCCCAGCTTTCACCATCTGAGTGCATACTGCAATTCAGAAAATAGCTTCTACTTAACAGCAGTCAGCAAATGGCCTTGGCAACCCTACAAATCTGAATCACAATGACTTGTGGAATTTCATTTTTCACAGATTTTGGTCCTCAAATCTGCAAAGTGTATTATTCTACATAGATATACATCCTTGAACCCTCCCAATGAGTACTTGGAAAAGCAAACATATACCCACACTCTAAACAGGGATTTAATAGAGAATTACACTCCCTTCTCCACTAATTGAACCATGACAGTACCTGCCATGCTGTAAGGCAAGAAGTGCACATCAGGTGTCCACAAGGTTCTATCTTCACATCCTTGTCATTCTCTGCACAGATTTTACACAGCTGAAAAGTGGAACCCATTTCACAGTAGAGTTCATACTGCTCCTGTAAGAAAAGAAAGACAAGCAATTATTTCTCTGCTGTGATTTGGTCACAACTTGAGCACCAGCTGTATGGAACATTTCTTTGAGGCCCCTGCTTTCAGACCTGCTTTACTTACTATTCAGGGAAACTATTCCTACCAATCTATTTAAATGCCATACTGAAATACCTTATTTTTTACTTCTTCAAATATTATATACTGTGATGTAGAATCCCAGAGTCACAGAATCATTAAGGCTGGAGAAGACCTCTAAGATCATCAACTCCAACCTTCTACCCAGCTACCATGCTCACTAGATCATGTCACCAGGTACCACATATACGTGTTCTTTGAACACCTTCAGGGACAGTGACTCCACTCTGCCCTGAGCAGCCTGTTCCAATGCCTGACCACTCTTGCAGGAGAGTAATTTTTCCTACTATTCAACTTAAACTTCCCCTGCTGTCATCAGTTACTTAGGAGGAGAGGCCAACATCAGCCTCACTCCAACCTCTTTTCAGGTAGCAGTAGAGAGGAGGGAGTTCTCCCTTCAGCCTCCTCCTCTTATAAATCTTGCAAAGAGTGACTGAGGGAGCTTAAGGGTGGTTAGTTGGAAAGAGAGAAGGCTGAGGGGAGACCTCATTGCTCTCTACAGCTACCTGAGAGGACGTAATGGAGAGGTTGCTGATGGTCTCTTCTCACAGATAATTAGCAACAGAACAAGAGGGAATGGCCTGGGCAGATTTAGATTGGATATTAGGAAAAATATTTTCCCAGCAAGAGCAGTCAGGTATTGGAATGGGCTGCCCAGGGAGGAGGTAGAGTCACCAACCCTGGATGTGTTTAAAAGTCATTTGGATGTGGTGCTTGGGGATATGGTGATTTAGGGTGAAACTTGTCGAGTTATTGGTTGGACTCAGTGATCCTGGGAGTCTTTTCCAACCTGAATGATTCTGTGATTCTTCAAGCTAAACAACCCCAGCTTCCACTGCCTCCCCTACTAAGGATATGCTCTTCAAACCTGTCACCAGCTTTGTTGCCCTATGCTAAAAAAAGGCACAGTGTCTGTGCTAAGGAGGTTTCCAACAGGCACCTCACACAAAACTACTATGTGTGGCACACATCCTACTTTCCCTTGGTTGCAGCTAAGAGAAAGATAACAAACACATGGTTTCCAGTGAGAAATTAAGCAACGTAAGGGAACAAAATTGGGCTATTTTCTCCTATGCAGGAGTTTAGGATTAATAAAAGTTAGTGGATTGGAAAGTGAAAAGCAAGAGGGCTTTCTACCTACATCAAATATATAGTATGGTTAAACAGAGTAGACAGCCCCTGTGAAGGAAGTATGGCAAGAAACCCCCCCAGGGTAACGTAGCAACAGCCACACACAGATTATTAAGTACTTTGCATCCTTTATAAAACCAACAGGAAGATATAGGAGGACCCTCAGGAGAAAAAAAAATAACAGATAAAACTTGAGCCCAGAAAAGAATCAGGTATTACTGGTGAACTGGCAATCAAATGCACTTATGCAGAAATAATGCTCTTTTAGTCTTGAAAAAAAGACAACAACAAATTGTAAAAGATTAATGTAGGCAGGCTCCAGGTCACAGGAACATAAGTGGCTACTGCTGAGTAAAGGGAGGGGAGATGTAGAAGAAAAGGAGAAAACAGAAAAGAGAGCTCATATATGCAGATGTAGCCTTTATGTACTAAAGATGAACTTGTGGAGGAGCTCTTGAAAAAACCTATCTGCAACAAGCCCGCCCTGCAGCCACTTCTGCACCACCTTTTCATACTTTCAGGAAATTTAGTGCCAGCTTTAAAGTAGTGCAGTCATAGATTATTTAAGACAACATTCACATAGTTCAGATTCTGTTGAATTACCATCAGAATTAACTAATGTTGTCTCATAACTACAAATTCAGAAGCAACTGGATTGATTCGGTGAATCAAAAATACATTTAATTAATACATTAAATCAAGAAGGTAATCAAGAACGTGGTAATCACTGAGAATATCAATGCTGCTTTTCCTTTTCTAGAAGAAAAGTAAGGGTATGGGGCTAGAAAATCATTATTTGCAACCCAAGCATCTGATATCTTTACCTTTCATGACTCTTTTAAGACTGAAGGGAAAAGAAGGAAGTCAGAGAAGTGGAAGCACCCAGATTTTCTGGAGGTAATTATTTTTTAGGGGTTTTGCTCCTTAGGAAACATTTTAATAATGGTATTTCTGATAATCATAGAATGCTTTGGGTTGGAAGAGACCATAAAGATCATCTAGTTCCAACCTCCCCTGCCATTGGCAGAGTCACCTCCCATTAGACCAAGCTGCTCATGGCTCTGCCCAGCCTCGCCTTGAACAACTCCAGGGAGGGGGCATCTGCAGCATCTCTGGGCAATCTGTTCCAGTGTCTCACCATCCTCACTATAAAGAATTTCTTAACATCTAGTCTAAATCTACTCTCCTCAAACTCAAAGCCACTGCCACTCAATCTAGCACTGCAAGCCCTTGCCAGAAGTCCCTCCACAGATTTCCTTCAGGTCCTGGAAAGCTGCTGCAAGGTCTCCCTAGAGCCTTCTATTCCTCAGACTGAACAGTCCCAGCTCCCTCAGTCTGTCCCCATAGGGCCTCTGATCATCTTTGTAGCCTTCTCTGGACCCTCTCCAACAGTCTGATACTCTTCTTGTGTTGGGGGTCCCAGGGCTTGGTGCAGTATGTATCATAGATACATATCATAGAATCAACCAGGTTGGAAGAGACCTCCAAGATCATCCAGTCCAACCTAGCACCCAGCCCTAGCCACTCAACTAGACCATGGCACTAAGTGCCTCAGCCAGGCTTTGCTTGAACACCTCCAGGGACTGTGACTCCACCACCTCCCTGGGCAGCCCATTCCAATGCCAATCACTTTCTCTGCCAAGAACTTCCTCCTAACAGCCAGCCTATAATGACCTCACATATCCTGACTATACTGGATGGTAATGAATACTTCTCTTTTGGAAAAGAAAAACTATTTCTGGATGTGGAACTCACACAGAACACTCAGAAACACAGAGCATGTAGCAGGTCACTGAGTCTGCTCTGGAGAAATGGAAGACCATTGTATGGCTTGTATCTAATCTGATGGCTTTCTTTAAACATACCCTCAAAGACCCTGGCAGTGTTCAAGGAAAGTGTGAACATGGCATGTTGGGATATGGTTTAATGGTCATGGTAGTGTTAGGTTGACAGCAGGAATTAATCTTAAGGGTATTTTGCAACTGAAATGCTTTTGCCAGGAAATTGCTCTACACATTTCACCTTAACATCCTAGTGTTAATTTCAATACCATTTTTTAATCAAGATTCCCACTACCTGGGTATCAAAAACATCTGTATATTAGTTTATCATATCATCATTTACCAAGACTACAAAAATGGTATTCTAATTTTCTCTGCAAACCAACTGCCTTCAGGCATTTAATTATTTCTACTGCTTTTCCCTATCTCTCTTTTAATTTGCACAACAGACGAAGAAGAAAGCAGAGAGATCCTGGAACTGGCATCTTTGTGATAAGTGAACTATACTTTTCTTTCCCCTGGATCTGTCACCAAACTGTCCTGTTCTTATTCAATCATCAAAAGTTAATTTTCTTTCTGCATTCCCAACTGCTCTTAGCAAAGAAACACCAAGATACATAGGCCTGAAAAATCTTTAACACCCTTTAACACATTTCTCACTTGGAAGAGGCTCAGAATAAACAAAGCCTTACAAACCATGCTGTCTGCATCACCATCAGCTCTAAGGTTTAAAGCATTATTATCCTCTTGTTCATCTAAGCCTGTCTACCAATGACATATTTCCACTCATGAATTTCACACATTTTAATAAAAACTTATTTTCACTGTGGGATGAGAGACAAAGGCAAGAGAAGACTATAAAATAACAAACCCTGCGACATACCTGAGTGACTTTTATGTGATCATGTGGTGTGGGTTCACATAACCCTGTCAAGTCAGGATTATAACTTCGTCCATCTGGGAAGAGATAGCTGCATCACAAGAAGACTGTTATAAATCAGCACATTTCTCTAGCTTTATTAGCTAAATAATACCTCTGACATTTCAAAGCAGCAGAATAAGTTACAGCAGACAAGAACTAAAATGAATCATCTTTCCTCAGCCATTTTTCTTCTTTTTTTGTGTGCAAGTGAATTGCTACATATCCATTTTGCCACACACTTTCATAGATTCATAAAATGGCTTGGGTTGGAAAGGACCTTGAAGATTATCTAGTTCAAGCCCCCTGGCATTGGCAGGGATATCCCCACTACAGCAAGTTGCTCAAGGTCTCATCCAACCCAGCTTTGGACACCTCTAGTGACAGGGCATTTATAGAACTATAGGTACGATTTTGATTCCACATGCATAGCTACCAGTAGAATGCATCTGAGTTTTGATTACCAGATAAATTTATAGGGGTAGCACAAAAGTATTATTCTATATCTTCACTTCAGAATGAACTTGTACTTGGTTATGTTCTTGATGACCTTTCAATTGGTGACTACAGGCTAAAGAATGAGGCTTTGAGCAACTCATTCTAGTGGGAGGTGTCCCTGCCCATGGCAGGGGAGTTGGAACTAGATGATCTTTAAGGTCTATTCCAACCCAAACTATTTTACAGTCTATGAATTAATGGAGCAGAACAGATGGCAACACACATTTGTGTGTATAATGAGGTATAGGTCACATTTATATATATATGTGTGTGTATTATGAGATATGTATTTTTATATATACATATAAAATATGTCATAATAGATGTATATATCTCTGCATATATGATGTGTATAAATCTGTGTATATTACTACAAGAATCTGCACTGAGAATACAAAATGCAGACTGGAATTTAAGTAAGAACAGATGGGGACCTTTCAATCCTGTGGCAACTTAATAATAGGTTAAATGATATCACAGAGACCCTAAGCGGCTCTGTATTCAGATCTGTGTTATTTGGAAACAGGTTCTTGAAAGCCATACTGTTAGATCACACTGTGAGAAAGTTGTATTTAAGTAGGGTACAAAAACTTCACTATTCATAGATTCATACAATGGTTTGGCTTGGAAGGGCCCTCGAAGATCATCTAGCTCCAACCCCTCTGCCACAGGCAGCCGTAGCTTCCACTAGAGCAGACTGCTTAAGGCCCTATCCAGCCTGGCCTTGAACATCTTCAGGGAGGGTCCACGGACAACCTCCCTGGGCAATCTGTTCCAGTGTCTCAACATTCTCACTGTAAAGAATTTCTTCCTAATATCCTGTTTAGATCTTCCCTTGTCCAGTTCCAAGCCACCACCCCTCATCCCATCACAAGTCCTTGTAAAAAGTCCCTCTACAGCTTCCTTGTAGTCCCCTTCAGGTACTGGAAGGCCAATATAGGGCCTCCCCAGAGCTTTCTTTTCTCCTGGCTGAACAGATCCAACTCTCAGCTCTAGGGTTTTGGTTTTTGCTTCTTTGTTTCTTTTTTCAGTTCTTGTTGAGTGGAAACACTATCATTATAAGTGTGTTTTTTATTACAAGAATGAAATCATTGCATTTTGAAAAACAAAATTACTGGACTGAGAAAAATATGGAGATTGTAAAAAGTTTCTCTATTTTTTTGTCCCCCTCCTCATTATGATCATGTGGCTAGATCAAAACACACATCTCAGTGAAAAGATTCTGACACCAAAAACGTATCTGTTACTTCAGCCAGCCTAGTAAAAATTTACCACTTTTGCCTATAAAGCTATATTCTGTTACAATTGTAAATCTTCTCAGTAAACTATTAGAAGCTGGAGAATGTTCTGCCTGCACAATATATAAAAAAGCAATTACACAGCTTTCAAATCATTGGCCAGAGTTAGACACATGAGTAACTGGCAGTAGTAGTTGTTCAATAAGCTTAAGTGCATTTGAGACTCCTAAAGCAAGAAGAGGTGACGGTGGTGCTGATGTGTTGAGGAATCACTGTGACAGCTGTCCCATTTTATTATCTCTTTGGAATTCCTCTGCTATGAGATATAGCTTTGGTTAACTTTGGTTAATGGAATTACCTGGAAACAAGTGTTTTTCCAATGAATAAAAAGGATGGTACTTCAACTCCAGGGAAATACCAAACACCATATCCAGAGTCCCTGTTTCAATATCTTTAATAACTACCCATATAAGCATCAGAAGAACAAGGAAATCAGAATTTCATATCTGTGGTGACTATAGGAATTTGTACTTACAATCCTTCCCGGCTGCCATCAATCAAAGCTTGAAACAAAGGCTTATTGTGAGGTATGGTCTGCAGTATGTTCCCATCACCAGTCACGTATCCAATGGCCCACTGTCCCAGACGAGTGCAACTCAGTCTGAAAATGTAGCTTGATAAAAAACAGGATGAATAAAAAGTGAGTGTTAATCAGAGTTTGGCAAAACAAGTGAAGAGAGCAGGGACAGTCTCTAGTCAAGACACTGAATTAGATCTCTGAAGGTTGGGGTGAAAGTCCTAATTCTGCCACATGTTCCTTGTATACCCTTTTGTCACAGAATCACTGTGGTCACAAAAGACGTTTAAGATCATAAAACGGTTTGAGTTGGAAGTGACCTCAAAGATCACCCAGTTCCAACCCCCCTGCCATGGGCAGGACACCTTCCACTAGACCATCTTGCTCAAGGCCCCATCCAGCCTGGCCTTGAACACCTCCACGAGGGGGTATCCACAACCTCTCTGGGCAGCCTGTCCCAGTGTCTCACCACCCTCATTGTCAAGAATTTCTTCCTAATATCCAGTAATATCCAGTCTAAATCTCCCCTCTTCCATCTTAAATCTATTGCCCCTTGTCTTACCACTACAAGCCCTTGTAAAAAGTCCCTTCTCAGTTTTCCTGTAGCCCCTTTCAGGTACTGGAAGGCTGCTATAAGGCTTTCCTGAAGCCTTTTCTTCTCCAGGCTGAACAGCCCCACCTATCTCATCCTGTCCCCATAGAGGTGGTGCTCCAGCCCTCTGACCATCTTCATGGCCTCCTGCAGACTCTCTCCAACAGTTCAGTGTCCTTCTCGTGTTGGGGGCACCAGATTATCAGATCCAATCATTTTCCAACTTTACCAGGGCCACTACTACACCATATTCTTTAGCACCATAATAAGCCTGCATCTTTTATGCTGTTGGTTTGTCATGAATGGAAATGAGGCAACAGTGGCACTCTAACCCAAACTTTTCTTTCACTTGCTATTCAGTTCTCCACCTTCATTATGGTAAGTCCTGTTATATACATTTAGCCCACAAACCACTTCCAGAACATAGAATTATATTATCAAGTCTCCACAGCTACAATAGATATCTTTTGTGCAGACCACAGGTCAATAACCTGAACTAGTGGAAGGGGAAATATCAAATATCTTTAGTTACAATAGAAATGTGAATGATGGATAACAGAACTGATGGATAACATCACTACCAGTGATGTTACTCCTGTGTGTGCCAGAGGAAGTGAACAGGACAGAGGACATATCTGCTGCACTTTAGAAAATTTCAGGTAATATCAACCCAACTCGACTTAAATGTAAATATTTTTATGTTACAGGTGATAGCTGGGAGGATACATAATGTACACAGAGAGCACAGTAAAAGGAAAAACAGATCCATGAAACTCCATGAAAAAAATCTTGGAGTCCTAGTGGACAGGACATTATGCATGGGACAGCAGTGTGGCTAAAAGAGTCAATATTATCCTGGGCTACATCAAGGAAAGCACACCCAGAAGGTCTAGAGAGGTTCTCCTCCTGTTCTACTCTGCTTTGGTGAGACCACACCTGGAATACTGTATCCAGTGTTAAGCTCTCCAACTCAAGAGACAAGAATCTACTGGAGAGTGCAATGGAGTGCTGCAAGGATGATGAAGACACTTGAACATCTCTCTTACGAAGAAAGACTGAGAGCCCAGGAGCTGTTTAGTCTTGAAAAGAGAAGGCTGAGAGGGGATCTTATTAATGTCTATAAATATCTGAGAGGTGGGTGTCAAAATGAAGGTGCCAGTCTCTTTTTGGTGGTTCCCAGTAGTAGGACAAGGAACAGTGGGTAAAAGCTGGAAGTTCCACCTCAACATGAGAGGGAACTTTTTGGCTGTGAGGGTGCTGGAGCACTGGAGCAGGCTGCCAGAGAGATTGTGGAGTCTCCTTCTCTGCAGACTTTCAAAACCCTCCTGGACATGTTCATGTGTGACTTGCCCTAGGCAACCCTGCTTTGGCAGGGAGGTTGGACTGGATGATCTCCAGAGGTCACTTCCAACACTTAAGATTTTATGACTCCATGATTACAGGCAATAGTATCAAGCATATTTAGTTCCTTTTAGTAAAATCTCTAGTGTCCTTCATGTCAGAAACCATCTCATATGCAAAAACCTCACTCAGAAAAGCATACCACAATGCATCACCACAAACTCAGTTTTGCATTAGAGAGCAGCTTTTCTTAATTACACATCAATATTTCATTTCCTATTGAACTGTTTAAAACAAGAAATATAGCCTCCCTGAACTTTGGAATAGCTCCTGCAACCTTCAATAGGGTAAATATTGAACTGAAGTAATAAATATTCATTTGAAGAGAATCTTGTCATTTCCAGGATGTTTTAGACAAATTGAAGAGGCAATTTCATTTCATATCTTCTCTTTCATACTTCTGCATTTCACCTATGCTATTCAGAAAGTAATTTCCTAATGTGCAATAGAAAGTTATCTTAAAACTAACTCTCTATTTACAAGGATCATAAAGGAAACTACATGTTGTAAGTATGGGTAATTTCTCTGTTACCTCTTTTTTACCATCACAGAATCATAATCATGAAATGAGCAATTGCAATCCAAAAGGCCAATGCCATCCTGGGCTGCATCAAAAGAAGTTTGGCCAGCAGGTCAAGAGAGGTGATTCCACCACTCTGTTCTGCTTTGGTGAGACCTCACCTGGACTGCTGTGTCCAGCTGTGGGGCCCCAAATTCAAGAGGGACATGGACCTGCTAAAGAGCCAAAAACATGATGAGAGGGCTGGAGCACCCCTCTTACAAGAATAGGTTGAGAAAGCTGGGTCTGTTTAGCCTTGAGACAAGAAGGCTCCAGAGAGACCTTATAGTTACATTTCAGTATCTGAAAGGGACCTACAGGAAGGCAGGAAAGGATTGTTTAGAAAGGCTTGTGGTGATAGGATAAGGGGCAATGGTTTGAAACTGGGGCAGGGTAGATTTAAGTTTGACATTAGGTGGAAGTTGTTCACAATGAGAGTGGTGAAATATCGGAACAGGTTGCCCAAGGATGGAGTGGAGGTCTCATCCCTGGAGACATTCAAGATCAAACTGGTCTAGGTGTAGATGTCCCTGCTCACTGCACTGGGGTTGGACAAGACAACCTTTAAGGGTTCCTTCCAGCCTGATGGATTCTGTAATTCTGAAAATACTAAGTACAAAACCACCATTAAAAACCAACCTAGTTACTTGAATTCCACAACATTATTTATGAGTGCCAAGCTAAAAATCAATGTTATTCTGCTGGAATCACAATTTGTTTTGTTATATATGCACTTAAACCAGTAGGTAATTTAACAAGATACAGGATGTTGTTTGATAAAAACAAACAATTATAACTGTTGCTGTTAACAGATGCTATACAATTTTTACACTCGTTGCTACCAAATTTCAAAAGTACATATATTTAATTATGTGTACGTGGGACCCTGCAGCTAAGTTAGGCAACTATACAGTAAGGGGAAAAAAGCTTCATAACTGAGAGGCAAACTTAGCAAAATACAAGGTAAGTAATAAAGGGATATTGGGAAGAATTTTTTTCCTGAAATAGTGGTCAGGTACAGGGACAGGTTGATCAAGGAGGTGGTGGAGTCACCATCCTTGAAGGTCTTAAGTAGATGTGGCACTTTGGGTCACGGTCTGGTGGTCATGGAGGTGTTGGGTAGAAGATTTGGCCTCATGACCTTAGAGGTCTTTTTCCAAACTTAATTATTTTATTATTCTAATATAGATTCAGAATATAAAATGATTTTTTAATCTTGTAATCATAGAATAAGACTCAAGGAATCAGAATAACAATCTTAATTCTCCATCACAAAGAAGCGCTCCAGCACCTCAATGTCCTTCTTTGAGGGAGGGGCCCAAAACTGTACGCAGGATTAAAGGTTCAGCCTTACCAGTGCCCACTAAAAGGGCACAATCACTTCCCTGCTCCTGCTGGACACACCATTCCTGAACTAGTCCAGGATTCTTGGCCACCTGAGTACATGTTCAGCTGGCTGTCATTCAGCACCCCCACGTCCTTTTCTGTCAGGCAGTTTCCAGCCACTCTGCCCCAAGCTTTGTTGTGACCCAAGTGCAAGACCCAGCACTTGGCTTTGTTAAATCGCATACAGTTGACTTCAGCCCATTGACCCAGCCTGGCCAGATCACTCTGCAGATGCCCCCTACCCTCCAGCAGATCAACACTCTCACCAAATTTATTGTTATCTGAAGCTTTTGAGACTGCAGGCTTTATTTGGAAAGCAATAATCTGAAAAATCTCTCACCTCCCAGGCTTTGTGCTGTATTTCTGCAATCTTGCTTTCACTTCATCATATGTCAGGAATGCCATATATCCAGGATGTGTTACAGCTAAGAAGTTCCAGTTCCTTAAGATTGACCCCCATGGCTAAAATAGAAAAGAAACAGAAAAAACAACACAACAAAAGCAAGAGAAAGAGAGAAAAAGAAGAAGAAAAACAGAAGAGCTTTAACAAACAATTAAACACAGGATGCCATGTAGTTACATGTTTCTAACAAAACTCTGTTTGTCTGAGAGACCTACAGTGGTTTAGGTCCAGTGGAAAAACACAGCTCCTGGTGGAGGTCTAAATTACACAGGAGATCATCCTATACACCCAGCTTTGCTGCAAGGGTTCTTTCAAACAATATTTGATGAAGACCAAGCATAAATTTTTGGACAAAGGCTCTGAAGACCCTGACTTTAAGGGATCTTCTGCTTCAGTAACCTAGGATATTAAACACCATGTCTAGTTAGAAGCTGGCAAGTATGGGACCTTAAAGGTCATCCAGTTCCAGCCCCCCTGCCTTGTGCAGAGACATCTCCCTCTAGACCAGGTTGCTCAAAGCCGCATCCAGCCTGGTCTTAAAGACTTCCAGGGACCAGGCCTCAATCACAACTTCTCTAGGCAATCTGGTCCAGTGTCTCACCACCCACAAAGTAAAGAACTTCTTCTTAATGCCCAATCTAAATCTACCCTGCTCTACTTTAAAGCCATTGCCCCTAGTCCTGTCACCACAGGCCCTTGTAAAAAGTCCTTCCACAGCTCTTCTGTATCCTACTTCAGATGCTGGAAGGCTGCTAAAAGGTCTCCCCAGAGCCTTCTCTTCTCCAGGCTGAACAGACCCAACTATCTCAGCATGTTCTCTTAAGAGAGCTGCTGCAACCCTCTGATCATCTCTGTGACCCTCCTCTGGACCCTCTCCAATGGTTCTATGCCCTTCTTGTATTATGAGCACCACAGCTGAATATAGTACTCTAGGTAGGGTCACACCTGATCAGAGTAGAGGGGGGAAAATCATCTCTCTTGAGCTTGACTGTCTGCAGAGTGTCACACTCCTGCTATGTCTAGGAAATGATGTGACAATGCACCTGAAGAACCAAAGGGCAAGAACTCAGAGCTTGTTTTTTGCACACAAACAGGACGTTATAAAAGCAGAAATGTTAAACAGGAAAATACTTGTTGGCTTTCTCTTCAAAGCACCTATGTATTGTGCTGTACTAACTTCATCTCTGGTCAAAGAATCATAGAATGTTAGGAGTTGGAAGGGACCTCTGGACATCAACCTGTCCAACTCCCCTGACAAAGCAGAGTCTTCTGTGTATCTCTGTAGTGATTTGAGCACTGAAAATAATAAATGCCTCTCAGTTTTCACTAGCTCACAGGGTAATGAGTGCATTTCAAATGCTGGACAAAGATCATCACAGGATCATAGAATGGTGGGGGTTGGAAGAGACCTCCACAGATCATTGCGTTCAACTCCCCTGCCAAAGCAGGATCGCTTAGGGCAGGTCACATAGGAACATGTCCAGGAGGGTTTTGAAAGTCTCCAGAGAAGGAGACTCCACAATCTCTCTAGGCAGCCTGCTCCAGGGCTCCAGCACCCTCACAGCCAAAAAAGTTCCCCCTCATGTTGAGGTGGAACTTCTGTGTTCCAGCTTATACCCATTGTTCCTTGTCCTCCTACTGGGAACCACCTAAAAGAGACTGGTACCTTCATCTTGGCACCCACCTCTCAGATATTTATAGACATTAATAAGATCCCCTCTCAGCCTTCTCTTTTCAAGACTAAAAAGTTGCAGGTTTCTCAGTCTTCATAAGAGAAAAAAGACAGCACTTGAAGCTGTGCATGGATCAAGTGGGGAGGCAGGGGGAGCAACTTCACTTTTACAGAGTCTCCGGCAAAAGCAGCCTTTCTTTATGCCGTAAATAAGCATCACTGGGCATGTAGCTCTTCTGTAACACAACCCACACTTGGCAAACGAGTGTTTTCATTACTTCAGCAACTGGGATTTTCTCTCAGTGAGTGTCTGTGCACAAACTTACAGAAGCTGCTTAAAAACTAGAAGTAAAATGTAACCCCTGAAAGAGCTTCTCACACCAAATTCAGTGCAAATCCGCCTCAACAGTTACGCAGGTATTGCACCAGTTGGTAAGATGCTTGGCTAAAATCCTCCCTCTGCTTCTTTGTTAGAAGTTAATCCTAACCAGTCTCCCCTCCTGACATGTCTCAGTGCTGCTAATCTGCTGTCTCCAGCACAAAGCACAGTTATCAATCAAAGCAGCAATGGCCTCACTGAGAAACTAATGCAAACAGACACTCAATGGCTTACAGAACATGGAAAGTAAGTAATAGAATAGCTTGAGTTGGAAGGGACCTTCAAGATCATCGTTTCCAGTCCCCTGCAGACAGATGGAACACTTCCAGGGATGAGGCATCCACCACTTCCCTGGGCAAATTATTTCAGTGTCTTACCACCCCTCACAGTAAAGTGTTTCTTCCTAATATCCTACCCTGCTTTAGTTTCAAACCATTGCCCCTTGTCCTACCACTAAGAGCCCTTCTCAAGAGTCTCTCCCCAGATTACTTGTAGGCCCTTTCAGGTAATACCTAAACTAAACTTCTCCTGGTGCAACTTGAGGCTGTATAGCAGTTTATTCCTGTATGGGGCAAAGAAAGTGAATGATCAAACAAGTGATTGCACAGCTCAAAGACTCCTCTATACCAAAGTAATATCCAGTGACAAACTCAGACTGGCTACACTTAATATGGATGCAACCATCAAATAAAATGCTTAAAGAATGGTCAGCAGGTTGGACACAGGATTAGCAGAGGCATGTAACACATATAATACCTTATCTCAAATAAATATTACCTATGAAAAGGAGCATAATGTTATTCCTTACTGTAAATAAACAGCAGAGCATTAAAGGCAAAAATATGTTGATGAAGAGTCAAGTCTATGTTCATCCTAAAAAAGCCATACACAGCTCTAGGCAAAAGTATGAAGAAAATACAAGTAAAATTTAGGTATGTACCTGAAAGTCTGAATTTTTAGGAAGGCATTTAATAAATAGTGAAACATAAGCAAGAAGGAAACACAAAGATATGCTAATCATACTAAATTCAAGTGGAAATAAAGCAAGTGTTGCTGGATACTTGTAGTTTTTCAACACATAGGTGTTGATTCCCAAAATACCTCTGAAGGACTTCACCAAAAAAAATTCCTTCACATAAAAAGTGAAGGACTGTGCTTTTGTTTTTCATTCTGTTTCTAGAATTCCAGTGTTCCATTTATTCCAGTTTTTCCAAAATAATCTGCTTCCTTGACCCACAGGTACTTGCCTCAGGGCAATAAGCTTTCCAAATTCATACAAGTATCTAAACATGCAAATCTTACCTGAAATAATCTAGTGAAGATATCAAATTCAAAAATGGAAATGTAGTCATTGCAGGTCAAATCAATAGTAGATTTAAGAGCCATTGCTTCCAAACCAGAGCTTATCTGATGAACTTCATGAAGGCACTGCCTAAACACTTTCCATGGCACTATAGTTCTGTAAGAGAGATGGAAATAATACACTTAATAAAATCACTTATTTACAATTTGATACCTTACTTAGACATCAGACTGCAATTTTAAAACAAATGGAACATTGATTTGGTTTCTCTAAAGACAAAAATTAAATCATTTCCCCCCCAAAAAAAGCAAGTTTTTTGAAGGCAGCATAAGTAAATGAAAGAATGTTTTTTACCTCTCTTTAAAGGCAGTCAAGCAAAGTGTCATTAACGTCACAACAATAAATATTCGACCTTTCTTAACAGGAAAACAAAAAGAACACCACAGAAATGGAAACATCCCACCAAGCAGGTGTAGCAAACAACCTCACACTTTCTCAGAGATAAGGTAAAGGAACAGACTTGTGCATGGCAAAGAACTTTTTTACTCAGACTCTCTTCTCAGAATGATTCAGTGTCAATTTAGTATGCACTGTGATGACATATTTATAGCTAAAGCTCATGAACAGTGGTCAAACACAGTGATAGCAATCAATGAGATACCACTGATAATAGTTCAAAGCCTGTCAGAGCCTAGGACAGTTATGAATATACAAACACACGTTATCTCAGATCTTCACTTTCAGATATTCTTGCAGGACAGGGAGGATTTTCAGATAGTGTTGAAGGTGGGAGAAGGTAGGAAACCAGAACTGAAAGAGATTAAAATTATTCCCTCTTATACAAAGCCATGTACTGTTAAATTCAACTTCCATTTGCATAGTTGGAGATGACAGAATCATAGAATTATACAACTGTTTCTGTTGATAAAGATCTCTAAGATCATCAAGCCCAATCACTGATCTAACATCACCATGGCCATTAAACCATGTCTACAAATTACTTGGACACTTTCAGGGAAAGTGACTCCACTAACTCCCTAAGTGGCCTGTCCCAATGTCTTACCACTTCTGCAGAAAAGAAAATTTTCCTGGTCTTCAACCTAAACCTCACCTGGTACAACTTCAGGCCACTTCCTCGTGTCAAATCACCTGATACTAGGGAGAAGAGACTCAACCCCCACCTTACTCCAACCTCACCAAGCAAATGCTTGTATTTGGAATCTCACACAAGGCTGATCCCTTGAAAGTGTTCTGTGTTATCACTCTGAAATCCATGAAAATTTGTACCATTGCAGCAATTCTTCTTCTCACACCAACAGGGTCAAATCCACATTTTACAAAGCCCTAACACCATCTCTTAAAAAAACCAAATTCTACTTCACATTTGGAGCAGATGAAGTGATATTTTAAAAACATTTTAATGAGCCCAAATACAACCAACATAGGACTATTTAACAACGTATGAATACTGTCAGGATACTCATCATAATCTTTGGTTCCTAATTGCAAACATCAGAAAAGACACAGCCTTCTCAAACTCACCAATATCTCTTGCAACATTGATTATCTCACACTGCCTGGGTTTTGTAAGGGTAAATACATCCCTCAGCATCTTTGTAGATGCCTCCACTGGAATCTCTCTAGTAATTTCCTGTCTCTCTTGAACAGGGGAGCCCAGAACTGAACACAAACTTCAGATGCAGCAGAGGGGTCACAGTATCACCAAGGTTGGAAGAGACCTCATAGATCATCAAGTCCAACCCCTTACCACAGAGCTCAAGGCTAGACCATGGCACCAAGTGCCACATCCAATCCTGCCTTGAACAGCTCCAGGGACGGAGACTCCACCACCTCCCCGGGCAGCCCATTCCAGTGTCCAATGACTCTCTCAGTGAAGAACTTTCTCCTCACATCAAGCCTAAATTTCCCCTGGTGTAGCTTGAGGCTGTGTCCTCTTGTTCTGGCGCTGGCCACCTGAGAGAAGAGAGCAACCTCCTCCTGGCCACAACCACCCCTTCAGGTAGTTGTAGACAGCAATAAGGTCACCCCTGAGCCTCCTCTTCTCCAGGCTAAACAATCCCAGCTCCCTCAGCCTCTCCTCAAGGCCTCTCCCCAGCCTCGTCGCCCTTCTCTGGACACACTCAAGCATCTCAATGTCCCTCCTAAACTGGTCATAGAACCTCCCTTCATCTGCTGGCCACACTTTTCTTTATGCACCCCAAGAGACCATCAGCTTCTTGGCTCTGAGAGCACATTGCTGGCTCATAGACAACTCACTGTCCACCAGCATTCCTAGATCTTTCTCTACAGAGCTACTTTGCAGCAGGTCACTCCTAGTCTGTTCTGAAGGTCCCTTCTGACCCCTTCCATTCTGAGATTCTGTGAAAAACAACAAACCAGCAAAACAAACAAGCACCCCCAAAACCCCCCTACCACATCCCTCCACACCCCTCCTCCCTAAAATTAAAACTCCAAAACTCAACCAACCCCAAAAAAACAGCAAGCAAAACTCTTCTAACCACACTTCACTGTGATCCCAGCACTGTAACCGTTAATGATGATTTACACAGACAATTAGAAAACATTTCAGATGCTAAATAAGCAGCAGGAACTTGGATTAAGAGAACTGTTAACACCAGGAGAGCACTGACATTTGTCAACTTCATCCTCTCAACTCAGTGCAACACTTCATTCTCTCTTCACCATAACCAACATTTGCTGTGCATTCTTTCTTAAATGGCATCTGATGTGGTATCTCTCTTCAGCTCTTTGTGGTTTCCTGTTTTTCATACACAGATGAAAGTATCTGCTCTGATCTATTAGAATTCACATTTCATGATTTGTGACTTTCTCAATAGAAACCTCCAATTAAAAAGTAGATTTATTTGCACATTAAAATGCAGTGAATGCCTGATGAAATGATACAGGAACCTAAGAAAATAGTTAGAAAAGCTGGAGGCAAATCACAGAATCATTAAGGTCAGAAAACACCTCTAAGATCATGGAGTCCAACTGTCAATGTAACACCACCATAGCCATTAAAGCATGTCCCAAAGTGCCACAGCCACAGGTTTCTCGAACACCTCTAGGCATAGTTACTCTACCACCTCCCTGGGCAGCGTCTTCCAATGCCTGACCATTCCTGCAGCAAAGAAACATTTCCTAATTTCCAACCTAAACTTCCCCTGGAACAATTTCAGGCCATTTCTTCTCATTCTATCACCTGATACTAGGGAGAAGAGACGGACCTCTATTTCATTCCAACCTCCTTTCAGGGAGTTGTATAGAGCAATGAGGTTTTCCCTCATCCTCCTCTTCTCCAGGCTAAACAATCTCAGTTCTCTCACCCAAACAATTTCTGTTTGAATGAACATTTCACTGCTGCT
This sequence comes from Pogoniulus pusillus, assembly GCF_015220805.1. NCBI lineage: Eukaryota > Metazoa > Chordata > Aves > Piciformes > Lybiidae > Pogoniulus > Pogoniulus pusillus. Next base: position 8,351,489 of record NC_087268.1, on the reverse strand, counting down.
GTTTTCCTGTGTCTCAGGGAATATACAGCCTTTGAAGGCTCTTTTTCATTATTCAGATCTAAAGAGTTACTTTAATTGCTTGGGGAGGTGGCAGGTACCATGGGAAGGGGAAGATAATGTGAGCAATCAAACCTAGACTGAGATCAGGACTGTCCTAGTTAATAACAAGCTTATAAATATATTAATATATTTAAACATAAAACCAATATTGACTTTATAGAAAGATAGAAAAAGAAATAGGATCCTGTTTGTAATGAAATAGTGCCTGCAGTGTTCAGCTCCTGAACCACAGAAGGTATCTCTTATCAACATTTCCAGTGATCTTTGTCCTTATGATATTCATTTCATTGTGCCCTAATGGCAGACTGCAGTAGAGACTAGCAGGTACTCTGAATGTGCCTCATGCTATTAGGCTGACCTACAGACCCTTGTCTAGGAGAAGATGAGGTAGTCAGCTCTGCTACATCTCGGCAGGAAGATGTGATTTGACATCTCAGTTAACAATAGTTCTCTGTAGAAATAGGTTGAGGAAATGCAGTGTCTCAGTATTTGGGTACTTATCGGTAGTCATGTAAGGTAACTCTCCCAGCAGAGCACACACAGTGCTGGCTGAGCCAATATTCTGGGGAGGATGGTACTGCACAGTCAGTGTACTTGCCTCAAATGTTTGATGTCCAAAGATAAGAGCCCTTCTGCACATGCACAAACTACTAACAGATACACCCATGGCTTCGGTGACAATTTCTCTTTCTATAATCATAGAATCACAGAATGATAGGGGTTGGAAGGGACCTCTGGGGATTGAGTCCAGTCCCTCTACCAAAGAAGGATTACCTAAGGCAGGTCACACTAGAACACTGCCCAAGTGGGACTTGAAAGTCTCCAGAGAAGGAGACTCCATGATCTCTCTGGGCAGCCTGCTCCTGGGCTCCAGCACCCTCACAGCAAAGAAGCTTTTCCTCATGCTGAGATGGAACATTCTGTGTTCTGGCTTGTGTTCATTGCCCCTCATCCTCTCATACTACATGAGTGAAAAGAGATGGATGCCTTCTTGACACCTGCCCTTCAGATCCTCTCTCTGCCATCTCTTCTCCACACTAAGAAGCCCCAGGTCTCTCAGCCTTTCCTCATCAGACAGATCATAGAATCAACCAGGTTGGAAAAGACCTCCAAGATCATCCAGTCCAACCTAGCACCCAGCCCTATCCAGTCAGCTAGACCAGAGCACTAAGTGCCTCATCCAGGCTTTTCTTGAACACCTCCAGGGACGGTCCTTCATCATCTCCACAGCCTTTGTTGTACTCTCTTCAGCAGTTCCCTGTCCCTCTTGAACTGTGGTACCCGGATCTGGACGTGACATTGCAGATATTGTCTCAACAGGGCAAAGTCGAGGGGTAGAACTCGACCTGCTGGACAAACTCTAGGATATCATTGGGAACATTATAGACTCATAGAATCATGAATCATAGAATCAACCAGGTTGGAAGAGACCTCCAAGATCATCCAGGCCAACCTAGCACCCAGCCCTTTCCAATCAACTAGACCATGGCACTAAGTGCCTCAGCCAGGCTTTGCTTGAAGACCCCCAGGGACGGTGCCTCCACCACCTCCCTGGGCAGCCCATTCCAATGGGAAATCACTCTCTCTGGGAAGAACTTCTTCCTAACATCCAGCCTATACCTACCCTGGCACTACTTGGGGAAAAACAAGACACTTGAAGTAATACAAAAATATCAACTGCCTTCTAGATGACCACTGTTACTGTGATGTATGTTACCTTATTGTGACTTGCAATTAACTCCAAATCTTCTGTCAGATAATTGCAGAAGGATAAAAGAACTACAAAAGTCGAAGCACAAACTCTATACAGCAGGAAAAGGTTATACATGAGGTTTTACAACGAAAACCTAACCTCGATCTACCAAGCTTTTAGGAAATGATTCATCCAGACAGTGTCTTTGTACAGCCTTTCCTCATTATTAGAGTGGAAGCAAGCATGTATCAATTTAAGGAAAGAAAACACAAAATCTTAGACTTATGGAATCATTACACTGTTTGGGTTAGAAAAGATCTCTAAGATCATTGAGTCCAAATGTCAGCCTAACTCCACCATGGCCCTTAAACCGTGTCTCAAAGTGCCACATCCACATGTATCCTGAAAACCTCTGGGGATGGTGACTCCAGCACCTCCCCGGGCAGGCTGTTACAGCACCTGACCACTCTTGCAGCAAAGAAAATTTTCCTCATATCTAACCTAAAGCTCCCCTGGCATAATTTCAGGCCCCTTCCTCTCGTTGTATCACCTGACACTACAGTAGAAGAGACAGAGCCCCACTTGAACGTTTTCTTCCTGAAAAGGCTCTCTACACATGTCATCTCTCTCTCAGAGTACTACTCATATGTCAGCATTTACCTTGGGGCTGTCTGATAAGAACAGGTTAACAACTCTAAAATAAGCCATTTCTCCCTCAAGCCTCTCAAAATGACACTAGTTTTCCATGTTTCTTCTGCCATGACAAAATCATTAAAGGTATCTGAAGAATCATAGAATGGCAGGGGTTGGAAGGGACTTCTGGAGATCATCCAGCCCAATCCCCTGGCAAAGCAGGATCACCTAGGCATGCATCCAGGTGAGTCTCAAAATTAGCAGATTCCACCACCTCTCTGAATGATGAACTCCAAAATACCACAATCTAAGTATAAGCTTTTTAGAAACCCTTTTATACAGGATGGTATCTGTATTGACACTCATCAGAGGGAAGTGTCACTCTCTACCATATGAGGAAAGGCTAAGAGAGAACTGGGTTTGCTCAGCCTTGAGATGAGAAGGCTTAGGGGAGACCTTAGTACCATGGACCAATCCATCAAGTATGGCTACCAGGAGGATGAAGATTCCCTTTTAACAAGAAGTCACATGAAAAATACAAGGGTTAATGGGGACAAGCTACTCCTGAGGAGATTCTCATTGGACTCCAGAAGAAAACAGTTCCACATGAGAACAGCTGGACATCAGAATCATCTCTCAAGGGAAGCAGTGGATTCCTCTACAGTGGACAGTCTAAAGACTCAGCTTAACAGTCCTGGGCCATCTAATTTCAACTACACTATCACCTAGAAAAGTTAAATTAGATGATCCTTGAGATCCTGTGATTCTCTGATCTCAAAGGCAGTGTCTTAATCACCACCCACACAACTTCTATATGCCTAAAGGAGAAGGATTAGTATCCAGCATGTAATTTCCAAGCAATTTAGCAGAGGAATTTAGATCTTCCCCTCCCTCCTGCCTTGATCACGTGCATGCAGGATTTTCTTTAACTCCCTGAATGTTGCTGCATTATGAAAACACCAAAGACATGAAAATAGACTCGTGGAAGAAGCAAATATTTTCTGAGTGTGCAGAATGGAGCATTTCAGCAGATCTGCAGAGATGCAACCATGCTGGCATGTCCAAGTGACACTGCTCCCAGTTGAACCATAGCAGACCACAAGTATGTCTAGGAAGGTAAACATGCACCTGTGTAACTTAAGACTTACAGTGAACATTTTTGTCTGCAAATGTTGCCAGCAAACACAGCATGAAAAGGGCATTTACTGCATCCAGAGTAAACTCAAAAATATTCCAGCAAATACCAGCCCAGGAACAACATTCTTTGCATGTCTGCAGTGAGCAGTGTGGATTTTTGGTTTATCATCACTGAACAAAACATTTTCTTAAGACTGCTGCTTCATTTTGAAGTGAGAGGCCATGTTTCTCAACAACACATCTCAGCATTTTTAAAGTTCTCTAGGGATGGGGACTCCACCACCTCCCTGAGGAGCCCATTCCACCATTTGAGAACCCTTTCAGTGAAGAAGTTCCTTATAACATCCCATCTCAAGCTCCCCTAGTGCAACTGAGACCATCTCCTCTACCCTATCACTTGTTACTAGAAGCAGAGACCAACACCCACTTTACTACAACCTCCTTTCAGGTAGTTGTAGAGAGCGAGGTCATCCCTTAGTACCAAAGTTCATACTTAAATTTCAAGCTCTCTGGGCCAGGACTACCTCCTCAATCTTTATTTTTAGAGTTCAGGCATCAGTAGGGTACTTGGGCATTATCAGTGGCAAGAAGAAACCAAGTAACAAATTAAGGGTATCTGTGACCTGTGTTAACACCTAGGTCACAGAATCATAGAACTGTTTTGGTTGGAAAAGCCCAACCATCAATCCAGCAGCACCATGGTCCCTAAACCACGTCCTGATTTCTCGAACACCGCCAGGGACGGTGACTCCACCACCTACTCCAATGACTGACCACTTTTCAGTAGTTATCTGAGGTCTCACCTTCTGACAGCAAATGTTTCCAAGTTACGTTGTGCTTTGTGGTCTGCCTGGTTTACTGCTTGCTCTCTGAACTCAAGCCAGGGAGGCTATGTCTGTCCTACCCTAAGACAAAAAGCACTGACCACAGCAGAACCACAACTACTGAAAATTCAGACCATCATAGAATCAACCAGGTTGGAAGAGACCTCCAAGATCATCCAGGCCAACCTAGCACCCAGCCCTAGCCACTCAACTAGACCATGGCACTAAGTGCCTCAGCCAGGCTTTGCTTGAACACCCCCAGGGACGTGTGCCTCCACCACCTCCCTGGGCAGCCCATTCCAATGCCAATCACTCTCTCTGGCAAGAACTTCCTCCTAACATCCAGCCAGTCTTAAAATATCTTGTTTAACTGCTACTGAGAAATCAACAGCCACATTTTTTCCTGAATTCTAATAAAAAATAAATACATTTCAGGCCTTAGGTGGAAAAATAAGCAGCAGAGCATTAGAAAAGCAATGTGTTTGATTCTAGCAGTGCAAGACATTCTATCTCCTAAAAAAAATGACAATAGAAATCCTACCCTTTTTTTTATGGTTTCAAAATGAAGAGTACAATTTTTTAAAGTTAAAAATAATTGGCAGGACTATGGAGAGCTGAAAAACTTTGAACACTGACATTTCGCTGATGATTCATTCCGCGACAGGAAGACAGCCACAAATCATAAATCTCAATAGTTATAAAACCCTGCAGAACTGCACTGTAGCTTTTAAATTCAGAGGTTGGAAAGACCATAGCATCATTGAATTGTTTTGGTTGGAAAAGACTAAGGTCATCGACTCCAGCCAGCAACCTAACACCGCCACGGCCATTAAACCATGTCCCAAAATGCCACATCCACATGTTTTTTGAGCACCTCCAGGCATGGTGACTCCACCACCTCCCTGGGCAGCCTCTTCCAATGCCTGGCCACTTTGCAGCAAAGAAACTTGTCCTAATATCCAATCTAAACCTTCCCTGGCACAATTTCAGGCCATTTCCTCTCATCCTATCAGCTGAAACTATGGAAAAAAGCCCAACCCCTACCTCATTGCAAGCTCCTTTTAGGGAACTGTAGAGAGCAACAAGGTTTCTTCTTCTCCAGACTAAACAGCCCCTCATGAGATTTGTTTTCTAGACTGTTCACCAGCTTTGTTGGCTTTCTCTGGACAAAATCTAGCACCTCAGTGTCCTTCTTGGAGTGAGGGGCCCAAAACCGAGTCTGGTATGCGAAGTGTGGCCTCACCAGTGCTGAGTACAGTGGCATGGTCACTTCCCTAATCCCACTGGCCACACTATTGCTGATCCAAGCAAGGATGCTGCTTGCCCTCTTGGCCACCTAGGCACACTGCTGGCTCAGACCAGCACTCCTAGGTCTCTCTCTTCACAGAGAGAGTGATTTCCCATTGGAATGGGCTGCCCAGGGAGGTGGTGGAGGCACCATCCCTGGAGGTGTTCAAGCAAAGCCTGGATGAGGCACTAGTGCCATGGTCTAGTTGACTGGCTAGGGCTGGGGGATAGGTTGGCCTGGATGATCTTAGAGGTCTCTTCCAACCTGGTTGATTCTATGATTCTATGATTTTCTGCCAGGCAGTTTCCAGCCACTCTGGCCCAAGCCTGGAGCATTCATGAGGCTGTTGTGACTTGTGCCATATCAAGCACTTGGCCTTGTTAAACTTTATACAACTGACCTCAGCCCACCACTGCAGATCTCTTAGGTCACCTCACCCACCCTCCTCAGTTCAAGATTGCTCCCAGTATTATTTCACACATTTTTGCTGAGAACAGAAAACTAGGAGAGTTGTAAGATGCTGTTAAAATGGGTGAGGAATCAAGAGAAATTAACATCAAGTCCTACACAGTGATAAAATGTGGATAATGAAGAAGCTACCAGATTATGGTTTATATGCATATTTACAATCCACTGAGGGTTACTAAAGCATCTGTAAACAAATGTAACTGCTGATTACACGCCTCACAATTTCACAGTTCCATTTAACATTACTGTTTAGATGTACATTTAATTATGATTTCCTTCAGCCCAACTATAATGATAAACCAGGGGTGAAGACTCACTCCACTAAAACCACTTGCTCCAGTAATTGCACTTCTGTAATCAGCGGAAATTCAAAACTCACACCTTCTCAATTTCAGTACTTTCATAGTAGGATTATATAAAAACTTCCCATTCATTGCTCATAAACAGGGATATTCTTTTTGTGATACCATCTTTCAAAAATTATAATGCATTCATCTAATCACAGAATCATAGAATCAACCAGGTTGGAAGAGATCTCCAAGATCATCCAGTCCAACCTAGCACCCAGCACTCTAAAATCAACTAGATCATGGCACTAAGTGCCTCATCCAGTCTTTCCTTGAACACCTCCAGTCTCTACCATATGAGGAAAGGCTAAGAGAGAACTGGGTTTGTTCAGCCTTGAGATGAGAAGGCTTAGGGGAGACCTCAGTACCATGGACCAATCCATCAAGTATGGCTACCAGGAGGATGAAGATTCCCTTACCAGGAACACCTCCACCACCTCCCTGGGCAGCCCATTCCAATGCCAATCACTCTGTCTGTCAACAACTTCCTCCTAACATCCAGCCTATACCTCCCCTGGCACAACTTGAGACTGTGTCCCCTTGTTCTGTTGCTGGTCACCTGGGAGAAGAGGCCACCCCCACCTGTCTACAGCCTCCCTTCAGGTAGTTGTAGACAGCAATGAGGTCTGCCCTGAGCCTCCTCTTCTCCTGGCTAAATAACCCCAGCTCCCTCAGCCTCTCCTTATAGGGCTGTGTTTCAGGTTCCCTCTTTCCAGTCAGGCAAAACCACAGCAGAATTTTTTCTTGTGCCACAGTTCACCCAGAAGCCAATATCCAACCCACTTTTTATTTCTACTCTAATCCTGAGTGGCAGCACCGAGTGACCTCAAATCTGCTTTTTGCCAACAACTGAGAGGCCCAAGTGAGCCCCATAGAGATGCAGACCAGGAAAAACACAATGCAGTTCCTCCTTGTGCTCCTTCATTGCTCTGCACACCTACCTAGAGCTGGAGATTTCAGATAGTCCTGGGGGCCTATCATTAGGTGGGCAGGTTGAAAACAGATTTTATCAGTTGTCTGTAACACCCAAAACCTTTATGCTTCCAGGAAGAGATACCAGAATATTTGCAAACCAATTTGTCATAACAAGCCCACTGTAAAAGATGTGGCTCACAGGCATTCCTGCCATGCATTTCTAAACGGATTAGAAAATAATTCATGTTTAAAATGCTTCAGGCATTTTGTTTAACAATGAAATTAAACATAATGCCACATAAACCATCTCCTCAGCTCTTTACTTGACATACATGTTGTTACATGTTTTATAGTTACTTGAGCACAATTAACCAGGGCAGTGATTTTGCCTCTGTACTCGGTACTGGCGAGGCTGCACCTCAAATACTGGGCTTGGTTTTGGTCCCCTCACTGCAAGACGGGCACTGAGGTGCTGGAGCATGTCCAGAGAAGGGCAATGGAGCTGCTGATCAGTCTGGAGAACAAACATGTTTTGTGAGGAGCAAGTGAGGGAGTTGGGGTTGATTAGTCTGGAGAAGAGGAAGCCTCATTGCTACCTACAACAATTCTCTGAAAGGAGGTTAGAGTGAGGTGGGGATCAGCCTCTTCTCCCTAGTATCAGGTGATAGAATGAGAAGAAATGGCCTGAAATTGTGCCAGAGGAGATTTAGGCTGGAGATCAGGAAAAAATTCTTTCCTGCAAGAGTGGTTAGGCATTGGAAGAGGCTGTCCAGGGAGGTGGTGGAGTTGCTGTCATTGGAGGTGTTCAAGAAAGATATGACCATGGCACTTTGGGATGTGGTGAGCTGTGGTGGTGTTAGGTTTACAATTAGACTCAATGATCTTAGAGGCCTTTTCCAACCAAAGCTATTCTATTTACTGGCAACTTCATTATTTCACTCTTCCTGCCCTCCAGTATGTCTACCCTCCAGCATTCCTACCCTCCAGTATGTCTGCTGCATCACACAGCTTGGTGTCACCAGCAAACTTGCTGAGAGCAATTTAGATAAGCAGGAAAAAATCCAAAACACACAAAGGCATCTCAAGAGCTTGCAGGCCTTGAAAAAGACTAAAAGAAGCGCTCCAGGGGATGAGTCAGGTAAGAGAAGAGTCAAGCATGAACAAGAGAAGGGCAGAGCTGAGTTGTTCTGATTCATAGATTTATACAATGGTTTGGGCTGGAAGGGACTCAAAGATCATCTAGTTCCAACACCACTGCCATGGGTAGGGATGATGTTTCTCAAGGCAGGGACACCTTCCACTAGAGCAGGTTGCTCAAGGCCCTGTCCAAGCTTTGAAGATCTCCAGGGAGAACAGATTCACAACCTCCCTGGGCAACCTGTTCCAGTGTCTCACCATCCTCAGTGTACAGAATTTCCTCCTAAAATCCAGTTGTTGCGGTTTTTAAAGAGCCAACAGAATGAAGCTCTCAAGTGAATTGGAGAAAAAAGTTATATTTGAAGAGTTACAGGCAGAAATTCCAAAGCAGATGCAACATCAGTGACCCCCTTGAATTTTCCCCCAACCCAAAACTAATTCCATAGTCTACAGTGCTCCAATCCTCCCCCCCCCAACCCCCAACACCTCTGCCATCCATAGGCCTAAACACAAGTGTCTGAGCCCCCAAAACAGGCCTACCCCTTACATGTTTGTCCCAATAAAAGCAGCTCCCGCCTCAGACAGTGCTGGAGGGGGAGGAAAGGAGCAATGAGTTGGCCTCCTGCTGAGTTTAGAAAGAGATAGAAGAATTACAGGACTGAATAACATTTTTTCAGTCCCTAGAGGATTTTTAATCCTATAGTTCCCAACCTGGGACACCAGTCTAGATCTTCCCTCATCCACCTTAAAGTCCTTGTCCCTAGTCCTATCACTACAAGCCCTTGGAAAAAAGTCCCTCTCATGTTTCTTGTAGCCCCCTTCAGGTAGCTGACTGCCTCTGTAAGGTGTCCCCAGAGCCATCTCTTCTCCAGGCTGAGCAAACTCAACTGTCTCAGCCTGCCTCCATAGCAGAGGTGCTCCAGCCCTCTGATAATCTTTGTGGCCTCCTCTGGACCTGCTCCAATAGTGGAAAAGTACTTCTTACCAAGTTTCTCCTGATAAAAACTTAATGATATGTTATGGGCTCCTATTGTCTGACACCTCAAGGTACTTTGCCATCTCCCACAGAAAACTGGCAGGATTATGGGAAGACAAGCTGAAGGGAAGCATTTGAATCTCACACAGAAAGCACCAGTTATTAGAGAAATGCAAAGAGTAACACAACAGTGAAGAGAGAAGCTGATGAAACTGGTTAGGATGAAACAGCAGCTTGCAGATGAGATCTGTAAATCCCAATGACAACTGTAATTTATGACCAAGACAGCTGGTAGAGGTTATCCAAGGACAGAGCCCAACAGGGAAAGAGAAGAACCACAAGATTTAATTTCTGAGGGTTGCTCAGCAAAGGAGAGAAAGACAGGAAAAGAGAAAGACTGAACAAAGATGATTATTAGTCATTTTTCCAAAACTCCTGCCTGTTGTTGGTTTTAAACTGCCTCATCTGATAGTGTCGTGTAAATTAATCCTTTAGAAAATTTGAAGGGAACTTTTGCAGGTACTTTGAAGATCTTCACATTAAAATGCTTAATACAAAAATGTGGTCAGATTCTTTTCTTCTACCAAAAAAAAAGAGAAGATTAATACAGCAACTTGATCACATTGTCTACAAGGAAAAGAAATCTGTTAGAAGGCCCAAGTTATCAGATAGCAGTATAATGAAACTAGAAAGGTGGAAGCTAGTAGTAGGTATGTGGTAATGGTTTGGGTGTTCCCTGCCCCCCCCACACTTTAGAAATCACCCAGACTAGACTCAGCTGGCTCTGGGAATATGAATGAAGCTTATATTTACAGCTGGCACAATATACAAGCAGATATTTACAGTAGATACAGTTATAGACAGAAATAGACAAGGTAAAAGGTAATACAGAAACACAACTCCCCTACCAGAAACCTGAGTCCCAGGAGGGGCTCTCAACCACCCCTTCACCTTCCCCCTACCCCTCTCAACCTTACCCCAGTCCCAAGGAAGAATAGAGATTTGGCCAGGGGGTTAGGAAGCAAAGTGGATTAGTCCAAACTGGAGGGTGAGGTTAGAGAGATGAAGCTCAGCCAGCAGCCCCAGCGAGAGTGACGCCGAGTGTGTTATCTAATGTTTTTGTTTCTTGTTCCTACACATCTCAGCAAGGCTGTGAGCAAAGTAGACATCACCATGGTTTTCCTTTTACAGCCTGTAATCTAGTTCTTATAGAATCATAGAATCAACCAGGTTGGAAGAGACCTCCAGGATCATCCAGGCCAACCTAGCACCCAGCTCTATCCAGTCAACCAGACCATGGCACTAAGTGCCTCAGCCAGGTTTTCTTGAACACCTCCAGGGACAGTGACTCCACCACCTCCCTGGGCAGCCCATTCCAATGCCAATCACTCTGTCTGGCAAGAACTTCCTCCTAACATCCAGCCTAGACCTACCCTGGCACAACTTGAGACTGTGTCCCCTTGTTCTGTTGCTGGTTGCCTGGGAGAAGAGGCCACCTCCCACCTGGCTACAATGTCCCTTCAGGTAGTTGTAGACAGCAATGAGGTAAGCCCTGAGCCTCCTCTTCTCTAGGCTAAGCAACCCCAGCTCCCTCAGCCTCTCCTCATAGACATTCTAGCCTGCTTCAAACTAGCACGTATGTTTAGATAGGAAGAAAAAGGAAAAGGAAAAGCAGAGAAGGAAAACAAGAACAAAAGAAAAAGTTTTGAAAATAAGGTATAAAAACATTATTTGAATTACTCAAAAATACTCAATATTACAGTAGAAAATTAAAGGTAAGGAAATGTACTGCTCATAAGGCTAATATCAAGTTCCTAATTGAGACAACAACAATAATAACACCAAGAAGTTAACAAAAAAAATCAGCAATTTTAGCCAACTTAAACACCTGGGCAAGAAATTACCTTGGCCATGGTGGCTCACATACTTAGAACCATTGTTTTGCTGTTTGAAGGTTTTGGTTTTCTTCATACTTACAATTAGAAAGAATTAAAAGCTTTGCAAAATGTTAGTACTTACTTATCTCCAAAGAATTTTCTCCAGAAATCTGCAGCATCAGCTTTGGTGATACGGAAGTTATCACCCTGGAACTGGCCATTTGGGAAAATAGCCTTGATTTCTGCTAGCATGTGGCTGAAGATGAGGGACAGCTTAGTTAGGTTTCTCCTGTGGATAGAATAAGAAAATAAAGGGGAAAAAAATTAAGTCAAATCTTTAAAATTGAATATACTGAACCAGTCTTTCAATATTCTGCCCCTGTACTCTGCACTGGTTAGACCACACCTTGAGTCCTATGTTCAGTTCTGGGCTCCCCAGTTTAGGAGGGACACTGAGATGCTTGAGCGTGTCCAGAGAAGGGCGACGAGGCTGGGGAGAGGCCTTGAGCACAGCCCTACGAGGAGAGGCTGAGGGAGCTGGGATTGGTTAGCCTGGAGAAGAGGAGGCTCAGGGGTGACCTTATTGCTGTCTACAACTACCTGAGGGGTGGTTGTGGCCAGGGGGAGGTTGCTCTCTTCTCTCAGGTGGCCAGCTCCAGAACGAGAGGACACAGCCTCAGGCTGTGCCAGGGGAGATTTAGGCTGGAGGTGAGGAGAAAGTTCTTCACTGAGAGAGTCATTGGACACTGGAATGGGCTGCCCGGGGAGGTGGTGGAGTTGCCGTCCCTGGGGCACTTCAAGGCAAGGTTGGACGTGGCACTTGGTGCCATGGTCTAGCCTTGAGCTCTGTGGTAAAGGGTTGGACTTGATGATCTGTGAGGTCTCTTCCAACCCTGATGATAGTGATACTGATACTGTGATCCTGCATATATGTGTAATCATCACTGTATGACATCAGAGAAAACACTGGGCTTTCAACAGAAAACACTTCCTTACAATCAGCAGTTTCTATTTCCTGCCACTTCTGGGGACGTATTTAAAAATCATTTGTTCAGCAAACGGATCTGAACTGATTTGATTTCTCACCTGCCCATTCCAGACACATTTCTGACCCCCCTAACAATTCAGTTAGTGGGCTTTTACTTCATTTCACCATTGTAGACATAGGAATTTATACTAATTAGACAGCTAATACTTATTTTTTAAAGCCTCATACTAAAAACACCAAACTGTATTTTTATATGTGACATTACATCTATTTCACTTTAGATTTCTAGAAATATAAACACAGCACAGAATTAGGTTTACTGTTCTTTTCTGGGTCATTTTTTTCTTCTAATTCATTCTATTCTACTTTCTATTCCCTTTTTAAATGCCTTCTCTCTCTTTAAGGCTTGCCCTAACTTAACAGCGGCATGTGTGGTGGTTTGGCCTAGCTGCCCTTTAAGAAGACCAGAAAGTCCTCCTCTTCCAAACAAAAATAGAGCTTCTTTGCTATCAGATCACTTCTATAGTCTTTTTCCAGTTTTATATCAAAAAATGTTTTGCTTTTGGGACAGAAACCCCATTTAATATAGCACAAAGCACATGGCATCCTTTAACACAGTCACTTTGTAGGTAAAACAATCTGTGGGAGATGGTGGGGAGAGGAGAGAGAAGAAGAATGAAGCAATCTCGTTTCCTTTTGGTGATTCCTGTGCTAGTTTGAAGCTAGCTACAATGTTTTGGTGAGATGGATTAGATCACAGGCCGTGAAAGAGAAACAAGGGTGATGTCCACTTCAGTCATAGGCTTGCTGAGATGTGTAAGAACAAGAGTATAAACACAGAATCATAGAATCAACCAGGTTGGAAGAGACCTCCAAGATCATCCAGCCCAACCAGGCACCCAGCCCTAGCCACTCAACTAGACCATGGCACCAAGTGCCTCAGCCAGGCTTTTCTTGAACACCTCCAGGGATGGTGACTCCACCACCTCCCTGGGCAGCCCATTCCAATGCCAATCACTCTCTCTGCCAACAACTTGCTCCTAACATCCAGCCTAGACTTCCCCTGGCACAATTTGAGACTGTGTCCCCTTGTTCTGTTGCTGGTTGCCTGGGAGAAGAGACCAACCCCCCACCTGGCTACAATGTCCCTTCAGGTAGTTGTGGACAGCAAAGAGGTCTCCCCTGAGCCTCCTCTTCTCCAGGCTAAACACCCCCAGCTCCCTCAGCCTCTCCTCATAGGGTTTGTGTTCCAGACCCATCAAATCCAAAGAGATTAAAATTTGCCTAAAACCTGGTGAAGATCTTCATAAGGCAAAGGAACACAACTAAAAATGATACATGCTGCAAGCAGTTCACTGACTCATAATTACTCCCTTCCTCTTCCAGAACTTCCCAATAAACAACAACAAAACAGAACAAAAAACCCAGACCCCTAAAAGCCCAGTGTTGGTTTAGAAAACCACAGGTGTAGCATACAGCCAGCCAGTCTGAACAATGGAGCTCTCCTTAACACTTCTGAGGAAGATCACTCTTAACAATCTGACGCATTTCTTCCCTTCCTCTTCCAGAGAGTAAACACAGGAAGAAAAAAACCCAAATAAACAACAACAAAGCAAAACCGAACCCCCCAAACTAAAACAAAACACTGTTTAGAAAACTACAGGTGTAGAATACTGCCAGCTAGTCTGAACAATGGAGCTCTCCTCAGCACTTCCGAGGAAGTCAAAGAAACTGAAGGTTCCTGTCAACATGCCTGGGGACAAAAAAACCCTAACAACTACCTGCCATGGGATGTGGCAATCAGCTCCACTCTTGAGTTTGCACAATAATTATCTGTAAAAGCTATATAAGGACAAGGTGTTGGTTCAGGGACCAAAGTATACAGGCCTATTCTTTGAATGAAATATTCATGGGATTAAGAATAAGCACAAGCTCTGTTTTCCACTTGTGCTGTTCATTCATGGAAGGAACACAGAGAAATTAAGTTAATATTGCTGTGCTTTAGTAGGCATACAATAACCACTGTTGGAAAAGACCTTCAAGATCATAGAATCACAGCATCATAGAATTATTTTGATTGGAAAAGACCTCTAAGAGATCATTGAGTCCAACCTCCAACCTAAGACCACCATGGCTGTTAAACCATGTCCCAAAGTGCCACATCCACATATTTATTGAATACTTCCAGGGACAGTGACTCCACCACCTCCCTGGGCAGCTCGTTCCACTAACCACTCTACCAGTAAACAGTTTTTGCCCAACATTCAACTAGATCCAAGTCCAACCATTATCAAACTGTACTAGGCCCACTACTACACCACATCCTCGAGGGCATTCCTCATCTGAAAGCTCAGGAAAAAAAAAATACTGCCTCACACATGGGGCTATTCAGCCAGTAATTAAATTCATCATATGTGAAGCATGAAAAACAAGTGCAGAACTGCAAGGAGCGACCAGGAGGCTACTACTACTTTCTCTTAAATCCTGCAAAAGTGAAGCTTATCATGGAGTAGGAAAGCAGTATCCTTTCTTGAATGTCACTCTACCTCTTTCTGACAGATAGAAGGAACTGTAGCTGTGCTAGCCACAATGGAAAACAGAAAGGAAAATAATCACAGAATGGTTTGGGTTGGAAGGGACATTAATTATCATCTAGTTCCAGGTCCCCTGACATGGGCAAGGACACCTTCCACTAGACTAGGTTGCTCAAAGCCTCATCCAGACTGGTCTTACACACTTCCAGGGATAAGGCAACCACAATTTCTCTGGACAATCCATTCCAGTGTCTCACCACCCTCACAGTGAAGAACTTCTTGCTAATGTCTACTATAATTCTAAAATGTGATATAAAATGGCAGACCATGGGTCAGATCTGGGACAAGGATGTATGGGCAAACAAAGAAAGTTGATCACAATATAATTTTGAATTCTCCTCCACCTTTTCTTTACAATCATTTAACATTGAATCATTACCAACTCCCACCAAAACTCCTTTTGTTCTCGTATTATAAAGACCAGAGAAGTGTTACAATGGAAGAAGGCTGCACTTGAAGAAATCAGAACTTCATTCCATCTCAATGGACTGAAGCATGAGCAGGGGAGATTGAGACTGGATGTTAGAAAGTCACTGGTGTGACACTGGAACAGGCTGCCCAGGGAGCCTGTGGATGTCCCCTCCCTGGGCGTGTTCAAGGCCAGGTTGGATGGGGCTTTGAGCAATCCGGTCTAGAGGGAGTTGTCCCTGCCTATGGCAGGGTGGTTGGAACTAGATGATCTTGAAGGTCCCTTCCAGGCCAAACCATTTTATGAATCAATGAATCTCTTGCTGCTTCTGTAGTATTTACTACCCCATTTATGAAAAAATCAGGAATCAACAGAATACACAATAGCTTAGTAAAGAAAATAGACTAGAAATACAAGAAGAGGAAGATGACCAGGATGTCTCCAAATCTACCTCTCTTGTAAGTCTGTCTACTCACTGCTCTCTCTGATGTTTCATTTATCAGCTGGCTTGTTCATTTATCATTGTGCTTACCAACATCTCTTACGCAAAGCTCTATCCAAGGATTGTATTTGTGCTTTATTAAACAAACACTGCACACAGCAGCAACCATGAATAGCTCTCCTCAGCTGGGCTTCACAGCCCACATTTTGAACATTCCACTACTTCCTGTTCTGTCCAAAGGCTAATTATATCCAGCACAGATGAATGTCTCAAGGTACTCCTACAGCAATTTCATCTGTTCTCTCACTAGTACTCAAGTATATGAGGTAACAAATAAATCCATGAAATAAAACCACACAGAGCATTTAGCAGGAAATAAAGTAACAAAAGTCTGCATAAAGTGGAATGCAAGTTGTCAAAAATGAGAAAAAAAAAATATGTTGACAATGTAAAGATCTCATTTTTTTTCCAGTAAACACTTATTATCTCTATTTACTTATGCAAAAAGACAGAAAAAAAAAACCCAAACCCAAAGCACTAGAGAATGCAAATCACAAAAAGAGATTTGAATAGAATCGATCAGAGTATTTATGGGAATAAATACTTTGCAAAAGAAAGCCAGTGCCAGGACATTATAAATAGGAATGCAAACTAAGAGGGAACAAATTTATTGATTCTACTACCCAAACTTTGAATTGAGCTATTCTATCTCATCCTTATTAAAAAAAAATAGCATACTAAACCTCATACATATAGAAATAAAAAACAGATCTGTACATTAGTTTATCTCATTTTATCTTCTGCTTTTTAGCAGCTCGTTGCTTTTGCCCTATGGTTGCATGAGTATCAACATGCTATTTAGCACACTTCTCATACCTCCATCCTCCTTCAGCAGGTATCTGAGAAACAGAGAATCGTTTCAATTGGGAAAGACCTCTAAGTTCATTGAGTCCAAATATCAACCTAACACCACCATGGCCTTTAAATCATGTCCCAGTGTGCCATGTCCCCATGTCTCTTGAACACCTCCAGGGACAGTGACTCCACCATCTCCCTGGGCAGCCTGTCCCAATGCCTGACCACTTTTGCAACAAAGAATTTTTTTCTAATCTCCAACTTAAACCTTCCATGGAACAACTTCAGGCCATTTCCTCTCCTGCTAGCAGCTGATGATAGGGAGAAGAGACTGACTCCCAACTCACTCCAACTTCCTTTCAGGTAGTTTCAGAGAGCAATGAGGTCTTCCCTCAATCTACTCCTCTCCAGACTAAGCAATCAGCCTCCTGTCCTTTCCCATATCAGGAGCACCTCTAAACCCCTTAAAATCAGGTTGTGTTAGGAACTTTATCTTACAGAACAGCAAGGAAAGAAAAATCAAATACTTGGTTCCAAACTGTTACTTGAAATAGTTTCCTGATGCTACACTTATAGCCCATGAGTAGATATCTAACAGGACAACTAGGAACAATTTGGCAGGAACTGGGAAAAACAGCACAGATGTTGGGAAGAAATCTATGTATTTCTTTTGTAGAACAAGGTGCAGAACTTCATAACAAACAGAAAAAAGAAAGAAGTGGCTGGAATATTTTCATCAGTAATTTGTATTGAACAGGCACTGGTGCAACACTGCACTAGGCAAAAGCCCAGAGAAGTACCAGGGTCATTCAGAAGCAGAGCACCATGCTGTGTTTTAATATGCAGCAAGGGCCTACAAGGGTACTTGTCGACACTGGAGAAGCGAGTAACATTATGAGAGCTGATGGAGAAGTCAAATCACAGATGTCTTCCAAGATAATCAACTTTAACAGTGAGAGCCAAGACAGACAGTGTTCCTAAAATTAGTTCAAGAGGCTCACAGAGGGCAAGAATCCAAAGAGGATGAAAAAAGGTTACTATACCACAGCTGGAGTGCAAACATCAACATTCTGAGTGGCAATGTGAAAATCTGTACATTTTACTCACTGCTCCATCTTACCACATGCAAGGTTTTAATATAACACACACAAATGCAATCACAACTGCAAATAAAATGGACTAAAATTCCTTCCAGTAATATTTGTTTCTTTTCTCTTTCGGTAAGGCTTGATGATTCCAAGAGTCACATCCAATTTTTATTCCCCTGAGACTTAAAACACTTGTGCAGTTTTCCCCAGCACTGCAGCTTACTTTACTACTGGCAAAAGCAAACATTTTTGTGTTTTATGAATTCCTGGAATGATGAACCAGCCTCTTCAAACAGGAGTGTAAAACTGAAGATAATTGTATTCCTCTGCTAAACACCAAGGCATTCCAGTTCTTGCTACCAAAGAGAAAACAGCAGATACAGAATTCCCATCTTAAGCTGAAATGCAAAAAAAAATCTCCTCCCCTTCTACTCTAACTTGGTGAAAAACACATCTGGAGAATTGTGTTCAGTTCTGGGCTCCACAACTCAAGAGGCAAGGAAACTACTGGAGATAGTCCAGTGGAGAGCTATGAGGATGATGAAGGGGCAGAAACATCTTTCTGATGAGGAAAAGCTGAGAGACTTGGGGCTGCCCAGCCTGTAGAAGCCTGAGGGGGAATCTGATCAATGATTACAAACACCTTAGGGGTGTGTCAAGAAGAAGGGGATGGTCTCTTTTCAGTGGAGGACGAGGGGCAATGGGCACAAACTCAAACACAGGCGAGTTCCACCTCAACCTTCTTCCCCTGTACTCAACAATGGTCAGGCCACACCTTGAGTCCTGTGTCCAGTTCTGGGCCCCTCAATTCCAGAGAGATGTTGAGGTGCTGGAACATGTCCAGAGAAGGGCGACGAAGCTGGTGAGGGGCCTGGAACACAAACCCTATGAGGAGAGGCTGAGGGAGCTGGGGGTGTTTAGCCTGGAGAAGAGGAGGCTCAGGGGGGACCTCATTGCTGTCTACAACTACCTGAAGGGACATTGTAGCCAGGTGGGGGGTGGCCTCTTCTCCCAGGCAACCACCAATAGAACAAGGGGACACAGTCTCAAGTTGTGCCAGGGGAAGTCTAGGCTGGATGTTAGGAGGAAGTTGTTGCAAGAGAGAGAGAGATTGGCATTGGAATGGGCTGCCCAGGGAGGTGGTGGAGACACCGTCCCTGGAGGTGTTGAAGCAAAGCCTGGCTGAGGCACTTAGTGCCATGGTCTAGTTGACTGGCTAGGGCTGGGTGCTAGGTTGGACTGGCTGATCTTGGAGGTCTCTTCCAACCTGGTTGATTCCATGACTCCTATGACTTGATTCTATGAGGAAAATTTTCTTTACTGTGAGGGTGTTGGAGCATGTTGCTCAGAGAGGCGGTGGAGTTCCCTTCTCTGGGGACTTCCACCTGAACAGTGTTCCTGTGTGACCTGCCCTAGGTGATAGTTTCTTTGGTAGTGAGGACAGGATGATCTCCAGAAGTCCCATCCAACCCCTACCATGCTGTGATTCTGTGAAATACAAATGTCTCTTTTTTTTCCTGAATCATCTTAAACCTCTGCACTGCATATTCTGGGAAAATCCTGTCACCTAAAAAATTAGTTACATTAAGACTATATGAAATTGAATAGACCATCTTTAGTTTTGTATAGTTTGTGCACCCAAATTTCCAGTTTCTCTAATTACTTAAACAATGTAGCTAAATGCACTAATGGTGTTTTGTGACATGGTTTAATGGCCATCATGGTGTTAGGTTGAAGGTTGGAGTTGATGATCTTAGAGGTCTTTTCCAATCAAAACAATTCTATGATGCTATGATTCCAATTTGAAAAAAAAAAACAAACAAACCAACAGGAAACAAAACCAAAACCAAATCCAAACAAACAGTATATAGCCTGAAAAAAATCAAGTGGGCTAAAATATCCACAGTCAAAAACATATCTCCAACTTCTGGTTTTCAGATCATCATCTAGGAAAAGAGCATTGTTTCTTGAAGTGTACCATGTGTTTAGTTGCCATTTTGTATTACAGAATCAGATAATTGTATTGGCTGGAAAAGACCTCTAAGATCATCAACTCCAACCATCAACACAGCAACCCATGGCCAATAAACTATGTCCCAAAGTGCTATGTTCACACATTTCTTCACCACCTCCAGAGATGGTGACTCCATCACCTCCCTGTGAATAACAGGAAGACTGCTCAGATCTGAAGTGAAAGGAAACAAAGTGCATTTCTTCCATCTCTGGGAAGTTCAGAGCACCAGATACCACAGCAGATGGCCCACTGAGATCTGGCATGGTTTGAAAAGGCCACGACAAAGACCTCCCCTTTTGTGGCATATCTGGTATTGGAAACCAGTTTTACTCATACCAGAAGTTTTCATCCTGCATAAGGGACGTCTGATGTGAACCAGCTGCCATAAAGACTATTGCTATTTTAAGTCATATCTGAGTTACCCCAATGAATACTTGTGATCAGTAGCTGTTATTTGGTCTTATGGCCAAACAAATTACAAAGCCTCTGTCTGCTAAAGAAAATGAAAGGAAATAATTACCAAAATAAGAACTATTAGAATCATAGAATGGTTTTGGTTAGAAGGAACCTCAAAAGATCACCAAGTTCCAGCCCCTGCTGCCATGGGCAGGGACACCTCCCACTAGAGCAGCTTGCTCAAGGCCTTTTCCAACATGGCCTGGAACATCTCCAGGGAGGGGACATCCACAGTTTCCCAGAGCAACCTGTACCAGTGCCTCCCACCCACTCCTAATATCCAGTCTAAATCTGCCCTCTTCCAGCTCAAAGCCATTGCCCCTCATCCAAGAACTACAAGCCCTTGTAAAAAGTCCCTCCTCAGCTTTGTTCCATCCCCTTCAGGTACTGGAAGGCTGCTTATAAGGTCTCCTGGAGCCTTCCCTTCTCCAGGCTGAAAAGACCCAACTTTCTCAGATGGTCCCGAGCCCTCTGATCATCTTCTTGAGCAACTCTGGACCTGCTCCAACAGTTTAATGTCCTTCTTCTGTTAGAGGCACTAGATCTGGATGCAGTACTACGGGTGTGGTCTCACAGTTGTCTGTAACAGTTATACAGCTAAGAAGCTTGTGCAGTCAACTTTAGCATTTCAACCTCAATTGAGAAAAACAAGTCAGCATTCTGGAGAGATCTTGTGCCTCAAGTCACTACACAGCTTGCCCTGTCCTGGCCAGCTTCCCAGGAAAAAAGCACAGCCCTGTACACCAGTTTTCACCAGAAGTCCCACAGTACTACTTTACTCCTCCTATTCCCTCATGGCTGAAAGGAAATTTTTCCACTGGCTCCCAGAGAAGAGAGAGGAAGTAAGGTGACAAGCAGACAGGAAAGGGGGAGCAAATGAGGCAAAGGCCAAATAGTTTTGCTCAGACTTTTTGATTCCCACCCATCAAGCCACATTCCACAAGATCACAGAGTCCTCTCTTTAGTATGGAAGACAAAACAGCATCTGACATTGAGTATTCTCTTACAAAATGCTCATCCACAGGAAAGACTGAACTAACACACGAACTACCCAGTATGTGGCATTCATGCAACCCTCCTACTAGTTTGAATCCCACAAGGGGGCTTACAAGATAGCTAAGGAAAGACTTTCTACATAGCAGGAATGGACTCAAGCTGGAAGAGATGGGATTTAGGAAGAAATCTTTTACAGTAGGGGCAGTGAGACACTGTAACAGGTTGCCCAGGGAGGTTGTGGATGCCCCTTCCCTGGAGGTGTACGAGGCCACCTTGGACAAGGATTTGAGCGACCTGGTCTAGTGAGAGGTGTCTCTGCCCATGGCAGGGGTGTGGAAATAGATGACCTTTAAGGTCCTTTCCAATCCAGACCATTCTATGAATCTATGAAGATCACAGTAAACATCTGATAAAAAACAAACATACTTCTTGTCAATTTTCTGTACAGAATTCCCAATTACTTTTCCCAAAATTAGCAGACTGACTACTGCTTAAGTGCAGAACACTAGAAGATCAGCAAGCCAGAAGATGTTTTTCATTTGCCATGAGTTATGTTAGCTAAAAGGTAAAAAGTTCTACAGGAGGGAGACATTCAAGGCCGTGCTTGATGGGCTCAGAACAACCTGATCTAATTGAAAAGGTCCCTCCTTAGCACAAAGGGTTGGACTAGATCATAGAATCATAAACCAGCTTGAGTTGGAAGGGACTTCGAAGTTCATCTAGCTTCAACCCTCCTGCCATGGGCAGGGACACCTTCCACTAGACCAGATTGCTCATAGCCTTGTCAAAGTGCCATCCAACAGACTCCTTCCAAACCAATGCATTCTCTGACTGCAAAACACAAAAAAACCCAAACCAAAACAAAGACAGAAGGAATTGAAAAGGACATTAAAATCATTTCTTTTTCAAAGGTGGGGAACACAGGAGGGCCCTACAGAACACTAAAAAACTGGAAAATCAGAGAAGACTAAAAAAAGGCAGAGACATGGAAAATATACATCTCTGATTCTTCCTTTACAACTTTACAGTTCACATTTTCCTCCAAGCTTAGTCACCTGAGTTACACATATGATTCACAACAGCAACAGAAGAGCAGCAGAGAATTTAACAGGGCAGAGTAAGTTTTGATTTAATTTGATAAACAAGACCTCAGTGTACATGAAAAACTTTTTTTTTTTCAATTGAATTGTACAAGTATGGGAAGAGTAACTCTCAGTTTGAGCTTTTCCATTTCTTGGACTTTCTTCAGTCTGTCTGCAGGGAGTCTATAAAGAAAAACAGGAATGCACTAACACTGATGAGTTGATCAGCATCTGTAGATAACTCTCTTGGAGAATAAGAAAGCTATATTTCCAAAAAGCATGTCATAGAATCATACAATCAACCAGGTTGGAAAAGACCTCCAAGATCATCCAGGCCAACCTAGCACCCAGCCCTAGCCAGTCAATTAGACCATGGCACTAAGTGCCTCATCCAGGCTTTTCTTGAACATCTCCAGGGACAGTGACATCATAGAATCAACCACGTTGGAAGAGACCTCCAAGATCATCCAGGCCAACCTAGCACCCAGCCCTAGCCAGTCAACTAGACCATGGCACCAAGTCATTTCCCCTTACCATATCACTACAAGCCCTTGTAAAAAGTCTCTCCCCAGCTCTCCTGCAGCCCCCTTCAGGTACTGCAAGGCCACTGTGAAGTCTCCTGTCAGCCATTTCTTCTCCAGTCTGATCAGGCCCAGCTTTCTCAGCCTGTCCCCATAGCAGAAGTGCACTTAGATCTTTGAGGTCTTTTCCAACCTTAATGGTTCTATTATTCCAAGTGCACAGGAGCTTTGTTGTGACTCAGCACTAGCATGTTTAATGCCATGATTACCTACAACCATTTATTTTTCATGCAACCCCCAGCCAATCCTCTACAATAGGTATTTAAGTGTGTACAATGGTTATTTTTATCATCAAGGCCGTGTAGGTAACCTGCCTCAATCAGAGACACCCTTATGAAGAGTCACTCTCTAGTCTTCCTGTAGGTTCCTTTCAGGTATTAGAAGGCAGCTATAAAATCCTCCCAGAGTCTTCTCCAGGCTGAACAACCCCAGCTCCCTCAGCCTATCCTTGCAGGAGAGGTGCTCTAACCCTTCTATCAACTTTGTGGCCCTGCTCTGGACTTAATCTGACAGTTTCACGTCCTTCTTAGGATGGGGACACCAGAACTAGGTGCAATATTTGAGGTGGGGTCTCACAAGAACATAGTAGATGGGAAGAATCTCCTCTCTTGTCCTGATGACCACACTCCTCTTGATGCAGCCCAGGACACAGTTGTCTTCCAGGCTACATGACTGCACAGCCAGCTCATGTTGAGCTTATGGTCAATCAGCACCGCCAAGCCTTTTTCTTCAGAGTTACTGTCAACTCACTCTGCACTTGGCCCTGCATATTTGTGCCTGGGACTGTCTTGACCTAGATGATGTAGGACCTTGCACTTTGACTTGTTGAACCTCATGCATTTTGCACTGTCCTCAAGCCTGTCAAGATCCTTTTGGATGGCAACCCTTCCCTCAAGTGAGGCCACCTCACCATGCAACTTGGTGTCGCTGGCAAACTTACTTGAGAGTGCACTCAATGTCAGCGTCCCTGCTGCTGACAAAGACGTTTAACAGCACTGGACCCAGGACAGAGCCCTGAGGAACTCCACTTGTCACTGATATCCATATGGACATTGAGCTGTTGATCACAGCTCTGTGAGTGCAACCATCTGGCCAGTTCCTTATCCACCAAGTGATCCATCAAGTCCATGTCTCCCAAAGACAAGGATGTCACATGGGACAGTGTCAAATGCCTTCCATAAGTTCAGGTAGATGACATTGGTTGCTCTTCCCATACCAGAGTTGCAACTCTGTTGTAGAAGGGTCACAAGAAGTATCAAAAATGAACAAAGAGGTCACAAGA
The DNA here is from genome assembly GCF_015220805.1 of Pogoniulus pusillus. Classification (NCBI taxonomy): domain Eukaryota; kingdom Metazoa; phylum Chordata; class Aves; order Piciformes; family Lybiidae; genus Pogoniulus; species Pogoniulus pusillus. The sequence goes on along the minus strand of NC_087268.1, from coordinate 8,327,347 downwards.
AGCTTCGCTCCACAGTTTATTATCTTCTGACAACAAGTAATAAATCCTTACCCTAACTACTAATTCTTAACCACTGACTTTTGCCATGGTTAGCTCCATTACAAGAAGCTAAGAGAGTAACAAGTCCCTTCAAAGATACTGACAGGAAAGCCCAAAGCGTGCAAGATTTTGACACTAGGTGGATGCCTCCACACAGATGATTTGCTTTGCTGTAACATGGCTGAACAAACGCCAGAAGCCAACAGCTGACATGCAGTGCATTCTTGAGAGGCTTCTCATTGGGCATACATATTTTCTGGGATTACTCCTCTCTGTCTCTGAAGAAGCTTCAGCTCAGGGTGAGCGTAGTGGTACAGCTTCCAGAAACTTCATCAAACCCAGTGTGTTTGTTCCAGGATATCCTCAGGGCACTTAGTACCCCTTCTGCACCATCATTTGTCCTCTGGAGACTGTGTGGCTTAGCAAAACAGTCTCTTCAGGAGAGAACAAAAGACTGTCATATTGGTTATCCTTCATTACACAGGAGAAGGTGATCCTTTTATTACCAATTTCATACAAAGCATAATGCCACTAATATCTGTAATACAGAGTGGGATTTACCCATAATCCATATCATAAAAACAGTGTGCTGCTTTTCTGTGATAAATTGTGTGTAAATGTCACATTAGCACATTATATTAAACAAAAAAAAATCACATTTTCTCCTGTTTCTGACTTTATGTGATCTTCCTAGCCTACCACATTCACCTCTGCCCTTTGGTATTTCCTTTAGGCTACCTGCATTCATTTTAACATTTATCCGATTGACTTGAAACATATTTCTCAGCTGTCAGTAGGAGGTTGCACCAGGGGAGGTTTGGATTGGATATTAGAAGAAACTTCTTAACTGAAAGGGTTCTCAAAGACTGGAACAGGCTTCCCCAGGGAGGTAGCTGATTCTTCATCCCTGAAGGTGTTTAAAATATGCAGAGATGTGTTGCTGAGGAGCATGGTTTAGCACCAGACTTGGTAGAGTTTAAGAATGGTTGGACTCAATGATCTTAAAGGTCATTTCCTACTAAAACAACTCTATGACTCTCTTTATGTAACTGGAAGTTAGCTGAAGAGCCTAAAGATGACAACAGTAAGCCACTACATCTCCAACAGTGAAATGGATATGCAGACATGGATCAAACACTGTCTGGGCTCAGAGAGCAGTGGTGAATGGAAGTACCTAAATGCTGGCTAAATGTGGTCACTCAAGGATATCCCTGCCTATGGCACGGGGGTTGGAACTAGATGATCCTTGTGATCCTTCCAATTCTGACTGATTCTATGATATGTTGTAGTAGTGGCCCTAGTAGAGCTGGATGATGATTTGACTTTAGAGTTATAGAATCATACCCTTGTTTGAAAAGACCTCTAAGATCCCAGTCATCAACCCAACATCACCATGGCGTTAAACCATGTCCCACAGTGTCACATGCACACGTTTCTTGAACACCTCCAGGGATGGCAACTTCACTGCCTCCCTGAACTGCTTGTTCTAATGCCTGAGCTCCCTTTCAGTAAAGTTTTTTTTGTCCTAAAATCCAATCTAAAGGTCTTTTCCAACCATAATGACTCTGATTCTGCCTCAGTCTCCACAACCTGTTTGGGATGCCTCTCCAGGGCTCCAGCACCCTTACAGCAAAGTTCTTCCTCATGCTGAGGTGGAATCATAGAATCAACCAGGTTGGAAGAGACCTCCAAGATCATCCAGTCCAACCTAGCACCCAGCCCTATCCAGTCAACCAGACCATGGCACTAAGTGCCTCAGCCAGGCTCTTCTTCAACACCTCCAGGGACGGTGCCTCCACCACCTCCCTGGGCAGCCCATTCCAATGGGAAATCACTTCCTGTGTTCCTACAAAACCCTAGTCTAAGTGCCTGACTAATTAAAAAGGAAACCTATAAGATATGAGTTTACCCACAAAGAAAATTAGTGGCAATTCAACACAAGCTTCTGTACTTATTGTTTCATTTGCATCACAGAATGGTTTGGGTTGGAAGAGACCTTAAAGACCATGTAGTTCATTAAGGGCAAGAAACTATTTGATATGCTCCTTATCTAAGAAAAGTGTACCAGAACTTTTATGGTGAGTATTAAAACTTGAACAGCTACTCTCAACAGCACAAAGCCATTTCAGCATCTGTTGGAAACACTGCATTATCTCAGTATTTAACTATGACACAAACAGACAGAACTATAAATACAATTACATCTGTAGTTTTTTATCTAAAGTAATCAGATGTTAGGCATGAGAATACCAAAACCAGAAGGAAAACATCAGGCTTTGATAAAGGTTAAGATATTCTAGGATTTATATGGCATCCAATTTCCCTCTAAATAAAGACAGATCAGTTCCTAGCCTAAAAAGGGAGAAATGTCAAACTTCATGAAGTCTGCTTGGGTTTCCAGCACTCCCATTGTTTTTAAAGGGAAGGTGGCAAGATGCAGTCAAATAGAAAATCATGATAACTTGTAGAAAATAATTTCTCCTTATAAAACTGTGTATTTTGTTTACAGTTGAATTTAATATTTTTAAAAGAACATAAGCCAAATATTAAGGAGCAATGCCACATAGTCTAAAATCAGTAGGATGAAAGTAACCTTGTGAAGAATTGTTAGTTCTGCTATCCAACATTTGCTGAAACCACTTGGTAGAAAATCCTCTATTGTCACAGAACCATAGAATTGTTTTGGTTGGAAAAGACCACTAAGGTCATCAAGTCCAACCATCAACATGACACCACCATGGCCACTAAACCATGTTCCAAAGTGCCATGTCCACACATTTCCTGAACACGTCCAGAGATTGTAATTCCAGCATCTCCCTGTGCAGCCTCTTCCAACGCCTGACTGCTCTTGAGGCAAAGAAACTTTTCCTAATATTCAACCTAAACCTCCCCTGGCACAATTTTGGGCTATTTCTTCTTGTTCTACCACCTAATACTAGAGAGAAGAGAATGACCCCCACCTCACTACAACCTCTGCTTAAACCATCTGTAGCTTTAACCACTCCAACCCCCACCACAGCTTGACTGAGGGATACTGAAGTCTCCACAACAACAACAATAACCAGACTCCCTGTTCACCCAGCCCAACTCAGGAGAAGATGCTGCATATGCCATACAGGAAATCTTTTAATATCACTCTGAGTTTCACAATTCAGCTCCTCTCAAGTCCAAGGTGACACTAAATAGGTCACTTCCTGATGTTCCTCCTCCCTGCCCTCTCATGTCCTCAGAGTCTCCTGATCACTGCTGTCCCTCCCACAGACATGCTTTCACACAGCTCAACAATATCACAGAATCACAGCTCTTGAGGTTGGAAAAGATCTTTCAGATGATTAAGTCCATCACCTAGGGCTCACAATCCTACCACTACTATAAACCATGGCCCTCAGCACCACATCCCCTTAGTTTTAAACATCTCCAGGGACAGTGACTCCACCACCCCCCTGAGCAGCCTGTTCCAATGTCTGATAACCCTTTATGAGAAGACTTTTTTTCCTACATTCAAGCTCACACAGAACAACTTGAGTCTGTCTACTCTAGTCCTGTCAACTGCTGCATGGGAGAAGAGACCAACCCCACCTCAGGACAAACTCCTCTGAGATAGCTGTCGAGAGCAACAATGTCTCCCCTCAGCCTCCTTTTCTCCAGAGATCAACTCCAGTTCTCCCACCACAAATTCTGTTCAAGGTCCTCCACCAACTTTTTTGCCCTTCTTTGGACACGCTCCAGCACTTCGACGTCCATCTTGTACTGAGGTAGTTCAGCAAAGGGAGGAGAAGGAGGTAGAGCAAGCATTCTTTTATCTAGCCAAATCATGACTGTTCATCTCCTCCTCCTGTCCTAACCTTCAGACATTAGAATTACAGGAGAGAATAGGGAATGAGGTAACAATTTGACTACAAATCTTATCAGATAAAGGCCTGGGTATTCAGGTGGTTGCTTTGGGTTTTTTTTCCTGCTGGGGAGTGGTTTGGGGTTTTCATACAGGAGATTTGATTTTTTTATTTCAGTACAGAAACCAGAAGGCCAAATTAAGCTTTCCCTTTTTTTGTTTTTTGTTTTTATTCTTTTTTCTTTTTTTTTCTTTGCCACAGCTTAAATACCCACCTGAACATGAGCCAGCAGTGTGCCCAGGTGGCCAAGAGAGCCAGTGGCATCCTGGCCTGCCTCAGGAATGGTGTGGTCAGCAGGAGCAGGGAGGTCATTCTGCCCCTGTACTCTGCACTGGTTAGACCACACCTTGAGTACTGTGTTCAGTTCTGGGCCCCCCAGTTTAGAAGGGACATTGAGATGCTTGAGCATGTCCAGAGAAGGGCGGCGAGGCCGGGGAGAGGCCTTGAGCACAGCCCTACGAGGAGAGGCTGAGGGAGCTGGGATTGGTTAGCCTGGAGAAGAGGAGGCTCAGGGGTGACCTTATTGCTGTCTACAACTACCTGAGGGGTGGTTGTGGCCAGGAGGAGGTTGCTCTCTTCTCTCAGGTGGCCAGCACCAGAACAAGAGGACACAGCCTCAGGCTGTGCCAGGGGAGATTGAGGCTTGAGGTGAGGAGAAAGTTCTTCACTGAGAGAGTCATTGGACACTGGAATGGGCTGCCCGGGGAGGTGGTGGAGTCACCGTCCCTGGGGCTGTTCAAGGCAAGATTGGACGTGGCACTTGGTGCCATGGTCTAGCCTTGAGCTCTGTGGTAAAGCGTTGGACTTGATGATCTGTGAGGTCTCTTCCAACCTTGCTGATACTGTGATACTGTGAAATATGAGCAAATTGATTTGTCCCTGCAATTTTACTTCAATGTTGCAAAAGGTCTCAAAACAGAGGTATCTGAATAGAACCTCTGACACATGCTTGTTTAGAGCCACTCTAGACAAGGCTCCTTTGTCCAAGTTCTTTCCATTTAAAGGCCTCTTATTTTTTCAAACAAGAGAATTTTTCCTCTAAAATTCTGTATTTGAGGTGTTTTTTTTCCTTCTCTATTTAAAATCACTGAGGTGCCTGTGCCTTACAGAGGTTGTTGAAATGCAGACAGTTGGGTGCATTTTTTTCTTCCTTTTTTTTTGTGGGGAAAAGAAAAAAAAAAAGCTGAACATATTTTCTTCCTGCTAAGAAAAGTCAGATGTCTAGCACTTCATTGCTTTGCATCCAGTGCATGTGAGACACTGCCAAGCCAAAGTGGCAAGTGAAAAATCACAAGTTGAAACTAGTTTGGACATATATAAACAGCTACTTGAAGCAGTGGAGAAGCAAGGGCTTGCAAGAGTAGATAAGTTATCCACAGGACAGCAATGTGCCCTTGTGGCCACGAAGGCAAATGGTATCCTGGGGTGCATCAAGGAGAGTGTGGCCAACACCTGTTCTTTATAGAAATACCTGACATGGGAGATAAAAATTTACCTTTTGACTGCATGTATTTAAAAGATGTTTCATATATTTTCCTTTTCTCATTCGACTTACAAAGCATAATCTGTTTGGCATCTACAAGGTTTTCTTTACATTTAATGTTATTAAGGTAAAGCCTAAAATGGGCAGAGAGCCCAAGCATGGGTTTGTGGCTTGGCTCGAGTTCAAACAGAAAATGGAATCATAGGACCATAGAGTTGCTTTGGTTGGAAAAGACCTCTAAGATCACTGAGTCCAACCATCAACTTAACACCACAATGGTCATTAATCCATGCTCCACAGTGCCAGGTCCACGTTTCTTCAAAACCTCTAGAGACAGTGACTCCATCACCTCCAAGGACAACTTATTTGAATGCACTGCTGTGAAATTGAATGATAAGGATGACAGACCACAAGACACCCAAGCTGCTCATTTCAATGTTCCTTCTTCTTGGTGAAAAAAACCACACTAAAGCAGGTCCTGCTGTAGCAGTGTACAGACTCTGCTGAGCAAGGCAGATACTGACACTTACAAATGCACTGCCAGATTATTCCTTATTTGATAATGAAAGAAGACCTTATTACAAAAAAAAAAAAAACAACCAAACAAACCCAAACCCCAAAAGTTCAATCAAAACATCACAGTGCTCCCTTTCAAAGGGATAATTATCCTTCCACTCCGCAAGTGCAAACTAGCAGAGTCAGAGCCAGTTAATTAAAAAGCCACAGAAGTGACAGGGTTATGTTTTGCTCCTCTGCTGTGCAGCTTGACAGTCACTGAATCACAGAAAGGTAGGGGTTGGAAGGGACCTCTGGAAAATTTCAAGTCCAATATCCCTGCCAAGGCAGGGTCATCTAGAGAAGGTCACAGAAGAACACACCCAGGTGGGGTTTTAACATCTCCAGAGATGGAGACTCCATCACCTCTCTGGGCAGCCTGTCCCATTGCTCTGGCACCCTTAAATTGAAGAAGCTTCTCATGTTTAGATGGAACTTCTTATGTTCAAGTTTGTGCCTATTGCTCTTGTCCAGTCGCTGACCACCACTGAACAAAGACTGGTCCCATCTTCTGGCATCCACCCTTTAAGTATTGATCAGCATTGATGAGATCTCCTCTCAGTCTTCTCTTTTCCAGGCTAAAAAAGCCAAATTCGCTCTGTCTTTCCTCATTAGAGAGATGTTCCAGTCCCCTAATAATCCTTGTAGCCCCAGTTACCAAATATGGGGAAAGAGAAAAGCAGGGAAAGTACTGATAAATGACAAATTAAGCAATGTATTTTGCAATCAAGAAGCAGTTAATAATGGAATCAGTTTATAGATCACTCAGGAATGAAGGCTTGCTCAGCAGCATGAGGAAGAATTATACAATATGAGAATGGGTTGGGTGAACAGATGAAGAGAGAGTAAATGCCACTGAGGAAAGTTCACAGATTCATAGAACTGTTGAGAATGGAAGAGACCTTTGAGATCATCAAGTTCAACTGCTCACCTAGAGCTCACAATCCCACCACTATTGCCAGGCTACTACCACCAAACCATGTCCCACGGCAACACATCTACCTCACTGGTGTCTAAATAATTTCCAAACTTGTTTTTATTTAATTGATTAACTACAAATACATATTTACAAATGCTGATATTACTTGTCCTAATGACTGTTCAGAAAGATGAAGGCCTTATGAAATCCTAACAACATACTGTCTCTATAAACATGGTTGTTCTTCCAAGGAAAGTTTAAACTATTTAAAACAAAGATTTAAACAGTTTAAAATGTCTACTTGGGCTTTTTTTCCTACACAAAATGCTTCCAGTTGAACATCTCTGCTCTCTCATTTTAGCCAAATGAGATGAAAAATTAAAAAGGGAAAGCTGTACAGAGTCTATAATTCCATAGTCATCTCATTAAATCTGTGAGGTAGTTAATCCAAGTTAGGTTAATTAACTCACTTTCCTGACTCCAGTAAAGCTAACAAAGAACTGTTGCTACTGCTTAAAACACAGATTGAAGCTCCTACAGGAGCAGCCTGATGAATAGAATCAAACACTGGAATTTTACTCCTTTTGCTGAGGTGTAAAATATCAGTTCATGGTTCTTGTACGTTTATGACTGCAGTAGGAGGTTGGAGAGTTGAGGAGGGGCAGAAAACTGTAAGAAGACAATGCATCCCACAGCTGGTTTATACTTACTATTAAAAGTGCTTCTTTATTTCTAGTATTGAGACTTCACAGCAGTTCTATCATACGACTAAATTTGTTCCTTGTCTGCACCTATTTTTGGTCTACTTTGGGTTTTGCAAATAGAACGTTTCACAAGCCAGCCACAGCCAAAATATTTTTAAACCAAGTGAATTATTGTTTACCTATTGTACTAAAGCTTTTCTTGTCATTACAAAGCCTCCAACATCTGTAAGTGCTTGTTTGAGACTTTTCATAGAATCACAGAATGCTTAAGGTCGGAAAAGACCTCTAGGACAAGAAGGCTGGTGATGGGCTTTTTACAAGGGCTAGTTGTGATGGGACAAGGAGGAATGTATAAATGCTGGAAGATGGGGGATTTAGACTGGATATTAGGAAGAAATTCTTCATGGTGAGGGTGCTGAGACACTGGATTAGGCTGATCAGGGAGGTTGTGGATGCCCCCTCCCTGGAAGCATTCAAGGCCAGGTTGGACAGGGCCTTGAGCAAGCTGGTCTGGTGGGAGGTGTCCCTGCAAGGGAGTTGGAACCAGATGATCTTTAAGGTCCCTTCCAATCCAAATAGTTCCGTGATCCTGTAAATTAAATATACTCCCTCAAACTATTTTGATACTTATTTATATAGTTTTGCAGTGTAAGGAACATCACCCAGAGCCTGCCATGTTTGCTGTAAATTCACATCATGTGTTTCACCAGGAAACAGACGAGAGGAAAGGAACTTTCCACCACGCAGAACACAGCTCCTTTGGATCTGAACTGAATCAGCAGTGCAAGTTGGTCACAGAAAAGTTGAAGCAGCAGCTTTTTGCCATGACGTGGAAAGTCTGACAAATCTGAATCTATTTTGGTAGCAGTTAGGCTATTTCACAATATGTTAAGATCATTATGACATCTTCTCAGTACTTCACACGGTTACTTTTAAGGGATGTAATTTTCTTTCCCACAAATGACTTGCCTTTTTTCTTCTCCTCCCCCTTTTCCTGTTCTACATTTCAAAGCTCACAGTGTTAGTCAATCCCTCTGTTCCTGGAAGCCTAAGGAAATCTCAGTGATTTCTTTCAATTCCTTTCTTTCTCTAAAATCATGAAGTCCGTTATTTATAGCAGCAGTAATAAGTCTTTTTATCTCAGTAACAAAAGCAAAGTCTGGGCTCCTTTTTTGCCTACTTCTGATATCATCCTTCACATCTGTGATGATCTTAAGTGTCTCTTCCAACCTCAACAGTTCTATGATTCTATTACTGTCATACTTTGACATGAGGCTGTTTTCAGTCCAAATTGCATCTTTAGACACAGAAAGGTGACAGCTTCATCTCACTTTTGGCTACAACTAATTTTGTGGGAAATGACAAAATATCAAAAGATTTTAATTGTGATTTTAAAAACATGTGCTGGAATGTGTCCAGAGAAGGGCAACGAAGCTGGTGAAAGGCCTGGAACACAAACCCTATGAGGAGAGGCTGAGGGAGATGGGGGTGTGCAGCCCAGAGAAGAGGAGGCTCAGGGGGGTCCTCATTAATGTCTACAACTACCTGAAAGGGCATTGTAGCCAGGTGGGGGGTGGCCTCTTCTCCCAGGCAACCAGCAACAGAACAAGGGGACACAGTCTCAAGTTGTGCCAGGGGAAGTATAGGCTGGATGTTAGGAGGAAGTTCTTGCCAGAGAGAGTGATTGGCATTGGAATGGGCTGCCCAGGGAGGTGGTGGAGTCACCATCCCTGAGGGTGTTGAAGAAAAGCCTGGATGAGGCACTTAGTGCCATGGTCTAGTTGACTGGCTAGGGCTGGGGGATAGGTTGGCCTGGATGATCTTGGAGGTCTCTTCCAACCTGGTTGATTCTATGATTCTAAGATTAACACTTGTAATACACTAAGTTCTGCAACATAGAGAACAGAGAAAGAAAAGACTGATCTCTTTGTGTATGACAACATGGCTCATTTCAGAATTAAACAGGCAGAAAGGGTGAAAATCAGGTTATTTGTTTTCTTATTCAAGGCACTCTATCCTTTAGGGCTCTTTTAAGCTACAATCTATAGTAGTTAACTAGATTAATTTTTCTCTTAGTCCAAATGAGAAATCTTTTCATATCCTTTAAAACTATTTTGAAGAATTATTAATTTTTCACAGTCTCCTCTGAATGCATTAAGTAACCTGCTTTGTGACCACTAAGCAGATCATAGAATCATAGAATTGTTTTGGTTGAAACAGATATTTAAGATCATGGAGTCCAAGCTCCAACCTAACACCACCCTGGACATTAAACCATGTCCCTAAGTGCCACAGACACACAATTCTTGAATGCCTCCAGGGATGGTGACTCCATCACTTCTCTGGGCAGCTGTTTCAGTGCCTGACCACTCTTGCAACAAAGATTGTTTTTACTAATATTCACCCTAAACCTCCCCTGCCAAAGTTCCAGGCCACTTCCTCTTGTTCTACCACATGACACCAGGGAGAAGAGACCAATCCTCACCTCACTCTAATCCTCTTTGAGGGAACTTTAGAGTCCACTGAGGTCTCCCATTAGCCTCCTCAATACTAAGCAGCCCCAGTTCCCTCAGCTGCTCTTCATAAGACTTGCTCCCTAGACCTTTCACCAGCTTTGTTGCCTTTCTCTGGATCTCAATGCCCCTCTTGTTGTGGGCGGCCCAAAATTGAACCCAGTATTCACAGCGTGGTCTCACCAGTGCCCAGTACAAGGGCTTGATCACTCCCCTAATACAGAAGAGGAACACTGCAAATGTCTTTGCCTCACAAATTAGAAGTCTGATGATACAAAAATAGAGCCTCCTACACAAACATACTTTAAATACATTTCTTAGAAGATAGCCAGTAAGATCCTAGAGAACAGTCATGATACATGTGAGAAGCTTCACTTCTCTCAAACACTGAAAGCTTTCTCTCTGCACGCACCACATTTGTTAGCAATATCAGGGGAAAAAAAAGGTTTTCCTTCTCTGTTTAGGCACAGAATTTGAGATTAATTTCCCAGCCTGATCCTCCCCTTTGATGTTAAAAAGGCTGAGTACTTCATGATAAAGCTCCCAGTAATACTACTAGAAATAATCTGTAACAGTTGTCCATGACTGTGTAAACATGGGGAGTAACAAACAATCATAGAAGTTTAACTGTTTAGGCAGCTTGAAGTTTCCCTTCCAGAAGCAAAAAGAAACAGCACTGGAGAGAAGTCAGCTGGAAAAGAGAATTTCAAAGCCCTGCCTAAAATGAGAGAAATAAAGGAGGGCACTGTTGGTAGGCACCAGGATCAGCAGATATGTCAATGCAAATACTGAAAATGCCCTTTGCATGCAGACTACAGCAAACAGCAACTTTTAATCAGCATTTAAGTTTGGAAACTTAATTACACCGACAAGCTTTGGTTCATGTTGTTTGTCATTTTGCTACTATAAACTTAACTTCCTGCTGAGAACTCTCAAGTAAATTCAGTCTTGTGTACCACGTGTATCTCAATTTCCAGAAGTTCTTGCTTGCTCTGAAGAGTAGCTTCAGCAAAGCAAACCCTTAATGCTAAAAGCAAAACAGAAGCATCCTTTTTAGAAGAGACTGCCTGTGTATGTAGAATCAAAGAATCACACAATCATACAGAAGTTTCAGTTGGAACAGACCTCTAAGGTCATCAAGACCAGCCATTAACCTAACACCAGCATGCCCTAAAGTGCCATATCCACATGCTTCTTTAACACCTCCAGGGATGGTGACTCCACCATCTCCCTGGGCAGCCTTTTCCAATGCCTGACCACTCTTTCCATGAAGACATTTTTCCTAACATTCAACCTCAACTTCCCCTGGCACAATTTCAGGCCATTTCCTCTCATCCTAGCACCTGTCACTAGTGAAAAGAGATCGACCTCCACCTCACTATAACGTCCTTTCAGGGAGGTGTAGAGAGCAATGAGGTCTCCCCTCAGCCTCCTCTTCTCCAGACTGAACAACTGATGTTCCCTCAGCCATTCTTCCTCAGTCTTGTTCTCTAGACCCTTCACCAGCTTTGTTGCCCTTCTCTGAACAGGCTGCAGCACTTCAGTGTCAATTAGTTCTCACTAATCGCCTTTCCATGCTGAGTGTTTCTCCACTTGTCAGAGCACATAGGAATTAGAATTTTGTAGTAAGGGGCCCAAAAGAGAACCCAGTAATCATGGTGTGGCCTCACCAGTGCCCAGTACAGGGGCACTATCACTTCCCTGGTCCTGCTGGCCATGCTATTCCTGATCCAGGTCAGGATGCTGTTGGCCTTCTTGGCCACCTGGACACACCGCTGGGTCACACTCAGCCCTCTGTTAAACAGCACCCCCAGATCCTTTTCTGCTGGGCTGTTTCCAGCCTCTCTGCCCACAGCCTGTATCAGTGCTGTTTGTTGTGACTGAAGTGCAGACTCAATTGGTTATTTGTGTGTCTGATGCCTAGGACAATACGCTAGCCAGGCAAAGACACCAAGATTCTGACTGGATCATACTCATAACAGAGTTCCAACAACACTTCCTTATAGACACAGACAATAACCGGCATTGCAGACACAGGCAGCTGCTCTAAAAGTAAGAAGAGGAGAGAGAGGCTAAACTTTCACAGCTTATAAAGTTTTCCACTGCAGTTGTCAAGGATAAAAATTCACTTTAGTCTTACAGATTTTTTTACAGTTTTACTAATTTAAGCTTCAACATCTCTTTAAAACCACTTAGAAACCCACAAAATTCCTTCCTGTGCAAGACTTCTGTAAGGCAATAATGCCCCCAATCCTTTGCCATACACTACAATCCATTGACTTTTGTCTTGCAGGTCTGCTGGAGGAGGGGGATTTTGAAACTGTAGAGGGGCTCCTGCTCAACACATCGTCAGTAACAGCTCAATAAAAGGCTGCCTCTGCCAAGGCAAGATTTAATCAGCAAGATCTGAAATGTAGTTCGAACTGCTGTGCTAGTAGAATTCATTCAAACACCTCAGAGGGAGGAAGCAGACCATGACAAATACTTCTTTTTCCTGGCACTATACATAAAGATGAACAGCTGTTACAGGGAAGCACAGACCTGCCTACTATTTTCAGTAGAAGCAGGAGGACACTCATTCTTTGAGTTGTTTGATCACTCCTACAGCAGGAGTTGTTGAACTGACTTGCTATGTGCCACCATTGTCTGAGCTTTGGAGTCTACAGACTTCTAACACCACTGAGCCCAAATGTCAACCTAACACCACCATGGCCATTAAACCATGTCCCAAAGTGCCATCTCCTCACCTACAGGAAAGCTGAATCCACCAACACCTACATGGACACTGAATCCACCATCTCCCTAGGCAGCCCATTCCAATGCCTGAACACTCCTGCAGGAAAGAAGATTTCTGAATATCCAATCTAAACTTCTTCTGGCACAATTTCAGGTCATTTCCTCTCATCCTATCACCTGATACCAGAGAGAAGAGACCAACCTCCACCTCCTTCAGGGAGTTGTAGTGAGCAATGAGTAGCTTCCTCAGCCTCTCCTCCAGACAAAACAATCCCAGATCACTCAGATGCTCCTCACTGGACCTATTCTCCAGACTCTGCACCAGCTTTTCTGCCTTTCTCTAGACATGCTCCAGCAACTCACTGTCAATTAGTCCTCACTAATCACCTTTCCTTGCTGAGTGTTTCTCCACTTCCCTTCAGGGCACAGAGAAACTAGACTCTTGGGAGCAAAGATGGCAACACAGAACTGGTCAAGAACACCTTTTGAGTTATTTCAGATTAGTAAAAAAGTAGACATTAACTTGTGGCTTGAGTGCATTGAAGACTTTTCAGAAAATAAGCATGTCCTGCACACTACAGTACAGCCTGAGCTTTAAAGGTGTCAGTCTCTCACTGCATTATATTTATGGTCCAGCAAATTTAAACTCTGCTCTTCCAAGCATAACCAAATCAAGCAGTCTAAAAATCTGCTGGTTGATGAGTTTTGAAGTAGAGCCTTAGAAGGTCTACATTCACCTTCAACATGGACAGGGCACTTAAAATAAAGGACTCCAGGGAACTTATTATTACAAGTCAGTACTCTATCACCTTCAGATAAAATGCCATAGGATTGAGAGAGGTGATTCTGACACTCTGCTCTGATAAGACCACACCTGGAACACTATATCCAGCTCCGGAGTCCTCAATACAGGAAGCACATGTGCCTGACAGACCAGGTCCAGAGGAGGGCCACAGAAATCATCAGGAGGCTGGAACACTTCTGCTGTGAAGACAGGCTGAGGGAGCTGAGGTTGTTCAGCCTGGAGAAGAGAAGGCTCCAGGGAGACCTAACAGCAGCCTTCCAGTAACTGCAGGGGATCTACAAGAAGGCTGGAGAGAGACTGCTTACAAAGGCCTACAACAATAGGATGAGGGCAAATGGCTTCAAACTAGAGAAGAGCAGATTTAGACTGGATATTAGGAAAAAGTTCTTTACAATTAGGGTGGTTGAGCACTGGAACAGGTTGCCCAGAGAGGTGGTTAAAGCCCCATCCCTGGAGATATTGAAGGTGAGGCTCAATGGGGGCTCTGGGCAACCTGATCCAGCTGAAGATGTCCCTGGTCTCTGCAGGGGGTAGGACTAGGTGGTCCTCTAGAGGTCCTTTCCAATCTGGGTGATTTTATGACTCTTCAAACTGTCCTTAACTCTACATTTCCTTACATACACCTAAGTTTTATTAACAATGCCTTCTCTTGAAATGCATAGAGATCATAGATTGTTTCCATGATCATAGAACTGTTGAGGTTGGAAGAGACTTCTGAGATCATGAAGTTCAACTGCTTGTCTAGAGTGCACAATCCCACCACCACTGCTAATCCACTACCACTAAACTATGTTCCTCAACACCACACCCACACGTCTTTTAATGCCTCCAGGGATGGTGACTTCATCAGCTCCCTGGAAACCCTGTTCCAATGCTTGAGAACGCTTTCTGTGAAGAAATTTCTACTGAAATACCTGAACTTCCCTTGGAACACCTTGAAACTGGAAAGGCTGCTCTGCATACTCCAAAGTTCATAATGCATTCAAACTAGAGGTAAGAAAGCCCTGCTGCTGTACCTCAAAGACCTTACCCAATTATTTCAAAAGCCATAAGCTTAGACTAAGCAGGCCCAAGAGTCTGTACCCACTGTACACTTGACAGAAAAGGAAATTATGTTATTGGTTTTTACCTATTTATATCATTTTAGCAAGGCTTTGATATTCCAACCACAAGGGGTTTCTTTGCAGCTCAGCTGCATTCACCTTTCTGTATAAAACATAGATCAGCAGACAAAACACAGTAACCTTGCATCCTGCTAGTTGCCTTCTTCCATCCAAAACGGAACTATGTTGCTGCCCTGGTGAGACCACAACTGGAATACTGTATCCAGCATTGAGCCTGCCAAATCAAGAGAGACAGGGATCTACTGGAGAGAGTCCAACGGAGAGCTATGAGGATGATTAAGGGACTTGAACTTCTCTCCTATGAAGAAATACTGAGAAAATTGAGGCTGTTTAGTCTTGAGACAGCTGAGAGGAGATCTTGTTCATGTCTGTAAATAGCTGATAGGTGGGTGTCAAGATGAAGATGTCAGTCTCTTTTCAGCGGTGCCCTGTGATAGAATGAGGAATAATGGGTATGAACTGGAACAGAGGAAGATCCACCTCAACATGAGGAGAAACTTCTTTACTGTGAGGGTCCTGGGGCCCTGGAGTAGGCTGCCCAAAGAGGCTGCTGAGTCTCTTTCTCTGGAGACTTTCAAACCCCACCCAGACATGCTCCTGTGTGACCTGCCTTAGGTGATCCTGCTTTGGCAGGGGATTGGACTGTATGATCTCTAGAGGTCTTCTCCAACCCCAAACATTCTGTGATTCTATGATTCTGTGTTAGCTTGACAGTTCTTACAGCTGAAGGACTGAAGAGAAGCCATGCTGCTTAAGCCACTTGCTCACCACATTTGGACTCAATGATCTTAGAGGTTTTTTCCACCCCAAACAATTCCATGATCACCAGAGAACATGTGTTCAGTTACCTTCTCCACATTGCTTCATCTGTTCCAACATCACTCATTTCTCCTAGTCACATTACCCAAACTCAAGGGTTCTGAGAGGTTTCCTCTCTGGTCATTTGAAAGGTGTCCCTGCCTGTGGCAGGAGGTTTAAACTAGATGATCTTTAAGGACTCTTCCAACTCAAACTATTCTATGAATTGATGAATCTGAGCCCTAAATGTATTGGCGGTTAGGTGAGCTCAACCCAGTCTACATTTTCAGTGATACAATCATTCAGTTGGTGTCTATCATACAAAGGCAACAGATTAGCCTTCAGTGGATGCAGAATAAGATCTTCCCCCATCCACAAATTCCCCACAGGAGGAAAAAAATAAAAGAGGGGAAGAGGGAAAAAAAAAGTGGGAGGATGAAGAAGGCAGGGGAAGGGGACACAGGAAATCTTGGTTATGAGTGGATGACATCCTGTGAACTTCACACACATAATGCTATGTGATACCTATTCAGTAAGTGTTAAACTGAAAACCAGAGCTTATAAAAAAAACTCCTCTATTTGATGGCAGCTGCTACAACATTAAGATAGGTAATACTTAAGGACAGTTATTTATACACAGCTACAGCTGCTCTCTGAAAGAATCAAAATAAATGGCAGGCTATGGACCTTGCCCTGAACTTGTGAGAAAAACTATTTTCTTTCTCATTCTTTTTCCTTTTTCTTTCTTTTCCTTTCCCTTTCTTTCCTCCCCTCATCACTCCCTTTCATTTTTCTTTGCTTTCTCTCCCTCTAGTCCCTGGGCAACTGGCTGCAGGTGGCCCTGCTTGAGCTGAGGGGCTGAGATTCCCTGCTCACTGCAAATGTTGTCAACTAGATGACCTTTAAAGGTCTCTTCTAACCATAACCATTCTAAGATTGTATGATCTCCAGAGGTCTGTTCCAGCCCCTACCGTTCTGTAATTCTTTGAGCCTGTGATCTCAAGAGGCCCCTTCTAACCTCAACCACTCCATGATTCTCAGTTATGTAATTCCCAAGACCTGCAGTTACGCACTGGAAGTGCAGTTATGACAAGATGACTCTCAAACACTAACCCCACTTGCTTTTTTCAGAAAGGCATTGAATTTCCATCACTAAAAGGTAACTAAATGTCATAGAATTGTTTTGGTTGGAATAGACCTCTAAGATCATCAAGCCCAATCTTCAACCATGACTATTAAACCATGTCCCAAAGTGACACATTCACACATCTCTTGAGCACCACCACCAGGTGACTCCACCACCTCCCTCTGCAGCCTGTTCCAACACCTTTCAGAAAAGGAAGTTTCCCTAATCTCCAACCTAGAGCAGCTTCAGGTCATTTCCTCTTCTAATACCACCTGACACTACAGAGACAAGACATATGTCAACTCAAAAGAGTAAGAAAAGGTTAGTAAGATTCCTGTGAGATAGATTTCAGGAGCCATGTGAATCGAAGTTTGAAAGTAGTTTCTGCATATTCTCAGCTCTGTCCCAAAGCACTATCTGTTTAAGAACTGCAGCCCAGGTGGGAGCATTTCTCCACTGCACATGGAGACACTCATGAAAAGATGCTGCAGCACTCCCTACACTCAGGAGGGCACAGCAAGAACAACCCATGCATGTGAAATCGTTCTGTTGTTATGACATGAGCGTTTTTGAGAATAGCATTTCTTTGTCTTCATTCAGTGCTACTGCAGACAACATTATTGTGAACTTTGGAAATCAAAATTACACCAGAAAAATGTTTTTTGTTGTTTTGTTTTGTTGTTTTTTTTTTTTTTTAATAGGTTCACAGAATGATTTTGGTTGGAAGGGAACTGAATGATCCCTTGGGCAGGGACACCTTCCACTAGACCAAGTTGCTCAAAGTCTTTTCCAACCTGTTCTTGAAAACCTCCAAGGAGGAGGCAACCACAGCTTCCCCGGGCAACCTGTTTCAGAGTCTCAACACCCTCCTCGCTGTACAGAATTTCTTCCTAATATCCAGTCCAAATCTATCCTCTTCCAGCTTAAAGCCATTGCCCCTTGTCCTATCACTAGAAGCCCTTGTAAAATGCCTCTCCTCATTTTTCCGGCAGGCTCCCTTCAGGTACTGAAAGGCTACTATATGGCCTCCACAGAGCCTTCTCCAGGCTGAACAGCCCAAACTCCTCCAGCCTGTTCCCATGGGATAGGTGTTCTGGCCCTCTGATCATTGTCATGGCCCTACTCTGGACCCACTCCATGAAGCTCTGGTCAACTTAATACCTTTGCTTCAGTTGTAAAGCTGTCACTTCCTCTTCATAGACATTTGAATACTCAGATGTAAGAGCAGAAGTACAAAAAACTGACTCATTCATGATTAAACCTTAATGCTATTGCTCAACTTGGTGCCTTTTCCACATGCTGTCGCAAAACATTTTATCTTTCATCTACTACACATAATGAACTCCAGAATGCTCTATTTCCAGTCACTGTATGCAGCAGATACTAAGTTTGTTGTTCTGTTTTGAAGCAGTTAAATGAATGCTTATGACTAAGTCTACTTACTCTTGCTCTGTTACAGAAATGAAACCAGAAAAAAAACTAACTTTGGTGGAAATTTAGTTATGTACTATGGCTCTACTATTATTCATTATATCCTCTGAGTATGAGTGATGCCAGGCAATGTCTAAAGAATTTTCATACAGTCATAGAACGGTTTGGGTAGGAAGGGACCTTAAAGATCATCTAGTTCCAACCCCCTGACATGGACAAGGACACCTCACACTAGACCAGGTTGCTCCAGGCCTCATTCCACGTGAGCTTAAACACATCCAGAGAGATGGCATCCACAACCTCCCTGGACAACCTGTTCCAGTACCTCACCACCCTCACTGTGGCAGTGGGGTTGGAACCAGAGGATCTTTAGGGTCTCTTCCAATCCAAACCATTCATGATTCTAAGATTTGATGACTTAAATTATGCCACTCCATTTAAGTTAAAAAAGAACATATGACAAATTACAGCCTTACTGGTGGGTAAACCAAATTTGAATATACCTTCAACTGCCCAATAAACCTTTAGTTCTTCAGTGTGAAGAACCCTCAAGCTCTTCAACTAGCTTAACAAAGCTAGTTGACTTAACAAAGGTGGATAAACTTAGCTGCTCTTCAACTAGCTTAACAAAGCTAGTTGACTTAACAAAGGTGGATAAACTTAGCTGCTCTTCAACTAGCTTAACAAAACTAGTTGACTTAAAGGTGGATAAACTTAGCTGCTCTTCAACTAGCTTAACAAAGCTAGTTGACTTAACAAAGGTGGATAAACTTAGCTGCTCTTCGACTAGCTTAACAAAGCTAGTTGACTTAAAGGTGGATAAACTTAGCTGCTCTTCAACTAGCTTAACAAAGCTAGTTGACTTAACAAAGGTGGATAAACTTAGCTGCTCTTCAACTAGCTTAACAAAGCCAGTTGACTTAACAAAGGTGGATAAACTTAGCTCATTCTCTTATTTACCCACAAATTCCAGTTTAAAGAGATAACATCAACTAAATGGAATTGAATTATACTGCACATGTTGAAACACTCCTTGAAGGGAGCTATTGACTGTGAACGTTGATTTTCCAGTAACAAAACAATGAGGTCACAGATAGCAAGGGGGAATCAAGGCAGCATTTTGTGTGTTCTCCTTGTGAACTCTGCTAATAAAGTTGATAGACAATTCTAAACGACAGAGATTCAGAGAGAAGGGAATCTGAGGAGTTTCTTGCTTTTACACAAAATAACTGAGTGTGGGCTACTGAACACAAAACCTTGTAACAGAAAACAGAATAACCACAGAATTGTGTAGGTTGGAAAAGACCTCCTAGATCACTGAGTGCAACCATCAACCCGACACCACCATGTTGATTAAACCACGTCCCAAAGTGCTGCATCTACATGGCTTTTTTTAACATCTTCACTCCATTTTAACTTTCTTAAAAGTAATTAATATGAAAAGTCACAGGCCACAAAGTTATCAGACTGGACTACAGGTAGGACAGGACTTCACATATTTTCATTCTTGCCCTGAAAGTTTTTCTATTCCAATCCTCTCTGGCCCTAACATAACTTTTTATGAATTGTTATTAACAAGAGTGGAACAAGAGCGGAACAAGAGCAGACTTTTTATGAGGGCTTGTTGTGATAGGATGAGAGTGACTGCGTTGAAGCTTGTGGAGGAGACATTTAGACTGGACTTTAGGAAGAAATTATTTGCAATGGAAGTGCTGAGACACTGGAACAGCGTGGATGTCCCCTCCCTAAAGGTTTTCAAGGCTAAGCTGGAAAAGGCCTTGAGCAACCTGGTCAAGTGGGAGGTGTTCCTGCCCACAGCAGTGGGGTTGGAACTAGATGATCTTTAAGGTCCCTTCCAACCCAAACTATTCCATGAATCTATGAATAAAGACCAGCAAAATGTATCCCAATTCTGCACTAACTGCAGTCCACTTTTTTGTTTTGGGTTATTTTTGGGGGTAACAGTTAAAAATAAACCGTTCTGGTTTTAGCACTCATCTCCATGATACTTTTGGACCTGACAATCTTAGAAGTCTTTTCCAGCCAAAACAATTCTATGATTCTGTACTACTTTGCCCCACACTTTACCAATAGAACTTCAAATTCATTCTGCAGCTTTAATATCTTCTTAATAACTTTGTTAGGACCAGAGGAGTGAAATAAGGTTGCAGCCATTTAATTTGTAAAGCACAAAATTGGGCTGCATTTGCAGATTCTTCCAAACAAATTATACTAGACAGGGCATTTGCTGGTTTCTCCAAAGAAATTATATTAGACAGGGCACACAATGAATTGAGAAACAAAGCAAAAACTCCCAGTGCAACCAACTATCTCAGTTGAAAAGCTCAAAGTGTGGTTGTTTAAAAATAAATCTCTCTGAACATAAAAATCAAACTACCCTTCGTAACACCGCTTTGAAGAGGTAAAGTACTACACAAATAAAACTGCCACTCAAATATTAGCAACATCAAAAAGAATAAAGTCAGCTTTCTGGGAAGGTCTGGTGAACACTTGCCTGACTAGAAAATAGAAATTCACTCTAATTATTCAAGGATGAAAGAGTATCTGCTTAAATGTGAGCGATTGTTTAAACAGTCCTTGATGAGACAGCATTAGGGCTACCTACTTCTCTTCATTGGAAACTAAAGAGTATGTAAAATCTCTGGTAACAGTGTAAAACTATCATATAACACAGCAATAGACAGCTGTGTTTGCTGACTCTATTATTTTTCCTTCCCAGGGGGCTATACATTCATCCTAAATTCACAGGAGAATCAAGCCTTGTTGGAAAAAAACCCAAACAAAAAAACAACCCTGGAGACATTTTAGCAACACTTAAGAAAGTCTAATCATAAAAATGATGCAAAATTACTACAATAGGAGCTCCTGAGCAGGTAGGACTTGTACAGAAATGAAAGTAGTAGTGAAATAAGGATGACTAATGCAAGGCCACTTGGAGATCTTATTTTTTGTTACCAGGATGGGTGAGTATTTTTCCATCCAACTAGTTACATTTAAACGGAGTATGTTGCTCTAAGTAAAAATTATCACTGTACTAATAAATGCAGACTTATACTGTTTCAGTTGGGAAAGACCTCTAAGAGCATCACGTCAAACCATCAACCAAACATCACCATGAGTATTAAACCATGTCCCAAAGTGCCAAGTGTACATGTTTCTTGAACACCTCCACCAACTCCCAGGCAGTTTGTTCCAATGCCTGGCCACTCATTTAGTGAATAAGTTTTTCCTAATATCCAACCTAAACCTTCTCTGGCACAACCTCAGGCCATTTCCTCTCATTCTATAACCTTGTATTAGGGGGAAGACACTGACCCCCACATCATTCCAACCTCCTTTCAGGCAGTTGTAGAGAGAGCAATGAGGTCTCCTCTCATCCTCCTCTACTCCATGCTAAACAACACGTAGTTCCCTCAGCTGCTCCTCACAGGATTTGCTCTTCAGATCCCTCACCAGCTTTGTTGCCCTTGTCTGGACATGCTATAGCACCTCTAGTCCTTCTTGCAGTGAGAGAACCAAAACTGAACTCACCTCACCAGCGCCCCGTAGAGAGGCACTATCACTTCCTTGCTCCTGCTGGACACATTATTTCAGATCCACAGCAGGATGCTGATGGCCTGCTTAGCCACCTGAACACGGTGCTGGATCATGTTTAAACAGCTTTCCAAACAACACCCCCCGGTCCTTTTCTGCTGGCCAGTTTCCAGCCACTCTGCCTCAAGCCTGGGGCATTCATGGGGTTTTTGTGACTCAAAAGCAGAACACAGCACTTAGCTTTGTTAAATCTCACACAACTGACTTCAGCCCATTAACCCAGCCTGGCTACATCCCTCTGCAAAGCCTTCCTACTCTCAAACAGATCAAAACTCCCACCCAATTTAATATCATCTGCAACCTCCACCCGCCCCTAAAACTGGCCAAAAGGCTACGCTACTGTTTGCTGCAGGATTTAACCTCTACAGCTGATGAAGTAGGCTAAGTTCTTGCAACATCCAGGCTCATTGTTCTTTGTGATCAAAGCTTCAGACTCCTGAAGATTATCTGAAGTTTGGGATTATTTCTTTTTTCTTAGTTGGTCAACGGGAGGGCATTAACAAGGAGTTCAGAACAGAAAATCTCACAGCTGATGTTCACCTGGCACTTGAAAAAAAATCATACTTGAAACTATAAGGGTGTCAAATTCCAACACAGAGACAACTTTCATACACAGGCTCCTAAACCAGGGAATGATTCTGGAAATGCTGACACATCTTTAAGACTGTGAGTGGGTGCCAAGATAATACACACATTGTGTACACATATGTTGCTGTCTTCCTGGGAAGCTTAAATGAAAGCCCACATGGTTGATGTGGGACAGGAGGAATGCCTTTTTGAAAGCACTCATCCTGCTTATTCATAATATCTCAAATGACACCCAAAGCATATGGTAAAATTAAGCCATTCCACAACACAGCCCTTATGACAGTGAACAATCCTTCTGAATCAAAACTACTTTTGATATTTCATCAAAATAAACTCTACCTTGTTGACAGAACTTAAGGAGACTGTTAAGGGTTTAAATAAAAACAAATTTCATACCTAGAAATGTTGAGGTCATCAACACAATTTAATAACTTGAGTTGCACTCATTACAAAAAGATTTATTGTCAGGAGAAAAGGAGGCTAAGGGGAGATGTCACTGCTCTCTGCAACTCCATGAAAGGAGACTGGAGGTGAGGGTTGGTCTCTTCTCTCTAGTATCAGGTGACAGGATGAGAGGAAATGGCTTGACATTGTGTCGGGGGAGGTTTAGGTTGGAGATTAGAAAAAATATTTTCCCTGCAGGAGTGGTCAGACACTGAAATAGGCTGCCCAGAGAGGTGATGGAGTCACCATCCCCATGTGAGCATGCCACTTTAGAACACGGTTTAATGGTCATAGTGGTGTTAGGCTGATGGTTGGACTTAAAGTCTATTCCAAATGAAACAATTCTCTGGTTCTGTGATTTTACTTGTCTCTTTTTTGCTAAAGCACAGCCACTACAGAGGGTGAGACTCTCATCAAACAATAGACCAACCATCTGCTGCTAAATAAAGCAAAGGGGAACCTGCTATAGGAATAAAATATATGACAATTCTATTAACATTAGCATTACCTTTCCATTGTCTTTCACATCCTATTCTTACCTTAGCTGAGCTTTTAAAACCAAAAGCAAACAAAAAAAAGCTGTCACACAGGGAAGCTGTAGGCATTTCCAAGCATAAATGTACACTGTAAAGCATGGTATCACATGCCCAGTGAGACACCTTATTTTCCATCCTTTGGCAAACCTAACCTATGGATGAAGTTCCAGTGACAGCTCTTTTCTAACCACAACAATTCTATGATTCTGTGTTCTTCACTAAAGCAATTCGTATTGCCACCACCTTTAAGACACTAAAGCCTGCTGTGTGGCATTCAAACACATCTCTTCCTAGCTTTGGGTTTCAGCAAAGATTATCTCAAGGCCCATGATCCTCACCCGCATCGAAGAGCTTTCCCTTCCCTAGTTTCTTCCTTCACCCCTATGAAGAGGGAAAATGAGAGAAAGCAAACAAACTCCTTTTCAGTGGCACTTAAATAATTTCAGAAGGCAAGGCTTCCTTCAGACAACATGCGTGCAGCTAACGAAACCACACATGCACAGGCTGGAGGACAGCTGCGTACCAACTGGGTCACCAGTCATCCATACTGCTGCACACCCCCCCCAGACAAGCACTCTTTTTACATTACTGTGCTCTGTAAGTGATTAGAGTCCCATTCCTCATAGGGCATTAATTATGGGGATTAACAGTAAAAGGAAGCACATGAACAGGATGTTAGCTACTTTTTTTTCCCTTCCTTTTTTATTCTTTTTTTTTGCTTTGAATCTCTGTGTATTTACTACAGCTATTAATTAAAGAGTAAAAAGGATATGCAGAGGTTGGAACAAAATCATACAATGTAATCTTCCAGACTATTATCCTAAAGAGCTTTTCCATCTCACAAATGACCAGACACACACATAAGAAAAATAAGCCAGCTATGTGTGACACTTTCTGTATTCTCCCAGTTGCAGCACAGAAATAACACTCATAGAATGGTTTAGGTTGAAAGGGACTTTAAAGATCATCCAGTTCCAACCCCCCTGATATGGGCAGGGACACCTCCCACTACACCAGGTTGCTCAAGATCTCATCCAACCTGGCCTTGAACACCTGCGGGGAAGGGGCATCCATAACCTCCCTGGGCAACCCATTCCAGTCTCTCACTACACTTACTGTAAAGAATTTCTTCCTAACACTCAGTCTACATCGACTCTCCTCAAGCTCAAATTCATTCCCTCTCACCCTATCACTGAAAGCCCTTGCAAAAAGTCCCTCCCCAGCTTTCTGTAGCCCCCCTCAGGTACTGGAAGGCCACTACTGAGGTCTCCCTGGAGCTTTCTCTTCTCCAGATGTATCAATAAGTTACAAAAACACTGAAGCATTGGCCACTGGGAATGAGCTGTCAGTAAGAAGCAGTTTTCACATGGATTAAAAATTCATATGAAGTTAGAACAGACACAAACTTTTATCAGTATTCCTGTCATTTGCCATTGCTCTGTTACTATAACCAAAAAAGCATAAAATCCTTAATCTGCTCCTCACTCCAGGAAAAACTAGAAGTGCTGGACTATGAATTAAGTGGCATAATGCTTAAGTGACCTTAGGATAACTGAGGTAACCAGCAAAAAGTAACCTAATGAGAACTAAAGCATAGGTATTACAGAACCCTGGAATGTTAGGGGTTGGAAGAGACATCTGGAGATCACCAAGTGCAACCCTCCTGCCTTGGGTTCATTTAAAGGTGGACAAACAGGAACAAGTCCAGGGAGGTTTTGAATGCCTGTAGAGACGGAGACTCCACTGCCTATCATGTCCAAACTCCATTACAAGAACAAAAACATCAGCACAACCTATTAAATTTGACCTATTCAGCATTACTGACACGACGTAGGAAATAAATATCTACTTCTTGTATTTTAGTGTTTCAAGAGTTGGAAGTTAGGCCAACAGAATCATAGAACTGTGGAACTGTTTCACTTGAAAAGAACCACTAAGATCAAGTCAAACCATCATCCTAACACCACCACGGCCTTTAAACCATGTCCCACAGTGCCTTAGCTGCACGCTTCTTTAACATCTCCAGGGACAGTAACTCCACCACCTCCCTGGGCAGCCTCTTCCAATGCCTGAACATTATTTAAGGATTTCTTTTTTATCTAACATCCAACCTAAACCTCCCACAGTACAATTTCAGGACATTTCCTCTTGTTCTATCACTAGACACTAGGGAAAAGAGACCAACCCCCACCCCACTGCAGCCTCTTTTCAGGGAGATGTAGAGAACAATGAGGTCTCCTCTCAGTCTCCTGTTCTCTTTTTATTACTAAACCACTGTGAGGTCTTTTTTTTTCTAACATATTAAAAACAAGGATTTAGAAACAAAGAAAAAAAATAAATGAAGCCACTACACAGATATCTCCTTTATTGCTGGTGTATTAGATTATTAGATGTTCCTGAGATTTTCATCACTTATCACAAACAAATAGAAGTTGGAACACAGGCCAGAAGTTTGTACATCAACCTCTACTCTTCAGAGCTTTCACTATTGACTGCATATTTGAACAACACAAACAGGGAAGTTTTTAGGTTCTGTTTGTGGCACTGTATCTTTCTCAAGCATGTATCATGTCTATAGAGTATTAAATTGAAAAAAAAATCATACTTTAATTACAAAGTTATTATTGTTATGTTTTAATACCAATAATTTGAAATTCAATATAATTCACACAAAGAGTATCAGTGGATGGGTTAAGTATCATATTTGCTGAAGCTTACAACTTTGTGTTGAAGGGAGTTGTTGCTCTTCCTTCTGTCAAAACTAAGCCTTCTCCAAAACAATGAAGAGCAGTGTGTGTGCTAGTTTGAAGCAGCTAGAATGTTTTGGTGAGAAGAACTAGATTACAAGCTGTAAAAGGAAAACACTGGTGATGTCTACTTTGCTCACAGGCTTGCTGAGAGGTATAGGAACAAGAAATAAAAACATAGATAATCACTCTCACTTGGGCTGCTGGCTGAGCTGCATCTCTCTAATCTCACCCTCCATTTTGGACTAATTCACTTTGCTTCCTAACCCCCTGGCCAAACCTCCATTCTTCCTTGGGACTGGGGTAAGGTTGAGAGGGGTAGGGGGAAGGTGAAGGGGTGGTTGGGAGCCCCTTCTGGGGACTCAGGTTTCTGGGAGGGGAGTTGTGTTTCTGCATTACCTTTTACCTTGTCTATTTCTGTCTATAACTGTATATACTGTAAATATCTGCTTGTATATTGTGCTAGCTGTAAATATAAGCTTCATTCATATTTCCAGAGCTGGCTGAGTCTAGTCTGGGTGATTTCTAAAGTGTGGGGGGGGCAGAGAACACCCAAACCATCACAAGTGTGCTAAAGCCTAAATAATAATTTCATTTTTTTAAATTGATATGTAATGACTAATCCCTTTTAGCACTCCAAACTGTTTAAATTGTTGACTCTGAAACTCTGAAAGTGTTTCTCTCCATCTTTACACTCTTCCTCTAGAAAACAATGAGAAATAAGGAATGGGTTGTCCAGGGAGGTGATTGAAGTCCCTTCCCTGGAAATATTCAAGGTGAGGCTCAACAGGGCTCTGGGCAACCTGATCTAGTTGAGGATGCCCCTGCTGACTTGGACAGGTTGGGGGTGTGGACTGGATTACCTTTGGAGGATCCCTTCCAACTCAGATCATTCTGTGAAAAGTTGGGATTAACTGGCCCAGAAATTCTACTATATTAAAATTAGTTCTTCATTCACCTGTGCCACCATTTCTGGGTTTCCTTAAGTAATCTTGTTCAGACCCTTACTAAAAACTGACAATTTTAAAGGGTCCTAAAATAGTATAAACACACAGGTCATACAATATTACAAAGAAGCAACTTCTAGGCTGCTAAAATATAAAAACTGATATGAAATATAAAAGCCTGATCTAGTTAAGGATGTCCCTGCTTACTGCAGAGGAGACTGGACTAGATGACCTTTGGAGGTCCTTTCCAACCCAGACCAGTCTACAATTCCAGGATTCTAAAGGTCTGTTCTTGGATATACACCTGTGAAGCCCCACTGATTAATGAACAGATGTTCTTAGGTATGAGATGTCTTATTAGTGACCCTAGATGTTGTAATTCCCATGACAGACTTTCCTAACTCAAAATCAGCTCCAAGATGAGTTCAGAGTAGTCTGTCAGCTAAGAACCATTTTCCATTGGCACAGTTTGCAAACAGATGCTGATCAGTTTGACAATCTTGCACTACTGATCTTGGTACAAGAGAGGAATTTTTTTCTCATGCTGTCATTTTCTAAACAGCACAGTATTTACAGAATTGTTTGGATTGTAAGGGACCTTAAAGATCATCTATTTTCAACTCTTGCCTGCCTTCTCCATTCGTAGGATGCACTTCTCCTGGGCTTGGAGGAGAAGATCCTTGAATACCGACCAGCTTTCTTGGGCTTCCCTTCCCTCCAGGACTTTATTCAACACCACTCTGCCAAGCAGATCACTAAAGATGATAACGCTTGCTCTCCTGAAGTCCAGAGTAGTGAGCTTGCTTTGCACTCTTTTTTATGCCATGAGGATTTTAATTTCTACCATGTTGTGGCTGATGCAGGCAAGGCTGCTCTTAAGTTTCATACTGCTCACCAGCCCTTCCTTGTTGGTAGGAATAAGGTCCAGCACAGCACCTTTTCTTGTGTGTTCCTTTATCACTTAGAGAAGGAAAACTGTCATCAGCACAGTCCAGGAAACTCCTAGATTGCAGGTGCCCTGCTATGTTGTCCTTTTAAAAAGGTAAAAGCATCTCTGATGCAGAGCTAATGAAAGTGTTTGGGTTTCATTTGTTTTATTTTCCAAGACAAATGAAGATATTAGTGAAAGTCATTAGGACATCCCTAATGTCTGGCATACACCAAACAAATTAAGCTTATTAAAATGTTTATTCTTGCTGCAAGCAAAACTAGATTTTGGTACAGAATAATCCTAATAAAGCTAGGGAGTGATGACAGATTTTCTAGTAAGTGTATAGATTTCATAGATTCACAGGATGGTGTGGGTTGGAAGGAACCTTAAACATCATCTAGATCCAACTCCCCTGGCCATTGGCAGGGACATCTATCAGATCAGGTTGCTCAAGACCTTAGCCAGCCAGGCCCTGAACACCTCCAGGGAGGGGTGTGCTCAACAGATACTAAGGAAAAAGTGAGCACTGGGTGCCAGATATAACTCACTGGCAAGAGACATTTCTTTTACTCACTTATAAACAAGTCCATGGATCCTTTTCTTTCTGCCACAAGTACTCAAGGGTCTAATGCAATCCTGCAATATTTCAAGTACTTTCTGACAGAATCTTGATTTTCTCCACTCTTAGTCATATCAATAGAAACACAATACTGTGCAATACTTTGGGGTTGAGATCAGGAGGAGAGAAAGCAATTAACCAGGAACTGGTAAGACTTCCATCCTTTATTATTCTGCATTCCTCCCTATCAGGACACATATTTACATTATGCAAAGTAGATGAACAACCAGAGCTAATATCTAAGATTATATGGTGAGGTGGTTAGTGGATGAGGGAAAAGCTGTGGATGTGTCTATCTGGACTTCAGTAAAGGCCTTGGCACTGTTTCCCACAGTATTCTCCTGAAGAAACTGGCTGCTCATGGCTTGGGTTTGTGCTTTGCTGGATAAAAAAAAAATGGCTTGATGGCTGAAATTGTAACTGTGCTGTCTGACCATTTGAGAGTGAAAAACAAAAGTCAGCTTAGACGAGATTTTCTTACAGAGACTGCAACAACCTTTCCCACAGAAATTGAATGTATTCAATCACTATGTTACCATTGACTACAATCTTTCAACGTATATCCCCCAAATACCTATCTGCTACTTTTATGTTTCCCCTTTAGTTTGTGTTACATGATGTTAGGAAGAAAACCAGACAAATCTACCTTTACATTGGACGTCCCAAAAACCAGTAAAGTCATAACTGTTAGACCCAAGTATTATAGAAATGAACAAAATTATTTCTGCAGCTATTTTCTGGTGTATCAAGATCTGTGCAATACATAATATAAAATCAATATATCCTTCAGTATGGATTTCACTCCAAACAATGAAAAGACTTAGGTAATAGATTATGGTTAAGATCTTTCATTACAACACAGGACAGTTCCTAGAATTCTGATGCAAAATGTGAACAAACCATGGTAAAAAAACACAATGTTTTATCACATGCTAAATAAAAAATGTTTCAGTGAGATATCATTTAGTGTTACTTTTGTTGCACTCAAACCAGAAGCAATCATAATGCATTTCTCATTTACGCTACAAATCAGAGAACTGCAGAGTGTTAGGGGTTGGAAGGACCTCTAGAGATCTTCAAGTCCAAGCCCCTTGCCAAAGCAGGATCACCTAAGGCAGACCACACAGGAATACATCCAGACAGGTTTTGAAAGTCTCCAAAGAAGACTTCACAATCTCTATAGGTAGCCTGCTCCAGGGCTGCAGTACCTGCACAATAAAGGAGTTTCTCCTTATGTTCAAGTGAAACCTCCTGTGTTCTAGTTTGTACCTGATGCCCCTGGTTTTATCACTAACCACCACTGAAAAGAGCCCATCCCCATCTTCTTGACCATGGCCCTTTAGCTATTGATTAGATGCCTTCTCAGTCTGCTCTTTTCCATGCTAAACAGAAACAGGTCTTTCAGCCTTTCCTCATAAAAGAGATGCTCCATTAGATGCCTTCTCAGTCTGCTCTTTTCCATGCTAAACAGACACAGGTCTTTCAGCCTTTCCTCATAAAAAAGATGCTCCAGTCCCCTCACAATTTTCATGGCCCACAGTTGGGATTCTCACCAATATTTCCCCGTCTCTCTTGTACTGGAGAGCCCAGAACTGGACATAGCACTCCAGATATGGCCTCACCAGGGCAGAGTAGGAGGTGGAGAACCTCTTTTGAACTTTCTGCATCTACACACTTCTTAATACACCCCAGGATATCACTGACTTTCTCTAGGTTTAGATACATAACAAACGTGTCTTCTAGCCTAATTTTTGACCAAGGATTCTTTGGCTATAAGGAATATCACTACAGTACATCTGTTTTTATGAAGTGACTTGACTTTACTATTAAAGAGTGGCAAAAGAGCTTCTATTAACTAAAAAGCAAGTGTACCACTTGGAGTGATTATTTCCAACTTCCTTTTCATTTCTTTCCAAAACCAAAACAGATTTTTCTTCTTTCATGTTTCTAATTTTTAATGGAAAACAATGCCTCAAAACATCAGGGAAAGGAAACCATTTATTTTTATAACCTGAAATTAAAATGAGATATACTGGTATATTTAGACCTACACTTCATACAGATGAGTATTTTCTTCTAAAACCTTTCTGTTTCTTCTTGAATGTCCCTCCAGTACCTGAAGAAACTGGAGAGGTACTTTTTACAAGGGCTTGTACTGACAGGATGAGGGAGGATAGGTTTAAGCTTGAAGAGGGTAGATTTAGACTGGATATTGGAAAGAAATTCTTGGACAGTGAGAGTGGTGAGGCACTGGAACAGGTTGGCCAGGGAGGCTGTGGATGGACCCTCTCAGCAGCTGTTCATGGCCAGATCGGAAGGAGCATCACACAGCCTGGTCCAGTGGGACAAATCCCTGCCCACGGTGGTATGGCTGGAACTAGGTGATCCTTAAGGTCCCTTCCAACCCAAGCCATTCTATGGTAAGCAGCTGCTAGTGTTGAAGGCATCCTAAACCAAACACTTTGGCACTGCATACAGAGTATTTCTGACAGAGAAGCAAAGACAAAATATTCTAAAAATCAACTATGCATGTAAAAGTGAATGCTGGAGGATCCCTTCCAGCTCCACTAGAGAAGCCTTCCTTTCTACACAGTAAACTCAGGAGTCACTTGTCTCTGTTCTTTAAGATGATCCTAAGGTTGCTGTCTTGAGATAATCAACTGGACTTTACCATACCTAAGAACATAGTTCTATTTATAGTTAGTAATCATGACCTGCCTGCATAACCACAGCTGTTCCCAGTAGAGACACTGCAGGCAAGAAGGATGTGAGAAACAGAGCTGTTAGAAAGCAGAAATAGGTACCTATTCTCACTGCCAAATCAGAGTATTTCCAGACCTCTCTGACCAAGAATACGGCATCTTCAGAAAACTACCTCCTCTTCTCAGCAAGTTTTGTCATCCTATATTGCCTTCTAAAGCTAAAAAGAAACAGCATGGAAAACTATCTGTGTATGGACACTGCATCAGTCATACTGCATAACCCTTGTAGTAGAACTGTGATCAAGTTTATCAGAAAGGAGTTAAAATGGAACATATGCAAAGTCTGCAGAAATGATTCCCCTACCCTTGTGCTTTCTGAAAGCTTTCACAACTGCACCAAGTCAGTATAAATGTGATGGCATATTAATTTGGCAACAATATCATAGACACTTTCCAGAGCTACTATTTATGACATGAAGTGGAAGAAAGACAAGATTAGACTCTGTGTATAGCCCCTCACAACCAGCTGAACTTTGACCAAAGTCAACACGACTTTAATTGTAAGAAAGTGTTTGAAACAGACCCTGAAGTAACATAGAATGGCTTGAGTTGGAAGGGAGCTAAAGATCATCCGGTTTCAACCTCCTGCCACAGGCACAGACACTTCTCACTGGAGCAGGTTACTCAAGGTCCTGTCCAGCCTGGCCATGAACACCTCCACGGAGGGGACATTCAACACCTCCCTGGGCAACCTGGTCCAGTGTCTCACCACCTTCAGTGTCAAGAATTTCTAGTACTCAGTCTGAACCTACCCTTCTGAAGCTTCAATCCACACACACAGTAAACACTGCCTGATTTTGTAACAGTAAAAAGTCAAACACACACAGAGAGAAAAAAAGTGCAGATATTATCCCTCTTCTCTCCAGCTAAATAAAAATCAACGACCTAAGTCAAGTGTAAGAATTCAAAATCATTACTTTTCATTTAGGAACTGTTCTGGTTTGAAAAATCCTTCTTTTCCTCTGCAGTCTGAATGAATAGTTATTTTGGTACTAATGTTTCACTTCAATTTGGTAACACCCTCCCCAACATAGTGAAGATGATCAAAAACATCTAAAAATTCAAATATTGCCTTACAACGACTGCAGTGACACAGCCTGTTTGCACTGATGTTAGAACAAGCTGTCATAACACTGCCCTGAAATTCCTAACCTCCACATGTTCTCACCTGCCCTCTGCAACACTAGCCTCTTTGTCTGAGTGGTGTTTGTGTAACACTCCTTGGTTAATTTAGACTAGAACCAAAAATAGAAAACGGCTTGTGCTGCACCAATCTGCACTGGAGCTCAATTACTCATCTGGTTCAAGCACACCACAGTTTCTTAGAGCTGTTTTGGTTCACATTCAGCTTTACACCACAGCTAAGGAACTTTCACATTAGGAAGGTATTTTTTACAATGAGAGTGGTGCGACATTGGAACAGGTTTCCCAGGAAGGCTGTGGATGCCCCTTCCCTGAAGGCATTCAAGACCAGATTGGATGAGGCCTTCAGCAAGCTGGTCTAGTGGGAGATGTCCCTGCCCATAGCACGGGGGATGGAACTCGATGATCTCTAAGATTTCTTCCAACTCAAACCGTTCTATGAATCTAAGAACAGGGAGGGCAGAAGAAAGTGACAACTCTCACCACAACACAAAAGCTTGCAAAAAAAAACCCAAATCAATCTCATTGCATTTCCTTCTCCTATGCAACTGCATCCAGCCAGTCATGCCCTCCCTCTTCAGAAGAGGGAACCTCTGTATCAAGGGATATTTACTGTAGCTAGGTTCCATTTCCAGTTATCCTAAGTTCCATGGTGAAAGCAACCCCTTTTTGCTAGGGACAGCACAGAGTTCAAGCTATGAGGCAACATTCCATTAATCTTTCAAGCAGAGTAAGGCACCTTCTTTACCTAAATAAGCTAGTGAAGGACAAATCTAAAAAAGTATCCTTTTCTCAATCAACAAAATCTCCTCTGTCTGGAAACACAAACAAGTTACAAGGCTGTTAGAAACTTTCTAACTGCTAAGAAATTCACAACAAATTCTTAAAACCAGAGCAATTTTCATGCAATCCTAAAACAAAGGGGTTGAAAGGGACCTCTGGAGATCATCCAGTCCCACTTTCCAGCCAAAGCTTAGGGAAAGCCACACAGAAATGCATGCAGACAGGTCTTGAACATCTCCAGAGAAGGAGACTCCAGAACCTCTCTGCTCCACTGATCCAGTACCCTCACAGTAAGGAAGTTTTCTGTCACGTTGAGGTGGAACTTCCTGGGTTCCAGTTTGTGTCCATTGCCCTTTGTCCTATCACAAGACACCAAGGAAAATAGCCTGGCCCCTTCTTCCTGACACCTACCTTCAATGTATTTGTAAACATTGATCAGATCCCCTCTCCTCTCAGTCTTCTCCTTCAGACTAAACAGCCTCAGGTGTTTCAGCCTCTCCTCCACCGACAGATGTTCCAATCCCTTAGTCATCCTCACAGCCTCCATGGGACCCTCTCCAGTAGTTCCCTGACCCTATCAAACTGGGGAGCCCAGAACTGGACACTACACTCTGAATGTGGTCTCATCAGGGCAGAACAGAGCAGGAGGAGAACCTTCCTGACAATTATGTGATTTTCACTTGCCTCACAACACTACATATATTGATACTGGTTCCTAAATGTATTGATGCTATATAAGTTAGAAGATTATTCAGTAATTCCAAGAGGTTAAAAATACACCAAGTGAATAGATGTTTCCAATTGCAGCCAGTTTCTCTTTTTCATTATAACCTTCTATCCGGAAACCAGAGAGACATGAACAGAAAAACAAAACAGAAGTGTGAAATTCAAAACCACAGAAACTGGCTGGGTGTCAATATGAGAGGCTTTTGGTTTGCCCATTTTAAAACTGACTCTACCTGATCTTGACAGTCATTTCCAAAACATCTTCAAAAGCACTTATTTAAATTATCAACCCCTACATTTGCATTATAACATTAATAAGGCACTCAGCTTAATGCAGGTATATTTAGAAGTAAAGAAGCTAAGAACATTAGCTTCTTTTACTAACTTCCCAAGATTTAACCTGTTGAGGCCCTGCAGAGCAACAGGTACCTAGTCAGAGGGCTCAGCAAAAATACTTTCTCAGTCAATTTCAAAATAGGACAATCAAATATGAACAGTAGGGGAAGGACTTCAAAGCAGCCTGTAAGCAAGCAGAGGAGAGACTTTTTACAAGGGCTTGTAAGGAGAGGTTGAGGGGCAACAGACTTCAGCTGGAGGAGTGGAGATTCAGACCAGATATTGGGAAGAAATTCTTTACAGTGGGTGATGAGACTCTGGAACAAGTTGCCCAAGGATGTTGTGGATGCCACCTCCATGGAGGTGTTCAAGGCCAGGCTGGATGAGGTCTTCAGCAACACAGTATAGCAGAAGGTGTTCCTGTCTGCGGCAGGGAGGTTGAAATTGCATCTTAAGCTCCAGCCTAAGCCATTTTATGATTCTATGAATCTATGAAAGTGGGTGCACTGAAGTATAAAAGATGTAGAAGTTAAGTCAAAATGGCATGAGGCACAAACTGCTGAAACAATGTTTATGCTTTTTGGTTTAAACAAAGTCACAGTATGGTCTGTACTGGAGAAACATTTCTATTGTTCTCCTTTTTCCTCAAGTTTCAAACTCCCATCAGATAATTTTAGACTGGATGTTAGAAAGAAATTCTTTACAGTAAGAAAAGTGGTGTGACACTGGAACAGGTTGCCCAGGGAGGTAACAGATGCCTCATCCCTGGAGGTGTTCAAGGCCAGGTTGGATGGGGCTTTGACCAACCATGTCTGGTGGGAGGTGTCCCGATGGCAGTGGGGTTGGAACTACATGATCTTTGAGGTCCTTTTCTACCCAATCCATTCTATGAATCTATGAAATAGTCAGGCAAAACAACATAGTTGTCATCTTCTGAAATACAATTTAGAGAGCCTGAAGTAGCTATTTGGATTCTATGCACTCCATTGCTATGTTTTAAAATCCCACCTCTCCAATCGTCTCACAAAAAATTGGCCCAAACAAATGACAGTAAACATGCTAACTGCACCTCCTTCAGAAACTGCTCCACAAAACACATCCTTTTATCACTCCTCTTACCATCATGCAGTAAATGAAGTGGGTAATTGGAAAGAAGAAAGCAACTCTAGCAACTAGACAACCGTTCTTAACACAGTGTTTGAGAGCATATAGCAGGCTGACTGAAAAAATTACACTCAAACTGGCTTTAATTTATTGCTAACTGTAAGCAAAACCAGAAGTAAATCTGGATTTCATAAACAAAATAAAACCTGTTTACATAATGCCACCATTTATGTCAAATTTCCCTTACCATAAAAGACTTCCCATTTGTTTTGCAACACAATGGCTTCTGCACATACAACAAATGGGATATTTAAAACAAAAACACACAAAGTACCCATAGGCTGAGTGATGAAAAATTGCTCCAGGGGTTCTGGTAAGAATGCATCTGCAGTGAAAATGTTCCTTTGCATGCTTATGATATCAAAACACAACAAATGTTCATCAAGATTCTGAACTATAATTAGAACAGTTCAGTGTCTTTTTTCTCCTTTGGGCAAACAGCTCTATTAAAAATGGGAGGGTTTTTTACATACTCAAAATAATAAATTCCTTAGACCTTTAGTAAGACTTGAGAAACCCTATCACACAGGAGACTGAACAGCTACAATCATTGCTAAAAATTAGGAAGCAGCATATGTATAAATCAACTATAACAGCAGTGACATTTACAAGAATGCAGACATTTCACTGCTTCTACCAACACATTCCCCAGCTGCCAAACTATACTGCAGCAGACAGAACAGCAGGGATTCAATCCTCTATCCACTCCCTCTCTACCTCTTATTCCATATTATCGCCTTTAAAAGAGGGAGACTGAAACCAGCATTGTGGGGTTGGTCGATAGATTTAAAGGTAATCACACAGAGCAAAGGAATTGCCACAACACTGCTGTGGCCCTTTCCAAAATAAAACTCCAGGTTTTGCACACAAAATACAAAAACTCAAAAGAGTATTTTAAAAGCAATATTTTCAGGATATAATAAGTAATTCAAATATTAAACCCTTCCTTTCTCACCACAAAGAGCACACAAACTAAGCATTAAATACCTATTACTAAACTGAAGCACTGCAAATCAGGAATCAATCAAGTTTCTGAAAAGGCTTCCCAGCTTCAAACTAACATTATCATCACCTTATGCTAACACCCCTCAAAAATGGGAATGTTGTTTTGCTCCATTTCATCACTTGTGAAAGCCTAAAGTCAATACCCATTGTGATTTCTACACTTTTAAGAAGTGAGGCCAAGCTCAATCCAAGTAACAGGCACTTTCTCTCTGCCAGAGGGAAAATACATCTTGTAAAGCTCTGTGAATAAATAATGATAAAGAAATGAACACTTTATGAAGGGAAAGCACTTGGTTTTAAAGGTCACACAAAGTGACAGATAATCACAGAACCATGGGCTCATGGAATACCAGGTTGGAACAGATCTCAAGGATCATTTGGTCCATCCTTTCTAGGTAGAGTTGAAATGAGCTGGCCCAGCACTCTGTCAAGCTGACTCTTCAGTGTAGGGGAGTCCACTGCTTCCCTTGGGAGATGACTTCAATGTCTAAATGGTCTCATGAGGGAACATTTTCTGCTGCAGTACAATCAGAATCTCCCCAGAAGTAACTTGTCCCTGTTACCCCTTGACTTTTCCATGAGACTCCTTATAAAAAGGGAGTCTCCATCCTCCTGTTAGCTACCCTTAATGTACTGGTTCACAGTAATAAGGTCTCCCCTAAGCCTTCTCAAGGCTGAACAAACCCAGTTCTCTCAGGCCTTCCTCATGCGGCAGGTCTGCCAGTTCTGAGCATGCAGTGGAACAAACCCAGCAAATTACTGAATGATCTGCAGGGTCAATGAGTTCAAACAATAAATATTTCTGCTCTTTAAATAATTTAAAATGTCAAAACACAATGGGCTGCAGACAAACAGTGTTATGAATGCAGACAGGCCAGACAATCTACTCATTATTTAAATATTTCACTTACCTATCCTGTGACTGCTCCTCGTACATCCTTTCTTTTCCTTCTTTGAAGAGTCTTATAGCCCGTTTGGATTTTTTCATGAGGCTGTCAATGTAGATTTTAAAGTATTCGTTCTCACTGAGCTGTGCAAGTTTCTGGTTGTCATCATATTTGCCCAGGATAAGTCGCAAATGTTGGTAAGTGTCAGGTAAAATGTCAAGTATGTAAGGTGGGCTATTTTTGAGTTGAAGCTTTGGATTTTGGCACAATCTTACCTACAAGGAAAAAGAAAGAATGTAAAACCCAAGAAATAGGTTGAAGGGGAAAAAAATTATCTGAAATCTTAAAATTTAAGGACACAAACATACTTCTCTAACCTCCAGGCACAAAGACTGAAATCCTGCTTTATTTATATTCCATGAAATCCCAGAAGTCTCCAATGTCAAAGGATAACTGAATCCTGTCACCTCTATAAAAAGCAAACCAGCCTACTTACACATTTTGGGCTTTTGTGTTTTAAGAAAAGAATATCTCTGCCTACCTATGATGTGGTACTGAGTATATTATGAAAAGACAGCATGAAATTAATGCCAAGAGAAGCAGTTTTGTAGAGACCTCTTTGCCTCAGGGGAACAGCTCTATGGATGTTCTACTGTCTACTAAGAACTGACCTTACAATTACTCTGGCTTCCTCTTTTCTCTATCCAGCATTCTCAGTATTAATCCAGGCTGGGAGGATGATGAGACTGAGAGCAGCTCTGCAGAAAAGGACTTGGGGGTGCTGGTAAGTGAGAAGCTGGACATGAGCCTGCGATGGACACTTGCAGCCCAAAAGGCCAATGGCATCCTGGGCTGCATCAAAAGAAATGTGGCCAGCAGGTCAAGACAGGTGCTTCTATAACTCTACTCTGGTGAGACCTTGCCTGGAGTACAGTGTCCAGCTATGGGAGTCCCAACATGAGAGAAAGACATGGACCCTTTGGACCAGGTTCAGAGGAGGCCACAAAGATAACAAGTCTGAAGCTCTTCTCTTACAAGGACAGGCCAAAAGATTTAGGTCTGTTCAGCATGGAGAAGACCCCAGAAAGACCTTGTAACTACATTTCAGTGTCTGAAAGGGACCTACACGAAGGCAGAGGAGAGACTGTTTAGAAGGCCTTGTAGCAATAGGATAATGGACAATGATTTGAAACTGAAGCAGGATAGATTTAAGTTGGACACTAGGAGGAAGTTGTTCACAATGAGAATGATGAAATACTGAAACAGGTTCCCCAAGGATGTGGTTGAAGCCCCACCCCTGGAGACATTCAAGATCAGACTTCATGTGGCCCTGGGCAGTCTGATGTAGTTGGAAGTGTCCCTGCTCACTGCAGGGCAGTTGGACAAGATGACCTGTGGGGGTCCCTTCCAATCTGATGCAATCTGCAAACAATATAGCCTCTGGGAAACTATAGGAATGTAAATTTAAATTTCATTTTCTTTACATTTAATTTCATACACACACGAACACAGCCTGAACAACACCAGTGGTTCAAAAGCTATTACCTACAATAGACACAAATTAAGTCACTCACAAAGACATATCATAACCCAGAAAACCAAATATTATAAAATCTGTTTTCCAGCTATCACAAACCAGGAAACAAAACATCACCAACTCTTTTTTTTTTAGTTCATGGCTCCAACAGAAGAAAACATCTTAACTGATCCAGACCTGTTCTAGTAGGAGGTGTCCCTGCCTATCGCAGGGGGCTGGAACTAGATGATCTTTGAGGTCAACTTCAAACCTTAACCATTCTGTGATTCTATGAATAATCACATGCCTGAATGGCATAAAAATTAATTGACTAATATATACTACTTAAAATAATTAAGCTTCAGATGAATTGAACACCTTGATTAGAATCCAGTCTCCACCGCAAATGTTTCTAGAACAGAACACTGATTTTGTCTCCTGAGCACATACACGGCTCCAACACATTGGTCAGATTGAAAACTCAGCTTCATAAGGTGCTGGGTGACATCATTTTAACTACACTATCACACAGAATGGTTGCACCAGATGATCCTTCCAACCCCCCATTCTATGGTTCTGCACGATTCTGTGAAGGTCAGCATAATTATCTGCTGGCTACCTGCACCTGCTAGAGTTTGTTGTGCAAGGTTCTGTTACACAAAGCAAAGGAGATGGAAACTTGACTGAGTTCTACTGCACTGAACTATCCAGGCTCAGCTGAAACACACCAGAGGGACATTTTCCAGCTACCTGTCTGTGGCTGTACATATGCAAATACTTAAAAAAAAACTCCATATGGTGTATATATAACACTTTTATGGGTATCATTTAGAGATTGCCACATTACATACAAGAGACTTTGACATTCTTTTCAGGTAACTAATGAGGCTGTAAAATATCTTAATACTGCTGAAAGTAGATTCTCGATCCCACTAATGTCTCAACTTCAAAAAAAAAAAGGTGCAGTCTGGAGCATTTCTCAACCCAAATTCATAGGCTGTACCATCCAATTCTCTCAAAGCTGTATCCCTAATACTGATCTCTTCCTCAATTTTGAAACCTACATCATTAAGAAATTTATTGCCTTAAGACTGCTGACACGAACAGATACTCATGCATCAAAGAGTGAAGCAAACATGATTGTTTGTTCCCTCTGAAACACATGCACAAAAGCATGCCAGGCAATTAGATTTAGTGCAGTCATGCTCAGAAAAGTGAAGATGGAAGGGTCAAAAGCCAAACATTGACAAGTATTTAAGCAGTCTAGCGTCATTACAACAGCACAGACTCCATACTACTCCATATTGGCATCATTCAAAAGCAGTATTTAAAACATGACACCTTCAACAGAATCACAGATTCAGAGAATGGAAGGGGTTGGAAGGGACTTCTGGAGATCATTGAGTCAATAGCCCCCCAAAGGTCATCTTGCCCAACCCCCTTCAAGTCAGCAGGGACACCAACTAGGATCAGGCTACCCAGGGCCACATCAAGTGCAACCTTGAATGTCTCCAGGGATGGGGCCTCAACTACATCCCTGGGCAACCAGTATTTCACTACCTTAATTGTGAAGAACTTCCTCCTGATATCTAGCCTACATCTACCCTGCTCTGATTTCAAACCACTGCGCCTCATCCTATCACTACAAACCGTTCTATACACTCCCTACCCAGCCTTCCTGTAGGGTCCCCTTTAGATACTCAAATGTAGTTATAAGGTCACTGGAGCCTTCTCTTCTCCAGGCTGAATGGCCCAAATTAATTCCTATTACTCTTCCACCTACTAGACCAAGCACTGGATCAGGAGCCCTTCTGATGTTTTGCAGAACACACAGTCCTTTTCACAGAGAAATCTGCCATGTCAAGAGGAAACAAAGAGACAGCATATGGATGCAGGTAAATACAAACAGATAAACAGAAGTCTCTACAACATGCTGCTCAACAGTGTTCTACAGGGTGCTAGCAATTAAGTATTTCTAGATGCAAACTGCAAAGCTTGAAGCAAAGCTCCAAAATAATTTACCAGTTCATAGAATTCCTCCTAAGTTGAGAAACATGCTGGACAAGAACAAAGTAAACCATAAAAATGTCTGGTTACCTCTTTGTGAGGTGATGCAGACAAACTGCAACTCACAACCACAGAGGGACTTGGAAACTGAAAACAACTTGTTTTATTTCAAGTGATAAACAGAAGGTTACCAGGATAAAGAAAAGGACAAGTGCAAGTCATGGGTTAGCAGACGCCTGCAGCAGTATTCTCAAAGAAGAAAGGTTGGATATTACGGCATTCTTTCGAGGTCAGAAAAGCAAAGCTGAACTTACTGATATACAACACAACAAAGCTTGGACAAGAGATTCAGATGAATGGATTAATCTGAGAGTAGAGGTTCAAGTAAAAGAGCTGCCTGAGTGAAGGCAAGATGATGGTGTCACCCTAGAAGACCAAGAAAGGAACTAACAAAAGAGACTCATGGATGAGATCAAAGAACCATGGCATTGTTTCAGTTGGAAAACACCTCTGCGATCACTGAGCCCAAACATCAACCTAACACCACCCTGACCATTATACCACGTCCCGAAGTGCCATGGCCACGTTTCCTGAACATCTCCTGAGACCATGACTCCACTGCCTTCCTGGGCAGCCTCTGCCAATGCCTGACCACTATTTCAGGAAAGATTTTTTTCCCCAATATCCAACCTAAACCTCCTCTGCACAATTTCAGTCCATTTCCTCTTACTCTATCACCTAGTAGTAGGGAGAAGAGACCAACTCCCCAACCTCACTCCAGCACTCTTTTAGGGTGTTTCAGAGAGCAATGAGGTCTCCGCTAAGCCTCCTTTGTCTCCAGGCTAAACAACACAGCAAGATAAAAAATTTTAGTTTAGTTTTAGACTTAAGCTGACAGACAAATTTCTTGAAGGAGATTTCAGAACCATGAGCATGACTTCTGTCATGACATGTGTAGACAGATCTGAAAGTCATCCACACAGGAACATACATGAATTGGTTTTTGCAGAAGAGTTGGAAGAACTGGGATCTCAAAGACAGAAGTGAAAACCTTTGTGAAAAAAACATATATTTTTTCATCTGAACTTCTGAACTTTTGTTCTCTGCAATTCCTGAATTAGTGAAAACTTGAAACAAGGTTCATGTTCTTCTCAAAAGCAACTACAGATGACATAAATCAGCATCGTTGATTAGGCCATTGCAGTATTTTGGAGCAACAAGCACAAGGAGGAAAAAAAAAAATCAAATAAAGAAAACATTTATTAAGGGACAAAAAAAAGTCAACAATGAGAGCAGACCACAAGCAAATAAGGCTGCAAGCACTTTGAATTGCTTATTTCACCTAACTTAAATCTGATGAACAAAGAATTAATTCTCTTTCTGAAATCTTTTCAAGCAGAGGTGTCAATAAGTAGAATGTAAGTGTATCCATATATAGATATATGTGTACATATATATATTAGAAAAATCATTAAAAGTACAAAACAACAGGAAAAGGCAAATTCTTTATGCTTGTTCATGTCCACTCAACTACACAAAAAGAACATCTAATTCTAAAGAAGACTTAGTTTCTCTTTCAGACGTTCTAGAAAAAAATCCTTTGGTCCAGTATTCTAACACACATACATCAAAACAGGATCTTGTGGTCATCATGGTTTCAGTTTCTGCTGACTTTACAGAGATAAATATGAAACAAATAAACACAGAGATAAAATGTAGAGAGATCCTAGAATGGCTTAGATTGGGAGGCACCTTAAAGATCATCTACTGCAACCTCCCTGCCACAGGGATGCCTCTCAACTACACTCGGTTCCTGAAGGCCCTATCCAACCTGGCCCTAAACACCTCCAGGGAGGGGGTATCCACAACCACCCTGGGTAACCTGCTCCAGTCTCCCACATACTGAAGAGCTTCTTCCAAAGATCCAGTCTAAATCTACTCTCCCTCAGCTTAAAACCATTCCTCCTTGTCCTATTGCTAGATATCACAGTATCACCAAGGTTGGAAGAGACCTCATAGATCATCAAGTCCAACCCTTTACCACAGAGCTCAAGGCTAGACCATGGCACCAAGTGCCACGTCCAATCCTGCCTTGAACAGCTCCAGGGACGGCGACTCCACCACCTCCCCGGGCAGCCCATTCCAGTGTCCAATGACTCTCTCAGTGAAGAACTTTCTCCTCACCTCCAGCCTAAATCTCCCCTGGCGCAGCCTGAGGCTGTGTCCTCTCGTTCTGGTGCTGGCCACCTGAGAGAAGAGAGCAACCTCCTCCTGGCTACAACCTCCCCTCAGGTAGTTGTAGACTAAAAGTCCCTTTTTACTAAAAGTCCCTGTTTACTATAAGTCCCTCTCCAGCTTTCCTGTAGGTTCCCTTCAGGTAAGGGAAAGCAGATAAACATGAATTTATACATGCAGCAGCATCAACTCCAAAAGAAGCCTTTAACAAATTAATATAAAATATTCCTCCACAGTACAACTCAATTCACTGCAAAAATGCTGACAATTTGCTTGTCAGTGATCCAGTGAAGTACTACAAGGCTTTCTTCTCTTTTATTATAGAGTACACAAGGTTTCAGTCCAAAGGAAGTACGTTTACAAAGAGATGGCTGGTAAACCATATGGTTTCCAGAGTCAGGATGTCCTGACACATACCACAGCAGATCACAATTAAAAGCAAGCAGTGAGAAATGGCATCTGCTGACGCAAAAGATATACCAACGCAGCACAAGTGGTGTATATACCTTTCTCGAAAACAACCCAAAACAAAACAAAGACAAACCCCAACCAAAAATAAAGACCTGCCTATTGCATTTCACAAAGGATCCCTCACCAACCCTTTAGAAGGAGGTATGAATCACATCACTGTGTGATTCGTGCATTGTTATGACTGGAAGTGAGCATGTATGCATATATTTAGCATGCATTCAGTCTAAAAAAAGAAAAGCAGTCAGTCAGCAAGTTAGTTAAGAAATGTCTCTCTCACTGAAGTAAACTGA
The DNA here is from genome assembly GCF_015220805.1 of Pogoniulus pusillus. NCBI lineage: Eukaryota > Metazoa > Chordata > Aves > Piciformes > Lybiidae > Pogoniulus > Pogoniulus pusillus. The sequence goes on along the minus strand of NC_087268.1, from coordinate 8,283,469 downwards.
GACAAAGCTAAGCTCCTTTCACTGCCTCACTCAGGGTAAATCTAAGCATTTACTCCAAAACTTTAAAAAAAAAATAGATCACAATTCTGATTGTGAAGATCTAAGGCACTGCTCTAACCTACCAGAAACAGACCTTTAAATAGTTCACTCAGGAACTTCCAGACAAGATTATTCTAGTGTCTGTGGAGAAAAACAACCTTCTCCTCCAAACAGCCCACTCTCCCAAAAAATAAATACCACTACTCACATAACCAAGATCAGAAAATGGGTTGGGTTAGAAAGGACCTTAAAGATCAACTACCTCCAAGGCCCCTGCCATAGGCAAGGACACCCTCCACTAAAACAAGCAGATCAAGGTTCCCTGTAACCTGACCTTTAACAACTATAGGGAGGGGTATCTACAACCTTCCTAGGCAACCTGCAGTTCCATTGTCTCACCACTCTCACGAACTTCCTAATACCCAGTCTAAAGCTCTCCTCTTCCAGCTTAAAATCATTCCTTCTCATTTATCACTACAAACCCTTGTAAAAAGTCCCTCCCTAGCTTTCCCGTACACCCCCTTCAGGTACTGAAGGATACAAATTAAGTCAAAGATCTTTCACTTAAGCCAAATATCATACATTTTGACTTAAGTTGATCAAGAACCTAACTTGGCCAACACATCCAGGGAGGGGGCTTCCACAACCTTCCTAAGCAATCTGTTCCACTGTCTTGTTACTCTTGCTATAAAGAATTTCTTCCTTATATATTTGACTTAAAGATTTTTCACTTAAATCATAAGGCATTATTTCACAGGACTGAGATAAGAATAAATTATACCTTTTGTATTTAAGGGGTACATTTCCTACAGAAAACTGTATCTTCTAGTTGCATTTTAAAGCAAACAGTAAAGCTGAATGCCCTGGACCCGTTTGACAGAAGAACTTCTGTTCAAGCAGAGCATAGTAGCCCTAGTACAATCTGTTTAAACACATAATGCTAGTCCAAAGACAATACAAAGAAAGTAACACAACTCAAAAATTAAGTATCTAATGAGTAGGACATCTGTTAAACACAGTTTCCAGCTGCAGTGAGTGAATGGATGAGAACAATCAGAGCAGCAGTGCTCACACACTTCCAAAGCTTATACTTTAAAACTGTCTGTTGAATGAGTCAAGAAAGTCAAGTTTGACACACCACAGACAGCATAATGATGGATCTGCAATAAGCTACCACAATTATCCAGAAAACAGCAATGCAAAGTGCTACTAACAATCAACTCTGAGAAACTTAATCAGGGAGGGGCTAATCAAGAAAATTAAAGGAATCTCAACTCTTTTTCCACCAACAATATATATGCAGGACATTAGACTTCCCATCAACTTTGACCACAGAATCACACAGGTTGGAAAGGACCCTCCAAGGTCATCTTGTCCAACACCCCTGCAGTGTGCACGGACACCTCCAACTACATCAGGCTGCCCAGAGCCACATCAAGTCTGGTCTTGAATGCCTCCAGGGATGGGACCTCTGGGCAACCTATTCCAGTATTTCATCACTGTCATTGTGAACTTTCTCCTAATGTCCAACCTAAATCTCCCTCGCTCCAGCTTCAAAACATCGCTCCTCGTTCTATCACTGCACACCCTTCTAAACAGTCCATCCCCAGCCTTTCTGTAGGCCCCTTTGAGATACTGAAATGCTGCTATAAGGTCTCCCCTGAGCTTTCTCTTTTCCAGGCTGAACAACTCCAAGATTCTCAAGCCTATCCTCATAGGAGAGGTGTTCCAGCCCTCTGATCATCTTTATGGCCCTCCACTGGATCCTCTCCAACAAATTCATGTCCTTCTTCTGTTGAGGGCTCCAGAGCCGAACCAGGTAAGGCACTGAAGCATACCATGGTTATGACTGGTAAATGTCTTCTCCAGATCCATCCATTGTGAAAGAATAACACACAACTCTATTAGGCACTGGATAGGCTGCCCAGGGAGGTGGTGGTGTCACCATCCCTAGAGGTGTTGGAAGACACTTTGAGACATAGTTTAATGGCCATGGTGGCTGCACTTGATCTTATAGATCTTTTCCAATCACAACAATTCTATGGTTCTAAGAACTGACTTGGTAAGCCGCACATTAATGCAACAATACCATAAACTGTTGCAAGGAATAACCAACACGAGTAATTTCAACTACCTGCTCTACATACTCATTCAAATGCTACTGAAAACTTGGATACTGACAAATGCAACTTCAAGAAAACCCCATTATTAAGTTACAGAAATAATCTGGCTTTTACTTACTAAATCAACAGTATGATCTTTGGAGACACACTCTAATTTGCTCCTAGGTAATTATAAAATAGCTAATCAAACTACCAGCCCCATTTATACATTCAGAGTCAACAGCTGGCTTGGCCACAACTGAGCACACAGTTTAGACAGCATTGATAATCTTCCCAGTAGAAAATAAAATTATTTTCAGACTCAATGCATAAGAAAAATGATTCAAAGTCACTGAAATACTCTTGTTTAAAAAACCAAAACAACCTGTTCAGAATGTGTCACAGATTTATCAGCTCGAAGCAAACAACAGTAGAGAGTGCACAACAATACTGCCAATTCTAAATAGCCTGCATAATAAATTAACTGCTCCCATGCTTACATAATGGGCATTCTCCCCCAAAGTAACCATTCTTTCCCAAGATAACCATTATCCTCTAGCAATAATTCACAGGTGGTTTCTAGATTTTAAAACCATAAGGTTCAGAATCTCAGGGTGGGGGGAAGGGGTGTGAAATGGGGGGAAAAAAAACATGTAATTCATGCATAGTCTAAAGAAAGATTGTAGAGTTGGTTTTAACAATATTTATTTATACAAAGTGAACTTTTAAAAATACTTCCTGAAGTTTACCTCTGTAATGTGTATTTCTAGTACATTTCTAAAATACTTCCTGAATTATTTTGCAAGTTAAAAGTATTTTTAGTACTTCAGGCTGAAGTACTAAAATGCTTTCTACAGAATTTCCTTGGTAAAAGGTAAAGAATTTCTAGAGAATTTCCTTGGTAAAAGGTTAGAGATGTATGGTCATCTTGCTCACACAGTGCATTGAAAAGCAGGGCTAGCCATCCATACCATAAAAGGAATATTATCCTTTGCACTGTAAAGAAATTAAACCAAATGTTTTGGGAGTTTAATGGTAAATCTACTGCTTACCCATGAGAAAAGCAGCAAGGAAACTGCACACTGATGCTAAAAGTCAGTATGGTAAGTTCATATGACAAAAAAAACAAATAACTACCAGTAAACCTCAGAAAGCACAGATCTCAGTGGATGAAGTATAAAAATGAAGATGCAAACATAAGATATAAAGATAGAAAACAATTCACATTCACTGATTAGGTCCAAGATTATTTTTTGTTATCATTCCCTAGAGCTATGTTGTTGCAATAACTTTTACGAACAGGACTCTAAGCAGAAGTACTACTCCAACCTTCCACCCTGCTAAAAACCTCTTTCAAAACCTTTATTGTTATTGTTTTTTTTTTTGATCTGGCAACAGAAATTTAAAGAGAAAACATTTAAGCAGAATTACAACCTTCTGCTTGTTCCAATAGCTGAAACATCAGCCCATGGAAAACAAACCTGATCATAAAATCTGAACAATTCAAAAGAGCAACATGTAACTAATGCTACAGAGAGGTGTCTGCACACTGTCTGAGAAGCCAGAACTTTTATGTACATCATAAAACAACTCCTGTAGCCTCATTCTTTATAGAGTATTTGTAGTATTGGTTAAGGCCTTGCTGCTGAAAATAAATACTTGATACAGAAAATCTGATCTGCCAAAGAGGAAGCTACAGAACGAAATGAGGGAAAGGTAAAGAATGGCAATTTTAAGACAAATAGAAAGGTAAAGCAGGAATTACTGAGGCCTGCTCCTAGTTTTCAAGGCTACTCTTTTTCTTTCATCCTGTGATTAAGATAACAGCTTTGGTTTGTTTCCATTCTCCCTCTCCCTAACATATTAAGAATGGGAGAAAAAAAACACTTTACCTAACTGCAGCAAAAAGATAGTTATCACAGCTACTACAGTTAAAGAATGCCTGCTGTTATTACAAGCAAAATATGCCTCAGTCTATGGGTATATGGCACTCCATTGATTTAGCAGAGTCTACCATCTTCACTCGGCATTAATTTGATCAGTGACCCACCACACAGAAATCAGGAAATAGTCCAGAAATGAGATCTGAAACATCAGTCAATTGAGTAGGTTTCTATTTCTAATTTTAATCCCTGCTTTTGATCTGGGCAGAGCAGAAAATGACCTTCCGGTGCCTGCTGCCACATAAGGGTAAGAGACTCAAATTTGTTTGTTAGCATATTAAATTTGCTCAAACACATCCTTTCACTCTAAGTACCAAATGCTTAAAAACTCAAAGCAGCAAGCTACAGCATTCTGACACTATGACATCATCCTGTCTGGTATACTTTAATAGAATTTGGAAATAAAATTTGATTAACTGAGGGCAGCTTAAAGAGGATACATTAAAGATCCAAATTGAGGACACTTATCCACTACAACGAAAAAATATCCAGCCTTTTGAGTGACTTCTACTGTAAGGCTGAGGGAGCTGGGATTGTTTAGCCTGAAGAATAGGAGGCTTAGAGGAGACCTTTTATCTCTCCACAGCTACCTGAAAGGCAGTTGGAGTGAGGCCAGTGCTGGCCTCTTCTCCCAAGCAACTAACGACAGGACAAGAGGTAGTGGCCTCAAGCTGTGCCAGAGAAGGTTCAGATCTGATATTAAGAAGAATTTAATTACAGAAAAAGTTGTCAGGTGTTGGAATAGGCTGCCCAGGGAGGTGGAGGAGTCACCGTCCCTGGAGGTGTTCAAGAAACAAGCAGAAATAGCACTTTGGGACATAGTCTAGCAGTCATGGACATGCTGGGTAGAAGATTGGACTTCATGATCTTAGAGGTCTTTTCCATCCTATATGATTCCCTATAGCTTTGTAAATGGTCTGGCACATGGAGGAATTAAACCATGCATTCTCCACGTGGTTTCAGCAAGAAATCAGATTCATGGTTTCCAAGCCATAAACTTTGCTCTTGTGAAGAAAAGTGCTTCCAAGTATTTGCACTTCCAGGTCTTATTATAAGACGCTCACTGTTCACAGCACCTTGATCATTAACAGGGAAATGTCAACATAGCCTTTTGTCAGGGTTTTAAGTTTCCATCACCATCAGAAGTCATGATGGAAAATGGAATGCATATAAGGAGTCAATCAAATACTTCAAAATTACCTCTTGTCAAGCTGTACTACATGAAACAATCACCATCATGTCAGAATAACTACTCACGAACCTCAAGAAATGTCAAACATCTGCATTTTACAAGTGCCACAGGGAAAGCAAACAATTACATAATTTATGAGGAATCACTGAGTTAAAAAGTCTTAACTCTTGCCATACAGACCCAAGGTTGACAGAGAGTAATCCTCACCCCCCCCCGTAGTCTGAAGAGGAAGCTCTCAGGTTACCTCTGTAACTTACTCATTTTTTTTTTCCAAAATGACATTTGTCAGTATTCCAGTTTTCAACAGCATATGGATGAGTATATAGAGCATGGTAGTTGAAATCATACATGTGCTGATCATTCTTTGCAATATTTGATGACATTATTGCATTAACATGCAACCTGCTAAGGCAGGTCATAGGATTGTAGTATTGTTTTGGCGGGAAAAGACCTCTAAGATGGAGTCCAGCCATCAGCTGAACACCATCACTGCAATTAAACCACATCCCAAAGTGCCATGCCCACAAGTTTCTTGAACAGCTTCCTAAGCAGCCTTTTCCAACGCCTAACCACTCTTGCAAGAAAGAAATTGTTCCCAATATCCAAACTAAACCTCGTCTGGCACAATTACAGGCTCCTTCCTCTCATTCTATCACCTGATACTAGGGACAAGAGACTGACCGCCCACCTCACTCCAACCTACTTTCATGGAGTTGTAGTATCACTTCATAGTCACAGCAGAGTGCCTGCATCTCCTCAACAGTTCTCCATGGCATAATTAAACTGTTCCTATCATCGGTAAGGAACTCTCCTAGCTATTCTACCATCATACCAGCTGCCATTTCATAGAACACTAAACAAAGTGTCTCAGGCTGGTAGAGGGAACTAGAAGATCTAAAAAACTATGATCAATCCCCTCCACTTCCTGGAAAAAAAGAGTTTCAGTACAGTGTATTTCTAGTTTCAAAATGAAGAGAGGTATTTAAAATCATTAAAAATGCAGAACACACTTAAAAATTAGGCATGCCACACTAATCTGTTTACTAAACTGACAAGAGTGACATCTCCCAGTCCCCACGCACATTCCTAAACGCACAAACATATCCAAGTTGCCATCGCGAGCATGTCTCACAGGACAATTAGTTTTAGCTGAAGTCTGATACTTTCAGAGGCATTGTTTGCACACTACCAATGTGATCTAACACGAAACACACAGAATACGTGACTACAAGTCTAAGCTAAGCAGCTTTTCATTAGGACAGCTCTCCAAGTTTGTTTGAGTCACTTTAAAGCATCTGAAAATAACAATTGCCTAAGGCAAACACACACATTTGTTTTCCTTCCACAAACCAAGATTAAAAAAACCACAGCCAGAGGCCATAAGGGAAAAAAAAAAAAGACAAATGGTGCTTAAATAACTTAAACCATAAGTCCCCTTACTTCTCTTACTTATGCCTGGGGAGGTTTAGGCTGGGTATTACGAAAAATTTCTTCACTACAAGAGTGGTCGGGCACTGGAACCAGCTGCCCAGGGAGACAGTGGAGACACCATCCCTGGACGCGTTGAAGAAACGTGTGGCCATGGCATTTTGAGCCACGGTGGTGTTAGGTTGATGACTGGACTCAAATCATCTTTAGAGGTCTTTTCTAAACAAAACAATTCCATGATTCTATGACTCTCGAGGCACACTAACAGTTAGAGATGCAGGAAGTTCCTGTTTTTCCAGGGGTATCTGCTCAAATCATAGAACTGTTTCAGTTGGAAGAAATCTCTAAAATCAAGTCCATTCTGCATTGCATGGATCCAGGAACATATAGAAACACTCACCACTTTGTCCATAAGCTTCCAGGTCTTCTCCACAGTCCTCCGGTCAGCAGCAGCCTGCTTGGGGGGGCCCACAGCATCCTGAATGGCATCAATGAAGCCCAAGATCCGTCCCTTGCGTGGGTTCCGGCCGTTGACGGAATTGGCCATCTGGGTGCCAACCTGGCCGCAGCGACAGAGAAACTGAGATTCAGAAGGTGCTCCCAAAAGACCTTGTTTATCAGAAAGAGGAAATGCTTCCTTCTCCCCGGGCAGGAAAGGGCAAGAGTGGGGCATGTTTAGGAGCAAGTTTAACTGCTGATGATCAACAGCACAAACCCACCTGGCCCCAGTTTACAGCGGCAGAAGTGATCCCGGATTTACTGCCAACAGCAGCAGGAGAGGGAGAAACCCTAGCCCAAGAGCCTGCCCGAAGGCCCAACCAACCCCCGCACCGCTCCCCCTGCACCGGTCCCTCGGTGCCGGCGGGCAGCGGGCACATGCCCGTCACCAGACAACAAAAGCGGAAGACGCGGAGCGGCCGCGGCGTTGAGGAGGGGAGGGGGAAGGAGGAGCAGGAGGAGGCAGGCAGGGACCCGCAGGACACAACAGCGCCCGGGCAGCGGAGGCAGGCAGCAGAGAGCTGGCTCCCGGAGCACTCATACGTACGGATTAGCACCGAGAGCGGCTTTGCGCCAAAAAGCGCGAGGAGCCGCCGCCGTGAACAGCTGGGAGCGGGAACGGGGAGAATTCTCAGGGTCCCTGCAGCGATCACTTTTCCTCGTCCTCAACCCGGAGCGGTGCTAAGCGCAGGCGAATCGTTTGCTCAGCCGAGCCTCTCCTTCCCTTTCGCCCGCGGCTGCCGCTCCACAGGCAGGCACAGCGCAGCGCATCCCGGTCCCGGCCGCCGCCGCCACAAACGATTGAGGCTCCGCACACCCGCAGGACTCTGCCCTGTGGCGCTGCAGGGAACCACCGAGAATTGCTGCCCCACCACCCGTTTCGCCCTGCCCGCTCGCTAGCTATACGCGGTGTGTGGAAAGAAAAAGAGACAGAGTTCTAACAGACACATGCAAAGAGAAATAGAGATATAGGCACACGCACAGCTCTGTTTGTGGCACCGCTCGCAGCCCCCAGCAGGCTCTGGTCTCCCCTCACTCCTAGAAAGTGAGGCTGGCTCCCCGCTGCTGCTCCTCCTCCTCCTCCTCCCGCCCCCTCCCCGCGGCGCTCTGGCGGCTGCTGCTCCGCTCGAAACATGCCCACCCCACAGCGGCACAACAGCCAGCGCCGAGCATGCGCGCCAGGAGGGAAGCAGGGTAGGGAGGCAACATTAAGGAACGCAGCCCACTTCTAGTAGGCGGGACCACCTCCTCCTAATGACCAATCAAGAGAGGATGACTTTTGATTGACTTTCCAACCAGCAAATGAGCGTGCGGCTAGTAAAGAGGCTGGGCGGTGGCTGGGAGAAGGCGGAGGAGATGGCATGGGAGGGCTGGCGGTGTTGTGAGTGACAGGGGAACTGGTCAATAGCATAGCTCGGAGGGAGGGAAATGGAGCTTCCGCTCCCGCCCCATCATGCCTGCTTAGGGTACGAGGGGTCGGTGGAGTTGGGAGGGTGGGTTGGCTCGTAGGAGGCGCTGAAGTTGTGGCTAGGGGATTTCGAGGGGTTAAATACACGGGCAGGAGCTGTGGCAGAGTCTGTCTCCTCGAGTTAATTTATGCGTGGTGGAGCACTTGAATCTGGCTTAAAGATCCTTACTTGCTTTTGCCACGTTTTGAGCCTTCTGCTTTTACACTTCCCATTTGTGCTCTGGAGAGCTTTGTGGGGGTTTCTTTGTGGCCACAAAGTACAGGAACTTCTTGTTCTTTCCTATGTCTGGTTTCTTTTCTTGCTTTTCTTTTCTTTGTTGTGTTGAGTGGATTTTGTTGGGCTTTTTTTGGTTTGCTTTTTTGTTGGGTTGGGATTTTTTTGGGGGTTGGTTGGTTAAGGTTTGGGGGTTTTTTTTGTTGGATTTGGTTTTTGGGAGCTTTTGTGAGAGGATGTTTGAGATTTCCCAGGTAGGAAATGTAACTGGGAGAGCTGCAAGGAGGGTTGTTAGGCTATCTGAGGAGTGCTGAACACTTTCTTAGTTAAAAGCACTTCTTTTCAATATGCTTATGGTAAATAGCTAATGAATATGTTAGTTTTCCTCTCAAATTTTCCTATTACCTGTGAATGCTGGAAAGAGTGAGGTTTAACCTGCATAGGATCAGGGAGCAATTACAAGGAGGCAAAAAAAACCCCAACACTTAAAAAACTTTGGTGCTCTTTTCTGAACACAGTTGTGCTAGAAGAATGTTTTTAATTTGCTTTTTGGGATATCAGCAAGTGTGTTTTCTGTGGTAGCTTCCATTTTACTTCCATAAAAAAATCTTCATTCTTTTTTTCTTTCTTAATGGCTTGCCTTTTTCCTTGTTTGCTTGGCTGTTTTATATTCTGATTTTTCTAAATCTTGACTTTTAATAAGCTAGAAGTCGGAAAAACGAAGCAGAAAATGTTGCAGACTGTTTCAGTGTTCCTTATTGTGATGGTTTGGGAGTTACCCAGCCCCCCCACTCTTATGAAATCACCCAGACTAGACTCGGACAGATGGATGTTAAGGAATGAAGCTTTATATTCACAGCTTAGCACAATATCCAAGCATGTATTTACAACATATTACAAATATATACAGCTATATACAAGTTAAAAGTAATACAGAAACACAACACCCCTCCCAGAAATCAGAGTCCCCAGGAGGGGCTCCCAACCACCCTCCATCTTCTTTCCATCTCTCTGCCTTATCTCAGAGTCCGCCTGATGGTCGAGGTGAGCTGTGAGGATCAACAAGGGGGGTTAAAAGCAGAAAGATGAGTTGGGTTACACAGATCCCAACTGAAGAGTAAGAGACTCACTGTCTCACCTATGTTTGTGTTGTTTTTATGTGTCTCAGCAAACCTATGTGTTAAGACATCACTGTTGTTTCTTTTTCACAGCCTATAATCTAACTTCTTTCATTAAAATAGTCCAATTTGCCTCAAACTAGCACACTTACATTATCATTTATTGTAAGTATATTTAGTGCAGATATTTTCCTGCTGGTTTAAAATGTGTCAAGTTCCTCTTCTAGGCACATATACAACAATAAAATCTTATCAATAATGTCTTCCTCAAAGGTCATTGTTCCTCTATAGCTTGTGAATTGGCAGGTATTTATGTGTGTTGAAAGCTTCTCACTTCGCTGTAGGCTCTGTAAATTAGTGTTTTCCATGTTGGGTAAAAACTCTGCTTTGTTTTGGGTTGTGTTTTTTTTTTTTGAAAGACCAGCTTGCATAAAATTAGGATGGTAGTCGCTGCTCTTTTGCTTTCTGGGTTTTTTTTGGCTGTGGATACAGCAGAGGATCTGACGTGCTTCTGAACTTGTGAAATCTTCACTTCTTTCATTCTTGTTTTGTTTTCATTGTTGTTTTATCGTTCTCCTCATATCCCACTCTCTGCCAAGAGCTCTGGGTTGTGCTTGGTAGCTGGCTGAGGCTGAGTCATGTTGTCTTTCAGTTCATCTGAGTGCAGCAGAGCCAAGAGAAGCCAGCAACTTGGTTCTCTGCATCCATCTGTGTGTGTGGTGCATTATTAAAAGAATATCCACCTCTAGGGGTGACGTGGGTGGCTTTCAAACAGCCTTTTTTTGCAATACCTATGCTGTACAGTAAGTACAGACATTCTGAGAATTACAGTCCTCAGAGGAATCATGTGGATGTGTTGGAGACAAGCCAGCTGAGAGAAGCAGGTGAAAGAGATACCTAAGGGTATTAAAGATAGGTCAGGCTTTTGCATACTGTGTTATGAAAAGACTCACTGGTTGTGTGGTTTCTAGCATGAAGAGTAAATACTATGTGATAGGGGACAGCTGAGAAGTAAGGCTGGGAGTGAAGGAGCAAACAGCTGCCATGCGTTTGAGGCATATGCTCAGTAGCAGTGGAGGACATAAGGACTGGATATTAGAAATTCTTTACAGTTAAGGTGATGAGACACTGGAACAAGTTGCCCAGAGAAGTTGTAGGTGCCCCCTTTCTGGAGGTACTGAAGACCAGACTGAATGAGGGTTTGAGCAACCTGGTCTAGTGGGGGGTGTCCTGGCTCATGGCAGGGGGGTTGGAACTTGATGGTCTTTAAGGTCCCTTCCAACACAGATTATTCTGATTCTTTTGCCCACTGACTCTGTAGGGTGCATAAGGATAAAAGGCTCTTGAAAGGGTGGTAACCAAAGACACTGGCCACTAGGAATATTTTGATGCAGGCCAGCAGCAGTATGTTGATGTAGCTGCCCTGAGAGACATGTGAGAGTGGATTTCCACTGCCCAACTTAATACTAACAGCATAAATTAGGAAGCTGCTCTGCTATTTTTTCATAAGCCCTTTGAGAGACCACAAAGTGACACAAAGCAGAAACCGGAGTCGAATAATTTCATTCTTTCCCAATTGCTCTGAAGTATTTAAGAGCAGGCTGCATGAAGCTTTAAGCAACCTGGTCTAGCAGAAGGTGTTGGAGCTAGATAATTTTATGCTCATTTCCAACTCAAGCCATTTGATGATTCTCATGTCTTAGTGTTTGGGCTGTACGTAAGGTGCATAAGTAATTCTGATGTATGATTAAGGCCCCTGCGTTATGTACATACAATTACAATGTCTCCACAGATCTCTCTTACCCATAAGCTTTCCAACTAAATATTTACATTACTTGCTGTTATACTAAAGAATACGGCATTTTGTATCAGCTGCTAACAAGTCTTGTGAGGAGCAGCTGAGGGAGTGGGGATTGGTTGGTCTGGAGAAGAAGCTGAGGAGCAGACTTCATTGCTCTCTACATTTCCCTGAGAGGAATTTGGGCTGAGGTGGGGGTTGGTTTCTTCTCTCTACTGTCAGGTTCTAGAATGAGAGGAAATGGCCTGAAATTGCATCAGGAGAGGTTTTAGGTTGGACATCAGGGAGAAAAAAATCTTTCCTGAGAAGGTGGCCAGGCATTGGAACAGGCTGTCCAGGAAGGTGGTGGAACTGCCCTGCCTGGAGGTGTTCAAGGAACATGTGGACTTGACGCTTTGAGACGTGGCTTCATGGCCACGGTGGTAAAGGGTTGGACTTGATGATCTGTGTGGGCTTTTCCAACCCTGATGATACTGTGATACTGTGTGATACTGTATTGGGCTGACCATTGGACTTGATGATCTTGGGGGTCTTTTCCAACTGAAACAGTTGTATGATTCTGTTGTGGAGGCAGGAAATTAATGTGGCCGAGTCAGGAATATATCTAAAAATAGAATTCTTTTCCTGAAACCCTGCCCTTCAAACTACATACAGAAATTCATCTAGTTTGATTAGCAGACTCTGACTGAGAAGATCTTACAGGGATACCATAGATAAATTCGACTGTTTTAGAAGCCAGGAAATGGAAAAGGTAAGGTAATAAACACAGCGCTCCCAGTGTCGAGTAGGCTGAGCAGAAAGTTTACTCGTAGGTGAGCAAGGCTGCCTGAGAGAAAGGGCGCTCCAGGTGCCTGTCAGCTCTCTCCCTCTCTTTCTCTCTCTCAAAAGACATCCCGGGCTCGTTACACCTATTAAGCTTGCACAGAAGCGATGCTTATGGCGGGAACTGGTCCTAAGCGGGGACGGTCCTGTCCCTCGGGAGCTTGTGCTTCAGAGCGTCAGGGAGGAGCTCTCTGGGCGGGGAGAGCTCTTGGGCGGGAGCCGCCAAGGCGGGAAGTGCCCCAGTGGTTACCCCGTTCCTAGACAAAGAGCTGAGTTAGCACTGCCTGGGCGGGAAGGCCACAGCCGATTCCCAGCCCCGTTCTAGCGCGGGCACCTGCACGGGCACCCCTCGTGCCGGGAGGACCCCCATGCTCCCCCCCCCCCCCCCCACTCCCCCCGCGCCTGCAGGGCGGCTGAGGGGGAAGAGGTTTTTCGCCCCTTCCTCTCCCAGGACTCCAGGATAGATTCTAAGTGTGAAATGACATGAATCTGAGGTGACAACTTTGACACTTACACGTTACCCAAAACTGGTCCTCAGCCTCCTTAAGATACTTGTCGGTGGTGCGATGACGTCTGGATAACTGCTGTAAGGATCCTGGGAGCAGAGAGGTGATTGTCCCCTTGTACTCGGCTCTGGTGAGGCCACACCTCGAGTAATGGGTTTAGTTTTGGGCAGGCCATTACAAGGATGTGGAGGTGCTGTTGTGAGTGCAGAGGAGGGCAACAAATGTGGGGAAGGACCTGGAGGATAAATCTTATGAGGAGTGACTGAGGGCGCTGGGAATGGTTAGTTTGACAAAGAGGAGGCTGAGGGGAGACCTCATTGCTGTCTACAGCTACCTGAAAGGAGATTATGGAGAGGCTGCTGCTGGTCTCTTCTCACAGGTAAATAGTGACAGAACAAGAGGGAATGGCCTCAAGCTGTGACTGGGTAGGTTTAGGCTGGACATTAGCAAACATTTTTTTCACAGCAAGAGTGGTCAGGCACTGGAATGGGCTGCCCAGGAGAGGTGGTTCAGTCAACAGTCCTGGATGTGTTTAAAAGTCATTTCAATGTGGTACTTGAGGATATGGTTTAAGGGTGAACTTTGTAGAGTAGGGATAAGGTTGGACTTGATGATCATAAAGGTCTTTTCCAACCAGAATGTTTCTGTGATTGGGTAAAATCCTGCAATGAAAATGGAGTTGAAGATGGCTGAGTCGGGATATGATAAAGGAATCAAGACAGTGAAAGAAGCCTTGTTTTGAACTCTTAACTCCTTTGTGAAGTAAGGATTTTGAATATGAGCATTTTACTGAAACGCAAATTGATAGCACTTCCTAAAAAGCTCAGATGCTTGGTGGATAGTGTTAAAGAAAAAAGGGGAAAACAAAGAAAAATCAACCCATACACAAAAGGTGAAACAGTAGTTGCATTTATTCATTGCGAAGGTTTCTTATCTGTCAACTAGTTTTGGCTTTTGTGGGGTTTGGTTTTGGTGTGAGCTTTTTTTTCCCCCCACTTTGCTTCTTCCTCTGGAGTTGTTAGCTTTGTGAATGAAACTTTATATTGCTGCTATTGAATGCATTCTATCAAAGAGCCATTGACAGCAGTTGGAAGCAAAAGAGATGAGTTGGTTTTCTTTGTTCCCCGACTATTAAACCATTATTGATTTTCTGCAGTCAGTCAAAGTGTGTGGTTTGGAAGATGGCTTTATTTGTGTGGGTTTGGGGTGGGGTTTTTTGTGTTTTCCTTTTGGTGGTGTTTTCTTTTGGTTTTGTTTTTTTTTTTTTTGCTGTGGTGCAAGTGACCTTTTCGGCGAACATGCTGAAACATAAGAACAACGAAGAGGTCAGATGTAGGTTTTATTTATAGCCACATATATAAGATAAAGGATTGCCCTCATGTACAGTGTATTTTTTTTTTAAAGGCTAATTCATTATGTGCTGAGTGAAGTGATATGGTAGCAATGCTTGTAAAACCTGAAGTCAGCTCTTTCCAAAGTTGAATGTGAAGTTACTTCTTGCAAACTGTAACACAATACCCTGGCTATCTCAACATCCTTAAACTTCCAAAGTAATTGTCTTGGTGTCATGACTGAATATGTACATGATTATGAAAATGTAGCTGTATGCAGGGGTGCAGTGGTCACCAGTGCACTGTCAGGCAGCAGTGTAATGGCTGAGCACTGACAAGGTCATGCTCTTCAGAGCGTGTGTGATGCTGCAGCAGAAAGCAGCTGGTCCCCTTTTGCAGGGAGGCTGTAAAGCCCCCTACAACTCCCTGTGTTGGTGCCCTAGATCCATCTGTTCTGTAAGAGCACCAAACAAACCAAAAATCAACCAAACAAAACCCCACTCCATACCCAAACAAAGGAAGATAAAAGATAAGTATTGTAACAACAGCTGCCTTTAAGTTCTAGGATTCTTTGTTTCAATGCATTTTCATTAGCCCATTCTAGAAATGGACAATAGAGTGGTTTGAGTTGGAAGGGACCCTAAAGATCATTTAGTCACCTCTAATAACTGTTAAGAGTATTGAAGTTGAACCAATGTTGTTATTTTACAGTGCCCTCAAGTTGATAGAATCTATTTTTTTAGAAAAGAAGCCATTTGTTTATGATTTTGAGAGGTGTTAAGCTGTGAGACACCATTGTGGGTAACTTCCAAAGTAGACTGAAATATATTTACCTCTTCTGGCAAGTTCAAAGACAGAAATAGATGACCTTTAAAGTCCCTTCTAACCCAAACCATTCTGTTATTTTTTGAATAGCAACCATCTGTGATACTCAGAGTTCTCTTATCATGTCAATAGCTATAATAATAGGTAAATTTCCTGCCTTAGAGGGGTAATTATTGAGATAAAATTGGTCACAGCAGTGGCATTTTGTTGTTAGATGATTATCTAGTTAATTCGGCTACCTCTGTTTTTCCCTGTTTACTTAGATTACGTTTTTCATTGAGCACTCAAACCAACTTTTGTTACTGGTTTCTAGAAATGAGATTATTTTCATACCTTAAATATGAGTAACAATAGAATCATATTAGTGTTTTGGTTGGAAAAGGCCTCTGGGATCAAATCCAAACATCAACTTGCTTGTGAATGACTCCAAGTTGTGTGGTGCGGTTGATGTGCTGGAGAAAAGTGATGCCATCCAGAGGGACCTGGACAGGCTTGAGGGGTGTGACCAAGCCAACTTCAGGAAGTTCAGCGAGGCCAAGTGCAGGGTCCTACACCTGAATCAGGGCAATCTCAGGCACAAATACAGGCTGGGAGAGGAATGGATCAAGAGCAGTTCTGAAGAGAAGGACTTTGGGGTGTCAGCTGATCAAAAAAATCATCATGAGCTGGCAGTAGTTGCTTGCAGTCCAAAAGGCAACTGTGTCCTGAGATGCATCAGAAATGTGACCAGGAGGACAAGTGAGGTGATTCTGCCCCTCTCCTCTGGTGAGACCTCACTTGGAGTACTGCATCCAGTTCTGGTGGCTCACACACAGAAAAGACACGGAACTGCTGGAGTGGGTCTGGAGAAGGCCATGAAGATGATCAGAGGGCTAGAGCACCTTCCCTATGGAGACAGGCCATTCACCCTGGAGAAGAAAAGACTCCAGGGAGACATTATAGCAGCCTTCCAGTACCTGAAAGGAGCTACAGGAAATCTGGGGAGGGACTTTTTACAAGGGTGTGTAATGATAGGACAAGGGACAATAGCTTTGATCTAGAAGAGGAGAGATTTATAGTGGGTGTTAGGAAGAAATTCTTTAGGGTGTGGATGGTGAGACACTGGAACAGGTTGCCCAGCAAGGTCATGGATGTCCCCTCCCTGAAGTTGTTCAAGGCCAGTTTGGATGAGGCCTTGAGCATCTTGGTCTAGTGGGATGTGTCCCTGCCCATGGCAGGTCCCTTCCAACCCAAGCTATTCTGTAATTTTGTGAAAACTGCTAGGGAAGTATTCTGCAAACTTCCCACCACATCTGTCTATGACTGTGCCGCCTATATGCAGACAGAGTTGAATGTGAGAGTGCATATAAATATCCATGTGTGCATGCAGACAGTCATATGGAGCCTTCCTTTTTTGTTAATCTTACTTGGAGTTAATGAAATTTACTTTCAACTGGCTCCTTAAAGAGCACATTGGAAGTACAGTGGCAAGAATTTTACTAAGGCTTTCAGCCTTATACATCCAAATCATTTGGGTTAGGAGCAAATCAGCTGAAGTATGATGCAGTTATCCATGCAAAACCTAGCAGAACAATTTGCTTGCCTCTGTGCAATTAGAAAATACATATCTGTTTGCAGGAGGAGTAGCAAAACTAATTGTGAGGTGTTTCTCTCTACACCTTGCTAATGAGTTTGTTTGCTGTAAACTAGACAGCCCACTTCAAAACACATCTTTGCCTTAATATATTGTATTAAAAAAACCACGTCAGCTTCACTGCAAACCAACTTTACCCTCAGGGAGCAATTTGACTGAAGTTCTTCTGTTTCTTTTCTGTTATTAATTGCAACCATCTGCCAGAGCAGGTGCAAAGGCTTTAACTAAGTCCTATCATTTTAGCACTACCTCTTGAATTTACTCCATCTGTGTGATAGCATAAAAATAATCAATGCCATTATTATTTTTTTTAAATTACTTTTTTTCTCCTGTTCCTGCTGAGTGCTGTGGTCTTAGATCTTCATAATACTGGCCTGATAAAACAATAGCAGCAACATTTGAGTCCAACACCCTATTTAATATTCTGCCTGCATAGAACTGGAATTTCCATTTTACTTCAGATTTAGTCGCTTCACTTCGTTCTTGCTTTTACTTTGACCTCTTTACATTTCATTTGGCACAACACAAATTAATCTGAAAGTGAATGGAAATAAACATCCTCTCGCATAGAACAGAATTAAGAGCAATGACAAACTAGATTTCGGTGTAGCATTCACTGTTCAAAATACAATTGCTTACTGCATTAAAATGAACATTTTAGGGGGCAAAAAAAAATCACTTATTCCTGTCCCCAGAAGTCTGCTTCACTGTTTTTCATTTTCCCCTTAAAAAAAACCCACAATGACAAATTGCATTATGTAGGGTGAGCAACTGATGTGAAAATCTTGTGAGCACCCTTTGAGAATAGCTGGATGCTCTGAAGCTTTCAGCAAATAATTACATATTTTAAATTCATTCAGTTTGTGTTTGCAGATCACCTGCACAGCAGATCAAAAATAAGTCAGTTTTATTAAAGTAGTGAGTTAGCTTACACGCACACACAAACCCCCCTTACTTTAACTGAAGATATTGGAAAAATAACTTTAGTTCAAGGTATTGGGAAAAAAAAACCATTTACATTCAAGCTATTGGGAAAAATACGAATTTTGAGTAACTATGTGGAGGGAGGACACTGACTTATTTGCCACACCAAGGAGAAAAGGTTCTTGTCCTTGCTCACAAACAAAATATTGCTAGAACTTGAAGCACACAGGAAGAACAAAGTACACCACAAATTCATAGTCAAAGAGTCAAATAGATAATAGCAGCAAAAATTGTTGTTTTTTATGATGGACAGAACGTTAGGAGCTACAATAGTGTGTGACACAAAAGAAGAAAGGTAAGCAAATAGATCACAATACTTATAATTTCCTAGCAGTGCATGGTTTCCCTGTTTAAGAGACTGGAAACATTGAAGCCTACTATAACAAAAAGCCTGCAGGACAGCATCTCTTCAAATATTTCAATTAAAGCTGCTTGTAGTACTGTTCAAATCTCCACTAACTGAGGTTACTTCAACTCTCAGAAGCAAAGAGAAAACTTTTCTCTGCCAAAGTGTTCAAGATTGTTTCTTGTCAGGGTGCTACTCCTACTCCAGAGGAAGATGGCCATGGAAATTTCCTAGACGAGTCCTTTACAATTGCTTATCAGTTTGAAAATCATCGATATTCTGGGGAAAACAGATATTTGAAGGGAAAAGAAGGAAAGCTTCTAATCTTCAAGTAATTCCACTTGTATCTGGGCAGGATATTAAATAGGATGTTGGAGTTAAATGCTGCTGCTGTTTTTTTTTTTTTTTTTTAATTGAGATGATGTTAAGATGCAAGGTCACAGAGCTCAGCTGGACCATGGGGCAGGGAATAAAACTGGTGATTTTGGGAGGTGGTTTGGTTGCTTGGTTTTGTTTATTTGGGGATGGCTTGTTTGGCTTTTGTTTCTTTGGTTTCCTGGTTTGTTTTTGGTTTGTTGAGTTTTGGGGTTTTTTTTTGGGGGAGGTGTTGGGTTTTGGAGGTTTTGTTTGGTTTTGTATGATGTCTTTTGTTTATTTACCCCTGCAGGTCTATTCTCCAGTGTTTTTATTGTGTTCAATTACCAGTCACTTGCTGGCAAATATAAAACCAGCTTCACTGGTTTATCAACCTGTTGTACCAGTGTTTTCCTGTCTCCTTTCTGTTATTCTCTTTTTTTATTACTACTTCATTTAAAATAGTCATTATTTTGCAACTTTTCCTCAAATAGTGTAGCACTATAGGACATACCCAAAACTGTCATAATCTGTAGTTCTGCTTTCCTCAAACTCTTACTTCATCAGAGCTGAAGAGTAATGTAAGACAATTTCTTTACCTAGCAAGTGGTCATCAATGACAGCTCCTCATAGGCTTTGTCCTGCGCTTAGAATCATAGAATCAACCAGGTTGGAAGAGA
This sequence comes from Pogoniulus pusillus, assembly GCF_015220805.1. Classification (NCBI taxonomy): domain Eukaryota; kingdom Metazoa; phylum Chordata; class Aves; order Piciformes; family Lybiidae; genus Pogoniulus; species Pogoniulus pusillus. The sequence continues at coordinate 8,264,188 of NC_087268.1, read as the reverse complement.
CCTCCAAGATCATCCAGTCCAACCTAGCACCCAGCCCTAGCCAGTCAACTAGACCACAGCACTAAGTGCCTCATACAATCTTTTCTTGAACACCTCCAGAGACGGTGACTCCACCACCTCCCAGGGCAGCCCATTCCAATGCCATTCACTCTCTCTGTGAAGAACTTCCTCCTAACATCCAGCCTGTACTTTCCCTGGCACAACTTGAGACTGTGTCCCCTTGTTCTATTGCTGGTTGCCTGGGAGAAGAGGCCTCCCCCCACCTGGCTACAACCTCCCTCCAGGTATTTGTAGACTTGCATAGATTAACCAGGCTGTGTACAAGAGCCCATGTTTTAAGGGAAAAAATATTCATGATTAATTAAAGCTTTTTATTTTCCTTTGACCAAGGCTGAACATCTCCTTATGTTGAGTTTGCTTCCCTTGACTCCCTGGCTTTCTGTATTTTTGTTCCTTCCATTTGACTAAACGATGCCAGTTGGATTTTAAATCTATCAAACCTAATTACTGAGCAGTGAAGCCTATGAAAAGTGTAGTCAGTTGAGCCAAAAAAAAAGCAGAAATATGGCACTTAAACTACCCAGAAAGATTGTTCTGATAAATGGGGGAAATTTGCAGAATTTGGCATGGCTGAATGCTAAACAACTAAATTCCTGGAAGGGGACTTGGAATAAGACAACTTGGTCAGTAAGTTAGATCTTTTAGAATCATAGAATCAACCAGATTGGAAGAGACCTCCAAGATCATCCAGTCCAACCTAGCACCCAGCCCTAGCCAGTCAACAAGACCATGGCACCGAGTGCCTCATCCAGGCTTTTCTTGAATACCTCCAGGGACGGTGACTCCACCACCTCCCTGGGCAGCCCATTCCAATGGCAAATCACTCTCTCTGGGAAGAACTTCCTCCTAATATCCAGTCAGGGAATGCAGTGATTGCAGAATCACAGCGTCACAGAATGCCAGGTTGTAAGGGACTTCAAGGATCATCTAGTCCAACCTTTCTAGGTTATAGTACAGTTGAAATGAGCTGGCCCAGCACCCTATCAAGCTGAGTCTTCAAACTGTTCAATGTAAGGGAATCTGCTGCTTCCCTTGGGAGATGTTCCAATGTCTAACTGTTCTTATGGGCAAACATTTTCTTCTGGAGTCCAATGGGAATCCCCCTAGGAGTAACTTGTCTCCATTACCCCTTGTCTTTACCTTGTGACTCCTTGTAAAAAGAGAGTCTCCATCCTCCTGTTAGTCACCCTTGATGTACTCTGATGGAAAATATGTTCAGTTGCAGGTCCTGCTACTGTGTGAAGGCAGAGGTGGCAGAAGGCTGCAATATGTTCATATGTTATCATAACAATGATCTCTGAGAGAAGGGAGAAAATAAAGGAATCAAAGAAGAGGCAAAATAATCAGAGAGGGCACAGTGAAGATGCTGTAAATTGGAGTTGAAATCTGTTTTAAAATGCAGGCTTATGGTTCAAGTAAAATGGCTTGGTTTCACTGACATTAGCTACAAACATCATCTTTGGATTTTATTCAAAGTGCTCCAAAGTGTTTACAATTTTAGACGAGTTCATAGATTCAGAGAATGGTTTAGGTTGGAAAAGACCTTGAAGATCATCTAGTTCAAATTTCCCTCACAAGGACACCTTCCACTAGAGCAGGTTGCTCAAGGCCTCATACAGTCTGGCCTCAAACACCTCCAGAGAGAGGGCATCCACAACCACCCTGAGCAACCTGTTCCAGTGTCTTACCACTGACACTACCAAGAATTTTTTCCTAGTATTCAGTCTAAATCTCCCCTCCTCAAGCGTGAAGCCTTTCCCTTTTGTCTTATTACTACAACTACCTGAAGGGAGGTTGTAGGCAGGTGGGGAGTGGTCTCCTCTGCCAGGCAACCAGCAACAGAACAAGGGGACACAGTTTCAAGTTGTGCTGGGGGAAGTATAGGCTGGATATTAGGAGGAAGTTCTTGACAGAGAGAGTGATTTGCCATTGGAATGAGCTGCCCAGGGAGGTGGTGGAGGCACCGTCCCTGGAGGTGTTCAATAAAACCATGCATGAGGCACTTAGTGCCATGGTCTAGTTGACTGGCTAGGGCTGGGTGCTAGGTTGGACTGGATGATCTTGGAGGTCTCTTCCAACCTGGTTGATTCTATGATACAAGGCCTTGCAAAACGTCCCCTCCTGGCTTTCTCGTAGGCCCACTTCAGGTCTGTGGTCTGTCCTTTCTCTATATTAAGCTGGTATGGTGATGGGGAGATCTGGAGTCTTATCAATTCACCACTGGCATTTAATGTGTAAAACCTTACTTATCAGACTTAACATCAAATCACTGCAAGCTTTTGAAATGCTGCAAGATGAGCAAACCTGTTTTACAGCTATACACATCGTGCCAGAATGGCAATCATCACTATGCAGAGTTTGGCATTTTGTTTTTTAAGTGGGAAAGTTTCTTTGTATCCTGGGGGTGCTGTATTCCTGTATTTGCCAAGCTTTCTCCTTAATGATTTCACTGATTACAGGATCATGGCTAATTATTTTACACAGATCAAAAGGTAACCTTGCCTGTCAAAGTGGCAACTAATTTATGATGAGACACTGGAACAGGTTGCCCTGGGAGGTCGTGGATGCCCCCTTTCTGAAAGTGCTGGATGAGGCCTTGAGCAACCTGCTCTAGTACAAGGTGTCCATGCCCATGGCAGGGTAGTTGGAACTAGATGATTTTTAAGGTGCCTTTTTTTTTAATTCCCAAAGGCATTCTTGTTTGTCTTGCTTATTGTTTCAGTGAAACCTGTTTTACATGACTGCCCAAGGAACACAGGGGAAAGAACTTCCTGGCAAAGAGAGCTTTTAAAAAAGAATAGAAGTTCTTCCTGATTAGTTTGAAGGAAATAAAATCTGCTACACTCACCAATGAGAATTAAATTCTTTCACGGAGCTCATCAATAAAATTTAAAAACCACTTTGAAGTATTGGAAAAGGCATAAAAGGGATGTCTGCCCTTTGTTTCTGTCACTGTTTGTTCTTTCTTCTTTTTTATTTCAATGCCCTTTTCTTCTCAGTTCCCTGGAGGCCTTGGCTTACAGTGCGATGGTGACATTGTGTGTGTATCACCAAGAAAAGCAAATACAGAGGCTCATTTGTAATCTTAGCTCCTCCTGTCCACACAGATTCGTGAGCTCTCTTCCTTTAACCTTGCATACTGAAAAGTAGACTTCCCTTTTAACTGGGAAGATTGAAAAGAAAATGATGTATGATGTTGTTGGAATTGTTAGTCTTTTCCAGCCTTAGTGTTTTCTACAGTGCTGACCTTTTGTTATTCCTTATTTTTCAAAGGTGACCTAAAGAAATTTCACAGACACCCCCCCAAAACAAATAAACCCAAACATACCCCTCCCAAAAAAAAACCACACTAAAAAAAAAACCCACAAAAACAATCCCCCCAAAAAAACCAACAACCAAACCCAACAGATTAGAAAGTTGGAATGGTCACTGTCAGATTTCTACTGACATTTCCTGGCTAAGTGTTCTGGGTAAGATTTTATTTCTGCTCTCTGTGATGGCTTCTTGCCTATCCCTTCTGATCTCTCACGTCTGAAGTGCTGAGTTCATGTTCGCTGAACTAGATTATGAAATTCTGCACCTGCTGAACAGGAGGTCACAGAAGGTGAGGGGCTGGAGGGAACCTAGAAAGATCATCCAATCCAACTCCCCTGCCAGAGCAGGATCTCCTATACCATGTCGCACAGGAATGCATCCAGGCAGGTCTTGAATATCTCCAGAGGGAGACTCCACAACCTCCCTAGGCGACAGTGTTCTGTCACCCTCACAGTGAAAAAAACTCTAATGTTTATGTGGAGCTTCCTATGCCTCAGCTTCCACGCATTGCCCTTTGTTCTGTCATTGGGCATCACCAAGAAGAGCCTGGCTCCATCCTCCTGGCACTCACACTTTACATATTTATAAACATTTATGAGGTCACCCCTCAGTCCCCTCCAAGCTAAAGAGCCCCAGCTCCCCCAGTCTCTCCTCATAAGGAAGATGTTCCATTCCCTTAATCATGTTTATGGCTCTGTGCTGGACTCTTTCAAGTAGTTCCTTGTCCCTCCTGAACTGAGGGGCCCAGAACTGAACACAGTACTCCAGACGCAACCTCACCACAGCAGAATAGAGGGGGAGGAGAACCTCTCTTGACCTACTAACAGCACCCTGTCTAATACACCCTAGAATGGCATTGGCCTTCCTGGCCACCAGAGCACATTGCTGGCTCATGGTCAACCTTCCATCCACCAGGACCTCCAGGTCTCTCTCCCCTTCCTTGCTCTCCAGCAGGTCAGTCCCCAACCTATACTGATACGTGAGGTTGTTCTTTTTCCCAGGTGCAAGACTCTTGTTGAAGTCGATTAAATTTCTCCCTGCTCAACTCTCCAGCTTGTCTAAATCTCACTGAATGGCAGAACAACCCTCCACTGTATCAACCACTCCATTCAGTTTTGTATCATCAGATACTGTATTGATACCGTTCAATAGGAAAGCTCAGCATCTTGTCCAACCCCCTTGCAATAAGCAGGGACACTTCCAGCTGCCTGATCTAGTTGGAGGTGTCCCTGTGGACTGCAGGGGGATTGGACAAGATGACCTTTGAGGGTCCCTTCCAACCTTATGCAATCTGTAAACCTGTGAATTATGACTAGGGACATTTCTGTGGATTGACTTCACTATGTGTTTTCATAAGGCTTTTTATTCCATAGCAGTATGTCTAATGGAAAAGGAAAAATAAACAGAACTGAGCTTGCTTTTCTACAGAGCATTCATCTGGAGTACCTTTCTTTGGTACAGCAGTGCTGTTAGAATGCACACTAGTAGTGGACTGAGAAGCAAAGGTAATCAGCAATGGTGTGAGAACTTCACTGTGCAAAAGCTTACTGTGTCTGTCTGTTTGAGATCAATTTCCTATCATAGAATCACAGAACTGTTTTGGTTGGAAAAGACCTCTAAGATCATCACCTGGGCTGCTGTGCTTGTCTTGTGTATTACTAGTTGCTGCTGTCACTGGACAGTTTGTAACCTCATGACCTTTTGAAAAACAGCAAAAAAAAAAAGGGTCCTCCCTAGAGGTGTTGAAGGCCAAGTTGGATAAGACTTGAGCAACTGATCTAGTGGAAGGTGTCCCTGCCTGTGGCAAGGCGCATTGGAACCAGATCATCTTTAAGATCCCTTCCAACCCAAATTATTCTGTGTTTCTGTGAACCTACAAACTATCCTCAGCAGTGCTCCTTTGTAACCAAGGCAGGTGCCCCTGGATTGGTGTCTCAGTGGTTTTGTGTTCAACTGGATGCTGCTGGAAGTCTTGAGTGGGAGGTGTCATCTGTGACAGCCACACAAATACCAGCACACAATGAGGAATGAGGAAAATGCTCAGGTTTGTAGCTTGGCATCATCATCTCTACTGAATAGGACAGAAGATGGTCCTGAAAGCCTGGCTCACCCCTTCCCTTCCCTTCCCTTCCCTTCCCTTCCCTTCCCTTCCCTTCCCTTCCCTTCCCTTCCCTTCCCTTCCCTTCCCTTCCCTTCCCTTCCCTTCCCTTCCCTTCCCTTCCCTTCCCTTCCCTCTTCCCTTCCCTCTTCCCTTCCCTCTTCCCTTCCCTCTTCCCTTCCCTCTTCCCTTCCCTCTTCCCTTCCCTCTTCCCTTCCCTCTTCCCTTCCCTCTTCCCTTCCCTCTTCCCTTCCCTCTTCCCTTCCCTCTTCCCTTCCCTCTTCCCTTCCCTCTTCCCTTCCCTCTTCCCTTCCCTCTTCCCTTCCCTCTTCCCTTCCCTCTTCCCTTCCCTCTTCCCTTCCCTCTTCCCTTCCCTCTTCCCTTCCCTCTTCCCTTCCCTCTTCCCTTCCCTCTTCCCTTCCCTCTTCCCTTCCCTCTTCCCTTCCCTCTTCCCTTCCCTCTTCCCTTCCCTCTTCCCTTCCCTCTTCCCTTCCCTCTTCCCTTCCCTCTTCCCTTCCCTCTTCCCTTCCTTCCTTCCTTCCTTCCTTCCTTCCTTCCTTCCTTCCTTCCTTCCTTCCTTCCTTCCTTCCTTCCTTCCTTCCTTCCTTCCTTCGTCCCTCCCTCCCTCCCTCCCTCCCTCCCTCCCTCCTTTCTTTCCTTTCTTTCTTTGTTTCTTGCTTGCTTTCTTGCTTTCTCTCTCTCTCTCTCTCTCTCTCTCTTTCTTTTTGCAGTGTGCATACCAAACTGAACTGTTGCCTTTGGTTTCAGTTCTCTTTTTCTCATCACACCTATAGATCAGTTTGAAGTGCACTGCCAAATTAGAGGAGTTCTGTAGTGTTTTTTTCAGAGCCATAAGTGTTTTTAAAAGCTTTGGGACACTTAACCTCATGAAATGTGAACTTCAGGAAAAGCTGAATGCAGGAAGTGGGCAACATTCACTTTTTCAGTTTTTGCCAAATGCAGGACCTAGCCAGCATTCACTTTTTCAGCTGTTGTTGCTCTCTTTACTATTTAATTTTTAATCACATGGGATATATTGGAGTACAAACTGCCCAACTTGCTTAACAGGAGGGCAAAGAGAAAAGAGGAGGAGTGTGAACAGCAGAGCAAGCATGAAGACAACAAACTTAGCTGCCTTCTGGAATTGTAGCTGGAATGTTGTGGAATTTGAGACAGATGGAAAATAGAAGCTGAAAAGTGTAAAATTTCCAGTGTGGGTGCCATTTTGAGTAGGCTGTGTGGGTGGAGAATAGTGCTAAATGCCAAGCAGGCAAGTAGAACTGAGAGTCTCTTTCCAACTAGTAACAGACAGCTAGCAATGGAAAAGAGAAAAAAAAACCAAACCCCAACAAACCATCACAACAAATGTAGTTTAAATGTCCCAATGCAGCTGTTTTATAATAGATCACTCACAGTTACTGGTAAAGATCAGCTAATCATCTCTTGTTGCTTTCTGGTTCAGAGTTCTTTTCCACAGTAGTTTTCAGTATGATTTTTATAGTGCCCTTATTTAATGTCTCTGTGTACTCAAATGGTTCATGTGGCTCTGAAATCTCAGGGTTTTTTAGGTCAGGCTATATGACATAGCAGGTCAAAAGTAGTCTGAAGTCTTCTGTTTGGCTGTAATTCTGCCGTACGAAAGCTGCATGGCTCCTAAGGACGAATTGTTGTTGTTTGTAAGGTAAGCACAGAACAGCAGTGATACTTGGACATCTCTGCTCCTGCTTGCTTCTCAGATTGTCAGTTCAAATTCTGATGCTTTGCTTTGGCATCAGGCTCAGTTCCAGGAGCCTATCTTTTCGTTTGCTCTGAATGTATTTCCTGTGTATTCACACGCCTTGCCTTAAAAAGGCAGAAAATAATTCATTGTTTTAGAAAACAAACAAACGCAAAGCAAACAAACAAAAAGCTCCCAACAAAACAGAGACGAAGGTCACGTCCCCTTTAGGAAATAGCTCCAGCAATTTTTAAGAGCTGATTCCCTACCTTGAGAGCACAGGTTAATGCCAAGGCTGGAGGCAAAGGGGAAGGCCAAAATTATTCTGCTTCATAGTCACTAGCTATTGAGAATGTCCTCGGCTACTTGTCAGTCAAAGACCTGAAATAATCTGACAGTGAGTTGCTGGAACATGTCCAGAGAAGGGCAAAAAAGCTGCTGAAAGGTCCAGAGAAAAAGTCTTATGAGGAGCTAAGGCAACTGGGATTGTTCTGCCTAGAGGAGGCTGAGGGGAGACCTCATCGCTCTCTACGACTTCCTTAAAGGAGGTCAGGGACATGGTTTAATGGCTTTGGTGGTGGTGTTAGGTTGATGGTTGGACTTGATGATCTTAGAGATCTTTTCCATCCCAAACAATCCTGATTCTATGATATTCGGGATGGACTCATGCCCCATTGAAAGCAGAAATCCTTTGAAATGAATGGCCAAAAGCATTTCATCCCTCATGTGAGACTTACTGAGGGGAAACAAACAAACAAAGCTGTAAGAGCTTTTGAATATTTATATCTGGCATAGTTCTGGGCCACATTTGAGCTAAGTGGATGTCATTAGTAACAACAAAGTATTTCTGATTTTTTTCTGAAGGATCTGACCACTAACATGCAGAGCATCTCTGTTGTAATAGAAACAATTTAACTTGTGCATATGGAGGAAATGGGGTATAAGGCTTGTAGTCACTTGAGTTTTATTGTTGTAGGAGAACCTTTCTGTTACTCTTCAGCTACTGAGAGGAAGGTTTAATTCTCACAGTTCTAGCCTCTACAAAAAAACAAGAATCCTTCACAAGTAATATTTAAAAATCCACTTTCAGCTACAGCCACTAAGTAAGGCTGTGCTAGAAGCAGTGCATGCCAGAAGGGGAAGTGACTCAGTTCAATAACCTTCCCAAATTTATAGGTGGTTCCCTCCAGAGAGAACTGACACTGCATTGCATGTGGTAATTATCCCTGGAAAGAAGCACACGTGCTCTTGTGATTGGAATTTGGAATTTAAGAGCAAGGTTGGGTGCAAGGCAGTAATTGGGAAGTAATTTGAGATGCAAAAGCAGTAAAAATGGGTTGGGTCTTATATACAACCAGAAACCATAACCATCAGTTGGTGTTCATAAACAATAGTAACATCAAGTTTTCCTTCCACTGAATTGTAAATGGTAAATATGGGGCTTGGAAGAGGGAGGCTGTTGCTCTTTTCTCCCACGTGTTTTGTACAGTATTTGGAATGCAGTCCTGGTGTTTCCAAGTCTTCCTGCTGCAGCTGGAGGAGAAAAAGGGTAAGGCTGATATCTCTACACAACTGACTGTGTTTGGAAATCATAGCCCAAGCAAAGGGAAGTGCATAATTTTACTCCCTCTCCCAGCTGCCGTCACAAGAAACACTAACTCAGACGCACCTGTGAGTCAGAATTCTTTGTTTCCTTCCTGCTGCCTTGTAGTAGTCATTTGCCTCTCATTTCAACTGTAACCTTTATTGCTGTTCTCAGCCTCTGCATTGTCTCACTTAATCTGAACAGGCAGTGCAAGTGAAATTAAGCTGTCTCTTGCTGTCCTCTTCTAACCCATCTATTCTGGAAAGAGGGCAAACAGTCAGAAAAATACTCTGTTCCCTTGCACTTGCACACTAAATTTGTGCAGACAGCAAAGAATTATCAAGAGACTTCCCTTTTTCTCTGAGCTGAAGTAACCAAGTCATAAGCTACATCAACATGAACTGGACTAAGACAACCAAAGGTCATGTATATTTCTTAAATGCAGTGGAGAGTCTTTCTTACAGAAGCTGCTTGACTGGAGAGCAGCCATGTGGTTTATCTAAAGGAGTTTTCTTTCCCCTTATTTCACAGGCAGTTGTGCTGTCAATGGAGCATCTGTTGTTGTGTTACACTTTCCCCTTCCAGAACAAAATCCCCTATATATATTTAACCCCCTTCTAAAAGTACATATTCTTTCAGCTTAGTTTTTATCTGACTCCATCTATTTATTCTGGTGCTTCTCTTTCTGCTTGCTTGCCTTGGTTCCTCTGAAGGGTCAAATAGAAGTGCTGAATTACCTATTTTTCTCCAAGATGGCTCAGGTTAAGTATCTGAAATAAGAGATAATTTAGGAAGAAAAAAAAATATATCTTTACACTGATAATGGTAGAATACCTATTTAGACATGCAGACAATAATATCTAACAAGTAAAAAACCCAAAACAACCCACCCTACAATATATTTAGACAGCAGCAAGAAATGAGTTAACAACAGGAGTAACAAATGGTCTGTGGTTAATTCCACCACTTCCTTTACTACAAAAAAGCAATCATCAAGTTTTAGAAAGCTTCTTCAAATGTGACAGGGACAGCCCCTAAGCAACAGGAGCAGGAACATCTACTGCTAATCATTTTCCTTTGCCAGTTCTTATTCCAGATCCTGCAATTGCTCTGCTCACATAAAAAAGGAAAAATTGCAAAGATGGCTTTGTTTGAGCAGTAACAGGCTAAATATTCAAAGGCACAGCTGCTCAAACTTCTAAGGGATTTCCATTTTCATTTCAAAATACTTTATAATAAAACAAAACTAATAGACCTATGCAGAAATTCTTTACTTTCCTTTTAGTAAGCACAACCTGCTTCAAGCTGGACAGTGCTGGAATGAGAAGTAAGGGTGTTGTAAAATGCTAACTGCCTTTTGCTGTATGAGAAAGGTGGAACAATTCTATACCATTTTGGTTCCTTAGAAATCAGCATGATTTGGATTCTAAACTAGACACAGAAATTTAAAATGGAACCGGAGGAGGGGGGGATCTATTGTATGAATCTTGTATGAGATGGAACTGCAATCTAGAAAAACATGTTATTCTATGAAGTTCTTGACAGAGAGAGTGATTTGCCATTGGAATGGGCTGCTCAGGGAGGTGGTGGAGGTGTTCAAGAAAAGCCTGGATGAAGCACTTAGTGCCATGGTCTAGTTGACTGGATAGGTCTGGGTGATAGGTTGGGCTGGATGATCTTGGAGGTCTCTTCCAATCTGGTTGATTCTATGATTCTATGTTTTATGGAGCTGATTTGAGATGGAACAAAAACTGAACGAGGCTTATTTTATCAATCTGATTTTGAGTCAGATTAAGAGAGCAGAAAGATTTAAACAAACAAAAACAATCAGGAAAAAAATAAGCGCCCCCCCCCCCAAAAAAAAAACAACCAAACAAAAAAGCACCAACCAAGAAACCTCCAACTGGAAAAAAAAAACTACCAAAAGCAAACAAACAAAAAACCCCAACCCAACCTAAAAAAACCCAACCAAAACCCAAAAGCAAACAAATTCCGCAACAAAGATTCCAAAATCATTGATTTCTGTCATCTAACCAAGAATGTAGTAATGACAGTCTAAGAGGCAGTCCCTTGCAAATCTGAGACACCTCTGATTGTCTTTGAATATGAAGTCTAAATTTGGCTGTTGTTCAAAATACAAATGAAGAAAGGACATCTGTGGCAGATTTTTCACTTTGAATAGCTTCTTCATTATTTCATAAGCAGAGTCAGTATTTTTGCTGCACCCAGATCTCTTCTCCCTTGTATCAGGTGATTGGAAAGAAATAACTTGACATTGTGCAAGGAGAGGTTTAGGTTGGATATTAGGGAAAAAATATTTCCTACAGAGTGGTCAGGCATTGGAACAGGCTGCCCAGGGAGGTAGTGGAGTCACCGTCCCTGGGGGTGTTCAAGAGGCGTGGCCATGGCACTTTGGGACATGGTTTAATGGCCATGGTGGTGTTAGGTTGATGGTTGAATTCCATGATCTTGAAGATCTTTTCCAACCAAAACAATTCTGTGTCAGCTCTTTCACACCATATGTTTCATCACACATTAACTCTTTGCACACCAAAGTATCCTACTTAAATTTGTGCAGCCAGTATATGGAACTGTTCTTTCCCTTTACAAGATTCTTCATCAAGCAGCAGCAGGACTGGGACTGACATAGAATCATAGAATCATAGAATCAACCAGGTTGGAAGAGACCTCCAAGATCATCCAGTCCAACCTAGCACCCAGACCTATCCAGTCAACTAGACCACAGCACTAAGTGCTTCATCCAGTCTTTTCTTGAACACCTCCAGGGACGGTGCCTCCACCACCTCCCTGGGCAGCCCATTCCAAAGCCAATCACTCTCTCTGCCAACAACTTCCTCCTAACATCCAGCCTAGACCTACCCTGGCACAACTTGAGACTGTGTCCCCTTGTTCTGTTGCTTGTTGCCTGGGAGAAGAGGCCAACCCCCACCTGGCTACAATGTCCCTTCAGGTAGTTGTAGACAGCAATGAGCTCTGCCCTGAGCCTCCTCTTCTCCAGGCTAAAGAACCCCAGCTCCCTCAGCCTCTCCTCATAGGGTTTGTGTTCCAGGCCCCTCACCAGCTTTGTTGCCCTTCTCTGGACATGTTCCAGCACCTCAACATCTTTCTTGAATTGAGGGGCCCAGAACTGGACACAGGACTCAAGGTGTGGCCTGACCAGTGCTGAGTACAGGGGCAGAATAACCTCCCTTGTCCTACTGGCCACACTGTTCCTGATGCAGGCCAGGATGCCATTGGCTCTCTTGGCCACCTGGGCACACTACTGGCTCCATTTGTTCTTTTCTTCTCTTTGAGATGGTTACTGACAGAATTTCTAAGTCTGATAAGCACCTCAGGCTGAATTTTGTGGACACCCATCTGGCCAGTCTACTTTCAAAGGAGCTCCAAATCTCCTGGGATGCTTATATTACGTAGCCTATTAATGGATGGAGGAATTCTTTTCAGAAGCAGGAAATGGTAGCATCCGAATAGGAACATATTTTTGTTCTACCAGTGGTTCAAAGCATTCTTTCAATGCCCAAGCATGTTTTTTTTTCTCTTCTTGCCTTCTGATTTCTATTATTTAGAATATGCTTTTGGAATGAGCTTGTACATGGTTTTCTCCGTGAACTAGGCCACCCAGTATTTGAGTGACACTTCTGCCTCATAGAATGCTTCATCATGGATGTATCATTTTCACAGTAGGCATATACAACTTTAAATCCTTTACTCATACAATGGCCTAGGTCAAAAGGAACCTTAAAGATTTATAGATTCACAGAATGGTTTGGATTGGAGAGGATCTTAAAGATCATCTAGTTTGATCCTCACTTTTAGGGACAGAGACACGTCCCACTAGACCAGATTGCTCAAGACCCCATTCATCCTGGCCTTGAACACCTCCAGTGGGCATCCACAACATCCCTGGGCAACATGTTCCAGTCTCACCACCCTCACTGGAAAGAATTTCTGCCTAATTTCCAATTTAAATCTACTCCCCTGGAGCTTCAGTCCATTCCCTCTCATCACTACAAACTCTTGTAAAAAGTCCCTTCCCAGCTTTCCTGTAGGCCTCTCATCTACTTCAACCTTCCTGCTCTGTGCAGGGATGCCTCTCAACTAGACTTGGTTACTCAAGGCCCCATCCTCACAGCAGAGGTGCACCAGCCTTTGTATCATCTTTGTGGCTCTCCTCTGGACTTGCTCCAATAGTTCTATGTCCTTCCTATGATCCCAGAACTGGACACAGTACTAGAGGTGGGGTCTCCCAACACCAAAGGTGAAGAATCAGGTCTCTTGTCCTACTGGCTGCACTCATTTTGTTGCAGCTGTATACAACTTAAAATACTTAAATGCTTAAAAGCTCTTAATTTTATTGCATTTGGCAATCTAGGATGCAGTGAAGGTGAATAAGTCATGGTTTGCAGTGACAGAAAGTGAAAATAGTAACACACTGAAAGTAAGCATAGCTCATATTTTAAAACAGAAATTACACATATGTAGTGTTTTGCAGACTGAAAATCTTAGTCTCTGACAGATGTGGAAATCTTATGGGGTTTTTTAACAACATGTGTTACTCTGTCATTGTACATTCACATCCTAATTCCCTCAGTCTCTGGCAATGTCACTTCATGAAAATCTCAACTCAAATTCTGAACTGAGACACATCTGAACACATCTGCCTGTGGTTAGTTTTCAAGAGTGACTTAAGGTTTTGGGGCCACAAGTTCCCTTTACAAATGAGTTAGGAGCCCCAAATGAGTCCTTTCTTAGGTTATTTATAGTAAGTCATGAGTGAGTGTTAGAAGCTAAGGTTTCAAAATAATATTACCTAATAGACTACAACTATGTGCATGGACCTAGGCTGGGCTGCTTATGTACAGGTAATCATCCATGTGTTTGCAGGATTGACATCTAGAGGAAACAAGAAAATTTGGAACATATGGTGAACATAATTCTAGCTCTTTGCTAAATGGTTCCTGTTAAGGCTTTTACAAGGGCTCGTCATGATAGGAGAGGAGGGAATGGATTGAAGTGTGAGGAGGGTAGAGTTAGACTGGTTATTAAGAAGAAATTCTTTACAATGAGGCTTGTGAGGCACTGGAACACTTTGCCCAGGAAGGTTGCAGATGCCCCTTCCCTAGAGGTGTTCAAGGTCAGTCTGGATAAGACCTTGAGCAATCTGGTCTAGTGGAAAGTATCCCTACCCATGTCAGGGAGATTGGAACTAGATGACCTTTAAGATCCCTTGCAACCCAAAACATTCTACAATTCTGTGATTTACAGTGAGGTGAGTGTTGCCAGTATCTCTGGTCTTCCAGTAAAACAAAGTACTTCTTTCTTTGTGTAACTGCAGGGTGAGTAAAGGAACTTTACAGCCTGTACCACCAAATCCAGTCATAGAATCATAGAATCAAGCAGGTTCAAGAGACCTCCAAGATCATCCAGTCCAACCTAGCACCCAGCCCTAGCCAGTCAACTAGACCATGGCACTAAGTGCCTCATCCAGTCTTTTCATGAAGACCTCCAGGGATGGTGACTCCACCACCTCCCTGGGCAGCCCATTCCAATGCCAATCACTCTCTCCGCCAACAACTTCCTCCTAACATCCAGCCTATACTTCCCCTGGCACAACTTGAGACTGTGTCCCCTTGTTCTATTGGTGGTTGCCTGGGAGAAGAGGCCAACCCCCACCTGGCTACAGCCTCCCTTCAGGTAGTTGTAGACAGCAATGAGGTCACCCCTGAGCCTCCTCTTCTCTAGGCTAAACAACCCCCAACTGCAACAATGCAATAACCATTTCTATTGATGGATTCATAGAATGGTTTGTGTTGGAAAGAACCTTAAAGATCATTTAGTTCCAGTCCCTCTGACATAGGCAGGAACACCTTCCACTAGACCAGGTTGCTTAAGGCCTTATCCAGCCTGTCCCTGAACAGAGAGAGGGCATCCATGACCTATTCCAGTGCCTCACTACCCTCATTGTAAAGAACTTCGTCTTAATATCCAGTCTTAATCTACCCTCCTTGAGCTTCAGTCCATTTCTTACAAGCCCTTGTAAAAAATTCCCTTCCCAGATTTCCTGTAGCTCCCTTCAGGTACTGGAAGACTCCTCTAAGGTCTCCCCTGAGTCTTCTCTTCTCCAGGCAGAACAGACTCAGTTGCTGAAGTCATTCCTTCTTTGAAGGAGTACTTACTGCTCCAGTGTCACCTTAAACATGACAAGAAAGACCTGGAAAAAAATAGCTGATCCTTTTCGGATAAAAACATCTCTTTGTCTCTTCTGTAGGAATGCTGTGAGGAAGCATGCTGTGTATAAAAGGACTTCCTTCCAACTTTAAGCAGGAAGAGAAGTGCATGTTTGTATACAAGGATAGAATTAACTGCAAGCCTTCCTTTCCTCCCTCCGCTCCCTTTGGGTTTGTTATAATTCTGTAGCTGGCATCAAAATGACAGCAAGAGAGGATTCCTGTTTCCTATGTGTACACACAAAGGGGATGGGAACTTAAAGCATCAATGCATCTCCTTCTTAAGCTAACAGGACAAACATCAAGGCATCTTAAGGTCTGTGTTCAGTCTTTAGAGCTGTTCATGAAGCTGCTTACAAAGGGCTTCCTTTTGGTTTACTACAGTGTAAGTTTTAGTGCCTACTGACAGACTTGGATTCTGAGATTCAACCTCTGGCTCTTAACAAAGCAGACAGATAGCTGCAGTCCCATTTTCTTGAGACTGTTCCACAAGTGAGACTTCTCCCTGACTTTTGGGGACTGCTTACTTGGGAAAGTGGAGAACATGGTGGCAGGATTTATTCAATCCTTGGACTCGGCTCTAAGGTCAGGCAAAATGCCTTGGCAGCATTGCCATGGCAACTACGACTCACCTGAAACTGAAGACTAACCACTTCTACATGCAGCAGCTTTTGCTTTCAAACTTTGTGCAAATTGAAACTAGTGAGCTGTGACTAGTGGCATGCTTTGCATGTCAGTACTGATGTGCTTAGCTGAAAGCTAATTTTATTAGAAAATAATTGAGGCAGCAGTGTAGGCAGCTCATTTCATGCTTAATTTTAACAACAGGTGCCTAGGTCTTTCTACAAAGGTGAAGGGAGTTGGGTTGAAAAATTTAGCTTTCTGAATTGTGACAAAGAATTCAAAAGTAGATTAATCCTCCTAAATATGTGCAACTGCACAAGTCTGCAGTGCTTGTGAGTGAAGAGACAGCATAAAGGAAGTCACCACATATCTACCTATCAGCACCTGAACTCTTTCCCAGTCGCTAAATGTGCAGTCACTTTGGCTGTAAGCTCTTGAGGACTGGGAAGTATTTGAATGTGTCTACAGGTATTGGTGTTGGGGAGGGGAAATTAATTGACGTGAGATGATATTTTCCAAAATTAATATTGTTTATTAATTTTGCTATTCAGAGCTCTCACCACTAATTTTAGTAATATTTCAGTTCTTACATAGCCATGGAAACATTCTGTGGATAATATCTACATCTAGTAATAACCAGCAAAATATAGAAACATTCATTGAACTGGAAGAGAAGGTTCCGTGGTCAAATGCTGCTTGCCCAGTAGCTGGGCTCAAGGAGTTCTTTCTGCTCTATGGCAGAAAACAACAGAGAATTACAAAGAGGCATTGAAGCATTTACTCACAGATTATTATTATTACCCTTGCAGGGGCTAGCCACAGTCCAGGCAGTGCCCAAATGCTTTCAGGGGACTCTGTCTCGTTGGACATTGAGGCTTGAATCTTCCTGGCTTCTGGGGAAAGGATGCAGACAATCTCTGACCTTGTCTCCTGGTTTCTTCTAGACTGTCAGTATCTATGTCCAGGGATTCTAAGCAGGACCTTCAAGTGCAGAGGCAGATGTGGTGCAGTCTCAGCATGATGTCACGCTGGCCACACAGACTGATTGCATGCAGGCATCCAGGGTCTGCTGCTGGTAACTGGTGGCAGTGGAGTTTAGCAGGCAGCAATAAGGCAGTGTGCAGTAGCAGCAGGGCTGAGCACAGCAGAGAGAGCAGGCATAGAACAGGGAAGCAAAGCAGGGAATAAAAAGCAGGTTGTTCACCTGCATGTCTCCATTTATCAATGTGGGCAGAGATTAATTGTCTTTTGGACACAAGAATAGCCAACCAGGCTGGCAGTTAGCCAAACCTTACCATATTAGGCAAAGCCACAGGCTCACTTTTCCTTGATTTGGGAAAAGCACAGGCCTTGCACCAGGCAGGCACAGGCTAAGTGTGTGTAGCTTACACCACAGGGCCCTGGTCAGGCCAGACTCAGCGGCTCCAGGTTCTTTTGTGTCCATGTCTCGCGCTTGCCTCTCTGGTGGAGCAGAACAGCATGCCTAGGCAAGGCAGGACATGTACAAGCCTATTTTGGGCCTATCAGGCCTACCACAACAATTGGCATATTTTAATATCATTTAGGCCGTATTATTTTACTTTCATTGAAGTGCAGGATCATGGTATCTGGTTCTAAAGGTTGTGAAATTATATATATGCTTTGAACACATATATATGAACATTTAAAATGTATTTAATAGAAGAAAGTAATTGAACACATCAGTATTCAAGGTTTTAAACCTTTAAGAAGTGTGACCAGCCAGGCAAGTAAGGTCACTGTTTAGAAGGGCTTGTAGCAATAGAACAAAGGACAATGGGCTGAAAGTGGAGCAGGGTAGACTTAGGTTGGAGATTAGGAGGAAGTTCTTCACAATGAGAATGGTGAAATACTGGAACAGGTTGTCCAAGGATGTGGTTGAGGCCTTGTCCCTGGAGACAATCAAGATCAGGCTTGATGTGGCCCTGGGCAGCCTGATTTAGTTGGAGGTGTCCCTGCTGACTGCAGGGAATTGAATAAGATGACCTTTGGGTCTCTCTTCCAATACGATGCAGTCTGTGAATCTATGAACTCTCCCCCTCTGCTGTGGTGAGACCATGCCTGGAGTACTGCACCTGTGTCTGAGGCCCTCAACACAAGGAGTGGGTCCAGAGGAGGTGACAAAGAATATTTGAGGGCTGAGGCACCTCCCTTGTGAAAACAGGCTGGGAGAGTTGGGGTGTTTGGTCTGGAGAAGAGAAAGCTCAGTGCTCACATAGAATCAACCAGGTTGGAAGAGACCTCCAAGATCATCCAGTCCAATCTATCACCCAGCCCTATCCAATCAACTAGACCATGGCTCTAAGTGCCTCATCCAGGCTTTTCTTGAACACCCCCAGGGACGGTGACTCCACCACCTCCCTGGGCAGCTCATTCTAATGCCAATCACTCTCTCTGGCAAGAACTTCCTCCTAACATCCAGCCTAGACTTCCCCTGGCACAACATGAACCTGTGTCCCCTTGTTCTATTGCTGGTTGCCTGGGAGAAGAGACCACCCCCCACCTGGCTACAACCTCCCTTCAGGTAGTTGTAGACAGCAATGAGGTCACCCCTGAGCCTCCTCTTCTGCAGGCTAAACAACCCCAGCTCCCTCAGCCTCTCATCACAGGGTTTGTGTTCCAGGCCCCTCTCCAGGGAGACCTTATAGCACCTTTTCAGTACCTGAAGGGGGCTACAGGAAATCTGGGGAGGGACTTTTTGCAAGGGTTTGTAGTAATAGGATGAGGGGCAATGGCTTGAAGCAAGAAGAGGGGAGATTTACACTGTGTATTAGGAAGGAATTATTTACAGTGAGAGTGGTGAGACACTGAAACAGGTTGCCCAGGGAGGGTCATGGATGCCCCCTTCTTGGAAGTGTTCAGGGCCAGGCTGGATGAGGCCTTGAGCAACCTTTTGTAGTGGGAGGTGTCCCTGCCCATAGCAGTGGGGTTGGAAGCCAGTGATTTTTAAGGTCCCTTCCAATCCATTCTATGATTATGGTGAATAATGGGCAAAGATAGGAGAAATTACGAGTTTATAGTAATCCTGTTCTGTCTTGAGTTCTTTCATTATAATCCCTACTACTGTATTACAACTATTCCAGCTCTGAATGATTCATGCTGAACATCTAAAATAAAACCTTCCTCTCTGTAGGCAGCTGCGTCATTTCTGAAACTTGGAAGAGTTTGGAATTGTCCTGCAGCGTGGTTAATTCCCATGTGGTGAATACTTCTATTCCTTTTTTTTTTGTGTGTGTGTGTGAATGACTGTGTTTTGGTTCCTCCTTAACATTTACAGGAACAGGAAGCAAGAATGCTATAACTACTGTGGATTGTTGGGTCATTTCCAGATAGAGCTCTTAGCCATGAGAGCGAGTATGTCACTGGGCAATTTAAAGTGCTTTACCTTCTTGAAAAAAGATGTTTGCAGCACCATATAAGGCCATGAGTTCTTTCTTGTTGAGCAGCAAGTTTTTGCTGGTAGGGACTGTTATTTATGTCTTCTGCAACATTCAAGTTTAACAGCTTTAGACTTTTTTCACAGCATGTTTCTGTGTACAAAGAGAAGTTAGGCTGCTCCTAATCTGAAAACTTTGCAATCATGCCCTTGTACTGGGCACTGGTGAGGCCACACCTCAAATGCTGAGTTCAGTTTTGGACCCCTCAGTACAAGAAGGACATTGAGGGGCTTGAGTGTGTCCAGAGAAGGGCACTAAAGCCAGTGAAGAGTCTGCTGAACAGGTCTTACTAGGAGCAGCTGAAGAAACCAGAGTTGTTTGGTCAGGAGAAAAGGAGTCTGAGAATAGACATCGTTGTTCTCTGCACAGCTCCCTGAAAGGAGGTTGGAGTGAGATGAGAGTTGATCTCTTTTCCCTAGTGTCAGGTGTTAGGATGAGAGGAAATGTTCTGAAACTGTGCCAGGGGAGGTTTAGGTTGGATATTAGGAAAATTTATTTCCTGAAAAAGTGGTCAGGCATTGGAAGAGGCTGCCCAGGGTGGTGGTGGAGCCACTGTCCCTGGAGATGTTCAAGAAATCTGTGGGCATGGCACTTTGGGACATGGTTTAATGGCCATGGTGGTGTTAGGTTGACTGTTGGATGTCTCTTCCGACAAAAAGTAGATCTGTGATTCTCTGATCTGCAAGTCAGAAATCAGAAGTCTTTTATCACTAGGTCTGTAAAACAACAATCAAGCTGGAGTGCAGTTTCAGAGGGTGGTTTTGAAGATGGATTGGTTTTAATAAGTGTTTTACATCACTGTCAGGGTGTTAGAAATATAGGCCCAGCCTCCTCTCAATGGTCTCTAGTGACAGGATAATAGGTAATGAGCATAAACTTGTACATAAGAAGTTAAATCTAAACATGAGAAGGAACTTCTTTAATTACAGGGTGGCAGAGCACTGGAACAGGCTGCCCAGACAGGTGGTGGAGTCTCCATCTCTATAGACATTCAAGGCCCACCTGACTGTGTTCCCATGTGACCTTCCCTAGGTGATCCCTCTCTCCATCAAGAGGAGACATTATAAAGTTTATTGGGTTTTACCTAAGTTTATACATACTTTGTGGTTTAACATGAACAAGGGGGATTATGTAATTCAACAGAGCAGCCAACTGTTTCTTCAGCTTTAAAGTAACAAACTGCTGCTTGAAATGGCTGCTCAAGTGTCCATGATATCAGCAAACAGCCTAACTGTATGAAGGCTTCTGCATGAGTTCCAGGAGCTGTTGGGCAACTGAAGTATTAAGTGATGATAACTCAGAAAGAATAGAAGGAACTGAAGTGGGAATTTGCAGGAAAAGAGTGTAAACTATGGCTTTTCCCTCTGTGATTTCAGGGATGTTTTAATTAAAGACAAAGGAAGTTTTGCAAGTCTGGAGAGAAGACAACACTACCTGAGAAATGAATACCCTTAGAAAACAAGGTAAGTGCATGAACCAAGCTACTATCTTTCCCAAATTTTGCTGCAGGAAAACCAGGAACTAGCCCTTTTTTTACAGGTGGGATTTTTGGGGGGCTTTTAAATGTATTTGTTTATTTGGGCTTCATTGGGTTTTGTTGGTTTTGGTTGGGTGGGGTTTTTTTAGACTTGGACACTGGAATGGGCTGCCCGGGGAGGTGGTGGAGTCGCCGTCCCTGGGGCAGTTCAAGGCAAGGTTGGACGTGGCACTTGGTGCCATGGTCTAGCCTTGAGCTCTGTGGTAAAGGGTTGGACTTGATGATCTGTGAGGTCTCTACCAACCCTGATGATACTGTGATACTGTGATACTTTTTGCTTAGGTTTTTTGTTTGATTGGTTGGTCTATTTGGGGATTTTTATCCTTTCCCCCCCTGTTGTTTCTTTTTTTTTTTGAGGGAGCTGTTATTGGGGTTTTGGGTGGTTGGGTTTTTTGGTTCTTATTTTTATTCTACAGTAATAGAATCTGCTGAGATTAAAATGCATCCATCCTACCTTCAGAGTCTAAACAGTTGAAGTGGTGTAGTTCATAACCAAATTCTTCAAAATTAAAGCTACTGAAGGAGTTTACCACTGTTCTCAGCATGTCTGGACTGTAAAAGCTCCTTATCTGGCTGTATATTTTACTGTAACTGGGGTGAAGGATACAAAATGTTATGACTGATGTTTTCCCAAGCCCTGTGTTACCTACAGAGGAAAGCCTGAATGTGCAGAACCTCTTCTTGAAAGTGGGGCTACAAAAATAAATTAAAAAAGGAAGGACATTATTGCTTTGAACAAAACAGAACAAGAGGCAAAGCAAGATAGATGTAATTGTTTCTTAGTACAACACTGGTTCCAATGTCTGCCAGGTTTTCAGAAAGTTCTTTTTGAGGTGGACAGAACTATAGAATATATAATATATGGCATTCAAAATGGATGTCTGTGCTTGTATACCTGTGAAGGCCTAGCAGCCAAGAAAGATCTGATCATTTCATAGAATCTCAGGATTATTTTAGTTGGTAAGGACCTCTGAGATCATGTACTAGGGAGAAGAGACCAACCCTCACCTCACACCAACCTCCTTCCAGGGAGTTGTAGAGAGCAGTGAGGTCTCTCCTCAGCCTCCTCTCCTCCAGTTCCCTCAGTTCCCTCAATTGCTCCTTACCAGACCTGTTCTTCAGACCCTTCACAGTTTTCTTGCCCCTCTCTGGACACACTCCAGCAACTTCATGTCCTTCTTGCAGTGAGGGGCCCAAAAGTGAACCCAGGATTGAGTGTGGCCTCAACAGTGCCTAGCACAAGGGCATGATCACTTCCCTACTGCTGCTGTCCACACTATTACTGATCCAGGTCAGGACACTGTTGACCTTTTTGACCACCTGAGCACACTGCTGGCTCATATTCAGCCAGCCATCAACCAGCACCCCCAGATCCTTTTCAGTTTCCAGCCACTCTGCCCCAAGCCTAGAATGTTCACAGGATTGTTGTGATCCAAGTGCAGAACCCAGCACTTGGCTTCATACAACTGACCTTGGCCCACCAATCCAGCCTGGCCAGATCTCTGTAGAGTGTTTCTGACATCAAGCAGATCAATGCTCCCATGCAATTTAGTGTCATCTGAAAGAGCATTTGAGAGACCAAGATGAAAAAATGTTTTTTAAGGAACCTCTTAAGGTAAGTTCTTGTGATACAAAAGCTCTTTCATCACTATGAACCATGAAACATCTACCTAGAGCTGTTTGTCTGTAGTCTATATTAGCTTAACTGTGCCACACCCTCAAAGGCATGCAAAACTGTTTCCAAGGCTTTGCTGGCATAATGCCACCCAGGACTAAGAGCCAAAAGCAAAAATTCCTTTCAGTGGCATTTATTGCCCTAAGCCAGAAACAAAACAGAAAGATCTGCTTCTTCTCCTTCACATTTGCCAAGTTGGAGGCAATGCCAACATAAACCATGACTGAACCACTGAGATTATGCAAGTCCATGTCACAGTGATGCAACCTGAGTTTACACTAGCTAATTTAAGGATTCAAACCTTTGGTAACCTTTGACAATTGATACCTTTTGGACAATTAGAATTGTCTCAAAATATCCCTACTTGTTTGTTTTCCTAATTTTTCTGTGTTTGATGCC
Organism: Pogoniulus pusillus; assembly: GCF_015220805.1. Classification (NCBI taxonomy): domain Eukaryota; kingdom Metazoa; phylum Chordata; class Aves; order Piciformes; family Lybiidae; genus Pogoniulus; species Pogoniulus pusillus. The sequence continues at coordinate 8,241,475 of NC_087268.1, read as the reverse complement.
TGCATCTCATCCCATGTGCTCTGAAAATTAGCAGAAAGAAGCACTGTTAGAATCAGAGCTCCAATCACAGGCTATAGTGAAGTGTTCATAAATTCATGGATTCACAGAACGGGTTGGGTTGGAAGCAACCTTGAAGATCATCTAGTTTCAACCCTCTGCTATGGGTAGGGACACCTCCCACTGTATCAGGCTGCTCAAGGCCTCATCCAACCTGGCCTTCAAAACCTTCAAGAGGGGGCATCCATAACCTCCCTGGGCAAGCTGTTCCAGTGTCTCACCACCTCACTGTAAAGAAGTTCTTTCTAATATGTTGCAATTCCACTTGGAAAGTGGTGAGGAAAATGTTCTTGTATGCATACATTAAAAAAAAAAAAAAAGACCTAGACACCTGTTGTTAAACTTTTAATGTGGAAAAATACCAAAAGAAGCTATAACCCTGGGAAGCAAAAGACAGTTTCTCCCTATTTTTGGGGAGATTAATCTTGGTTCTATGCACACTGCTCAAACTTTTAAAGTTATGTTGGAGTGTGTCTGGAGGAGGCTGCAAAGATGGTCAGAGGGCTGGAGCATCTCCCCTGTGGGGATAGGCTGGGAGAATTGAGTCTGCTTTTCCTGGAGAACAGAAAGCTCCAGGGAGACTTTATAGCAGCCTTCCAGTACCTGCAGGGGGCCTACAAGAAAGCCAGGAAGGGACTTTTTACAAGGGCTTGTAGTGCTAGGACGGGGGGAAGTGGCTTTGAGCTGGAAGAGGGTAAATTTAGATTGGATATTAGGAAGAAATCCTGTTATTCAACATTCTGTGATTCTATGACACACATCTCTTTCACCTTTCTTCATTGGTAAACAAGCCAGGATAATTCAAAGCTCCTTTTTTCAAGTCAGTAATACTCCTGCCTTTGGTTTCAGTGAAAAATCCAGACCCTAATGACTGGAGGGAAGCAGTGTTCCTTCCATGCAGTAGAATTTAATTTCCCTTTTGAAGCTTTACAAGGAAGTAATTAAAAAAGCAAACACATAAAACACAGAACCTGAGGCACAGGCTTGCTTTGAGCCCACGGCATACTATAGGTATGAAATGATCATCTCAAACAAGTGTAATATGCTTAATGTGAAATATTCCACTGTGCCCTCCATATCCAATTACCCAGACAATCGACCTGCCAAAAGCCAGAAACTGTGACCTTCATTTTAAGACTTTATGGCAAAAAAAGAAAGGAAAAAAAAACCCCAAACAAAAACCCCAACCAAACAAAAAACCCCAACACACCAAACCAAACAAACCTCAGACAAAGAGCCTTTTTCCTACCTAAGCTTTACAAATGTGCAATTCCTCCTGTTGACTATAAGATATTGTAACAAAAGAGGATGCTGCAGCTGGTAGACCTGGACTCCTACTTCCTTTTGAAGTATCGAAACAGGTTACCTGGAGATGTGGTTGAAAAGACATTCAAGAGCAAATTTGATGGGACTCTGAGAAGCCTGATCTAATTGGAAATGTACCTGCTCACTGTAAGACAAGATGACCTTCAAGGATCTCTACTAGCCTGATGCATTCTATGATTCCAGCTCAGGCTGGCAGATGTTTGTCTCACTGAAGTACAGCAGAGCACATAAATTAGACTGGAAATTAGACAAAATAATTATCTATTTACAAGTTAATATGACATGGTAGCATCATTTACCTGTCTAGACCTTTGTTCAGTACTTAATCTGGTTTTGTGGAAACATGTAATGCAATGAAAAGTTGATTAGGTGACTGACAACGTAGAATGGTTTGAGTTGGAAGGGACCTTGAAGATTGTGATGGTTTGGGTGTTCCCTGCCCCCCACACTTTAGAAATCACCCAGACTAGACTCAGCCAGCTCTGGAAATATGAATGAAGCTTATATTTACAGCTAGCACAATATACAAGCAGATATTTACAGTAGATACAGTTATAGACAGAAATAGACAAGGGAAAAGGTAATACAGAAACACAACTCCCCTCCCAGAAACCTGAGTCCCCAGGAGGGGCTCTCAACCACCCCTGCACCTTCCCCCTACCCCTTTCAACCTTACCCCAGTCCCAAGGAAGAATGGAGGTTTGGCCAGAGGAGTTAGGAAGCAAAGTGGATTAGTCCAAAATGGAGGGTGAGGTTAGAGAGTAAAATGCAGCTCAGCCAGCAGCCCCAGTGAGAGTGGTTATCTATGTTTTTATTTCTTGTTCCTATACATCTCAGCAAGCCTGTGAGGGAAGTAGACATCACCAGTGTTTTCCTTTTACAGCTTGTAATCTAATTCTTCTCACCAAAACATTCTAGCCTGCTTCAAACTAGCACAAAGATCATCTAATTCCACCTCCCCTGCCATGGGCAGGAATGCCTCCCTCTAGGCCAGGTTGCTCAAGGCATCATCCAACCTCGCCTTGAACACCTTCAGGAAGGGGACGTATATGACCTCCCCAGGTTAAATTTATTTTGTCTGCCAATGAGAGGTGAAACACTGAGACAGGTAATGATTATGGAACATAAACTCCATGTGTTTACACAGAAAAAAAGGAGTAGTTAAAGAGGAGGTATTCAAACCTCAGAAAATAAGTTGCCATTATAAAAAAGGAATAACCCATGGACAATAATTGCAGTGACTTATAAATTACTGTCTTTCAAGGGGGTTTCAAAAGGAAGAGAAAGGATTTGTCATTGTATGAGTGAATATAGGCTTGGGGAAAAGATTACGGTTTTGGCATATCAGATTGTGACAATGCATATTGTTAGAGTTAGTATTGCTTAATTAATGTAATTTAAAGGGTGTTAATCAGAGTCTTCCATGTATATTGTATCAATGCATATTCAAGACATTGAAGAGTTTCCTTTTTCCATTCACTTGCTTTGCAGAGTGCTTGTGTTTGAAGAAGATATGGTTAATTTCCGAAGTAGTTCTTAAGAATTACTGTCTATATGCAAATCCTTGCAAGCAGAATTCAGTTTGTTCTTGTAGCTTGTTTAATTTTATTTTATTTGGAATATAATTCAGTAACAAGTTCCTCTGTGAGTCTGTATCTGTGTGGCCTTAGACAAGATTTACTATCCTATAAGCCACCTCCCAAGAGTGGAGTCTTGGTAAAGAGATGCCATTTGAGGGAATAAACAGAATCACAGAATGCCAGGTCAGAAGGGACCCCCAAGGATCATCTGGTCTAGCCTTTGTAGGTAATAGTATAGTTGAAATGAGATGGCCCAGTAGCCTGTCTAGCAATTACACCAACTCATGCACTTGAAAAACTACAGTATTTTGTAGATTCTAGGAGTGCATGGATTTACTTCCACTGTCACTATCTACATGATGTGTTGAGCACAGAGTTTGATTTCTGTGTCTATAATATCATGGAATGTTTGCATGGGTGTTGGAAGGGACCTCAAAGATCATTAAGTTCTAACCCCCCCGCCCCGCCATGGACACCTCCCACTAGACCACACTGCTGAAGGCCTCATCCCATCTGGCCTTGAGCACCTCCAGGAAGAAGGCACCCATAACCTCCCTGGGCAACCTGTTCCAGTGTCTCACCACCCTCACTGTAAAGAATTTCTTCCTAATATCCAGAGGAATTATCATCTTCCTCACTGCTAATACATTCCTCATGATGAGTAGCTGCTTATTGTGTTGGACACCAGCTACAACCTGTTCTCATTTATTGTGTTTGGAGTAACTGCCCACAGCAGAAGCCAAGTTATGGTCCTAAGCAGAGGGAATAAATCAGGCTGTACATCCTTGAGAATACTTTTTCTTAGGTCTGGAAAAACTGGTAATAATAAATTCAAGCAGAACTGCAGACCAGTAGTACATTGTGTAATATTCTGTTCTGTACAGAGGTGCATTAGGAGCAGGATATCACGTATTTCAAAAGATTAAACAGCCATAATAGGGTGATTTATTCATGTAATTGCAGTTAGTGGCAGGAAAAGAATTTGGAACCTCTTCCTGGGCTCTTTTAAGGGCTATGCCTGAGGCAGCTGAAACAGAACTTCTTGTTTAAGATGGTGTAAAGTACATCAACTCTCCTTTAAAATCACCTCCAGCAGCTTCTGCTCCCCACCACACTGCTTTTTCTCTCAAAAATTGCTACTCTGGCAATGTAGTGCTTTCTTTATTATCTTGTTCTTGACCTGTTAAAACTTAGATTTAACAGTCTTTGCCTTCAGAACTGGTCGTGGTGGCAGTCTGTAGTGTGACATTTTTGATCTAAAAGTACATTTTGTGGCTTTAAATACCAAGTAACATGAGTCTCTCTAACAGAATAATAGCATCATAGAATTGTTTTGATTGGAAAAGATGAAGTTAGCTCTGTTACTTCTACTAAAGGTAGAAAATGCTGTGTGACCTGCTCCTCATTTCTTCCATTACATATTCACTCAGTATCTCTTGACCTTTTGTCCTGCTTGTTCTTGTGAGTCGTGCATTATGTGCATTCTGATAACACCTACAGTTTCTATTGGAAATCAAGTCTGTACTGGGGTAGGACTTTGTACTCTGAGAGAACAGCCTCCCTTAAACTGATTGTCAGTTCCAGTGTGGATTTATCCTAGGGGAGTTTGTGCTATCTCCCTGACACCAACCCTTTAAGTATTGATCAGCATTGATGAGATCCCCACTCAGTCTGCTATTTTCCAGGCTAAAAAAAACCAATTTTCTTAGTCTTTCCTCATCAGAGAGATATTCCAGTCCCTTCAGCATCTTGGTGCTGCTGTAAACTATAAAACAGGCACTGCTGGTGATAAGCTCCTAAGAAACACTCCTGAACAACTTGCAGGTGAGACAAAGAATCCTTTTTGTTTGAATGAATCAAAGCTCACGTGTTTTTCAGCTCTATTTTTTTTTTCCCATCTCTAATTGCCTGCAGCCCTTTCTCACTTCACTCATTTTTGAATGGCTTGGTAAAACCAAAAGACCTAGAGGATCCAATTTCAAGGTCTCTCCCAGAGTTTCTGCACAAGAGAGTAATTGAAGCTTAATGCTATCCAGTGCTTAATACTTTGCTCTAAGTTTTGCTTCATGGAATAGAATCATAGAATTATGCAATTGTTTGGGTTGGAAAAAACCTCTAAGAGCAATGAGTCCGACTGTCAACCTAACACCACCATGCCCATTAAACCATGTTCCCAAATGCCATGTCCACACATTTCTTGAACACCCCCAGGGATAGTGTCTCCACCACCTCCCTGGGCAGCCTGTTCCAATACCTGACCACTCTTGCAGGCAGTAACTGTTTTTTGTGATCTCCAACCTAAACCTGCTCTGGCACAATTTCAGGCCATCTCCTCTCATTCTATCACCAGCTACTAGGGAGAAGAGACCAACTTCCACCTCACTCCAACCTCCTGGAGCAATGAGGTCTCCTCTCAACCTTCTCCGGACTAAACAACCCCAGGTCCCTCAGCCACTCCTTACCAGATCTGTTCTCCAGACCCTTCACCAGTTTCATTGCCCTTCTCTGGGCGCTCTCCAGAACCTCAATGTCCTTTTTGTAGTGAGAGACCCGAAACTGAGCCCAGCATTTGAAACGTGGCTTCACCAGTGCCCAGTAGAGGGGCATAATCACTTCTTTCCTCCTTTCCTCCTTCCTCTCCATTGCTCTTGTCCACCCCCCACCTTTTGAAATGATAACATATCTAAACAGATCACATGGAGTATTTTAAAGTTCTGTCACTGGTAGGACATAACAGCACCACAGATCGTTCATGTCCCCTTCTTCCCAGTAGGAAGAAACAGCCATCAACTTCCATTCCCTGTGGTAAATCTGCAGGATCAATAGAGATCTGCTCTACTTTTCTGAGCACATAGACAATCACAAACTAGAAACATCTGAAATTAGAGTCATTTAGTGGCTCTCTGCTGTGCAAACACCACCTTTCCTTACAATTATCAAAGTACTGACCAAACACTACATGTAGTTGTAATGATCAGTAGTAATTTTACCAAACCATGTATTTTGCAGTGTGAACATGCATTTACCTATTTTATTCTTCCAAAATAAAGGAAAAAGTTAAAAAAAAACAAAAACAAAAACAAAAAAACCCTAAGCTGTCTCAACTAAAGCCAATGGGGAGGGTCTGTGCTGCTTTTAGAATGCATTTGATTAGATTATGACCACCTTTCCTGAGGGCATTTAATAAAGTTTGTACAAGAAGAAGTGGAACAAAGGCACCTTACATCCCATAATTATCTTCTGACTACTGAAAAGCGTAGCATTAAATACATCGCGGAATCATAGAATTGTTTTGGTTGGAAAAGAGCTCTAAGATTGTTGAGTCCAACCATCAACATGAAATGACAATTAAACTATGTCTCAGTGCCACAGCCACACATTTTGTGAACACCTCCAGGGATGATGACTCCACTACCTCCCTGGGCAATCTATTCCAATGTATGATCAATCTCCAGTCAGGTGAGGCCTCTTCATTTAGCCAGGACTGCTGATAAGTGCCAGGTGCTGCACTTTGGCCACAACAACCCCATGCAGAGATACAGGCTGGAGAGCAGCCAGACAGAGAGGGATCTGGGGGTGCTGATTGATACCCGCCTGAACATGAGCCAGCAGTGTGCCCAGGTGGCCAAGAGAGCCAGTGGCATCCTGGCCTGCATCAGGAATGGTGTGGTCAGCAGGAGCAGGGAGGTCATTCTGCCCCTGTACTCTGCACTGGTTAGACCACACCTTGAGTACTGTGTTCAGTTCTGGGCCCCCCAGTTTAGGAGGGACATTGAGATGCTTGAGCGTGTCCAGAGAAGGGCGACGAGGCTGGTGAGAGGCCTTGAGCACAGCCCTACGAGGAGAGGCTGAGGGAGCTGGGATTGGTTAGCCTGGAGAAGAGGAGGCTCAGGGGTGACCTTATTGCTGTCTACAACTACCTGAGGGGAGGTTGTGGCCAGGAGGAGGTTGCTCTCTTCTCTCAGGTGGCCAGCACCAGAACAAGAGGACACAGCCTCAAGCTACGCCAGGGGAAATTTAGGCTTGAGGTGAGGAGAAAGTTCTTCACTGAGAGAGTCATTGGACACTGGAATGGGCTGCCCGGGGAGGTGGTGGAGTCGCCGTCCCTGGAGCTGTTCAAGGCTGGATTGGATGTGGCACTTGGTGCCATGGTCTAGCCTTGAGCTCTGTGGTAAAGGGTTGGACTTGATGATCTATGAGGTCTCTTCCAACCTTGGTGATACTGTGATACTGTGATAAATGATAGAAAGTGGCTTGGTGTCTTTTGAAGTGTCCTTTTAGCAGCAACACTGTCAACTGGGCATTTTTTGTCATGAAGGAAAGTGTATTTTATGTTCTGGTGGTGAAGGGTCTGGAGAACATGTTTTGTGAGGATAGTAGAATTGCTTAATCTAGACATGAGGAGGCTGAGAGCTCTCTACAACTACCTGAAAGGAGGCTGGAATGAGGTAGGGTTTGATCTCTTTTCTGTAGTATCAGGTGCTGGAAAGAGAAGAAACAGCCTGAAACTGTGCCAGGAGAGGTTTAGGTTAGACATTAAGAAAAAATTCTTTGCTGTAAGTGGTCAGGCATTGGAACAGGCTGCCCAGGCAGGTGATGGAGTCCCATTCCTGGAGATGTTCAAAAAATGTGTGGACCTGGCACTTTGGGACATAGTTTATTGGCATTGTTAGGTTGAAGGTTGGACTAAATGAATTTAGAGATCATTTCCAAACAAAACAATTCTGTTATTCTATGGTTTTATAATGTTGAAGAGATTCTTAATTTTATATGCTCAAAATCCATCCTCTGTGCAGTTGAAAACTGCATCCATCAGTGGAGTACTGTATTGTGCATTTTTGCTGGTGTCTTGGAGAACAAAATTTGGCCTTTTTAACATCAAACCAAAACCAAATGCTCTTCACTGGACATAAATCTAATGAGCACCTGTTCGTTTGTTTGTTTGCTTCATGTGTGTTTGTTTGAGTTGTTCTCACTGTTGTTTGGGTTTTTTGTTCATTGATCTGGTTGTTTTGTTCATTTTTTTAATTGGGGATTTGCTTTGTGTCTTTGGGGTTGATTTTAGGGGGCTGGTTTTGGTTTATTTTATACGTATCTGTTTTTTGTGGTTTGGGTTTTTTTTTGTTTGGTTGCGGGGGGAGTTTTGTTTGTTTTTATTGTTGTTTGGCTGGGTTTGTTTGTTGGTTTGGTTTTTATGTTTGTGGGTTTGGAGGTGGCTTGGTTTTGGTTTTTTTTTCTGTTGTTTTCTTTGGATTTGTGGTTTGGTTTCTTGGTGGGTTTTTTTTGTGAGCCTGCACTTCATAGAGAGAACTTCTGTTGGTAAGGATTATGTTGTGTTTGCTTGTGACAAAGTGCGTGGAGTTTTTGATTCCATCTTTAAGCTTTAGTGAAGTGCCTGAGGCAGTATAAGTAGAAGATGCAAAAAGAATCTCTTCGGAAAGATTCAGAAATCATTTTGATAAGTCTGTATTTCCTTGCTTTGACTTGACAGCTTTATTTCTCTGTAGTGCCACTGGCTCTTAGCTGTCTTTGATTCTCCTAATTCAACATACTGCAGTAAAGCACTTAAATACCTCACAGAACCTGAAATTGGTTTTGTTAAGGTGAAGAGGGGGGTAGGGGATCAGAAGGAAGGAGGACAGTGGATTTAGTAACAGCTGCAAGTAGCTGGTTACAGGGCTTTGAGTTCTGGTTCCTGTTAAATACCTCTGGTAATTCATTTTTAAGTGATGGAAGTCTTGAAAGGTGGTGACATGAAATCCTCGAGGAAGATCAGGGAAATAAGCTGAGACAGGTTAGGTAGTAAGAAGATATATTACAGCAGAAAGAAAAATTAGAAGAATAGAAGTGTTTTGGTTAGAGCTCTAGGGTCATCAAGTCCAACCATCAACCTAACATGGCCATTAAACTGTGTCCCAGGCTGCCATATCCACGTGTTTCTTGACTCCCCCATGGCCCTGGGGCAGCCTGTTCCAATGACTGACCACTTCTGCAGGAAAGGATTTTTTTCCTAATATGCAACCTAAACCTCCATGCACTTTGCTTAGTTAAGAGATCATAATGGCAGAGATCCCAAAAGGAGCTGCAAGTGTGTCTGGGCAGATGTGCTACATGCACAGCCATGCAGCACAGGTTTGCAGTTTCAAAACAGCTCTCAGTTTTGAGTTGGGATCTCACCAATGCTGATCAGTATTTCAAGGATGGGTGTGAGGAGAATGAGACCAGTCCTTTTTTCAGTGGAGCCCTGTGACAGGACAAGGAGTAATGGGCACCAACATGAACATAAGATGTTCCATCTAAATGTGAGGAACTTCTTTAATATAAGGATGATGGAGCACTGGAAGAGGCTGCCCAGAGAGGTGGTGGAAACATTCCAAATCTGCCTGGATGTGTTCCCGTGTGACCTTCTCTAGGTGATTCTACCTCGGCAGGGTGTTTGGACTCGATGATTTCCAGAGCTCCCTTCCAACTTCTATGTTTCTGTGATTCTGTGTTTACACAAACTTGCAGTTGATGCTTGCTGTGTTGTCTCTGGCCACTTCCCTTGATGTATTACCCACAGATTCTTCTGCCAAAATCTGGGCTGTTACAAGCTAAGGCTTTACAAACCACAATTCGGTAGTTAGTCCCCAGGTCATTTGGTACCTTAAATGCATGTAAAAGCTGAACTTTAGATATCAGGGCATTAAAATTCATGCTGCTCTTTACTGCTATGCATGTTATGTGATACAGGATACAAGTGAACAGCTAGCAGAAGACAACTCTGAAAAGTTCTGAAATAAGACTATGAATGCTTGCCTGGTATCTTACAAGTGATCATAACCTTTCCCAAGACAGCAGATTTTCTTTTAGAGTTTGTCTGCTCTCAGCTGTAAGAAGAGAGAATATCTAAAGTATATAACAGCCATAGGGCATAATATTTGCTGCAACAGATTTGTAAGGAGAGAGGCAGTGGTAGAGTGAATGTTCTGCTCCCTTGGCTCTTTCAGACTGAGAACTTTGGAAAACGAAAAACTCCATTCTCTTTGATGTGATGCTTTCGATATTGGCACCGCTATGCAAAAGTAATCTTCATTGACTCTCATCATGCAACAGTGTGTCGAGGGGTTCAAATCTGGGTAGAAGTGAACTGTAACGAGGCCAATGTAAAAATTATTAAATAGTTTATTAAATGTATACAGAACATTTTCCCAAACTTCTTTACAATTAACACACAGAGATCCCATTATGCAGTTGGTAAAACTATTTTTTGCAGAATGTGTCTGCAAAAACTGAAGTCGTTTACAGTATCACAGTATCATCAGGGTTGGAAGAGACCTCATAGATCATCAAGTCCCACCTGTTACCACAGAGCTCAAGGCTAGACCATGGCACCAAGTGCCACGTCCAATCCTGCCTTGAACAGCCCCAGGGACGGTGACTCCACCACCTCCCCGGGCAGCCCATTCCAGTGTCCAATGACTCTCTCAGTGAAGAACTTTCTCCTCACCTCAAGCCTCAATTTCCCCTGGCGTAGCTTGAGGCTGTGTCCTCTTGTTCTGGTGCTGGCCACCTGAGAGAAGAGAGCAACCTCCTCCTGGCCACAACCACCCCTCAGGTAGTTGCAGACAGCAACAAGTCCCCCGTGAGCCTCCTCTTCTCCAGGCTAACTGGAGAGTCTTGCAGCACAAACTTCTGCTTAAAGGTTAAGCATAAACGTTCACAAACTTGAGTAAAGAGTTAGTTTACTCACTGCTTAAGAGTCTCGATATTTGCGATCCAGGAGCACAAACAGCAAAAACACAGTCCCAGCCACGAGTCTGGCCTTTCATGTGGTGGTGGTGGTGGCGCGATGGGGCTTTGCTGCTCGGTTAGGTCAGGTTGAGCACGTTGTCTGGGAAGGCCCACGGACACGAGGCAGCTCTTCGTGCCTCTCGGGAAGTCACCGGGTGGTCAGCAGCCACCTGGGCAAAGCGGGATCCAGGTGTGCGGGCTGGGGCAGTCTGATTGGATGCTGAGCATAGGAAGGAGGCAGCCCCCGGCTGCAGCGGCGGGCAGGCACTGCGGGCGGGCACTGCGGGCAGGTACGGTGGGTAGGCACGGTGGGCAGGTACGGTGGGCAGGTACGGTCGGCAGGTACGGTGGGCAGGCACTGCGGGCAGGTACGGTGGGCAGGCACGGTGGGCAGGCACGGTGGGCAGGCACTGCGGGCAGGCATGGTGGGCAGGCACGTTGGGCGGGCACTGCGGGCCGGAGCTGCGGACCTGCAGGTCCCGCTGTCGCAGCTCGTTGCTGTGCCGTTACTCGGGCTCGGCTGAGCTCAAAGGGGCCAGCTTGCTTAAGGGCAAGCGGTTTTCAGCCCCTCGGCTTGGTGAGGCAGGATCAGGGCTGTAGGTAAGTCCCCAGTTACAGGCGGTGCACAATGCGGTGACACAGAGAGGCGCCTGAAGCAAACGGGTAGCAAACAAAACAAAAGCAGCAGCAAACAAGTTTGCTAGGTTTTAAGCATTTGGAAGGGCGTCTTTGACCGGTAGCAACAGATAAAACCAGCCCTGGAACCCATCCTGAATGACTTCTCCAAAAAAAAGGCAGCTGCACAGGCCTAGGATCCCTGCCCTGTGTTTACCACAACACAAAGCAAGCTGCAAAACAAGGCCCAGGATGGGGTCTGTGATAGACTGAGAGGCGCCAGAGCTTTGGCCTGCTTCCCGGCTTCTTCCACCCGGGAAGAAGAAGAGAGAAGGGAGGGGCAAGGTGAGTATTCTGGCGGGTGTCTAAGGCATGTGATGGATATGCACTCCAGGTCTAATTTGGACCTTCCACCACACAGTGAAGTTTTTATGTAAGTGCCTGTGTAGTGTGATAAGGCTTCCAAAATGTTCAGTGTCCAGTGGTGGGACAAAAGTGAGGATGCGAGCATGAAAGGGACTAAAGTGAGGATGTGAGCATGGAAGGGACTAAAGTGAGGATGCGAGCATGAAAGGGACTAAAGTGAGGATGTCAGCATGGAAGGGACTAAAGTGAGGATGTCAGCATGAAATGCACAAAAGGATAGAACTTGGCTACAGGGTGTGAATTACAGAATCAGTTTAAGACTTGCACCCAATGTGTGGATGTGACACTTCGGGACGTGGTTTAATGGCCATGGTGGTGTTAGGTTAATGACTGGACTTGATGATCTTATAGGTCTTTTCCAACCAAAACGCTTCTATGATACTATGAAATGAAAAAAAGCAGGTGGCGGATTTGTAAGAAGCGTGGCTTTGGGTTTGGTTTTTTGCTTGTTTGTTTATTTTGGTAGTTTAGAGAAAGGGAAAGGAGGAAGAAAGGATGGGAAGTGATTGATATGAATGTTTGAGGAGGCTTTGATGCCTTCCTTTGATGCTGTAGGTACTTAGTAGGAAATAAATGTTTCCTGCAAGAGTGGGCAGGCACTGGAACAGGATGCCCAGGGAGCTGGTGGAGTCACCAGCCTTGAAGGTGTGCAAGAAGTGTGTGGGCATGGCATTTGGGGACATGGGTTATTGCCTGTGGTGGTGCCAGGTTGAAGGTTGGACTCAATGATCTTAGAGGTGTTTTCCAAACAAAACATTTCTATGACTCTACTTCTTTCTTGTATGAGTGCTTTAAAAGTCTAGGGGGAACTACCAAGAGGGTGGGTGGACAAACCAGGGCTTGCTGCTTCTGTGGGCAATGCATCAGTCCTTATTCCTCATAGTCTTCCCGCTCCTCTGTTCTGTCTCTTGTTTTTAGCCAAAATGGCTAAATAACAGTTAACCTGCTTCAGAAGTGGAATACAATGAAAGCCAGGACTGATTGGCCGAGGTCAGTTGTTGCAAGGGTTAACAAGGGCAGGTGCTGAGTCCTGCACTTGGGTCACAACAACCACATAAATGCTCCAGGCTTGGGGAAAAGGGGCTGGAAAGCTGCTCAGCAGAAAAGAACCTAGGGATGCTGGTTGACAGCCAGCTGAACATGAGCAAGCAGTGTGCTCAGATGGCCAAGAAGACCACCAGCATTCTGGCCTGGATCAGCAGTGCGGCCAGCAGGAGTAGAGTAGTGATCGTGCCCATGTGCTGTGCACTTATGAGGTGAATCTTTGAATTCTGGGTGCAGTTTTGGTTCCCTTACTGCAAGAAGTACATTGAGTTGCTGGAGCATGTCCAGAGAAGAGCAGTGAAGCTGGTGAAGGGTCTGGAGAACAGGCCTGGTGAGGATCAGCTGAGGGAATTTGCCTCAGCCCATTGATCCAGCCTGGCCAAGTCCATTTGCAGAGCCTTCCTATATTCAAGTAGATCAACACTTCCTCCCAGCTGTCACTAAGAATAGATGAATACCTGCAAACAATGTTGGATCTTTGATCTGTTGAAGATGTGGTTAGAAAAGTTCATCATTCTCATACTCAGTTACTGTGTGACCTTCTCTCCTTTCACTTCTGCTTTCTCCAATTTCCATAGGTAAGAGCTAAGAAGGTTATCAAGGCTCTTAGGTTTATTGTGAGAATTAATTGACTAATAATTTTAAAACCCTCTAGCTCATCAAAAGATAGTTCAGGCTATTCCTTCCCCTCTTCTTATTAATGACCTAAAAGAAGGATGAACTAATGAACAAGAGGTGGAAACACAGGTATTTTTTTTATTAGTTCCAAGAAGTGTCCACCACTTCTAAATCATGACAAGGAAGTACAAATTTTCTGGCAGTGTTTCCAACAGTGGCCACAAATGTTTCTCCCTGAACTTGCTGAATCATTTCTGCAGAGTTTTTTTTATGCTCTTTAAAAACCTGCACGTTCAGTAAATCACCCTGCAACTCCAACCTTACTGAAATTAACAAATTAGTTTCATCAAGTCATTAATTCAGGCTTTTAAAAATTTTATACAGCTGCTCTATATTTGTGTCAAGTCTTCAATATGCTTGATTATGCTGCATTGATTTTAAAATCCAAAAACATCAGCCTGAGCTTAAACAGCTCTGCATTGGTTTAACTTCATCTGTAGCTTAATGGCCTTCATTCGCTTTCACTGAGATACATCCAGTGTGGAAAAATTAAAGACTAAAAATGGTGGAAAGCAACAGGATTGTAGCACAACTACAAATACAAGGGACATGGGCTCAAGGAAGATAAAGTGGATGTGGGCACAGTACAGCTGGAAGAGAGGAAGATAAGAAAAATCCAAGTATACATGGTGATCTCAAAAGCCAGAGGTGGCATGGATGTCTTGCTGCCATGAGTGCCTTTGGAAATCTTACAAAGTCTTGGAAATCTCATAAAGTCTTGATACTTCTCTTTAATTCAGTTGGAAATCTCCTAAGATTTGGAAATTTCCTGAGGATTTGCAAGGCATCCTGTGGCTTTTGAGTATATTGGTAGCAGCCTAGCTTGTCTCTATAATGATAGGGGATAGCATGGCCACTAGAATGGTGTAGAATGGACAGAACCAGAAGATCTTTAAGATCCCTTCCAACCCAAAACATTCTATGAATCTATATATGACCTACTTGTAAAGCTTGATTCTAGATGTTAGCAGAAGTTACACTCTGCTGTACTTTATTTCTCCAAGAGGCTGTTTTCCAAGGTTCAGATTTTGTAATCACAGTTTAGTTCATGGATTATTTTTGTTGTTGTTGTTGTTGATAGATTTATATAAAGGTTCAGGTTGGAAGAGACCTTAAAGATCATCTGATTCCAACCTTCCTGCTAGACCAGGTTGTTCAAGGCCTCATTCAACCTGGATGATTTAATGTACTTCTCTCTTCATGTTTTTTAGCAAGATAAATTACTTTTTGGTCCTTTTTAGGGTAGTGCCTTGATGAATGTTTTATCTGGACGTTTTTCCTATAACTACACTCCTTTTCTCACAAAGATGCTCTATGCACAGCCTTCATATTTACCAATAATTTCTGGCCTATCTTTTTGTCTGTGTGCCACTTCAAGAGCATCTAGTGCTTCTTCTTAGTAGCTGCACACAAATTACCACAGCAAACAAACTAATGAATGGATAGAAACTGTAGCCAAGGTTGGTAACACTTCACAAATCTTTTACAGGCTTGGGAATTTGGGCTATAAACCAAATATTTTGAGATAGCAAGCTTTCAGTTATGTAATTAAACCAAATGGGTTTGTTCTGAGATCAAAAGGAGAAAAAGGTGCCTGGAAACTGGATTTTTCTGCTGTTTTTGATATGTACTGTATCATATCTAAATCTTATATTGCAGTATTTAATCCTTTATTTCATTTTTTGTTATCTCTCTCTACACTGTATCCTTGTCAAAAACCTATACTCACTTTTTGCTGAAATCTTAGCCTCCCAACATATTCTTTTCCACAATTAAATTATTGAATAAACCCCAACATATCTTGAGCTTTTAATTAAAAACAAATAGCAAAGCAAGATTTTAACTGCAAATGGTACAGCAGATTTCAATCCATATCGCAGAATCACATAGTGGTACAGGTTGGAAGGGACCTCTGAGATCACAGATCCAACCCCCTTGCCTTGGTAAGATCACCTAGAGAAGGTCATGCAGGAACATGACCAGGTGGGTTTGGAATGTCTCCAGAGATGGAGACTCCATTACCTCTCTGGGCAGCCTGCTCCAGTTCTCCATCACTCTTAAAGAAGTTCCTTCTCATGTTTAGGTGATTTTTTTTTTATACTACTTAAAAAATATGATTAATTTGGAAGTGTGCAACCAATAGTTTCCAGAAACACTTTCTGTTTGATTTATTAACGGAGGGAATTCAGCTCGTTATTGAAATGCTTGTTATTGTTTATCTGGTTTTTGTTTTTCACATGAGTAGTTTAATCTCCATACAGTCTCTACAAACTGCTACTTCATCAGTTGTCACTACAAACACGTGGGGAACAACAACTCAAGCTTACTGATTTCTGTAGGAATACTGGAGATGGGTTGGGAAGATGGTGATGAGTAAGAATGTGCATCACTGGTTATACATAACAGTGTAGCAGTATTTTGACTCCAGTTGAATGTCCCTCATTTTGCAAAGCAGCTGTCAAGGAGAAGAAGTAATATTTCTTGGACATGAATAGTCTGGATCACTTTCACCATTCCATGAGAGAGAAAATGGGAGCTATGACTCCTTTAATCAACAGTTAAGATCTTGAGTGTTTCAGCAGGTAACTCAGTGAAGTACCCCAGCTTATTGAGAATGTATGTCAGAGTGAAAGTGGGGCATGATCTGGTAGGGTAAAGCCAAATGGAAAGTCAGGAATACAAAACCTTACAGTATCCCACTTGGAGTGCTGCTTTCATTTTTGGGAGTCCCACGACAAGAAGGACATGAAACTGTTGGAGAGGGTCCAGAGGAGGTCACAAGGATGATCAGAAGGCTGGAGCACATTCCCTCTGAGAATAGGCTGAGAGAGTTGGGGTTGTTCAGCCTGGAGAAGAGCAAGCTCTAG
Organism: Pogoniulus pusillus; assembly: GCF_015220805.1. Classification (NCBI taxonomy): domain Eukaryota; kingdom Metazoa; phylum Chordata; class Aves; order Piciformes; family Lybiidae; genus Pogoniulus; species Pogoniulus pusillus. The sequence continues at coordinate 8,225,109 of NC_087268.1, read as the reverse complement.
GGACACATTAAAGCAGCCTTCCAGTACCTGAGGAGGCTACAAGAAAGCTTGGGAGGGACTTTTTATAAGGGCTTGTAGTGACAGGATGAGGGGGAATGGATTGAAGCTACAAGAGGGAAGTTTTATAGTGGATATTAGGAAGAAATTCTTTATAGTAGGGGTGGTGAGACACTGGGACAGGCTGTAGAGGGAGGTTGTTAATACTCCCTTCCTAGAGGTGTTCAAGGCTGGGTTGGATGGGGCAAGCTGATCTAGTGGTAGGTGTCCCTGCCCATGGCAGAGAGTTTGGAACTAGATGGTCTTTGAGGTTACTTCCAACCCAAACCATTCTATGATTGTATGAAATGTTGTACAGTCACATCCTGATTACAGGTCATATCCTGATCTCTGGAGCTTAAGTCAGATGTGATATATCCATGGGGTTAGAGAGGAGTTCTGCAATTCCAAAGCAATGAAGTGATTTGTCCAAGGCCAGAGATGGTGAGAATGAACTCCAAATATCCCTATCCAGTGATAAGGAGACTCTCACAGACTTATAAATAAAATTTTATTCCTGTTCTACTTTTCTAGTCTTGGGTCACTCCACTTAAAACAAGATGAACCATGTTTTCCATGGCAGAAGCTTCAACCAGATCCTCTGTGAATTAGAACAAGTTTGAGTAGCTTCACATCTTGTGAACAGCATAATTTTTATGATCAAATTCACATTGAAAAGATTCACTAACAGCTCATTAACTGTCTGTAAAGGAGCTGATAAAGTTTAGATGAGTTACAAAATTGACTGTATTTCTTGCAACATTAATTGCAATTTAAACTTTAATATGCTTACAACTGGTGCTTTTAGAATAAAAAGACAATTTCAAACGACTAACTGTTAGGGGTTTTATGTGTTTTGATTCATTTACACTACTGAATTTTTAAGTTACTGTGGGATTAAATACTGTAATTTCAAATTATAGCTGGCTGGAACATTTCTGGCAGTTTTTGTATGATGAAAATTTGCAGCTGGAGAAAATATTTAGCATTCATTTTCTCTAATTTTGTGCTGTGAAAATTGAAAAGAAATATTTTGGTCTGACTTAAGTCTGAACATTTAGCTGCATGAATCACAGAAAAGCAGTTTGACACCAAACTGGTCTCCAGACTACAAAAGTATTGGAACTGTCTGCATCACTTAGAGCTTTGTTAGGTTTTATGTCTTGCTAACCTTATGCTTTGGGCTTTCTCTCTGAACTCCAACATCCATGGTACATTGTGACCTACCTTTGCTTTGGTTTCATCTGTCCTTTCATGTACACACCAAAGTCCTGTCTAGTCTTGCCTTCTGACTCTGAATCAGATGGAAGGAACTGGCAAATAATCACAGAATCACAGAATGCTTTGGGTTGGAAGGGACCTTAAAGATAATCTACTTCCAAGCCCTCTGCCTTGTGCAGGGACACCTGCTAGACCAGCTTGCTTGAAGCCTTATCCAGCCTGGTCTTAACCATTTCCAGGGATGAGCTGTCCACAGTTTCTCTGGTCAGGCTGTTCCAGTGTCTCACCGCTCTCACAGTAAAGAACTTCCTACTCTGCAACCTAAATCTACCCTGCTCTAGTTTGGAACCATTGCCCCTCATCCCATCACCACAGGCCCTTAAAAAAATCTCCAGCTACCATTTCCAGACCTAACACATAAGTCCAATGGAGATAATTTTCTGTTTAATTCAAAGCAAAGAATTTTTTAATCTTTGATTTGAAAAAAAACAACCACAAAACAAAAAGCTTTAGTTGATTTCTAAACATTGAGATACTGTTAGTGATGCATTTCCAGAAACACTCTAAATTTGGCCTTTTTCTTTTACCAGTATAACAAATCTTAGATTAAAAATCTTATGTATTTCCTAGGACAGAAGTAGTGATTTATAATGAGTCCCATCTCTTGCTCTTTCGCTAGGGTTTGGGTAGGAACAAGACTTTGAATTTTTGGATTCATTTACAGCACTAGTACCTATGTGGTAAATCTTAATCAGTACCCTGGGCTCCCTTGTTCAAGGACAGGCACTTGCTGGATAGGTTTCAGCAAAGGGCTGCAAAGATGCTGAGGGGACTGGAATGTCTCTCTGACAAGGAAAGACTGAGAGAATCAGGGCTTTTAGTCTGGAAAAGAGGTGAAATCTCATCAGTGGCTATCAGTGCTTAAAATGTGGGTGTCATGAGGATGGGAACAGTCTTTTTTCAGTGGTGCCCAGTGACAGGACAAGGGGTAATGTAAAAGTTCCATCTAAAGATGGTGAGGAACTTCTTTAATGGTGTTCGAGCCCTGAAACAGGCTGCCCAGAGAGGTGGTGGAGTCTCCATCTCTGAAGACATTAAAAATCCACCTGGGCATGTCCTTGTGTGACAGGAACAGTGTGGCCAGTAGGACAAGGGAGGTTATTCTTCCCCTGTACTCAGCACTGGTCAGACCACACCTTGAGTACTGTGTCCAGTTCTGGGCCCCTCAAGTCAAGAAGGATGTTGAGGTGCTGGAACATGTCCAGAGAAGGGCAACGAAGCTGGTGAGGGGCCTGGAGCACAAATCCTATGAGGAGAGGTTGAGGGAGCTGGGGGTGTTTAACCTGGAGAAGAGGAGGCTCAGGGGTGATCTTATTACTGTCTACAACTACCTGAAAGGGCATTGTAGCCAGGTGGGGGGTGGCCTCTTCTCCCAGGCAACCAGCAACAGAACAAGGGGACACAGTCTCAAGTTGTGCCAGGGTAGGTATAGGCTGGATGTTAGGAAGAAGTTCTTCACAGAGAGAGTGATTGACATTGGAATGGGCTGCCCAGGGAGGTGGTGGAAGCACCATCCCTGGGGGTCTTCAAGAAAAGCCTGGCTGAGGCACTTAGTGCCATGGTCTAGTTGATTGGATAGGGCAGGGGGATAGGTTGGACTGGATGATCTTGGAGGTCTCATCCAATCTGGTTGATTCTATGATTCTTAAGGTGACTCTGCCTTGGTGGGAGGATTGGACTTGAAATTTTTCAGAGGTCCCCTCCGACCTCTACAATACTTTGATTATGTTTCTTTGATTCCATAATTGGAAGAACAAGAGATTGAATTCTCAGCTGGTGTAAACTATTGCTGAGTGGAGTCTCTCACCATTGACACAAATTCTTTGTTTCTCTGTTGTTGACTTCTCACTCCCCCTTTATGTACACAAACACTTGAATGTTGTTCTGCAACTGCCCAAGCAGTTTTGTCAGTTTCTGGGGTTTTGTTTTTAAACACTTCTAGAAATACATATACACACAGGACATGTGACCATCAACTCTCCCTTTCCTTAAGAGGGTTTTATTACTTCCCACTGGTGGGTTATGAATACAGCCTATGGATTTATCATAGACTCATAGAATGGCTTGAGTTGGAAGGGACTTTAAAGGTCATCTAGTTCCAACATCCCTGCCATGGGCAGGGACACCTTCCACTAGAGCAGGTTTCTTAAAGACCCACCAGCCTGATCTTAAACAATTCCAGAGAGGAGGCATCCACAGCCTCTCTGGGCAACCTGTTCCAGTGTCTCACTGCCCTCACTGTAAAGAATTCCTTCCTCATATCCAGTCTTAATTTACCCTTTCATCAATTCACCACAAGTCACTATAAATAGATCAATCATCTTGCATGAATTCCAGAATGTTCCCCACAGCTGTAACTTCTGCATTCCACTCCAGGATGTTTTATCATGAGACATTTGATGAAACTAATGAAGAACATCACCGAATGAATTGCTCAGCTCTGAGTGTGTGTGCCCATAAGCATCTAGGACTCAGGAAGAGAGACCTTTAGGAAATGTCTGTTGTTGGCAAGCCATTGTCATAAATAACAGGCATAAACTGGTGTTCATGCAAGTTAAGGCTTAAATAGAGTTGCAGGAATCAAGCAATGTACAGGCCTGGGTATGAGGATAGACTCTGCTCTGCCCTAACGCACCCCTTTTGCCTTCAGTTTTCTCTTTTTATACCCTGTTCTCTTACATATTCATTACTAAGTTCTAAGAAAAGGTTGGGTTTTCTTTATCAGTGTTTAGGAATGTGAGATGTCTCTTCACACAGGTCTCCTTTTATCCGGTGGTCCCTCTGGTAATCTTTGATGAAGTAAGGGGTCTTGCTTAAGTGTCCTCCTCATGAACTTCAAAGTCCTGGTTCTTCTGTTTGCTCATGCAGAAAGGTGGCACCAGGAGGGATGCATTTCCATTCAAATATACAAAAGACTATCTCTTCCACATGCCTCCCTCCCTCGCCAATCTTACTCCTCTTATCTTAAGCCTATTGCCTGCCTTTGCGATGGTGGTGCAAGCAGGAATGCAGTTTTATTCAGTATCCCCCTTCTTCCCTGACTGTGACCTCTTGCCACGAATTGATCGGATCAAACATATGATTCTATATATTTCTCACACCATGAAAAGTCCTACTAAGAAAAGGGATCTTATAAATGTGACTAACAAGCTAGTGTAATGTTTGTGTAGTGTGTCATCAGGAGATACACACTCATCTTGTGGGAATGTGTTTCCTTTGTCATAGAAACATAGTGACTATATAGAATCATAGAACTGTATTGGTTGGAAGAGATCATTGAGTCTGTTAAGGGTTAACCCCTCCTGAGGAGTGGTCTGAACCTGACCCCGAGTACTCCTGACTCCTCCTGGGGGTGGTCTGAACCTGACCCCAGGTCCTCCTGACTCTGCCTGGGAGGTGCAGTGGTTAGCCCACTCCCACTTCTTGTTTAGACCCCTGTAAAAGCAGAGGAGCTTCCTGTTTCTCTCTCTCTGTCTCTGCCCTGCTTCACCTGACAGCACCATCCTATTCCAGCTGCTCCTGTTTTGCCACGCAGCCAGCCAACCACGTAGTGGACCAACCACCTCCTGAATCTACCTCAAATCCCTTGCCATCAATCCAGTTTTATATTTATATATAGTATTTGTTTCCCTTCCTTATACCTTTTTTTTGTAACTCCCCTTGCCTTAAACACCTTTTATTTATTGTTAAAGCTTTACTTTTAATTTCCAAATTGGGGCAAGACTATTCTTTGGGTGTTTTACCCCTTTTCACTCTCTATACCAAATTCTTTTTCTTTCCAAACTGGGGAGAGGGGGAGGCATCCTATATATATGTTATTGTTCTGTTAGGCTTTGGGTCTCTGGGAAGCTTATACCAGGACAGAGTCCAACCATCCACCTAACACCAGCATGTCCCAAAGTGCCATGTCTATATGTTTCTTGGACATCTCCAGGGATGGTGGCTCCACCACCTCTATGGGCAGCTTGTTCCAATGCCTGACCACTTTTGCAGTGAAGAATTTTTTCCTGACTCTTCTTCTGGCTAATCACAAATGCCAGAGTTATTTCTGCTTTACTTAAGCTACTAGACACATTTCTCCTCTGGACATTTGTTTGTTTTTAACGTCAAGCTGAGTGCATAAGCAGCAGGAAACATTGCATTAATGAACTGTATCTCAGTTGCTTGCATCCAAGCACCAAGCTCTGCAGTTGCCACCTAGGAAGTGCACATTGCTCAAGCAGCATAATGATGTTATTACTGGAGTAGAGTGTTACTGGAGTACAGTGCTGCTCTGGTATAAATAGTTCCAAACCAATCTCCAACAAAGCTGAGTTCCACACTGTCAAAATAATGAATTCTTATAGCATCACTGAATGGTTTGGTTTGGAAGGGAGCTTAAAGATCATCTAGTTCCAACCCCACCTATAGCCCAGTGCTGTAGCTATGATATGTAATGGAAAGCATGTATTTAAATATTCAGAAAAACATTACCTTTAAGAGCTTCCTTGGGAAATGCAGTGACTAGAACAGTTAAACTGTTGGGTTTATCTAGGAGAGGGAAAATCATTAAGCAATACTTAGCATTTGAAGGAAAGCTATGTGCAGTAATGGTACTAATTTGTTATTCCCTGGTCAATAATATCCATTATTTCTCTTGGAGAAAGTAGTAATAACTGAGATACAGCTGAAGTTTGGGGTGACAAGTTTCTTATTTAATTAGTTCATTTGGTGTGGAAGTTTCTCATTCTTCATGCTGAGCATGCAGGGTGGCAACAGCACAAACAAGGAGAAGATAGATCAGCAGGGAGGTGAAATGACATTTATTCTCAGTGGCTGTGAACCACTCCGAGAGCTGGCTTGCATCATACCTTTTACTGTTTGAGTAGACTAATGTCTGTAATAAAATGCAGCTTAAAGCATGGGTTGTAGTTTGTAGAGAGTGATGAACTTTAGTACTCAATATAGAATCATAGAATTGTTTTGCTTAGAAAAGACCTCTAAGATTATTGAGTCCAACTGTCAACCTAACACCACCATGGCCATTAAACCATGTCCCAAAATAATGTGGCCACACATTTCTTGGACACCTCCAGGGATGGTGACTCTCTCACCTCCCTGGGCAGTCTGTTCCAATGCCTGACCACTCCTGTAGGAAAGAAATTTTTCCTAATATCCAACTTAAACCTCCCCTGGCACAATTTCAGGCCATTTCCTCTTGTCCTGCCATCTGATACTTCCTCTCATTCTAGAACCTGATACTAGGGAGATCAGAACAACACTCCACTCCCCACACTCCAACCTCCTTTCAGGGAATTGTAGAGAGCAGTGAGGTCTTCCCTCAGCCTCCTCTTCTCCAGACTAAACAATCTCAGCTCCCTCAGCTGCTCCTCACTAAACTTGTTCTCCAGACCAGCTTTGTTGCCCTTCTCTGGACACAATCCAGCACTTCAGTGACCTTCTTGGGAGAAGCCCAAAACTGGACCCAGTATTTGAAGTGTGGACTCACCAGTGCCAAGCACAGGGGCATGATCACCTCCATAATAGTAGGGGAGGAGGACAAATCTCACGTGGAGTGTGGGTAACAGGATGTCCTGGCCATTCTTCCTTACGTGTCCCAGATGCGGGGGCGGGGGGAACACAGCAGCTCACAGTCTCCTTGGAAATCCAGGCTAGCTCTAAATAAAAGGAAAGCAAGACAGAGAGAATTAAAATGTCTACTGATTAATGCTTAATATTTTTACCAGCTCATCTTTCCAAGAACAAGATTTAGGACGTGCTTGTACAATGAGCTGCTTTTCCAGGAGGAAACAGCGGGAGAGAGAGAGGGAGGTTAAGTTAGTGCTTAATATGTTATGTAGTTCTGAGGTATGGGAGCAGCGAGGAGAGATGACATCTGGTGCTGATCTCAAAACACCCACACAGTGAGATGAACAGATCATCACTCCATCCTTAATTCCTCATTGCTAGGAATCCCAGTTCTGTGCTGGAATTGTGTCAGCATACAGAATAAATCAGTATGCAAGTCAGGTTGCTTTACTTGCAGTCTGTTTTTTTTTTAATACAGAAAGTGAAGAAGCAAAAATAGTAGTGTTTAAAATTTATTTTGAACACAGTAGGAAGAAAAACAAAACAAAACAAATGAAACCATGAAAAAATCCAAACCAACCAACCAGCAATAATGAAAAAACACTATCTTGAAGTATCACCTCATCTTTTTATTGCAAGCCTAGTGACAGGATGAGAGGTAATGGACTGAAGCTTGAGAAGGGTAGATTTAAACTGAATATTAGAAAGTCATTCTTTACAGTGAGGGTGGTGAGACACTGAAACAGGTCATCCAGGGAGGGTGTGGGTAACCCCTCCTTGGAGGTGTTCAAAGCCAGGTTGGATGAGGCCTTGAGCAACCTGGTCTAATAGAAGCTGTCCCTGCCCATGGAAGGGGGTTTGTATGAGTTGAAAGTCCCTTCCAACCCAAACCATTCTATGAATATATGAATGTGTGAATTTTAGTTGGTTCAGATCCATCCAGCCATCATTACGTTATTCCTGTTACATAGCTTAGAATTCTCTTTTTCCTAATGTCTTCTCTGTGGAGATTGGATATTAGTTTTTCTTTGATCACTAGATGAAGATTTCTGAAAGGGGCAGGCTTTGCACTGTATTCCTGAACAAGTCAAGAACAACTACACTTGAACCTTGGGGTGTTTCATAACCAGGGGCTATAAAAGAGGGGAGTTCATCTGCCTGATCATGTTGTCAAGCTTATTCTTTTACAGTGTCCTTTAGTAGGTAGGGATGAGTGCTGATCTACTCCTCATTCCCTGCTTGTAGCTTTAGTTTGTTTCTGCCAGTTTATGGCATTTTTAGATGGGGTGTTAGGAGTTGTGAGTGGTCTGAAACTTGAGAACACTTCCCACTAGACAAGGTTGCTCAAGGCTTTGTCCAACATGACTTTGAACACTTTCAGGGAGGGGGAATCCACTGCTTCCATGGGCAACCTGTTCCTGTTTTGAACTGGAGCAAAGGAGATAAAGGCTGGACATTAGGAGGAAGTTTGCTTGCAGTGAGAGTGGTGAAATACTGAAACAGGTGGCTCAGAGATGTGGCTGAGGACTCATCCCTGGAGACATTCAAAGTAAAAAATGATGGGGCTCTGAGCATGATCTAGATTAAGATTCACAGATTCATAGAGTACCAGGCTGGAAGAGACCTCAAAGATCATGCAGTCCAACCTTTCAGGGTAAGAACATAGTTTAAATGGGGTGGCTCATCACAATGTCAAGCCGGGCCTAATGTAGGGGAATCCACCACCTCCCTTGCGAGTTTATTCCAACCTCTGTTTGAATGGTGCACTTTTTTCCCAGTATCCAGTCTGAATCTCCCCAGTACAACTTGTTCCCATTGCCCCTTGTCTTTATTGTGTGACTCTTTGTAAAAAGGGAGTCTCCCTCCTCATAATAGCTGCCCTTTATGCAGTGGTACATGGTTATGAAGCTTCCCTGATCCTTCTCTTCTCAAATCCAGTTCTCTAACCCTTCCTTCATATGACAGGTCTTCCAGTCTTCTGGTCATGCTTGTGGCCCTTCTCTGGATCCATCCCAGCCTGTCCACATCCTTCATGTATAGCAGGGGCCAAAACTGTGTAGAGTACTCAAGGTGTTGCCTGACCAGTGCAGAGTAGAGTGGGAGAATGAGATCTTTATTATGTGATACCCTTATTAATGCAACTCAGCACCCTGCTGTTCCTGCATACTGCATACTGCAGTGTGGTTTGAAAAGATGACCTTTGAGGGTTCCTTCCAACTGAATGCATTCAACAACTCCGTGTCCTTTCTAATGAGAAGCATCTCAGGCACTAACAATGACAAAGCACCTGTACAGGCATAATGATACCCTCCTGCCTTTGACAAATGGCCCTCCCCTTGCCGTTCAAGCCAGACACTTACTGCAGGTAGTTTTGGTAGCTGTAGACCACTATGGCTATAAGGGTAATTTAGTACCTCTAATTAGAGAAAATCTTACCTTCCTCTACAAACCTGTCCTTAGTAATTGAAGAATAATGTATGAAAGCATTATGATCATTAAATATGTGAAGAGGATTCACTTATTTCAGTTTGCCTTTTAAAAAAATGGCTCATCAATAATTTAAAACTCTTTGCTTCAGGGTTTTTTTTAACACCTAACTAAAAATTAGACTCCAGATTACATGTTAATAGTACAGTGGCAAAATGGGAGGAAAGAGAATCATAATTACTTCTTCTCACTGTCCTTATTTTGTCAAGTCACTGAAACATGAAGTTTAAAACCTTCGCTGCTCAGAGAAGAAAAGGGCTACAAGCACTAAGGAGCATGAAGACAAAGTGTTGGGTCCTGCACTTTGGTCACAACCCTGTGCAATACTTGGGGAACAGTGGCTTGAAAGTTGTATGGCAGAAAAGGTCCAGGGGATGCTGTTTGACAGCCAGCTGAACATGAGCCACCAGTGAGCTCAGGTGGCCAAGAAGGGTCTCCAGACCCTTCACCGGCATCCTGGCCTGGATTGGTAAAAGCATAGCCAGCAGGAGCAGGGAAATGATCATGCACCTGTACTGGGTACTGGTGAGGCCACATCTCTAAACTTGGAGTAAGTTTTGGTCCCCTGACTGCAAGAAGAGCACTGAGGGCCTGGTCTATGTCCAGAGAAGAGTAACAAAACTGGCAAAGGGTCTGAAGAACATGTCTGTTGAGGAGCAACTGAGGGAACTGAGGAAAAGGAGGCTGAGGGGAGACCTCATTGATCCCTAGAAGTCCCTGGAAGGAGGCTAGAGTGAGGTGGGACTTGGTCTCTTCTCCCGAGTATCAGCTGCTGGGATGAGAGGAAGTGGCCTGAAATTGTGCTAGGGGAGGGTTAGGTTGGATATTAAGAAAAGTTTCTTTGCTGAAAGGATAGGCAGACATTGGAACAGGCTGCCCAGTGAGGTGGTGGAGGCACTATCCCCAGAAGCACTTAAAAGACTTTTGGATGAGGAGCTTAGGGATAAGGACTTACAGTTGTGTACAGGGAGATATTGGGTTGTGGTTGAACTCAGTGATCTTAGGGTTATTTCCAACCAGATGATTCTGTGATTCTTCAAAGATGGCAGTTACAGGAAAAACTACAACTATGGCTTTGAAATGTTATTCTGTAGTAGTCACTACCAGAAATGTCCTATAGTGATCATGATTACAAAAGTGCCCACCCCTGTGACATGTTCTTCTTGTAATGATATTTAAAGCAGATTATCATCTTTTTCTGTAAATCACAAAGGTATTAGCAGATGGTTTAAAGTTTTCAGCCATTTGGCTAACATCTAATTTTAATGGCATGAAGATAAAGCTCCTCTTGCAATAATAGAAAATGGCAAGTAAGAAATGCAAGAGCTGGAACAGAGGCAAAGGCTTCTGTTCTTGCCTTGAGGATGGTGTGGTGAAGCTATTAGGGGGTACCGAAGGGAGAAAAGGATCTTTCCCTCAGCAGTTTCCATTGCCTTGTGCACAGGCAGTTCTTGGTGGGATGACAGCCACAGCTTTGGGCTTTTATACAAGTAAAAGCCATGGAAGCATGACCAGAGAAAGAGACTCCATAGCCTCTCTGGGCAGTTTGTCCCAGGGCTCCAGCACTCTCACAACAAAGAAATTTCTCCTCATGTTGAAGTGGAACTTGCTGTGTTCCAGCTTATACTCATTGTTCCTTGTCCTAATACTGGGCACCATCAAGAGAGACTAGTTTCTTCTTGGCACCCACTCCTCAAATATTATAGACAGTAGTAAGATATATTCTCAGCCTTCTCTTCTCAAGACTAAACAGCCCCAGGTCTCTCAGCCTTTCCTCATCAGACAGGTGTTCCAGTCCATTCATTATTCTTGCAGTCTTTGTTAGACTCTCACCAGTAGATCCCTGTCCCTCTTTGACTGAGGAGACCAGAAATGGATGCAGTATTCCAGGTGTGGTCGCATCAGGGCACAGCAGAGGTGGAGAAGGACCCTCCTAGACCTGCTGCACACTTTTCTTCCCACACCTCAACATACCTTTTGCCCTTTTTCCCATGGGTAACTTACTGTTCACTAAGGATGTGTCAAAACTGTCAGCAATATAGAGAGGTCATCTTTGTTAAATGTCCCTGTGGGCTGCAAGTCTGAATGAGCATGGCTGTGTGATGTGCGCTCAAGGAGAAAGCACAGTGCTGCTGCTGTGTGCCTTCCAGCTTCACTTCATGTTCTCCACAGTCTACTGTTAAGGCTCAGTAAGTCACTGAGAAGCAATTGCTCTGATGACACCTCACTTGGAGTACTGTGTCCACCTGTGGGGCCCCCAACATCAAAGAGATATGGACCTGCTGGAGTGGGTCCAGAGGAGGGCCATGAAGATGATCAGAGGGCTGCAGCACCTCTCCTGCAAAGACAGACTGAAAGAACTGGAGCTGTTCAGTCTGGAGAAGAGAAGACTCTAGGGAGACCTTATAGCTGCATTTCAGTATCTTTAGGGGACCTACAGGAAGGCTGGGTAGAGACTGTTCAGAAAGGCTTGTAGTGACTGGATGAAAGAGAATGGTTTGAAATTGGAGCAGGGGAGATTTAGTTTGGACATTAGGAGGACACTGTTCACAATGGGGGCAGTGAAATACTGGAACAAGTTGCTCAGAGGTGTGGTTGAGACCCCGTCCCTGGAGACATTCAAGATCAGATTTGATGTGGCCCTGAGCATCCTGATCTAGTTGGAAATGTTCTTGCTGACTGCAGGTGGATTGAATAAGATTACCCTTGAGGGTTCCTTCCAACCTGCTGCAGCCTGTGAATCTGTAATTCAAAGAGCCACAAAATAAGTGGCCTGGATCCCAGGACATAGTGAATACACAGAACAACAACTCAAAGTATTTGTAAATAGTCTAAGTGATAAATTAGAATGTTCTCTATTAATGTTTTTATTGTTTAAGGTAAATAACATGGAAAAATATTTTCCTGAGGGAAATAAAGTCATCTTATCTCCATACTGAACTCAGCCAACTAATTGCAGATCTTGTGTTTTAGTAGTTTGAATGAAGCAGGGAGAAGACCAGTGGAGAGAGTTAATAATTACCAAAGGCAACTTATCTCAGCTTTCTTTGTGTTCCAGCTGCTCAGGCCAAACAAAGAGTTCAGCACAAAGAGGCTATGCTGAAATTTAGAGAAATAAGTGAAATACTCCTTAGGGAAAAAAACAGGCAGACAAACAAACAAAACCCCCCAAACCAACCCAACCAACAAACCAACAAAAAAAACCCCAAAACCCAAACCAACTGAAAAAATCTCAAACCCAGAAATTCAACCAGACCAAACAAAAAAGCACAGCCTCTCCAGGTCAAGGTACCCTTTCAGTGCAGAAAAAGAGCAGCCTTATTTTTTGCATCCATTTGCCTACAATTTTTTTACTGACTAGCTTTTATGAACAAAGACTCTGCTCTGCTAAAAAGGTGAGGTACACACTGAATGCTTAGCTTTATTGTCACAAAGGCTGCTTAAGTAAATTTGAGTCAAAAGGATAAAAGATTTTTTTCATCAAATTGTAGAATTGTTTCAGTTGGTAGATCCTCTAAGGTCAGTGAGTCCAACTATCAGCCTAACATCACTTTGGCCTCTAAACCATATCCCAAAGTGCCATGAACACTTCCAGTGATGGTGACTGCACTATCTCTCTGGGCAGCCTGTTCCAATGCCACACCCAGAATTCAGAGGGACTTTGCTGTGGCTGAGAAGTCTCCACTTTTCAGACATTTCACCCTTCTCTTTCATTGTTCTGCTCTGCTTCGTTCTGCCTGACCACAATCCATGTTTCCAGGTGGTGTTTGGAGGGAGAGAGCTTTTCAAATAGGACACAGAAATCCTTTTGTTTAGTTGAAGAGGAGCCAGATAAAGCAGTATGTCAGACATGGTTACAGCCTGACATCCAGTTGCTGGCATAACTTTCCTTCTGTAATAACCTTCTGTGGGCTGGATCTCTGAGAGACTCTGGGGAAATACTTGTTTGCCCAGCACTTAAAGCCAGAGATTCTCATTCTGGTACCAAGGCATTGCCATAGCAATACAGAGGAAAAAAAAAATCCTTCCCTTTTTTTTGGGGAAATGTGTATCTGGAAAGAGAGAATGAGAGATTGGTAGATGCTGAGACGTGTAGCCAGGCAGAAAAGAGTGTGTAGTGCTTTGTGAGAAAGGGATTTAAATAATAATTAAACATAACAACCACCACCACAATAATAATCACTTGAACATGTTCACTGCAGAACAGCCTTCTGCAAAAAGAATATAATAGAATTGTAAAATGCATTGGGTTGGAAGAGACCCTCAAAGTTAATCTTGTGCAATCCCCTTGCAGACACCTCCAACTAGATCAGGCTGCCCAGGGCCCCATCAACTTTGGCCAAGAATGTCTCCACCTATGAGGCCTCAACTGCATCTCTGGGTGACCTGTTCCAGTATTTCAGCACTCTCATTGTGAAAAGCTTCCTCCTAACATCCAGGCTACCCTGCTCAAGTTTCAAACCACTGCCCCTACTGTCATGGAGTGTTGCCTTCAGGAAGAAGCTGAAGTCACTGTAGTGTTGGTGTTTAGTGTAACTCCCAAACAGCTCAGGCAGCAAGACCTCACATATCTCTTTCAACAAGAGAAGTATTTTCACACTAATGTTTTTATTTTCCAATTTATTACCCAGAAACTCAAATTATCAACCTGAAATTAAACTACTAAGAAAGTTCTTACAGTCTGCAAGTTCTGGTAACCATTTCCTCCCTCTTACTTGGTTTCATGGCCTCCATTCTCCCTCCTGCATCCGCCTATAAAAAACTTGATGGGAGAGGTAAGAATTGATTTGGACGCATTGGTTTAGAAAGCCAAATTTATCTATTTTCATTTTCATCCTGCTTTGAGCAAGTGGTGAGAGATTGGTTTTTGCTCTTAACAAAGACTCAGAACCACATTTCAAAAACAAACAAAAAATGTTGTATGAGTTCATGCATATTGGAGGGACTACAGAGCTGTTAGCTAAGTTGTTGTTGCTGTAAATATTAGGTTTTACTTAAAAGCTTTAAATTTATGGGCTTGGAGGATTCCTCCATTCAGGAGCATTTGAATTCATAGAATCATTGGATTGTTGAGTCCCTTCCAACCCAAACCATTCTATGGAGCTGTTCAGCTTGGAGAAGATTATGAGGAGATCTTATTAATGATTATAAATATCTGAAGGATGAGTGTCACAGTATCACAGTATCACCAAGGTTGGAAGAGACCTCATAGATCATCAAGTCCAACCCTTTACCACAGAGCTCAAGGCTAGACCATGGCACCAAGTGCCACGTCCAACCTTGCCTTGAACTGCCCCAGGGATGGCGACTCCACCACCTCCCCGGGCAGCCCATTCCAGTGTCCAATGACTCTCTCAGTGAAGAACTTTCTCCTCACCTCAAGCCTCAATTTCCCCCGGTGTACCTTGAGGCTGTGTCCTCTTGTTCTGGTGCTGGCCACCTGAGAGAAGAGAGCAACCTCCTCCTGGCCACAACCTCCCCTCAGGTAGTTGTAGACAGCAATAAGGTCTCCCCTGAGCCTCCTCTTCTCCAGGCTAACCAATCCCAGCTCCCTCAGCCTCTCCTCATAGGGCTGTGCTCAAGGCCTCTCCCCAGCCTCGTCGCCCTTCTCTGGACACGCTCAAGCATCTCAGTGTCCTTCCTAAACTGGGGGGCCCAGAACTGAACACAGTACTCAAGGTGTGGTCTAACCAGTGCAGAGTACAGGGGCAGAATGACCTCCCTGCTCCTGCTGACCACACCATTCCTGATGCAGGCCAGGATGCCACTGGCTCTCTTGGCCACCTGGGCACACTGCTGGCTCATGTTCAGGCGGGTATCAATCAGCACCCCCAGATCCCTCTTTGTTTGGCTGCTCTCCAGCCTCTCCGACCCCAGCCTGCATCTCTGCATGGGGTTGTTGTGGCCAAAGTGCAGGGGCCAGTCTCTTTCCACTGATGTCCTGTGATAGGATGAGGGACAATGAAAACAAACTGCAACACTAGAATATGACCATATGACCACCCCCAAACTCCTGAGAGATTGTACAGTACCATCTGTTGTGTCCCATCATGGCTCCTCTATGTAGTGATATCATCTAGACTTTTATACTATGCACCAATGTACTTAGGGCCCTAAAGATACATTTTAAAATGTATTTTAAAGTTGTTTTGAAGTCATCTTGTCTTATTTTACCTCTTCTAAACACACAGTATCTGTAGATAATTAACTCACTGTAAGAAGGCAGTTGTTAAGGAAGAGCTAGAAGACACATTCCTCCCTGAGGCTAGATTTGACATGGGATCTGCTGAAGTCACATCAGACCATCACGTAATTCATTTTTAATTTACTGAATATGTTGCCTCAGGGTCATGTTATTGCTAGGAAATCTGAGGTGATTTATGTCATGCCTGTGCAATTTCCACACACAAATTTGCTGCAGACACATGGTGATGATATGGTCATTGATAAGGAAGACGGCAGTCCCTTCACAGGGCAGAGTGTCTCCCAGATTTCCTGTGCTAAGTGATGAATGGCCTAATTCAATGGCCTGAAATTGTTCCAGAGGGTTGGATATTGGGAAAAAAATCTTTCCTGAGAGAATGGTCAAGCACTGAAATAGGCTGTCCAGTGAGGTGCTGGAATCGTTGTCCCTGGAGGTGTATGTGGACATAGCACTTGGGGACATGGTTTAATGGCTACAGTGGTGCTAAGTTGGCCTAAATGATCTTGAAGGTCTTTTCCACCAGAACAGTTCTGTGATTTGATGATTGTATGAGCTCCAGTTACCTGTATGCTTCATGGAATATATTTGCTTTTGGTATCACAGATGTTGGTAATGCAACTCCAAAGCTGTAGAGGAGGAAAGTAATTATGTTGACATTGTTTTTCAGACTGTTTCAGTGCAATCTCTCATATCTGCAGCATCATCTGGTAATATATAATGCAGAAATGTATTATTGATAGAAATAGAGTGTATCTGTTAGATTCCTTAAAAAATTAAAGAAGCCTGTTCCTTTACTTGTAATTTGAAGCTTGAGGAGGGTAGAATTAGACTGCATATTAGAAAGAAATTCTTTACAGTGAGGGTGAGACACTGGAACAGGTTGCCCAGGGATGTCATGAACGCTGCCTCCAAAAGCAGGTTGGATGAGGCCTTGAGCCGCCTGATCTGGTGGATGATGTCCCTGCTCATGGCAGGATGTTGGAACTAAATGATCATTAAGGTCTCTTCCAAACCAAACCATTATATGAATCTGTGAACTTTAAGCATGGCCTTGAGTATCTGGCCAGCTGCCAGTTTGTCTGATTAGTACTGTAAGCCAGAGGACATAGGAGCACTGGACCAACATCATTTGTTTTTTTACTCTCTGACATTATACCAGCATTCCTATGATCAAAATCAGACTTACCTTTCAATCTGGATTTTATTTTTCTCAGAATAACCTCTGCAACTAAAGTCTGCCTTGTGCAAAAGAAAGGTGCAAATACAGCTGTGGAAAGGGAAGGGACAGAAAGACCAGTGTCACATTTAGCAAGCGTTTGCCACTGCTGAGGTGTTAGTATTCACAAAGGTTCTGACTATTTTCTACTTCATTGTTTTTTTGAAGCTGCAGTGGAAAACGGCAGTGTCTTGAGTCATTCTACTGTTTATCACCATCAGATCAAAAGGCACGTAATTAGATTCGTGTTTTCACAGAGGAGATTGATGCTGACACACAGCTGTCCTTTCCTCCTCCTGAGCACATCAAGAGTGAGTGTTTTGCAGAATGGTTTGCAGATTGTAAGCTTGGCCCTGATTATGAGTCTGAAAGAAAACTTCTATTGTCTCGAGTGTTTTGGTGTTTGCTCTAAAGAAATCATCAACCTTGGCTGTTTATTTTGCCTTCTGCAGGAAAGGAGAGGGGTGGGGAAACTCATCCATGCATCTGTTTGCAATTTGACTTTTGAAAGACTAAAAATAAACAAGCCTCATAATCCATCCCAAACCCATGTGACACTCTTGAAGAGGAGACAATGCACACTTCAGACTCAGTTTCATAGAATCATTGAATAGTAGGCATTGGAAGGGATGTCTGGAGATTGTTGTGTCCAACCACCCTTCCAATCTTCCAAAGTTCATCCAAAAAAATAGTGCAGATTGTGTGATTGTACCAAAAACCTGGGTGAAAAAAAGTGGTTTAAAAACACAACCAAAAAACCAAACCCAAACAAAACAACAGCAACAACATTTTTAGACACGTGCACTAATGCAAATATTTGTCTCTTACAATGCTCAAACATTCTTTACAGTGAATTCTCTATGGTTAATTCTTTACATTGAGTGTGCTGAGACACTGGAACACATTGCCAATGGAGCTCACAGGTGCCCCTTCCCTGCAGGTGTTCAAGGCCAGTCTGAATGAGGCCTTGAGCAACCTGGTCTAATGGAAGGTCTCACTGCCCATGGCAGAGGGATTAGAACTAGATGGTCGTCAAGGTCTGTTTCAACCCAAACCATTCTGTGAATCTATGAATTACTACTTGCATTCTTCTTTATTCTCCACATTTTCATCCATCTCTTGTTCTGATCCTCCAGAGGACTGAGCTGGATGTGGAAAACCACTGAAACACTTCTTTACTGTTAGGAAAGGTTAAAGAAGGTTGTCTCAGAGACAGGGCGTGCACTCAGGTTTTTTGCACACAAGGCAAAACTAGCTTGAAGCATGACAGATGTTTTGCAGGGTAAGCCAATGAGCTGTGGTCTATATATGGTATCAGTTAAGGTTACTATCATGGGGTCTTCCTGGAAATATTGATAGTTAAGGGGGAATGGTAGAGTTGGCTTTGGGACAGGCTAGATGTTCTGGTATCAGTGACCCTAAAACTATTGCTAATCTTCAGGAGTGATATTATGATTTACGTAGTGATAGAACAACAGAAACCTGTAATGGGAGGTGAGTGTGACTGTCTGTGGCCCCCTTTGAATCTCCAGGGCTTCAATGTTATTTTCTCTGTTATGCAGAGATATTTAGACAGTCACAAAGACAGCCAATATTAAGGCCTGAGGAACAGGCACAGAAACAGGCACTCATTTACATGCATATATATATATATATATGTGTGTGTGTATACCTATATACAAGAGAGATGTTGAGATACTGGGAGAAGGGCGACAAAGCTGCTGAGGAGCCTGGAGCACAGCCCTGTGAGGAGAGACTGAGAGAGCTGGGGGTGTGCAGTCGGGAGAAGAGGAGTCTCAGGGGTGACCTCATTGCTGTCTACAACTACCTGAAGGGAGGTTGTAGCCAGGTGGGGGTTGGTCTCTTCTGCCAGGCAAGCAGCAACAGACACAGTCTCAAGTTGTGCCAGGGGAAGTCTAGTCTGGATGTTAGGAGGGAGTTCTTCCCAGAGAGAGTGATTTCCCATTGGAATGGGCTGCCCAGGGAGGTGGTGGAGTCAGCATCCCTGAAGGTGTTCAAGCAAAGACTGGATGAGGCACTTAGTGCCATGGCCTAGTTGATTGTAGAGTGCTGAGGGCTAGGTTGGACTGGATAATCTTGGAGGTCTCTTCCAACCTGGTTGATTCTATGATTCTATGATATATATAAAATAAACGCAGAAATCCACATTGTACTCATTGTTAAATTAGAGAGATAGTACCAGTTTAGATTCCCACAATGTCCATTTATAGGCTTCTCTTTCTTTCTTCCTGCCTTTCTTTCTTTTCTTCCTTTCTTTCTGCCTTCCTGCCTGCCTTCCTTCCCTCCCTTCTTTTTCCCTTTTCTTTTCCTTCCTTCCTTCCTTCCTTCCTTCCTTCCTTCCTTCCTTCCTTCCTTCCTTCCTTCCTTCCTTCCTTCCTTCCTTCCTTCCTTCCTTCCTTCCTTCCTTCCTTCCTTCCCTTGTTTCTCTTTTTGTCTCTCTTTTGGACTCTCTGTCTGTCTTTCTGACGCAAAGCCTCCTACTGCAAAAGAAACCAAAGTATAGAAATGAGAATTGTCTGACTGGAAAGGTCATATCACTATCTCTGGCTAATTTGGTTTGGGTGGAAAAACTGCTCACAGAGGACTACTGCTTTCAGGAGTTGATTCGGAGTGTGCAAGAGGGGATGGGATCCATGTCCAGGTCATCTATGGTGCAAAGTCTGTTAATTCTTCTGTATTATGATTCTTAGAGACACAATGGACACAGATCAGCTGATTTAGTTGGAGAAAGCAGTAAGAAGCTCACACAAAGATAGGGAGAACTTCAAACTCTGGAAGGCCTTTCTGGTGTTACACACCAGAGGAAATCCCCTGTGAGGAGTCACTAGGCTGTCTTTACAGTCTTGAATGTTGTTCATTTTTTGGGAGTTCTCTCATGAGTCTCACTGATTAGTTGCTCTTTGTTAAAATTCCTGAGGCATGTTTCAGTTTGGTCTTTCTTGATTTCCTCAAGCAGGCTACTGCATTTTCTTATTTAAATCTTTGTCTCCCCACCTCTGCATAGTTTCTTCTTGCTTGTTGTAGATGAAAGTTCTTGAGAAGTTCTCAGCTCTTCCAGCAGCAGCCTGATCCTTCAATTGCACTCACTGCTGTTTTTGGAGGGCAAGCTGAAACAATTTTTAGTCCAGTACTAAACCCAGGTGATGTCAACATTGTCCACATATTTATAACACTAAGAGTTTTTCTGTGCACTGAATCACGGAATGCCAGGCTGGAGGGGACCCTGGGTTTCATCTGGTCCAAACTTTCTAGGTAATAATAGAGTTGAAATGAGCTGGCTGAGCACCCTGTCAAGCTGAGTCTTCAAACTGCTGCAGGGGAACACACTGCTTCCCTTAAGAGATGATTCCAGTGTCTAACTGTTCTCATGGAGAAACATTTTCTTCTGCAGTCCAATTGGAATCTTCCCAGGAGTTACTTGTACTCATCACCCCTTGTCTTTTCTATGTGACTCCCTCAGCTAATAGAAAATGTCTCCTCCCTTACTGTGATGGCAATGTTCCAGACAGGCTTTTTGATGTTCCCCACTGAACCTGCCATCTTCAGACTAACATGTTCCAGCTTCAGGTGCAAATTTGATGCCTTTGCAGCTCATCTGTTCCTTCCACACATAAGCGTTCAATCTTAATCACTCTGTGAGGCTTCACCCTGCTTCAGCCACTTTCTTCAAGACACTCAAGAAGATAAATGGAAGGGAAAAAGCCTCAGACCCAAACAACTTGGCATGTGGATTCTTCTTGGCCTCTGGTGACTCATTTCAAAGCACTTAAATCTGTACAATTAGGTTGAATGTTTCCTGTGATGTTGGGTGATAGAGCAGTCCTTTTAATGTATTTATATAATGTATTTATATAACATATATATGTATTCATTCTGGGCTCTCCATTTTGGGGGGGACAGGGATATAATGGAGAGAGTCTAGCAGAGACTATGTGGATGATGAAGGGACTGGGACATATATCTGATGAGGCAAGGCTGAGGGACCTGGGGCTGTTTAGCCTGGAGAAGGCTGAGAGATCTTATTATTGTTAATAAATATCTGAAGGATGGGTGTCAAGGAGAAGGGGACAGTCTCTTTTCAGTTGTGCCCTGTGATAGGATGAGAGGCAACAGGCACATACTGGAACCCAGGAAGTTCCACCTCAACATGAGGAGAAACTTCTTTGCTGCGAGAGTGTTGATACCCTGAAGCAGGCTGCCCAGAGAGATTGTGGAGTCTCCTTTTCTTGAGACTTTCAAAACCCATCTAGACACATTCCTTTCTGCCCTGTCCAGGGTGATCCTGCTTTGGCACAGGGGTTGGACTCAATGATCTGCAGAGGTCCCCTCCAACCCCTACCATTCTAGGATCCTATGGTATCTCAATGCTGTGAGAGCAGAACCATGCCAGCATGAATAAGGGAGTGGTGAGAGATTGTTGTGTGCGTAGCCTGTGTGTGAAGTTCTAATTCTCCTAACAGCTGTCATTCACTGGTATTGGCAGCTCCTTCCTGCTTCTACACTTCAGAGTCCTCCACACCTACACAGTGAGAGATCTGTGGGAGGGAGGCTTCCAAGCTGTTGGATTCATCTGCTGCCTTAAAAGTGACAACTCTCTGTGAGCAGGGCCAGCCAGTGCCAACGTGAAAGTTCTCCTGAGGTGGTTAAATTAGAAACTGGTGCCTGAGAGCACTTGTAAGGCTGTCTTAAATCAATGTCAGTTCTTAGCTGCAGCCACCATCCATTGCATGACAATTTAGTAATTGATTATGAGGGCTCCACTGAAGGGGCCTGTGCTGATTTGATTTCCATGAGCAAGTCAGATATTGCTGTGGTAGGTGAAACGATTTTGCAATCAGTTCAAGTTTGCAGCTGTACCTTGTTTACCTCTCCAGAAACAAGGTGGGAGAAGTGAGCTCAGGTGAATCTTATGAGGTTCAGTAGAGCTAAGTGCAAGGTTCCGCCCCTGGATGTGAGAATGTTACTTATCAGTCCACGCTGGGGGGGGATGATGACATTGAGAGTAGCCCTGCAGTAGAGAACTTGAGGGTGCTGGTGGCTGAGAAGCTGTATATGAGCCTGCTGTGCCACTTTCAAACCAGAAGGCCTGTGCTGCTTCCAAAGAGGCATGGCCAGCAGTTTGAGAGAGATGATTCTGCCCCTCTGCTCTGGTGAGACCTGTCTTGGAGTGTTGTGTCCAGCTATGGGGCCTCCAACACAAGAGAGACGTGAACCTGCTGGAGTGGGTCCAGAGGGGGGATGGAGACAAGATGAAAGAGTTGGGATTGTTCAGCCTGGAGAAGAGAAAGCTCTGGGAAGACCTTATAACAGCCTTCCAGAACCTGAAGGGGACCTACAAGAAAGCTGGTAAGAGATTGTTTAGAAGGGCTTGTAGCGATAGGATGAGGAACAGTGGTTTGAAACTGGAGCAGGGTAGGTTTAGGTTGGGCATTAGGAAGCTCTTCACAATGAGGGTAGTGAAGTACTGGAATAGATGTGGTGCAGGCCCCATTGCTGAATATGTTCAAAGTGAAACTTGATGGGGCTTTGGGTAACCTGTTTTTGTTAAAGATATCCCAAGATGGCCTTTGAGAGTCTTTGCAAACCCAATAACATATGATTCTGTGACTTGGAGGTGAGAGGGGTTCTGAGCTGGTACCTCTCTGACAGCTCTGAACTTCATAGGCTCATGAATCTCATGGGGCACAGTGACCCTCAAAAGAGATTGTAATGATTGCACTGAAAAAAAACCAAAACAAAGCCAAGAGCCAAATAAAAAAACATCACCAGAGCCCCAAGCCCCCTGAAGCACCTGTCTCTGCAGCAGGAACTATTGCTCTTCATCCAGGTGATTGTCTACCTAATAACATTGGGTAGAATCTAATCCAAGCACTCTGGGGCTGAATTGCTTTCCAAATTATGGAGATTTTGTGTGGATGCTCTTTGGCAGTTGCTCACGTGTATTCTTCAGATACATGGCTGATTTATTTGGGTTTTGTTCTCTACAGGAAGGAGAGTGCTGACAGAAGACAAAGAAGACCTTCTGGTATGCCAAGAAGGCCAGCCCTCTTTGTGAACAGGTGTAACCTGGCAGAATGTAAGTGTGATTTATCATTCCTGTTGCTTTATTGTATCAGAAAACTGGGAAACTGGGTACTGTAAGTGGTGGTTACTAATTTTAGAGCCCTTATCTTTTCTCTTTGAAAGAAGAGCTTGGAAGTTTGTTCCAGAGTATCACGAAGTAGTGAGTAATATTGAAACTGTAGTTTACTGCCTCTGACAAAGTATTAGTCAAGGCTGAAATGATGAGAGCTGGTGACACAAAGAGTGCTCAAAGGTCATGAAAACTGGGTCGGAAGTGGTGCACATGTAAGGCTTTCCTGGCTCTCAGCTCATGAAGGCAAACTCAGACTCTGCTTGGCAGGTGCCTTTAATATTGAAACTGCAAGTTTTAGATGGTAGGTGTCATTTGAATAAAATAATCTTGAGTGGTTATTTCAGCAAATCAAATTTTTGCATGTCCTCTGTTTTTAGGAAGGGTTGGTGCCAAACTGTAGTAATTTATAGCTGTTTCAGATCTGGATCTGAGCCCTGCAAATATGTTCACAAAACATCTGAGAATTTTAGCCAGTTAACAATGCTCATTTCAACCTTTTAGTACAAAATTTATAGCAGTCTTTTTGTTGGACAAGTTCTATATCTTGCTAATGTAACTTTAGCATTATGAGTTATTATTTTTTATGGATGGGAGGGCATGGCATCTTTTTATAGTTCAGCTTTTTAGCTTTAATGCTTCTGAAAAAGAGATGATGATGATGATATTGTTGTTGTTGTTATTATTTTGGATCCTTAATCAGAAACTGGCCAGACATTAGCATTCAAAGCATGACAGTAATACTGTAGTGACAGGAAAATGATGCTTACAGCAGGCAAGGAAATTCCATAGTAAGAAACAAATTACATCCTTAAGGAAGAAATGCAGTGGTTGTGGATGCTTATATTTTGCTGCGCCGCTTCTGTTTCCTATATTCCTGATGTCTAAGAGTTCAGAAGTCACTTGTGTAGAGGCACTTGCTGGCATTGTCTGCTTGTGTTATGATTGCCACTGATGCCTCCATTTTTTAGAAGGATGCTCACGAGTGTGCAAAAGAGGGGGTGAAGAAGAGGCTGCTGCCTTGCATTTAGTAGATCAGGAGAAAGTCTGCCAACTCATTTGACATGGGCCAGTTCATGGTAATAGAATCACAGAATGTTAGGGGTTGGAAGAGGCCTCTAGAGGTCGTGTAGTCTAACCCCACTGCCAAAGCAGGATCATGTAGGGCAGGTCATGCAGGAATGCGTCCATATGAGTCTTGGAATCTCCAGAGAAGGATACTTCACATCATCTCTGTGCACTCTGGTCCAGTGCTCTGTCACACTCTCAGTAAAGAATTTTCTCCTCATATTGAGGTGGAAGAATCAGACACTCAAAGGTTACAACTTCATGTCTACTAATGTGGTTTGGGTTCAAACCAGCAGACTAGAGATGAAGTGCTTTCTTTCCCTTTCCAACTCTCCTAAATCTTTCATCTCTCTTTCCTATACTTGATTAAGAGGTTGTACTGGGGTTGTGCTTGGTCTCTTCTGTCTAGTAGTTATGAGAGGAAATGGACTGAAGTTGTACCAGGAGAGGCTTAAGTTGGATATTGGAAAAATTCTTTCTTGCAAGAGTAGTCAGGCATTGAAGCAGGCTGCTCAAGGAGGTGGTGGAGTTGCCATCTCTGGAGATGTTCCAGAAGCATGTGAACATGGCACTCTGGGAGGTGGCTTAATGACCGTGATTGGTGTTAGGTTGATGGTTGAACTTTGAGAGCTCTTTTCCAACCAACACAGTTCTCTGATTCTGTTTGTGGCAAAATAAGTATGTATGAAGCTTGCACCACTTGTTTAGCAACTGAGCAATTAGTTACAAAAATTGCCTGCTGGGAACATTTTCTACCTCAGGAGCTCTGCTATGCTGTTTGGTTTTTTCCTTTCTGCACGCAGCCTCCACTCCACCACTCCCTTCCACCTTGCCAATTTAATTCTCAGTGAGTAATCCTGCTAATAACTATCCACTCAACTTACCAAAAAGCATTTCTTTAATTGTACCTGTGAATGGTTAAAAATATCTTGTTGGTTCAGTCAATCTGGTGATCATCCATTCTGTCATTTAGTTACCTAACAGATGGCAGAATTAGCCTTTTCCTTGGTTTGGATGTATGTGTAATGCTTGAAATTTTGTTGGTTATATGTGTGTTTTGGTTTGGTTTTCTGTTGTTTGGGTTTGGAGGGGAGAAATCTTGTTTGCTTGCTTTTTAAATTAATTAATTGTCACAGTGCCTTCCTTAGGCACAACTTCTTTCCACACACAGCCTGTGAGTATTTATGCAAACAACAGAAGGTCAGTATTTCCATGAGTAGTAACCACTCATCTTCAAGTTCCTGGAAAAAGAGCACAAGGGGAATAAAGGAGGCCAGAACAAATTACAGCTGGGAATGCATGAGTGTATTCATGGATATTATTTTCCTCTTGTTCTGCTATTCTTAGAATTTCATCTAATCTTTTATGCTGTTTAAGATAGAATGAACTTAATGAGACAGAAGGACAATGGTAAATGCCTAACAGCTTTGGTAATAGAAGAACCATCTTCCCTAGTTCAGATTTCAAGTGATTTGTTTGTGTTATCTTTGAACTATCATTTAATTTTGTTTCTGTAGAAGACTAAGGTTACGAAAGAGGAAGAGCTGAACGCTTTACTTGTAATGGATAGTCTGAAGTTTCCCAGAAAGTCTTGGACATCCAGCAGTTCAGTACTAATAGTGACAGCCACATGTTTTATCATCTTTCCGAGGCAGTATGTTAGTCCAGGGTGAAAGGAATTCATCTTAAGGAATGTCAGTCTAAGTCTTGCTTTTCCAGTAGCATTTCCTTAATAGCAGTTCAACCCCAGGAGATTCCATTTTGCAGATTTAAACTTAGGGCTTGGGAAAATTGCTTTGTCAATAACTTTCAAGGTAACCAGAGAATATTTCTCCTATTGCTCTTTTCTACTCCTGATGGGGGAGCTCTGCCAGTAATCACAGAATGTTAGGAGTTGGAAGGGACCTCCAGAGGTCATCAAGCCAAGCCCCACTGCCAAAGCAGGATCACCTAAGGCAGGCCACACAGGAATGCATCCAGGTGGGTTTTGAAAGTCTCCAGAGAAGGAGACTCCACAACCTGTCAGCTTGTTCCAGTGCTCCAACACTCTTAAAGAAATTCCTCCTCGTGTTTAGATGGGAATTCTTGATGTTCAAGTTTGTTCCCCTTACCCCTTGTCCTGTCATTGAGCACCACTGAAAATAAGGACTGATGGCTTAAGTTTTCTTAAAATATAATTATTTACTACTTCTTCCTGTTCAGCTGTTCCTTTCTTTTCATCCTGTGAATTTTCAGATCTCATGAAAATATTCCTCCTCCTTTTATTATTCTGGCACAGACATTGTGCTATCAAAAAACTGATTTGATTAGTAGGGGGAAATAAAGAACAGATCTTAGATTACTGGGGGGGGCTGTTAACAGAGACTTGCCAGCCCACTCTTGTGTAACTACAACTTTTGATTCATTCTTGCCACTTGGTGGAATTGCCTCATCTTTACCACGTTTGACATGTAACAATTCATTTGAAGTTGATCAAAAAAGGGGGTGGGGTGAGGAAATGAAAATTGATTTTCCTGCTAAATTAAAACAACTTTAACTGAGACAAGTCATTACAAAGATGCAGCAGTCACTTCTGCATCCAGTAACTGCAAGCACCTGAGCAAAGAACAAAACTACCAGTTTGGTAATGACCTTTTCCATCAAAACCAGTTGTATCTGCTTTTGAGTAAAGCTCTGGCTTTTATTTCTCTGGTTTTCAACCAAACCCACTTTTCTTAAATTAAAAATGTGATTTTTTTCCCCCCCACTTTTTGAGAAAAAAGCTGTAGCAATTCTAGTTGAGGCAACTTCTTGAGGGTCTTTGTTTAGCCAGGATGGAGTCAGAAAAACAAGCAACATTGTCTGCTTGCCTTTTTAAGAAAGGTAATCATAGAATTGTTTGGGTTGGAAATTACCTTTTAAAGATCATCTAGTTCCAGCCCCCCTGCCAGAGGCAGGGACACCTTCCATGAAACCAGGCAGCTCAAAGCCTCATCCATCCTGGCCTTGAACACCTCCATACAGACTTCAAACCTAACAGTATAAACAGTGGCTGTCTGGCTTATAGATTCTCCTTGTATCCCTCTCTTTACTGGTTCTGGTGCCACAGGTGTGACTGTTTCTTGAGCAAATATGGAACTAGATGATCTTTAAGGTCCCTTCCAACCCAAACCATTCCATGATTTTATGACTAATGTAATTTAATAATATTATTTTTCAGATCCTAAGAATAAGGAGTGCCATCCTTAAAGGTAGTATAACTTGGCAGTAGGCCAACATGCAGTACTCTGGAGGGTTAGACAGGGTCCCAAGAGGCTTTGGTAATTTTGAGTAACATGTTGTACCAACACTACCACCTACAGAGGTTCATCAAAAGGGATACAGCACCTTGAAATTGCAGAACAGAAGAGAAATCAAGGTTTTCTGAGCATGGTCTGACCTTCCTCAATATCTGGCATCCTTAGCTGTATTCAAGAACTGCTAAGAAACAGTTCTTGCCTCATAGAATTGTTTGAGTTAGTAAAGATCTCTAAGACCATGGAGTCCAACCATCAACCTAACACTGCCATGGCCATTAAACCATGTCCCAGAGTGCCAAGTCCACAACTTCTTGAACACCTCCATGGATGGTGACTTCACCCCCCTGGGCAGCCTGTTCCAATGCCTGAATACTCTTGCAGTGAAAACTTTTTCCAAATATCCAACCTAAACCTCCCCTGATGCAATTTTAGGCCATTTGCCAGCTCACACATCCAAACATTTCTATGAGGAGCCCTACTTTGAGGAAGGCATCTGCTGTTGTGTCATAACCTGTTGTGTCAGAACTGGAAATTTCCACTGACCTCTTCTTGGAGTTTTAAGTGTGAGTGACCAGAAGCACATCTTCATGAAAACGTGACTTAGGGTAACATACACATTACTGTGGACAACAAACTGTTGGAGAGGGTTCAGAAGAAGCTGCAAAGATGATCAGAGGGCTGGAGTACTTCTGCTTTGGGGATAAACTAGGGCAATTGGGACTGTTCATCCTAGAGAAGAGAGACTTCCAAGAAGACCTCATAGCAGCCTTCCAGTACCTGAAGGAGGCTACATGAAGGCTGGGGAGGGACTTTTTCCACAGCTTGTAGTGATAGGACAAGGCAAGGAATGCTATAAGCTGAAAGAGGAGAGATTTAGACTGGATACTAGGAAGAAATTCTTTACAGTGAGGGTGGTGAGACACTGGAACAGGTTGGCCAGGGAAGTCATGGATGCCCCCTCCCTGGATGTGTTGAAGCTGGGCTGGATGAGGCCTTGAACAACCTCATCTAATGGGATGTGTCCCTGCCTGTGGCAGGGGTGTTGGATCTAGATTAATCTTTAAAGCCTCTTCCAACCTAAACCATTCTGTGAATATATGATTTTTTGGTTTATGTGTAGTTATAGAGCAGTACCAGGATTTTAGCCTGTGTGGTGTCTGTGTTACTTGTGCAGATGTTGCAGATAAATCATTGCTTTTGAGTAAGCTGCTGTTAAGTCAGCACAAACAGAAATGACTGGAAATAGATGAAGGGGATTTAAAAGAAAAGATGCCATCACCTGTGGGAACTTTCAGTTGTCCTAGGCTTTGAAGCATTCTGTTCCCAGTCACCCACTCGCGTTGCTTACACTATTTCAAATTATTTACCCAAAGAAAGGAAATTGTGAAGCTGTAGCTTTGTAAAGTATTTACACTGTTCCTCCTGGAGAAGAGGATACTCCAAGGAGACCTTATAGCAGCATTTCAATATCTGAAAGGCACCTTCAGAAAGGCTGAAGGCTGGGGAAGGCTTGTAGTGACAGGACAAGGGGCAATGGTTTGAGACCAGAGAAGGGTGGATTTAGTCTGGACATAAGGAGGAAGTTCGAACTCTGGACTCTTCTAGGCTGATTCTGCTGCTGTCAGATGTGTTTTCTAGTTAAGGAGATAAAATCATGAGAACTTTTTAACACCAAGTGAACTGTAGAATCATAGAATGTCAGGGGCTCGAAGGGACCTCGAAAGATCATCTGGCCCAGCCCCCCTGCCAGAGCAGGATCCCCTAGAGCAGATCACGCTGGAATGCATCCAGACAGCTCTCGAATATTCCGAGAGAGGGAGACTCCCCAGCCCCCCTGAGCAGCCTCTTCCCAGTGCTCTGTCACCCTTGCAGTGAAAAAATTGTTCCTCAGGTTCACATGGAACCTCTTATGCCTTAACTTCCACCTGTTGTCCCTTGTCCTGTCACTGGGCATCACTGAGAAGAGCTGGCTCCATCCTCCTGGCACTCATCCTTTGCATCTTTATAAACACTGATGAGGTCACTCCTTAGTTGTCTCCTCTCCAAGCTAACAAGCCCCAGCTCCCTCGGTCTCTCCTCGTAAGGAAGATGCTCAACTTCCTTAATCATTTTTGTGACTCTGTGCTAGTGTGTTTCAAGCATCTCCCTGTCCTTCTTGAGCTGGGGGTCCCAGAACTGGACACCATACTCCAGATGAGGCCTAACCAGGGCAGGGTAGAGGGATAGATGAACCTCCCTCAACCTACTAACCACACCCCAGAATGGCATTGGCCTTCCTGGCCAAAAAGAGCACACTGCTGGCTCATGGCTGTCCTTCCACCCACCAGGACTCCCAAGTCCCTCTCCCCTTCACAGCTCTCCAGCAGGTGAGTCCCCAACCTGTGCTGATAATGGGATTGTTCTTTCTCAGATGCATGACTCTGCACTTGCCCCTGCCAAACTTCACTGAATTTCTCCCTGCCCAACTCTCCAGCCTAAGTCCCTCTGAATGGCAGGACAACTCTCCAGTGTGTCAGCCACTCCACCTAGCTTGGTGCCATCAGCAAACCTGCTGGCAGTGCACTCCATGCCCTCATCCAGGTCGTTAATGAATACATTGAATAATGTTGGTCCCAGTACTAACCCCTGAGGGACTCCACTAGTTACAGGCCTCCAGCTAGACTCTGTCCCACTGACCACAACTCTCTGATTTCTTTAACCAGTTCCCAGTACACCTCACTACTCCTCAGTTTAGCTATGAGGATGCTGGGGGACATGGTGTCAGATGCTTTACTGAAATCAAGGTAAAGCACATCCACTGTGCTTCCATCTAGAAGGAGGCAGTAAAAATCTCAAGGAGTTGGACAGCAAGGCTGAGGGTCTGAGCTGGGATACAAAGACAAAACTCAACACATTAAAATGGAGAAGTAAAACTAGCTTGCCCAGAGTTGTTCATCAAGACTTCCTGTCAGCTCTGAGATCACTGATACCAAGTTATAGAACACAAGGTTACTGATGGTCATCTTATCTCTGAAAAAGCCTTAGCTGCAGGATGTTTTACAAGCCTGCTCTCATGCTAAGCATGAAAATGTAAGACATCTGAGGAGTTCTCAGGAGGCTTTCCTGTGAGCTCTGAGCAGTAGGACTTGGGGCAGCTTCTCTTAATTAGAATTGCAGACAGAAAATGATGAAAAAACCCAAACAACAAACCAAAAAGAAAAAAAAAAAAGCATGAAGGAGAACGAAAACCACTGAAATAATTGTCTGCAAAGTCAGACATCCAAAAGGTCACAGTTCTTGGTTCTTCCCCAGTGTCCCCTGGGTGTTTAACTAGAGTATTTTCACAGTCTTCTCTGAATTAAGCTTTGTAAACCACTTAAGACAATTAAAATGAACAGTGCCAGTGTTAATTTATCTGTACTTGGTGTTGGAGGTTAAGCTTCAGGTTGACACATTAGAATATAATGTGGCTTGAAAAATTCCAGTGTGAAAAAAAAGATGAAAATCAATATGTTCACTCAAGATAATGAAAACAGAGCAATAGAATAATAATTATTATAACCTTGGGAAGTCATTGCAACTACTTTGCCCTCGTGAGATCACACCTGGAATATTGTGTCAAATTTTGAGCTCCCCAGTTCAAGTGAAACAGAAAGAGTCTATTGGAGAGACATGAGGATGACTAGGGGACCTGAGCATCTCCCCTACGAAGAGACACTAAGAAACCTGAGGCTGTTTAGTCTGGAGAAGAGAAGACTGAGAGGAGATCTCATCAGTGTATACAAATATCTGAGGGGTGGGTGTCGAGTGGATGGGGATAATGTCTTTTTGCTGTTCAGCAGCTACAAGACAAGGAGCAATGGCTGCAAACTGGAACATAGAAGGTTTCACCTCAACATGATGAGGAGAAACTTCTTTGCAGTGAGGGTGATGTAGCACTGGAACAAGCTGCCCAGAGAAGTTGTGGAGTTTCCTTCTCCTGAGACTTTCAAGACCTGCCTGGATGGGTTCCTGAGCAAACTCCCCTAAGGAATCCTGCCTTGGCAGGGAGGTTGGATTCGATGATCTCTGGAAATCCCTTCCAACCTCTAAAGTTCTGTGATTCTATGATAGTTTCCTGTTCTCTGAGAACTATGTCCTTTGCTTTCCCCATATTGGAGAAAGTCTTTTCAGCTGCCCCTTTTTAGGCAGGGAGTAGCAGCCCCTCTCTTGGGGCTTTAGCCAGGTAGTGTGTTGTGAGTCTGAGATAGCCACATGTAGACATCACACACTGCATAACCGTGCTGAAATAGTTCTTATGCCTTATTTATCCAAGTAATTGGCTTGAGCCAGCTGTACTCTGGGTATTGTGCACAACTGCAAAGCGAAAAGGATCCTTGCATTTGTGTGGGTACTTAAACAAGCAGCATGCTTTGCTTTGGGGAAGGCAGCTGTCCCAGTTTGCTTCTGGACACGTAGTTGCAGAATCGGTGCTGAGCAAGCTTCTCATTTTCCTTTTTTTTTTACTGTTGTTGTTATTGTTCACATTTGCACCCCCCACCCCTCCCCCCCAAGGTTTTCTTCCCATACTTTTTTTGCTGTTGTTTCCCCTGTTTTTTTCCCCCGTTGTTTCTTCCTCTTTTTTTTGGCTTATGTTTCCTCCTATTATGCTTTTGCTGTTGTCTCCATCTTCATTTTTGCTGTTGCTCCCCCCTTTTTTTGCTGCTCTTCTTCCCCCCACTCCTTTTTTTTTTTTGCTGCTCTTCCCCCTCCCCTTTTTTTTCCCTCCCTGTTTTCCTGTGTATTACCATGATTACAGTTGCTGAAAGCATGTTTTACCAGCCCAATACACAGTGCATCTTTTGGTGAAAGTCCTTCTCTGACTGGCTATTTTTAGGTTGTAAGAATGAGTTAATGGAATATGTGATTTCCTTAAGGTTTCTCAAATCAGCTGTAAAATCA
Organism: Pogoniulus pusillus; assembly: GCF_015220805.1. NCBI lineage: Eukaryota > Metazoa > Chordata > Aves > Piciformes > Lybiidae > Pogoniulus > Pogoniulus pusillus. The sequence goes on along the minus strand of NC_087268.1, from coordinate 8,192,896 downwards.
AGTATCAACCCCCTACCCTCCTTTAACATGCCTGCCATTTAGTCTGTCTGCAAATGTAAATGCACTCTATTGATTTCATTGAGCTCTAAACTGCCACTGAGCTTTGTAGGTGGGACCTTACAACATATCATTTTCTTTATGTGCTGATAGAAAAACTCATCTGTTGACTACTCTTAATGCCCTGGCAGGATTTCTTAGGTGAATCTCAGCAATCATTCCAGGGGCTTCAGAAGGAGTTAGAATGGTCTGATAGCAATATTCCATTTGGGTTGAGTTCCAAGCCAGCTTGGATGGGTCCTTGATCAACCTGATCTAGTAGGAGGTGTGCCTGCCTGTGGCAGGAGGGCTGTAACTGGATGTTCTTTAAGGTCCCTTCCAACCCAAACCATTCCATGAATCTGTGACTGGCTGCCTGAGGGAAGGGCAATGCCTTGCTTAAAAGAAGTAATCTGAAATGTGACACTGCTGTCTCTTCTTGTACCACTTTGTCTTCAGGCCTGGCCTGCCTTTTTGCCAAGGCAAATGACATCTACAATTCATCTGCATGAATTCCTAGTTTAGACAAGAGTGAGATCAGAATCAACCTTTATGATCTTAAATGATGTATGTACTGTTTTTCAATAATACATATATGTAATGTGCTACTGCTTGTGGCAGTTGGTGAGATCTTTAGTCCTGCATTGTTGATGCAGAAAGAGTTAAAAGGTAGCTTGAATCAATGTTAGTTTGTTTGTTCCTCATTATTGCAGTTCATAAAAGTGTTGGTTTGCATGCTGAGTATATTCTTGATCTGTATTTTAAGGTCATTTCATTTCCTGTTGCAGTTGTAATTCAAATGACCCTCATATATTGAGGAATACACTGTTCCCTGGGAAAAGAAACCAAAAAGGCTGGCAAATCTTCTTTTGGAAGGGTAGGGTGAAGGTAACATTTTAATGTTATTGTGGAACAGGCTGCCCAGGGAGGTGGTGGAGTCACCATCCATGAAGGTATTCCAGAAATGTGTGGATGTGGCACTTTGGGCCATGGTTTAGTGGCCATGGTACTGTTAGGTTGAGGGTTGGAATCAATGACCTTAGAGGTCTTTTCCAACCAAAACGATTCTAGGGTGCTATAGGGGCATTTTTAACAATGTATTTTGTTAAATGATTTCTATTAACAGGGCTCAGTGAAATAGTTAGAAAATACATATAAAATTATTTAAAACATCCCTTTTCTTCAAACCTTGAGAAGTGAAACAGGGCACAACAGATGATCGGTTCTGCATTTCACAGGAATGTGTTGTCTTGAACTGTAAAACCTCAGATCTCCCACATCTATTCTAAATGAAGTCAGTTTTCCCTACATCACAGTTATCAGAGATTGTAACCAGATGGATAAAAGCTTAACTTGTTAAATACTGAAATTTTGCACTGTCAAATACAGTGAATTTTCTGTCCTGAAGCTTTAGAAACCAGGTGGGGTGACAGTAACCTGCTCAATTTCTGTGGTGTAGCTTCAAAACTGAAACAACAAACATGTTCTGAACTTCTCTGCTAGGAAAGGAAGACACTTTTTTCGTTGCAGAATGGTTAAATTCAGTTCAATATATTTAGTGTTGCAGTATGAAATGTGTTCCTAAGGGGAAATGGTCTTAATTTTGGGTAAAGTTAATATGAGGAAATATACTCTTCCACTTGGTTTTAATATTAGGTTATAAGCCCGTGGCTGAGGATGTTTTACATCTGGGAGATGGTACAAGGATGGCAAGAGGAAAGTAATAACCTGTAGATCTGGAAAGCTTCTGAGGGATTTCATTCCCCCAGGCACCTCGTTGGTGCCAGAGGCTCCAGTTTTCTCCTTGTTTCACTAGGACGTTCCTCTCAGAATCTCTAACTTATCTATTTTGGTGGGAGAAAGCAAGTTAAAATAAAACTAGAAGATGTTGGAAGTGGGCAGGAATCCTGCACACCAAGCCCTACTAGAACTTATCAAGTCATCTGCTTGAGAAGCAGTGGCAGTTTGCCAAACAAGTGCAACCAGTAGCAGAGCAGCAGTCACTAGCATAGTTTGTGGCATGAGCATGAAGGAGACTGGTTCACTTTTTCAGAGACTCGTGGAATGGTAGTGTTTGGAAGTGACCTCTGGACGTCATTGAGTCCAACTACCTGGCTAAGGTAGGTCTGCCTAGAGAAGGCCACACAGGAACACATCTAGGCAGGTTTTGAATGTCTCTAGACATGGAGACTTCACCACCTCTCTGGGCAGCCTGTTCCAGTGACCAGTCATGCTTAAATTAAAGTTCCTCCTCATATTTAGCTGGTACCTCTTATGATCACGCTTGTGCCTTTTACCACTTCTGCCTCTGGACACCACTGAAAAAAGACAGATCCCCTCCTCCTGACACTCGCCCATTAGGTGCTGGTCAGCATTGATGAGATTCCCCCTCAATCTGCTCTTTCCCAAACTAAGAACAACATATTCTCTCAGTCTTTCCTCACCAGAGAGATGTTCCAGTCACCTCAGCATCTTTGCAGCCTTGTTTTGTGCCCTCTCCAGCAAGTCCCTGCTCTCCTTGAACTGGGGGAGCCCAGAATGGGACACAGTATTCCAGATGTGGTCTCACCAAGTCAGAGCAGAGTGGGACAGGGAGAATCTCTCTCTCTACTTGCTGGTCACTTTCCTTGATGCACCCCAGGATGCCACTGACCACCTTGGCCAAAAAGGCACATTGTTGGCTCATGTTCATCCTGTTGTTGACCAGGACTCTTGGGTGTGCTGTGTAAAGTGCTGCATGGGACACTGCTGATCTGGTCCAAACTCAGGAGTTATAGCTGAAAACTGGGAGATCTGAGCTGGTACAGAAGCTGGTGTTGTGAGGGTGGTGACACACTGAAACAGATTGCCCAGAAAACTTATGGATGTCTCATCCCTGGAAGTGTTTAAGACCAGGCTGGCTGAGGCTTTGAGCTACCTGATATAGTGGGAGGTGTCCCTGCCCATGGCAGGAGTATTGGAACTGGATGATCTTTAAGGTCCCTTCCAATTAATTCCATTCTATGACCCTGAAAAGTACCAAGTACTGTGGCCATAATCCATCTTAATACATACTCTTGCAAATGAAGTTAAATTTATGACCCTACTCACTCTGGGAAGAGTAGGTTGAGGGCCTTGTATGCTACATAAAACTTGAGTATCTGAACTTGTAAATACAGAGGAAAAGTGGAATTTTACTCCATAGACGTGTGAGAGGAGTTGGACTTCAGAGTGTCTCTCTGAAGCAAAAGCCTAGACTAATTAAATGTGTTGCACCTGCATATTTTACAGTCTTGACCTTTGCTGCTACCATCTAGCTTTTCTCACCTACCCTGCCACTTTTCATCAAAGAATGAACATCATTTTTTTTGCACCCTCCTACCCCATCCAGGAGTGTGAAAGAAGTTTGAGTTTTACATGTGAGAACACGTTGTACCTGTGGTAGGACAAGTATGTGTGGCAGCAGCGAAAGAGTGAGATGAGGTAAAGTGGCTTAACTGCAGAGCTGCTGAGCTGGAAGGTGGGCAGCTTGTGAATGGTTCTCAAAGATTCCTCACCTGCCTCCCAGCATTAGACAGACATGTTCATGAGTAATTATTAATAGTAAGCCACTGTAGCTACCAAGTGCAGATGTCAATATTAATGAAGTGAAACCAGCAGCAGTTTTCTGTGAGGATTAAGTGTTGACTGTGGCAGTTGATGTTAATCACTTGTGAAAAGCAGTGAGGTCAGATGCATGCCAATGACAAAGATCTTACTCAAAACTTGAAGGTAGGAAGACTCTACAGAGTGATCTGAACAGGCTGGATTGATGAGCCAAGGTCAGTTGTGTGAAGTTTAATAAGGCTGAGTACTGGGTCCTGTGCTTGGGTCACAACAATTACATGCAATGCTCCAGGCTTGGGGCAGATTGGCTGGAAAACTACCTAGTAGAAGAAGGACCTGGGAGTACTGGAGTGCTGTTTGATAGCCAGCTGAATATGATGAGCCAGCAGTATGCACAGGTGGCCAAAAAGGCCAGCAGCATTCTTGTCTGGCAGGAGTAGGGAAGTGATCATCTGCCTCTACTGGCTTCAGTTTTGAGCCTCTCACTACTAGAAGGACTTTGAAGGGCTGTAGCATGTCCAGAGAAGGGCAACAAAGCTGGTGAAGGGTCTGTAGAACAGGGCTGGTGAGGAGTGTCTGAAGGAACTGGTGGTGTTCAGGTTGGAGAAAAGAAGGCTGAGCAGAGATGTCACTGGTGTCTACAACTCCCTGAAAGGAGGCTGGGGTGAGGTGGGAGTTGGTCTTTTCTCCCTAGTTTCAGGCGATAGGATGAGAGGCAATAGCTTGAAATTGTGCCAGGGGACATTTAGGTTGGATATTAGGAAAAGTGTCTTTGAGTCTGCCCAGGAAGATGGTGGAGTCACCATCCCTGGAGTTGTTGAGGAAATGTGTGGCCATGGCACTGTGGGACATGATTTAATGGCTGTGAGGGTGTTATGTTGATGGTTGACCTCGATGATCTTATATGGCTTTTCCAACCAAAATTATTCTATGAAATATCAGAGGAAAAATCTTGTTTACAGCTTTACCATCTTATTTCTTTCCAATGTTTGCTTCCTGTTACCACCTAGTAGGTAGATAGATTGGTATGGATGGGGTATGCACGAGAGTTTAGTTGCTTCTTCTCTTGGAAAATGATCCTACCAGGATTGTGCTGAGGAGCCAGGCATGGTTCAGGGTATTGATGAGGCAGAAGTTGTGTCTAAATTAGTTGAAGTGGGTTACTATCTGGGAAGTTTGAACTTGCAAAGCTGTGGATGTGCAATTGAAGCATAGAGAATTCCTGCAATAAAAAGAGAGATGTTCTAACCCATTTTGAGCTAGGCAGTTTATCAAATGCCACAGCAATCTGGGATATGAAGTAAAATTTACGTTAGGAGTCAGGCATTTCCTTGCATGTAATCCTGCTTACTTACAGAGAATATTCATGGTGGCCTGTTCATAATTCAGTCTCTTTTCTAGCCAGCCCTTATCAGAAGTGCTTAGAGTTTCTTTCTCCTCATAGGATTTTCTCAGGGACACATTTCCTGACTGTGTGCTGGCTGTCTCTTGAGGACTAGAGACAGTCATGGCTTGGGTTAGGCTATGCTGCTGCAGGGAGCAGCAACAGAAGTAATGGTAAAGGTTGGCAAATGAAGACTGGAGCTTCACCTTTCCTTCTTTCTCAGGTACATGAGTACAGCGATGGTGGTGAAACGCTGAAAAAGGTTTGAAACTAGGTGATCTTTAAGGTCCCTTCCCACTCAACACATTCTGTGATTCTGTGTCTGATAGGTGGTCTTGTAATCAAATGAGTAGGTGGTTCTCACAGGCTAACTCTATTGGCAAATACCTGTCTGTAGTTTGAAGAACTCCTGGTGTCTGTTTACTAGTAAAATAGAGATTGCTAAAGTTTCAGAGGTCTGATAAGTCGTATTTTTTTCTGCCTGTGCACACTCAAAAGCTCACAGAGGAGCTACCTAACCTGCCATTGTGTGCAGATGCTTTTGTTTCAAAGACAGACATGGGCACCAGCTGGCATTGTCTCCATTTTCTGATTGCAGCTAGATTCAAGTAACATAAAATTAGCTCTTCCAGAAGTCTCACATTGTGCAGCAGCTTACTGGTGTATGGATGTTTTTCTCGTGGTGAAATTCTAGAAGCAAATGCAGAGTCAACAGCACCAATAGCTACACAAGTTCATTGTTGAAATTTGGATCAAATCCTCATCCTTAGCAATTCTCTTTCCCAGGACTTCTGTTCTGGAGAAACTGGTGACTAGAAAGGAAGAGCAGGAACTGGCCTGAAATTGTGCCAGGAGAGGGTTAGGTTGGATATTAGGAAAAATATCTTTAGTGAAAGAGTGATCAGACAGTTGGTACAGGCTGCCCAGGGAGGTGGTGGGGGTCCCTGGAGGTGTTTGAGACATGGTTTCATGGTCATGGTGGTGTTAGGTTGCTGGCTGGACTCAATGATCTTAGAAGCCTTTTCCAACAGAGACCCATAAAGATTTACTGACCTTCCACCCTTTGGGCAGGCAGGTTCTGCCAGAGTTTGGCTTTTTTTCCCCAAGTTGTTGTACTTATGTGGTTGTCAGAAGGAAAGAGTGTGCTTTTGTGGTTGTCCCCATAGCAGGCACTGCCACTGCTCACCGTGGAGAAGACTTTTTTTTCAGGCTAAACCTGGAAACATGACTATGTCATTTTTTTTATTGCAAGTCTGGTTTGAAGATCTTGCTGCACCAACCTGTGACCACTCTGGGAGGAGAAAAACCTGAGGGGAGGGGTACATAGTGTATCTGGAGACGTTACCTTTGAGGGATTGCATTCTGTGCTCAGCAAAAATGTAGGATGGTGATCTGTGCTTAGGGCACACCAAAGCCAACGGTGGCAAGGCTCCCTTGTTAGGCTTTGGTAGCAATAACCATTCAAGTCTGTATTTCCCTTTCCTCACGTGAAATCCATACACAGACTGTGATCTCCTTAATTATTCTTCCTACTGATCTATAGAACATAACTTTGCTGCCATCAAAGGCATCATAGATAAGAGCACGAGTCTCATTTCTTCACACGGGAGATGTCTCAGGCTTCGCGATACAAAAAGTTAAAAGTTTGGAAGAAATATTGTTAAGATACTGTTTGAATTGGCTCAGTTATGGGCAAAGGAGTTTCATTTTATGAGAATTATTCCAGTTTCTATTTTGGGGATCAACTGAGCTTTTGAGACTTTGGACCTTCTTGGAGAAGCTGTTTGAAGCTACATATCTCGCAAAAGCCTTGGTATGCCTATGTCTCCAAATCGACGGTCTGCCCTAAGTGACACCAGCTGGTAAACTGAGAGTTTCCCAGTTTTATCAGAGTCAGATACATCAGGATATACCTGCATTAATAGCTGGAATTTCCCACAGAGAATTATAGAATGTACTGGATTGGAAGGGACCTCTAGAGGTCATATTGTCCAACCCCTCTGCAGCAAACAGGAACAGCCCTAACTAGATCAGGTTGCTCAGAGTCCGCTGCTCTCTTGAATTGCAGTATCTACAACTGGACATAATGCTCCAGATGTGGTCTCACCATGGCAGAGCAGAAAGGCAGGAGTGGCCTTGACCCAGTGGCCACACTCTTCTTAATGCACCCTAGGATACCATTGTCCTTTTTGGCTCAAGGGCATATTGCTAACCCGAAGATAACTTATGGTCCACCAAGACTCCAAGGTCCTTTTCTCATGGACAAACAACATAAAGTAGATGATGATAACATCTCTCACAATGGAGCTGCTTTTCTGCAGATCAACCCTTAATTTGCACTGGTGCAGAGGATTATTCCTCCCTAGGTGCACTTACAGATGTCTTCTTCAATAAAAAGAACGGTGACCTAACCACATAACAGTAGTGTTCTGGGAGCTTGCTTGGTGGCTGCCATGGTCATTTGGCTTTGCTCAAAGCATCCTTTTCCAAGGTTTTCCGAATTGGACTATTTACTACTGGCTGCAAAACTTCAGGATTCAGCCAGTTGGTTCCCCCTGCCTTAATCTTGTTCCTGAATGTTTCAATTAGCGTTTGTCTGGACTGGTTTTTCATCGTGAATTGTATCCAATGAGTTTGCTCAGTCCTGAAGCCTCACAAATTACTTTCATTTAGAACCATGATTTTGTAAGAGCTTTCCCAGAGAGCACAAGAGCAAGGAAGTGGGGGGGCTCTTTCCTTCTGACCTTTCCCAGGTTGAGTTTGGTGTTAGCTGACAAAGCATGTCATTTTAATAACCTGCAATTGAAAAGCTCAGCTTAACTCTCCATGGAATCACAGAATGATAGGCATTGGAAAGGACCTCTGGAGATGGAGTCCAGCCTCTCTGCCAAAGCAGAGTCATCCTAGGGCAGGCCACACAGGAATGCATCCAGGTGGGTCTTGAAAGTCTCCAGAGGAGACTCCACAATCTCTCTCTGCAGCCTGCTCCAGTGCTTCAGCACCTTCACAGCAGAGAAGTTTTTTCCTCATGTTGAGGTAGAACTTCCTATGTTTCAGTTTGTCTGTTGCATGCTAATGGACACTTACACTTGAGTGCCATGCTCCAATTTTATTTTGCTGTGAAAAAGACAATCTGCAAAAGCAACCTTTTAATAAATCTAAAAATAAAGTTACCTTTTTTTAATCCTTGTAGCTTTATGTAACAGAAATTGCAAAACCCTTTTCTGCATTGGCCTCTAGAGAGAGCGCAGAGCCAGATGTTGGCTGACTTTGCTCTGGAATAATGAAGCCAAAAGGTGAAATACAAAGTTGCTTCACAAGACTTTGTTAGTAGCACTGCGATCCATGAAAGACTTGCCAAGGAATAAGAGGAGATACTAGGCACATTTGCTTTTCTCCTCTGAATGGACCTATAGGAGATGTGATGTTAGGTGTATCAGTTGTTCCTTTTCGCAGGGCTTTTGCCTGTCAAGCGCATACTGCCAGCCACAAATTCCATGTGGTCCCTGGGGAAGTGTAGGTGCTTATAGAATAGAATCACAGAATGGTATAAATTGGAAGGCACCTCAAAGCTCATCCAGTTCCAACCCCCTGCCATAGGCAGGGACACCTCCCACTAGAACAGGTCACTCAAGACCTCATCCAACCTGGCCTTAAACACCTCCAGGGAGGGAGCAGCCAAAACCTCCTGGAGCAACCTGTTTCAGTGTCTTCACCACCCTCACTGTAAAGCACTTCTTAACATCTAGTTTAAATCTCTCCTATTCCAGTTTAAACCCTTTACCCCTTGTCCTGTCATTACAAGACCTTTTAAATAGTCCCTCCCCAGCCTTCTTGTAGGCCCCCTTCAGATGCTGGAAGGCTGCTGTAAGGTCTCCTTGAAGCCTTCTCTTATCCAGGCTGAAGAGCCCTAACCCTTGCAGTCTCTCCTCATAGCAGAGGTGATCCAGCCCTCCCATCATCTTTGTGTCCTCCTCTGGACAAACTCCGACAGTTTGATGTCCTTCTTGTGTTGAGGGCTTCAGGACTGTACACAGTACTCCAGGTGGGGTCTGATGACAGCAGAGTAAAGGGGGAGAATCACCTCCCTTGCCCTGCTGGCCACATAGTTGCTGTCTGGGCTTTGTGCACACTGCTGGCTTATGTTGAGCTTTTCATCAACCCAGACCCCCAGGTCCTTTTCCTCAGGGCTGCTCTCCAGCCATTCGCCACCCAGCCTGGATTTGTGCTTGGGATTGTGCCGACCCAGGTGCAGGACCTTACACTTGGCCTTGTTGAATGTCATGAGGTTGGCCCGGGCCCACCTCTGCAGCCTGTCCAGATCCCTCTGGACGGATCTCTTTTCTCTAGCAAGTCAACTGTGCCACACAGCTTGGTGTCATCTGCAAACTTACTGAGGGTGCACTCAATTCCTCTGTCCATATCACTGACAAAGATGTCAAACAGCACTGATCCCAACACTGACCCCTGAGGGACGTCACTTGCCACTGGTCTCCAGGTGGACATTGTACTGTCGGCCTGAAAGCCACTTTGTGGGCCCTGAACATCTTCCTCTTTGGGAACCTGCTGAATATTAGAGTCCAAATTGTTGATTTGGAGGGATGCTTTTGTTTGTTTGTGTTTTTTTGCTTGTTTTGATCAGAGTTTTGTGGTTGATGTAGTGTTTTTTCTTTTAATGCAACTACCAACTACAGGGCTCATAACTTTCATGTAATCCAAGCATGGTAACTTCAGGTATTCTTTAAGCCACAGGAGCAGATGGTTTCATTCAAGCAAAACCTTGGGATTATTTTTGAGGCAGAGAAGAAAAAGAAGAGAAACTTGGAAAAAATACAACAGAACTGTAATTGTTCTAAACCACAATATTTTCCAAGAGGCATCAGAGTCCCCCTGAAGAATGCCCAGGCTTAGCAGAACCCTTTGGAATGTGCTTCATTGTGAGATCACAGTTTTATTGGAGTCTTTGTCCAAAAAATAACCCAGAATTATTGTTTTTTTCTTCCTTTAGATTAGTTTCCAATATTCTTCACCCAGATTGCCTCATTAGGTAGGTTGTGTTATCAGAAACATTTGCTTTCAGAGGATTTCAGCAGCAAAGCAGGTGCTTTCTGCAGGAAGAAAAAAGGTGAAATGTTTCCTCTTATTTTACCTCTATATTTTTTTTCCATAAGAGAGGGAGTAATTCAGAACTACAAGTTTAAGGCATCACTTAAGAGGTAAACAACCAGTAATTGCACCTTAGTAAAAGGCATACTATTTTAAAACTTCCTAGCTAGGCACTCACTTGTGTAATTTGTCCATCAAAATATTATTGAGTGTTGCTTCCCACAAGGAAAAAGCCACACAGTAGCTGCCCAGTATGGCTCTAATGGAAAGGAGGAGGAGTAAAGGGATATTTATGATGATTGCCATGGGTGCAGAATTACCCCCACTGCTGCTCTAATGGATTGAGATTCTATATGGCAACAAACTGGTGTAGGGGGGAGGTCAGAAATATATTTGCTAGGAGACTGATGGAAAGGCATGCAGAGAAAGTGATTATCTCCCAAAGCCGTTGACTGTGCTAAGTGGGGAAGAGTGGAAATCTGGCTTAGTTTGTTGGCGAGCTGCTGGTAAGATAAGCAGTATACTTATGTAGTACTCTAGTCAATAAAGTACAGAACATAGCTCAGAAGAACAAGATGTTACCTTGCCATAAACTAAAGGAATCGCTATGGTCAGGAAATGAAGGGTATTCACAGATTACATCAGGTTGGAAGGCACCCTTCAAGGTCATCTTGTCCAACCCCACTGCAATCAGCAGGGACACCTCCCATTGGATCAGGCTGCCCAGGGCCACATCAAGTCTGATCCTGAATGCCTCCAGAGATAGTGCATCAATCACATCCCTGGGCAACCTGTTCCAGTGTCTCACCAACCTCCTAGTGAAGAATTTCCTCCTGATGCCAACCTAAATCTACTCTGCTGTAGTTTCAAACTATTGTCCCTCATTATGTCACTACAAACCCTTCTTAAACAGTCACTCCCCAGCCTTCCTGGGTATTGAAATGCACTTATAAGGACTTTCTGGAGCCTTCTCTTCTCCAGCCCAAGTTCTTTCAACCTGTCTTTGTAGGAGAAGTGCTCCGTCTCTGTGCTTACCTTTGTGGCCTCCTCTGGACCCACTCGAGAAGGTCCATGTCCTTCTTGTTTTGATGGCTGCTTAACTGGATGCAGTACTCCAGGTGAGGACTCACCAGTACAGAGCAGAGTGGCAGACTCGCCTCTCTTGACCTCCTGGCCATAATGGATGAGAAGGGTGAAGTTGTGGCTCCAGATAAGTCAGTGGTAGAAGTCCCTTAGGAAAAGAATTTCACTGTGTGTGCTAGCTCATGACTGTGTCAGCCATAGCAGGTAAACATGAATTAATGCCAAAGATAAATAATTATTCTGTGGCTTTCTTGATGTTGCTGTGCTGCATTATATAAATATTTTCAGATGCTATTTGTTTGGAAGTAGTTTATTTTAGGCCTTATGGGACATCTCCAGAAGAAACCCTCCTTTTATTTCAGCTTCAGAAAATGTCCTGCCTTCAGTTAGAATAAAATTGTGAGGGACTTGAGGTGAGAGGAAGATACAGGAAAATAGACACCTTTCTTTTAAAATGTTTTAATATCCTCTACATAAATCCAGAGCATTGAGGTGATGGAGCATATCCAAAAGTAAGCAACAAAACTTGTGAAGGGCCTTGAACACAGGTCTTAGGAGGAATGGTTGAAGGAAATGGGGTTCTTTAGCCTTCAGAAGAGGAGGCTGAGGGGAGCCCTCATTACCTTCTACAACTACCTCAGAAGGGGTTGGAGTAAAGGCAGGCAGGGTTGGTGGAGGTGGTGGTCAGTTTCTTCTTACATGCAACAAGTGACAGGACAAGAGCAATAGGCTTCAAGTAGTGCCAAGGGAAGTTCAGGTTGGGCATCAGGAAAGATCTCTTCAGAGAAAGGGTTATCAGAATAGGCTGCCCAGGGAGGCAGTGGAGTCACTGTTCCTGGGGGTATTTCAAAGATGCATGGATGTGGTGCTGAGGGATATGGTAGTGGCTTAGCAGTAGTGGCAGGATTGTGAGCTCTAGGTGAGTGCTTGGACTTGGTGATCTCAAATGTCTCTTCCTACTTCAACAGTTCTATGATCTTATGATTCTAGAAAGTGTAGAACTCTCCTTTGGGTTTTTTGTTTCTCCTCAGGGTCACTGCAGCCTCTTGAGGGCATGGTGCACATGCATGCACAAACACAAAATGCACATCCCTTATCCTGTACCCTTTACTTTTGTCCTTCATCTAAAATTGCTAAGTGTACAATTCAGGCTGTGGACCACTTTGAAGATAATGATGGAAACTTGAAACTTGGCACAGATTTGTGCTCCTGGCAGCTGTGTTGCTGGAAAGTCATGGGTGTTCCCCTCTTAGCTGAAGTTGCTCAAGGGCTGTGGCTTCATGCCAGATCTCTCTGTTAGAGTTTAGATAAGAAGAGACGAAGCCAGATCAGCGTTTTCCAGGATGAGATTGAGTCTCTAGCCAACTGGAGATTGTAGAAAGTGGTATTTGTGATTACTGCTGAGAATAGATTTACTATTTTCTGAGAAATCCAGGACTACTTCTGAGCTGGGGATTGATCTAGCATTGGCATATTTATACTGCAGAGCTCTGAAAAACGTTGGTTCTTTTCATATTGTAGAGCTGTTACTGTTATCTGATACGTAATCAAAGTCCAGCAGTCACATAGCTGTGTTTAGTCACTGGGGTAGAGAGATGCCAAATCTGACAGACTGAGCAAACTGTGTCTTTGTTTTACTTTTGGTTTGGAAACTGGATCACTGATAAATGTAAGAAATCTGTGGCTAAGAGTGCATTCACCATCTGCCTTTGCTGACAAAAGATGTAGAGTAACTCAACCATGTCCTTGGAAATGGGGACTTCATATTCCCACATGGCAGAATCTTGCTGATAGTTCCAATCACTAACTACTTTTCTTGAAAACAGTTATGTTTGCTAGCTAGACAGGTGTTCAGCTAAAGCATTTCCAACTGTCAGGTGTCAAACTATTGATACTTTCCAACATCTTTTCTTCTTGGAGAAATGAACCGTGTGGAGAATTTGATAGAATGGAGTAATTTAGAGGGGCAAGTACTGTGGCAAGAAGGATGAGGGAAAGATAACTTTCATCTATGCTGCTGTGAAGTGAAAAGGAATATTTTTCTCATGTAGGCCTCTCCAGATAGAGCAGAAAATAGTGGAGTTCAGTTGCAGTACAAGAAATGAAGGATAGCTGCTGAGAAATTTCTGACAGCTGAATTGCTGGACTAGACCATCTGCAAAGCACAGAAGCAGTCAGGGATGGAAGGGACCCCAAGGATCATCTAGTTCCAACCACCCTGCCATGGGCAGGGACATATCTTACATCGATTTAGCATCTTGCCCTAAAATTTAGCATCTCGCACCAATTTACATCTTGCTTCCATTTTATATCTTACCCAAAAACTTAGCATCCCACCCCAAAATTTAGCATCTTATATCCATTTGATATCTCACCCCCAAATTTATTATCTTATCTCCATTTGATATCTTGCCCCAACATTTAGCATCCCACCCCAAAATTTAGCATCTTATCTCCATTTGATATCTCGCCCCCAAATTTATTATCTTATCTCCATTTGATATCTTGCCCCAACATTTAGCATCCCACCCCAAAATTTAGCATCTTATCTCCATTTGATATCTCACCCCCGAATTTAGCATCTTATCTCCATTTAGCATCTCACCCCCAAATTTAGCATCTCATCTCCATTTGATATCTCACCCCAACATTTAGCATCCCACCCCCAAATTTAGCATCTTATCTCCATTTGATATCTCACCCCAAAATTTAGCATCTTATCTCCATTTGATATCTCACCCCAAAATTTAGCATCTTATCTCCATTTGATATCTCACCCCAACATTTAGCATCCCACCCCAAAATTTAGCATCTTATCTCCATTTGATAGCTCACCCCCAAATTTATCATCTTACCCCAAAAATTAGCATCCCACCCCAACATTTAGCAAAGGTTATGGAGCTTCTCTCACTGGAGGTTTCTAAAACCAAGTCAGCCAAACATCACAGCAAATTGAAGCCAAGCTGCATTTGGTAGTGATTAGTTGTCTTCAGGTTCACTTTGAGTACTTCTGTGGTTCTTGTAAATGACTCTGGCTATGGCTTGTTGCTTAGCATGGCAACAAGGGGAACAAAAGGACTTCTCTCTTATATCTAAGTGTTCTAGCATACTTGGTTCTGGAGAACAGAATCAACTCTTATCCTTTTCAGGAGTGAGAATGAGGACACTGCGCACTGATTGGAGGTTTTAAAGAGACATTCGTTTTACAAGAGCATATATACCAGAGGCAATCAGGTAGAATAAGTATAAAATCCAGCAGGCCCAAACTGGCCTTCTAGAATCCTCCACCCCTTCTACCCTCAGTTGGCCTACGGTGGGCTGAAACGGCTTCCACCTAGCTGGGCCTACAAGGGCTCAGTGGCTCAACTCCCTGCCCACCAACTCCCCCCACAAACCAAGGTAAGAGGGCGCGCTGCACGCTGCTCAGAGAAGTGGAAGCAAGAGAAGCAGGGAGGAGAAGAGGGAGACATCAAGTCAGGCACCAGAAATGGGATAGAATAATAATATTACAATATCCTGGGATGAGCCAGTCCATCCCCCTGGGGTTGATCTCTGTCCCTATGTCCTTATGGACAACTTCTGCACTAAGGGCCATAACATAAAATGACTGTGAAAGATACTGGCTTAATTTAATTTACCCTGTTTATCCATGGAGGGCCTTAGGGTCCTGGTGGATGGTAAACTACCCATGGACAGCAATGTGCCTTGTGGCCAATGAGGCAAATGATATCCTGAGGTGCATTAACAAGAGTGGACAGCAGGTCAAGGGAGATTCTTCTGGCTATCTACTCTGCCCTGGTGAGACCACGTCTGGAGTATTGTGTTCAGTTACAGGCTCTGCAGTACAAGAGGGATAGAGAAATACTGGACAGAGTCCAGTGGAGGACTATGAGGACAATGAGGGAACTGGAACATCTGTCTTACGAGAATGGGATGAGAGGGCTGGGGCTGCTTAGCCTGGAGCAGAGAAGGTGGTATAGGCTGGATGTTAGGAGGAAGTTCTTCAGAGAGTGTGATTTGCCATTGGAATGGGCTGCCCAGGGAGGTGGTGGAGGCACCATCCCTGGAGGTGTTCAAGAAAAGCCTGGATGAGGCACTTAGTGCCATGGTCTGGTTGATTAGACTGGGCTGGGTGCTAGGTTGGACTGGATGATCTTGGAGGTCTCTTCTGACCTGGTTGATTCGATGGCTCTAAGGCTGAGAGGGGAGCTGATCAGTGTTTATGAATTCCCTAAGGGTGGGTGTCAGGAAAAGGGGGCAGTCTCTTTTCAGTGGTGCCCTGTGATAGGACAAGGGGCAATGGATACAAACTGAGACATGGGAAGCTCCACTTCAACACAAGGAAAAACTTCTTCACTGTAAGGTTGCAGAAGCCCTGGAACAGACTGCCCAGAGAGGTTGTAGAGTTTCTGTCTCCTTTTCTGGAGTAATTAGACAGTTATCTGAATTCATTTCTCTGTGGTCTGCCCTAGGTGATCCTGCTTTGGCATGTGGGTTGGAGTTGATCTGCAGAGGTCTTTTCCAACCCCTACCATTCTGTGAGTCTATGTGCAAGGCATCATGACCTATCCAGTGCCATACCCAATACTTGAGCTCATCTTTTTCTGTAAATGCTAAGGAAACACTACTGGGAAAATAGGAATTAAAAAAATAGGGTTTTTTGTTGTTGTTTCTGATGGCTTTTTTTTTTTCTTGGAAGTTCTGTCAATAAGAACCATATCTCATGACTGGTGCAGTAAGGGCTCCATGCTGTAAGTGATCCTGACAGTAAACAGCTGATGTGATTTTATCACATCCACTTATGTAATAAAAAGAAAATACCTCCCTTGATATTCATATTGATATTGCCATCAACTTCCACGGCCTCCCAAGAACAATTCATGCAGGCATGATGTGCCTTGAACCTAGAGCAATATGCAGTAAAGGAAAAAAAATCACTCTTGTGATTAATTTCTTAACTGATAAAATATAAACTCACCAGTCTACTTCAGAGAGAAGAGCTGCATAGCCAGAAATATTGCTTATAAATGGAACTGTGCTGTCTTCAGACCACAAGGCTGAAATGTGACCCTTCTTTGCATGCTGGGGTTTTGGGGCAGTGTCTGCTGGGAGAGGTCTGGCATCTGGATGTGCTATTGTCTCCACTCCCTGAGAGCTTTCCTCTTATAGTCTATGTAACCTCAATCTTGAACTTTGTTTATACCACAGGAGTCATATTCTCTGTGACTCACAGAGCCTTTGGCAAATGAAAATATTTAGCCTGTTTTTGAAGGGTGAAGAGGCTTCAGAGCAATGCCAAGTTGAGGAGACTTTTTTCTGTGGTGAGAAGAAAGATCCAGGAGAAAGCTGCTCATGTGGACCTCCAGTTAAAGACAGAGGATTCATAGGATGGTTTGGGTTGGAAGGGACCTTGACGGTCATCCAATTCCAACTCCTCTGCCATGGGCAGGGTAATCTCCCCCCAGCCCAGGTTGTTCAAGGCCAGCTTGTATTTCCAGGGAAGGGGCATCCATGACCTTTCCAGGCAATCTGTTTCAGTGCCTCACCACCCTCTTCCTAACATCCTGTCTTATCTAAATGTCTAGGATCTTACCAAATATCTAGGATCTTAGATGTTGTTCATCAGTGGTATGAAGTGAGGAGAAATACAGAGAGAGCTTGAGGAGTGGCATTTGTGAAAGTTCTCTAGTAAAACTGCAACTGACAGGGCTAAAGGAAGAGCACAGAGGCCTGAACACTGAGCATCCACACCAGGTGTCAAGCCTCTGGGTCTGGTCTACCCTCAGAGGCTGCAGTAAGATGCTTATATCCCTCAGACTATCTTTCCACTTTTTCAGTTTTCCTCTTTCTTAGAAGCTGGACAAACCCCACTGAGTTAACTTAGGGTACACAGCAGTAAGAGTCAACAGTAACCAAAAATTGCTCGTACTCTACCCAAATCTCCCCAAAATTTCTGTAATCAGGCTGCCCTTTAAACAGGGAGAAGGAAGAAAAAGGTATTGAGAAGAGTGCAGATAAAATCGGTGCTGGGGAAACAGAAATGAACAGAAAGCACTGCTGTGCACCCAAATCCATCATCAAAGTTTGTTGCTATTTGATGTGAGGGGAGAAGAAAGGGATGCAGGGAGATAGCTGTGTGGTGAGGGACAGCTTGTGGCCTTCCTGGATGAATAAAGTCTGTATGAATCACAGCCCATGTGGCTTGTGCCTGCTCACCCACAGAATGCCTTAGGGGATGTTCCACTTACACCTTCCCAGGCCTGAGGGTGTTCACAGAGCCATGTGGAGCCCAAGTCCCTTAACACAATCATCGTGAATCATAGAATCAACCAGGTTGGAAGAGACCTCCAAGATCATCCAGTCCAACCTAGCACCCAGCCCTAGCCAGTCAACTAGACCATGGCACTAAGTGCCTCATCCAGGCTTTGCTTGAAGACCTCTTGGGGAAAGACATCTATACTACAGAGAGAGTTTCCCAAAGGGAAGACCACCATGCAGGAGAAATTTCTCCATGGGAAAGGTCCTTGATAGTTCCCCTTAGGACCCCCCAGAGAGCAGAGAGGCTGCAAGAGATGCCTTCTGTGCAATATTTGCACCTTCTTCCTGGGCCTGTGAGTGCCTTCAAAGGAATGTAAAGCACACTGAATAATGGATGTTGTGATGAGGGAACAGAGGACAAAGGCTGACAAAGGTCATGTTAAGACTGTGTTAAAGGTCTTGTGGATGTGTGTGCTGGAGACATTGTAGCTCTCTGGAATGAGTAATGAGGTGGCTCAGTTTTCCGTTTTTGTCTTCACAGAGCCATGGAATGGCTTGAGTTGGAAGGAGCCTTAAAATCATCTATTTGCAGCCCTTTCCCATGGGCAGGGACACCTCCCACTAAACCAAGTTGCTCAAAGCCTCATCCAACCTGGTCTTAAACACTTCCAGAGATAAGGTGTCTACAACTTCTCTAGGCATCCTCTTCCACTGTGTCACCACCCTCATAGTAGAGACCATCTTCCTAATGTCCAATCTAATTCTCTCTATTGAACCTTGTTTTATCTTGGCTAGCACTGAACAGATAGCAGATTTTTCCACTGGACAGTGTGCCAGAATTACTGTGACAGTTTAGCAGGCCCTGCACAAAGTTCATGTTTCTTTCCTCTTTTGCAAGAAAAATGCAAGGAATGGCACAAATGTTGTAATTAAATAAAAATGTTGATGTATCAGAATATTTTGGAACAGAGTAGGTGATGGAGGGACTTGAACATCTGTCTGGTGAGGAAAGACTGAGAAACTTGGAGCTGTTTAGCCTGGAGAAGAGAAGGCTGAAAAGGGATCTTCTTGATGTTTAAAAGTATCTGAAGGGTGGGTGTCAAGAACAGACCAGTCTGTTTTCAGTGGTGGCCTGTGGCAGGACAAGGGCAATGGGCACAAACTAGAACACAGGAAGTTTCACCTCAATGTCAGGAGAAACTTATTTGGTGTGGTGTGATGGAGCCGTGGAGCAGGCTGCCCAGAGAGGTTGTGGAGTCTCCTTCTGGAGACTTTCCAAATCCACCTGGACACATTCCTGTGACCTGCCCTAGGTGATCCTGCTTTGGCAGGAGAGTTGGGCTGGATGACCTCCAGAGGTCTCTTCCAACCCTTACCATTCTATGATTCTATTCAAAGGAGGAGACTTAGTCTAGGACAAGACTAACTCAAAATAGGCCCAAATTAGTGTTAGCTGTGAAGTTCACATGCTTGTGCAGCCAATGAGCAGAACGTGACGTGACAATGATAATAGTCCTGTCAGATTAGTCGAGTGTAGCTTCTCTCTTGATCCCTTCTCTGTTGGGAAAGCAATGCCAGCCAGATCTGTATAAACCTGCTGTTCCTTGTCATGCTGTTGAATAATAAGCACTAAGTCGATGACATCCATTCATATGCTTACTGTGCTTCATGCTGAGAAGCTTTTTCCACAGGTAGGGAAAAGAAAGTCTCCTATTCACCAGGACTTTGGGAAAGCTGTGGCAGAGCCCTGGAAGCCATCATAGAAGGTCATTGACTGGCAGAGACAAAGAGGCTGATTCTCAGTCACAGCAGTGGGTTGAAGTGTTGGTTGATATTCACTGAGGATCTGGCTGTCAGGCCTAGTTTGACACTGTTGCTCTGTATTTATACCAGCATCAGCCAGTTGGAAACCACCAAGGATTTTGGGTGTGGTTTCTTGCAGGGAACACTCTGACTCCCATTTTGGTTTAGTAGTTTTTTTTGTTAGGGAGAGTGAGCACAATCGCACATCTAATAGAGCAGAAAATAAAGATCTGCCTTTTGGCAAGAGAGTGCTGCTACCATAAAGCAAAACAATTGCTGTGCCAGCTTTTGGGTTGGTTTGATTTTATTGGCATCTCTGAGCTGCAGTGACACTATTCAAGCTGAGCATTTCCTGAGGACAGCATGTAAATGCTCAAAACTTCAGGGAATGGTGAGGCTGGCAGGAATATGGAAGCTATTGTGCTCCTCTGCTTGGCACTGGTGAGGCTGCACCCCAAATACACAGGGCTCAGTTTGGGCCCCTTACTGCAAGAAGAACATCGAGGTTCTGGCATGTGTCCAGAGCACGGAGACAAAGCTGGTAAAGGGTCTGGCCGAAAAGTCTTATGAGGAGCAGCTGAAGGAACTGGGATTGTTTAGTTTGTTGCTAATTAGCATAGCTTGTAGTATCTTTACCTAGGGATATGCCAGGCTAGCAATGTCCTTATTTACTTACTGTCTGTTCAGCCTTCCTGAAGTTCAGCTTGGTGCAGAGATATGGGTCAGCTGAGACACTGGAACGGGCTGCACGGGGAAGCGAAGGAGTCACCATCCCTAGAGGTGTTCAAAAACCAAGCAGCTGTGGCACTTTGGGACCTAGACTGGTGGTCATGGAGGTGTTGGGTAGAAGGTTGCACTTGATGATCTTCTCCAACCTTTATGATTTACAAACCACTTGAACAGTTATGTAGAACCCTAATACAAAATTCTCACCGTGAAAGTGTGATTATGTGCCCAAGAAACAAGAGTCCTAAATGTGTTTTTGTCTTCTGTACACATATGAGGTCTGAGAGCGCTTATGCTGTTTGTCTACTTTAAAAACAGTGGCATTAGGAGAGGTGTACTTTCTTTTCTTTCCTTTTTTTTCTTTTTTCCTCTTTTCTACTCCTATGATGCTTTTGGGGAAACATTGCTGTAGTGATGATTCATGTTGAGTAACAGATGAGCAATTTTTGATGACTTTCAGGAGGCACTTGTTTCTTTTCCTGGAATGATGTGGATTCTGTTAATGCAGTCACTGAAAGTTAAACAAATATATGTAGCAGCAGGAACATTACCTCTCGGACTCTCATTGCCATCAATCATGCAAGTCTAGAATGAATCATAGAATCATGGAATTGTTTTGGTTGGCTAAGATCAAGTCCAACCACTGACCTAACACCACTATGACCATTAAACTGTGTCCCAGAGTGCCATGTCCATGTGTTTCTTGACCATCTCCAGGGATGGTGACTCCACCACCTCCCTGAGCAGCCTGTTTCAATGCCTGACCACTCTTGCAGGAAAGAAATTTTTGCTAATATCCAACCTAAACTTCTCTAACACCTGATACTAGAGAGAAGACACTAACCCTGCCTCACTCCAGTCTCCTTTCAGGGAATTGAAGAGAGTAATGAGGTCTCCCCTCAGCCTTCTCTTCTCCAGACTAAACAATCCCAGCCCCATCAGTTGCTCCTCACCAGACCTGTTCTCCAAACCTTTCACCAGCTTTTTTACCCTTCTGTGAACACTCTCCAGCACCTCAATTCTTCTTGCAGCGAGAGGCCCAAAACTGAACCCAGTATTCAATGTGTGGCCTTGACAGTGCCCAGTACAGGGAACAATCACTTCCCCACTCCTGCTGGCCCCAGTGTTGCTGATCCAGGCTAATGAAAGAGTGAAGGGTTAAATTCTGTTGTTAGTTCTTGTTTGTTCCTATTGAAAATGGAAGCTGTGTGTGACTAATGGAGCAGTATTTGGCCTTAAGACTTTCTGAACAGTGAAAAAGTGCTGTGTTATCTGCATCCTCTTTTGCAGACTTTCTCCCTCCAGGGGAAAACCGAATATAATGGATGTTCTTGAAATAAATGAGGAGTGCTTTAAAAATACAGCCTCATAATTAACACACCTTGGTTGAAATGAGTGCCTTCTTAAAATGTGATGGACCTTGCTGGAATGATGGGATTCAAAACCCAGCAGTGGCTGACAGCTCTGAACTGAAGGAGGGAATTTGTGAGAGAAAAACCTGTGAGATGAAAAAGAAATGTCACAGCTGCAAGAGAGAGAGTGGAGGCTAAAATCAGAATAAGACAGCTGGGTTCTTCTGTCTTTCTGTCTTGTGAAAAAGAAGGGAGGAGGGGGAACAACTCCCTAGGCAGGGCTCAACTGGAAGTCTTAAATCTCTGAATAAATGTCTTAGGAAATAGGTATTGATCCTTGCCTGGAGAATAGTGCTATGGACATTCATCAAAGGGGCAGGTGAAAAGACTGGGTTGTTTTTTTTGTTGGTTTGTTGTGTTTTGGTTTGTCTTTTTTTTTTTTTAACATCCCATGAAAACAGGCACTGTGAGGTTCATTAATATTTTAGCACATCATCTCATGCCACTTGCACATATATCCTTGAGCTAAGGGAGGTGAATTAACAATGTTTTAATCCTTCCCTTTTCTGTGGTCTGTTTAGATAGGAGGGTGCAGTAATCACTATGAGACACATTGGGCACAGTAATCACTATGAGACACATTGGGCACATGCCTGATTTTCCTCCTTCTTCATAAACGCTCTTGATTTCTCCCCCCTGTGCCTTTCAAGATATTAAGTTTACAGCACTGTACCTCAAGATCTGAGTGATAGGTGGTTAATAAACTTGTGTTTGGTATTTCTCTCTAAATATGCATGCTCCTCCCTGACCCTGCAACTCCTTAGTGTATCTTGGTATGTGGATTGAAGCTTGAGGAGAATAGGTTTAGACTGGATATTAGAAAGAAATTCTCTACAGTGAGGGCGATGTGACGCAGGAACAGGTTGCCCAGGGAGGTTGTGAAGTTGTTCAAAGCCAGGCTGGATGAGGCCTTGAGCAATCTGGTCTATTGGAAGGTGTCCCTACCAATGCCTAGGGGGTCAGAACTAGATGATCTTTAGAGTCTCTTCCAACACAAACTGTTCTGTAATTTTATGACAGGCTGGATGGGTGGGGCAGAGGCCAATGGGATGAGATTTAACAAGGCCAAGTGCAGGGTTCTGCACTTAGGCCACAACAACCCCAAGCAGCACTACAGGCTGGGGATAGAGTGGCTGGAGAGCAGCCAGGAGGAAAGGGACCTGGGGGTACTGATAGATAGTAGCTGAAAATGAGCCAGCAGTGTGCCCAGGTGGCCAAGAGAGCCAATGGCATCCTGGCCTATATCAGGAACAGTGTGGCCAGTAGGACAAGGGAGGTTATTCTGCCCCTGTACTCAGCACTGGTCGGGCCACACCTTGAGTGCTGTGTCCAGTTCTGGGCCCCTCAATTCAAGAGAGATGTTGAGGTGCTGGAAGGTGTCCAGAGAAGGGTGACAAAGCAGGTGAGAGGTCTGGAACACAAACCCTATGAGGAGAGGCTGAGGAAGCTGGGGGTATTTAGCCTGGAGAAGAGGAGGCTCAGGGGGGACCTCATTGCTGTCTACAACTACCTGGAGGGACATTGTAGCCAGGTGGGGGGTGGCCTCTTCTCCCAGGCAACCAGCAACAGAACAAGGGGACACAGTCTCCAGTTGTGGCAGGGGAGGTCTAGGCTGGATGTTAGGAGGAAGTTGTTGGCAGAGAGAGTGATTGGCATTGGAATGGGCTGCCCAGGGAGGTGGTGGAGTCACCATCCCTGGAGGTGTTCAAGCAAAGCCTGGCTGAGGCACTTAGTGCCATGATCTGGTTGACTGGCTAGGGCTGGGTGCTAGGTTGGACTGGATGATCTTGGAGGTCTCTTCCAACCTGGTTGATTCTATGATTCTCACAGAGCTGCTGTAGCTGGAGTGTTCAGTGTTCCTGGTGCTTGATTATATTCCATGGTTTGCAGTAATACCTGTTTCCCCCTACTTGGCAGAGTAAGTGGAAACAGGTATTCTTGGAGAACACAGACTCTTCACTTGTAATTTTTTGCCTCAAATGCTAACAAGAAGGACTCTAATGCAGGGGACATGTATAAGTTGGAAAACAGTGAAAGGGCCAAGATCTGCTCTCTTTTCAATAGTTGTGTGTGCACAGGAGCTTTAGCCTGTTTATCTAAAAGGAGAACTTGCCATGGATTTAGTTTTAGCAAGGTAATTTTCTGTGTGGAAGTCTTCTCGTCTGTCTCAGTGTGATCTCTTTTGACTGAACTTCATCCTGTGTAATTTTGAAACTAGTGAAAATGCTGAAGGACCTTTTCCTTGCTTTGTTGTTCCCTTTCCGTTGTTTAGTTTTGAATGTGTTAGGAGATTAAGGGCCTGCTTTGAGGAGGTTAATCATGATGACTTCTGCAGCCTTAATCCTATTTCAGAGGGCTGGAGCACCTTGGCTATGGGGACAGGCTGGCAGAGTTTCAGGCTGTTCAGCCCAGAGATGAAAAGGATCTTGGGAGACCTTAGAGCAGCTTTCCAGTACTTGAAGGGGGCTACAGGAAAGCTGAGGAGGGGCTTACAAGGGCTTGTACTGATAGGATGAGAGGGAATGGACTGAAGCTTGAAGAGGGTATATTTAGACTGGATATTGGAAAGAAATTCCTTGAACAGATTGCCCAGAGAAGTTGTGGATGCCTCCAGGGTGTTCAAGGTGGTTTGTTCAACAAACAAGTGGAAGATATCCCTGCCTATAGCACAGATGTTGAAATTAGATGTTCTTTAAGGTCCCTTTACAATACAAACCATTTTATGGACCTATGAATCTTTACAGACTGATAGCTTAGCCTCAAAATGTTCAGACCGTGCTTGGAGGAGCTTAGGATAGACTACAATGAGCTTGCTTTGTCCTTTATAGGTAAGATTTACCCACAGCACAAGAAAACAGAAGGGTCAAATTCTATTACCCTGCCTTCAATGTTTAGGCTCCACCTCAGGGAGTTTCTGAGACTACTTGTCCTCAGGTTGTACCTGAGTGTGTGTCTGTATAAAAGCCACAGAGTGAGCAGGTTTAACCTGGAGAACAACTTCAACTTTGGACTGATTTTTACTTGGAGGTATTTGAAGAAGACATACTTTAAGAAGGTACTTTAAGAAACAGCAGGCTCTCCTTTGATATCTTGATAAATGTGTACCAACCTTAGATGCAAATCTTAACTAATAATAGCTAAGTATTTTTAAAGTCACTGACAAGGGGAATGTGGTATGTGAGAGATGGATTGCAGTTGAGCTTAGGCTCATTAAGAATGATTTAAGAGACATAGCTCTTATGGCCATAATATAATATCCAAGTTGTTATTCCACAAAATATTTTGGGCTGGGTAGGAACAGACTGAAGTATCTGAAGATGCAAATATAAGAAATATATTTATTTAGATAATTAAGACATTGAAAATCAATCCTGACTCCCTACAATCTATCTCTGTCTGTAGGAGTTTAAATGTCTGTAAATCTCGACCCTCAAATATTCCAGAAATGAGAGATGTACAAATGTCCTGCAAACTGACAGCTAGCTAGATAAGCAAAGATTGGACAATTGGGAAAAGAAAATTATATAGCCCAGTAGTGGAACTGTAGTCATAAATGTTCTGCTCTCTTTAGCGAGCCAGTGATACAGCAAAATCATCTCTCTGATGTCCTGACAGGCTATATCAATGACAGAAGGGCAGAGAAATGTAGGATGATTTGGGTTGGAAAACACCTTAAAGATCATCTATTTCCAAACCCCCTGCCCCAAGCAGGGACACCTCCTATTGCATAAGTGGAGCAGCACCTAAGCAGCTCACTTTGTGAAAGTGTTGTAATTTGTCTGTGTAAGGAGGTCACAGCCATGTCATTGCTCGTTCAGTGGTTGTGCCACTGTGGACATGTGTGATGGCTTTGTGAGAGCAAGAATTCATACCTTCATAGATTCATGGAATGGTTTGGGTTGGAAGGGATCTTAAAGATCATCTAGTTCCAACCCCCCTGCCATGGGCAGGGACAGCTCTCACTAGACCAGGTTGCTCAAGGCCTCATCCAACCTGGCTTTGAACACCTCCATATAGGAAGCATCCTGGACTTCCCTAGACAACCTGTGCCGGTGTCTCACCACCCTTACTGATCTATATGAAGAGATGTAAATGCTTGTACATAGTTTTGTACAGGTTAATATCTCTCCTCTCAACCTGGAGCTGCAGAATAATTCATGAGATGTTCACAAGGACAGAGATGACTCAATCTAACTGGAAACATTTTCTGATTTCCTTTTCTTTAATGATCTCTTTCACTGCATGTGAGCACCTCTGAAGGAGCATTGTGTAGGTGGAATTACTTAAAGCTTAGTAAAGAGTGATGTCACCTAATGGGACTATTTGTTTGGACTTAACAGGACAGCTAAGCAGTAAACTATGTCTAATTGCTTTTTTCACCCAAAACCAATGTGACAAAGCTCACAAATAAAGACTAGGTCATACAACACAGGGAGAAGGTTAATGCTACAAGAACTGATTTTATATATCTGTAAACCAACCCCCCAAACACCTGTTTATCCACAGCTATTCAGATTGCTCACTTTTTATTCTCAAGAACAGTTGAATGAAGTTTGAGGTGTTCTTTTTTTCTTTTTTTAATGTAATCACATGGATTAAGATGTTTTCAATTCCTTCATGCCCTAATTCATGGGTTAAAAAACAAAAGTGAGAAAGACCTTTAGAGAGTCTTTGATCTCTTCTTCCAGATTTGTACCCATTGTGCTACTATAAACATTGCACTTTTTTATGTGGCAGCGTGGATTTTGACACATCCATGAATCCACTATCAAACAAGTGTCTGTTCTGAACCCAAAGATTCTCTTCTCTTTACTGAAGGGTTAAAGTAGAAGAGGAGAGAAGAGCAGAAACACTGGATACAATCATAGCATTGTTTCAGTTCAAAAAGACCTCCAAGATCATCGAGCCCAAATGTCAACACCACCAAGGCCATGAAATCATGATCCAAAGTACCATGTCCACACTTCTCTTGAACACTTCCAGGTGTGATGACTCCACCACCTCCCTGGGCAGCCTGCTCCAGTGCCTGACCACTCATTCAGGAAAGAAATTGTTCTTAATATCCAATTTGTTCCTAACATCCAATCTAAACCTCCTCTAGCACAATTTTAGGCCATTTCCTCTTGTTCTATCACCTGATACTAGGGAGGAGAGACCAACCCCTCAGTGCAACCTCCTTTCAGGGAGTTCTAGAGATCAGTGAGTGTTTTTTCTCAGCCTCCTCTTGTCCAGACTAAACAATCCCAGTTCCCTCAGCTGTTCCTCTCCAGACCTGTCACTGGCTTTGTTGCCCTGCTCTGGGTAAGCTCCAGAAAAAAGGGAAACAACTGCACTGATAAAAGAGGAAGAGGAGAGGTACATGAGAAAGAAGATATGAATATAAAGGAAGGAAATTGATCTGAGAAGAAGCAACTGAGACGCCCCAAGGGAAGCAATCTTTGACACTGAGAAATTTGTCATTTTCAGTATGATTATTCTGAGAGTCATATCTGAGGCTTAATGTGAGGTGAGAAGTGCCTGTGGTTGGGTTTCCCATGAGGAGAGTGTGTTTTATTGTGTGCAGAATACTACTCTCTGCTGAGTGAAACTGCATCAGAGGTGTGTGAGGTATGACAACTGTACAGCTTCAGCTACTGGAATTCACTCATTGCTGTATTTCATTCATTTAGGGGAGATCTCATTGCTCAACATTACTCCCTGAAAGGAGACTGGAGAGAGGTTGGGATGGGTCTCATCTTCCTGACAGAATGAGAGGAAACGGTCTGAAATTGTGCCAGGGGACATTTAGGGTAGAGATTAGGAAAGCATTTTTTGCTGCAAGAGTGGTCAGGCATTGGAACAGGCTGCCCAGGTCCCTGCAGGTGTTCAAGTAAAGTGTGGCCGTGGCGCTTTGGGACGTGGTTTAACAGCCATAGTGGTGCTGTGTTGATGGTTGGACTCAATTATCTTAGAGGCCTTTTCCAACTAAAACAAGTCTATGATTCTGTTATTTGAAATCTGAACATGGTTAACTGGAAAAAAGAATACACTCTGATATGGAACTGAATAAATAAAGTTTCTTAAAGTAATTTTAGTGGTAGGCTGTGGAAATGAGATGAGAAGAGAAGAAACTTTGAAAGAGCTTCAGCTAAGAAAACAGAGTACTCATTCTTCAAAACTAAAATGGATTTTCTAAAAAAAGTCTTTATGAGGCTGAATTTTGTTCCCAGAAAGCGTGCTCTTAAGGCGAGTTCACGTTACACCAGCTACTGCTCCTTTCCATGCCACAAGGCTTATGTCTCCCAGACACCTCTGACAGCAGCCTGGGGCTTTTCCTTCAGACTGAAATGAGAGGTGACAGCTTTGTTTCAGGAAATGAAAGCAGAGCAATAAAGCATTGAATATGTCTGGGCAAAGTTAGCCCAAATCTGCAAATTTCCAATGGAGAAGGAGAAGAGAGTGCATTTTTGGCTAGATTCTAGGTAGGATGTGAAACTTTTTTACCAAAGATTCATCATTAAATTGGGCACCATTCATAGAGTCCTAGAACCATAGAATGCTTTGGACTGGAGGAGACCTAAAAGATCATCTCATTCCAATCCCCCTGCCACCGGCAGGAACACCTCCCTCTAGACCAGGTTGCTCAAGGCTTCATCCATCCTGGTCTTCAGCACCTCCAGGGAGGGAGCATCCACAACCTCCCTGGTCAATGTATTCCAATGTCTCACCACTCTCACTGTGAAGAACTTCTTCCTAATATTCAGTCTAAATCTCACCTCTTTGAGCCTCAGTACATTCCCTCTTGTCCTATCACTACAAGCCCTGGTAGTAAGTATCTTCCCAGACATCTCTTCTGCTTTCCTCGCTGTATTTTCACACCAATGTTTTGTGGTTCAGCAGACACAATCTGAAAACTATTGACATAACACTACTGTTTGCAGAACCATTTCCTTAGGTGTAATCGATGATGCAGTCATGGGCACATTGTCAATTCCCACACAGTGACCCAGGTGGTGGAGTAACAGCAAAGCTGAGGTATATGAAGATTGATCTTTTTCCACTCTCTGCTCTTCATTTTTGAATTATCTGTGCTGATATATTGTTTTGCTTGGATTCTGTTATCTACTTGTGTCTCAGAATTGGGAGTGGGAAGGACAGTACAAGTCTGCACACCTCTGGAGAAAAGAGGTAGGGGGGTTTCAGGAGACCAGAACCATTTCACTGGTCTAGGGTACAATAAAATCATTGCTCAATCCTGTACTCTGCACTGGTGAAGCCAGCCACACCCTGAATACTGACGTCAGTTTTGGGACCCTCACTACAAGAAAAACATTGAGCTACTGGAGCATGTCCAGAGAAGTGCAGCAAAGCTGGTTAAGAGTCTGGAGAAGAGGTTTGGTGAGGAGCAGCTGAGGGAACTGGGATTGTTTAGTCTGGAGAAGAGGAAGCTGAGGGCAGATGTCAGTGGTCCCTACAATTCCCTGAACAGGGGTTGGAACGAGCATTCTCTCTAGTGTCAGGTGATAGAATGACGATAAATGGCCTGAAATTGCACCAGCAGAGGCCTAGGGTAGGTGTTAGGAGCAATCTCTTTTCTGCAGGAGTGGCCAGACATTGGAACAGGCTGCTCAGGGAGTTGGTGTACTCAGTGGCGCTGGAAATGTTCAAGAAAAGTGTGGCCATGGCACTTTGGGGCACGGTTTAATGCTCGTGCTGGTGTTAGGCTGATGGTTGGACTTGAGGTCTTTTACAACAAAACCAATCTTATAATTCTGTCTCTATAGCCAGTTCTCACTGGCCCAGCTGAGCACTATTCTGGCATACCTCTGTGTGATAGCTTACCAGGGCTCATCTTTTTTTGTGTGTAACCTACCTCTCTGTGACTTTGGACAAGTTTTTATTTTCCCCAAGATGCCTACAAACTGTTGAGGTAACATACCAGGCCATTTGCTTTAGAAAGAACCAGGTCCTTATCCTTGATTTTGGCTTTCCTTGTGTGAAAATCTTTCACTAGCTTAATGCTTCCTGTAACTGGTGAGGGATTTCCTTTATGAACAGTTTTCCAGATGCCTAAAGTGGTTGCAGTGTTGCAGAAATAAGTTGCAGAGTACTCATCGTGATCATCAGCTTGCCTAAAGATGGCCTACAAGAAGGCTGGGTAGTGACTTCTTACAAGGGCTTGTAGTGATGGGAGGGGAGAGAATGGGTTGAAGCTGGAGGAGTGTGGATTTAGACTGGATATTAAGAAGAAACTATTGACAGTGAGGGTGGTGAGACACTGGAACAGGTTGTCTGAGAAGGTTGTGAATGTCCCCTCCCTGGAGGTGTTCAAGGCCAGGTTGGATGGGGCCTTGAGCAACCTGCTCTAGTAGAAGGTGTCCCTGCCTGTGGCAGGGGGCTTGGAACTATAGATGATCTTTCAGTTCCCTTCCAAACCATTCTATGTTTCTAGGATTCAGCTGGGGAGGGTGGGACCCTGGGATTTGGTAGAGCAGGCAGTCTTGACATTTGTAGTGGTAAAAATGTGATATGTTAGCTTCTGCATTTAAATCACTGGCTTTTTGAACAGTGTTTGGTGTCTGTCTCAGGTGTGACTTCAATTTTTTACATTAGAATGTGTTAGGAGACTGACCATGGTCTGGTTTGGGTATCTTAAAGATTCATAGAATAGCTCAGGGTGGAAGGCACCTTAAAGATCATCTAGTTCCAACCCCCCATGATGCTAAAACTTGTCTCTGCTGTAAGACAAAAGTGAAAATACACCTTCTTGCAGTTCCAGCCAGGCTAGATCCAGGTAGTTTTTGCCTCAGGCTTCTCATTATTACCTGCAAAATGAGGAATTGCTGTTTCTAGTCCAGTGACTAGCCTCAGCACTCCCTAAACCACACAGGAGCATTGACCAAGTTTCCTCAAGCCACCCAGTTAATATTTTAAGCTAACCTGCCTTTTTTCTTTTGCTGTTGTTTTGTTTTGATTTGCTTTTGTCTGAGGTGGGTCCTGTGCAGCAGCTCTCCCAGCAGAGCAGGATGTGTTTGTGTCACACGGTTTGTAACGCTGGGGAAGTGATTTCCTGCAGAGGATACTAATAGGAAATAGCAGGGAAGAGGAGAGAGGTTTTCAGTCAGTGCTGCTACCTGAAGAGTGACCAAATGCCTGCAACCTACAGCTTGATTGGTGGGAGAAGAGAGATCAGAGATGCTGGAGAGAGGCAGGAATGGGATGCATGGAAAGACCACAAAGATGATCACAGGGCTGGAGCACTTCTGTTATGGGCACAGGCTGAGAAATTTGGGGCTTTTCAGCCTGGATAAGAGAAGACTCCAAGGAGACCTTATAGCAGCTGTGCAGTACCTATAAGTGGGCTACAGGAAAGCTAGGGAGGGACTTTTTACAAGGGCTTGTAGTGATAGGATGAGAGGGAATGGATTTAAGCTGGAAAAGGATGGAATTAGACTGGATATTAGGAAGAAATTCTTGACAGTGAAGGTGGTGAGACACTGGAACAGGTTGTCCAGGGATGTTGTGGATGCCTCTTCCCTGAAGGTGTTTAAGGCCAGGTTGGATGGGACCCTGTACAACCTGCTGTAGTGGAAGATGTCCCTGCCCATGGCTGGGTGATTGGAACTAGATGATCTCTAAGGTCCCTTCCAATCCAAACCATTCTATGATAATTATACTTATTTGTGAAGGCTTCTTTTACTTAACTATGTTCTGCACCCACTTAAGTGTGCCATTTCCCTTGTGCATCTGTTTTGAAGTATGCATCCTGTCTTTTCATCTTACAGAGTCTTGTGTCTGTAGCTAGCTGAAGAAGCAGCTTTTTCTAGCTGATGATCTCCACATGATTGCTGCCTTCTATAAATTAGACCCAGAAGGTGTTTATGAGAATTTGGCTTCTGCTTTTCTTCCTCTCTCTCCACTATACATCACCCTCAACTATATCTGGGATTCTAATGATCTAAAGCCAGATGTTTGAAACACAGAAAATAAGGCAGAAGGATGTTTGTGCCTGTGGAAAAGGGGGATATATACTTTTTTTCCCGATATATGTATTTTCTCTTACTCCTACAACTCCCGCCTCTTTTAAGTGGAAAGCATATTCACTTTAAGAGGAATAGCAGCTCTGCCTTTGGGTATGCCTGTGAAGAACTGTAAATCATTGATGTCACTCTTCATACTCTAACCATTCTGTTATTTCATATCCTGAGATCAAGGGATGTGCTGGGACAAAAGGAAAAAAAATCCCTTGCCAATTTGAAGAGGATCTGAGAAACACATTCATTCCCAGTTGTTACAGCATAATCCCTGCTTGTCTGAAAGTATGTGAGAGAGACTGGGTGGAGAGCAAAAAAAAGGGGAAGAAAGGAAGCCTCCTCCACCTGATTTACACTTTCCTTGTGTCAGATAGATGAAAATCATCCCTGTGACATGGCTGTATCATACCAGATCTAGTTAAAGCTTTGAAGAGTCGATACTGTGGTGTTAATGTTAACCTGACTGACAGAATCTTTCCTGGAGCTGACATGAGCAAATATATCAAGAAGAAGAGAAATTAATCACTCTGATGGGCTTCATTAGTACCAGCATGGGGACAAATGAGATTGCATCTCCAATGCTAACCAGAAATCTCTTACACTACTGGTACAAAGGGTTGTGCCTCAGGGAGAATGGTTAAGATTGAAGAAAGTGGATTAGGGGAGTGGAGTGCTGTTGGTATGAAGTGAATTCCCCATTCCTGGAATGTTTGATCTGTGAATTCACTAAATGGCATGGGGGCAGAGTGGCTAGAAAGCTGCCCAGCAGAAAGGACCTGGGGATGTCGGTTGACAGTTGATTGAATGAGCCAGCAGTTTGCTCAGGTGGCCAAGACAGCCAACAACATCCTGGCCTGGATCAAGAATAGTGTGGTCAGCAGGAGTAGGAAAGTGCAAGTTGCCATTGCTTTAGCCGTCCGACTTCTTCTTGGGAACTTTATCATAGTATCAACCAGGATGGAAGAGACCTCCAAGGCTATCCAGTCTAACATATCACCCAGCCCTATCCAGTCAACTAGACCATGGCACTAAGTGCCCCATCCAGCCTTCAAATTAAACCAACAGGACTTAATGGGACAAAATATGTGTGAGGAAAGGGTGCCAACAGATGTAGCCTCATGGAATGTTTTGGGTTCAAAGTGACTTTAAAGATCACCTAGTTCCAATCCCCCTGTCATGTGCAGGGACCCCTCCTATGAGACCAGGTTGCTCAAGGCCTCATCCAACCTGGCCTTGCACACTTCCAGAATAGGGAGCATCCCTGATCTCCCTGGGCAACCTGTTGCAATGTCTCAACACCCTCAGTGTAAAGAATTTCTTCCTAATATCCAGACTAAACCTCCCCTTCTCTAGCTTCAGTCTATTCCCCTTCATCCTATTAATACCAACTCTTGTAAAAAGTTTCTCCCCAGCTTTCCTGTAGCCCCATTCAGGTACTGAAAGGCTGCTATAAGGTCTCCCTGGAGCTGTTTTGTCTCCAAGCTGCACAGCCCCAAATCCCTCAGTCTGTGTGAGGGGCGGGAAAAATGTGTGAGGAAAGGATACCAACAGACACAGCCTCGTTTTCAGAAGTGTTTCAGACCAGGCTGGGTGAGGCTTTGAGCAGCCTGGTCTAGTGGAACCTGTCCCAGCCCATGGCAGGAGGGGTGGCACTAGATGATCTAGATGATTTTTTAAGTCTCTTCCAACCACTCTGTCATTTGATTGTATGGTTCTGTGATTGTATGAAATAGGCCCTGTGAGAATGTTGTAGTATTGAAAGCCTGAGAGAACACAACACAGCACAGATGTCTCACCAACAGATAGTGATGTATCATGAAATCTGAGGCACCATTCTTGGAGGACTGGGCTACGTGATCCAGAGTTATTAGGACATACACTGGCAGCAAACAGAAGCTTTTCAAACAGAGGCAGACTACGTTTTGACAAACGCTAAGCATTTCAATTGTCATGAGTTTTCCTTAAAATTAGATGCCAAGCAAGCAGGATGAAGCAGCTGTCATATTCCTGATGGGAATAAAATCTCTCCATTTGTATTCAAAGCTTACAGTGCCTGTCCTGGTACTGTGAGAAGATACAAACACATCAGTCAGAAACATCTGTTCCTTGTAATGGATTAAAGAGCACCTGGTCTAAACACACACCTTTTACAAGGTGAGATTTTAGCCTTAGCTAAGAATTTCCAAGCTCAGGGTTTTACTGAGGCTTAGGTTCATCCCTGACAAAAGGTACATAATCAAGGGTAAGTTTTCATGGCTAAGCTCTAAAGCATCAGGAAAATATGCTAACAGTTTCATCAATCAGAATAGATTTATTGTGTGCTGAAAATGCCTAAATAAATGCTAGACCTACTAAAAGGATGTTACTCAACACATTTTACATTTCAAGAATCAGAAGAAGGGTCTTAAATTGACTGAAATATCTGTTTCACTACAAATAATTCAGCCACCTGCACCAGAGGCTGGGGACAGCTATGGGATCCCCAACACAAGAGGGACACATACGTGCTGGAACAGGTCTGGTGGAGGCCATAAAAATAATCAGAGGGCTGGACTTTACAAAGATAGGCTGAAAATTGGGGTGATTGGGGAAGAGAAGGCTCTGGGGAGACCTTATAGCAGCACTTCAGTATCTGAAAGGGGCCTACATAAAGGCTGGGGAGAGACTGTTTAGAAGTACTTGTGGTGGTAGGACAAGGGACAATGGTTTGAAACCAGAGAAGGGTAGATTTATGTTGGACATTATGAGGAAGTTCTTTACAGTGAGGGTGATGAAGTGCTGGATCAGGTTGTCCAGAGATGTGGTGGAGGCCCTGTCCCTGGAGACATTCAAGATCAGACGTGACGTTGCCCTGTGGAGCCTGACCTACTTGGAAATGTCCCTGCTGACTGCAGAGGGGTTGGGCAAGATGATCTTGGAGCATCCATTCCAAGCCGAAGCAGTCTGTGACGGCAGGTCTCTGTAGTGAGGCCTCATGTGCAGAGCATTTTCTCTGAGAAAGCCTGTCAGATCCCACAGGATCTGTGTTTAAACTAGTAAGTCACTCCATCCTGGACCTTGCCGTTGTTTGTCCTTGATCATTTAATCTATCTTTCTGCACAGATGGATGAGGGACTTATTGGGTGGCTGGAGGAGCTGAATGGAAATGGTGATGCCCATGTGCTGGACATGGATCATTAAAGACAGCATTAGTTGATTATCGAGGGCTCAGGTGTCTTCTTGGCTGGATACACCAAATAAATTATTTATATAGTCACCCAAGACAATTAGCAGCCGTGGAGTGAAGGGTGGTGTGTGCTGGGCTGTCTCCCTCCCTAGGTTACCGAGCCAGACTCTTGTAAACAAGGGGTCTAAGTGGGTCAGTTGCTTATTGGCCCTGCTGAATCAGAAATTCTGCTTTGGGCTCAGCAGGAACAAATTGGTTGTGGCTGCAATCATCCTTGCTGCTCCCACTCCAGTATGTTCCCTTGCATACTGATCCTCAGATGATGCAAATTAAACCAGCTCTTCTGACAGCAGTGCCTGTGCCTCTTCAGCTGTGCCCTTAGTGTGGCTATGCATGGATTCATGGCATCTGCACGTCTCCTGCTTGCTTGTCGTTGCATATGGCAACAGGGAGCAAGGATATCCTGGATTATGGAATCTTTGATATTCTTTCTGAATGAGGAGGGGTTCATGTCATCCAGCTTTGTTATCTTAGTAATATTCATCAGGCTCCCATCTGGAAAGGTTTACAGGCACAACTGCCTGGAGACAGCTTGCAGCCTTGAGCAGGAGAATTATGCAGGGCTGGAGCTGCACATGTGGTGAGCAGCCCTGAGTGTGCTGAGGAGAGCTGGCTGTGTGAAGTCAGCCTAGGACTAGCTCCGAGCCTGAGCTGGCTCCAGACAGAGCACAGCACATCTGCACTCTGCTCCATGCATCGACAGGTATATGGCCACGTGAGCAGAACTGCTGTTTTCACACCTGCACCAGCTCTGCGTGCCGTGAGGGCCACATAAGCACTGTTTAGTGCCCGAAGTCATAAGCCATATAGGACATAACTGTCTTAGTAAGCTCTGCACCATCCACACATTCTGTTTCTCTGGGGGTCTTTTACATGGCTTTGCAGCACTAAATCTGTACTGAGTAGGTAATTGCACAAGTTTATCACAGAGTGGTATAGGCTGGAAGGAGCCGTCTAGTTCCAGTCCCCCCTAACTCCTGCCATGGGCAGGGACACCTTCCACTACAGCAGGTTGCTTAAGGCCTCATCCAGTGTGACCTTGAACACATCCAGGGAGGGGGCATCCACAACCTCTCTGGTCAGCCTGTTCCAGTGTCTCACCACTTTCAAGAATTTCTTCTTAATATCCAGGGTAAATCTTCCCTCTTCCAGATCAGAACCTTTGCCCCTTATCCTGTTGCTACAACCCCTGTAAAAAGTCTCTCCACAGCTCTCCTTTATAGGAGAGCTTACCATCAGATACTGGAGGGCTGCTATAAGGTGTCCCCAGACCCTTCTCTTCTCCAGGCTGAAGAGACCCAGCTCTCACAGCCTGTCCTCATAGAGGAGGTGCTTCAGCCCTCTGATCATCTTTGTGACCTCCTCTGGACCCACTTGAGCAGGTCCATGTCCTTCCTGTGTTTGGAGCCCCAGAACTGGATGGAGTACTCCAGGTAGAGAGGAGAATGCAAACCTTTTCCAAAGCACACTTCATCTTTTTTCCTGTGAGCAGAGGGCATCACATGTGAGCAAAATGTGTGTGTTTTTTTCTGGCAGAAAGGTAGTTGTTTTCTTTGAGATTTTTCTGTCCTGTGTACATTTAACTGCAGCATGGAATGACATGAAAGAGGACTTTTCTGAGCCCATCTGCTGTCTCGGTCAAAGGGCTGCTAGAGTTTGAGGCTGCCTCTATTATCTTAGCAGTGATTTGATGTCACTAAATAACAAGCTGTTAGCACAACCTTGCCATGGGTGTTTATCACACTTTGTGTGTCACTGTGTACATGGGCTCTTTGTGCTAAGTTTCATCTCTCTCAGCC
The DNA here is from genome assembly GCF_015220805.1 of Pogoniulus pusillus. Classification (NCBI taxonomy): domain Eukaryota; kingdom Metazoa; phylum Chordata; class Aves; order Piciformes; family Lybiidae; genus Pogoniulus; species Pogoniulus pusillus. Next base: position 8,156,465 of record NC_087268.1, on the reverse strand, counting down.
TAGAGTCTGGTCATTTAAAGCCAAGTTCGCAAACAGAATAATAATGCTGGAAGTGACAAAAGAGGGGGCCGATGGCTACAGCTGCTGTTGTAAACCTGATTTCCACAGGCTCAGCAGGGCTTGGCATGGCTGGAGCAAGCTCAATAAAAGGGACCCTGCTGCTGCAGCTGAGCCGAAGCCATTAGATTTTTGTTATCGGCCTCAAATAGAAGCTGGACCATGCAAGCTCCTGACTGCAGTACACTGAGTGGCCTCAGCCACAGCAGGAGCCAACTATGCTACAGCTTTCTTGAGTGGTCAGGCATTGGAACAGTCTGCCCAGGGAGGTGGAGGAGTCACCATCCGTGGAGGTATTCAGGAAACATGTGGACGTGGCACTCTGGGACATGGTTTAATGGCCATGGTGGTGTTAGGTTGATGGTTGGACTCGATAATTTTAGAGGTCTTTTCCAACTGAAATGATTCTACAATTCTGTTGAGTTGCAGGAGAGCACTTACATATGCCAACCAGCACAGAGCCAAGGAGGCTGGCATGGGTTTGCTTGGTTGGTAGCTGAACTCTACCAGCTCAGTCTTGCATAACAAAAACTGCCCTGTTTCCCAGTTCATGCCAGAGCCTCCTTAACACTGTTGCTGCTCATGCAGAAAATAAACAATCATTACTCAACACTGCTGGTGATGATCCATCCTCCTGCCTGCAGGTAGCAAGCTGGGAGAAAAGCATTGCTACACTCCACATCTGAAGGGCTTATACCACGGGGCATTGACTTATTTCCACTGAGAACTGAGTGCTCTCAGGTCTGTTTTAAAGTCAAGTCAACCATCACTCAATCAGACTATTGTAGTAAGATGGCATCTCAAAGTAAGGTAGAGTGTGGTGTTGGAGAAGAGAATCAAGAGTTCTATTTAATCCATAAAGTTAGCTCTTTTTTTTTGTCTTTTCCTCTAAAATCATGGAATCACAGAATGGTAGGGTTTGAAAGGGTCCTCTGGAGATCAATCCTCCTGCCAAAACAGGATTACCTAGGGCAGGATATATAGGAACACATCCAGGAAGGTCTTTAAAGTCTCCGGAGACAGAGACTCCACAGTGTCACTGGGCAGCCTGCTCCAGGGTCTGGCACTCCCACAGAAAAGAAATTTCTCCTCACCTTGAGGTGGAACTTCCTGTGTTCTAGTTTGTCTCCATTGCCCCTCTTCCAGTCACAGGACATCATTAAAAAAGACTGGCACCATCTTCTTGATACCAACCCTCGAGATATTTATAAACATTAAGAAAAAAAATCCTCTTTCTTTTTTGTTCTGGGAAAATGTGAAAATAGAAACCAAACACCTTTACAAGAATCTTTCTATACTGGAAAGGAAAGAAAAAAAACTCTACACATCATTCAAATATTCTGACAGCTCCTGCTCACTAATTGCCAGTAACATCCATTCTTAATTTAAACATTCAATTCTTAAAACACTTTAATGGAGTCCAACCATCAATCTAACACCACCATGGCCATTAAACTATGTCCCAAAGTGTCATGACCACAGTTTTCTTGAACACCTCCAGGGACAGGGACTCCACCACTTCCCTGGGCAGCCTGTTCCAGTGGCTGACCACTCTTGCAACAAAGACTATCCAACCTAATACCTCCCCTAGTAGGTAGGTATTAGGTACCTATTAGGTAGAATATCCTAATATCCAACCTAAATGTCCCCTGGCACAATTTCAGGCCATTCTCTCACCTAATACAAGGGGAAAGAGACCAAACCCCACCTTGCTCCAACCTCCTCTCAAGAGAGTTGTAGAGAACAATGAGGTTTCCCCTCAGCCTCCTCTTCCCCAATCTAAACAACCTCAGTTCACTCAACTGCTCTTTTTCAGCTCTGTTCTCCAGACCCTTCACAGTCTTTGACCTTCCCTGTTTTATCAAATCAGTTTAACTCAGCTTCAGTGAAGAGGATGAATGTATTGAGGCTCTCCACAGGACTGTCAAGCAGCAAGGGGTGATACGATGCTGCTCTTTGGCTCTTGGTGAGGCTGACAATTTCATCCCCTCCCTGAAGTTACATTTCATTCTCCATAAATTCTTTAGTGCCTCCTTAAGCCTCTCACATTGGAGCACTTCGTCTTCTGAAATGTCCTAGTTTGATCTGTCATTATGGTGACATGTCACATTCCCTTACTGTGTGTGTCTTGCTAGGTGCAATGTGATGCTGGCTGCCAGCATAACTAATTGTGAGTGAGTCTTGCTCACGAGGCAGTTTGCTGAAAAACATAGCAGAGAAGACTGTTTTCAGAGTATCTGCTCTTTGAACTGTCTTGGCATCAATGAAACACTTCATTATAGAAAGCATAATAGAACCATGGGTTGTGTCCAGCCTGGGAAACTTCTGCCCAAACTCCCCACTTTTGCTGCCCTTGCTTTGATGCTGATAGCAACTAAGGGGATAAATTAATAGACCGGTGGTTCCCAGTGCTTTTGGAATGACACTCACAGTTGTGGCTACCACAGTCTTCTATTCTGATCATGTTTACCTTCTTCAAAACAGCCTTCCTCTTTTTCTGTCTAATGTGGGTACTTATTCTTCCTTCTTACCTCCCCTGGTTCTTCCTCTTATTTTGGAGGTTGGACTGAAGTGATGGTCAGTCTTCTCTTCTTAGCATCAAGTGCTAGAACAAGTGGAAATGGCATGAAACTGTGATAGGGAAGGTTTAGACTGGATATTAGGAAGAATTTCTTTCCTGAGAGAGTGGTCAGGCCGTGGAACAGGCTGCCCAGGGAGGTGGAGTCACTGTCTCTGGAAGTGTTCAAGAAATGTGTGGACATTGCACTTTGGGACATGGTTTAATGGCCATAATGGTGTTAGGTCGAAAGTTGAACTAGATTTTGGAGGGCTTTTTAAGCCTTAAGGTTATGATTTCTGTGATTCTAGGCTGTCTCTGCTTTTTTTCTCCCACTCTAGTGCTGGGACCAGGTAAACATGGCCAGCACAGCTTGTTCAGCTTGATTTGCTGCCTTATCCACAAGCCTTAATGTGCTTCATCAGCTGAGAACTGGTGATGCGAACACAGCTCCACTTGCAGCTTCCAGCAGAGACACTTCATCCTGTGCCAAGCATGTCAGTGTGACACCCAAATTTAGCATGCCAGTCACTGCTGCTTCCCCTGATACAGTTCAAGAAGAGTGGGAAATAGTGGCAAAACCACTCAATTATGTTCAAAGAGAGATTGATAGTGCCATTAATAAAGCTATTGCTAGCAAATAACCCTCTGTACAGAGAGACACCAGCACTGCTCTTTACAGCCAGCTGTCCCTTCTTTTGTCTCTCTCAGACTCCATCTCTGGCCTTTTTTTCTGTGTCTATTTGTAGAATCACATAATAATTTGAATTGGAAGGGACACCTGACATGGTGTGATGGTTTGGGAGTTATCTCCCACACACTCTTGTGAAATCACCCAAACTGGACTCAGTCTGCTGGAAGTTAAGTAATGAAGCTTTATATTCACAGCTTAGTACAAACTACAAACAGATATTTACAATATATTGCAAGTATATACAGAAATATACAAGTTAAAAGTAGCACCATCACTGACATAGTGATGGTATTAAGAACTTCCTCTTAATGCTTTATTACATAAAGAACTTCCTCTTAATGTCTAATGTAAATCTACTCTGATCTAGTTTCAAAACAGTCTCCCTCACCCACCACAAGCCCTTCTGAACAGTCCCTCCCCAGCCTTTCTGTAGGTCCCTTTCAAATACTGAAATGTAGCTATGTGGTCTTCCTGGAGTTTGCTCTTTTCTAAGCTGAACAGCTCCAATTCTTACAGCCTGTTTTTGTAGAAGTGCTCCAGCCCTCTAATCACCTTTATGGCCTCCCCTGGACCCGCTCCAGCAGGTGTGTGTTTTTCTTGTGTTGAGGGTCCCATAACTGGCCACAGAGCTCTCAGTGGAGGTGAATTTGTAAAAGTGTGAAGGGCAAGCATCAGGATGATGGAGCCAAGCTCTCCTCAGTGATGTCCAGTGATAGGACAAGGGGCAGAAGGTGCAAGCATGGGAAGTTCCACATGAATGTAAGAAAAAACCTTCTCACTGTGAGTGTGACGAAACACTGGAACAGGCTGCCCAGGAAGGTTGAGGAGTCTCCTTCTTTGGAGACATTCAGAACTCATGTGGATGTGTTCCTGTGTGACCTATTCTAGGCAATCACCCTCTGGCAGGGGGGGTTGGATTAGATGATCATTCGAGGTCCCTTCCAACCCCTGACATTCTGTGCTTCTGCGAGGTCTCACCAGAGCAGAGTGGCAGAATTGCACCTCTCCGTCTGCTGGCCATGCTCATTTTGATGCAGCCCAGGATGCCATTGGCCTTCTGGTCTGCAAGTGGCTGGCTCATGCCCAGCTTCTCACCCATCAGCACCCCTAAGTCCTTTTCTGCAGGGCTGCTTGCTATCTCATGATCCTCCAGCCTGGGCTGATACTGAGGATAGGCCCACCCTAGCTGCAGGACCTTGGACTTGACCTTAGTGCATGTCATGAGATTCACTTTGGATTCCTTCCTCCCCAGCCTGTAGAGTGCTTATGAAGTATACCTGGGCCTGCGTTGTCTTTGCAAGTGTGGATGACAAAAAAGAAACTATTTCTCACAGAAATGGAAAATCTTGCCTTATCATTCCCCTATCCTCTCCAGATCTTCAGCCTAAAGAGAAACATTAACTGTGTAATGCTGAGAGGAAACAGGAAGAGCTACAGTGCTGTAGTGCATTTCATATTTTAAGGATATTCTCTGCCCTCTTAACAGCTAGAGGTGAGGCTATTAAGAGACAAACAATCCAGGAGAAGCCAAGGTTTAAAGAACACTTTTAACTATACATACTTTTGTGTTTCCTATGGATAGGTGTCTTTCTTCACAGTCTTCCCTCTGGAATTCAAGGATGCTTTAACTTCTTAAGACTGAATTCTTTTAGATATTGTTTGGCCTTTAGCCATAGAAATGGGTCTGAAAGGGAAGCATACAGCTTTGGAAAGAGCTTCCTTGAATTTCCACTAAACTAGCTGGTAGAGTGGCTTTTCTGAGGAGTTCATTAACTAGTGCAGACCTGTTTGGGAGCTGAGAGTTAAGTTTGCTTTAGAGTGTTTATGAGCTACCATGCTCAGCATTGCACATCTGGTTATCACAATCATAAAATGGTTTGGATTGGAAAGGACATTAACAATCATCTGGTAGTTCCAAGTCTCATACCATGGGCAGAGACACCTTCCACTACAGCAGGTTGCTCAACGCTTCATCCAATCTGGCCCCAAACACCTCCAGGGAGAGGTGCATCCATGACCTCCTCTGGAAACCTGTTCCGAAGTCACTGCCAAGAATTTCTTCCTAACATCCAGTTTAAATCTCTCCTCTTCCAGCTTTAATCCATCTTCTCTCATCCTATCAGTAGCAGCCTGTGTAAAAAGTGGGTTGGTGGGGTTTTTTTGTTTTATTTTTGGGGTGTATTTTTGTGCAGTGATCATTGTGACTTCTCAGTCCTTTCTACAAAATGAAACAAGCAGTCACTACTTGCCAGACTGAAGACCCATTAGTTGGAAAAAGTTTTGGAGCAAGCATATTTTGACCCTTAATTATTAAAAATAGTCTTTCTGAACTTTTCCAAGAGAAGCAACAACAGCTGTGAGGATCAGACTCTACCGGTTTAACATCCTGTATGTGTTTACACACCAATAATACACTTGTTTTATCAGCAGTGATAATTCTCAAGGTCATGAGTTTTTGCTGCTCTAATCTTAGTCTGCTTTCTCTGTCAGAATGAGATGACAGCTGTGGGCATGTGTGCTGTGAGTGCAAGCTGAATTCAAAACACTCTGTATAACATCACCTGATTGTCAAGGGCAAAGCTGAAGTGAGATGCTCTCCCAGTTTTGCTTTTCACTTAGAAGAAGGAAAAATAAAAAGAGGAAAAAGTGGAGATGGGGAGTAGTTCAGAGAGTTGAACTTTGTTACTGCATTCTTTATTTTCATTAAACCCATAATGCTAATTGCAAATACCTTTGGAAATGTTTAATTACTTCTTTCATCAAAGGCATTTGGCATGCAAATGAAGGAATTATCAAAGTGATGTGAAATACAATTAACAACAGTCACAAACATCCAAGCTTCATGCTTAGGGACCCTCAGTGACCTTAACTTTATGGTCTTAGATCAACATAGGCCTATTACAGCATGATAGGCTTAAAATTTCAATAGATAAACTTATATTGTTTGGGGTTTGTGCTTTGTTTAAGGATTGTTCTTGTTGGTGTGGTTTAAGAATTATTAGATTAAATATCACAGAATCACAGATTTGTTTTGTTTGGAAGAGACCTTTAAGTTAATTGAGACCAATCTTCAAGATAATACTACCACAGCCATTAAACCATGTCCCAAAGTCCCATGTCCCCATACTTCTTGAAGAGCTCCAGGCACAGTGACTCCACCATCTCCCTGGGCAGCTTGTTCCAGTGCCTGACCACTATTTCAGGAAAGAATTTTTTTCTAATCTCCAACCTAAACCTCTCCATGCACAATTTCAGGGCATTTCCTCCCTGATAGTAGGGAGGAGAAACTGACCTCCTTAGGAGTGACAGATACAATGGAAAGGCATATGATAAAGATAAGATCATGCTGTGACTGTTTTAGTTCTCTTTTAGGTGGAATGGTTGTGATCAAAGGTGGGCAAGTAGGACTTTAAAACAGAAAGGCTTCCAAAGATCCATTCCCATATATTTCCTTTACCACTACAGATTTATTTCCTAAAAAGCTTTAGTTCTCAGGAAGGAAAGTGTTACAGAGACTCCTGCCAACATACATCCATCTGTGAATGCTGCTGTGAATATTTATATGTCTGAATTGGAAGATGGGGAAGGCTGCTGGTGGCCTGGGAGTCATTTGGTCAGGAAGCAGATGGCTTCATAGTTGCAATGAGCACATGATGCAAGTTACTGGGACCACTCACAGAAGCTTTCTGAGTAATATTTATGATAGTGAAGACACTGTCAAGTCTGGAGAAGTATGTTTCTATAAATGAGCTATTCACTGTCTCTGCAGTTGTAGGTTTTTGTAGATTCAAAGATTCATACAATGGTTTGGGTTGAAAGGGACCTTAAAGTTCTACTCTTTTGTTGCCTCAATTGCCCTGATGATGTATATAAATGGAAAGGCAACAGTGGTTTTTGAACACCTGACCAGGTGTCAGTTAGGTTTGGTGCAGCAGTTCTGGGACTGGTGCCCCTAACATAAGAAGAATATCAAACCTTTCTCCCACTAGATTAGGCTGCTCAAGGCCTTCTTCAGCTTAGCATTGAACACCTCCATGGAGGGAGCATCACACAGAGAGCAGGATCATGCAGAGTGGGTCACACAGGAACACATCCATCCACAGCCTCTTTGAGAAATGGGTTCCAGTGTCTCACCGCCCTCACTGTGAAGAATATCATCCTAATATCCAGTCTAAATCTCACCCCTTCTGGCTTAAATCCTTATGTTCTCATTCTATCCCTAAAAGTCTCTCCCCAGCTCTCCTGTAGGCCTGGTTCAGGTTCTGGAAGATAATGCTATGAGGTCTCCCTGGAGCTCTCTTTTTCTCCAGGCTGAAGAGGCACAAATCTCCCAACTTGTACCCATAGGGGAGGTGCTCCAGCACTCTGATTATCTTCATCACCTCTGCTGGACTCTCTCCAACAGTTTGATGAGAAACTGCCAGCATTACTCTCCAACATGCTCAGCCTGGCTGTCTGGTCAGCCTTCACTTTACCCTTCTCTCATTGCGGGGCCAGCCCAGTGTTTGTCCTGGCTCTTCATCCTTCTGATGCCAAAATCCTGTCCTGTTTTCTGATTTTAAGGAGAGCTGAATGAGCCTTCTGTTTACTAGCTTAAATGAAATTAGTGTTCACCTAGCTGAGTTGGTTGTGGAGTCCTTGAACAAAAGCTTTTGCAGGACAGAATGTGACTTGAGATAGTGTAAAGAATAAATTATTCCTGAGTACTGTGGGAGTGTGGCAATTCCTGGTTAGAAAGGCTCTAGGCTAGGACTGGCTAGCAGTACTCCAGCTATACACCATCTGCACTTCTTCTAGTGACAAAAATAACCAGAGATTTTTCTGCACTGCTGTCAAAATGCTGAGGCAATGTAGCGAGCTGGGAGTGTGATCTGGAGGTCTGCTCTGGCTACATCAGCCCTGCTTCTCAGCCAATTCCAGTCGCATTTCATTGTGACATTGGTGAGGTCTGATCCAAGAAAAGTGCAGATGTTGCAGTATTTTGCAAGTAGTTTGGCAATTTGAAAAACTCAGTCCAATCCCTGAGGCCCTTTTTGTTTGTATTTTTTTAATTTGTATTTTTATTTGCATCCACACAGTTGGTCAGAGCCAATAATGTTTAGTCATCTAACATTTGCTCCTCCAGAGACAGAGGACATTCAGCTGCAAAAGTGGACCCTTGAACTCAGAGACAACTGGTCACATCTAAGGCTAGAGTTCTTAGGGATCAACAGAGATTTATTAGCATCATCTTTGCTCATTTTTTTTTCTCTTAATTGTGCTGACAAGCCAATTAAGGACTCTGAGGTCCTTATTGACTCTGAGATGACCTGGTCTAATTTGCTCTGACAGCCATTACTGTAATAAACTTAGACTCCCATATTGCTATTTCAAGATGAGATGAATGTAGAATGTAGATTTTTTGGTGTTGGAAAAAACCTCTAAGGTCCCTGAGTCCAACCATCACCATGAAACCATATCCCAGAGTGTCATGTCCATGTATTTCTAAAACATCTCACCACCTCCCAGGGCAGGCTGTTCCAATGCTTGACCACTTGTTCAGTGAAGAATATTTTCCTAATGTTCAAACTAAACCTCCCCTGGCACAATTTCAGACCATTTGCTCTTGTTCTATCTCCTGACAGTATGGAGAAGAAACCAACCTTTACCACCTTTTGGGGAGTTGTAGGGAGAAATGAGATCTTCTCTCAGCCTCCTCTTCTCCAAACTAAACAATCCCAGTTCCTTCAGCTGCTCCTCACAAAACTTGTTTTTCAGATCCTTCACCAGCTTCATTGCCCTGTATAAACTTTGGCTTTAGAGGGTATTAGTCAGTTGAAGAAGATATCTCAGGCTGTCTTGAATATGTCTTACCTTACATTTGTGGTGTTTTGTTTGTTTTAACTGAGCATCAATATTTATACATAGATGGCTAAAAGGTCATTTTATCACAGAGTCACAGAATGCATTGGGTTGGAAGAGACACTTGTAGGTCATCTTGTCTGACACTCCCCTGCAGTGGGCAGGGACACCTTGAACTAGATCGTGTTGCTCAGGTCCCTATTAAGTCTGACCTTGAATTTTATCAGAACTGCTTTAGGAGTAAGGGAAAGAAACTGGTGGAATTGTTGCTACGTCCAGCCAAACCAGTTAGTTAACTGCATTCCACAAGCTTTATATTAACACAAGAAAGTGTGCTGTTGTGCTTTTTATATGAGACATGCATATGGGGTTAGAGGAATGACTAGAGAGTAGCCATAAATCTGCCAAAGAAGCACAGAATAGTAGGAATTGATAGGAACCTTCAGAGTCCCTTGCCAAGGCAGGATCACCTACAGAAGATCACATTCAGGTGGTTTTGGAATGTCCCCAGAGATAGAGAGCCTGGCCTTAGAATCATAGAATCAACCAGGTTGGAAGAGATCTCCAAGATCATCCAGTCCAACCTATCCCCCAGCCCTAGCCAGTCAACTAGACCATGGCACTAAGTGCCTCATCCAGGCTTTTCTTGAACATCTCCAGGGACAACAACTCCACCACCTCCCTGGGCAGCCCATTCCAATGCCAATCACTCTCTCTGTCAAGAACTTCCTCCTAACATTCAGCCTATACTTCCCCCTGCACAACTTGAGACTGTCCCCCCTTGTTCTGTTGCTGGTTGACTGGGAGAAGAGGCATCCACAGCCTCCATGGTCAACCTGTTCCAGTATTTCACCACCTTCATTGTTAAGAACTTCTTCTTAATATCCAATCCAAATCTACCCTGCCCCAGTTTGAAACTCTTGCCTCTCAGCATACCACTCCAAGCCCTTGTAAAACGTCCAGGTACTGGAAGGCTGCCCAGAGCCATACACACCTATGTATTGCAGCCTGACCCATAAAGTTCTGGCCGCCTTTATCTCCCCTTCCCCCTGCATCCTATTTCCTAAGTCTGAAGTGCTGTATAGGAAATCATTTCAGCACTTTTCTGTAATCCTAGCATACTGTTTCTTCAATTGATCTCAAGCATTCCAATTTGTGTAGTCTGTAATAACTTGGGCTTAGCTTTTGCCTTGTTTTTTTGCTCACGTTGCACAGAATGCTGTGTCAGCACAGCACTAGCGAGAGCGCTTTGTAATTACTTGAGGGACTGGTGAAGGATATCTAAGTATGTTGATACATGCACTGTGCTTCCTCCTCAGCAATATGACAATCAGAAAGGTGTAGGTAACAGCCTGCATGCTGAAAGCAACATTCATAAACAACTGAAATAGTGCTGCTGGTGACTCGAGGTGTTTACTGTACTTGAAATCTGCCCTAATGTTTTGTTGCATTTTCAGCAAAGTTTCTCAACTTGTGTTTTCACTGCACTCTAAGATTTTGCTCTGTATGCTTTATAGAACTTTTAGACCTGTACTACCTTTTTCCAGGCCAACTCCATGGAATACTCATGCTCAGTAGCTGAGTTGAATTAGGTGATCTCTGAATGTCATAGAGTCATAGAAGAGTCATAGAATCAACCAGGTTGGAAGAGACCTCCAACATCATCCAGTCCAACCTAGCACCCAGCCCTATCCAATCAACTAGACCATGGCACTAAATTCCTCATCCAGGCTTTTCTTGAGGACCCCCAGGGACGGTGCCTCCACCACCTCCCTGGGCAGCCCATTCCAATGCCAATCACTCTCTCTGCCAGCAACTTCCTCCTAACATCCAGCCTATACCTACCCCAGCACAACTTGAGACTGTGTCCCCTTGTTCTATTGCTGGTTGCCTGGGAGAAGAGGCCACCCCCCACCTGGCTACAATGCCCCTTCAGGTAGTTGTAGACAGTAATAAGATCACCTCTGAGCCTCCTCTTCTCCAGGCTAAACAGGCCCAGCTCCCTCAACCTTTCCTTATAGGATTTGTGCTCCAGGCCCCTCACCAGCTTTGTTGCCCTTCTCTGGACATGCTCCAGCACCTCAACATCTTTCTTGAATTGAGTGGCCCAGAACTGGACACAGTACTCAAGGTGTGGCCTGACCAGTGCTGAGTACAGGGGCAGAATAACCTCCCTTGTCCTACTGGCCACACTGTTCCTGATGCAGGCCAGGATGCCATTGGCTTTCTTGGCCACCTGGGCACACTGCTGGCTCATCTTCATCTTACTATCTATCAGTACCCCCAGGTCCCTTTCCTCCTGGCTGCTTTCCAGCCACTCAGTCCCCAGCCTATATATGTCACTTCTGATGTCTGACATTCTAGGATTCTGTGGCTGCCTAATGCTGCTTCCGATGAGAGAACAAACTTCCTTCAAGATCACTGTCAGCTGCTCCATATACAAAGTACACTTTCTTATGCTACCTTCTCTAGCAAGGAACAGCTTATACATTAAAGAAGCAACAGCACAGCACACAACTTTCCTCTCTAGAGCAGATAAGCAAACTTTATAAGCAGAATTGATACTTTATTTAGCTTAATTGTCCGTTTACAGAATGGTTTGAGATGGAAGTGACCTTAAAAATCATATAGATCCAACCCCCCTGCCAAAGGCAGGGATGCCTTCTACTAGACCAGATTGCTCAAGGCCTCATCCAACCTGGTCTTGAACTCCCTTAGCAAGGGGGCATCCACAGCCTCTATGGGCAACCAGTTCCCCCATTTCACCCCCCTCACTGTCAAAAATTTCTTCCTAATATTCAATCTCAATCTTCTCTCTCCCAGCTTTGATCTTTTCCCACCTCGTTCTATCACTACAAGCCCTTGTAAAAAGTCTCTCACAAGCTTCCTTGTAGGCCCTCTTCAGGTACTGGAATGTATTCATGGAAAATGTGCTTGCTACTGTGGTGAGGAGTCACAATGCAGCTTCAATAAAGGGCCTTTTTGGTGCTGACTTTTTGCTCGATTGGCATTGTACATTTTGGGTTAGAGAAGACAACAGAGTTGCCTTTGAGAAGTTTAGGAATTGCTGACATGCTTGCTATGACTCTGCTGTACTTGAAAAGTAGGTCCATGGTCCCAAGACTAGCTTTACTGATACAGTTCAGTGCGAGAAGGACTGGAGCACACCCAAAAGAGCAGGTGTCTGAGTGTGCATGAGCTGATCTGCAGGCATGCCTGCACAGGCTGTGCACATATGGGCAGGACCTGGAGCATGTAATGTCTGCGACCTGATTTGAACTTTCTCTGTGCTAGAGGTGTGAACACCCCTCCTCTGCTTTTATGCCAAAGACTTCAAGAGAGGCTTATAGAATCATAGAATGCTTTGGGTTGGAAGGGATTCACCTTAAAGATCATCTAGTTCCAAACCACCTGGCATGGGCAGGGACACCTTCCACTAGACCAGGTGGCTCCAGGCCCTATCCAACCTGGCCTTGAACATCTTCAGAGAGAGGATATCCACAGCCTCACTGGTCAGCCTGTTTCAGTGTCTCACCACCCTTGCTGTAAATAACTTCTTCCCAAAACCCATCTAAATCTTCTCTCTTCTAGCTTCAATCCATTCTCCCACATTCTATCACTACAAGTCCCTGTAAAAAGTCCCTCCTCAGCTGTGTGATAGCCTCCTTCAGGTACTGGTAAGCTGCTATTTTGTCTTCCCAGAGCAACAAAGACATTTTTGATCTTGGAGTAATTAAATCTTCCAAGTGCAGAGAGCACAGGCTGGGATATTCCATTTACCCTGGTCCTGGAAATACTGTGCTGGCTTCTTCAAGATGTCACATCTCCTGTATGCCACTCTGACAAATCTAAAGTGACCAGTAAGCTGAAGAGTCCCCTGGGACTACTGCATATACTGGGGGAGCAAACCAAAGTGGAGCCATTTCTAGAGTGGGTGAAGCATAAAGAGCTGCTGTGGGTTCTTCCAAATGGAACTGAAGCTAGAGCTCATTAACTGCAGCTGGATAACTGATTCAAAAGAGTAACATGTCCTTTAGTAAAACCATATGATATTTGTGGTGAAAGCAAGTTCAATTCTTCTCTTCAAATCTCTCTGGACTGTTGTTAGTTTCTTAGTACATTACTCCAAAGGCATTAATTTCTCTTGATCTACATGAAGACACATTTTTTCAGTAGTTCTAAATGTTCTTATTGCATATCTCCATGACACTGAACTCTGCAAGCCTTTTGTTCAACTCCAAAGGTTCACAGATTCATAGAATGGTTTGGGTTGGAAGAGACCTTAAAGATACCTAGTTCTAAACCCCTCTGCCATGGGCGGGGACAACTTCCACTAGACCAAATTGGTCAAGACCTCATCCAAGCTGGCCTTAAACACCTCTAGGGAGGTGGCATGTACAACCTTCCTGGGCAACCTGTTTCAGTGTCTCACCAACCTTACTCACAGTATCACCAAGGTTGGAAGAGACCTCACAGATCATCAAGTCCAACCCTTTACCACAATTCTCAAGGCTAGACCATGGCACCAAGTGCCACGTCCAATCCTGCATTGAACAGCTCCAGGGACGGTGACTCCACCACCTCCCCGGGCAGCCCATTCCAGTGTCCAATGACTCTCTCAGTGAAGAACTTTCTCCTCACCTCCAGCCTAAATTTCCCTTGGCACAGCTTGAGGCTGTGTCCTCTCGTTCTGGTGCTGGCCACCTGAGAGAAGAGAGCAACCTCCTCCTGTCACTGTCAGTGATTTCTTCCTAACATCCAGTCTAAAATCTACCCCAAGCTTCAATCTATTCCCTCCCATCCTATCACAACAAGGTTACTTCTTAGGCTTCCAAACTATCAGGGTTTTGAATGCAGATCTTGTCCCTGAGTTTGATTTAAATCCTCAGGAAAGACTAAACCTTTATCTGTGGCAATATGTGGCCTCATTTTGGATGAAGAATATCTGTTTGTTAAACAGTCTTTGCCAGCATAGAGAGAACTGCTGCTTGTCTCTGACATTGTATTGGCTTGGCTGTTTAACCTCTCCCACTCGGTGTTTATTGCAAAGCAGGACACATTCTGTTGGCTGAAGGTCCACATCTTCCTTTAGCAGTCCAGGTGAGAGAATCTTCATTGTCCAGTCCCATATTTTTTCACATTTCTACCAGTATCTAAGTCTTTCTAGAAAATGGATGATTTAATCACCCATTTAAAAAAATCTTTAAAATTTTTTTTTAGATTTCCCCCTTGCCCCCTTTTTCCCCCCCTTGCCCCCTTTTTTCCCCCCCTTGCCCCCTTTTTTCCCCCCCTTGCCCCCTTTTTTCCCCCCCTTGCCCCCCTTTTTCCCCCCCTTGCCCCCTTTTTTCCCCCCCTTGCCCCCTTTTTCCCCCCCTTGCCCCCTTTTTCCCCCCCTTGCCCCCTTTTTCCCCCCCTTGCCCCCTTTTTCCCCCCCTTGCCCCCTTTTTCCCCCCCTTGCCCCCTTTTTCCCCCCCTTGCCCCCTTTTTCCCCCCCTTGCCCCCTTTTTCCCCCCCTTGCCCCCTTTTTCCCCCCCTTGCCCCCTTTTTCCCCCCCTTGCCCCCTTTTTCCCCCCCTTGCCCCCTTTTTCCCCCCCTTGCCCCCTTTTTGCCCCCCTTGCCCCCTTTTTGCCCCCTTTTTCCCCCCCTTGCCCCCTTTTTCCCCCCCTTGCCCCCTTTTTCCCCCCCTTGCCCCCTTTTTCCCCCCCTTGCCCCCTTTTTCCCCCCATTGCCCCCTTTTTCCCCCCCTTGCCCCCTTTTTTCCCCCCCTTGCCCCCTTTTTCCCCCCCCTTGCCCCCTTTTTCCCCCCCTTGCCCCCTTTTTCCCCCCCTTGCCCCCTTTTTCCCCCCCCTTGCCCCCTTTTTCCCCCCCTTGCCCCCCTTTTTCCCCCCTGAAAAGGCACAGACATCGTTCAGAGAGTGATGACTCTCACAGTAACTGTACAAAGACATTTCAGCAAACTGCTGCAGTCTGCTATTAAAATTCTTACTGTAGTTAGTTGCTGGATGCTCATTTGATTCACTCATTGCTCTCTAGGGGATCTAAAGCAGCTTTGCTTTTCCCATCTAATGTTATGTTGACAGAAATAAGTTTGCTTCTGCCCTAGAACCTCAGTCTGGCTGCCCTCTTTACCCCATACACATCTGCAGCTAAAGCTGAGACTTCAGAGATGCACTTGCAGCTTGCCCTGACACAGGAGGCCACAAATTTTGGAATGTATTGGAAGAACTTTCTTGAATGTGCTGGACATGAACCTCTGGGGTGGTGCTGCAGCTCCAGTAGTACACAAGTAGGTGTTGCCTGTGTGCCTTCCTGTAGTGTCTGGGTTGCTAGCAGAGTGAGCTACACTCAGAATCACAGAATAGTAGAGATTAGAAGGGACCTCTGGAGATACAGTCCAACCTCCTGTCAAGGCAGAGTCACCTAGGGCAGGTCACACAGGAATGGATTTGGGAGGTCTTCAGAGAAAGGTGCTTCACAACCTCTCTGAGCAATTGGTTCCAGAGCTCCAGCACTCATTAGCAAATACATTTCTCCTCATGCTGAGGTGGAACTTCCTGTGTTCCAGTGTGTGTCTGCTGTCCCCCACCCTAACACCAGACACCACTGGAAAGAGACTGGCTCCTTCTTCTTGACATCCACCCTTCAGGTATTTGTCCTCTTAGCCTTCTCTTCTCCAGCTTGAATTGTCTTCATTTGCTTATACTTTTGAACTCTTCACTCACTGGAAGTTTCAGCCTCTTGGCTTCTTCCTTGCCACTGAGTTGGTTTTAAAATACCATCAGGCTTTAAGGAAAAGAGCTATTTGTTTGGATGGGATCCCTTCCCGAGACAACAGCTCAGTTGTGTTGACTCTGCTGTGAAGACAGACCTAAGGGGATAGATTATTTTTTCCCCTACTCTCTTGAAATGTTTTTATACAGATCCTGTCTGTCCTCTTAAGGAACAGAACAAGATACATAGTGCTAAAAAGCAGTCATGCTAGAAATGGAAGTTGAGAGGAGTGATCCTAGATAGTAAATGCAAAGTCTTTATGGTAGATTTTGTGATATGGAGGAGATGGTGAAGAGACACTGTCCTTTTATGCATGGAGATTCATTTTCAGAAGCAGATTTGACTAAACTCTAAGCCATTCTGTTGTGGTAGATGGGTTCTCTAGAAAATGTCCCCTTTGCCTGACATGATAATGAATAGCTTTGAAACTACAACTGTCTTTAGCAACACAAGCCTGACTTTGCTATTTATTTCTTTTCCCCTGTAGCTATCAAAAGCTTAAGGCATTGATTTGTCTGCTTAGGCTGATTACCAGAACTAAAAGATAGCCTGAGTTCTCTATGCCTCTGTCTAAAGAAGAACAGCCTGACCTAATGACATGTTTCTTCCTTTCTCTACATGCAAACTCTAGAATTATTTTGGTTTTCTGAGCTTTACTCCAGGATCTAAAAATTGCCTCCCTCCCCATGTGTTTGTTTGAGCAAAATAGAACTTAAAAATAAAACTTTTGGTGCCTTGCTTTTTGCTGTCTTATCACCTGTCCTTCTCTGTCCTGACGTTTAAAAGGAGCTTGTGCATTTTAGTGTTTTCAAGTTGTGCAGAGCAAAGAAATTGGGAAGAACAGAACTCCAGAGACTCTGGGAAGAAAGAAATCTGGAGGCTTTGGTAAGATAGAATCTCTAGACATATTCAAAACCCACCTGGACATCTTCCTGAGTGACCTTGTTTAGGTGAACCTTCCTTGGCAGCAGGGTTGGACTCAATGACCTCCAGAGGTCCCTTCCAACCCCTACCATACTGTGATACAGTATCAAGCAGTCATGGAAAACCTCAAAGCTGATAACGTTTTCTGGAAGGCAAACAGAGATGTAAAGCTGAGATATTAGGAGAGGGCTACGGTGTTTGCTTGTGATGGGATTTGGGGAGGGACTTTTTATACGGGCTTGTAATACTAGGGTAAGGGGCAATGGCTTTGAGGTGGAAAAGGGAAGGTTTAGACTGGACATTAGGAAGACATTTTGATGAGAAACTACAACAGGGAAGTTGTGGATGTCCCCTCCCTGGAGGTGTTCAAGACCAGGTTGGATGAGGCCTGAGCAACCCCCATAGCAGGGGTCTTGGACCTTGGTGGTCTTTAAGATCCCTTCCAACCTGAATGATTCTAAAATTCTGTGTGCCTGTCCAGGGTGGGTCAAGGTCTTCAGGAAGCAAAGCACTCATCTGTCTTGCAGTTCCCATGAAGCAGAGAAGTGCTGCTGCTGCTTTACAGATTACTGACTTGAAGATAGGCTGGATGTTAGGAGGAAGTTCTTCACAGACAGAGTGATTTGCCATGGGAATGGGCTGCCCAGGGAGGTGGAGGAGTCGCTGTCCCTGGAGGTGTTCAAGAAAAGACTGGACGAGGCACTTAGTGCCATGGTCTAGATGACTGGATAGGGCTGGGTGATCTTGGAGGTCTCTTCCAACCTGGTTGATTCTATGACAAATGAAGGTCTATACAAAAGCAAACAGTGGTCGCCGAATGCCCAAAAGAAAGGACTGCTTTGTCTGAAGAAGCCTCCGTTTCCACAAGCTATAGGAAACTTCTGGTGAGTTTTTCCCACTTTCACCCTTCCCCCACAAAAATAGTTTGCAGAACTGATTGAATAGTGCTTTGGAGCAACAACTGTCTGCTACTCATAATTGCCAGGCCATCATGCTGGCTACTTGACCATCTCTCCTGACCATTGTTCAGCTGCATGCAGCCGTTTCCTCCTGTATATTTATGTAGAGTGCCTACGGTACTTCAACAGAAGTAACTGGCACTAAAGCCTCTTTCAAATAGCTCTGTTACCACTGACTCCAGACTTCTTCAGATAGTAGCTGATAAAGTTCAAAACATTAATTTCCACCACTAAACAGGAACTGGAAGCCTAGGGAGTTAATAGGGCTTTTTCATCTCAGCCTAACTCTCTGATCTAATTTCAGATAGCAGGAAATATGCCAACTTGAGCCGCTAATTAGAGTTACTCTTTGGAGATTATTTGTAGCAGACCTCCAAGCTTCTTACAAGAAAAAAAATGCACTGACAGTCCTGCCAGCAGGAATATGTTAGATGTTTGTAGCGTGGAGGCCATTTGAATTATGCAATGAATATCAGACTTTGCAGTCGTTTTATCCTGAAACCATGGTTCTTGTGTTTCCCCAGAAACAGTAAGTGCAACAACACTGCCGGTTTTGTCTTTTTTCCTTGCAGGTGTTTTTAAAGGATGAGGTGATATTAAGTGAAGGACTGGGGAGGGACTGGAAAAGGACTGTTTGGAAGGACTTGAAGCAATAGGACAAGAGGCAATGGTTTAAAACCACAGCAGAGTAGACTTAGGTTGGACATCAGTGGCACGTTCTCTACTACGAGAGTGGTAAGACACTGGAACATGCTGCCAAGAGATGTGGTTGAGGCCTCATCTTCAGAGACATTCAAGGTCAAACTTGATGTGGCCCTGAGTAACCTGATCTAGTTGGAGATGTCCCTGCTGATTGCAGGGGATTTAGAGAAGATGACCTCTGAGAGTTCCTTCCCATCCAATGCGTTCTGTTAATCTGTGTTTAGGACTAATTGTCCTACCACAGAGATATAAATCCTTCAGAGACTAGAAAGGCTTCAGGGGGAGGAACAGGTTATTGCCATCTCTTACTCTATTCCCTATTCCTGTATCTCCCTATGTAAAGGGCAGACTGTCCAGCCTCACTCTCCCTCTCTCCCCCTCCTCTCTCCTCCAAGCAGGCAGTTACTGTTACCGCGTTGGGTTTGTGTTGGCCCACTCTGGCAAGCTGTCTTCTAGTACACCTACTAAAGCCTGCAAAGGCCTGCTTTGAGGCTTAGCCTGGGCTGGGCTAGGCCAGGCTTGATTCTGAATGTGTATCCATGCTTCCACCTTGGCACCTTTTGCGCTTTGTTTGTTTTCCTAAGCAGCATTTCCGTTTAACCTCCCATTCTTTATGAGTGCTTGTACTCCTTGGGAGTAAATTCTTTCTGCCCAGGACTGTTTCAGCTCAAACTAAGTGTGCTAGTTTGAAGCAGGCTAGAATGTTTTGGTGAGAAGAACTAGATTACAGACTGTGAAAGGTAAACAGTGGTGATGTCTACTTCGCCCACAGCCTTGCTGAGATGTATAGGGACAAGCAAAAAAAAACATTTGATAGCACACACTTGGCACCATTCCCACTCTCATTGGGGCTGCTGGCTGAGCTACATCTCTCTAACCTCACTCTCCATTTTGGGCTAATCCACTTTGCTTCTTAAACCCCTGGCCGAACCTCCATTCTTCCTTGGGACTGGGGTAAGGTTGAGAGGGGTAGGGGGAAGGTGCAGGGGTGGTTGAGAGCCCCTCCTGGGGACTCAGGTTTCTGAGAAGGGAGTTGTGTTTCTGTATTACCTTTTACCTTGTCTATTTCTGTCTATAACTGTATCTACTGTAAATATCTGCTTGTATATTGTGCCAGCTGTAAATATAAGCTTCATTCATATTTCCAGAGCTGGCTGAGTCTAGTCTGGGTCATTTCTAAAGTGTGGGGGTGGTGGAGAACCCCCAAACCATCACACTAAGACACTGTGCTTCCATTTTGGGGTTTATGTTTTCTCTGGTTTTTATTTTTGCTGAACTCCAATTACATTCACTTGGCCTCTGCTCTGCCCCACAGTACCTTTTGCTCTCAGAGAAAACAAGTTATTCTTTCATCAGGTCAGAGAAATCTGCCCATGATCTTGTACTTTCAGAGGACTCGCTCTGGATACTGTCATAGTGGCTTCAGAAAGTCCTGCTTCCCAGTGTAGCTGAACTTTTTGTCCAGCAGAACTAAGGGGTAAAGAATCTGACCCAGAGGCACGAGGAATGAGTGAGTGTGTGTTGGCAGAGGCACGATTACAAGGTTCCTTTTGTTAATACATTTTCATCTTGTAATGCTGATATTTGATGCTTCTATCTCACCTTTCTTTACAGTTCTCATACTTTCGGTTTCTGTAGCATTGGGACAACAGTGGCCACAAAGCTGTTGATAAAATTAACCAAGCCTCACAGACTCACAGAACTTTAGAGGTTGGAAGAGACCTCCAGAGATCATTAAATCTAACCTCCCTGCCAAGGCAGGATCCCCTAGAGTAGTTTGCACAGGAATGCATCCAGGCAGGTTTTGAAAGTCTCCAGAGAAGGAGACTCCACAACCTTTCTGAGCTGCCTGTTCCAGTGCTACATCACCCTCACTGTAAAGATGTTTCTCCTCATCACATTGAGGTGAAACCTTCTATGTTCCAGTTTGTATCCATTGTTCCTTGTCTTATTGGTGCTGACCACTGAAAAGAGATTGGCCTCATCTACTTGATACCCATCCCTCAGATATTTGTGCACATGGGTAAGATGTCCTCTCAGTCTTCTCTTCTCCAGACTAAACAGCCACAGATTTCTCAGTCTCTCTTTGTAGGGCAGATGCTTAAGTCCTCTAATCATCCTCATGGCTCTCTGCTGGACTCTTTCTAGCAGATCCCTGCCTCTCCTAAACTGGAGAGCTTACATTACTCCTCTGAGAAATTCCCTGAGCTTTTTAGTGGATGCAAAGTGATGAGTCAGTGAGAATGAGGCTGAGAACAGAACCAAATCCTTGCTCCAACTACTGTCCATCACTCACTCATGAAAATGGAAAAAATCATAGTGTTATAGGATGGTTTGGGATGATGTGTGCATGTCTGTAAATTCCTGTACCTAATGTAATGTAGCTTTGAAACATTGCTAGAGTGTATGCATTCTTCACAGAATCTTAGCATGGTTTGAGTTGAAAGGGACCTTGAAGATCATCTAGTTCCAACCCCAATCCCCACCATGGGCAGGGACACCTTTCACTAGACCAAACTGCTCAAGGCCTTGTCCAGCATGGCCTTGAACACTTCCAGGGAATGTACCATTAACAGATTGCATCTCTTCCTTCCATGATTTTAGAGTCCTACTGAGGAACTCCACTGGGGCTTGGGCTAGATCACCTTTAAAGGTCCCTTCCAACCCAAACTATTTTGTGAAAACCTAGAGCTTCTGAAAGAGGAGAAAGGGAACATGTGGCCTAGACCTTTGGTCTTTAGTGTATGTTTTTTTATTTCCACCTTTATTAGCAAACAGTGTTAGAACACCTTGGGTGCTGTAATCCTGTGTAGTTCCTCTGCCTTCTCTAAAACAGATTTTCTGGTCAGACTACAGCTTCCAAAGTCTTTTTCTCATCGCCAAAGCTGCGAACTGGAGTGCATCACAGCTAACCCAGAAAAATGAGGCTGTAAACTGATAACACTACAACATGCTTGAGACATCAGGAAGCATTTGTCAAAGAAAAACATTCTTATTTTCAGGTTATCAACTGTGTAAATATTTAATATAGCTGAAAATTCAGTTTTCTAGTGAAAGCAGTTTGTGGGAAGATGCTCTTCAGCTCAGGTTTGCTCCCTCTTTATTTTACTTGTTTAAAGTATAGCTAGGAAATTTCTAGTAGTCTTTTTTTTTCCCCTATGTGCATTTTGCATTTAAAATTCATGTCTTGTTTAACCTGAAAGTCTCTGGATGACTGGAGAATTGGAGAAACGACAGAGGAATCATGCAAGCAGAACCAAATTAATTTGAGAGGTGAAGTGGGGTTTATTTTGATTCTCCACTGCCACTCAACTTTATGGCCATTTCCACTTGCATGATATGCTAGTCCTGATAGAAAATGAGAGAGGGTTTCCAAGTTGGTAGTGTAATTCTTCCTCTGCTCACTAAATTTAGTGGCAGATTTATAAGATGTAGATTGTGTCATTACCATAGAGTTGTAGAACACAGTGGGTCAGCAGTGTGCCCAGGTGGCCAAGAAAGCCAATGACATCCTGGCTTGTGTTAGAGACACTGTGACCAACAAGAACAGGGAAGTAATCATCCTCTTGTACTCAGCGCTGGTGAGGCTACACCTCGAGTATTGTATTCACTTCTGGGCCCATTAGAGGTGCTGGGGAGTGTTCATAGAAGGGCAGTGAGGCTGGTGAAAAGCCTGGAGTACATAGCCTATGAGGAGCATCTGAAGGAGCTGGGGTTGTTCAGTGTGGAGAAGAGGAGGCTGAGGGGAGACCTCATCACTTTCTGCACTATCTGAAGAGAAGCTGGGGGCGAGGTTAAGGCAGCTTCTTCTCCTTGATGGTAAGTGACAGGACTAGAGGATGTGGTTGCAAACTGTGCAGGGGTGGGGGAGTGGGTTCAGGCTGAATATTAGGAAGTGCTTCTTCATCAAATATTTGAATGGTCTGCCCAGGGCAGTGGTGAAGTTGCTGTCCATGGGGATGCTCAAGGGCTTTGGGAACTTAGTGCTTAGGGACACGGTCTAGTGTTGACCTTTCAGTGCCAGATCAAAGTTTGGATTGCATGATCTTTGAGGTCTCTTCCAATCACATAGGTTCTGTGACTCTGTGATTCTTTATGGCTTGGAAGGGACCTCCAGAGCTCATCTAGTCCAACCTTAACTAGACCATTGTGGAGGATCAGTTAAAGACACAGCCCTGTTCCTTAGGGAAATGAATTTACAACAGCTTAATACCCCACAAGATGAAATCTAGTGCTGAGCTCATATATCCTCTTCCTCTGAGCTGTTCCAGTGATAAGGGTGCCTGCCAACACCTTTTGAGTTATCAGGCAACTACAGGGAAATAGTTCAGCCTGTTTCAATAGTTACCTTTCCCACCATGCTCCATATTTCACCTTCTAGTGTCTCTGCTAGTGTTGGGGGGGTTAGATGGAATTAGATGATATTTAAGGTCCCATCCAACCCAGATCATTCTATGATTCAATAATATTAATACAGCCTGATAGTCCATGCTGGGAGGATGGTTGAAGAACCCAAATATCCAAGTGACTATGCAAACCCAAAGGCAGTAGAGGATCTGACCCCTTCATTCCTTTTAATTAATGGTTATTGGAAGAAACATCTAAGAGAGAATTATTCAACACTGACCTTTAATGTGAGAAGAGAAGAGCTGCTGGTCTAAGGGAAACTGCAGAATCACAGAAATGTTTTGGTTGGAAAAGACCTGTAAGATTATTGAGTCCATCCCTCAACCTAACAGCACCATGGCCATTAGTACATGTCCCACGGTGCCATGGCCACACATTTCTTGAAGGCCTCTAGGCATGGTGACGACTCCTCAGCCTCCTCCAGATTGAACAACTCCCTCAACCGTTCCTCACTAGATCTGTTCTTGAGACCCTTCACCAGCTTCATTGCCTTTCTCTGGGCACACTTATGCACCTCCATGATTATTTTGTAGTGAGAGGCCCAAAACTGAACCCAGGATTTGAGATGTCACCTCACCAGTGCCCAGTACAGGGGCACAATCACTTTGCTACTCCTGCTGGCTGCACTATTGCTGATCCATGCCAGGATGTTGTTGGCCTTCTTGGCCACCTGAGCACACTGCTGTATCATGTTCAGCTGCTGTCAGTCAGCAACCCCAGGTCCTTTTCTGCTGAATGCTTTTCAGGCACTCTGCCCTAAGCCTAGAGAATTCAAGGGGTTGTAATCCAAGTGCAGGGCCCAGCACCTGGCTTTGTTGAACCTTGCACATCTGACCTTGGCCCATCGATCCACCCTGGCCAAATCTCAGAAGCAGAAGCACAATCAATATTGATATCCCTGGATATTTAAAAGAAAAATGTCAGCCAGATGGTTGTAATGTAACCTTGTTTTGATTTAATTCATATAAAGGACATGACCTCCACTTCTTTAGACCACTTTAAGGCAGATCTATAGATCTGCTGAAACAAAAAACATCCAGAATGGAAAATTTTTCTTTCTTTGTGGTTGTACACTGAAGGGCAGCAAGAAATCATAGAATCAACCTGATTGGAAGAGACCTCCAAGATCATCCAGTCCAACCTAGCACCCAGCCCTAGCCAATAAGCTAGACCATGACACTGAGTGCCTCAGCCAGGCTTTTCTTGAAGACCTCCAGGAACAGTGCCTCCACCACCTCCCTGGGCAGCCCATTCCAATGCCAATCACTCTCTCTGGGAAGAACTTCCTCCTAACATCCAGCTTATACCTCCCTCAGCACAACTTGAGACTGAGTCCCCTTGTTCTATTGCTGGTTGCCTGGGAGAAGAGACCACCCCCCCCCCCAACCTGGCTACAACCTCCCTTCAGGTAGTTGTAGACAGCAATGAGGTCACCCCTGAGCCTCCTCCAGGCTAAACACCCCCAGCTCCCTCAGCCTCTGCTCATAGGGGTTGTGTTGATGAGCTGTGGCCATGTGTAAAGAAGTGCCCCCAGCCTGCAGTGCTCCTACAGCTGTGCCCAGCATGCTGCTGGCTGGCCTGCAGCATGCTCAGGAGACAATGAGGACAATGTATGGTGTGAACCATACATTGCCCAGTGCAAAAGGTGACTTTTGTACCACAGGGACACATGGTGCTCCCAAGGGAAACATAGTTGGAAATTTTAGATAAACAGTTGCTTGGTGACTTCAGAGAAGACATCAGTGAAAACATTTTCTTCTGGGGGGGGAAAAGAAGTGTGGGTGGCTTGGTCACCAGCACTATTTTGGTTTTGTCTGCTGCAGGGAATGCTCTTTTTTTCCCAGACTCACTCAGCCAACTTAAATTAGAGCAGGTTTACATTACTCTGGAGGTAATGTTGTCATTAAATGCGTGCCAGGACTTTGGAAGTGAACTTCAGCAGCATTGTGAATTGGATAATGATGACTGGGCTGTGTCAAAAGAAGTGCTACCAGCCAGATGAGGGCTAGGTGGCACCACTCTATTCTGGTTTGATGAGACCCCCCACCTGAAGTATTGGGGTCTCCAACACAAGAAGGACATGAAACCATTTGAGCACATCCAGGAGAGGCCACAAAGATGATCAGAGGGCTGGAGCAACTCTGCTATGGGGACAGGATAGGGACCCTGGAGAAGAGAAGGCTCTGGGAAGAACTTAGAGCAGCCTTCCAGTACCTGAAAGGGGCTATAGGAGAGATCATGAGAGACTTTTCACAAGGGCTTGTAGTGATAGGATGAGAGAGAATGGATTGAAGCTGGAAGAGAGGAGATTTAGACTGGATATTAGGAAGAAATTCTGACAGTGAAGGTGGTGAAATACTGGAACAGGTTGTCCAGGGAAGCTGCATGTTCCCTCCTCCCTGAAAGTGTTCAAGGACAAGTTGGATGAAGCCTAGAGAAGCCTGGTGCAGTGGAAGATGTTGCTGACTTTGGCAAGAGGGTTGGAATGAGATGAAATTGAAGGTCCCTTCCAACCCAAACCAGTGTATGATTCTATCATTCATAGCCATGGTGGTGTTAGATTGAGGGTTTGGCTTGATGGTCTTGGAATTCTTTTCCAACAGAAATAACTCTATGATTCTATGACAGTTTTATCTCACTACTTTTATCTGCCTTCTCTGATGTAAAACCATTCCAGGATTCTATGTCCATCCCTTTTTGCATGTAAACTTGCACCTACCTATTTTCTCTTCTATTTCACTGCAGATGACTTGTCTGACCTATCAAACTGCCTTCCTGAACTGCTATAAGCAGAGGTGTAGAGGTGAACACCATGGGATCACTAAAAGGTGTTGCTTGACATTAGGATTAATGTCTTTTAATCAATAGCATGCATCAGATTTACTTTCAAATGTCTGGGCAGCCAGATATTAAAGAAAATTATCTTCACTGAAGCAAGGTTTCTGTGCTTCAGGTTAGCACATCTGAGTTTTCAGAAATTGCTGAGTTTACCAGGTGGGATTCAAGAAGAGACAGTTTAGAAAAGGAGATGGGAGGAGCTCAGCTTTGCAGTCTTTAATTTTCAGAGACCAAGATATGGAAACTGAAACCGTAGGTTAAGCCTTACTGCCTCCCAAAATGTCCCCTGAGAGCAGCAAAACCCCTAGATTAGATCCAAAACTCTGATTGGAAGGGCAGCTGGAAATACTTAAACTGTAGAAATTCAGGAGGTATTGAAGCACTCCAGAGTAAGGTGTTACAGTATCACAGTATCATCAGGGTTGGAAGAGACCTCACAGATCATCAAGTCCAACCCTTTACCACAGAGCTCAATGCCAGACCATGGCACCAAGTGCCACGTCCAATCCTGCCTTGAAGTGCCCCAGGGACGGCGACTCCACCACCTCCCCGGGCAGCCCATTCCAGTGTCCAATGACTCTCTCAGTGAAGAACTTTCTCCTCACCTCGAGCCGAAATCTCCCCTGGCACAGCCTGAGGCTGTGTCCTCTCGTTCTGGTGCTGGCCACCTGAGAGAAGAGAGCAACCTCCTCCTGGCCACAACCACCCCTCAGGTAGTTGTAGACAGCAATGAGGTCACCCCTGAGCCTCCTGTTCTGCAGGCTAAACAATCCCAGCTCCCTCAGCCTCTCCTCGTAGGGCTTGTGTTACCTTCCACTCAGTGGTCCTGTGCAAGAGTGATTATATAAACCAGTGACTCCATAAAACACACGTGTAAAGTTTCTGCATCGATGCAGTGAGATAGCAAAAAGCAGCTCTGAGGATGCAATGCTCCAGGTCTGGGGCAGAGTTCCTGGAAACCGCCCTATAGAAAAGTACCTGGGAGTGCTGAATGATGGCTAGCTGAACATGAGCCAGCAGTGTGCTCCAGTCTCCAAGAAGGCCACCTCATTTTAGACAAGGCTTGGGAAGCTGACCATTTAAGAGGCTTAGGAGCTCCCAGAGCTGGAGCTAAATGTGCTTTTTTTGCCTCTATTATCATTAAAAAAACAGTAAGGCTATCTCTGTAGCCAGTCTGCCTCTAGAGGTATCAGAATGTGAAATCCTCAGAAATCTTGCAGAAATCAAAGTATGTTAATTGTTGCCTTTTTGCTATTAACATGTAATTAATCTGATTTTGTTTAATGACAATGGAATAAATAGCATAATGAATAACTAACACACAAAAGAAACCTAAGAAAATCTTTATGGGATAGCAGCTTCAAAAAGGCACATCTGTTAAAAGAAACAACCTGCACATAGTCACTGCAAGTCTATTATTCACTAAATTGGCTGCCTGCTGAGAACTAAATGATGCAAATGTTCTCCTCATTGGCTTTTCAGCTCCAGAGGAGTGGGCTCAAATCCCTATTAAAGCACCAAGTGAAAATGAGTCTCTGAGGCCTCTTCCAAATCCCCTCTTATGCACCATATAAATTAGAATATTAGCAGGCTTGTCTCAAGGGAGGAGCAGGACGAGGGCAGCAGGTGTGTGACAGAATCATTGAGATGCAGCAGCACAACAGACGGCTGCTTTTGCACAGTGCCAGGCTGCCTCCCACCACCTCTACTGATCTGTAACTTTCATAGTTTCATAGAATGGTTTGGGTGTAAGTTACAGTGCCACTAGACCAGCTTGCCCAAGGCCTCACCCAGCCTGGTCTTGAACTCCTACATGAAGGTGGCATCCGTGACCTTCCTGGGCAACCTGTTCCAGTGTCTCCCCACTCTCACTGTGAAGAATTTCTTCCTAATATCCAATCTGAACCTCCCCTCCTCCAGCTTCAATCCATTACACCTCATCCTAATACAAGAAGCCCTTGTAAGTAGTCCCTTCCTTGTTTTCTTGTAGGGAAGGCTGTTTTGAGGTCACTTCCAACCCCTAACATCCTGTGAAGGGACTTTTTCATCAGCTGTAGACTGGCTCCTAATTTTAAAATCCCCATTTCTCTAACAGCAAGGAAGCTCTCCAATGGGGAGATAAACCCCAAATGGCTACAGTCTATGATTGGGTGGCACTAGCCATAGATGATCCCCAGACAGGAAAATGTTTGACAAGATTCATTTGGTAGGTCCTCATGGTTCAGAAAACTAAGGAAGGGCAGATTTGCTGTGTTACTTTCTCTTCGAAGTCCACCCTAAGTGGTGTGGAGATTGCACTGTGAGAGGAGGAAAAGGAACTGTCAGAGATTAGTCTGCAGTTACACACAGTGAGTCTTCTCTTTCTCTGTTGGTGCAGATCTGCCTCTGGAGTGAAAGGGTAGAGTGAGCCATAGAAGCATAGAATGGTTTGAGTTGGGAGGGACCTACAGAAGTCATCTAGTCCATGCAGTAAGCAGGGGCTCCCTCAACTAGACCAGGCCACCCAGTGCCCTGTCAAATCTCTTGTGGCTGGAGAGCTGCTCAGTGGAGAAGGACCCAGGAGTGTTGATTGATGGCCAGTTGAGCATGAGCCAGCAGTGTGCTCAGGTGCCAAGAACACCAGCAGCATCCTGGCCAGTATCAGGAATACTGTGGCCAGCAGGAGCAGGAATGTAATTGTTCCTCTCTGCTTGGTACTGGTGAGGCCACCCCTCAAATACTGTGTTCAGTTTTGGGCCCCTCACTCCAAGAAGGACATTGAGATGCTGGAGTGTGTCCAGAGAAAGGCAATAGAGCTGGTGATGGGTTTAGAAAACAGGCCTTAAGAGGGTTGGCTGAGGGTTATTTAATCTGGAGAAGAGGAAGCTGAGGGGAGACCTCATAGAATCATAGAATCAACCAGGTTGGAAGAGACCTCCAAGATCATCCAGTCCAACCTAGCACCCAGCCCTATCCAATCAACCAGACCATGGCACTAAGTGCCTCATCCAGTCTTTTCTTGAAGACCCCCAGGGACGGTGCCTCCACCACCTCCCTGGGCTCCCTGAAGAGGTGAGGGTTGGTCTCCCATGCAAAAAGTGACAGAACAAGAGGAAACAGCCTCAAGTTTTGCCAGCCAAGGTTCAGATAGGATATTTAGGAAGTATTTCTTTTGTGAAGCAGCAGTCAGGCATTGGAACAGGCTGCCTAAAGTGGTGATGCAGTCACCATCTCTGGAGGTATCTAAAAGACACATGGATGTGGCGCTGAGGCACAAGGTTTAGTACTAGTGGATTAGAAGCAGTGGTGGAATTGTGAGCTCTAGGAGTGTGGTCAGACTTGATGATCCCAAAGGTCTCTACCAACCTCAACATTTCTGTGCTTCTGAGTTGGAGACAGTTTTGGTACTGAAGGACTTCTGTGAACAATATGAGTAGGGAAAGGGAGTGCATAACGGGGGAAAAAAAGATGCTTATTGTAACTTTAAATGTTTTGAGAGCCATTCCCCTACTGTCATGGGTTAAGGTTGTGGTACTGAGTGTTCCCTATTTCACAGGCCATCTGTCCTTCCTGCAAATAAAGGCAAGGAAGAGGGTCTGGCAGCTTGTGTTTCCCAATGTGCCATGCTAATGCAAGATATCATCAGCTCCAGGGTAGGCAGCAGTAGATAACTGTGGTTCAAAGTCAAAGGCTCTTGTACCATGTCTGCTTGCCTGGCAGAGCACCAGAGTAATGATGGTACTGTTATAAAGCCTGGGAGAGGGTTTCCTGGTAGAAAAGTGTGCATTTAGTCACTTTTCCAAGGCTCAGCTGAATTATTCCTGTTGACAAAGCAAGGCTGATGTGTTGAAGTGAAGCACTGATAAAAGCAGCAAAAAACACTTTCTTTGTTCTTATCAGGAGCTATTTGTAAACCTGCCAAATGGGGAAACAGTAATGTTTTTTCAATCATTTGTGACTTAAAAATCCTTATTAGTGCATAACCCTCCTTTCTAGCTGATGATTAAAAGACTATCTCACAAAACTCTGGATTAAATTGATGTGCTTTAATCATGGGGAAGCAAATTAATCTTTCCTGACATTCTGATGGCTTTACTGGTATGACATAAAGAATTATATTGGCAGAAGGATGCAAGTGAAGTCCAAAAGCAGAGATCTCAATTAGCTGTTGTGGAATAAATCCCATCTGCCCATCAAGCCTTCAAATGTGATACATTGGATTCTGGACACTGTAGCTAGCTTTGGATCTGAAAAAGCAAAATGAAAAGGGATATTTAAAAGGTGTTTCTGCAATGAAGTGGCAGGGAATGGATGCCTGGAAGTACTGGTGAATATTCATGGCTATAATCCTAAATTCCACTCTGAAATTGCCATGAGTTCTTGAAAACAGGAATTCTCTTAGAAAGAGAAATGTCAGAGTGTTGCTCTTTGTCTCCCTGTTGAGAATTATTTGTGCCTAATTATGACAAAATCTATACCTCAGCAAATTGCTCTTGCCTGAATACTGATGAGTTAATGCAGAAATCATTGCTACCAGACCCATGTAACTTTGAGCATTTCAAGATCTCAGTCTCTGAACAACTTTAGCCACTATTATTGTTTGTTGGGTTGCTGTTTCGTTGGTGTACCAAGGATATCATTCCATCTGCAGAGAGAATTGCACAGAAACATTCTACAAAGCCTTACAAAAGTTTGTGGAAAACTCTGACCTTTTAGCAGAGTTGTTAGAAGTCAAAAGTGAAATTGGAGCTCTCTTCTGTAAAAGGGTGTGTCACTAGTGGTG
This sequence comes from Pogoniulus pusillus, assembly GCF_015220805.1. Classification (NCBI taxonomy): domain Eukaryota; kingdom Metazoa; phylum Chordata; class Aves; order Piciformes; family Lybiidae; genus Pogoniulus; species Pogoniulus pusillus. Next base: position 8,125,953 of record NC_087268.1, on the reverse strand, counting down.
TTCCCCAAGGATCAGTGCTGGGCCCAGTCCTGTTCAATATCTTTATTGATGACCTGGGCGAGGGGATTGAGTCCAGCATCAGTAAGTTTGCAGATGACACCAAGCTAGGAGCAGGTGTTGATCTGTTGGAAGGTAGGAGAGCCCTGCAGAGGGACCTGGACAGGCTGGATGGGTGGGCAGAGGCCAATGGGATGAGATTTAACAAGGCCAAGTGCAGGGTTCTGCACTTTGGCCACAACAACCCCAAGCAGTGCTGCAGGGTGGGGATAGAGTGGCTGGAGAGCAGCCAGGAAGAAAGGGACCTGGGGGTACTGATAGATAGTAGGCTGAAGATGAGCCAGAAGTGTGCCCAGGTGGCCAAGAGAGCCAATGGCATCCTGGCCTGCATCAGGAACAGTGTGGCCAGCAGGACAAGGGAGGTTATTCTGCCCCTGTACTCAGCACTGGTCAGGCCACACCTTGAGTGCTGTGTCCAGTTCTGGGCTCCTCAGTTCAAGAGAGATGTTGAGGTGCTGGAACATGTCCAGAGAAGGGCTGTGATGGTTTGGGGGTTACCCCGCCCCCCCACACTTTTGAATTTGCCCCAGCTAACTCAGACGGACCCTGGAAATATAGATGAAGCAATTTATTTACAGCTAGCAAAATTTACAAGCAGCTATTTACAATATATACAGTTATATATACAATTATATACAGAAATATACAAAGGATAAACAATACAAAAGCACAACTCCCCTCCCAGAAACCTGAGTCCCCAGGAGGGGCTCTCAAACCACCCCAACACCTCCCCCCGGCCCTCTCAACCTTACCCCAGTTCTCAGGAAGAAAAGAGGTGCGGCCAAGAGGTTAGGGAGCAGGGTTAGTAGGAGCAGGGTTAATGAGATGTGACCAGGTCTAAGGCAAAAGCAAGAGTGAGAAACAAAATGGAGAAAAAGTCTTTCTTCTTCCCAGAGTTCTCAGCGTGACTGTGAGAGAAGTAGACACAATTGTTTTTCATTTCACTGCCTGTTATCTAGTTCTTTTACCAAAACATTCCAGCTTGCTTCAAACTAGCACAAGGGCGACAAAGCTGGTGAGGGGCCTGGAACACAAACCCTATGAGGAGAGGCTGAGGGAGCTGGGGGTGTTTAGCCTGGAGAAGAGGAGGCTCAGGGGTGATCTTATTACTGTCTACAACTACCTGAAGGGGCATTGCAGCCAGGTGGGGGGTGGCCTCTTCTCCCAGGCAACCAGCAATAGAACAAGGGGACACAGTCTCAAGTTGTGCCAGGGTAGGTCTAGGCTGGATATTAGGAAGAAGTTCTTCACAGAGAGAGTGATTGGCATTGGAATGGGCTGCCCAGGGAGGTGGTGGAGGCACTGTCCCTGGAGGTGTTCAAGAAAAGCCTGGCTGAGGCACTTAGTGCCATGGTCTAGTTGATTGGCTAGGGCTGGGTGCTAGGTTGGACTGGATGATCTTGGAGGTCTCTTCCAACCTGGTTGATCTAAAAGAAAAAAAAAAAAAAAGAAAAGAAAAAGAAATGTCTGAGTCTAAAACTGCTGCAGGAGTAGGAATTTCAGGTTAGGAATTTTGCTATCTAAACCCAGATCTATTTACTTGTCTTCCATCAAATTAGGGTGTATTTTTGCCTTGGTAAAAAAGCATCAGAAATATACAGTGCAGTATGTGTGTGTGTGTGTCATAAATTATATTGTACCTATGTTTGCATAGCGTTTTGTTCTCCTGCAAACACATTGTTGTGTTCATAATTTTGCATGCAACAAGCCAACAGCTACACTGAACCACGTCCTGCTGTTGGCATTTTGATTTGAAGCAAGTATTGTAGATTCATAGTGTAGTTTGGGTTGGAAGGGACCTTCAAGATCGTTTGGTTCCAACCCCCCCTGCCATGGGCAGGAACACCTCAGGTTGCTCAAGGCCTCATCCAGCCTAACTTTGAACAGCTCCAGGAAGGGGACATCTGCAGCCTCCTCAGGCAACTTGCTTCAGTGTCTTATTGCACTTATAGTAAGGAATTTCTTTCTTATATCCAGTCTAAATCTACCCTCCTCAAGCTTCAATCACTGAATGCCAGGGTGGAAGGGACCTCAAGGCTCATCTGGTCCAAGCTTTCTAGGTGACAGTGTAGTTGAAACAAGCTGGCCCAGCACCCTGTCAAGATGTGTCTTTAACCTGTGCAATGTAGGAGAATTCACTACTTCCCTTGGCAGATGATCCCAAGTAGAGAATTTTCAGATGAAATCTCAGCTTTCCATCTCTGAATTTAAGGCTGGTTTTGTTTCTTTACATCCATGGGGTCAATATATTGTAATAGCTGTAACTGATTGTGGTATATGGCTGCTCTGGAAATACTGTTAGTTGTATTAAGTTACAGGAGTTGTGTGGCATCAAGATGTCATTATGGTGCAATCATTACAGTCCAGCATGTTTCATCTTAAATTCCTACCTTGCAGATGATCACCACACAGGTTACATCTGATCAGTCCCATGGCTGTTTGAAAGACCTTGGAATGTGGTGCTGAGGGATGTGCTTTAGCACCACACTTGGTAGCGTTGGGTAAAAGGTTGGACTTGATGATGTCCAAGGTCTTTTCCAACCAAAACAATTCTATGAAGTCCCTTGAAGGAGGCATATGGCTTAGTGGGCTGCCAACACAGAAGGAAGTCACACCATTAGGGGAAGGCCTTGGTCCCCCTATAATCCTGTTTTAGCCTTTTAGCAGAACCTTAAATAGGGTTAAGATGGATCAGACACTCTGCAGACTTTGAGCAGAGAATCATGTCAGACTTCTGCAGTTGTTGCTATCCAAGTTATTTCTTTTGCTTCATCAATGTATCCAAGATATTAGTATTATCAGTAGCATGGCAGTGGGAATGGCTGCAATGTCTTAGAGTCCACAAACTTAATTCTTTGATCCAAAGAAATATGAGATTTCTCTTTTCATAAATCCTTAGGTGATGTAAGTAAAAAATCCTATTGACAGTCATAGCATCATAGAAAATCCTGTAGTCTGTCCTTCTGCATTAAGGGAGAATAAGCAATGCATAAACTCCTTTTAGCAGATACTGTCTAGCATGTGTTTAAAGACCTCTGATGATGGAAACCCTTACATCTCCCTAGGCAGTCTGTTGTAGAAGTACACTGTGCTTGCATATGAGACCTGAGAGGGGGTGGGAGGGTATTTCAAAATACAGAAGGACTGAGGAAGTAAAAGATAAGTAAAAGGAGAGTAAAAGATTACAGTCATAGGCCAGTCCAAGAGAGGTGATTCTGCCAATTTACTCTCCTCTGGTGAGACCTCACCTGGAGTACTGCATCCAGGTCTGGAGCCCTCAATACAGGAAGGACAGAGACCTGCTGGAGCAGGTCCAGACAAAGACCACAGAAGTTATTTGGGATTGGAACACCTCTGCTACATAGACAGGCTGAGGGAGCTGGGGTTGTTCAGCCTGGAGAAGAGAAGGCTCCAGGGGGACCTGATAACAACCTTCCTGTACCTGAAGGAGGCCTACAATCAGGATGGAGAGAGGCTGTTTGCAAAGGCCTGTAGTGATAAGATGAGGGGAAATGGCTTCAAACTAGAGAAGAGCAGATTTAGATTGGATGTTAGGAACAGGTTCTTTGCTGTGAGGGTAGTGGAACACTGGAGCAGATTGATCAGGGACACAGCTGAGGCTTCATCCCTGGATGTACTCAGGGCAAGGCTCAACAGGGTTCTAGGCAACTGGCTCTAGTTAAGGACATCCCTGATTACTGCAGAGGAAGTTGGACTAGATGAACTTTGGAGGTCTCTCCAAATCCAGACCATTTTATGATTCTACTCTGTGATTTGTAAAATGAAGTTTGTTTGTTTGTTTTATGTGAATCATTACATGAAGGATATATGAGGACAGTGGGATGATGTCTCAGGTCTCACTACAACTCCCAGAAAGGAGGTGGAAGCCAGGTGGGGGTCAATCTCTTTACACAAGTGACAGGATGAGAGGAAATGGTCTCAAGGGGAGGTTGAAGTTGGATATGAGAAGAAACTTCTTAATTAAAAGAGATCTTAAAGGAGAACAGGATGCCCCCAGAGATGGTGGAATCTCCACCCCTGGAGTTAAAAGGTGTAGAGAGACGTGGTGCTGGAGGGCATGGTTTAGCAGCAGACTTGGTTGACCTGATGATCTTCAAGGTCTTTTCCAGCCAAAACAATGTAATCATTCTGTGATGTAGTATCTAGGGATAAAACAGTTCTCATGAAAACCAGAAAGGTGTCTTCTTTTTTTTCTCCACCCCACAAACTCTTATTATTGGAAAAGCCTGAAATTTTATTCTTTGATCACAGGGCTAACAGCAAAGCAATCTAACAGGGAATTGGAATTGTAGATGTGTTAGGAAGACTTAGGATACAACTTAATGGTTAGATTAAAAAGAAAGTTCCTGAATAATTTCCTCCTTCACTTCAGAGAAGAAAATCTTATCTCCCAGAAAAATCAAAACAAGGAAAAAAGCATCCATCTTGACTGCTTTCCATCCACTTCTGTGCTGTAGGCCAAGTTGTAAGGAGGATGTTTACAGCAATGAGGCACTAATATATTCATTGGAATCCAAAGTGTTCTCTGAAAAATACTGAAGTACAAAAGCAATTACCATTAATCATTATATACAATGAGAGGAGCATTATCATGGAGAGATAACGCCTTCTGAAATCATACATTACCACCCAGGATAAAAAGAGAAGCTTCTGCATTGCCATTTCTGTTATCTCATGAATGCTTATGACTTTTTGGTTTTAATGTTTTGCTGTTCAAGTGGGGTTTGACCTTAGTGAAAAACACAGAGAAAGTTAACTTTCCATAATAATAAAAAGCATCTCCACTGCAACCTCTGGGCGTGCACACTGGAAATATTTACTCAGTACTCAAACAGGGTTTTGCAAAGGGAGGGGATGGCTTCCACCCAAATGGAATCCAGCTACCATGCAGAAAAGCAATGCCAGCTGTCTGTATCTCTGTACCCTGCCAATAACTTCAGCAGATCATAAGCAAGGGTTCCCCTTCTGCATCGAGAATCATAGAATTGTTTGAGTTGGAAAAGACCTTCTAAGATCACGGAGTCCAGCCATCAGCCTAAGAGCACTGTGGCCATTAAACCATGTCCCAAAGTGACATGCCTACATGTTTGTTGAACATTGTAGGGATGGTGACTCCACCACCTCCCTTGGGCAGCCTGTTCCAATGCCTGATCAGTCTTGTGGGGAAATAATTTTTTTCCTAATCTCCAACCTAAACCACACCTGGCACAGTCTCAGGCCATTTCCTCTCATTCAGTCACCTGATACTAGGGAGCTGGGGTTGCTCAGCCTGGGGAAGAGAAGGCTCCAGGAGAGGTCTCTTCCAACCTGATTGATTCTATGATTCTATGACATTGCCTGAATGCAGCTTGCAGTCAAAATCTAGCACAATGAATAGGAAAGGCAAAGGCAATCCGGGGCAGCAAAATTCAAAGACAGCTTAGTCAAACAAGCAAAAGCCTTTATCTGATGTGGAAGCATGGAATATCAAAGAATAATCATCTGGCACATATGTCCCTGGAGGTGTTCAAGAAATATTTGGACATGGCACTTTAGGACATAGTTTAGTGACCGTGGTGGTATTAGGCTGATGTTTGACTTGGTGACCTTAGAGGTTGTTTCAAACTGAAACAATTCTATGATTCTGAATTTGCCTTTACAGGTTCAGCCATTGAGAATGTCCCTGTTGAAATTTGATTTCTTGATATAGCACCAAAAGAATGTTGTGCTTATCTGAAATTGGCTTTGCCATGGTTTTGCAGTGACCTTTGGCAGACGTTTCTAAGTTCTCTGTAAAGTTCCTAATATTACACCTAGTCAGATTTTAAGAAGATGCCTTAATTCGGTGCTCTATACACTTAGCTGTTTAATTTGTGTTTGTGTTATCTCCCTTCCCTTAATTTCAGTGTTCCACTCCAGCTGTGTGGCTATTTGTGTGCGTGTGGCTCAAGATAACGGCAAAACCCAACATGACTGACCCAAAGAATCCAGTACTAATGCTTTGTTCCTAACTAGAAAAGAGATTATTTGTCCCCAGTTAGGTTTTAAGTGAACTCAGTCTTAATGTTCCTCCAACACTGCAACGCTCTTTGAAAACCTTCCATTTCAAATATTTAAAGCTAACTAATAATTTAAAGCTGAGGATTCAAGAGTATGAATTAACTTTGCATGAGTTCTCTTGAAGGATATGCAACAAATGTAAAAGCTTTCAGGTTCAGCCAGCTTAAACCTGACCCACTTAAAAGAGTGGTTGAGTGAATTCTGTGTTTAGATTCCCTTTCTCTCTGCTTGTTTTCTTTAACACATAACAATTAAAAAAAAAAGTAGCAGAATGCTCATCTCTGGCAAGAAAGGTCATTGGGAAGGTCCTCTGTGCCCATCCACGGCCTGAAGCTATGCCATTTAAGCTTGGTGTACTTCACCAGAGTATGACTTTTCATTCATTCATGTATGGTGAGTATTGTGTAAACACAGCCAGGAATTAACTCCTTCCCTCTGATATTGGATCCATATTAATTATTGAACATGGAAATTCCTGTTCTTTCTGAACACCCAATGTAAAGCTCAGGATCTTGCTAGATCTCAGCTAAACTGCTCTGTTTTACACTTTTTGATAAATCAGTTGAGGAGGATGAACCTGACACAAATCCATGTCCCACACGGATGGTGGAGCACTGGAACAGGTTGCCAGAGAGGTGGTTGGGGCCCTATCTCTAGAGATATTCAAGGTGAGGCTTGACTGGGCTATGGGCAACATGGTCTAGTTGAGAACATCCCTCCTGACTGCATGACAAGGCTGGACTGGATGACCTTTGGAGGTCTGTTTCATCCTGGACCAGTCTGTGATTCTGTGACCTCCAACAGGCACTTTTTTAAAGGTTGTTACCACCACAATGTCAGCCAGCACCATAACCTCTGGACCATCCTCTCTTTGAATGAGTGGAGGTTGACAAAAAGTAATGGGTTTCTAGTTCTGCCTGCTGTGGAATGCAGGCTCACAGTCTCTGACAGTGCCTAGCAGAGATGTAGCACTTTCAAAGAGGAGGCCATTTTCTCTCATTCTGTCACTCAATACTAGGGAGAAGAAATTAATCCCCCACCTCACTCCAGCCTCCTTTCAGGAAGTTGTAGACAGCAATGAGGTCTCTCCTCAGCCTCATCTTCTCCAAACAAAACAGCCCCAGGTCTCTCAGCTACTCCTCACCAGACCTGTCCTCCAGATCCTTTCTCCAGCTTATCTGCTCTTCTTTTAACAAGCTCCAGCACCTCAATGCCCATCTTGCAGTGAGTGGCCCAAAACTGAACCCAGATTTATGAATTGTCCTCTCTTTCTCCAGTAAAAAAAATCTCCCAGAAGAATTTGTTCTTTACTATGAGGGTGGTGAGACACTGGAACAGACTGCCCATGGAGGTGATGAATACCTCATCCCTGGAAGTGCGTAAGACTGTGTTAGATGAGGCTTTGAGCAACTTGGTCTAGTAGGTGTCCCTACACACACTGAAGGGGTTGAACTAGGTCATCTTTAAGGCCCTTGCCAAACCAACCATGCTATGAGCATCATGTGGCTTTTAGACTTGTTTTGCTTCAATGATTTCAGTAAATAAACAACAGAATGAGTCCTAGCAGACTGCATCTGGAACTTATGTCCTCCATATGCAGACTGCCTGCCATTAGGAAACTCAGAAACAAGGTGTGGAAACATCAACATCTCATGCTCCCACAGATAGAGTGGGGGGCCATGCAAGTAACCACCCATCTGGGCACAAGAGCAGCAGAAGACATATGGCTGCTAGCTTGCATGTGCCACATTGATATGCCTCCAGGATGTCTCCTGTCGGTGCAGCAGCTTGCAGCTCTAAGCCTGTGGCTGTTCATGTGCTTGGCTCTCAGCTTGACACTTTAACAGTCTTGTTTGGCTCTTCCACAGGGAAGTGCTGAGAGACATCAATTCTCCAACAAACAGCAGGGCTACTGCCCAGAGGGGACAATGATGCTAAGCTGAAAATGCTCCAATTGCAGTTCTTCTCTCACTGATAAAAAAGTTATGATGCTGCATATATTTGAGACTCATGCTGGCTGTGGACCTGTATCACAATAAGCCTGCCAGACATTTTACCAGTCTCAAGCCAGCAAGCAGCCTAAGAGCTGCTCCATCAAATCCCACCAAAACTGGAAGTGCATTCTATCACCTAGTGACAGGAATTTTCATATGGACCACCCTAGATTTGCACCAGAAAACACAGAGTTCAGTTCCCAGAGCCATCCAAAGGCTTTTTTATCATCAGCCTCATTCTTAATAGAGCAAGATTGGTTGGCAGTGTGCTGCAGAAAATTTCTCTTGTCTGCACATCTTCCTTCCCAGGAACTGAAATGAAAAATCATTCCAGGAGGCTTTCTTGTAAGTTTATCAGTGCCTTGTACACGGTGCTGCTTCTGCAGTCTGTGGAACCTCTTCTAATGTGTCTTATTGCTTCCAGACAGAGCAAGAAGAGCAGTCATTTCCAGAAAGAGAGCACTCACTACAATTATGGGGAATGAGTTATGCATAATGCATACACACTGCAAAAATAAGGCTTTAGGCACACTTCAGAAATAAAGCTTATCTGTTCTGTGGATATCCAGGACTAGTTCTTGTCTGGAGTTGAGGCATATTTGTCTCCAGTCCTAATTATTTTCATTCATTAGCCTTTTGACTTCTCTTGTGTAGAGCTACTCTTGTTACCATAAAGTAGATGATACAGAACTCCTCTTAATTATCTTTAAATTGTTCCTTTGCCCCCCTCCTCCCCCTAAATGCTCTTAGTATTTGAACACTTGGCTAGAGCACTTGCAGTGTATGATTTCATAGAATTATAGAATAGTTTGAGTTGGAAGGAACCTTAAAGATCATCTAGTTCCAAGCTTCTGCCTTGCTTCCTTCCTGTGCAGAGAGTAGTCTCTTCAAAAATGGGGGAATTTGTAATTCCATTTCCATTTGCTTTTGAGCATTGGAAGTCCTGTGGATGTCAAACTTCATTCTCCAGTGTTTCAGTCACAATTAACAATGTCTAAGTTGCCTGGACGCTGAGCTCTGGGCAGATTTCACCACTAATTGGACCTAGATAATTTAAGGATTTCACTGCAATTTGACCTAGGCAACATAAGGATGTGCTTTAGGTTCAGATCCTCAACGTGCTTAGGTATGTTTTGAAGAAAGCAGTTTACATTGTTGCTGGAAAATTCTACTGGTGCCCTCATCTCTCTGGCAAAGAAGAGGAGGCCAAGCGTTGCTGGAGGTTGGCTGCCTCTGTAACTGCTGCTCTGAGGCATCCTCCCAGCAAAGCTCCTCTAAACAGAGTCACAGAATCACAGAATACCAAGTTGGAAATTACCTCGAGGATCATTTGGTCCAATCTTTCTAGGTGATAGTACAGTTGAAACAAGCTGGCCCAGCACCCTGTCAAGCTGAGTCTTCAAACTGTTCAATATAAGGGAATCCACTGCTTCCCTTGGGAGATGATTCCAATGTCTACATGTTCTCATGGGGAAACATTTTCCTCTCCAGTCAGAAATCTTCTCAGGAGTAACTTGTCCTCATTACCACTTCTCCTTTCCATAAGCCTCCTTGTAGAAAGGGAATTTCAATCCTTCTAGTAGCCACCCTTTATGTAGTGCTCCATGGCAATAAGGTCTCCCCTAAGCCTTCTCAAGGTTGAAAAAAACCCAGTTTCCTGAGCTTTTCTTCATATGGCAGGGCTTCCAGTCCTCTGATCGCTCTTCTGGCCCTTCTTATACAGTGGAGAGTTCAACAGAGAGCTTTCACTGAACTTTCCCCTCTTCCATGCTAGCCCAGCCAAATGTCATTTAGCTCTCCTAGTCCTTCTTTCTAAGACAGTTGTGCTATCTCGGTAAGCATTTTTTTCCCTTTCATTTGAGTCCCCTCCAGCCTAGTAACAGCCTGTTTGTAATGGCAGTGCCTGGCACAAGGCACAGTATTCCAGGTGCAATTGCATCAGCACTGTATATTTTCGTGCAATGCTATCATTAGTCACAACTGTTTCGCAGTACAGAGGGCAAACAGAGTGACCCTTCCAGTCCAAACAGTTTTAGTCATCTGTGGAGGCTGGTGTGTAGAAGTATGCACCCTGTAAAGGACCAGGCTCACCATTTTATTGTTAAACCCAGCTCCTTCTTCCAGCCCAACACTCGTGGATAAATAGAATTCTGTGCTTTACCATTTTGCTGCTGCATATTAATCTATCAATCTTGGGGGGAAGGGGAGGCTGAGAAATTGATGCTCAGTGAATGTATTTAACCTGCTATTTCCACATGGTCATAATCATAGAATGGTAGAATTGCTTGGTTTGAAAACACCTCTAAGATGATTGAGTCCAACCACCTAACTAACACCACCATTGCCATCAAATCACGTCCATGCATTTCATGAACAACTCCATGGATGGTGACTCCACCACCTCCCTGGGCAGCCTGCAGCAATGGAATTCTTCCAACAATCCAACCTAAACCTTCCATGACATAATTTCAGATTATTTCCTCTTGTTCTATCACCTGATAGTAAGGAGAGGAGAATGACCCCCATCTGATGAGATGACAGCAAAGCTATCCACACAGGCAGAGCATTTTCTGCAGTTTATATTGAAATAATAAATAGCTGCAGAAAAAAAAAACACCACCCAGCCTGGTTGAGAGCTGAATAGTGTGTATTATTTCCATTGCAGCAGTGCTTCTTCTGAACTGGCAGTAGTGCTGCACTATTTGTTCTCTGCAGGACATCAAGCAGAGGCTGGAAAGCTGATTGCCTACTCCCTAAACCCGTTTGTTTTAGCAATGCTGTTGAAATCATAGAATCAACCAGGTTGGAAGAGACCTCCAAGATCATCCAGTCCAACTTAGCACCCAGACCTATCCAGTCATCTAGACCATGGCACTAAGTGCCTCATCCAGGCTTTGCTTGAGCACCTCCAGGGATGGTGACTCCACCACCTCCCTGGGCAGCCCATTCCAATGCCAATCACTCTCTCTGGCAAGAACTTCCTCCTAACATCCAGCCTATACTTCCCCCAGCACAACTTGAGACTGTCCCCTTGTTCTGTTGCTGGTAGCCTGGCAGAAGAGACCACCCCCCACCTGGCTACAGCCTCCCTTCAGGTAGTTGTAGACAGCAATGAGGTCACCCCTGAGCCTCCTCTTCTCTAGGCTAAACAACCTCAGCTCCCTCAGCCTCTCCTCATAGGGTTTGTGTTCAGCTCAGAACTATGTTTAATATAGATGAGAAAGTGAAACCACTTGAAAAGGGAGATGGGGGATTTCCCAGACTCATAAACCTACCTTTTCCATGGGCTGCTTGTGCATTCACCATGTTTCATGCTCCTGGAAGCTTAAGCTTTCTATGTGACACATAGGCTTTCATCTGGACCATGCTAGGTCTGTATGGGAACTTATTTTGCTTTATGTTTTATCAGAGCTTCACTTGAAAATCCACAGAACTGTTTCTGTCTCATCCTTGATCAGCCTTTACCCCACACACATGGGTGGCACCTGAATAGCACTCAAAAGCTAGTTCATCATCCAAGGCTATAGACCAGTAGATAACTAGCAATGGTTCCAGACGTGAGCTGGTTGCAATTCATTGCAGACCTTGTCCTCATCTCACAGTGTGAAAGGCTGCCTAGTTTCCCTGTCTTTTTGCTGCCCAGGAGGCTGTTAGCAAGTTAGTCAAGAAATGATTGCTAGGCCAGTAAAGGATTGCAGCACTTTCTCTGGTCACCTGAGTTGAGTAAGCTCAGGTTCAAAAGAAAAGACATTAGGAATTTATGTCTGGCAAGCCTCTTCATGGCACAGAGAAGTCCAGTTAGAATCATGGAATGGTAGGAGCTGGAAGGGACCTCCGGAGGTCATCCAGTCCAAACCCCCTGCCAAAGCAGTATTACCTAAGGCAGGCCGTGCAGAAGTCTGTCCAGGTGGGTTTCAGAAGTCTCAGGAGAAGGTTCCACAACCTATCTGGGCAGCCTGTTCCAGGACTCTAGCAGCCTCACATCAAAGAAGCTCTTCCTTGTGCTCACGTGGAACTTCCTGTGTTCCAGTTTGTGTTCATTGCCCATCATCATGTTGCTGGGCACCACTGAAAAGAGACTGACCTCTTCTTTTTGGCTACCACACTTAAGGTACTTGTCAACATTGATCAGATCCCCTTTCATCCTTCTCTTTTCCAATTCTCTCATCTTCTCCTTATCAGACAGATGTTCCAGTCTCTTCATCATCATTGTAACCTCCATTGGACTCTCTCCAGTAGATCCCTGTCCCTCTTGAACTATGAAACCCAGAACTGGACACAGTACTCCAGATGTGGTCTCACTAGGGCAGGGCTGTGCTGTGTGACCCTGTTTTTCTCGTGGTGTGGCCCAGTCTGGTCTACTCTGTATGACTGCTGACTTCTGCCTTGGTTTTGAAACCAGGGGGTAGAATTCATGACTGTTAGTCCACAGCATGGTTGCATTATATCTTGCATAGTTTCTTTTAAAATTGCTCTCTCATAGCTGTTTGAGTTGAGGAAATTACATCTTGCAGCTCAATTCAAGCTGCAGAAAGGTCCATCTTCAGGATCACAGGACCTGTATTTAAAGATTGGTTAATGTTTAACTGATGCCATACATAATTGTTGGAAATAAAATGTTTTTGTGTCCAAGTTTATGTTTAAGAAGGAAAATGTACAAAAAGGGTCTTTATGTTTTGCTACTCTTCAGTCAACAGAGGTGTAAGTGTTTGCTGTGTTCGGTGTTTTGGATATTCTGCTTATCATGTTTGAACAAGTTTAAGACCTGGGGACCTAGTTTAGTTTGGAGAAGAGACAGCTAAGGTGGAGACCTCATTGCTCTTTACAGCTTCCTGAAAGGAGGTTGGAATGAGGTGGGGGTTAGTCTTTCCCACCTAGTATCAGGTGATAGAATAAGAGGAAATGGCCTGAAATTGTGCCAGAGAAGGTTTAGGTTGGAGATTAGGAAGAAATTCTTTGCTGCAAGAGTGGTCAGGCACTGAAACAGACTGCCCAAGGAGCTGATGGAGTCCCCATCCCTGGAGGTGTTCAAGAAATGTGTGGCCATGTCACTCTGGGACATGATTTAATGGCTACTGTTGTGCTAGGTCGACAGTTGGACTTGATGATCATAGAATCAACCAGGTTGGAAGAGACCTCCAAGATCATCCAGTCCAACCTAGCACCCAGCCCTATCCAGTCAACCAGACCATGGCACTAAGTGCCTCATCCAGGCTTTTCTTGAAGACCTCTAGGGACGGTGCCTCCACCACCTCCCTGGGCAGCCCATTCCAATGCCAATCACTCTCTCTGGCAACAACTTCCTCCTAACATCCAGCCTATACCTACCCCGGCACAACTTGAGACTGTGTCCCCTTGTTCTGTTGCTGGTTGCCTGGCAGAAGAGACCTTCTCCAACCTGAACAGTTCTATGATTCTATGAAATCTGACTCTGCTGCGTGTTAGAACTATACAGCTTTGAAGAAGGGTACAATATCTTTTGTCTCCTGTCCTAAAACATGTGAAGTTCAGCTAGGATTTCTTACACATAGGGAAGATATTAGATACTTTTTGCTTTGCATCTGGTTTGTGCTTTAAAAAAAAAAACAAAAGTGAAAATAATCCCAATGAGATTGCTTGTCCTGCCTCTTCAAATCATGCAACTGCTTTTATACTCTCTGAGCTTTCAAGCTTTGCTCTTTTTGAAATACTCTGTAGCCTGGTACTGAAGTAATCTCCAACACTGGGATTTTGACTGTAGAGAAACTAATTGCTTCTTACGTGCTCCCTGAAGGGAGGTTGTAGCCAGGTGGGGGTTGGTCTTTTCTCTCAGGAAAGCAGCAACAGAACAAGGGGACACAGTCTCAGCCGGGGGAAGTCTAGGCTGGATGTTAGGAGGAAGTTCTTCCCAGAGAGAGTGATTGACATTGGAATGGGCTGCCCAGGGAGGTGGTGGAGTCACCATCCCTGGAGGTGTTCAAAAAAAGCCTGGATGAGGCACTTAGTGCCATGGTCTGGTTGACTGGATAGGGCTGGGTGCTAGGTTGGCCTGGATGATCTTGGAGGTCTCTTCCACCCCAGTTGATTCTATGATTCTATAAAGTTATCTTAGGACTACCGAAGGGTTTTTTTGTTCTTCTTTTTTTCCTCCCATTGCCTTTTGTATATATATTTTCCATTTTATTGGTTCAGTTATCTGCTTCCACCTTGCAGTGGCCATCAGAGCTGCAGTTCTTATTTTAGATTGGGTATCACTCCTGATAGTTAGGAATTTTACCATAGTGGCCTTTATTTTTTTTAATGAAAAGAGATAAGAATCATAGAATTGTTTCAGTTGTAAAAAAACCTCTATGATCATCAAGTCCAAACACAGCCTAACACCACCATGGCCGTTAAGCCATGTCCCACAGTGCCATGTCCGTACATTTCTTGAACACCTCCAGGTGTGGTGACTCCATCACCATCCTGGCAGCCTGTTCCAATGCTTGACCACTCTTGCAGCTAAGATACTTTTCCTAATATCCGACCTAAATCTCCCCTGGCACTATTTCAGGGCATATCCTCTTGTCCTGTCACCTGATACCAGGAAGAACAGACCCACCCTCACTTCACTCCAACCTCCTTTCAGGGTGTTGTAGAGAGCAAGGAGGTCTGCCCTCAGCCTCCTCTTCTCCAGACTAAACAATCCCAGTTCTCTCAGACACTCCTTGCCAGACCTGTTCTGCAGACCCTTCACCAGTTTTGTTGACCTTCTCTGGACACTCTTCAGCACTTCAGCAGTTTTCTTTCAGTAAAAGGCCCAATTCTGAACCCAGGATTCCAAGTGTGGCCTCACCAGTGCCCAGTACAGGGGTATGATCACTTGCCTACTCCTGCTAGCCACACTATTGCTGATCCAGGCCAGGATGCTGTTGGCCTTCACAGTGGTGGTGTAGTTTCGGGAAGAGGGAATCCGCATTCTTTGCAATAAATCACTGATAAAATAGTCAACGCCTCGCGTATTTTCCCCATAACTCTGCCGCGAAACTGCGTTCCACGACACCACCTTGGCGCAATGCTGGTTCAGGTCCAGCCAGCTGTCAACCAACACTCCCAGGTCCTTCTCTGCCAAGCAACTTTTCAGCTACTGTGCCCTAAGCCTGGAGCATTGCATGGGATTTTTGTGAAGAAAAATAAATAAAGAAGTCTTGTAAAGCCTCATCATCTCTTTGGGTTTTTATCATGCCCTGAGGCTGCTCAGACCACAAATTGCATATGAGTTGTGGTGGTCAAATGAATGATTCCACTTTGCACTATTTTGTATGTGAGCATTGTAGGAGGTCCCTGGGACCTGGACCTGTATTTATCGAATGAAAAGAAACAATAACAGCACCCTGGAAGGAGTCATCCTTTTACAGAGCCATGGAAGTGTGCAACTGCTGCTCTCTGAAACACTGCAGGCAGAAGACAGTGCCAGTTTATTTTAGCACAAACAGAAGGAGAAGCACAGCTTAGTGTCTCACTGACTGACTCCAATCTAGCAAGCTTTCTTGAATTTCACAGGGAGGTAGCTGAACAGCAGCTATCCAAGAAAATGGCTATAAAACCTTTAACTCAATATCCCTGTGCTTGACTCCAATCCTTTCTGCCTTTCCAGCTGGCATGTTTACTGCCTGAGCACCTACAGAAGGTGTAAGGAGAATGAGGCATGCCAGGTCGGATCTGGAGAAGCTCCAGCCACTTCTCCTGGCTTCTAATATCTCATTCCCATTTCTATTGATAGCCTGTGTTCCTGTCCCACCCCACTGACAGTAATCTCTTTCTTGTCCCTGCTTGTTGGCAGAGCTCCACCCTGCCAGATCTTTTTCATTTGTAGTACTCTACTGCTGTTCCCAAGCACATGCCTCCCTGAGGCTCTGAAAATCTCACCCTGTTGTATTCACAGCAGCTGTTTTTCTTCCAGGAGTCTGTGTGAGGGCAGCCAGCATTGCCTGCTTTAGAGAAAAGTGCTTTAATCATCCTGAGTGACAAGGAATAAAAGTAATTTCTTCTTAACCTCCTCCTTGTGATGGGGAGGGTTCCTATGCAATGCCTCTTTCTTTGTAGTCCAATGTGTTTACATAAATAGCTTTTCATAGATTCATAGAACAGTTTGAGTTGGATGGGACCTTAAAGATCATCTAGTTCCAAACCCCTGCCATGGACAGAGACACCTTCTACTAGACCACGTTGCTCAAAGCCTCATCCAGCCTGACCTTCAACACCTCCAGGGAGGGGACTCCACATGTGAAACCTGTCCCAATGTCTCAACACACTCACTGTAAAGAATTTCTTTGTAACATCCAGTCTAAATCTTCCAGCTTCAATCCATTCCCTCTCATCCTATCACTACAAGCCTTTGTAAGAAGTCCCTTTCCTGCTTTTCTCTAGTCCCCTTCAGGTATTGGAAAGCAGCTCTACTGTCCTTCTGGGGCCTTTTTCAGGTTGAACAGCTCTAACTTCCTTAGGCTGTTCCCATAAGAGAGGTGCTCCAGCCCTCTGACCATCTCTGTGGCCTCCTCTGGACCTGCTCCAACAGTTTTATGTCCTTCTTGTGCTGGGGATGTGAGAGCTGGATGCAGTACTCCAGGTACTTTTAGCTCTTCTCTGTCTTGCACACATACATCTTATGGACAGATCCATGTGAGTGTGCACTTATATTAACTCAAGTAGTTAATTCTAGTTATTCATTAATCATTTATTAGCAACAATTCCAAATATCTCTTCCACTACCTGATGAGCTGTCAAAAATCACTGCCATTTGAGGACCCTGAAACTACACAGCCTTTATTTGTTGTCTCTCTGTAAGCATGTGGTAATGGAAGCTGGCTCAGAAAAAAACTGCTGGGACAAAATTCTTTTAAAAATAGGAGTTGTAATGAAAAAGGGTAGAAAGTCTTTACAGCAAGGTCAATGAGAAACCAGAACAGGTTGTCCAGGGAGATGTGGATGCCCCCTCCCTAGAGGTGTTCAAGGCCAGGATGGATGAGGCCTTGAGCAACCTGGTCTAGTGAAAGATGTCCCTGCCCATGTGAGGGGAATTTGAACCAGATGATCTTTAAAGTCCCTTTGAACTCAAACTCTTCTATGAAGTGACAGGTTGGGTGCACATCAGCATAATGCAACATAAGGGCTCTGTTTGGATCTTCCCCAGATGATAGTCTGAAATTTGTGTTTTATACTCTAGTCTAAAAATGTAGCAATCATATGACCCTAAGTATTTTAGGTTTTGAACATTTGCCTTTGAGAGGTTTGAAAGGTACAGTCTTCATTTCTGCCCAAGAGAGAAAAATATCCAAATCCTTCATAAACCAAATCTTACAACCTCTTCATGTTAATAAATCCTGATCCTGCAGGCTTAATTCAGGCTATGCTCCCTTAATGTCAGGGAAAATCCTAAGATACCATGTTCTCATCAAGTACAAACAGATGGGTTAAATACTACTTATTCATAAGGTGAAACTTTACCCACCAGTCAAATAGGAACTGCGTGCACTTTGGGTGCCCCCAGTACAAGAAGGACATGGAAGTGTTTGAGTGGGTTGAGAGAATGACACAAAGATGGTCAGAGGGCTGGAGCACCTCTCCTATGGGGACAGTCTGAGGAGTTGGAGCTCTTCAACCTGGAGAAGTATACAGGGAGACCTTTATAGCAGCCTTCAAGCACCTGAAAGGGGCTACGGGAAAGATGGGGAGGGATTTTTTGCAAGGGTTTGTAGTGATAGGATGAGGGGCAATGGATTGAAGCTGTCAGAGGGGAGATTCAGCCTCGATATGAGGAAGAAATTCTTTACAGTGAGGGTGGTGAGACACTGAACAGGTTGCCCAGGGAGGTTGTGGATGCCCACTCCCAGAGGGTGTTGAAGGCCAGGTTGCATAAGGACTTGAGCAACCTGCTCTAGCAGAAGATATTGTTGCCTATGGCAGGGGCTTTGGGAATAGGTGATCTTTAAGGTCCCTTAAAACCCAAATCACTTTATGATACTGTGTGGAACTGCTATATGTTCTTCTTTGCAAGACATATGAGTTGAGAGCTGTTGAGCTCATTCACGAGTGTTTGAGCAGTCTTTTTTCCCAATGCTGATCTTACAGAAGACTGCAACTCTTCTCATATTGTACTGCAACTCTTCTCATGTTGTTTCTGTTGATCACCAGTTTTAACTCTAATCAATTCTGAATAATTGAAGAATGGAGTTCCATACCTGAAGCTGTTGAAAATGGCTGGGTAACTTTCCAGAAGAGAAACTCACCTTGAGCGACCCTCTGAGAGTCTGGAAGTGCTCTTGCTGGGTTTGCACTGTCCATTAAAAAACCCCAATGACAGCCCTACTTTCCTCATTAGACTAAAACCAATGATAGACTATTTTAAGATAATGTCTTTAACACAAAAGAAATGAATGTGATATTGGTTGTCTGGTTTTTCAGCTGCTTCTGACTAATATTCTGTCAGCTAGGCATTATAATTAATCTTAATTCACATAAGAGGTAAAAAGGCACTTCTCAGTATTGTAGCCTATAAAAAGCTTTCTGCTTAAATAATTGAGTCTTAACCTCTCCAGGAGGAGTTTGTGGTGTTCAGTGCATGCATTCCAGTTGTATGTCAGAACGTGTTCTTTATTGACAAAGAGTCGCACGGAAAAGGCAAGGGCTAATGGGTACAAGTTACCCTGGGGAGATTCCAATTGGGCTCCAGAAGAAAATATTCCCCCATAAGAACATTTAGACATTGGAATCAGGGAAGCAGTGGAATCCCCTATATTGGACAAGTTGAAGACTCAGCTTGACAGGGTTCTGGACCTTCTCATTTCAACTCTACTATTGCATAGGAAGGTTGATTCTTGGGGTCCCTTCCGACCTGGCATTCTGTCTTTCTGTGATTGTCTTCTTTCTTCTTATTATTTTCTCCCCAAATAAGGGTCTAACATTAAAGTCCATCAAGCATAACAAGACTATCTTAAAACCAAACAAAAACGTTAAAAAAGATAAGACAATCAGATTCAGGGCAGTTTGTTGTCTCTGGTATTTCTTCTACAGTATGTGCTTCGTTTCTTCACCTGCTTCTTCTACCATCACTGGTTAGTGTGCAAATGTAGGCACTTCATTATACAGGAATTTCTTAATGGTGAGTTCTCCCCTTGAAGGCTGAGCCTTGTATAAAGGTGTTTTGTAAGCCAGAGGATATGATATATTCCCCTGAAGGTCTCTGGGGCTGTGCATGATATTAAAGATAGATGGCTATTGTCATAGTGAAATATTAAAAAACCTAATGAATCAATTTGCTGTCCCCAGAACATCAATTTTAGGGCATTGAGTTTTTCACATGACAAAACCCCCACTGGACTGTACTTTCAGTGTCCTAGTTCAGACTCAGACAAGTGTCCATGGTTCTCCTTACTCTGCCTCACTCTAGACATCAGATCTGCCCTGTATCTGGGCATGGGGGGAATTTCTTTCCTTGAACTGTCTGTTTTCTCCTTTTAGGTTTATCTTGTGTTGCTCCATTTCACTGGGCATGCTTGACTGAATGCAGTAGCAATAGGATTGGTGTTGTGACTTCACACTGAATCTCTGTTTTAGGGTTAGGATAGTTTTGTGTCAAGCCTGTAGAAAAGCCATCAGTTCATTAAAAACTGCCTGTTTTCCATAGAAACTTGCAGACAAACTCAGGCTTCAGTCTGATAAACAACAAAATGGAGTCATTACCATGTGATATGGGGACAAGGAGAACCACAGAGTCAGAGACTGCATTGAGTTGAATGAGATCATTGAGCAGTGAGCAGGGATATTTCCAACTGCATCAAGTTGATCAGGGCCCTGTAGTGTTTGACCATAAATGTCTCCAGATAAGGGTCCTCAACCATATGTCTGAGCAGCCTTTTCCACTATTTCAGTACCCTCATTGTGATGAACTTACTCCTTGTCTAACTTCATCATAAAGGTGATGGAGGAGTACTGGACAAATATTGATATTCTGGTTCTTTTCCCCTGGAATTTGGAAGTAGATTATTTATGTAGTGGTAACTTTATACTTTTTTGCTCTCTAATGTTGTCATTAGAAGAGGCCAGACTAAGTTGTGAATTATTACATAGACTTATAGAATGGCCTAGTTTGGAAGGGATATTAAAGATCATCTACTCCAACCTCCCTGCCATGGACAGCAATACCTTGCACTAGACCAGGTTGCTCAAGGCCTCATCCAACCTGGCCACGAACAGCTCTAGAGAGGAGGCATTCTATTCCAGAGTCTCCACACCCTTGTACTGAAGAACTTCTTCCTAAGATCCAGTCTAAACCTACTCTCACTTGTCTTAAAATCATTCTCCCTTGTCCTATCACTGCACACCCCTATGAAGAGTCCCTCCCCAGCTGTCCTGTGGGCTCCTTTCTGATATTTGTAGGTTTATTCTATCTGGCTATATCTAAATACAGGAATACTTCCTTTCTCTGAGAAGACATCATTGTGCTAGCCCCATCCAAAGCTTATGCCAAGAGAGCCAGGAACAGAATTCCTTTCTTCTTTTTATTTTTTGTCCCCTCAAATATGCATCAAGCCCAATTGTGGAGGTCAGAAAGAAGATACAGGCTCTAAGCATATACAAATAATTCATTCTTCCTTCTTCCTTACAGTTGTTCTTGTGCAGCCTGCTCTAGGTGATCCCACTTTGGAAGGGGGTTTGGACTCGAGGATCTCTGGTGATCCCTTCCAACTCCTAATGCTCTGTGATTCTGATCTGATATAAATTGTCACTGGGAGAAGGTGAAGAGCAGGTCCTGGAATCCATTTTGCATTTTAGAGTAGTTCATAAAAGGAAATAGGTTTAGATTTCATTGCAAGCTCTTTGGTTGTCTGACAGGTGAAGAAGACCACTTAAGCAAACAGAAAAGGTGATGAAAACCAAAGTTCAGAGATGGTTATATTCAAACTGAAAGAAGGGAAAGGGCAACACATTAGTTACTAAGGCAACTATTTGTATAATGCTAAATCATTTCCTCCTTGAAGGGAGCAGCTTCTGTTTCAAATTAATTTCCTAAGCTGCTGTTGCACTGCTTGGTCCTTCCCCTCACCATGTTACATGATAAGCACAACCTTTTGCCAGCATCTAATTACCAGGTCCCCTCTAACCACTGAACCATGTTACTCAGGAGCAGCTGAGGTGCAGGTAGGAGGCAGAGATTCTGTGATTACTTTGTTCTACTCCATCAACAGCTGCACAACACAAGCCTTTACCTGAGGCAGGAACGATTGACACTGATTTACTGGAAAGCTGCATGAAGATACAGTCGCTGGAGAGAGGAAAAAAATGATAAGGGTAGTCAGGATTCAGATTCTGATTCATCTGAATGATGATCACAGGGCTGGAGCACCTCACCTATGGGGACAGGCTGGGATAGTTGGAGCTGTTCAGCCAGGAGAAGAGAAGGCTCCAGGGAGACATTATAGTGACCTTCCAGTACCTAACATGTGCCTACAAGAAAGCTAGAGAGGGACTTCTTAGAAGGGCTTGTAGTGATAGAATGAGAAGGAATGGATTGAAGCTGGAAGAGGGGAGATTTAGACTGAATATTAGGAAGAAATTCTTGACACAGGTTGTCCAGGGAAGTTGTGGATGCCCGCTCCCTGGAGTTGCTGAAGACCAGGCTGGATGAGGCTTTGAGCAACCAGCTCCAGTGGAAGGTGTCCCTGCCCAGGGGGTTGGGGTGCTTGGAACTTGATGATCTTTAAGGTCCCCTCCAACCTAAACAATTTTATGATTTTGTAATTCACTCCCCTAATTAGTTTTGATGCATAGATGGTGATGTTCATAAAACAGCAGGTCTTCTTAGACCAGACACTGCCACTTCTTGAAGAAAACAGAACAGAAAATCTCGCAGGTTACCAAATTAGTCTCCACTCTAATCTACTGAGGATATTTGCCAACATGTTTCAAATTTTTTGGCTTGATTTATACTCTTTCCTTGTCCTATTTCATCATTTAAGAGCTTGAGTTCAGTATCTATATTGCAAGCAGGTCAAATGTGCTTCATTTCCTGGTGTCTACTTTGTGAACTTGATACTTTGAACTAGTCATGCAATTCATGACAAGAAGTCCTTATTGGGTTGTTGGGTTTTTTTGCATCAAGGTATGTTAAATATACTCCTGAAAATAGGAGAATTGTAATTTTCAGGATAAAAGGGGAGGTTGGATAACTTTTCATTCAAAATACTGATATTTTTTAGTGTTCTGGGAGTCACAGATTCTTACTTATTGATCAGCATATGTTTTCAGTACCAAATAACATCATAAATGGTAATGATCTCAATGTCATGATTTTATTTATGAAAATATTCATGACTTCCCTGAATTTGAGAATCCAGCCAGTTTTAGAGTGTATTGAGGAAAGAATTTAGATGAAGAAAGGAATTAACCATGTGCAAGAACATAGTGAGAACATATGCCAGAAATAGTGTTAAAGCTGCCTTTGGGAGGTCATGAAGTGCAGGGGTAAAACAGTAACTGCCAAAAGTCAAGCTGAGACAGATCTTGTTAAGTGGAATTCAAGCAAATCGTGAAAGATATTTCAGCCATGCAAATGAAGAAGAACAAAGAAAAAAACTAAAACCACTGTGCACTGAGGATGGGGATAGAATTAAAGAGGAACTCATTTCCCAGTTTAAACTGTTTTATATGGAGGCACCGTCCCTGGAGGTGTTCAAGAAAAGCCTGGATGAAGCACTTAGTGCCATGGTCTAGTTGACTGGCTAGGGCTGGGTGCTAGGTTGGACTGGATGATCTTGGAGGTCTCTTCCAACCTGGTTGATTCTATGAAGCATTGGAACAGGCTGCCTAGGCAAGTAGTGGTGTCACCACCCCTGGAGGCGCTAAAAAAAACACGTAGAAGTGGCACTTGTGGACATGGTCTAGAGGTCACGGAGGGAGAAGATTAGACTTGATGGTCTTAGACATCTTTTCCAACCTTAATGATTATAGGATTCTATGGACTTGAGGGAGGGAGAATCAGAGCATCATAGAATGGTTTGGGTTGGAAGGGACTCACAGGATCATCTAGTTCCAACCCACCTGCCATGGGCAAGGGCACCTCCTACTAGACTAGGTTGCTCGAGACCTTGTCCAGAATGGCCTTGAACACCTCTCAAGTGTAGCAGGCATGACACCCCAAGAGCCACTGAATCCCCCACATGCCCCTGAAGAATAGATTTCCTGTTCTTGTTGAACCTGTTTTCACCAGAAGCAATATTCTGCAAGGAAAACAAACCAACAATAGCTTTGAGAGCTTGTCTAGTTCACATCATTCAGAGAGGCTAGGAGGGAGCAAGCCTACTATCAAAACATCCATTCTGGATCTACTCTCTTCCAGTTTCAATACATCCTCCCTCATCATATCACTACAAGCCCTTGTAAAAAGTTCCTCCCCAACTTTCTTCAGAATTTCATATTCTGTACCCTGTTATGGGTTGGAGCAGATCCCTCCCTCAGTAACTTACTGTAAATCTGCTGCAGAGAGAAAAAGTTCAATGCAACTCAGGATTGGGAAAGTCAGAAAAGAAAATGCTATTTTTACAGTTAAACTAAATATAACAGTATAGACAAAATAAACTATTGCAGAATATAGCAACCTTAGAGGAGGTGAGGATGGAGTAAAGCAAAGCAGCAAGGGACAGGTACAAGCTGTGCTTGCAGATATAGTTTTTTGATGCTCCAATTAAATTATATTAACTTCTCCATTGTTGCCATTTTATGACTTGTCCCTGGTATGTTCACCTCTTCACTCAGAGAGACTCCAGTACTTTTCCACTTTACAATCAGTGTCTACGTTTCTCTGTTCATAATTGTTTATGTCTGAGCTAGTAATCTAGCTCAAATAGCCACAGTAACCCTATCAAATGTTCCACTGTGGGTTGAGCAATACCTGCTGAATTTCTTTTACCTAAAAATCAGGCATCTTACAAAAAAAAAAAAAAAAAGGAGAGAGGAAGAGAACATATATACTGTTTTGCTGTGATCTTCCTTCCCTAAATATATATTGCATTTGAACCTGTTTCCATTTATCTGCATTATTCTTCTATCATCCCTCCCTTCATAGTGTGTACTAAATGTTATGCAGAAATGCATAAAGCTGGACAGATCTGGAGCTTTTTGGATTGCTTTTCACACACCACAAAATGCCTAAATATTGACACTATCTTTGCTGTTCTCTAGTCAGAAAAGGTGACTGTGACTTAATTCCAGTGTAGAAAATCCTTGTTCTGGACACCCATTTTCATATGTGAGTCCATTCACATATTTTGTGAGCTGGAGTTTATTGCTTATATCTTTTGTCATTCCTTTCTTTTCATTAACCATCTCCTCTGGATTGAAGCTTGAAGAGGGCAGAGTTACACTGAATATTATGAAGAAATTCTTGGCAATGAGGTTGGTGAGATCCTAGAATAGGTTGCCTGGGGAAGTTGTGGATGCCACCTTGCTGGAGGTGTTTAAGGCCAAGTTGGACAAGGCCTTGAGCAGCCTGGTTTAGTAGGAGGTGTTCCTGCCTATGGCAGGGAGGATTGAACTAGATGATTTTTAGGGTCTGTTCCAAGCCAAACCATTCTGTGATCCTATGGAATTAAGTATTCAGCTGAGGAAGATGTATTTAGTTTAGTGGGGAGAGGAAAGCACTGAAACTGGAATGATGCTGTTACCAGTGTTCTTTATGGATAGATCTCAGAAGCAATTCTGTTTGTACAAACCTGGCACAAATTGAGGAAGGAACTGATTGCAGTGATCACCCAGCCCAAGGAGGGGACATCAAAGCAGTGTATGACCAGAGTGTTACGCTCCAAGCACTGGATGATCTCATGGGCAAGAAAAGAAGTAGAATGAATATTGATATTCACTCTGGGAGAGTATGTAGGGTTATGCACGTTCAGATTCAGAACAAAACCTTCTGCTGTCAACAGGATTGCCATCAGCTAGGGGAAAAGCAGCATAGGGTTGCTTGATCACGGAATGATTGTGTAGCACAATGACAAGGGAGCAGGGAAAAGAGTGAAAACAGGGGCAATTTCAGGTGAGATGCTGTGAACAGAAAGGAAATAATTTCATTGTGTGAGACTCAGCAGAAGCCTCATCTAGAATTGTGTAGAGAGCAGCACTCTGCAGTTTCTGGGTGAGATTAAATAAACCTGGACAAAGTGGAAGCTACCTGAATAACGTGGGGAATGGAAATCTATGAGTATTGACCTGGCTAATCTAATGAAGAATGAAAGGAGATTGATTAGCCTAAGTAAATACAGGACTACATAAGAGAGGGAGAAGCAGCACATAGAAATCATGTTTAATTACATTAAGGTTAAATGTGAAAGGGAGTTATCTAACTGTCAGAGAAGGAAGTCCTTAAACAGTCTTTCAATAGGAGCTGCAGAAGTAAAGTATCCACTGGTCTTGAAATATGTCTTGAGTGGCTCATGGAAGGATTTTGTGTTATAGTGTTTGTATAGAGACTCTTAAGACCCAGGACAAAGTGCCTTCAGCTCAGTCCATGGCACTTATGCAACCTACTAGTTGAACCACCACGTTGTACCAACATGGATAAAAGAAAAGAAAATAAACTGTGTATGAAGGCTGGCAGTAAAAACAACCAATGAGATATCAAGAGGGGCAAAATGAGGGCAAAGGTGCAACAGAAAGCAAAAGCAGACAAAGCTGCTAGGTACAATACACTCTATGAGGGCCATTGTGGTCACTGAATGCTGTCCTCTGCTGTTGTGTGCAGTAGAAACTATCTGGCCAAGCTAGCAACTGCCTGTTTCTGAGCTCCTCCTAGATCACACCATTCAAAGTGTCACTAGAACAGGCCATTTGTGAGGTAAGAAATGTGTTGGTTTATTGTGTTGCATATACTTCCATCAAGAGTCTGCTGAAAACCAGCTGGTGTTTGGGGTTGGAGTATTTATGGAGCATCTTGCAAATGATTTTCAAATTCTGCTGTTTAGCACCTTCTTCATGCCATATGTTCTGCCATATCTTCCTAAGCCTCTTTCCCCCCTCCCCCCAACTGAGTTGTTAAATCTTGGTATACTAAATCTCACAGAATGAGGTTTTTTTCCCATTTGTTTGAACTTTATGGGTAGTGAGTTAACACAGTGGATGCTCCTCTTACCCCCACCTCCAAACTGAAATTTAGTTTTACACTTTCAAGCTGTGCCACACATTTAGATAAAGTGTGTCTATTTCTGGCTATCTTACTGAGTTTGTGAGGCAGAAGGGGAGGTGTGGTTAATGCATCTCGCTCCGCACTCTGAAGTTTAAGCTTCATCTAGCATGGACCTGTGAGTACCTGGCAGGTCAGTGACTCAAATTACTGCTAAGCCCTGGGTTTTCCTCTCCTGAAAACTGTCTTGACTCACAAATTGGAATAGACCTCTAAAATGGAGTCCAACGATCAACCTAGCACCACTATGGCCATAAACTATGGCCCAAAATGCCATGTCCACACATTTTTTAACACCTTCAGGTGACTTCACCACCTCTCCAGGCAGTCTATTCCAATGCCTGACCACCCTTTCAGTAAAGAAATTTTCCATACTATCTAATCTAAACCTCTCCTGGTGCAGTTTTAAGGCTCTTTCTCTTGTCTTGTCCTTAGCTACTTGGGAGAAAAGGCCAACACTGGCCTCACTATAACCTCCTTTCAGGTACCTGTAGAGAGAAATAAAGTCTCCTCTCAGCCTCCTCTTCTTCAGGCTAAGCACTCCCAACTCCTTCAGCTTAAGCCAAGAAGTGTTAAAGGAATCAGGAGCTTGTGGGACTGTTGTCAAGGTAGTGGCTGGACTTCACAGTATCATCAGGGTTGAAAGAGACCCCACAGATCATCAAGTCCAACCCTTATGATGATCTCAAAGGTAGTTTCCAAGCATAGTGATTCTGTGGTCTCCCTTTTGGTGATAGGTAAGCTACCTGGAATTGCCTTTGATTTGTCATTCATCAAAAGTGTTACTTCAGAATCACAGAAAGCATCACGTTAGAGAAGTCCTCTTGTTCAACCTCTGTGCAGTGAAGTTGCTCAGGGCACCATCAAGTTTGACCTTGAATGTGTCAGGGATGGGGCTTCAACCACATCTCTGGGCAACCCATAACTTGTTTCCCAAGCTCAGCTCAACGTTTCATGAGACTGACTTTTCCTGCTGCAGCTTTTTTATACACTCCACATATATAATTTTGGCCTTGTATTTGGTTTAAAAATCTCATCTCATAACAACTCTACTCCTCCATCTGCATTGTGTACTGCTAATAAACAGGATCCAAGTAAGGGATTGAAAGCAGGAAGTGAAGTCAGTAAATTTTTAAAGCTATATTAAAATTAAAGTGTTTCAAATGTTGTGATTTGGGTTCGCTTGGTCTGTTTTTTTGGAACATATTTATGAGCTTGGAAACCTGGAGCTAGTCTGCTAAGTCATCTCTGCCCATACTCATCCTACACTGTTTACAACTGTGTGCCATCATACTGGAAAGTAAGTGATCAAAACATAAAAACACAACAGGCAGTTTTTAATACATTTTTAAAGGGCTTTTTCTGAGTAACAGAACCTACTCAGTGCAGCTTCTGAAGGACAAATGTGGCCACCAAATGTTTTTCTACTCATTTTACTACCAGTCATTTTGTTGTAGGGGCTAGGGGCTTTCAGTGCTCATAAATTTTTAGCTTCTCAGTGTGTCCAGAGGGGGACCACAAAGATGATCAAAGGACTTGAGTGTCTCTCCTATAAAGACAGTCTGAGAGAGTTGAGCTTGTTCTGTTTGGAGAAGAGAAGGCTCCACAAAGACCTTATAGCTGTGTTTCAGTACCTGAAGAGGACCTACAGGAAAGCTAGGGAGGGACTGTTGACAAGGCCCTGTAATGACAGGATGAGGAGCAATGGTTCTAAGCCGGAGCAGGGTTAGAATTAAATTGGACACTGGGAGACAGTTCTTCACAATGAGGATGGTGTGACACTAGAACAGGTTGCCTAGAGATGTGGTGGAGGCCTGGTTTCTGGAGACATCCAAGGTTCAACTTGACATGGCCCTGAGAAACCTGATCTAGTGGTAGGTGTCCCTGCTGACTGCAGGGAGGTTGGACAAGATGGCCTTTGGAGGTCACTTCCAACCTGATGCATTCTAAGACTCTCAATTCAAGAGAGATATTGAGGTGCTGGAATGTGTCCAGAGAAGGGCAACAAAGCTGGTGAGAGGCCTGGAGCACAAACCCTATGAGGAGAGGCTGAGGGAGCTGAGGTTGTTTAGCCTAGAGAAGAGGAGGCTCAGGGGTGACCTCATTGCTGTCTACAACTACCTGAAGGGAGGCTGTAGCTAGTTGGGGGTTGGTCTCTTCTGCCAGACAACCAGCAACAGAACAAGGGGACACAGTCTCAAGTTGTGTTGGGGGAAGTCTAGGCTGGATGTTAGGAGGAAATTGTTGCCAGAGAGAGTGATTGGCATTGGAATGGGCTGCCCAGGGAGGTGGTGGAGTCACCATCCCTGGAGGTATCACAGTATCATCAGGGTTGGAAGAGAACTCAGAAATCATCAACTCCAACCCTTTACCACAGAGCTCAAGGCTAGACCATGGCACCAAGTGCCACGTCCAATCTTGCCTTGAACAACTCCAGGGACAGCGACTCCACCACCTCCCCGGGCAGCCCATTCCAGTGTTCAAGCAAAGCCTGGATGAGGCACTTGGTGCCATGGTCTGGTTGACTGGATAGGGCTGGGTGCTAGGTTGGCCTGGATGATCTTGGAGGTCTCTTCCAACCTGGTTGATTCTATGATTCTATGATCTGTAGACTTTAGGGACCTTGTCTGGTGCTGTGTGTATTTTAAGAAGTTTTGCCAAAGTTTCCCTCAGGTCTGCCTGTCTCCAGCCACTCCAAAACGACAGTTTTATTCTAGGTGATTGATAGGAGGTGTCTTAGCTCTATATCCAAAGCATAACACTGTAAATCACTGCCTTTCATTTGTAAGGAGCCAAATTGTATTCATTTTTTGCCACCATTTATCATTCTGAGGCCAGGCTTGATATGTTTTCTTGGTTAAGCTCTGAGAAATCAGGGCATGTGTCTTCTGAAGACCCTTTTATACCAGTAGAGGAAACAGGCTTGTATTTTCTCAAATGCTTTCTGCATCCTAATATCCTCCAGCATATGAGTGCAGAAGCCTGTTGCTCAGAAGGTTACCAAGATGATTTTTTTTCCCCTTTTCTCAAGTTAAGTGCAAACTTAATCATGTCTGCATCTTTGACTTCTTATCTCCTTAGGGATATGAAAAAAAAGCTGTTTATCTGAAAGCTATTCTTCTGTGAGCTAAAGAATAGACTAGCAACTGTATTTCTCTACATCACTTTGTCCTATGGGAAATTGTTTCCTTGTGTTTCCAAAGGTCTTGGTCTAAATCAACTCTCCAGAGGCACCTTAGGAGCCAAACCAGGTTATTAGAGATGTCCCTCTGCTTATAGATTTTTCTCAAAACCCTCTCATTTTGTATGTTTCTATTCATTTGAAGTTTTTCAAGCAGGGTTGACTGCATGCACAATTTCTTCTTGGAGATTGCTTTCCCAACTGAATCTATGCCAAGTTTGAAGCAAATTATATCAATCCCTTTTCCTTTGACACAAGTGAAGGGGCACAAAACAACCCCAGAAAAGCAGATTCCACAGAACTAGTTTACTCCAATAATCTAAAGCAGCTTCAGACCACAGATTTGAAGTTATCAGGGATTGAAATACTGTTTTTCTTAGAGGAAAACACTCCATAAATGCCTCAGAAGTTAAATTTTGTGTGAATACTGTACAGAAGGGCTGGGGAAATTCCAGATTAGAAAATAAAGAAGCTAGTCCACATCTTTATATCAGATGCACTTTCTTGTCAAAGGTAGCCCAAAGCTGAATCTGCAGCTTCCTGGTAGAGATTAGGAGTTGATCTGTAAGAAGGCAGCTCCATGCAGAAGGACCCTGGGGTCCTGCTGGACAATAGATTATCCATGGGATGGCAATGTTCTCTTGTGGCCAAGAAAGTCATATGCTGGGATGCATTAAGAAGACTGCATCCAGCAGGTCAAGGGAGGTTCTTCTGCCCTTCTACACTGCCCATCACTTTGGGAGTGTTGTGCCCAGTTCTGGACTCCCCAGTTCAAGAGGGACAGGGAACTGCTAGAGAATGTCCAAGGATGATGAAGGGACTGGAACCTCTGTCTGATGAAGAAAGGCTGAGAGACCTGGGGCTGCTTAGCCTAGACAAGAGAAGACTGAGACGGGATCTTATCAGTGTTTAAAAGTATCTGAAGGGTGGGTGTCAATAAAAAGGTGCCAGTCTCTTTTCATTGTTGCCCTGGGGTAGGACAACAGACAGTGCACACAAACTGGAACACAGGAAGTTCCACATCAACAGGACCAAAAAATTCTTTGCTATTAGGAAGATGAAGCCCCGCAGCAGGCTGCCCAGAGAGGTGGCAGAGTCTCCCTCTCTGGAGATTTTTGAAACCCACCTGCACATGTTCCTGTGTGTCCTGCCCTAGCTGATCCTGCTTTGGCAGGGGAGTTGGACTGGATGACCTCCTTCCAACCCCTACCATTCCATGATTCTCTGAGCAGGTCCCGATGCCAGTAGCAGTCCCACAAGGATATAGTGATTGTACTCAAGGACTCTAGTCAAGTGGCTTGGCTTCTCTAGCTCCCTATGCAAACAAGATAACACTTCTTTCTCTCAGGATGTGCCAGCAGGAGAACATGCTCATGCTTGCGAGGGGTGACATGCTGCAGTTGCATGAGATGTGATTACTTTACCTATTAATTACAGTTATTAGTTTGGATGGTTTCCAGAGTGCTGAGGGAGCTTGCTTTTCTGTGTCACAATTTTCACTTCAGTTAGTTTCTTTTCTCTCTTTCCTGACTGTCATCCAAATTCCACAAAACCACAGTATTGTAGGGGTTGGAAGAGACCTCTGGATATCACTGAGTCCAGAGCAGGATCACCTAAAGCAGATCACAGAGGAACATGTTCAGGCAGACCTTCAAAGTCTCCAGAGGCAGAGACTCCACCACCTTTCTGGGCAGTATGCTCCACTGCTCTGCTACCAGGAAAGTTCTTATGCTTAGATGGAACTTCTTATGTTCAAGTTCATGCTCATTACCTCTTGTCCTGTCACTGGGAACCACTGAGAAATGTTTGGCTCCACCATCCTGACACCTACCTCTTAGGTACTTGCAAGGTCAAATTTCAGAAGTTTTTTGTTTTATTTTATTGGAATGGGCTGCCCAGGGAGGTGGTGGAGGCACCGTCCCTGGAGGTGTTCAAGAAAAGACTGGCTGAGCCACTTAGTGCCATGGTCTAGTTGACTGGCTAGGGCTGGGTGCTAGGTTGGGCTGGATGATCTTGGAGGTCTCTTCCAACCTGCTTGATTCTATGATTCTAAAAAGAGCTGATTTTTTTATAGAGCTTTGGGAGGAAACTTTCTAAACAGACTCCAACAAATTGTGGCAGTACATAATATCTGACCTTTCCTAGTCACATGTTTTCAGAGTATGAGGAGAGGGTGAGAGAGCAAAGAAAGGAGAGGACCTGGAGGGAAACCTAGAACAAACACAGGAGAAGCATGCATGCTTTGTCTCTCTCACCCTTCATTACTGTTTATTTTTGAGAGGCATAAAGTGAAGCTGGGACTAGGGAGAAATGTTCAGGCTCAGCTAAGGCTTATAAAATAGTTGCTGAGACAACAAGCTTTTCAGATGTCTCTGAGGCCATTTCACATGCTAACTCACATCGGCAGGGGGTGGTGGGTATGTTGCTCAATGCTAAGTATAGCCAAAGTTTGGTAAGCATAGGGAACATGCATCCCTCACTCTACAGCACTGTGGTTCAACAGGCAGCTGTGAGGCACAGCCAGGCAAGCTTGCCCTCAGCTAGAGCCTGTGAGTCCCTGCAACTGTGCCTGATCTAAAAAATTGTCTTGCTGAAAAACAATGTGTCCATAAAGCAACTGTCAAACATGTATGTCACTCAAAAAATGCCATCTCTAGATGCTGGAAATGATTGTTATATCTCTGCTGCAGTCAGGAAACTACCAAGTTTCAAATAATACACAGGTCATCACAAAGATAAGGTTAAAAATGCACTCTCTGTATTCTTAAGGCATTCTTCTGTGTTTTTCTATCCAATAGTCAGTTTTCCATGAAAGCAGGAGAGATGTATGACAAAGAAAATCAGGGACAGCAGCAGGGAAGTGGATGAAAGCTGTGGCAGAGCTCTGATTTTAATCTGGTGCCAATGGGACTCACCTAATCATAGAATCATAGAATTGTTCTGGTTGGAAAAGACCTCCAAGATAATCAAGTTCAACCGTTGAACACCGTGGCCATTACATCATGTTCCAAAGTGCTATTTCCACACATTTCTTGAACACCTCCAGGGATGGTGACTCCACCAGCTCCCTGGGCAGCCTGTTCCAACGCCTGACCACTCTTGCAGGAAAGAAATTCTTCATAATCTCCAACCTAAACCTCCTCTGGCACAATTTCAGGCCATTTCCTCTTGTTCTGTCACCTGATACTAGGGAGAAGAAACCAATCCCCACCTCACTCCAACTTCCTTGGAGTGGCAATGAGGTCTCCCCTCAGACTCTTCCTCTTGAGACTAAACAACTCCAGTTCACTCAGCTGCTCCTTCCCAGACCTGTTCTCCAGACCAGCTTTGTTGCCCTTCTCTGGACATGCTTCAGCAAATCAATGTCTTAATCACAGGATCACAGGATGCTAACATCGAGTCCCACCCCCCTGCCAGAGCAGGACAATACTATCTAACATAGGTCACAGAGGAACACATCCAGACAGACCTTGAAAGTCTCCAGAGAAGGAGACTCTATGACCTCCCTGGGGAGCCTGTTCCAGTGCTCTGGGACCCTTACAGTAAATAAGTTCCCCCTTGTGTTGAGGTAGAACCTCAACATGTTCATATCTAAATCTGCATACTTCATTATGTCTAGAAAATGAACATAATATTTGCCAATAGTCAAAGGCTTGTTACACTGCAGCTTGTGCTGAACAGAAAATCTTGGTGCTCAAGATCATCATCAAAAAACCTTCAAAGATTATTCTTTCAGTATGTTTCTTTTCAGGACTCTTCCACATGGGTGTGGATAAGACTGTTCTCTGCTGCTTCTCTGCAGCTTCTGTGTTACTTCCAACCTTCAAACACTGGTTTGAAATGGAGAAAGCATTTGATTTTGAGAATAGTCATACCTTAAGAGATAATACTTAGGGATTTTCTGAAGAAGGAATCCCACATTGTTTGGAAAGTAAGTAAAGGATGGACTGCCCAGGGAGGTGGTTGAGTCACTGTCCCTGGAGGTGTTCAAGAAAAGACTGAATGAGGCACTTAGTGCCATGGTCTGGTTGACTGGCTAGGGCTGGGGGATGGGTTGGACTGGATGATCTTGGAGGTCTCTTCCAACCTGGTTGATTCTATGATTCTTTGATTCTACAAGGAATCATAGAATGTTAGTGGTTGGAAAGGACAAAGGACCTCTGAATATTGAGGCCAACCCCTCTGCCAAAGCAGGATCACCTAGGGCAGGTCACACAGGAACATATCCACGTGGGTTTCAAAAGTCTCCAGAGAAGGGGATTCTATAACTCTCTAGGCAGTCTGCTCCTGTGCTCCAACGCCCTCAAAGCAAAGAAGCTTTTCCTCATGTTGAGTGGAGATTCTTGTGTTCCAGTTTGAATCCATTGTCCCTACTCCTATCATTGGGCACCATTAAAAACATAGTAGTACCTTCTTCTTGATGCTCACCATTCAAATTGTAGCAGTTAAACAGAATATTCTATTTGCCCACCCTTCTTGGTTTTCATCTGAGTGTGAAAATGGCCACAATTTGGCCACAGATGTATCAAAAACTTGAAGAGATATGGTCCCCAAACTGCAGCTTTGGCAGCTCAGACAGGAATAATGACTTCGTAATAGCTTAAAACAATTCTTGAGTTTCCCACTGCCTTCTGAGTTTCTGTCACTGTTTTGAGCTCAGCTTTATTTTCTTTCTATTGAAGGAGTGATGCTCCCAGAGGTTGGAGAGAAAGCTCTGCCTGTCAGCTGCCTGGGCACTGCAGTCAGAGTTAATCATATGCATTTTCTCTCCCTGACTGCAGCAATACAGATTTCATTTCAGTGCAACAGAACCTTTTCATGACTAAAATGAGCGTGGTGGAAGTGCCTAGGAAGGTATATTCTGTCACATACTCTACCCAGGAGCTGATCAGTTTACCCAAGCAAATACAATAATAGCAGCTTCCAAAAGCAAAAGACCTTAGGTAATTTCCTCTATCAAATGCCATTATTTCCCTTTAACTTTACTGGCAGACTGGGAGGCAGAATAAGAGGCCACTTAATTAAGAACAAATAGATGTTCAGATTTTCACCTCTGCCCACCATCCCACGCCTACCTCCTTTAATATGACTCAGCTAAGATAATCATCTGAGCAGCTATAAAGCAAGGAACAGCTGCCCCTTGTCCTTCACTAACAGCTAGACTCTAATCCTTGGCACTTGCCAAGGTTTCTTACAGTTGCAGTAGACAAATAATAGAATTCCTTTATTACCTCCAAGTGGTGATCTGAAATAATCCACTGGGCACCAACTGAACACCCTTTCCCTGAGCAAGCAGTCTCCAAAAATGGGTGAGATAAATAAGCATTGAAAAATCAGCTGTCCTCTCCATACATCTTCTCATCACCTCACTACTTCTGTCAGTTGCTCTGTTGTTGAGAGCTGAGTGAAGAATGGTTGGAGGGGGTTTTTAGCCAAAGTATTAATAACTTCCCATCCATTTATATGGCAGGAGCCTACTTAAATGACAATAAAACATCACCGACAAGGAAAAGCGATCAAAGTCCCTAAATGAAAATGGCACAGAGCCTTGTCCATAACTCTTGCTAAGTATTTAATCTCATCTCTTTCAAGTGTTGCTCAAAAGAGGTTTAGTGCTGCTAAGGATGCCTTTTCTACCACAAGGTACCTGTGAGGGGCTTTCTATGGAGAGAAAATAGAGCAGTCAATACTGCTAATGGTGCTGCAGAGAGACATTGGGGTGTTTTTATCTAGAAGATGCTACTGAAAATGGTGTAGCTGCTGACACCTATTGTGATAAATGGAATTTAATATTGGCTGAAGATGAAAAGTTATAATAGAGTGAAAAGGAATTGCCTGAACGCAGTCCCAGGGTACAATATCATTCAAGATACCCTGATGTTCCTGACTGGAGGTGATTGATTAAGTGGTGTATGCATGTCTGTAAACTCCTGTACATAATGTAACGCAGCTGAAAAACATTGCTAGAGTGTACACATTCTTTGTAGAATCATAGAATGATTTGGGATGAAAGGGACCTTAAAGATCATCCACTTCCCACCCCCCTGCCATAGGTAGGCACACCTTCCACTAGTCAAAACTTGCTCAAGGCCTCATCCAGCCTGGCCTTAGACACCCTGGGGGAGGGGACTTCCACAACCTTCCTGGGCAACCTGTTCCAGTGTCTCACCACCCTTACTCTAAAGAATTTCTAAATCTCCCCTCCTCAAGCTTCAGTCCATTCTCTCTCACACTAGCACTGCAAGCCCTTGTTAGAAGTTCCTCCCCAGCTTTACCATAACTCCTACTGGGAGACTGCTCTAAGGTCTCCCCAGAGCCTTCTCTTCTCCAGGCTGAACAGCCCCAGTTATCTCAGCCTGTCCCCATAGGGGAGGTGCTCAAAGCTGTGTGATCATCTTTGTGGCCTCCTCTGGATCCAATTCATCAGTCTGATGTCCTTCTTGTGTTGGAGACCCACCAGAATAGAGGAGGAGAATATCCTCCCTTGTCCTGCTAGTCACACTTCTTTTGATGCAGCCCAGGATGCAGGTGGCCTTTGTGGCAGCAAGTGACCATGGCTGCCTCATGCTGAGTTTTTAATTGACTGACATCCCCCAGTCCTTCTCCTTGAGACTTCTTCTACTTGTTCTGTTTCTGTGTCCATTGTGTTTCCTTTCAGTTTGTTTCCATAGAGCCCTAGAAGCTGTAGATAACTGTTTAAAGGAAGCTCCACTAGAAGCTCTGAGTAGTTATTGGCTATTGGGATTAGAGGTGGAATGTCAGTTTGAATTTTCAGTCTCAGATTTCACTGGTAGGTATCTTTCTGCACCACTTGGAATCACTGGCAAAATTCCACCAATTTCAATGATACAAGGTCAAATCTCAGGACAGCAACCATTGTTGGGAAACTATTATCTTTCTTGTTGGCATCTGCTCTGGTTGTAGCCACTGGGAAATGCACCCAGTTGTGGAGCATCTAGAGGCATAACAAAACACTGGAATTAAGATAAATTTCTAGAGCAGGGCTTGAGTACAATAGCAAGAGGCAAATGAGTATTTTTGGCTGTATATTTCACTATATGCATTACTTGCTAGGCAAACTAATTGAGCAGTCCCAAGCACAGATACAGGCTGAGGAAGGAGTAGCTCAAGGGCAGTGTTAAGGAGTAGGATGAAAAACTCAAACTGAACCACCAATGTGCACTTGCACCCTAGAAGCAACTGTATCCTGGTCTGCATCAAAAGAAGTGTGACCAGCAGGTAGAGGGAGTTGATTCTGCCTCTCTGATTTGGTCTGGTGAGACCCCACCTGGGCTACCGCATTCAGTTCTGGTGCACCCAACACAAGAAGAACATGGAACAGCTGCATCTAGAGGGGGTTACAAAGATGTCAGAGGGCTGGAACACTTATCCTATAGGGACAGACTGAAGGAGCTGTGTCTCTTCAGCCCAGAAAAAAGAAAGCTTCAGAGAGATATTAGCGCAGCCTTCCAGTAGCTGAAGTGGGCTACAGGAAAGCTGGGAAGGGACTTTTTGCAAGGGCTTGTAGTGATGGGATGAGGGGCAATGGCTTTGAGCTGGAAGAAAGGAGATTTAAACTGGAGATTAGGAAGAATTTTTTTTCCATTGTGGGTGCTGAGACTTGGAAACAGGTTTCCCAGGGAGGTTGTGGGCATCTCCTCATTGGAGGTGTTCGAGGTCAGGTTGAATGAGGCTTTGAGCAGGCTTTGTCTAGTGGAAGGTATCCTTTTCTTTTTAAGCTTTCAGCTGTTTGTGCTTCTGTGCATATTATCTGAACTAGACTGTCATTTCTTACACAAACCTTGACTTTGTAATAGTGCTCCTTTTAAAAACTTGCATGTGGACAGCTTTACTGGCACCTGCTACTTTGCAGCCCTAGAACAAAGGCAACATCCCTGTTTTAGTATCGGAGGGAAATAAACATGACAGAGATAGCAGAGAGAATGTTTGGGGTTTTTTTTGTTTCTTTTGCCTCTAAGCAGGAAGCCAGTTTGAAAACATACTGAGAAAAACAATATAGTACAAAATACAACATATATATATAGCCCAGTCCCTACTCTTGCTGTTTCCTGTAAAGGATTTGGCATTTGCTCTTTATCAGTAGATGAGTAACTGAAGAATTAACCCAACTAATTAGATAACCCTTATGGAGAACTGATAACCCCTGTAGCTGAATGCATGTAAAGCATGAACCAAACAGCTTACATGGCTTGAGTGAAACTGGTCTGAAGTGCAGAGTCAGGCACTGCTGACCTTGGGAATCATAGAATCAGCCAGGTTGGAAGAGACCTCCAAGATCATCCAGTCCAACCTATCACCCAGCCCTCCCTCTGGTGTGGTTTTGATGTATTGAAAAGTTTCCTTGTTTTTTTTTTTTTTTAATCTATTTTTTCCTCTCTGTCTCAAATGCATTTTTATTTCTCTCTCTTAAATCTTCTTATTCAGAAACAAGCCTTATGCCTGCACTTGGTATCACAGAATCATTAAGGTTGGAAAAGACCTTTAGGATCACTCCAATCACTTCATCTCCCTTCCATCACAAGCTTTATTTTTTTATTTAATCTATGCATCTACTGCAAGACCTCATTGCTCTCTACAACTCCCTGAAAAGAGGTTAGAGTGAGGTGGGGGTTGATCTCTTCTCCCTAATATCAAGTGATAGAGCAAGAGAAAATGACCTGAAATCATGCCAGGAGAGGTTTAGGCTGGGCATTAGGAAAAATTTCTTTCCTGCAAGAGTGATCAGGCATTGGAACAGGCTGCCCAGAGAGGTGGTGGAATCTCTGTCCCCAGTGGTGTTCATGAAGTGTGTGGCCATGGCACTTTGGGACAGGGTTTAATGGCCATGGTGGTGTTAAGAGTTGGACTAGGTCTAGAAAGGCTCCTTCAGCTGAAACAATTCTATGATTCTCTGATCTGCAATACCTGGAACGTTGGTATGCTAAACTGGAAGCAGCCCTGTGAGCAGTGGAATCTCTGACTCCTTGTCACATCTCCCCTGGCCTAATCCTCACATTGACAACAGATAATTAAACCTCCAAACTATCACATTCAGAGAATTTCCACCTTCCACAGCAGGCTAGCAATAAGCAGAATACAACCCCAACCAAACTGCTTTTCAGGGAGTAGTGCTGTTAAAATTCCTGTCTGCCAGAAGAAACTTGCTCTACTAAGGCTGTTGAGCCTTGCAGGCATTGTGCACTGCTTCCCTCTTTGTAAACGTTATCAAAGCTACTCAAGCTAATTAATTACAAGGTGAAGGATTTTAATACTTCAAGATATATGTACTTAACACAGAGAGTCTCCTTGTGAGGAAACTGAGCTTTAGACTCCATATTTGAGCTAGATATTGGAAGAAGTGCATCATGACATTCAGGATGCCAGCATTTCTTTGGTGTTGCTGTGGATAAAAAAAATCTCATTTTTACCCTTGAGATATTATTTAGCATCTTCTGCCCAGAAGTCTTCACACCCAGAATGGCTCTGACCAGACTGTTAGCAGGCAGCCTAGCTCATGACACCTTTGCTGTCTGGAAAGTTAGTAGGTGTGGGACTCTTATTGGCACAGTGAGGAGCAAGGACTGAAGGTGGTGAGTTCCTTCAACACCCGTCAGGTCTGTGGCAATTTTGGGGTGGGATGTGGTGTTCAATATTGCCATATGGAACACAGACTGAGAGAAATCAAAAGAAACTTGAATTCCTCCCAGGAACTGCAGCTTCCCCTAGTAAAATATGGTCTTCAAAATTCAGAGGTGAGGAAATGTCTAGAAAAGTGTGAAGTTTGTAGTCATCATCTGGGGTAAATTAGTGTCCTCAAAATTTCCTCTATGGCTTTGCATTGCGTTTGCATCTTCAGTGATTATTTTATCCACTTCACTTAGACATTTCATCCCTTACAGTTCAGTGGCAGAACTCCTGAAAGATTCAAAGGTATTGACTCCAACCCTAAAGAAGCCCCACGATGAGAAAACTTGCCATGTGAAGAAAGGCTGAGAGAACTGGGTTTGTTCAGCCTCCAGAAGAGAAGGCTTCGGGGAGTCCTTGTTACCATGGACCATGAGGATGGAGACTCCCTTTTTACAAGGGGTGATGAGGCCAAGTTACTTCTGTTTCCCTGTAAGAATAGTTAGACATTGGAATCATCTCCCAAGGGAAGCAGTGTCAGCCTTCTCTTCTCCAGGCTGAACAGCCCAACTCACACTTTCTGTCCCTGGAGGGGAGGTACTCCTCTTCATGGCCTTCTCTGGAGCCACCCTAACAGTTTGACATCTTTCTTATATTGAATCAGAATCAGAATCAACCAGATTGGAAGAGGCCTCC
This sequence comes from Pogoniulus pusillus, assembly GCF_015220805.1. NCBI lineage: Eukaryota > Metazoa > Chordata > Aves > Piciformes > Lybiidae > Pogoniulus > Pogoniulus pusillus. The sequence continues at coordinate 8,086,151 of NC_087268.1, read as the reverse complement.
AAGATCATCCAGTCCAACCTAGCACCCAGCCCTAGCCAGTCAACTAGACCATGGCACCAAGTGCCTCATCCAGGCTTTGCTTGAACACCTCCAGGGATGGTGCCTCCACCACCTCCCTGGGCAGCCCATTCCAATGGCAAATCACTCTCTCTGGGAAGAGCTTCCTCCTAACATACAGCCTATACTTCCCCTGGAACAACATTGGGGACACCAGAACTGGATACAGTACTCCAGATGGGCTCTCACCAGAGCAGAGTAAAGGGGCAGAATCACCTCTCTCATCATGCTAGTCACACTCCTTTTGATGCAGCACAGGATGGCAGTTGCCTTCTGGGCTGCATGCCAGCTTCTGTTGAGTATTTCGTCACCCAACACCCCGAACTCCTTCTCCTCAAGACCACTTTTAAGCCTATCTCTACCTTTATCCATATGAGAAGCAGAGATAATATCATTGTACAGGCAGCCATTTGCAACATAGAAGGTTTAATTCATTGAGCAGGACAGGAGAGAACTGAGACCTAAATCTCTGTCTTCCAAGCCCCAGTCCTTGCATTACCCATGAGTCTGTTTGCCAATGAAGTATCTTGTTTTACAACAGAAGGAGGCAATTGATATCAGTAATTTTTTTAGCATCTTATAAATATAGATTGCATTCCTGAGAACTGGCCTAGAATAGAATGGAAATAGACTTTTATGTTCTGTAATACACTGTCCAATTATGGTGCCAAAGAAACTAAGGCTACATTGCTGCTAGAAGTTTAATTTGTAAAATTAAAACACAAATGTCAACCCCATACAAATGACCACAGGCAAAAGAATGAGTCACATTATCACAGACAAGATGTATCTGAAATCTGTGAATTTGCAAGCAGGGACATCAATTACATCCCAACTATTGGCAAGCTGTGCCCATCTCCAAAACCTCTACTCATATGAAAAAATGTTATTAACCTGTGGTGTGACACATGCAAGTAAAATATGATGATTCAACAGCAAATTCAAATATCTAACTCTCACAGTTTGAAGATAAGCAGATTTATTTTTAGGCAATGGATGAGTGTGTTAGCTTGGTATTGGAAATCAAGGACTTTTGCAAGTAGAAGTTGACATCTTAAACATGTCAGTTATTATATGATCATTTGTAATTAAATGTTGCATGATGAAGGTGCTGAGCATCACAGTATCATCATTCATAACTATACAGGCTGCCACAGGGCCCAGGAAGGCCTTGAGCAACCTGATCTAGTGGAAGGTGTCCCTGCCAATTCAAGACAGGTAGGAACTAGGCGATCTTTAAGGTCCCTTCTAAACCATTTGATGAATGTGTGAATTTTGCACCCTCTTGGATTTTGAAGAACCCACTGTGGTGGTTTGGGTGTTACCCACCCCCTCCACACACTTTAGAAATCACCCAGACTAGACTCAGCCAGCTCTGGAAATTGAATGAAGCTTATATTTACAGCTTAGCTCAATATACAAGCAGATATTTACAGTAGATACAGTTATAGACAGAAATAGACAAGGGAAAAGGTAATACAGAAACACAACTCCTCTCCCAGAAACCCGAGTCCTCAGGAAGGACTCCCAACCACCCTTCCACATTCTCCCACCCCTCTACCTTACCCCAGATGTTGCCTTGTGCCCAAGGAAGAATGGAGGGTCAGCCAGGGGGGTTAGGAAGCAGGTGGATTAATCAGGTTAAGTTAGAGAGAAAAATGCAGCCCACAGCCCAGACAGAGAGCAACTCCCAGCTATGTCTGGATTCTTGCTCTTATACCTCTCAGCAAGCCTATGAGTGAAGTAGACATCACCACTGTTACTCTTTCACAGCCTTGAATCTCGGTCTTCTCACCCAAACATTCTGGCTAGCTTCAAGCTAGCACACCCACTTAAATATACCTACCTGCTTTGAATTTTTTTTCTCTACCTAATTTCTGTTCATTTCTTCAACTGATTGCTTTATTTTCTTTTTCCCATATAGCCTAAATGTTTCCCATTCATTGTTTTTATTGTTAATCACTGCTTAGTTTCTTTGTCCTGCTGGGGAGAAGGGAGTCTTTGCACCCTTGTGGCCACAAAGACCAATGGGTTCCTGGGGTGCATCGAAAAGAGTGTGGCTGGCAGATCAAGGGAAGTTCTCTTCTCCTCTAAACTACCCTGCTGAGGCCACATCTAGAATATTGTGTCCAGTTCTGGGCTTCCGTTTCAAGAGGGACAAGGACTTGCTGGAGTGGGTACAGAAAAGAGCTACGATGATGCTAAGGAGACAGGAACACCTCTCTGATGAGGAAAGCCTGAGAGAATTGGGGATTTTTAGTGTGGAAAATGGAAGAATTGGAGGGGATCTCACCAATGCTGGCCAATACTTAGAGAGTAGGTGTCAGGAGGATGGGACCAGTCTTTGTTCAGTGGTGCCAGTGAGAGGACAAGAAGTAACGGGCACAAACTTGAACATAAGTTCCATCTAAAGATGAGGAGGAACTTCTGTAAGGGTGATGGAGCACTGGAGCATGGCTGCCAAGGGAAGTGATGGAGTCTCCATCGCTGAAGACATTCCAAAACTACATGGATGTGTTCCTATGTCAACTTCTGTAGGTGACCTTGCCTTGATAGGGGGGTTGGAGTGAATGATCTCCAGAGGCCCCTTACAACCCCTACCATTTTGTCATTGTGTGAGCAAGAGATGTGAATGCTGCTGGCCTTCAGCCTCTAAAATGCCAAATGTTCTTTGTTGAGAGGAGAATCAGCTATTACTTTCACATCTTGCTTTACTCCCAACATGCATGTCCACAAGTACAGTTCTGTTGATGCTAGACATTCCTTATTTTGCCTTTGTAGCATGGAGAGTTACTGGATTTAATTCTTGTGAAGCCATGAATGTAAGCTCTGACAGAGATCCAAAAATATTATTATCATGTAATTCAACTTTCTGCCAAAGTCTCTGCTAAATTTGTCTATATCTTGAGTTCCTTACATTGGACACTCTAGAGCTGAAGGAATATGTTACGGCTCAGATGTGCCAGCCCTAGAGGACTGGATGGGCAAAGAACATTGCACAGCAGATGTGCATTGCCATACAGGATTTCTCCACTGCACATTTTGGCTTTGTTTCACATTTTAATGGTTCTTCCATTATGTTCTGGTGAGCCATATTATAACTGGGCAACACTCTGCCTGCTGAAGTCACCTTGCATCTTTTCAGAATGTGGTAACTCAAGAAACAGTACTTCTCATGTCCTCACAGAATCCTATAGAATCATAGAATGCCAGGTTGGAAGGGACCTCAAGGACCATCTGGTCCAACTTTTCTAGGTAATAGGAGAGTTGAAATGAGATGACCCAGCACCCTGTCAAGATTAGACATCAAGCTATGCAATATAGGGGAATCCACTGCTTCCCTTGGGAGGTGATTCCTATCTCTAACTGTTCTAGTGGTGAAACGTTTTCTTCTATAGTCCACTCAGAATCTCTCCCGGTGTAACTTCTCCCTGTTACTCCTTGTCTTTTCCATATCTCTTGTAAAAAAGGGAGTCTCCATCCTCCTGGTAGCCACCACTGGTCCATAGTAACAAGATCTCTCCTAAGCCTTCTCAAGGATGAACAAATCCAATTCTCTCAGCCTTTCTTCCTATGGCCAGGCTTCAGTACTCTAATCATTCTCATCTCCTGATAGGAGAGATACTTCTCATATTATTTTTTCTCTCTCCATAGCACTGAAATATGTATTTTTTGGAAAGCAAACCCTCCCTAATTTGGATTATAAGGAGAATCTGGAGGAGTAGACAGCTAAGCAGAAAGGAAAAAATGTTATTTCCCAAGATTCTCCAGCATAGCTGGCAGCATGTCAGACAGTCTAAAGCTGCTGCTGGCTAAAATTAAACAGACCACTTAGCCTGAATGTAATAAGTTCTTAATAATCAGGCTCCCAGATTACCTAGAAAATGGGTAAAAAGTATTTGCTTAGAGGAACTTCTGGGGCAGGTCTTGCAGTCCTCTAATCATTGTAGTGAGGTGGGGGTTGGTCTCTTCTCCCTACTATTAGGTGATGGAATGAGAGGAAGTGGCCTGGGATTGAAACAGGGGAGGTTTAAGTTGGAGATTAAGAAAAAATTTCTTTGCTGCAAGAGTAGTCAGGCATTGGAACAGGCTGCCCAGGGAGGTGGTGGAGTCATCATCCCTGGACATGTTCAAGAAATGTGTGGATGTGGCACTTCAAGATATGATTTAATGGCTATGGTGGTGTTGGATTGATGGTTGGATTCAATGATCTTAGAGGTCTTTCCCAAACAAAGCAATTCCATGACTCTATGATTCTGGTGGTCCTTCTGTGGACACTTCCCAGGCTGCCCACATCTCTTTATTATAGTGAGGTCCTCTTAATATTTATCTGTATCTCTTTTCTTTCAGACTAGTGTCAGGAGTCAGTACCTTGTGCTGTCATACATTCTCTCACATGAGTTTGCAAGGATTTTGAGTGGTAGAAAGAGAAAGAAAGAAAGAAAGAAAGAAAGAAAGAAAGAAAGAAAGAAAGAAAGAAAGAAAGAAAGAAAGAAAGAAAGAAAGAAAGAAAGAAAGAAAGAAAGAAAGAAAGAAAGAAAGAAAGAAAGAAAGAAAGAAAGAAAGAAAGAAAGAAAGAAAGAAAGAAAGAAAGAAAGAAAGAAAGAAAGAAAGAAAGAAAGAAAGAAAGAAAGAAAGAAAGAAAGAAAGAAAGAAAGAAAGAAAGAAAGAAAGAAAGAAAGAAAATTAATATCTGTAGATGCTCACAACTGGAACAGCAGCTAATTTTTTGCTTGGTTCCACAGAGAGGTTTGGCTGGAAACCTGTAATGATGGCCTATTTCATGCAAACATGTCATTTTGTTTACCTCTAACCTTTTTTTTCCCTCCTCAAACCTATAATTTTATTTGCCTCTGGTATTACATGCAGAGGTCTGAAAATGAACATTCCATTACCTGCCTCAGAAGAGACACTGTCTGATTCAGCAAGAGTTGTGGAAATGGTCTTTCTGTGTGCTCTTAAGTTCTCAGAAGTGAATCAGATGCAGAAAAGGTGCAGACTTCTAATGTGTCAGATGAAACTGAGTCACCTTCTTTTGAGAAGGGCTACAGCAGACATGCTATGTGCTGAGAATTCTCACGCAGGAACTAATTTAGTCCTTCAGCAGTAATGTACCATTTCACAATTACCAAGCAGCTACAAATTAAGTAGCCAAGGGATTGAGGTATTGTTTGTTTCAGCTGCCTAAGAGTATAGAAAAGATGCCTCATCTCTCAGGCACTTCCATCCTATCATTACCTAAAAGATAACAGATATTTGAAAATGAATCCAAAACACTGTTTTGAACAAAAGTCTGTGTGATATCATAGAATGTTTCTGGTCCTCAGTTTCCCAGCTCTGAAGCCATTTCACCTGAAATTCACTCTGGAAGTTGGAGAGGCCTCTCTGGAGCCTTCTCCAGGCTGAAAAATACAAACTAGAAACTACCGATTGATTCTGCATACCTGGAACAGTTCAGCTTTTGCCTGTATTTCAGACCATTCTAAATAGCATTTGTTATTTTTCCATAGTAAATTGCATCATTATGCAGACAAATCTTGAGGAATCTAACACAGAGGATATTCATAGCTTTGTGAAATAGCTTGATTTTGAAGAGACCTTAAAGATCATCTAGTTCCAAGCCCACTGCTGCAGGCAGGGACACCTTCCACTAGAGCAGGTTGCTCAAGGACTCATCCAACCTGGCCTTGAGCACCTCCAGGGAGGGGGCATCCACAACCTCTATGGGCAACCTGTTCCAGTGTCTCACCACCTTCACTGTAGAGAATTTTTCCCTGATACCCAATCTAAATCTCTCCTCTTCCAGCTTCAATCCATTCGCCCTCATTCCATCTCTACAACCCTCTGACTTTCTTGTAGGCTCCCTTCAGGTACTGCAAGGCTGCTATAAGGTCTTCTTACTGTCCAGTCTAAATCTACTAGCATTTTTTTTGTCTTTTGCCAAAGAATTTTTCCCATGTGCTTTGTCTGTTAATGATACAGTGTTAGACACTCAAAAAGGTGAGAAGTACTGGCTGTCAAAGTCAACTTAAAAATGAAGTGGTTGTAACAAAGCTGGTGAAGGGTATAGAAAAGTATTATGAGGAGTAACTGAGGGAACTGGGTTGTTTATTCCAGAGAAGAAGAGGCTCAGGGAAGCTTCAGTGCTCTCTACAATTCCCTGAAAGGAGGTCGCAATGATGTGGGGGTTGGTCTCTTCTCCCTAGTATTAGGTGATAATGCAAGAGTAAATGGCCTGAAATTGTGCCAGGAGAAGTTTAGGTTGGAGATTAGGAGCAGTTTCTTTTCTGCAAGAGTGGTCAGGCATGGAACAGGCTGCTGAGGGAGCTGGTGGAGTCACTGTCCTTGGTGATGTTCAAGAAACATCTGGACATGGCATTTTGGGACACAGTTTAATGGCCATGATGTTGCTGGGTTGATAGAATCAAGAAATCATAGAATCGATTGGGTTGGAATGAATTCTAAGATCATTGAATCCAGACATCAACCTAACACCACCATGGTCCAATAGTTGGACTCGATGATCTTAGAGGTCTTTTCCAACCCAAACAGAGATACAGGCTGGGGTTGGAGTGGCTGGACAGCAGCCAGACAGAGAGGGATCTGGGGGTGCTGATTGATACCCGCCTGAACATGAGCCAGCAGTGTGCCCAGGTGGCCAAGAGAGCCAGTGGCATCCTGGCCTGCATCAGGAATGGTGTGGTCAGCAGGAGCAGGGAGGTCATTCTGCCCCTGTACTCTGCACTGGTTAGACCACACCTTGAGTACTGTGTCCAGTTCTGGGCCCCCCAGTTTAGGAGGGACATTGAGATGCTTGAGTGTGTCCAGAGAAGGGCGACGAGGCTGGGGAGAGGCCTTGAGCACAGCCCTACGAGGAGAGGCTGAGGGAGCTGGGATTGTTTAGCCTGGAGAAGAGGAGGCTCAGGGGTGACCTTATTGCTGTCTACAACTACCTGAGGGGTGGTTGTGGCCAGGGGGAGGTTGCTCTCTTCTCTCAGGTGGCCAGCACCAGAACAAGAGGACACAGCCTCAGGCTGTGCCAGGGGAGATTTGGGCTTGAGGTGAGGAGAAAGTTCTTCCCTGAGAGAGTCATTGGACACTGGAATGGGCTGCCCGGGGAGGTGGTGGAGTCGCCGTCCCTGGAGCTGTTCAAGGCAGGATTGGACGTGGCACTTGGTGCCATGGTCTAGCCTTGAGCTCTGTGGTAAAGGGTTGGACTTGGTGATCTGTGAGGTCTCTTCCAACCTTGGTGATACTGTGGTACTGTGGTACTGTGAATGCTGTCGGTAGGGCGTATATACATAGCACCATAGCATCATAATGTAGTGACACCTTTTGTTTTAATTCTCAATTTTAACTTAATCAGTGCCAAAAGGATTCCCTTAGAAAATTGTAAGAGAGAGGAGAAGGTGTGGAGATGTTCACTCAAGCCTCACAGATCTAAAGCAGGTTACTGAGGTTTATCAAGAAGGCAGGAAATTAATAGTTGCGAGGCTGTGTCAGCTTTGTTTCACAAGACGGCTTGAAGGGAAGGACAGAGCTGCAGTTGCTCTCAGTAGCACATATGTTCTCATTTAGCTGGCCTTCAAACAATGCAGTCACTACCCTTCTCCCAGTTCTCTGGATTAGCTTCATGACTAATTGTGGTAAAGCCTAGGATGACGTGCAACAGGCTGCTCATCTGATAAGCCAAGGGGACACATCACCAGCACTGGGCGACGCTGGTTTCCAAAGGAATTCATATTGTGGAATCTCTCATCCTCTCCCACAAACCCTTCCCTGAGAAGGCAAGATCAGGACATATACTTTCAAACCCAGGGGACAGCCTGATGTCAGACACAACAACGGATGCAGTGCCCAGAAGTGTAGGAGGCTGATTAATGGCTATGCTAGGGGAGAGAGGCCTCTTGCCATTTCCTCCTAAAGCAGTGGCTGCACACCCTGGCCTTCAAGCAGGAGAGAGGTCAGCAGACCAGGATTACATAAGGCTGCTTGCTATGCAGAAAAACCCAGATGGCCTCAAAGGGGATATTTTTTTTTAAATGAAGTCACAGAATGACAGAATTCCAGGTTAGAAAGGACCCTGAGGGTCTGGTCCAACATTTCTAGGTAATAGGAGCATTGAAACGAGCTGGCCTGGCACTCTGTCAAGCTGAGACTTCAAGCTGCCCTATGTAGGGGAACCCACTGCTTCCCTTGGGAGATGATTCTAATCTCTAACTGTTCTCATGATGCCCTCATGTTGGCTTTCTTTGCTGCTACAGCATGCTGTTTGTTATCCACCAAGAGCCTCAGGTCACTTTTCACAAGGTTGCTCTCCAGGGTTATGTATCCCCAGGTATGAGACCCTATGTTTGTCCCCACTGAATGTCATAAGGTTCTTGCTAGCCCACTCTTTAGCCTGTCCAAGTTTTTCTCTAGACTGGTTCTCCCTTCTGGAGTGTTAACCTCCCCTCTCTTTTTGGTGTCATCTGCAAAATTCATCAGGGTGCTCTTGATCCCAGCATCCAGATCACTTGTGCCCAAAAAATGCAGTGTGAGGCAGGATCACAGAAGCACAGAATGGCTTAGGTGAGTAGGGATGCCCTAAAGAGGAGTCTCTGAAGAGCAACTACAGCAAGAGTTGTTTTATTCTCAATTTAATTGAAAATAAGTCTGGAGTCATGCCAGGGAAGTTTTGAAGGAAAGAGTTGGCTCACTCACAGTCTAAGCAATTTCGGATCACCTCCCATTATTTGTGTTTCATCTTCACACACATTGGAGGCTTATTCAGATACTTGCACAGATATTCATGTAGGAGAATCAGAGACTCACAGAACATTAGAGGTTGGAAGGGACCTCCATCAAGTCCAAACCCTCTGCCAAAGCAGGATCACCTAGGGTAGTCCACGCAGGAATGTATCCAAAGGGGTTTTAAAAGTCTCCAGACAAGGAGAAACTTGTTCCAAATTCAGATGGTGGTTAACCGTGGTGGTGCTAGGGCAACGGTGGGACTTAGTGATCTTAGAGATCTTGTCCAAACAAAACAGTTATATGATTCTATGGGATCATCTGGTTGGATTGAATTTTGCTGCATGTGGTGCAGCAAAACAGAGGGTTAGCAATTCTTTGCTTCTCAGTGTCCTTCTCACATACAACAAGTGATAGGACAAGAGGAAATGGCCTCAAGTTGCACCAGAGGAAGTTCACGTTGGATATTAGAAACAACTTCTTTACTGAAAGGGTTCTCAAACATTGGACCAGGTTGATGTGCTAGTTTGAAGCAGGCTAGAATGTTTTGGTGAGAAGAGCTAGTTTAAAGGCTGTGGAAAGAAAACAATGGTGATGTCTACTTCACTCACAGGCTTGCTGAGATGTATAGGAACAAGAAAAGCAAAACATGGATAATCACTCTCGCTTGGGCTGCTGGCTGAGCTGCATCTCTCTAACCTCACCCTCTGTTTTGCACTAATCCACTTTGCTTCCTAACCCCCTGGCCAAGCCTCCATTCTTCCTTGGGACTGGGATAAGGTTGAGAGGGGTAGGGGGGAGGTGAAGGGGCCGCTGAGAGCCCCTCCTGGGGACTCAGGTTTCTGGGAGGGGAGTTGTGTTCTTGTATTACCTCTTACCTTGTCTATTTCTGTCTATAACTGTATATACTGTAAATATCTGCTTGTATATTGTGCTAGCTGTAAATATAAGCTTCATTCAATTCCCAGAGCTGTCTGAGTCTGGTCTGGGTGATTTCTAAAGTGTGGGGGGGGCAGGTAACACCCAAACCACCACAGTTGGCCAGGTTTAGTGATAGCAGCTCAGCAGTAGTGGTGGGATTGTGAGCTCTAGACAAGCAGCTGGACTTGATCTCAAAGATTTTTCCCAACCTCAGTAGTCCTGTGGTGTTATGAAGGGGGCTGGTTGAATCTGAGCTTGGGGTGAAATACAATAAGGCTGATGTAAAAGTTATTAAATAATTTACTAATATACACAAAGAGAATTCCCCCAAACTTGTTTACAACTACCCACACAAGTTCTTGGATGCAGTTAGCAGAACTATTCTACAGAATGTCTTTACACAATGGCATTTTGGAAAGGTTTTAGAAATGTCTTTGATAGAGAGTCTCACAGCTTAATTCACCACTTGTCAGGTTAAACAAATTCTTTTAGCAACTTGAATAAAGAATTCAGAACACTCACTAGTCCTCAGTCTTAAGGTCTGTGTTCCAAAATGTATGCAGGAAAATAGACAGTAGAAGTCCTGCGGTGAATTCCACGTGGGCTGCGATGTGGCTTAGCTGCTGGCACGCTGTCTGATAGACACAGGAAAGGTCTCTCCCGGGCTTCTCAGAAGGTCATCAGATGTTCAGCCAGGCAGAGTAGGATCCAGGCTGGAGGCTAAGGTAACCTGATTTGGTGTACCAGGAGTCAGCGACCCTCTCTGGGCTGGCACGGCAGGCTGAGGTGGCAGGCGAGCCAGGAACGAACGAAGGAACCAGCACGCAAGCCCCTTATGCACCTGTTCACCCCCTTTTATAGAACAATGGCTGAGGCTAATGGGCTCTTTGGCCACACTATCACCCAATCACCTTCTGGCAGTCACCCAAATATACCCAAAAAAGGAAGAAGCCATAAACTGTTCTCCTCCAAAAATGGGGAGCATATACGTCTTGCATGCGACAGGGGCATGGGCCTTATGAAACCCCTCTTATGAGACCAGACTAAACCAGACTAGGTTGGTTTGGGTTTCTTTTGTCCTATTTTCCCACCTCTGGCTGCAAAACAGGAGAGGCTGAGGGAGCTGGGATTGGTTAGCCTGGAGAAGAGGAGGCTCAGGGGTGCCCTTATTGCTGTCTACAACTACCTGAGGGGTGGTTGTGGCCAGGAGGAGGTTGCTCTCTTCTCTCAGGTGGCCAGCGCCAGAACAAGAGGACACAGCCTCAGGCTGTGCCAGGGGAAATTTAGGCTGGAGGTGAGGAGAAAGTTCTTCACTGAGAGAGTCATTGGACACTGGAATGGGCTGCCCGGGGAGGTAGTGGAGTCGCCGTCCCTGGAGCTGTTCAAGGCAGGATTGGACGTGGCACTTGGTGCCATGGTCTAGCCTCGAGCTCTGTGGTAAAGGGTTGGACTTGATGATCTATGAGGTCTCTTCCAACCCTGATGATACTGTGATACTGTGATGTCTGGACAAGAAAGGACATGCTCAAGCCCATTTTGTGACCTTTGGGACTCTCCACCACTTGTGGTTATATGAGTAAAGCCTCATTCACCACCATTTGGTTTGACAAGCACTGCTGCTTCTGCTTCATACACCCAATATTATTCTAACACATCTTACTAAAGAAAAAAAAAACAAACCAAACAAAAACCTTTTGGACTTGTTAGATGAGTACAAAAAAGGCAAATCTCAAGGCAGAATTTATAAACAGTGCTGTGCAAAGTTACAAAATGAAATTTCAGATCTCACTGATCTACTTTAATCTCACATTTTAATTTTTTTGATCTTTGTTATGATTAAAAACTCTCTCGTTTATTTTCTTTTCTTTTTATTAAAGAGCCATGATCTTTAGATGTTAGGTCGGTAATTTGACTCAATGACCTTAAAGATCTTTTCCAAACAGACAATTCTATGATCTCCTGAATTAAGGTAGCCTATTTTTTCCCTTTCACTTTAATTGCTTCTAGTATACTTTTTCCTAAAACAATTATTATAAGAAAGTCAAACAAAGGTGAAAGAAAAGTTACTACAGAGCTGTTGTCATATCTGTCAAGGTGAAAATCAATTTCAGACACAGATGTGGAAGCAACAGCATTTCATCAAGTTAATTTATAAACTGAGCTAATTGCTATTCTAGACACTATATATTTAAGCAAACTCAATGTTCCCAGTAAGTATTAGAAGGACAGTGCTGTAAATTGAGTTCTTCCCTTTAGTGTGGCAATAGCACCATTTACAAAGTGCTTCCCTTCCTTTTTGCCAAAGATGTTTTCATCCTTTGCCTCTTGATGGACGCAGCATCTAGAGGTCTTGGGACTTGTCTAGCTCATCCTGAGCCTAAGGCAAGCTGCAGGAATTCTCGGTCGTGACAGATTTTTGTGTCGCCTGCTTTGACAGACATCAGAGGATGGAGGCTCACAGAATCACAAATTGCTTAGACTGAAAAAGACCTTTGAGATCATCGAGTCCAATCATTATCCTAACACTGCCAAGTCCTTAAACTCCATAGTCTCCTCAAATGAACTATTTTCTCATTCTCCTATCCATAAGGACTAGGAAGCTTTTCAGAATGTCTAAACTAAACCTGCCCTATTGCAATGGGTCAGTTCTTCTTTGATAAGAGTTGTGAGACGTTGGAACAGGTTGCCCAGGAAAGTCATGGCTGCCTCCTCTCTGGAGGTTTTCAGGGCCAGGCTGGGTAAGATCTAGTTGAAGGTGTCCCTGCCCATGGCAGGAGGGTTGGAACTAGATAATCTCAAAGATGCTTCCAACCCAAAATCATTCTACAATTCTATGGCTCTAAGAGAACAGATCATTTTACTCTTCTTTGTAGTAGTCTGGACACAGGCTTAAAACTAAGTGGAGAATCATCACTTGGGTCACAACAACCCCATGAATGCTGCAGGCTTGGGGCAGAGTGACTGGAAAGATGTCTGGTGATGAAGGACCTTGGGGTGCTGTTTGACAGCCAGCTCAGCAGCGAGCTCAGGTGACCAAGGAGGCCAACAACATCCTGGTCTGGATTAGCAACAGTGTGGCAAACAGGACTAGGGAAGTGATTATTTCCCTGTGCTCAGTACCGGTAAGGCCACACCTCAAATACTGAACATTACTTGAGCATCAGAAGCTCCATCTAAACACGAGGAGAGACCTCTTTAATTAGAGCGTGGCAGAGCACTGGAATGGGCTGACCAAAGAGGTAGTGGAGTCTCCATCGGTGGAGACATTCCAAACCCGCATGAGCATCTTCCTGTGTGACCTTCCTTGGCTGAACTGCCTCGGCAGGGGGGTTGGACTCGTTGCCTTCCAGTGCCCACTTCCAACCCCTGGCGTTCTGTGGTGCTGTGGTTGCTTCGTCAGGTTTTGTGAAGGGAGGATTTGGCGCAGAATGGCAGCCTAAAGAGAAGGCTGATAGATGCTGTAACTGTTTGGTTTCTCCAGGCGGGCAGTGCTTGGAAGCCAGCCAGGCTGCCTCGCATCTCCACTTGCTAATGAAATTATACAGCGCCGATGCTTTGCTCTTTAAAAAAATACCCGGCGGGATTTAATGGCAGCTTTTGTGTTTAACTCCTGCGGTTTTTGGCTTTAGGTCAGACTCCCAGTTTGGCTGGGAAGCTGGTTAGTTCCGTGGCGGAGCAGCAGCCCTGCAATGCGTGTGGCGAGAGGGGCTGGTGCTGAGCGCACCGCGCCGGTGTGTGCGTGTCCCAGTGCCGCTCTGAGCCGTGCCGGGGGCGGTGGTGGGCTCGGAGCTCCCCCTGCTGGTCAGAGCTGGGAGCCAGGACTGCCGCTCGGGAGGCCGCCTGAGTTTTCCGCAGTGTTTCTGCTCAGGCTGATAGTATCACACACAGTATCACAGTATCACCAAGGTTGGAAGAGACCTCGCAGATCATCAAGTCCAACCCTTTACCACAGAGCTCAAGGCCAGACCATGGCACCAAGTGCCACGTCCAACCTTGCCTTGAATAGCCCCAGGGACGGCGACTCCACCACCTCCCCAGGCAGCAAGTTACTGAATTATGGAACACAATCACAGAACTGGCTTGGTTGGAAAAGATGTCTAAGTCTAACTGTCAGCCTGACACGGCTGTGGCCGTTAAACCGTGTCCCACAGTGCCATGGCCACAAGTTTTCTTGAACAGCTCCAGGGATGGTGACTCCATCACCTCCCTGGGCAGCCTGTTCCAATGCCTAACCACTCTTGCAGCAATGAAATTTCTCCTACTATCCAAACTAAATCTCTCCTGGTGCAACCTTAAGCCATTTCCTCTCATTCTGTCACCTGATACTAGGGAGAAGGGACCAACCACAATTAAAAACACAACAGGCAGGGATTTTTCTTGTATTTAGAAATGGACTTTGTTTTTTTTTTAGTAACTGAGGACCTGATCATTGCAGGCAAAAATATTGACATGTGGCCACCAAATGTTTGTGTACTGATTTCACTACCATTCATTTTGTTGCCAGGGCTTGGAGCTTTCAGAGCTCCTGATTTTCCAGATTCCTGTGTAGGTGTGATGGGTCCAGAGGAGGCCACAAAGATGATCAGTGGGCTGGAGCACCTCTCCTACAAAGGCAGGCTGAAAGAGTTGGGACTGTTCAGGCTGAAGAAGAGAAGGCTCCAGGGAAAGCGTAGAGCAGCATTTCAAGATCTGAAGAGATCTTACAGGAAGGCTGAGGAGGGATTGTTTAGAAAGGCTTGTAGTGATAGGACCATGGGCAATGGTTAGAAACTGGAGCAGGATAGATTTAGGTTGGACATTAGGAGGAAGTTCCTCACAGTAGGGGTGATGAAATACTGGAACTGGTTTCCCAGGGATGTGGTTGAGGCCTCATCCATGGAGACATTCAAAGCCAAGCTTGATGGGACCCTGAGCAACCTGGTGTAATTAAAGGTGTCTCAGCTCACTGCAGGGAAGTTGGATAAGATGACCTTTGAGGGTCCTTTCCAACCTGATGCATTCTATGGTTCTCCAAAACAAAGCTTTTTACTCTCCAGCAGTGGTTCACTTAAAATCAGTGCTCTGCTGCAAAAGCAGTCAGCTACCAGAGAAAGCCTGCAAAGGTCAAGCAAAACTGCAGTGAAAGACTTGGGGAGACATTACAATGGTAGCTGATAGCAGGGCTTGCTGAAGGTTACCATGGGTATAGTATTCACCATATATTTCAGGAATGCAACATTTTTAATGTCATTTCATCCAGAAAGGGAGTTCCCATAACCTGAGATTAGGGATGACCCCAAACCAAAGAGTTAGCCTGCAAAGCCACTCAAATTCTTCTTGTACATTTCCCAAGCCACCTCACTGAAATGACAGCCAGTTTTTGGGGACCATCAAATTCTAGTTCCCACCCACGGCAGTTATTCAGACTATGTCTTGTTTTCTGTTGTCT
Source organism: Pogoniulus pusillus (assembly GCF_015220805.1). Lineage (NCBI taxonomy): Eukaryota > Metazoa > Chordata > Aves > Piciformes > Lybiidae > Pogoniulus > Pogoniulus pusillus. Next base: position 8,071,015 of record NC_087268.1, on the reverse strand, counting down.
AACCTTGGCACATTAAAAAACTAATTTCTCCTGAAGTCACTATTATTGTCTAAGATATGTTTTGTTTAGGAGATTTAGTCAGGCTTTATTCCCAGCACAGGAGAGCAAATGAACTGTTTTTTCAGGGTCGAGAGGAGAGCCCTTTTGTGTGTAAAACACAAGAAAGAATCGTGTATCAAATTGCAACCAGATAAGGAACTTTATGTGGTGAGAAGAGTAAAAGAGTTTGGTGGATCATGGAATTTTAACATTGCTGCTTTTAAGGAAAAGGGCAGAGGGGCCTTGCATAACCACAAACGTGCAGTGCTCGTTTAAGCAATCACACCCCTCCCAGCATTCTTTTTCCCTGACGTTTATGCTGCTGGAGTTCTCCCAGCAGCCCGCTCATTACAAATCTCTAGTGTCACTTCTTGTGTCTTTTAATCTTCCTGTGGAGGTCTTCTGCTCACTGTCTCACCACACTCTTTTGCTGATGGTTTCTGATGGAATTGCAGCCAGGATTATCATAGAATCAACCAGGTTGGAAGAGACCTCCAAGATCATCCAGTTCAACCTAGCACCCAGCCCTATCCAATCAACTAGACCATGGCACTAAGTGCCTCAGCCAGGCATTGCTTGAACACCTCCAGGGACAGTGACTCCACCACCTCCCTGGGCAGCCCATTCCAATGCCAATCACTCTCTCTGCCAACAACTTCCTCCTAACATCCAGCCTATACTTCCCCCGGCACAACTTGAGACTGTCCCCTTGTTCTGTTGCTGCTTATCTGGGAGAAGAGGCCACTCCCCACCTGGCTACAATGTCCCTTCAGGTAGTTGTAGACAGCAATGAGGTCCCCCCTGAGCCTCCTCTTCTGCAGGCTGCACACCCCCAGCTCCCTCAGCCTCTCCTCATAGGGTTTGTGTTCCAGGCCCTTCACCAGCTTTGTTGCCCTTCTCTGGACATGTTCCAGCACCTCAACATCTCTCTTGAATTGAGTAGCCCAGAACTGGACACAACATCAAACCCAGTATGAATTGGAGAGGTGGAAAGCATTTAGCCTTTGGAAACTTCACTAGAATTTTCTGTCCCACAGAGAGGGCCATTTTGATAAAGCACATCCTCAGAACAACAGAAAAAAAAGGCATTACCACCTCAAGAGAGGTGTGCTGGTTTGAAGCTAATTGGAATATTTTAATGAGAGAAATGAGATCATTGGTTGTGAAAAGAAAATTGTGATGATGTCTGTATCATTCATTGGTTTGCTGAGAGGGGTAAAAAGCCAAAATATAAATAATCTGGGGCACTCTGCTCTGTGTCACTTCTTCTTAACTCTGCTCTAATATCTCTCCTCTAATCTCAGCTAACAGAAAACAGTGTAAGCATTGCTGGTTGGTTTGTTTGTCTGTCTGGGAAAGTAGAGGGAGAAAGAGAGGGGTAAGGTTTGAGTCCCTTCTGGGCATTTTCTTCATCCAGGAGGGAGTTGAGATTTCTGTTTTATTTCTAGTTTGTATGTCATTGTAAATACCTGTAAATATATTGTGTATATGTGCTTGTAAATTTTGCTTTGCTGTAAATACAGCTTCATCTTACTTCCAAGCTGTCTGAGCTAGTCTGGTGATACTCAAATAGTCTGTGTGGGGGAAAGTTCCTAACCCACCTCAAGAGGTGAGATGCTGTACTTGGGCAAATAAAGCCCACTATGTAGTATCTTGGAATACAATATGCTGCAATTCACATTATGCAGCACAGAGAGGAGGAGCTCTGGGGAAAAGGACCTGGCAGTCCTGGTGCACAAATGATGATGGTGAGCCAGAAGTGTGCCCTTATGGCCAAGAAGGCCAAAGTCACCCTGGGGTGCATCAAGAGGAGTGTGACAAGCAGGTCAAGGAAGGCTGTCCTCCCACTGTACTCAGCTCTGTCCAGTTGTGGGCTCCCTAGTTCAAGAGGGGCAGGGACTTGCTGGAGAAGATACAGCAAAGAGCTACGAAGTTGATGAGGTGACTGGAACATCTCTCTGATGATGAAAGACTGAGAGAATTGGGGTCTTTTAGTCTGGAAAAGAGCAATCTCAGGGGACATCTCATCAATGCTTATGACTGTTTAAAGAGTGGATGTCAGGAGGATTGGACCAGTGGCTTTTCACTGGTGCACATCGACAGGTCAAAGGGTTACAGGCACAAACTTGAACATGAGAAGTTCCAACTAAACATGAGGAGGAATTTCTTTACTATAATGGTGGTGGAGTCCTGGAACAGGCTGCCCAGAGAAGTGGTGGAGTCTCCATCTCTGGAGACATTCAAAACTCACCTGAATATATTCCTTACCTGGTCATCTTCCAGGTGAACCTGACCTGGCAGGGGGATTGGACTTGGTCTCTGAAGGTCCCATCCAACACCTACCATTCTGTGATTCTAGGAAACTTTGAATGAATTTTCTGTCCCACAGAGGGAAAGGGGAAGGTAAAGGGAAAAGATCCAGCCAAAAAACCCAACAACCAACCCAAAACTTTGCCTCAAGTGAGGTGCTGTACTTGGGCAAATGAAACCATTTATGTTGTATCTTAGAATGCTAAATGCTGTGGCTCACTTTGCAGGATCCAGTGGGTGAAAACATGCTGTGCATGAATGCCAATCCCTGTTAACACTTGACCCTTGGAAAGGTCATTAAATGGGAGTCTGAATGGAGGAGCCAGCACCTTGTAAGCAGTTTCTTGGCAGAGTTGATAGAAAAGCAATTTCAGCTCTTGGCTACTTTTTACTTTCCCTTTCCATAGCCAGTGCTGTAACTGGGAAGATTTTTTGTTTGTTTAGGTTTGGTTCTTTTGTTTGTTTGGTTTGGGTTTAGTTTTTCTTAGAGAATGTGGGATTAATCAAAGGAGTGAAACCAGGAGGATGATGGAAATGTGGAAGAAGAATTGAACAGCAGAGAATAAAATACTCGAGGTGTAAAGGGAAACAAATGGACTTCAGGGAAATAAAGTTAAATTATATTTTAAGAGTCTTACTGATGCCTGATGAGGAAAAGAGTTAATTAGGAGATAAGGGAGGAGCTTTGTACAACTGCTTTAGCTGAAGAATAGAAAACTTCAAGAAAAGCAATAAACAGGCTACAACTCCTCTGAAGGGTGAAACAGCAAAGCCCCTGGAGATGTCAGATGCTGAGAGGCTCTTACTGTAGAACTGATACCAACAAACTGTCAGCCCTGCTTCTTTCTGCTTCTCTGCATAAAGCAGCAGCTTCTGAAAGAGCTGTCTCAGTGATGCAGAGTGGATCTGATGCGGCGGTGAATTCAGCACATTGTTTGCATTGTCTGCTGCAATCCATTAGCAAACTTCTGACTTTTAAAGAGATTTTCATCCTCCCTCATTCTGTTTCCCTGCATCTCTGCCCTTCAAAATGCTGTTTTGTAGATCAGTAGGTCAGTTTTGTTGCCAAGGTGACACCCCAGACAAACCCATAATAACCCACAAGACATGATAGAGGGATGGGATCAGTAAAGAAGAATGATGCCATGAAACAATTCCTTGGGATCCATCAAGTGCCTTTAGTCACAAATAAATTGCTGCATGAAAGCCCTGCAACATTCACCTTTACCTGTCCTGCAGGAAAGAATAATTTTGGAAGGAAAAGAGAAAAGAAAATAAGTCAACCAAACTTGCTTTCCCCTCATTTTCCTCCTAGAACAATTCTTATGTAAGACCAAAATGCCTTATTTAAATAGAGAAGGGTACATAGATTTTGCAGCATTCAATCACAGAATGCAGCAGGTTGGAAGGTACCCTCAAAGGTCAGCTTGTCCAGCCCCTCTGCAGTGAGCAAGGACTTCTTCAACTAGATCAGGCTGCTTAAGACCACATCAAGTTTTGACACTGAATGCCTCCAGGGGTGGGGCCTCCATCATCTTTTCTTGTAAGACTGATGCTTGTTGTAGGGGCAGTGCTTTCCACAGACTTCCACATGACATCTTTCCTGAATAGTCCACTGGGAGCAATCAAGCAATGGGCCTCTTCTTTACACATTTTCCTCTCTTTGTCAAGTTATTGCTCTCTTCTGCATCTCACTTTGTTTTCATGTTTTCTCTTTAAAATAATTCCTTACGGATCCTTTTTCTTCTCACATTTTCCCCCACTTCTGTAATAATAATCTTCAAGATGTTTTGGTGGTAAAGAGGCAGTTACATGGTCTAGAGACTTGTGTAATTAAGTAGTCAGAGCTTGTGCCCTGAAATAAATTAATCTCTGTTAGATTGCTTGGCTCTCAGTGATTGTTGAACACTGATATTACTGAGTGGAGGAACCACTGGTAGTAATTTAGATCATTGAAACACTCTGGAAATGTGCATGGTGGTGGGAAGGTGCTTAAATAGCACTGAGAGCAATGGGAGCTAGTGACAAGGAAGACAGAGAGAATACAGCCTCATTTTTGTGACACTGGATGACTCCTGTTTTTAGTGTCTTGTTATTAACCCAGGCAGAGACAAGTAGCTATGATATCATAGACCTGTTCTAGTTGGAAAAGTCCTCTAAGATCATGGAGCCCAACCATCAACCTAACACCACCATGGCCTTTAAACTGTGTCCCAAAGTGCTATGTCCAAATGTCTCTTGAATACCTCCAGGGCTGGTGACTCCACCATCTCCCTGGGCAGCCTGTTCTAGTGTCTGACCACTCTTGCAGCAAAGACATTGTTCCTAATATCCAATCTAAACCTCCGTGGCATAATTTTACACCATTTCCTCTCATTCTATTACCTGATACTAGGAAGAAGAGACCGACCTCTGCCTCGCTGCAACCTCCTTTCAGGGAGCTGTAGAGAGCAACAAGGTGTCCTTCCAGAGAGGAATTTGAAGACTAAGTCTTGATCTCCAGGTAAGAGTGAAATAACATGAGAAACAGCTTTTAAACAGTGTAGAAAAAGAAAATGAACATACAGAAAAGTAATAGATTCATAGAGTAGCTTGGGTTGTAAGGGACCTTGAAGATCACCTAGTTGCAAGCCCCGTGGCATTGACAGAGGGATACCTTTCACTAGACCAGGCTGCTCAAGGTCTCTCCTCTGTCTGTTCTGAGGCTAAAGAATCAGTGTGCAAGGGGCTACATGAAGTGCTGGTCGCTTTATGGGGTGTTAGGGAAAATGTCCAGAAACTTTTGGAAAGCATGGTGATGTGACAAAGAAAGGCAATCACAAGGGCAGAAGTGAGAACAATGTTCTGACACTGGGGGTCACTGCAGAAATCACAGAAACACAGAATGCTTGACCTTTGCAGGCCTTCTCTGGTAGGTGACTGATTTTGCTGTGGAGCACTGATTTTAAGTGAAGCACTGATGGAGAGTAAAAATCTTTGTTCCATAGAATCACAAAATTCATCAGTTTGGAAAAGTCCTTCAAAGGTCATCTTGTTCAACCTCCCTGCAGTCAGCAGGGACATCTCCACCTAGATGAGGCTGCCCAGGGCCACATCGAGTTTGAAAGGAGATGGGAGTAGAAAGAGAAGTTACACTTAGAGTCTTGAGTTCAGGAAAGCAACCTGCAGAGCTGCCTGAATTGAGATAAGAAATAAAGAACCATATATTCTGAAAAACATTCAAGCATTACACAGTGAATTCTGCAAATTTGCAAATGCTGTCTGGCCATTAGCAACTTGGATCAGAGGACATCCCCAACACCATTTGTGCAAGGTAATCCTTCACAAGAACAATGGACAAGATGGCAGAAGAAGATAAATGAGCTCTTAGCCTGAAAGCAAATGGAACATTTATTAATTTTAAACTGTATACAGGTCTAAAAAATAGTGTTCTGTTAGAGACAGTTGTGGTAGCAAGGAAAGAGGAACCCAGGTAAGACAAATGGATAGAATTCAGGTTTGCAGTGGTGATCTTATTGCCATGGAGTGAGTAAATAACATACTGCAAAGGTACAATTTGTAATAATGCTAGGGACAGAAATATCCTTTACAGATTTTAAAACATATCAAGTTCTTCATCTTACACAGTGGTGCTTCACCTTAGCAGAAAAGGTGACAAAGTTTAAAGAAGAGGTTCAGGATGCTTTCCATTGGAGAAGAAAGCATTGAGCAGGATGCAACATGTACCTGAAAGCCAAATGTTCAACAAAGGAGCAAGGAAAGGAGCAGACTAGGCTTAGCACTGTAGAGAAGAAGAAATCAAGGAGCAGAATAAACAGAGCAAACCACTCACTTTCTTTAACAAACCCCAAGCATTGCTCTAAGCAACAGGATGAAGGAGTCTCATGACTCTTGGGATGAAGGGTTATACCTCATGGTTAATTTTTACAATGGTTATATTTTTTTTGACTGAGGTATGCAAGGATTCTGCTGTCTCTGTGAAAACTAAGACTACTGTCCTCTTGTTCCCCTACCAACACAAAGATGATCAGAGGACTGGATCACCTCTCCTACAAAAACAGTCTGAAAGAATTGAGACCTTTCAGCCTGGAGAACACTCCAAAGACCTCAGAACACCATTTTAATATCTGAAGGGGCCTACAGGATAGCTGGGGAGGGACTGTTTAGTAGACATAGGATGAGGAGCAAAGGTTTGAAACTACATCAGGGTAGATTTAAGTTGGACAATAGGAGCTATTTCTTCACAGTGAGAGTGATGAAATAATAAAACAGGTTGCCCAGGGATGTGGTTGAGGCCTCACCTCTAAAGACATACAAGATCAGACTTAACCTGGCCCTGGGCAACCTGATCTAGTTGGAGGTGTCCCTGTCTACTGCAGGGGGGGAGTTGGACAAGATGACTTTGAGGGTCCATTCCAACCCAAAGCAAAGCGTGGATCTGTGATCTCACTGAAGATTTTTAAACACCACTTGTATAAGAGACATGACAGTGAAAAGTTGTTTGTTTGTTTTTTAATGAAGGCATTTTTAGAAAAGAGAAAAAATGAGAAAAAGTGGGGAGGTGGCATGTGGAAAAAGAAAAGGCAGTTGTGTTTGTCTTGACTTCTCTTCATGGATTCATAGTAAGTGCAGAGCAGGGTAATGTGAATTACCACCTGTATCTACATGATTTTTAACCTCCTTGTTTGAAATGTGACACCTTGCACACCTTCTCAGCTTGCAGAGTTTGGATCTGAGAACAAAACAGTGCTTTCAGCACAGTAAGCAATACTCTTCCTAGATCAGGCTGTACAGAAGTACCTTTTTTATCTGAGACAACCACCCAATGATTCTCAGTTTTATATGGCAGAGAAAGGGGTCCTATCTGGGGAGATGTTATTGCTTACATATGTTGTTAACACACCTGAACAGAACCAGGAAGGTGGTTTGGTAGACAATGGCAATAATGAAGTCTGGTTGTGACAGGGTTAAAATTATCCCCCAAAACAAACTCACCAGACTAGCTTAGAAGATTTGGAAGCTGTATTTACAGCAAAACTAAAATCTAAAAGCATATAATACAATGAATATGTACAAAATACATTTACATATGTTTACAATTACTTACAATTTAGAAATAACACAAATAGCTCCCCCTGGACAAACCCAGAAGGGGCTAGCATCTGCCTTCTCCTCACCCAGAGAGAAAACCAGGCCCCACTGTTACTCAGCCAAGGTTAGTGTAGCCATGCAAGATCAGCCAGCACAGGGAAAAGAGGAGGAGGAGGCAGGAAGTAGCGGAGCCAAGAGCAGTTCGTATAACAAATTATGTACTAGTCCAACAAACTAATGAAACTATATAGATTTATCTATTATTTCTCTTCCATAACTAATCCTCTGTTTTATTCACATGTCTGGAAAGTTCCTATTTCTTGTTTATAATTTAGGATTCTGCCAGAGCCTTAGCTCTAAACCTCTACAATGGTTTGGAGTCCTGTGGTAGGACTTTGTATGTCGCAGGTAGTAAAAATTTGAGTGCAGGTGGAAACTTGTCTGATGTTGGGCAGTCGTCTATCTTCTCTAAATTCCTTGAGGCTTAGTGTGGATTGATGTCACTGTGACATAATTGGTGCAGGCAATGGATGGTCCTTTCATAGAATCATAGAATGAACCAGGTTGGAAGAGACCTCCAAGATCATCCAGGCCAACCTATCCCCCAGCCCTAGCCAGTCAACTAGACCATGGCACTAAGTGCCTCAGCCAGGCTTTTCTTGAACACCTCAAGGGATGGTGACTCCACCACCTCCCTGGGCAGCCCATTCCAATGCCAATCACTCTCTCTGGCAAGAAGTTCCTCCTAACATCCAGCCTATACCTACCCCGTCACAACTTGAGACTGTGTCCCCTTGTTCTGTTGCTGGTTGCCTGGGAGAAGAGGCCACCCCCCACCTGGCTACAATGTCCCTTCTAGACAAGACTTTCGTCTTTACCTAGCTATGTTTCCAGTAATTATGTAGAAATTTGACATCCAGAATGTTGAAACTCACTTCAAAGACCTTTATTCTCTGTCCAATGTTACTGAAATTGGCTTAAAAATGATTTAGTTGGGTGAGGGAGGCAGATGAAAGCACAGGCAGACTGACCTGTAGAAAGTGAGCTTGATTAAAGTAGACTGAAAGCAAACATCACTCTTAGCTTCTTGCCAACATGTACTTCGATTTTTATTCTCTTGTAGATTTTGAAATGCTGTTTTCTAACTTAATTTAGAGGCCTTCTGTTTTCAGAAGTGATTCTACAAACAGCTTCATGGAATTCTTGATGTTTATGCTCCACTCATTAACAAAGCAACGGGATAACATTAAAGCCTTCAGCAGTAGCAATGACTGTGGTGTGAATAGGCAAGTCCTGCAGAAACAAGAAAAAATCAGAGTTAGTGTTGCACTTGCACTGATACAAGAGTGAACAGGCTGCCCAGGGAGCTGGCAGAGACACTGTCCCTGGAGGTATTCAATGAACACGTGGACATGCCGTTTCAGGACACGGTTTAATGGCCATGGTGGTGGTAGGTTTAAGGTTGGACTCAATGAACTTGGAGATCTTTTCTAACCAAAACGATTCTGTGATTCTATGACTTATCAAATTTACTTGGTGGAGCTGTGGGCTCAAGGCAGGCAATACAAATAGGAGTCAAACATTTCAGTGTAGCTTTTTAATACTATGGAAATTAATTCAATATTCATCATTATCCACAGAACATCTCCAGAGGGTTCTTGCAGTAATGTCACAGCAAATCTATTCAGCTGCAAAGAAAAGCAAGCCCATGCTCACAGCTGAGCTAATTTATATTAATACCTAGCATAGCAGAAGTTGTTTCAGAAGGTCTTTAAGCATTATGTCTACAATTAGTTAAAGAGTACATACTTTATTACCTTATCTCACTTGCCAAGGATTGGTTTTCATCTATTTGCAAATTTTTCAGGCTTGCAAAGCTTAAAGGTTCTGTTTTCAAAATAGCACACAGAATCATAAATGTTCTGTGCTCCTACAAAAGATTAATTATTTTAAGGTTTTTACAGTACAAATCAAGAAAACTTCAGAACTGATGGGTAAGGGATTTTTTTTTGGCTGCTTAAATTTACGTATGTAAATTTCCCTAGGTGACAAAAATCTATGCAAGCTTTGAATTGTCAGGGCTAATGTTAACAATAGATAGATTCACTACATTGTGATTGGACTATTCTTCCCCTATACTCAGCACTGGTCAGGCCACACCTTGAGTGCTGTGTCCAGTTCTGGGCCCCTCAATTCAAGAGAGATGTTGAGGTGCTGGAACGTGTCCAGAGAAGGGCAACAAAGCTGGTGAGGGGCCTGGAGCACAAACCCTATGAGGAGAGGCTGAGGGAGCTGGGGGTGTGCAGCCTGGAGAAGAGGAGGCTCAGGGCTGACCTCATTGCTGTCTACAACTACCTGAAGGGAGGTTGTAGCCAGGTGGGGGTTGGTCTCTTCTCCCAGGCAACCAGCAATAGAACAAGGGGACACAGTCTCAAGTTGTGCTGGGGTAGGTCTAGGCTGGATGTTAGGAGGAAGTTGTTGCCAGAGAGAGTGATTGGCATTGGAATGGGCTGCCCAGGGAGGTGGTGGAGTCACTGTCCCTGGAGGTGTTCAAGAAAAGCCTGGATGAGGCACTCAGTGCCATGGTCTAGTTGACTGGCTAGGGCTGGGTGCTAGGTTGGCCTGGATGATCTTGGAGGTCTCTTCCAAACTGGTTGATTCTGTGATTCTATGATTCTATGATTAGATAGGCTTGAAAAACCTCTAAAAAAAATTAAGCCCATCTAAAAAAGCCCTCCTGCATCTATTACATGGTTTCATCAATACAAATTACTTGTGATAGAATTTGTTGCTGAATTGTACAGCAGGAATAGCTTCAGAAGAGTATCAGCATCAGGGCTGTGTTGCATTCCTCGCTCTCCTGCTCTCCAAATGCCACCATGCTGCAACTTAGGACCTTCCAGAACTTATCTCTTCAAATAACAGACAGTGTTCAAGTGGAAGAACAGAAGTAACTAACAGGACAGAAGGTAATGGCCTCAAGCTGTGCCAGGGGATGTTTAGATTTGCTATTGAGAAAGATGTCTCTGTAGAAAGAGTTGTCAGACATTAGAACAGGCTGCACAGAGAGGTAGTGGAGTAACCACCCCCTGAGGTGTTCCAAAAAGGAGTAGGTCATCGACTCATAGAATTGTTTTGGTTGGAAACATCATTAAGTCCTACTGTTAACCAATGTTAAATGTTAAACCAATGTTAAACTGTGTCACAAAGTGCCACATCCACACGTTTCCTGAACACCTTCAGAGATGCTAACTCTGTCTCCCTGGGCAGCCTGTTCCAAAGGATGCTGGCTCCATCTAACACACCTTTTCCAAGGCCTGACCACTCCTGCAGAATAGAATTTTTTCCTAATATCCAACCTAACCCTCCTTTGGCACAATTTCAGGCCATTTCCTCTCATTCTGTCACCTGACACTAGGGAGAAGTCCCCTCCCACCTCACTCCAACCTCCTTTCAGGGAGTTGTAGAGAGCAAGGAGGTCTCCCCTCAGCCTTCTCTCCTCCAGACTGAAGAAGCCTGATAGCTGCCTCTGGGTCAGTGACAGCAAACATATCATGGATAGGACAGCCTCTGTTGCATAAGACATGCAGTCATCAAGCAATCAGTCACTTAAGAGCACCCTTGTGGTTTTCAGTTTGACCCCAGCCACAAGCAGAGTCTATTAAGTACCACAACAACAACAAACAAAGATTGAATTCTCTTCAAGTTACCCGTAAGAGGAATATTAGATGAGTGAAGAGTGAAATAGTGGTTGCAAAGGTGAACAGTTCAGAGAACAAACCCTACTTGAGAAACAGCTTCTAAATAGCAGGCAGAGAATGAAGCACATAAATTACCTATGTGCCAGACTACCTGAAAATAATTTGGATACTCACTGAAGCAAAGTATTGTATCCACTGGTTCACTGCTAGGGCAGATCCATCTGCTTTTATTTCACTTTATTTCTATCCACTGTAAGAAAATCAACATACTTTTGCTACCCTAAGTCTACAGTCCATAAAATCAGAACTATCAAAATTCCTTCTGTCTTAAATGGGAGTCTGAACACTTACTGTTTTTATTAGAAAGTGCTTTAATTTTATGTGGCTTCTCCATCTGAAGAGAGGAATGAGTAGCTAAGGCTTAGATCAGAATCATTCACTTAACCTCTTGCTTTCAGTCTGCTATCAGAGGGCAAAATACAAAGCTGGCATATAGTATTTACCTTAACTTATGGGATGTCTGCTTCTAGAGCTGCAGAAATACAAAGTTGTGAGATTTTTAACCCTACCTTACTCTGAACACAGATTTGAGAACTGCTGTCTCTGTGCAGCAAACACAAATCTGACTCTTCCAGTGGTGACAGGTAGACACCAAACATAAATGGGAAACGTTTCAGACTTGGATGTGGTCAAAGATAGCCTCTTCTCTCTAGCATCAAATGATAGGATGAGAGGAAGTGGCCTGAACTTATGCCAGGGGACTTTTAAGTTAGATATTAGGAAATTTCCTTCCTGCAAGAGTGGTCAGGCATTGGAGCAGGCTGCCCAGGGAGGTGGTGGAGTCACCATCCCCGGAGGTGTTCAAGAAATGTGTGGACATGGCACTTTGGGACACAGTTTAATGGTCATGGTGGTGTTGGCTTGAAGGCTGAACTCAATGATCTTAGAGGATTTTTACAACTGAAACAATTCTATGATTCTGTGTGGTTTCAGAAGGGTTTCTGCATGTGTGGAGAAAAAAAGGATAGAAAAGGTCAGAATGTTTAGAGTAAATCACTGCTCTACTAGAGTTCTTCCTCTTAGATTCTGTTACAGTACTGATTCCATCTGTGTATGTTCAGCATCTCTTTTACTCCTGATAACTGCTGATCACTATACTCTGTTGTCCCTTTCTGCTCTGCTCTTGTGAGACCCCACCTGGTGCATTGCAGCCAGTTCTGGGGCCTCCAACACAAGAAAAGATGTCAGACTGTTGGAGTGGGTCCAGAGGAGATGATCAAAGGTCTGGAGCACCTCTCCTATGGGGACAGGCTGAGGGAGTTAGGGCCTCTTCATCCTGAAGGACAGAAAGCTCCAGAGAGACCTTAGAGCATCTTTCAAGTACCTGAAGGGGACTACAGGGAAGATGAGGAGGGACTTCTCTCGTGGGCTCATAGTGGTAGGATGAGGGGCAATGGTTTGAACCTCAAGAGGGTAGATTTAGACTGGATCTTAGAAAGAAATTCTTTACAGTGAGGATGGTGAGATATCTGAATGGATTGCCCAGGGAAACTGAGGGCAACCTCTCCCTGAAGGTCTTCAGGGCCACATTGGATGAGGCCTTGAGCAACTTAGTCTAGTAGAAAGTGGCCCTGCCCACAGCAGGTTATTTGGAACTAGATGATCTTTAAGGTCCCTTCCAGACTGCAATGTTTTATGATTGTCTGTTTTGCAAGAGCTAAGTGCTCTCTAGCAGCTTCACAGGAGTAGTATGGGGGACAGAGCTAGACTGAATGTCCAAAGAACTCCTTCCTAGTGTCCAAAATTTTGTCAAGCTAAGGTCTGTATAATTATTCAAGGCTTGGAAATTCCAAATTCAGAGGAAAGGTGGTAGTACTTACTGGGCAGGTACCTTTTGGTACAATTGACAGCTGTCTGGGTGACAGAGATGCTAATAACATTACCAGTGATCTCTGCTGGGATGGGTTATTGAGCACCACGTGGCAAAAAATGACTGGAATCTCATCATAAATTCCATTTGTCTCGTGGCTGCTGCCACCTTGTATGTGGTACTGAAGTGGAGAACATTATGCTTGCCTCTAACTCAGTGAGAGTCACAATAGATAAGCTGGAGGTCAAATAGGCTTTTTTGGAGAGCTCTTGCTGCAAAGAGTTATATAAATGTAAAGTATTATTATTATTATTTATGAGCAGATTGAGTCAAATGTCATGTTGGATGCATTTCATCAGTCTGAGATTAAAGTTGGGCCTGTAGCTCAGCAACAGCTTAGTGATACTGGCTGATAAGGGGATGTTATATCAAGCTAAACAGAAGCTCACATAAAATAGCAAACATTTCTTTCCAACAGCCCTCCCCTTCGGTGATATTTCTGAGATCTGGCATTTGGAACAGCAGATGGGGTGACACAGAGCTTTTTTCTACCAGGGCAAGAACTGACACTCAGTTTCCAGGCCATGGCAGAAGTGTGTAATTTAGATCACAAAAAGATTTTTTGCTGCATGATAGAGCTGTGGAAACAGATATCAATATTTTATGAAGCCCAGGAATTACAGCTGTATTGAAATGTTAGGAATGCTGACAAGCTCATTGACAGCACAAGTAGCATGTTCTGTCCTTAAGGAAACATCTGCTGCTCTGTAAGATCTTATCCTCCAGGAAAAGTGAAATGTCCCTTAGCCCCCATCTCCTTTTGGAATCACAGAATTATAGAATTGTTTGAGTTGGAAAAGACCTAAAATCATCAAGTCTAGCTGTCAGTGCAGCACCACCATGGCCATGCTCCAAAGTGCCATGTCCACATGTTTCTTGAACTCCTCCAGGGATGGTGACTCCACCACCTCCCTGGGCAGCCTGTTTCAGTACCTGACCACTCTTGCAGGAATGAAATTGTTCCTAATAACCAATCTAAACCTCCCCTGAACAAACCTCCTCCTTCTCCCTGCTCAATCTGTGCACATGTATAAAGATCACAAGAAAAAGAAGTACAAAACCACACATTCTCCTTTTAAGTCTCTGTCCTGTGACCAGCAGGACAAATGACGTGATTCTCTCCATCTACTTTGATCTCATGAGACCCCACTTGGAGTACTGCATCCATTTCTGGTGCCCCAAACAAAATAAGGGCATCAAACTGTTAGAGAGGGTCCAGAGGAGGCCACGAAGATGACTATAGGGCTGGAGCATCTCTGCAAAGGCAGGCTGGAGGAGTATAGTCTGTTCAGCCTTGAGAAGAGGAGGCTCCAGGGAGGCCTTGTGTCAGCCTTCCAGTACCTGAAAGGAGCTACAGGAGAGCTGGGGAGCAACTTTCTACAATGGCTTATAGTGGTAGGACAAATGGCAATGGCTTTAAGCTGGAAGTGGGAAGATTTAGACTGCATCTTAGGAAGAACTTTATAGTAGGGGTAGTGAGATACTGGAATAGGTTGCCCAGGGAGGTTGTAGATGCCTCCTCTCTGGAAGCATTCAAGGCCAGCTTGGATGAGGTCTTGAGCAAGTTGGTGTAGTTGAAGGGTGTCCCTGCCCATGACAGGGCTTTTGAAACTAAACAATCTTTAAGGTCCCTTCCACCTCCAACCACTCTGTGATTGTCTGACTGAAACTAGGGAAGCCTACCTCTAGCTCACAGAAATATAAGTCAAACAAAACTAATTTCTGAAATCTAAATGGTCACCTTTCTCCTTTTGCATTTTCTCTTCATTGACTTTAATTAGGCTCACCCTAAGAAGCTTGTGAGGCCAGATAACCTTGTTACATGAAAGGAAAAGATTACACACTATGGGGTGGTTCCTGCTAGCTTGACCATCATTTACAAAGTCAGGATTTAATATTCTTTAAGCTTTTCTATTTGCAGCATTATTTTATTTAAACTGCATTTCTATAAACTGCTCAGCAGATTAGAGAAGCAGCTCTATAGTCTTAATTTCAGTGTCACTTTCCAGCTGTTTTGGTCAGGCTTCATGCTTGGATTTAATGTTATTTGTGCACTAAAATGAAAATACATCTCCATGATAAATCCTCTCCAAAGCAGAGGGAAGTAGCAGTAAATAACATCTGTTGAAAATCAAATGAAAATAAAAAACAAAAGCCCCCAGGAAAACTGAGTACAGTAGGGGGCTTGAGATCAAACTGAATGTAGAGTTCAGGCTTAAAAAGAGTGATTCAAATCCTTCAAATTACCCACAGACAGGGGATGGGGAATGTGTGACCTATCACTTACACAGGTTTGTTAGCTCCAGATGTACAGGAGATCTGTTACTGAAAGACATGTTGCAATTTTGGGACCGATGCCAAGTCTCCTTGACCTCATCCATGGATCTGTAAGTTCATTACAGATATTCATGACAGTCATTCATTATCCCAAAAAGAAATTCAGGCAATGATATGCTCTTGAAATTGCCTTTCCCTGTTGGTTCAGAAAGAGATCCCTTTCAGCCTTGTCTTTAAAGGCTAAATCCCTCTATCCCATCTGTTCCGTTTTGGTCATCTTTACATGCCCAGAGCTAAACAGTAAATATCTGTGTATTTATTTCTCCAGAGGTTCTGACACCCTTCCACCCAAGATTAAAGAGAAGCACAAACTGAGATCAGCTATAAAATCAGATGTAAATCTTTTCACAGAGCTGGCTCTTGTCAGCTATTGACATTTCAGCTGTTGACATTCAAGGTCAGGCTTGATGGGGCTCTGAGCAACTTGAGCCGTGTGGGCATGTGTCTCGGGAGAGTAGGTTCTTTTAGAGATCCCTGAATGAAACTGAGATAGAACTGAGTGTTTGGCTGGGAAAAGAAAGTTCTTCCCTGAGAGAGTCATTGGACACTGGAATGGGCTGCCCGGGGAGGTGGTGGAGTCGCCGTCCCTGGGGCTGTTCAAGGCAGGATTGGACGTGGCACTTGGTGCCATGGTCTAGCCTTGAGCTCTGTGGTAAAGGGTTGGACTTGATGATCTGTGAGGTCTCTTCCAACCTTGGTGATACTGTGATAAGTTCATGAGGGAAAGGGTTAGCAATACAAGACAGAAGAGAAAGAAGAAAGAGAAGGAAAAGTGAGGGTAGCTACCACCGTGGACCTGGGGCATCCCTGCAGGCCATGTCATTGTCTAGGTCGGTGGGGAAATGTTCCATCCAAAGCTGGTGGTCTCTCTCCTTCCTCTGGCTGCCTTATTGTGTATTCCTGTCCAGTTCTGGACCCCTCAATTCAAGAGAGATTTGAGGTGCTAGAATGTGTCCAGAGAAGGGCGACAAAGCTGGTGAGGGGCCTGGAACACAAACCCTATGAGGAGAGGCTGAGGGAGCTGGGGGTGTGCAGCCTGGAGAAGAGGAGGCTCAGGGCTGACCTCATTGCTGTCTACAACTACCTGAAGGGAGGCTGTAGCCAGGTGGGGGTTGGCCTCTTCTCCCAGGCAACCAGCAACAGAACAAGGGGACACAGTCTCAAGTTGTGTTGGGGGAAGTCTAGGCTGGATGTTAGGAGGAAGTTCTTCCCAGAGAGAGTGATTGGCATTGGAATGGGCTGCCCAGGGAGGTGGTGGAGTCACTGTGCCTGGAGGTGTTGAAGCAAAGCCTGGCTGAGGCACTTAGTGCCATGGTCTAGTTGACTGGCTAGGGCTGGGTGCTAGGTTGGACTGGATGAGCTTGGAGGTCTCCTCCAACCTGGTTGATTCTATGATTCTGTGATTCTATGATTCTGAGAACCACTTAGCAATTCTGAGAACAGCTTTGCTCAAGCAGCCCCCCCACCTGCTGGGTTTGTGTGCTCAGTGCCATCTCGGGGGGGTCTCCAGTGCTCTCCAGGCATCTCCAATCCCCTCTGGCTGCCAGGGCTTAGGCCTGATGGCTCTGAACAAGCTTGTCCCGCTTTAGGGCCGCGAGCTAGCCGGGGTTGGGGCACAGAAATGCCACTCACTGCTTCTGGAGGGTAAGAATGGGAATGCTGCACTGCACTCCATGGTCTGGAAGGTCTCTGTGACGTTCTCTGCCCTGATTGGGAGTTTAAAGGCAGATTGTGCTTACAAGTGCACATGTGCAAAGGCAATCAGGCAGAATGAGTACATCCACAAGCCAGGCTAAGTCTATCGGACTAAAACCTTCTAGAATCCTCCACCTCTTCCACCCTCAGCAGGCCTGAGAGTAGGCCAAAGCTGCCCGCCCCAGCTTGGGCCTGCAAGGCCTCAGCAGGCCGCATGGCGCAGCTCAGCATTCCCTGCCAGCCGGGAGCCATCTCCCCACACGGAGCGAGAGGTGAGTGCTCCTCCCAGAGACAGGGGAGGGAGGGGAGAGGAGAGGAGAGGAGAGGAGAGGAGAGGAAGAAGGAGAGGAGAGGAGAGGAGAGGAGAGGAGAGGAGAGGAGAGGAGAGGAGAGGAGAGGAAGAAGGAGAGGAGAGGAAGAAGGAGAGGAGAGGAAGAAGGAGAGGAGAGGAAGAAGGAGAGGAGAGGAGAGGAGAGGAGAGGAGAGGAGAGGAGAGGAGAGGAGAGGAGAGGAGAGGAGAGGAGAGGAGAGGAGAGGAGAGGAGAGGAGAGGAGAGGAGAGGAGAGGAGAGGAGAGGAGAGGAGAGGAGAGGAGAGGAGAGGAGAGGAGAGGAGAGGAGAGGAGAGGAGAGGAAGAAGGAGAGGAGAGGAAGAAGGAGAGGAGAGGAAGAAGGAGAGGAGAGGAAGAAGGAGAGGAGAGGAAGAAGGAGAGGAGAGGAAGAAGGAGAGGAGAGGAGAGGAGAGGAGAGGAGAGGAGAGGAGAGGAGAGGAGAGGAGAGGAGAGGAGAGGAGAGGAGAGGAGAGGAGAGGAGAGGAGAGGAGAGGAGAGGAGAGGAGAGGAGAGGAGAGGAGAGGAGAGGAGAGGAGAGGAGAGAAGAGGAAGGAGAGGGAAAGGAAGAAGGAGAGGAGGAAGAAGGAGAGGAGAGGAAGAAGGAGAGGAGAGGAAGAAGGAGAGGAGAGGAAGAAGGAGAGGAGAGGAAGAAGGAGAGGAGAGGAAGAAGGAGAGGAGGAAGAAGGAGAGGAGAGGAGAGGAAGAAGGAGAGGAGGAAGAAGGAGAGAAGGAAGAAGGAGAGAAGAAGGAGAGGAGGAAGGAGAGGGAGAGGAAGAGAGGAGGAAGAAGGAGAGGAGGAAGAAGGAGAGGAGAGGAGAGGAAGAAGGAGAGGAGAGGAGAGGAAGAAGGAGAGGAGAGGAGAGGAAGAAGGAGAGGAGAGGAGAGGAAGAAGGAGAGGAGAGGAGAGGAAGAAGGAGAGGAGAGGAGAGGAAGAAGGAGAGGAGAGGAGAGGAAGAAGGAGAGGAGAGGAGAGGAAGAAGGAGAGGAGAGGAGAGGAAGAAGGAGAGGAGAGGAGAGGAAGAAGGAGAGGAGAGGAGAGGAAGAAGGAGAGGAAGAGGTAAGAAATCAGCCAGGTACTGGCTTATAAGCTATGATACTGGAAAGCAGAGTAGAATGACAATGTGGCAGTATCCTGGGATGAGCTGGGGGTACTGGTTGGCAGCCAACTGAAGATGAGCCAGCAGTGTGCCCAGGTGGCCAAGAAGGCCAGTGGCGTCCTGGCCTATATCAGGAACAGTGTGGCCAGCAGGACCAGGGAACTCATTCTGCCCCTGTACTCAGTGCTGCTCAGGCCACACCTTGAGTCCTGTATCCAGTTCTGGGGCCCTCAATTTAAGAAAGATGTTGAGGTGCTGGAACATGTCCAGAGAAGGGCAACAAAGCTGGTGAGGGGCCTGGAGCACAACCCTACAAGGAGAGGCTGAGGGAGCTGGGGGTGTGCAGCCTGCAGAAGAGGAGGCTCAGGGCTGACCTCATTGCTGTCTACAACTACCTGAAGGGAGGCTGTAGCCAGGTGGGGGTTGGTCTCTTCTGCCAGGCAACCAGCAACAGAACAAGAGGACACAGTCTCAAACTGCACCAGGGGAGGTCTAGGCTGGATGTTAGGAGGAAGTTGTTGGCAGAGAGAGTGATTGGCATTGGAATGGGCTGCCCAGGGAGGTGGTGGAGTCACCATCCCTGGAGGTGTTCAAGCAAAGCCTGGATGAGGCACTTAGTGCCATGGTCTAGTTGATTGGTTAGGGCTGGGTGCTAGGTTGGACTGGCTGATCTTGGAGGTCTCTTCCAACCTGATTGATTCTATGATTCTGCGATTCTGTGATCTAAGATCATGAAGTCCAACCAGCAACCTAAGACCATGGCCATCCAACTGTGTCCCAAAGTGCCACGTCCACATGTTTCTTGAACACTTCCAGGGATGGTGACTCCTCCACCTCACAGGAATGATTTTTTTCCCCAATATTGAATGTAAATTTCCCTTGACACAATTCCAGGCCATTTCCTCTCATTCTATCACCTGCTGCTATGCAGGCCAAGCTCCACCTCACTCCAGCCTCCTTTCAGGGAGCTGAAGAAAGCACTGATGTCTCCCTTCAGCTTCCTTTTCTCCAGACTAAACAACCCCAGTTCTTTCAGCTGCTCCTTACCAGACCTGTTTTCCAGACCCTTCACTAGATTTGTTGCCCCAGAAGGACAGACAGGGATGCAAATAATCCCTTCATAAGCATCCTGGAGAGCTTTAAAAAGAAAAAAAAAAAAGTGCAAAAGAGAAATTCAGTTTTGTTTTCTTTGGATTGCTGTTTTTAGCTTCTCTGGGTGCTCTGTAAGGTATCTCCATGAATCCCACATGCTTCCCACCGGCACAGGAAAGATATTTGTAGCAAAAGCTGTATCCAGCTCTGGAACCCTCAACACAAGAAGGGCATGGATCTGTTGCAGAGGTTATAGAGGAGGCCACAAAGATGATCAGAAGGCTGGAGCACCTCTCCTACAAAGACAGCCTTAGGCAGCTGGGGCTGTTCAGCCTGGAGAAGAGAAAGTTCTGGGATGACCTTCCAGCACCTGAAGGGAGTTACAGAAAAGCTGGGGATGAACCATTTAGAAGGGCTTTTACTGATAGAAAGAGGAGCAATGGTTTGAAACTAGAGCGGGGTAGTTTAGAATGGGTGTTAGGAAGAAATTCTTTACTATGAGGGTGGTGAGATGCTGGAACAGGTTGCCCAGAGAGGTTGTGGGTGCCTCATCTGGAAGAGGGAGACTTAAACTAATTGTTAGAAAGAAGTTCTTTACAGTGAGGGTGGTGGAACACTGGAACAAGTTGCCCAGAAAGGTTGTGGATGATCCCTCCCTGGAAGTGTTCAAGGCTAGGTTGGATGAGGCCTTGAGTGACCTGTTCTGGTGGGAGATGTCCCTGCCTATGGCATGGGGTTGGAAGTACATGAGCTTTGAGGTCCCTTCCAACCTAAACTGTTGTGATTCACTCTGTGACTCATCCCTGCAATTGTTTAACACCAGGCTGGATGAGGCTTTGAGCAACCTGTTCTTGTGGAAGGTGTTCCTGCCCATGGCAGGGGAGCTAGATCTGGATGGTCTAAGATTCCTTCCAACACAAGCCATTCTGTGAACCTATGCAACCCTCCCATGCTTGTCCTTAGAACCAGGAGCTGCAACCAGCACCAGCAAGCTTACAGTTTGCTCTGACATGAGGATCAGCATGGAGCCCATCAAACAGAAATGTTTGTCTCATATGTCAAATCCCTTAGAAATTGGTAAAACTGATCTGAGGTTAACTCTTCTTTATATTTCCTCTTGCTTGGCTTCTTCCCCAAAGAACAATTCACATCTGAACGGCATAAAGGTGACAAACTGCTGTTTTGGGGTGAATTCACTGCTGGAGAGGTAAAGGTAAAATGAAGAGCATGGTTAAGAGGAAAAAATTTCTTCTGAGATCAGTAACTCTTCTTCTTTAATAGTCTGCCAGTCCAAAAGAATATAAAAACATCATAAGCAAGGAGCTTTTAAAAATAGATTATGAATTGTTACTCCACAGAGAAATTACTCAAGCCATTTCCACAGTCACTCACAGGAGCTATACAAAATAGCCAAAGCCATGGGGCAAGCAACACACAGACCCCAAAAGCTGTGAAAGAAAGCCATGAAAATTACTGTATCCTTGTGGTGAAAAGTCTTTCCAGGTGACCCAAGACTAGAGATTATTTTGTCAATTTCTGTTTAACATTATCAAAGACCTGCACGAGGGGATTAAGTGCACCCTCAGTAAGTTTGCAGATGATGCTAAATCGAGTGAGAGTGTTGATCTGCTTGAGGGTAGGAAGGTTCTGAAGAGGAATCACAGAATGTTAGGGGCTGGAAAAGATCTTGAAAGATCATTGAGTCCAACTCCCCTGCCAGAGCAGATCACCTATACCAGATCACACTGGAACACCATATCTGCCCTTTTCCCCCCCCCAACCACACAATTTCCCCCCTTTTTTCCCCTCAAATACCAGGACACCTGGGCTCTGTTGGAGTATCCTCCCACCTCAGGTGTGGCCACTTTGACCTCCCTGCCCACTGCCCTGTTTCATACCCCTAGGTAGGGCTGAAGTCCCAGACTGCGCCCATCTGGGCAGAGGAATCCTCCTCCTGTCTTCACTGGTGACTCCCCATGGTGCACACCAGGTGAAAGGGAAGTAGGAGGGGGATGGATGACACATAAAAGCAAGGGGTTCTGGCAGCCCCCCCTGGTTAGGTAGGAAGAGGGTTGGTGGCCAATCCATGTGCCCAGGCTGGCTGGCTGGGCCAAGGTCACTTGTATGAGGTTTAACAAGGCCAAGTGCTGGGTTCTTCTGCTCTTGAGTCACAAGCTCATGAATGGTCTAGGCTTAGGGCAGAGTGGCTGGAAAATTGTCCAATGGAAAAGGACCTGGGGATGCTGGCTGGCAGCTGGCTGAACATCAGCCAGCAGTGAGCTCAGATGGCCAGGAAGGCCACCAGCATCCTGGCCTGGATCAACAATAGTGTGGCCAGCAAGAGCAGGGAAGTGACTGTGCCTCTGTGCTGGTCACTGTTGATGCCACACCTTGAATACCAGGTTCACTTTTCATCCCTTCACTCCAAGAAGGACATTACAGTGCTGGAGCATGTCCATGAAATGGCAACAAAGCTGGTGAAGGGTCTAGAGAATAGAGACCTGTGAGGTGAAGCTGAGGGATCTGGGGTTGTTTAGTCTGATAAAGAGAAGGCTGAATGGAGACCTCCTTGCTGTCTACAGCTCTCTGAAAGGAGTTTGGAGTGAGATAGGAGTCAGTCTTATCTCCCTAGTATCAGGTGAGAGAATGAGAGGAAACATCTGAATCTGGCCATGGTGGTCTTAGGTTGAGAGCTAGACTAAATGATTTGTGTCTGTTACACACTAGTTTGCTTAGTCTCTTTTTTTCCCCAAAGAATCCACAATTCATTTGATTTTGGTTTTTTATTCTGATTTTCTTATGACTACACCTTCTCTAGTATTGAATCTGTTATTTTGACTGCCCTTTATCTTACTTAACAAAACTGTTTTGCTGTGGGGAAATATATATATATGCAGAGAGAGAGGAAAGAACCAGAAGATAAAAGCCAGAATTATCCAGAAAAGCAGTCTTGCTAAAAAATAACATAAGGTGGGATGGAAAATGTGTTACAGCTTCATGGATTATTGCTCTTAGCACAGAACAGCTTTTTTTCCTGTGCTACAGCTTAAAAAGCCATATGCCTTGCCAGGGTCTCATCAAGGATTAATTAAATTATGAAGAAAAAGCTTCTTTAAACCAAACTGTTGACACATGTGGCACAGGTTAGAGGGCTCCAGAGCCAAACTTTCCCTGCTTTCAGCAGAAGCTAGTTGCCAAACATCTCATCACCTTTCACCTCTCCAATTGCATCACACATTCAGTCCCCTTTCTGATTGCCTTCTCCAGTGCTTGCATTTTATATCTGTCTCTTTTTGTCTTGTCCATGACTGCTTTGAAGAAATAGAAGAGTTCTGAAAAGGAACAGTTTGTTTTATTCTCACATAGTATCCTCCATAACCTATTGTCCTTATCAGCTGATTAGTGATGCTGAGAACTCTTGCAGCAGGCTGACTGAGCTGGCTGCGTTTCAGATCTGAGAGAAGTTACACTTCAGTACCCCTCTTGAAGTGAGGGGCTCTGGGTAAAGAGGGAAAAAGACTCAATGGGAATCTCTCCTGGTTTAGTGTCTCTTCATAGCTCTTTCTTTGTCATGTGAGAGAGCCTGTCTTTGAGTAATGGGATGCACTCTGAGGAGAATGGGGATGAGGAGTAGATCTGAGAGGTATTCACAACTTCAAAGATATTATTTGGTAATCATCATCAGAAGTCAGTGTTAGCACTTAAAATACAATGAGTTTGTAACTCATTGCCTTAATACCTGGCAAAGGAATAAATATGAGATGGAGAGGAGCATAAGAACTACAAGCATAAAGGTGTTGATGGGTTCTTTTCCTAAACTTGCCCAAAAGAGGTTGTAGAGAGGTCTGTTCAACCATGTGATAAGCGATAGAATAAGAGGAGATGGCCTCAACTTGCACCAAGGCAAGTTTAGGTTGGTTATTAAGAAACATTTATTTGCTTAAAGAGTGATTAGGCACTGGAACAGGTTGCCCAGGGAGGTGGTGAAGCCACAGTCTCTGGATGTGCTTGAGTCTTTTAGTGTTTAGGGACATGGTTTATCAAGAACTTGTCAGTGTCAGGCTAATGATTGGATTGAATGATCTTAAAGTTCTCTTCCAACTGAAGCAGTTCTATGATTACCATTTTTTTTCCTGCATTAGCAGTTCCAGCAGCCAGTACAGATACAGAGTCTTCCACCTGCCCAATTTACAATTCCCATCAATCTTTGTATACTTCCTTTCTCTGCAGATGGAGATACACCAGCCTCTAAGTCACGGGGATCTGTCTGCATTTCTCTTTCAGTCACTTTTCCTCAGAGCAAGTTATTTCTTTAAATTTGTCTTTCTCTCCATGGATCTTAATTTAAACTGCAGGTGATGCTTTTGTAATCTCTTGGTGGTGTTCTGTTGTTTGTTCCAATCTTAGAACATAATCTCTATGAAGTCTAATGTCTTTGTGTCATCCAAAATTCGTTCTCTCTTGTTTTGAAATACCTCAGGCACAAAGCATGAACCCAGAGATATTTCAGATGAACTGTCTTAGTAATGGCTGTTAGAAGTCCACAGACAGCAGTTGTTTTTTTATGATGGACAAATGCCTGCCATTACCCCTCTCCACAACATAATGTGTTATTTTAATTTTTAACAGCATGGTTTCACTGCTTAGACCCTTAGAAGCCCCTCTCCAGTGTATCTGCAATCCTCATGTGAGTGTTGGTGTATAAGGCACAACTACGAGGTGGGAAGGTGTCCCTGCTCATGGCAGGAGAGTTGGAACTAAATGATCTTTAAAGTCTCTTCCAACTCAAGCCATTCTGTGATCACCAGATTAAAAAACCCACACAAAGTATAAATGTTGCCAACCAAATCAAACAAATAAACATAAACAACCAAAACCACTTTAGTACTTCCACAAGAAACAGAAAGAAGTTTTGTCTGGGAATTCAGCCCTAGTGGCTCAAAGTATGCTCTGGTGTAAACTGGTGTGACATTATCACGTCCCTTGTCTTCAGCCAGAAAGGAGTTGAAATCCATGTGTAGATGTCTGTGAAGGACTCTGTGTGCCTCAGTTATTCCAGGCTTAAAGCCTCACCCAGTCTGGCCTGGTCTTGAACAATTCCAGTCATGAGGCATCCACACCTTCTCTGGGTAACCTGTTCCAGTCTCTCACCACACTCATAGCAAAGAATTTCTTCCTAACCTGCACTGCTCTAATTTCAAACCACTGCCCATCATCCTATCTCCACAGGCCCTTCTAAACAGCCCTTCCCCAGCTTTTCTGTAGCCCCTTTCAGGAACTGGAAGACTGTTACGAAGTTTCCTTGGAACCTTCTCTTCTCCAGGCTGAACAACCCCAAATCCTTCAGTCTGTCTTTGTAGAAGAGGTACTCCAGCTCCCTGATCAGCTTTGTGGCCTCCTCTGGGCTTTCTCCAACAAATCCATGTTCTCTTTGGTTTGGGGACTCCAGAGTTGGATGCAGTACTCCATATCCTCTAGCTGGCTTTTCTAGATATGACAAACCTGATCCCTAGCTGCTTTTATAGAGTCATCCAGAAAATGCGACCATTCTTGGTGCTGTAGATAATTGTTGGACATTTGCTTCTTTGCAGACATAGTTATCAGCAGAGGCGTTCTTAGGTGTTCTTCTGGGCTTTGGGAAAGAGTTGTTACTGTAATCTGCAGGCAATTTTCTCTCTCATGCTGCAGGCATGTGCTTCTCCTTTTGTGGCTGTTTACCAATCCTCTAACAGATTAATAGCAGAATAGTTCACTCCGTGATGATCTGAAACTTTAAAACACCCTCAAATGCCTCATTACAGACCAAATAAAGAGTTTGTTTTCTGTGAATGATTAGTCCCTCTCACATCTTTTTTGCTCTGTTGCTTTCCAAATGCTAATCTCAGGGTGCATTTATTTGCTTGTGCCAGCCTGTTTATAGCTACTGTAGCCCTTCGGTGGGAGCTTACTGGATCTTCCTCATTTGCAGTAATCGGTTAATTTCCATCATCTATAATCATCTCCATCAGTCAGCTGAGGCATGTTTTTCAGAAAACTAATTTTGGTTCCTAGGGCTGGGCTCTCATCTCTCTTTCTGTCATATTGTGTCCCATTCCATTCTGTCCTTGTGAGACCACATATGGAGGATTGTGTCCAGTTCTGGGCTCTCCAGTTCAAGAAGGACAGGGAAACGTTAGAGAGTGTCCAATGGAGTCTATGAGGATGATAAAGGGACTGTAACATCTGTCTAATGAGGAAAGGATGAGAGAATTTGGTCTTTTTAGTCTGGGAATGAGAGGACTGGAGGGGATCTCCTAAATGCTTATAAATACTTAAAGGTGTGTGTCAGGAGGGTAGGACCAGCCTTTTTTCACTGGTGCCTAGTGACAGGAGAGAGGGCCAGAGACGTTTCAGCTTTCACATTAAAGGAAATTAAATATTCCCATAGGGATTTACAAAAGGAACCTGAAGCTGTTTTTCTACTCTACACCTCTTCTACCTGTACATTTCATCTGTGAAAAGAGAGGGCAGGAATTGCTAGCAGCAAGTTTGCAGCAGTAGGAGCGGGAACTCTGCTGGGGCTGTCTGATCACTGAGGTGGAAGCAAAACAAAGCAGCACATGGGTGTGCTGATGCACATCACACAAATGAAACCTCTGTTCATAGTGCCACTACTTAAAAAGGTATTACAGACTGGAAGCAGCACTGTTTTGCAAGTGACTCAAATAAAAAACTTTCACCATGTTTAATCATAGAATTGTCTCACTTGGGAAAAGTCTCTAAGATCAAGTCCAACTTCCAAGCTAACACCACCATGGCCATTAACCAGAGTGCCATGGCCACACATTCTTGAACACTCTATCACATCCCTGGCAGCCTGTTCCAGTGCCTGACCATTTTTGAAGCAAATATTTTTTTTCTAAGCTCTATTCTAAACCTCTCCTGGCACAATTTCAAGCCACTTCTCTTGTTCTGTCACCTGATATTGAAGAGAAGATGCCAACCCCCACCTCACTGCAACCTCCTTTCAGAGAGTTGTAGACATCAATGAGGCCTCCCTCTCAGCCTCCTCTTCTCCAGACTAAATAATCTCAATTCCCCCAGCCACTCCTCAGTAGAGCTGTTCTCCAGACCCATCAACAGCTTTGTTGCCCTTCTCTGGATGAAAAAATTCTCAACCACCTTACGTTGTTTAGATTAAGTGAACTCTTTTTCATCTACAAATTATTCTGTTTAGGGGGTGTTTTTCCCAAGATTTTCATAGTATCATAGTATCATCAGGGTTGGAAGAGACCTCACAGATCATCAAGTCCAACCCTTTACTCAAGGCTAGACCATGGCACCAAGTGCCACGTCCAACCTTGCCTTGAAGTGCCCCAGGGACGGCGACTCCACCACCTCCCCGGGCAGCCCATTCCAGTGTCCAATGACTCTCTCAGTGAAGAACTTTCTCCTCACCTCCAGCCTAAATCTCCCCTGGCACAGCCTGACGCTGTGTCCTCTTGTTCTGGTGCTGGCCACCTGAGAGAAGAGAGCAACCTCCTCCTGGCCACAACCACCCCTCAGGTAGTTGTAGACAGCAATAAGGTCACCCCTGAGCCTCCTCTTCTCCAGGCTAACCAATCCCAGCTCCCTCAGCCTCCCCTCATAGGGCTGTGCTCAAGGCCTCTCCCAAGCCTCGTCGCCCTGCTCCGGACATGCTCAAGCATCTCAACGTCCCTTTTAAACTGGGGAGCCCAGAACTGAACACAGCACTCAAGGTGTGGTCTAAGCAGTGCAGAGTACAGGGGCAGAATGACCTCCCTGCTCCTGCTGACCACACCATTCCTGATGCAGGCCAGGATGCCACTGGCTCTCTTGGCCACCTGGGCACACTGCTGGCTCATGTTCAGGCAGGTATCAATCAGCACCCCCAGATCCCTCTCTGTCTGGCTGCTCTCCAGCCACTCCGACCCCAGCCTGTATCTCTGCATGGGGTTGTTGTAGCCAAAGTGCAGCACCCTGCACTTGGAGCTATTGAACCCCATCCCATTGGACTCTGCCCATCTGTCAGGCATTGGAACAGGCTGCCCAGAGAGGTAGTCGAGCCACTGTCCCTGGAGGTATTTAAGAAACCTGTGGACATGGCGCTTTAGGACATCATTTAATGGCCGTGGTGGTGTTAAGGTAATGATTGGACTTGATCTTAGAGGTCTTTTCCAACCAAAACAGTTCTGTAATTCTTTGTAATGAATTAATGTAAGCCTGGGATGGTTGAGTGGTCACCTTGATTACAGAGTTTTCTGACTTGCTGTTCCTGTTTCTTGTTGGTGCTTTGATTCTCTTACTTGCACCCAAATGATTTCTCCTGTACAGCGTTTAAGCTGTGCTTTAATTTGTTTTAATTCAAGAGGTCCAAGGAAAGGAGTTTCCTTTTCCTTCTATTGCCACTTAGTTTTGCTTTCTTGAATTAGTGAGCAGGTAAACACCCTGACAATCAACCTTTGGGGAGTTTCTAAGGTCAGCTTAGAGAAGGATAATTTGTGATGCTGCTAACTCCTGACTAGCGTTAACACTTTCAAATATGTCTAATTACAGTTAAAGATAAGGATATTAATGCCATCAATCAGCTCTGATAGCTCACTATCAGAGAATTCAGCCCTTTAGCAACTCTTAAATGCAATATAACAGCACAATTACTGGTTATCGAGACACCGTTATTCGAAAGATAGTTGACTTGTAAGCATTAAATACTATGAAAGTGAGGCTAACAGGCTAAGGATCCAGTCAGACAGTGCTGAGAGAGAAAGGGAGGGTCAGGCAATTCTCTTTCAGCTCCCAGTAATACAGCAGAAAGTATTTTCTTTTTTTAAATTTTTTTTTTTTTTTTTTGGCTTGTAACCTACTGCGAGAAATCCTTGAGCTGTTTTTCGCCGCGCTCTTGCTTGCTGAAAATTTGAAGGTATCAGTGGATGGTTTGTCAGACATAAAGGCGGAGAGAAAGCTGAGAACAGCACCACTGCCACCTACTGCTGGTTGGTCGCGGAGAGGTGAGACAGTCCCATAAACTGCTTTTCAGGCAGATACGAGCTGACCTCTTTTTTTTTACCCCTCCCAAATAGGGCAGAATGGTGTTGCCACTGTATCATTTTGTTTACTGAAGTCTTAAGACGTTGAAATGGCACCCCCTGAGAACCTGTAAGGAATTTTAGGGGCTGCCTCTGTGCTTATTTTGCTAGTAGGTTAGCAGGTTGGCAAATGTTTAAGCATCTGTCTGTGGTTTTGTGGAGACATTTAGGCTTGGGATTGGCACTGATTGCAGATGTGAGCGGCAATCAATCCAAGCAAGAATGAGTAACTGTGTGGGCAGTGAGGTTCAGCAGGAATCACAGAATCATAGAAAAGTAGAGTTTGGAAGGAAACTCTCTTCCAAAGTAGGCTCACCTAGGACAGGTCACACAGGAATGCATCCAAATGATTCTTGAAAGTCTCAGAGAAGGAAACTTGGAAACCTCTCTAGGCAGCCTGCTCCAGTGCTCCCATACCCTCACAGAGAAGTTTTTCTTCATCTTGAAATGGAGCTTCCTCTGTTTTGGTTTGTGCCCACTGCCTCTTGTCCGGTCAGAGGATAGCAGTGAAAAGAGACTGACCCCATCATCCTCATACCCACCCTTAGGGAATTTGGAAACATCAATCAGATCCCCTCTCAGCCTTCTCTCCTCTAGGCTAAACAGACACAGGTCTTTCAGTCTTGCTTCATCAGACAGATGTTCCAATCCCTTCATTATCCTTGCAACCTCTGTTGGATTTTCTCCAGAAGTTTCCTGTCCCTCTTGAACTTGGGAGTCTAGGATTGGACACAATACTCTAAATGTAGTCTCACCAGGGCATGGTAGAGAGGCATGAGAACCTCCCTGGGCCTGCTGGACACATTCTCAATGCACACCAGGATACTGTTGGCTGTCTTGGCCACAAAGGCACGTTGCTGTCCCATGGATAATTTTTTGTCCACCAGGACTCCAAAGTCCTCCTTCATGGAGCTGCTTTCCAGCAGGTTAATCCCTAATCTACACTGGTGTGGGGGGCTGTTCCTCTCCAGGTGCAGGATGCTATCCTTATTCTTGTTGAACTTCTTGAGGTTAACCCTTTCCCACTTCCAATACCTGATCTACACTGGTGTGTGGGGCTGTTCCTCCCCAGGTGCAGGATGCTATCCTTATTCTTGTTGAACTTCATGAGGTTCTCACTTGCCCACTTCTCCAGTCTGTTCAGGTCTCACTGAATGGCAACACAGTCTGATGCTGTAGCAGCAAATTGCTTGTTTATAAAATGGTAACTGAAGACCTTTCTTCAAATGATGTGCCCTCACTCCAATTTGCTGAGGTTTTTTCCCCTCTTACACCTTTTCACATGTTCTCTGAATAAATTTGACTGTCTTATACTGGCTCTGCAGCCTTAAGCTTACTGTTGCTTTTTATCCCAGAAAATAAACAGAATATTTATTGTTGAGTTTAGAGAGAAGGTCTTGACTGCGCAGTAAATCAGAGAAAGCAGAAACATTCACTTGTGGAGAGCTTCACACAGCAACTAAGTGTCAAGGAACAAGAGTCCTTGCCTGTAAGAGTTAATTAAATCCAGGCAAATCTGTGAGCATTGGGTTGATGAGCTGTCAGGATCTCACTTTACTTTGTCTCCGTTGTAGACACATGATTCTCTTCTACTGCTGCATTCCAGCTTTACCTGCTCTCAGGATTTGGGTATGACAGCAAGGAGAAACCGGGGTTGCAAAGACCCCATCCTGCTCAACCATAGAACCGTTGAGGTTGGAACAGACTTTTGACAGCATCAAGTCAAGCCACTCATCCCACCACTTACAGTCCTGCCACTGCCACACTTCTTGCCCTAGCAACTGTGCCATGCATCAGTGCTCACTTATAACTAGTCCCCACATGGCTGCCAGAAGGTGTGTGAAATTTGGGTTTCAAGCCCAGACATTCGCTTGTTTGTGCTGGAGAGTGTGTGGCATAGAGAGAGTGGTGGTCTTGCCCTTCTAAGGCAGCCTGGCCTAGTAGAAGGTGTCCCTGCCAGTGGCAGGAAGGTTGGAACTACATGCTTAAGGTACCTTCCAACCCTAACTATTTTATGAGTCTGTGCTCCAGACCAAGTAAATTTGTGCCCCTCTTGCAATGCTGACTACCCTGCCCCATTTATTCTGCCCATGGTGGTACATTTACACTGCAGTGGGTGCTTGCTATTGAGCACAAAAAGGAGTTAC
The DNA here is from genome assembly GCF_015220805.1 of Pogoniulus pusillus. NCBI lineage: Eukaryota > Metazoa > Chordata > Aves > Piciformes > Lybiidae > Pogoniulus > Pogoniulus pusillus. The sequence goes on along the minus strand of NC_087268.1, from coordinate 8,040,160 downwards.
TAGTGCCCTCAGACCAAATAAGCAGCTGCATTGCCCTGAAGTGGAGCAGGCTCTGGTATCCAGTACCTGCAGAAGACCAACCCCATGCACTGGCACAGGTTAGAGACTGGCCTGCTGGAAAGCAGCTCCATGGAGAAGGACTTTGGAGTCCCGGTAGATGATAAATTCTCCATAGTACAGCAATGTGTCCTTGTGGCCAAGAAGGCTTATGGTATCCTGTGGTACAGTAAGAAGAGTGTGACCAGCAGGTCAAGAGGGGTTCTCCTGCCCATCTGCACTGCCCTGGTGAGACTACATCTAGAGTATTGTGCCCAGTTCTGGGCTCCCCAGGTCAAAGAAATAACAGTGTCCAATGGAGGCTACAAGAACAATGAAGGGACTGGAAGATCTGTCTGATGAGGAAAGGCTGAGAAACTCGGGGCTGTTTATCCTTGAGAACAGAAGGCTGAGAGGGGATCTGGTCAGTGGTTTCAAATTCCTTAAGTGTAGGTGTTCTGTGATAGGACAAGAGGCAATGCACACAAACTGAAACAGAGGAAGTTCCACCTAAACATGGGGGGAAACTTTTTCACTGCAAGGGTGCTGGAGCCCTGGAGCAGGACTGCCCAGAGAAGTTGAGTCTCTCTCTCTCTAGAGACTTTCAAGACCTGTCTGGATGCCTTCCAGGCTATCCCAGTGAGGCTCTGTGGCTCTCATAGACATGCTAATGCTATTACCTCTAATAAGGTTCTTCGGGAAAACACAAGGAGCTGTCTTTAGAGAAGAAAGCTCTCAGGTCATTGGAGCACAAGGCTCACCACAGGCTAATTTGCCTGCCACTCAGCACTTATCTGGATTTTGAGAGTGGTGTGTTCAGAATTCAGCTGTGCTTGATTTAGCACAGATTTTTTTTTAGCTCTGTCTTTAATCTTAGAGTTCCTGCATCACCATGCTGCTGCCCTTTACTACTTCTATTAAAGAGCCTTTAAGTAAATACCTGGTAATACTAGGTTTAAGGTGACTTCTTGGACTAAATTATTTTTAAAGGTACTTTCCAACCCAAACCATTCTGTAATTCTTAGTCCAGTGATATAGATTTGTAGTTGAGATGGAAAAGACTTGACTGTGAATCCCTTCAGCCTCAGTTTTGTGCATCTTGAGGTCCTAGTCCACAAAAAGACTAAACCTACCTTGGATATCTCTGAGTTGGAGAAAAGCTTTGTGCAGAACTCTTCATAGCTTCCAGTTTTGGAATTGGAGCTCCAAACAGCTCTTTAATTAGTTTGCTGCAGCTTCAGTATCTTATCAGTTTTTTATGTGTCAATGTGGAAAAACTTAGACCCCTTTTAAAGTATCACAGATCTGAAGGTAGTAGCTAGAGGAAACTTTTGAGACTCTGTCCTTTAACTTGAAGCTCAATTGCCAGAGGGAAGTTTTAAGACTATGACATCTAAATTGAAGTCCTAGAGCTTCAAACACTGCCTGTCTGAAGATCTAGGTAGTTTCTGAGGTACCTTTTGAACATAGAACTTCTAACCATTTTCTCTTAGATGCTATAACCTGTGAGTGAGGTGAAGAAGTGTTAGGTGTTGGTGCTCAGATCCTACAGTAAAGAGGGATACATCTATTGTGTCTGTGTGAATCCTCATTTGATTGGGGCTCTAAGTCTCATTCAGCCAAGAGCACTGTGTATTGCAGGTAAGTCAGTCAAGCTCTCAGGATTTGCAGAGTGAGCAAAGAAGGAACCTGTTTATAGATTCATAGAATGATTTGGGTTGGAAGGGACCTGAACATCATCTAGATCCAAGCCCTCTGGCATTGTCAGGGACATCTTCCACTAGACCAGGCTGCCCAAGGCCTTATCCAACCTGGCCTTGAACACCTCCAGGGAGGAGGCATGTGCATTTCACACATCTCAGCACCACCTAAAGCTGGATATGAATTGCTGCAGTACCTATCACTTCCGTGATTGTTCTGGTCAAAGTCAGCCTGTTTCTGTTTGAAAGGAAAGGCTTTGAACCTTCACTGGTGTCTCCATAGAGCTGGACATTTGCACAAGTTGTTTGCTGTTAAACTAACTTCAGCCCTCTAGGGAACTTCTCAGGTGGCTTCTTGGGTAGGAACACTTGAAACTGCTGTCTTTCTCAAATGCTGACATCTCTGTAATGTTGCCAATTGACAGCACACACCAGGCACCTCTTCCTATCAGCTCCTGCATGGTCCCATAACTGTCGTCTCAAGCCATTTCCCAATGCTACCACCTTTTGAGCATCAAACTCCTTACAGCTCTTTTGATCTCACCTAGTTCACACACTGTTAGTTGTCTTCTTAAGCCATGTCTCCCTGATCCTTAATTCCAGGTATGTGCATAAATGGATTGCTCAGCAGTACAATTTTTGATCCAGATCCAGTGTTGAATTTCTGTCACATTTCTGTCAAATTAGGGGGAGCTTATGTGAGCTTTAAGCTTTATGCCAGCTTTATGCTGGCTGTGGAAGGACAGACGATGCCTAATCTTGCATAAAGGTAAGCAAGTTAGGACAACAGATGACACATGGTCTGTCATAGAGCTGGTTGGTGCAAAATTAACCCATCAGAGTGAGTTATTTAAGAAATGGGAACAGGCCTTTCTGGCCAGATCGGAGTTATAGCCAAACAGCATTTTGGATGTGGCTCAGGGTGCACTAAAGCTTCACATAATTGTAGAATTGTTTTGGTTGGAGAGGACATTTAAGATCATTGACCCCATCCAGTATCTAACTTTACCAAGTCTGGGGCTAAACCATATCGCTCAGCACCACATCTCTGCCTTTTAAACGTCTCCAGGGATGGGGATTTAACTACAGAATCACCGATTGGAAAAGACCTATGATTTCTGATAAAACACTTCCTGAGATTTGCTGAAGGTTACAATGTCCTTTTTTCAAGACCATCCAAATTTCTTTGGTTTCTTTGTGCTCTCCTGGACCCCATTCCCTGCTTACTCCCTTTGGCAGAATTCAATTCCATGTTCACTAAGACCAGTGCTCAGCGCTGCCCAAGAATCTTTGTACTCTACAGCCTCAGAATCACAGAATAGGGGAGGCTGGAAGGAGCAGCTGGAGTTCATCTAGTCCAACCCCCCTGCTGGAGCAGAATCATCCAGAATAAATCACAGAGATCACACTCAGATCCATGCCTTGGGCACTTGATGTTGTGCAGCAATGACAGATGAAAGCAGTCCTGCACATCTGACAGGGAAAGCAGCTAGCCCAAGCACCATCTAGGCTTGTTTGCCATTTATACTGATAATTAAAAACTAATGATAGTTGTGTGTCTGCCAAGAAATGATCTCCCTTGGTTGAATGGGTGAGAGGAATTTTTGCAAGTCAAGATTAAAGCATCTTCCCCTCTCTGCCAGGATCTGAGTGTCAACCTTTTGCTTGTGAACTGAGAAATTAATTGCTCCACAATGGAAACAGACTTTAAATTAGTTAAAGATAGTGTTGTCACTTCACTTGCAGTGGCTCAGCTGGCAGAACTGTGTCCCTGATTAGCTAGACAACAATTATCCTACATCATTCCTCCACAATTATATTCTTCATTCTCACAGAACATCCTACTGTATCATTTTCAAAACTGGAATGATTTAAATCTACTGTCAGAGAGAAGTGGAGTCTTCATTTCTACTCATGCCTTGGGTGCTCTCATGTGATGTGCAGCTGTGGTGGTTAGAGATGTGTTCCCCCCTCCCCCTCTGAACTTGGAATCACCAGGCTAACTCAGATAGCTGGAAGTTAAAATGAAGTTATATTTACAGCACTGCAAATTTTACACACATATATGCACAAGTGTTTGCAATTATATACAAATTAGAAGTAATTCAGAACTTCAAAACCCCTCCCAAAGAGCAAGACTGCCCAGGAGGGTTCCCTACCAATTCCCCCTCCTTTTTCCCACCCCTCATTATCCCAGGAAGAACCAAAATAAGCCCTGGTTGAAAATTGAGGTGATTAATTTTGGAGATAAAGCAGAGGTGAGATGCCAGAGCTGATAAGGGGCTAGAAGGAAATTATTAGCATAGAATCAGTCAGGGATGGAAAGGACCACAGGGATCATCTAGTTCCATCACCTCTGCCATGGGTAGTGACTCATCTTACGTCAATTTAGCATCTCGACACAAAATTTAGCATCTCACCCTAAAATTTAGCATCTTGCCCCAAAATCTAGCATCTTAGCTCCATTTTATATCTTACTCCAATTTAGCATCTTACCCCAAAATTTAGCACCCTAGCTCCATTTTATATCTTACCCCAATTTAGCATCTTACCCCAAAATTTATCATCTCACCACAAAATTTAGCATCCTACCCCAACATTTAGCATCCTATCTCCATTTTATATCTTACCCCAATTTAGCATCTTACCCCAAAATTTAGCATCCCACCCCAAAAATTTAGCATCTTATCTCCATTTTATATCTTACCCCAAAATTTAGCATCTCACCCCAAAATTTAGCATCCCACTTCAATTTACATCTTATCTCCATTTTATATTTCACCCCAATTTAGCATCTCATCCCAAAAATTATCACATTATCTCCATTTGATATCTTACCCCAAAATTTAGCACCTCACCCCAATATTTAGCATCTTAGCTCCGTTTTATATCTTACCCCAATTTAGCATCTTATCCCAAAATTTAGCTCCTCACCCCAATATTTAGCATCTTAGCTCCATTTTATATCTTACCCCAATTTAGCATCTTATCCCAAAATTTAGCACCTCACCCCAATATTTAGCATCTTAGCTCCATTTTATATCTTACCCCAATTTAGCATCTTATCCCAAAATTTAGCATCTTAACTCAATTTACATCTCACCCCAAAATTTAGCATCTCATCTCCATTTTATATCTTGCCCCAAAATTTAGCATCCTTCCCCAAAGCTTAGCATCTTATCTCCATTTTATATTTCACCCCAAAATTTAGCTTCTCACCTCAATTTACATCTTACCTCCATTTTATATCTCACCCCAAAATTTAGCATCTTGCATCCATTTAGCATCTCGCATCAAGACATTCTGTTCCATTTTGGCTTAGGTCTTACTGGAACTTTTGCTGTTGAATATTCATCCTACCATGAAAAAAATATTTCATTAGATTGAGTTACATAGGTTTCATGCAGAGGAGTTAAGGCAAGATGTAGCCAGGCATGCAGACCAAAGAAGTGAGAGGCTTTGTTATTGCTATGACTGCTTATTCCTCTCAGCAAAACCAATGGGTGGTATAGACATCACTGTTATTTTCTCTTCACAGCCAGTGATCTAATTTCTGTTGTTAAAATATTCCAGTTAGCCTAAAACCAGCACAGCAGCATTTCCCTGGGGACTCCAATTTTCTGGGTCATGAACATCTGTTCATAAGAAACTTGACCAAGACCATCAAGTTCATGTTAAAATGAAACTCCTCAACCTTCACAGAATCATAGAATTGTTTCAGTTGGAAAAAAAGGCTAAGATTGTTGAGTTCAACCTAAGATCATGACCATTAAACCATGTCCCAAAGTGCCATGTCCACACCTTTCTTGAACACCTCCAGCAACAGTGACTCCACCACCTCTTTGGGCAGCCTGTTCCAATGCCTGAATACACCTTCTGGTATCTTACTATCCTGCCTAAACTTCCCTTAGTGAAACTTGAGGTAATTTCTTTTTCAGTCACTTGTGTTGCTTCGTTGGACAGATTGGCCTCCACCTCAATACAACCTCTTTTAAGATAGTTATGGAAAGTAAAGAGATCTCTTTCCAAGGAAATAAAAAGCTGGGCTTACCTAACAAAATGATGGAAGATGGATGTCTAGCTCCACTGCAGATCAGTGGGAACAAACTGCCTATTTCTTTTGAGCACCTAAGTCCCTTAGCATCCTTGAAACCCCCAGTCCACATAGAAGAATAATGAAGGGATTGGAATATATGTCTGGTGTGGAAATGTGAAGACTTGGGGGTTTTTAGCCTGGAGAAGAGAAGACTGAGAGGACATCTGATCAATGTTTCCAAATATCTAGAAGGATGATGTCAAGAAGTAGGAGCCAGTCTGATTTCAGTGGTATTCTGGAATTTCACAGTATTTCACAGTATCACCAAGGTTGGAAGAGACCTCACAGATCATCAAGTCCAACCCTTTACCACAGAGCTCAAGGCTAGACCATGGCACCAAGTGCCACGTCCAATCCTGCCTTGAACTGCCCCAGGGACGGCGACTCCACCACCTCCCCGGGCAGCCCATTCCAGTGTCCAATGACTCTCTCAGTGAAGAACTTTCTCCTCACCTCCAGCCTAAATTTCCCCTGGTGCAGCCTGAGGCTGTGTCCTCTTGTTCTGGTGCTGGCCACCTGAGAGAAGAGAGCAACCTCCTCCTGGCCACAACCACCCCTCAGGTAGTTGTAGACAGCAATAAGGTCACCCCTGAGCCTCCTCTTCCCCAGGCTAACCAATCCCAGCTCCCTCAGCCTCTCCTCATAGGGCTTGTGCTGTAATAGGATAAGAGGCAATGAGCACAAACTGTAACACAGGAAGTTCCACCTCAACATGAGGAGAAACTTATTTACTGTGAGGATGCTAGAGCCCTGGAACAGGCTGCCCAGAGAGGTTGTGTGGTTTCCTTCTCTGGAGACTTTCCAAGCCCATCTGGTTACATTTCTGTGTGACCTGCCCTAGGTGATCCCACTTTGACATAGGGATTTGCCTCAGTGATCTTCAGAGATCCCTTCCAATCCCTACAATTCTGTAATACTGTGAAACTGCCTCCAAGACACTATTCAGCTATATTGAATGTGGTGAGCAAGCAGTCCTCTCTAAGATCTGTCTCCATATAAAGTAAAGAGAGGCTGGAAATCTGTCCCCCAGCTCTGCTAATCTTGCTGGAATCAATTTGTTGGGATGTAAATGGCTGCTGTTCATCAGCTGGTTTTGTACTGAAGCCCCCCAGTCCCTGTCACTAATAAGGATGCTCAAAGGAAACACACTGTGCTTTTATTTGTACATCTTAATCTTGTTACTCATTATAAGTAACAGTTTTACTGAGTGTTTCAATGCCTAATCACATTGTCATGGGGTGGTTGTTTTCCTTTGTTTTGTTGGGTTGTTTTTTTTTCCCTTTCCAATCCATAGTTGTGGTTTAATATACCATTAGAATTTAAAACCCTTGTAAAGAAAAAGTGGTTCTTATGGTTGCAGAAATGGCTTTCATTAAGCACATTCCAACAGCATGTGGGAACAGGGAGGTACTCCAGGAGAAGCTGTAAATTGCAATGCTGTTAGCTCAGATGTCACAGAAAACTCAACAGCTTCAGGAACACTAGATTCATAGAATGGTTTGGGTTGAAGAGACCTTAAATATCACCAGGTTCCAGCTCCTCTGCCATGGGCAGGGACGCTTTCCACTAAACCAGGTTGCTCAAGGCCTTATCCAACCTGGCCTTGAACCCCTCCAGGAAGGAGGCATCCATGACCTCCATGGGCAACCTGCTCCAGTGTCTCACAACCCTTACTGCAAAGAATTTCTTTCTAGTATGCAGTCTCAATCTCCACTTTTCCAACTGAAAGCTGTTCCCTCTCATCCTACCGTTACAAGCCCCCATAGAAAGTCCCACCCCAGCTCTCCTGTAGTCCCCTGCAGATACTGGAAGGCTGCTATTGCATCTTCCTGGAGCCTGCTCTTCCCCACGCTGAACAACCCCAACACTCTCAGCCTCTCTCCATAGAGGAGGTGCTCTAGCCCTCTGATCATCTTTGTGCCCTCTTAACCCTCTCCATCAGTTTCATGCCCTCATACTGCTGGAGGCCCCAGAACTGGACACAGTACTCTGGGGAGGGTCTTGCAGAGTAGAGGGGAAGAATCCCCTCCCTCATGCTTCTGGTTACACTTCTTCTAATGCAGCCCAGGACACAGTTGTCTTCTGGACTGCCAGTGACCATTGCCAGCTTATGTTGAGTTTTTCATCAGTTGGCATCCCTAAGTCCTTCTCAAGACTGCTCTCAAGCCTGTGTTATTGCTTGGAACTGTCTTATGCCAAGTGTTGGACCTTGCACCTACTGACAAAAGTTCTGTGAGTTTTTTTGTTGTTTTAAAGCTGATTACAAATACAGGCTGCAGTGTTTTCATATTGGCACTTGACTCCTGATCAGCTTTGATCAGACTCTTGATAGGTGCCTGTCTCAGAGACAACAGGGCTCTTCTCCAAGGAAAGCATGTCCCAAAGCTAGGAAAGACACATGCACTGTGACAGCGTACATCTAGCAAACTGCAGCCTGAATTCCTTTGGGTATTGTGCAGTTTGTTTCCTTCTGTTCCACAACAGTTTCTGTGCTATGGAGATCATTGAATCATAAAATTGTTTCAGTTGGAAGAGAAAAGAGAAATCACTTTCCTGAAAGAGTAGTCAGGCACTGGAACAGAAACACATGGACGTGGCACTTGGGGACATGTGGTGGTTGACAGTTGGACTCAGTGATCTTAGGGGTCTTTTCCAACCTAAACAATTCTCTGATTCTATTCTATGTCTGGAACTCTGCATGCACTCTGTGTTAACACTTACTTGATTTAATTTCTTTGTTACTTTACAGTGCTTTAATACTCAAGACAAGTCTACAGGTTGTCATTTAGAAATACAGAGCAGATCAGGGTTTGCAAATGTTTCTCAAAGGGCTAGAGAACCTCCTCTGTGGGGACAGATTGCAGGAGCTGTAGTTGTTCAGCCTGGAGAAGGAGGCTACAGGAAAGTTAGGGAGATCCTTTTTACAAGGACTTGTACTGATAGGACGAGGAAAAAGGACTTTAAACTGGAAGAGGGTAGATTGAAACTAGATATTAGGAAGCAATTCTTTCCTGTGAAGGTGGTGAGCCACTGGAGCAGGTTGCCCAAGGAGGTCATGTATGCCCTCTCCCTGGAGATATTCAAGGCCGGTTGGATGAGGCCTTGAGCAGCCTAGACTGGTGGCAGGTGTCTCTACCCATGGCAGGGGACTTGAAACTAGATGATCTTGAAGGTCCCTTCCAACCCAAGCCATTCAGTGAATCTATGATTCTGCAGAGGATTTGAGAATGTCTCTGTATGCTTCTTTGGTGAATGAAAGCATCGCAGATTGACTGTGGATCTCAGGGTGCGTACTTGCCTATCTTCCTCTTTCTGTCCTCAAAACTCAGTTATTTTCTTCAGAACAGCATAAAAGAGAAGCTTTGATTTTGCAGGTCCCTGTAGAATTGCAGGGGGAATGTGTGTGTCTGCTAAGGCAATGCTTAAGGTTGTTCTGGCAATTACAGCTTCCAAAGGATTGCTGCCTTAGGTAACAGTTTCAAATTAAAAGCAAAACAAAACAGAAACACCAAAACACAAGCCTGCTCGACTTCTTTATATATCTTTGTCTCTCAAAATGGATTGGTAATTCATTACACCTGTAGTCAATTATCCATTCAAAACAATTGCTATTTCCCAGTGATTAACCCACTTGCCAGTGCGAGAGGCAGCTGGGTTTTTCATGGCCAAGTATTGAAACACAAAGCAGGGAAATCTTCTGAGTCCAGACTCTTCTCTTTGTAAAGTACACAGAGAAATAATCTGTTCGCTTCAACATATGGCTTCCTTCCTGGATGAAAGTAGCATTATTGCAGGTTTTAAATAGAAAGGCATAGAATCATCAGACTGCTGACTCTAGAAGAAACCTTTGAGATCGTCAAGTCCAACTGCTGGTCTAGAGCTTGTGATCCCACCACTACTGCTAAGATGCTACCACTGAACTGCATCCCTCAGGACCCTATTCACGTGTCTCTTAAACACCTCCAGGGATGGTGGCTCCACCAGAGACCTAGGCAGTCTACTGCAATAACTGAGAGCCTTTTCTGTGAAGAAATGTTTTCCTAATATCCAGCATGAACTTCCCTTGTTACAATATGTGTCCATTTCCTCTTGTCCTGTCACTGGTTGCATTTGAGGAGACACCAACCCCCACCTTGCTCTAGTCTACTTTCAGGGATTGTAGAGAGCAGTCATGTCTCCCCTTAGCCTCTTGTCATGGTAGGCCTAAACATGCCAGAACAGGCTTGTACATGTCCTGGCTTGCCCAAACACCTTTTTCTGCTCTCCCTCTCTCTGGTATGGGGAGAAGCAACCAAAGGAAAGAGAATAAAGAACCTGGAGCCACAGAATCTAAGGACTCTGGCTTGCCCAGACTTGTTTTGCTCCTGCTTGCATCCTGTGGTAAACAAGGTACATACACTTGGCATGTGCCTGCCCCATGCAAGGCCTGTGTTTTTCCCAAATTTGGGTAAAGCAAGCCTATGGCTTCACTTAATATGGTCAAGCTCAGCTAACTGCCATTCTGATTGGCTGTTCTACATCCAAAGGCCCATTAATCTAGGGCTGTATTGATAAAAAGAGATGAGCAGGTAGCACAACATGCTCTGCTGTTGTATTCATGCTTGATTGCCTGCTACTGCCCCACACCATTGCACTCTGCTTCTGGCAATGTTCTGCCTCACTGTCTTATTGCATCCTGAACTGCCTGGAAACTGCCTGCCTCGAGTTTTTCAGGAATGGGCTTTAAATGCCTGCACACAATAGGCCTGCATAGCCAGCATGATGTTGTGCTCAAACTGCACATTGAAAGACACCCTGAAAGTCTCTTGCCAAGACAGGAAGTCCTGGAGTTACACAGATCATCCAGAGGAGCCAGGACCAGACCAGAGACGGTCTGCCTCCTTTCCCTAGCCCTCTGTGAATCCTGAGAAGAACTGCAAGCCTCAGAGGCTAAGAAGATGCCAATAGACCCCTTTGCAAGTGTTTGGGTACTCTCTGAATCTGTAGCTAGCCTCACAAGTCAGGAGATAATTTTTTAGTGAGTAAATACTTTAAGCCTCTTGTAATTCAATAACTGCCTTCTGCCATAAGCAGAAAGAACCTCCTTGGGTCCATCTAGTGGACAAGTGATGTAAGTAACCACAAGAACCTCCTCTTCCAGTTCAATTAATGTTATATTATTGCTAGTTATTTGTTCTAGGTTCTGTTTTATTCATCTGTATAATGTTTCCATGATCATTGCAGAAGAACCTGATTATTATTGAAGTTAGTGGTCAGGGGTGGTGAGAGTTTTGAGTATCAAAATTAACAAACAATATTATTATTTAAAATACCATCTTGCAATCAATTAATTACCCTTCCATTATGCCACCTCCTTTCCAGGCTAAACAGCCTCAGTTCCTTCAGTCATAGCTCACTAGATTTGTGTTCAGGGCGCTTCACCACCTTCATTGCTCTCCTCTGGGCCTTCTCCAGCACTTTAATGGCCTTCTTGGAGTGAGAGGCTCAAAACTGAATGCAGTGCTCAAGGTGTGGCCTCACCAGAGCTGAGGGAGAGAATCATATCCCTAGACCTGCTGGCCACACCATTCCTGATTCAGGCCAGGATGCTGTTGGCCTTCTTGGCCATCTGAGCACATTGCTGCTTCATGTTCAGACAGCCATCAGTCAAGTCAAGAGCTGCCATTCTGGAGGGTTTGGATATAAGAAGATTGCACTGAACAGATGTTTTCAGTGGGAGCTAATTGTTTTACTCTTTCTAGTGGACAATATTAACAGCTTTGTGATGACATACTTTATGTCCTAAGATGCTGTGACACAGGCTCTTGGTCCCTGGCTTCTGTAGCTTTGTCATTTCTGTCATGCCAAGCTTTATCTGTCCTTGCAGAGCTCTTCAGAGCTTTGGCTTTTCCTTCCAGCTACTGAGGCTGATTGCTTAGTTGTTAGAATATGAGGAACTTGTAGTTTTATACATCATATAAAATTTATGTTTAAAAAACCCCACTAAGTTTAAGGAACTGTTTGCCATCTCATATGGGTTTTATTCATCATATAAAATTTACACTGAAAACCCACACATTTAAGGAAATAACTCAGCCCTACTTCCACCTCTGCTTGTACTGATATGTAATGAAGTGAACAGCACTAGGTCAACAGTATTATGCTGAAGTAGAATGTGTGAAAATAACTTAGAAGAACATATAAGGAATAAACTGCAGTGTTTAGATATTGACTTTTCTTTTTAAGAAGTGTAGAGTAATTCACTACAGAAGTATTTGATGGAGTTATGGCTCATAAATGTGGTTCTCCTCCATCAGCTCCTTCTGGATTCATTCTATGCCTCTTATTGAAGCTGAGGAGGGACATTGTAAAGGACAGTTAACAGAGAGAAATCAGCTTCTCCCTCTGCTTACTTTAACACCTTGATGCAATTGTAACAGTGAACTGCATTTTGGAGAGAGGTTTCCAGAAATTGTCACTACTTTTCAGGAAAAAAAGTGAAGCCTTAACCTTCTCCTATTTCTTAAGTGTTTGAGGATTATCAAATCAGCTTCTCCTGCTATAATGGAACCTCCCCGTGGGCTCTTGGAGCTCATGAGTACTCTTCACCTGTTCTACTTGGAAGAAAAATGATTGTTGTCTAATACTTGGCCCTCAAATCACTTACTTAAGGGTAGGAATCTTGTGCTGTTTGAGGCACCACAAGTTATCTAAGGTGACTTGATAGGACTAGCAGGTTTGAATTGAACTCCCAAACTCATGCATCTTCACATATTTCTGTAGCAGAAGCTGGAAATAAAGGAGGATACACTGAGGCAGGAGCAGTGCACTGGATCCAGCCTATAATACCTTAAGATTCCTCGGATGCCCAAGCAGTGAACTTCTAGTCAAATAGCTAGGAATATTACAACTGACCAAACAGGAAAACATTGAGCTACTTTGATGTCAATCACATTTATTTCAGAACTATGTCAAGAAATATTTAACTAAAAAACAAGATCTAAGCATCAGTGAAGTGCATAAATTTGAGTGTGAGGCACCATTCAACACATGGAGCCTGACACCACATGAGTACCTAAGTCCAATGGTATTTTCAGACCTAATGGTCTGTCAGGAGTGACTTGTTCTCTATATTTGATTGAATTCTTTCATGATAAATTTGGGGGGTTTTTTATTCCTATTGGTTTTATAATAGTATAGAAGAGATCACTATTAGCAATGGATAATTTTTAAAGGTTTCTACAACTGAGCTGGACTCCACAAGAAAATGTTTCCCCATGAGAACAGTTAGACATCAGTGGGTTCCTCTATATTGGACATGTTGAAGACTCAGCTAGACTGAGTGCTGGACCAGCTTGTTTCAGTTGCACTATTACCTAGAAAGGTTGGACCAGATGATCCTTGGGGTTCTTTCCAGCCTGACATTGAGTGATTCTGTGATCTCAATTTTGGAGGCTTACTGGAGGAAGGAAAAAGTCCTTCATGAGGAACTGATTACTTTCTGGAAGGAAATATTTTAAGAGACCTCTCTATGATAAATTGGAATTTTGTGGATTCTGTGGGGTTTTTTTGTTTGATTGTTTTGGGGTTGTTTGGTTTTGGTTGGGTGTTTTTTTTTCCTTAAGAGATTAGAAGCATAGCAACAATAAGGCATAATTAAAAGAATACTTAAACTTAATTTTTAAAAGGTGTTGCAGCCTGTGTTTCATATTTGGCTCCTATTTGGTGCAATACAACTACTGTTCTTAAAATGATATCTGTCTTCTTCTGCAGTAAGTTAGTTTTTAAGACAGGTAGTATCAGGTTTTGTCTTTATAAGAAAGATGTAATTACCATTCAAATCTCTGCATGGCAGAGTCAGTGGGAGGAAAACTCCTCCTGCTGTAGCAAGCACAGGATGAGTGGTGCTCTAGCAGTTCAAACACCAAAAGTTGCATTGTATAAACAGTAGAAATCTTTCATCAGTGCCAAATTCTCACCACTAGCAAAGGTGACAAACTTAAAAGGACATCTTGCTTTGCTTTCTTTTTTTCCCTAACCAGCCACCTACTTGCTTGTTGCTCTGATCAAGACGTGAAAGAAATAACTTGTTCAAAATCACTTTAAGATACAAGCTAGAAGCAGACCTACCTCTGAAGCATTGTATTTGGTGGATGCATTCCTTACAAAGCCATCAAAGAAAAAAATTGCACAGGATTTTGCATTTTCACACTACAAAGTCCTTACTTCTCTCTATAGCAAAAAATGACAAGAGTGCTTCAGTAGCTAAAAGCTATGCTAAAACAGATGACAATTTTTTCTTTGAGGTGTCCTTTTTACATTTCAGAATGACAACTTGAACTACTGAATTTCTGCAGGGTTTGGTGTGTGTGTTGTCAGTCTCAAATATTCACGAATCATAGGATGGATTGGGTTGGAAGGGACTTTAAAGATCGTCTACTTCTATCCCCCCTGACATGGCAAGGACAGCTTCCACTAGACCGGGTTACTCAAGGACCCCTTCCAACTTGGCCTGTAACATCTTGAGGGAGGGGGCAACCACAACCTCCCTGGGCAGCCTGTTCCAGTATTTCACTACCCTCACTGTAAAATATGTCTTCATAATATCCAACCTAAACCTCCCCTCTTCCAGCTTTAATCCATTCCCCCTCATTCTATCACTACAAGCCTTTGCAAATAGTCCCTCCTCAACTTTCCTGTAGCCCACATCAGATACTGGAAGGCCACTCTAAGGTCTCCCCAGAGCTAGATGACTTTTAAGGTCCCTTCCAACCCAAACCATCCTATAATTCTACATCCCTGCCATGCAGACCAAATACAAGAGGAAATCCTAACTCAAATCATCCTTTCTTCTGACTAGATTATTTTTTCTTGCTACACTAACTGGACTTTGACCTCATACCCATTTTGCATGCAACTGCTGAGTTTTCTCCTGTTGCTCTGATGCTCTTAGAATCATAGAACTATTTGGGCTGAAAAAACCTCAAGTCCAACCATTCACCTACCACCATGGCTGTTAAAACATATCCCAAAGTGCTAAGGCCACATGTTTCTTGAACACCTCCAGGGACGGTGACTCCATGACCTCCCTAGGCAGCCTGTTCCAGTGCCTGTGCAGAATACAAATCTTTGATGTTTCCTCTCCCTACTTTTTCCTACTCTTCACTGCCCAATCTGCCTTATCCTTGAAGGTCATTCGTAGCACTCATTGCCTCCCTCCTTGTCTAGTCGAGTCTCTTATCACAGAACATTAATTCAACTCGCCTACAGAGAGGGAAAGCCATAAAAAATAATTGGTTATTTGCAATACTTCTAATCAAGGTTACATTAATGCATCTTTCTCTTTAGAGCTATCAGCAATAAAAATTAAAGTAGTTTTCTGTGAAATCTGTTAAATCTGTCAAAAGATAAATACTATGCACAAATAATTTTGCTTCTCTTTGGCTGAAAGTGGAGAAATGCTAAACTTTATTCCAGGAATGCCCCATCCATAGAAATGTTGAAGACCAGGTTGGATGAGGCCTTGAGCAGCCCATTCTAGTGGAAGGTATCCCTGCCCATGACAGTGAGGTTGGAACCTGATGATCTTTTAAGGTCCCTTCCAATCTAAACCATTCTATGAATATTAGGATGTCTGCCTAATAAAGATGAGTCCTAATTTAGTTTAGAGCAGAGTTGTCAGAAATCAGCATTTGTGGCTAAATGGACATTTCACAATAGGAATAAAACTTCTGTTTACATTGGAAAAGTCCTGACTTCTATGAAACATCTACATTTTAATTTCCTGCTTTTGTTACCATTTGAATTGCAACTGGGACACAGCAATGAGAATGATGTTGTGTTTAGATGTTGTCTTCTTAGGCAAAGACTTCGCTGTCCTACCAGAGATGCATGGTTTAAATTACAGTCAACTTTTACACCAGTTCCCCATCTTGTCCTGAGTTACTCTATCTGGAAAAGACTGAGTCATTTGTCATCAGGGAATCACAAGATCGTTTTGGTTGGGAAAGACCTCTCTAAGATCAAATCCAACTGTCAAACTTAGACCACTATGGTCATTAAACCATGTCCCAAAGTGCCATGTGACAGGCTTCTTGAACATCAATCTCCAGGGATGGTGACTCAACCACTGACTCTAGGGGGTTGGAAAAGACAACCTTTCAGGGTCCCTTACAACTTGATGCATTCTATGGTTCTGTGTCACCTTGAGAGACACTGACACCTTGAAAGCTACAAAACCCATTTTGTCCCTCAAATCAGGTACAGTGGGAAAGTGAGGATGCACAAAGCTATAAGTAAACACAAGCAGAGCAGACCCAGTCTGATGTGTGGGTTTTTTCTGCAGTTGATTCATATGCAACAGGAGAGTTTCCTAATCCTGCCACTGAAATCCTATTTGCACAATGTAACATTTTCCTTCTTGTTTTAGATACAAAGGATGTAAAACCTCAAGGAAGTGAAAATAACTTTTACAAGGTTGTGTTTCTTTTTAAAGTCCAGGGAAAATACTATCAGAGTTGAAGGATATCTTTCCTTTTCTTTAAGCTATATTGTTAGTCATAAGGAAACCATATTGGCAACTCCATAGATTCATAGAATGATTTGAGTTGGAAGGCACCTTAAAGATCAGCTAGTTCCAGCTTGTGATCTTTTCTAACTCTTGCTGTAATACCTACAGGTGTCAAGCAGGCATGCAGTGATATGCCTTAAATTAGAGTTCTCTTTAGCAAGCTTCAGGAGGATGTTTTACAGTAACGCAATTTCAAGAAGCAATCCTTCCATGGAATCTTTTTATAATAAATTGCAATTTCCGTGGCTGCCAGGTCCCAGTATCCCCTCTGCTATTATTTTAGCAGCACTACATCTTTGAATATAGTATTTTGTCCCTCAGATTCCTCTTGCAGTCTGGTCACAACCCTGATTTGAAAAGCTCAGATCTCGGGATTCCACTGGAATATACAAGACTGCATGTAGATGTTCTCAGCCTCGCTCTGCTGTCAACATATATTCACAGAATCATAGAATGGTTTAGGTTAGAAGGGATGTTAAAGATCATTTAGTTCCAGTCCTTCTCCTCTGGGCAGGGGCATCTCCCACTACAGCAGGTTGCTCAAACTGGCCTTGAACACCTCCAGGGAAGGGGCATCCACAACCTCCCTGGGCAGCCTATTTGAGTAGCTGAAGCAAAGCATAGCACAAACTGCCTGTTTCCCAGTGTCAGTCCTTTTGCTGAGTTATTTTAATGTTCAGACCCCACATGACAGAAGGCTAACTTGTTCCTTTTTAGTGGTGGATGCAAATTACTTCTATTCAGCAAGTTATTTGAGCACAGAATTGGCCATTGCATTAAATGAGTTTAGCTCACCCACTTCAACCTAAACGTGCCCTGCAGGCTGCACATTGTCACTCCGAGATATTAAAAATAGATTAGGGTGCACAGCATTACACATGTTTAGACCATCCACCATCTGAAGTGCAGAAAGAAGAAGCAAAGGAACAAATCCAGGATGTGATGTTCAATACCTTTAGGCATGCTGGGATAATAAGTAAGTTATTGTTTTCTGAGCCATTAAAGGAATGCATTGGTTTAAGAGATGTTCTTATTGTTAGTGAAATCTTAGTTTTCATGGGAAATACAGACAGACTCTTCCTATGGCTTGCAATGTGTTTGCTAGAAGCAACCATCTGCTTCTCCTGCTTTCTCCTAAGGGGAATAAATTCTTTACATCTGGCCTGAATAAGTAGGACTTAGTGCCAGATCCAAGACCCAGTGAAGTTAAATGATGTCTTTCCCTTAGTCAGGAAAAAAACAGGATTGTATTGCTTTTATAGCTACCATTGCCTGCTGCTTCTGCTGTGTTCTTACTTTCAATCTTATCCTCTTCCAGATAAGGGGCAGATGTTGCTGCCCATATATCCTTATATCTAGATTTATGCAGAGGAATACCTCCTACCTACTGGCAAAGATGCTCAGTAGTATCCATTTTCTAAAGAGCTTTGAAAAACTTTTAATTGTCTTAGTCTTAGAGACAAAAGTGCTTAGAAAATCCCCAATGTGGTAACCTATTCATAATTTCAATAATTCTAGTTTATTTTCCTGCTTTCCTTCATGTGCTTGTACAAATTAGGGCTTGACCTGCTGGAAAGCAGCTCCTTGGAGAGGAATGGGCTGCCTGGGGAGGTGGTGGAGTCGCCGTCCCTGGGGCTGTTCAAGGCAAGATTGGACGTGGCACTTGGTGCCATGGTCTAGCCTTGAGCTCTGTGGTAAAGGGTTGGACTTGATGATCTGTGAGGTCTCTTCCAATCCTAATAATACTGTGATACTGTGTGACCCTTGGAGTCTGGTTGAATAAAAAGTTGTCCATGGGACAGAAATGGGTCCTTGTGGCCAAGAAGGCTAATAGCATCCTGGGGTGCATTAAGAAGAGAGTGGCCAGCAGGTCAAGAGAAGTTCTCCTGCCCATCTATTCTGCCCTGGTGAAACCACATCTAGAGTATTGTGTCAAGTTCTGGGCTCCCCAGGTCAAAGAAATGACAGTGTCCAATGGAGGCTACAAGAATAACAAAGGGACTGGAATGTCTGTTTGACAAGGAAAGGCTGAGACCTGGGGCTGTTTATCCACCTTGGGAGGTGGTGGGGTCATCTCTGGAGGTGTTCAAAAAAAGCCTGGCTGAGGCACTTAGTGCCATGGTCTAGTTGACTGGACAGGGCTGGGTGATAGATTGGACTGGATGATCTTGAAGGTCTCTTCCAACCTGGTTGATTCTATGATCCTGGAGAGGAGACAGCTGAGAGGGGATCTGGACAGTGTTTTCAGATTCCTTAAGTATAGGTGGCAAGAAGAAGGGGCCAGTCCTCACCATCTACTCTGCCCTAGTGAGGCCAAATCCCAAATGCTGTATGCAGTTCTGGGCTCTCCAGTTCAAGAGTGACAGGGATCTACTACCCAGAGTCCATCATGAGGAGAGACTGGAGATGCTGGAGCCCTGGAACAGGCTGCCCAGAGAGGCTGTGGAGTCTCCCTCTCTGGAGACTTTCAAGACCCACATGAACACATGTCTGTGTGGCCTGCCCTAGGTGATCTTGGACTTGATGATCTCCAGAGGTCCTTTACAAGCCCTACCATTCTATGATTCTGTCATTTTCTGTTCACATAATTATGCTTAATTTCTTTCAGCTTGGATGTTTCTATTACTTTTTTTGTTTGTGCTATTAATCTTGTTTGTGTTTTATCTATTCATCAGTTCTAAAAGCACAGCAGCCACACACAGTTATTTATTCAAAACTGATTTTTTTTCTTTGCTGAGACCATGAATTTTCCAGATCATTTCAGAATATGTGCAGGACAGAAATATTCCCTAGTGAGGAAAATCCCTAGGATTTTCCTTTCCACAGGGAGAGAAGTCCCTAGCATTTTCCTCTCTCCTGCAGTACTCTCTGAGCAAGATCCAAGGGATTTATTTTACTATAGTTTAGGTAATTAACATTTCTCCTTACTGATTTTATAGCATTTGGTAAAAGGTAGAGATGTGTCTTCCTTAAGAGAAGAAGAAAAATCCCTCCACACTAGTTGTGCTTATCAAAGAAGATTTTATCACACACACACACACAGTATCACCAAGGTTGGAAGAGACCTCACAGATCATCAAGTCCAACCCTTTACCACAGAGCTCAAGGCTAGACCATGGCACCAAGTGCCACATCCAATCCTGCCTTGAACTGCCCCAGGGATGGTGACTCCACCACCTCCCCAGGCAGCCCATTCCAGTGTCCAATGACTCTCTCAGTGAAGAACTTTCTCCTCACCTCCAGCCTAAATTTCCACTGGCACAGCCTGAGGCTGTGTCCTCTTGTTCTGGTGCTGGCCACCTGAGAGAAGAGAGCAACCTCCTCCTGGCTACAACCACCCCTCAGGTAGTTGTAGACACTCAAGCTGTGTTGATGATAGGAAAAGTGGCTGGTAAAATAACATTGTAGAATCACAGAATGGTTTGGGTTGGAAGGAACCTTAAAGATCACCCAGTTCCAACCGCCTGCCATTCACAGGAGCACCTTGGACTAGATCCAGGTGCTCAAGGCTTTGTCCAAACTGGTCTTGAACACCTGCAGAGTGGGGGCATAGCCATGTGATGTCATACCCATGGGATGTCAGAGTGGCTGGAAGCTTATATTGCTTCAAAAAGAAATGAGACTTTTGAGCCAAAATTTGTTTAGAAACTGAGGAAATGGTATTGAAGTGTCATGGTACACATATGCTGTTCCTAAAATATCTATCTTCTGAGGTACTGTTGACTGTTGGAGGAGTAGTACTAGGTCAGATGGATCTTCGGTTTGACCTGTTTAAATAGTTTGTAGGCTCTTAAATAAAAGTGGATGCTAAAGGTGTTGGCAGCTGCCTGGATTTGTGGCTTCTCTGGTGCAGACTTGGTGGTTTTTAATGGGACCTTGGGAAGAAGCCACTTTAGACTCAGCTTTAATCTAGGTGCTTTAATAAAGCAGGTAAAAAATGACAATTCATAAAGTTATTTGGGAATTTTACTGATGATCAGTGAAGTGGAAATGTGTAGTAAAGAAAATTATTCAAAGGATTTGAGATGAGAAAAATATTTCCTCTGTGATACTCAGCAAATCAAATTAAGAGCAGACTTCATAATGCAATGCAGTGTTTCCTAAGCAGGAAGGATCCTGTATCTGGTTTATGGAAACAGGTACTGCTCGTGTCTTATATGGATAAAACTTCACACAACCACAGAGCATAACAGAATGCCAGTTTGGAAGTAATCCCCAGTACCATCTGCTCCACTTTTCACTATTTATCATCTTTCTAGGACCTTCTTATAACTTAGTATGCAATAACTTCTCACCATCTAATGAAATCACCTGAAAATTGTTTATTGAATTTAACATGTTCATTCTTAAATGCTTTGGTGATTCTGTGAAAAGAGTGGTACTTTGTTGTCAGTTCTGATCTAATCCACACCCCTAAATGTCCCTTAGGATTATCATTCTGTTCCTTCAAGACAATCTTCACTGGCAGGGAATGCAATTATTAGCCCGTAAATGGTAGTTTGCTGTGTTGTGAACAGTAATAAGCACCCTCCACGAGAATATTCTCTACTGTGTTCCTTCCTCTGTGCATAAATTTAACCTTAAAAGCTTCTTACCACCCTTGCTTCTGCATTTGCTGACATTGTGGTTTTCTTTTGAAAAGCTGATTTATTGTATCTGTGACACAGAGTTAGGGAAGAAACTTGTTTGGATGTTTTTTTTCTTCTCCTGTTGGCTTTCAAAACTAATGTGTGGATGGTTGGGGCTATGTGATCTTAGAGGTCTTCTCCTGCTGAAGCAGTTCCATGATCCTATGATAGTGACATTAAACATGTGTGGATCTGTGTTGCTGCCTCCTACATGGAGATTTGTGTTTCTGGTTTTGGCTACTCTTACCCATACTGCTGTAACTGATGGTGTGTTTAGGAGATTGGCATCAATTCATAGATTCATAAAATGGTTTGGATTGGAAGGGATCTTAAAGATTAAGTTCCAATCTCCCCGCCATGGGGAGGGAAATGTCTCAGC
Organism: Pogoniulus pusillus; assembly: GCF_015220805.1. Lineage (NCBI taxonomy): Eukaryota > Metazoa > Chordata > Aves > Piciformes > Lybiidae > Pogoniulus > Pogoniulus pusillus. The sequence goes on along the minus strand of NC_087268.1, from coordinate 8,018,772 downwards.
AGACCAAGTTGCTCAAGACTTTCTCCAGCCTGGCCTTGAACACCCCCAGGGAGGGTATCCATGACCTCCCTGGACTACCTTTCCAGTGCTACCTTCTCACCACCACATGAAGAATTTCTTCTTAATATGTAGTCTCGATCTCCTCCCTTCCAGCTCAAAGCCATTCCCCCTCATCCTACCATTACAAGCCCTTGTAAAAAACCCACCTCAGCATTCCTGTAGCCCTCTTCAGGTCCTGAAAGACATCTGTAATTCTCCCTGGAGCCTTTTCTTCTCCAGGCTGAACAACCCCAACTCTCTCAGCCTGTACCCAGAGGAGAGGAGCTCCAACCCCTTGATCATCTTCATGGCCTCCTCTGGACCCACTTCAGCAGTTCAGTGTCCCTCTTGTGTTGGGTGCCCCAGAACAGGACACAGTACTCCAGGTAGGGTCTCAACAGAGCAGAGTAGAGGGGGAGACCTGTGTCTAGTCTGTCATTTCTACATTTACCTTTGAGGATAGTCATAGAATCATCAAGGTTAGAAGAGATCTCCGAGGTCATCCAGTCCAACCTTCTAAAGTGGGATACCTTTTCCCGTGAAAGCACCAATTCAATGGCTGCAGAAAATCATGATTTTTACTTCCCTCACGTTCAACCAGAAAGAGCAGCTTGCTATAGCAACCAGTAGTACAGGGTATAACCACTATCAAGTCCTTCCAGCTCTGTAACTTCCCTTTGTGATCTCTAGTGGCCACTTAGTCATCCAATTTCCATGCCCCCCCCCCCAGATAAGGAGCCCCAAGTCTGCTGTAAACTATTATTAGAAAGTATCATCATGGATTACAATCTTTTTATGGGCATATTTCTAATTTGCAAGTGGAGATGGAGGAGTTCTACACTTAATTCACTTTTGAGAAAGCTTCTCCTGCATGGATCTGAAGCATGAGGGAGGAAGTTCCACCAGGAATATACTGAGGAACAAAAGCCTTTTCTTGCAACTGAAAGGGGGTTGGAGTGAGGTAGGAGTCAATCTTCTTAGCATCAAGTGATAGAATGAGAAGAAATGGCCCTAAAATGCACATGGGGAGGTTTAGGTTGGATATGAGGGGAACTTTCTTCCATGCAAGAGTTGTCAGGCATCAGAAAAGGCTGCCCAGAGAGGTAGTGGAGTCACCATCCCTGGAAGTGTTCAAGAAACATGTGGACATGGCTCTTTTGGACAAGGCGTAATCACAGAATCATAGAATCAAGCAGGTTGGAAGAGACCTCCAAGATCATCCAGGCCAACCTAGCACCCAGCCCTAGCCAGTCAACCAGACCATGGCACTAAGTGCCTCATCCAGGCTTTTCTTGAAGACCCTCCAGGGAGAAGAGGCCACCCCCCACCTGGCTACAATGTCCCTTCAGGTAGTTGTAGACAGCAATGAGGTCAGCCCTGAGCCTCCTCTTCTCCAGGCTGCACACACCCAGCTCCCTCAGCCTCTCTTCATAGGGCTTGTGTTCCAGGCCCCTCACCAGCTTTGTTGCCCTTCTCTGGACACCTTCCAGCACCTCAACATCTTTCTTAAACTGAGGGGCCCAGAACTGGACACAGGACTCAAGGTGTGGCCTGACCAGTGCTGAGTCCAGGGGCAGAATAACCTCCCTTGTCCTACTGGCCACACTGTTCCTGATACAGGCCAGGATGCCATTGGCTCTCTTGGCCACCTGGGCACACTGCTGGCTCATCTTCAGCTTACTATCTGCCAGTACCCCCAGGTCCCTTTCTTCCTGGCTGCATTCCAGCCACTCTGTCCCCATCCTGACTTGAACATCTGTCCTGTGAAGGAAGGCTAAGCAATCTGGGGCTCTTGAGACTTGAAAAGAGAAGGCTAAGAGGACATCTTCTTAGTGTCTATAAATATCTGAAGTGTGGGTGCCAAGATGCAGGTGCCATTCTTTTTTCAGTGGTGCCCAATAATAGGACAAGGAACAACAGGTATATGCTGGAACCTAGGAAGCTGCACCTCAACATAAGGAAGAACTTTGCTGTGAGGGCGCTGGAGCCCTGGAGCAGGCTGCCCAGAGAGGCTGTAGAGTCTTCTTCTCTGGAGACTTTCAAAACTCATCTGGATGCATTCCTGTGTGGCCTGCCTTAGGTGATCCTTCTTTGGCAGAGGAGTTAGACTAAATGATCTCCAAAGGCCTATTCTCACCACTGTCATTCTGCAATTCTGTGATTCTTTGAAGCAGTGGTTCCCAATAGTCCTTCTCTGACTGACTTTAGCTTGTCACTAGGTTCTACCCTCTCCAAATTGTGCTTAGAGATGGCAAACCCCTTCTTCAGTTAAATCATTTTTGTCTTCAAGTGGTACCTCTACACTACTTCATTATCCTGAGGCAGACTGCAGAAACTTGAACCCCCTGGAAGTCTTTTGTATGCAGGTGAACTGCTTTGCCAAGACATCAAATTACTAATGCAGAGCTAAGAAGATCTGATTCATTCATCCTTAGTCTTTCTAGCTCTCCACAACTATCTGATCAAGGTGATATTCAAGGAGGATAGTTTTACAATGTAACAATTTTTATGCCTTCCCTCCCCCTACATTTAGTATTTTAATGTTGATGCTAATTATTTTGGGGGGGGGGGAGAAAGTACATGTACTTTGAAAAGTTAGATGCTTAAATAAATCACTCACAATTTCTCCTTCACCTCACACAAGTAACAGAAATACTGTCAAAATTTCCAAGGCTGGAAATCAGTTTGATTTCTGCACTTTATTAGCATCCTCTATGGGGACAAGTGAGGAGAAATGAGGCTATTCAGCCTGGAGAAGAGAAGGCTCCAGGAAGAACTTGTAGCAGCCTTCCTGTACCTGAAGAGGGCTGGAGGAAAGGTGGAGCAGGACTTTTTACAAGCACTTGTAGTGATAGGATGAGGGGGAATGGACTGAAGCTTGAAGATGGGAGATTTAGACTGGATAGTATAAAACATTGGCAGTGAGGATAGTGAGACACTGGAATAGTTGCCCAGGGAGGCTGTGGATGCTGTCTTCCTGGAGGTGGTCAAGGCCAGGATGGACAAGGCTTTGAGCAAGCTGCTCTAGTGGGAGGTGTCTCTGCCCATGGAAGGGGGAGTGGAACTAGATGATCTTTAAGGTCCCTTCCAACCCAAACCATTCCATGATTCAGGCCTTGTATAGTTAAGATATTCTCTACAGCGAGGTGTGTATATAAGTGCAGCAAAAGGGACACACCACAGGACTGGCTCCAAAACTGGTAGCAGACCTTCACCTTATTGGTGTGGGCCTCCATTTGATGCATCACCTGAACCAATTGTCCCTTCATTACAGATGACTGAAATGTTAGGTGCTGGATCGTGTCCCAGTAAGGGCAACTAAAGTGGTGAAGGACCTAGAGAAAAAGTCTTATGAGGAGCAGCTGAGAGAGCTGGGGCTGTTTAGCATGGAGAAAAGGAGGCTCAGAGAAGACCTTTTTGCCCTCTACTGCTGCCTGAAAGGAGATTAGAGTGAAGTGGGGGTCAGTTGGTTCAAATGATTAACAAATTACAGGACAAAATGAAATGGCCTCATCTTGTTCCAATGCAAGTAGGTTGGATGTTAGGAGGAATTTCTTTCCTGAAAGGATTCTCAGACACTGGACCAAGCTACCTAGGGAGGTGGTATTTAAGAGTTGTGTAGATGTGGTGCTTAAACACATGGTTTAGTCAAGGACTTGTTAGTTTTAGGCTAATGGTTGGACACAATGAATTTAAAAGTCTTTTCTAGTCTAGGCAAGGCTATGATTATGTTCCTGGCATGTACAATCAGGGAGTCTAGAATGACAGAGCACTTACAGCTGGAAGAGACCTTTAAAGGTTATCTAGTCTGCTCCCCCTGCATTAAGCAAAGATCAGCTAGATTAACTAGATCAGGCAATTTTAGCAGTTGTACACATTAATTAAAATGTCAGTCTAGAGATCAGCTCTATTGTTTTTATGATGTCCAGGGAGATGTTAGGTTATGTTTGGACTCGATGATCTAAAGACTTTTCCTACCAGGTGATTCTGTGATTCTGTGAACTTGGTAGATGATCATTGTGTATGATGAGGTGAAAAAGCAGAGTCAATTCTGCACAAGAGACACAGGCATCAAATGTCTCCCTTCAAACATTCTTCTCCTTAAAACACTTCAATGATCTCCAAATCAGCAGGCATCTGAAAAGCTTCTGTTCGAGCAAGTGCGCCTTGCCATTGCTTTTCATTACAATGGACTTTTCCCTGGAGCTGTTTCTTTGTGGTTCTTTTTTTCCATTCTGTGCTGAAGGATGCTTTAAATGTGAATAAAAAGATAGCAGGCAATAAAAGCAGTTGTTTTGATGACTGAAAATGTAAAATAAAGACAAGAACAGGCAGTGTCAGCTGGCTGCAATTCTGAACGTTCCGCAAGAAAGTTCCCATTCGGGCTCGTCTCGTAGAATGAGGCATTCACACTTACTGAAAGCTAATAAAGCAGTCTGAGGTGAGTTTTGAGCCTTAGGAACTATTGAGTAGAGTTCAAAGTTGGATAGGAAGGCAGACTCCAACCCTCCTAACAAAGCAGGATGACCTAGGGCAGGCCACACAAGAACATGTCCAGGCTGGTTTTGAAAGTCTCCAGAGGAGAGTCTACAACATCTCTGAGCAGCCTGCTCCAGGGCACCAGCACCCTCAGAGCAAAAATGTTTTTCCTCATGTTGAGGTGGACCTTCCTGGATTCCAGCTTATACCTATTGTTCCTTGTCCTATTACCAAGCACCATTGAAAAGAGACTGGTACTACCTTCTTGACACCCACACCTCAAATATTTATAGAGATTGATCTGGTCCCCTCTCAGCCTTTTCTTCTCAAGACCAAACAGCCCCAGGTCTCTCAGTCTCTATTCATAGGAGAGATGTTCCAGTCCCTTCATCACCCTCAGAACTCTCTGTTGGACTCTCTCCAGTTGATCACTGTCCCTCTTGAACCAGGAAGCCCAAGACTGGACACAGTATTCCAGATGTGATCTCACCAGGGCAGAGCAGCGGTAGAGGAAAACCTCCCTAAACCTGCTGGACACACTTTTATGATGCACCCCAGAATACCGTTGTTTTACATTAAATATGTCTTTATTTTCCTTTCAGTTGACCCAGTTCATAGCATTTTCTGCACTCAAAGGCATTGCTATTTATACTTCCCTTCTGATTCAGACCAAGAGCTAATGATGAAATAGACTTTCTGAAGGCAAAATCTTGGTTTGTGCAGTCTCCGGTTCTGAGAGTCTTAACTGACACTGTCCCACGTGCCTTTATTTTCTGAAGTCTGCTATCTCATTTGGTGCAGAAGAGCAGCAGTGAGTGAAACAAGGTAGTTTGGTGAAAGAAGGCTTCCATTCCATTGACAAATGGAACTGAGATCCATTTGCTGAACTCAACATTATTTATGGTCACCTGTAGAAACCCATATTATGTGTTTCTAATGAAATTGATCTATTTTCTTCCGTGATCATTACTAGCAGAACTGGCAAGTTTAAACCATTTTAAATTAAACCAGATCAAGAAATAGAATAAATAAAATGTCTTGCCTGCAAATGCTGATCCTGCTCCTTTGACTAGAGGAGCAGACATTCATAATTCATTCATGCCTCTGCAGTCATGACTTATGGAGCTTTTACACACATGAGAGAAATATAATCCTCACCCTTCATGGGTGAAATATTCTCTATGGACTTGGGATTTATTCTCCATTGGTCTCTGTCATGAGATGCTCATCTTAAAGGTCTGACAAAAAAGTTTTGTTCAATGATTAGATTTCTTTACAGATATTAGAGCGGTTCATCTTCAGCCCACTGCCAAAATCTGACCAGTTTCTCACTATTCAGGATTATCCTGACTTTACAACTTTATCCCAGTCTTCCTCATGCTCAGGCTGGATGAGACATGCCAAGGCACGGAGGGCAGTCAGCTAAGAATGCTGTACTGAACTACTGCTAAATCCAGCTGTTACTGAGTCGAGTGTTTATAGGTGGATATGAACTGCAGTAGATCTCTAGGCAACTTGAGGAACCACAGAATGGTAGCAGTGGGAAGGGACTTTTGGAGATCATCAAGTCCAACCCCCTTCCTAGGGAAAGATCAGCTTGGGCAGGTCACACAGGAGCATGTCCAGGTGGGTCTTACATGTCTCCAGAGAGAGACACTCCATAACCTCTCTGGGCAGCCTGCTCCAAAGTTCTGGTACCCTCAGAGCAAAAGCATTTTTCCTAATGTTGAGGTGGAACTTCCTGTATTCCAGTTTGGGCACCACTGTGAAGAGACTGCCCCTTTTTCTTAACACCCACCCTTAAGGTATTTGTAAGCATTGATCAGATTCCCTCTCAGCCTTCTCTTCTCCAGGCTAAACAGCCTCAGGCCTCTCAGCCTTGCCTCATCGAACAGATGATCCACTTCCTTCGTCGTTGTCATATCTTCTCTTGGTCTTTCTCTAGTAGTTCCCTGTCTCTCTTGAACTGGGGAGCCCAAAACTGGATACAGTATTCCAGTTGTGGTCTCACCAGGACAGAGTTAGGAGAACCTGCTGGCTGCACTCTCATTAATGTACCCCGGGATGCCATTGACCTTTTTGGCCATAAAAGCACATTGCTGTCCTATAGATGACATTGTCTGCTAAGACTCCAAAGTCCCTCTCCATGAATCTCTTTTCTAGCAGGGCAACCCCTAATCTCACAAATAGTTTAGGCCAAAAGTAGGTGCCAGCACCTTGAGCCAACTTCCATCAAGCTGAACAGTCAGCATTGTTTGGCTAACGTAAAGGATTTCAGACAGGTTTTTTGAATACACTGTGTGAGAAAAGTAAACATGCTAGAAACAATGCCAAGTGAAGCACTCACAAGTCTCATCCAACCCTTGTCAAATGCCAGTAGCATATAGTTATAAGTAATGTAGTTCATTATTTTACAGTTTGTCTCTGTGAATAGCTGGGGCTTTTCTCCGTGAATATTTGGGATTTCCTCCTAAAGATTGGGTTTCTCACAAATGTTTAGTTTTCTCCATGAATATTTGGTTGTTGTTCATGAATGTTTGGTTTGCTCCATGAATGTTTTTCTCCATGAATGTTTGGGTTTTCTCCATGGGTTTTTTTTTCTCCATGAATGTTTGATTTCCTCCATGGATATTGATTTTTCTCCATGTGTTACTGAAAGCAATAGACAGTCCCGAAGGAATTCAGTCAGGTTTTGTGTCCCTCAGTTTGCACTGAGGTATCCTAATGTATGAATGGTGTTTTCAGACAGGTGTTTTGAGGCTGTGACAATGTTTGGAGAATCATAGAATGGTAGGGGTTGGAAAGGACCTCTAGACATCATTCGGTACAACATCCCTGCCACAGCAGGATCACCTAGGGCAGGCCACACAGGATGGGTTTTGAAAGTCTCCAGAGAAGGAGGGTCCACAACCTCGTGTGAAAGTTGGATTTTTTTATCTGTTTTAGTTCTCTTTCTCACTTTACTACTGACAAAAAAAAAAAAAGTCATGTGTCATACCTCGTTAGGTAATTGATTACAAGTTAACTTCTTCTGCAGAATCTTCCAGAAGTAATGGACTTACAGGCTAAAGCTTGATGTGAATGGTGTTATTAAGTTACTGTATATTAAACAGATTGTATGGATAGGATGATTTCATTAAGCTACCAATTGTTCTTGTGTGTATTAGTACTGGCAAGGAAATAATCAGATAATGGATGCCAAAGCCACCATCTGAGTTGCACACTACTCCTTAGATATCTAACCTGTCATTTCAAAGCAGCATTTTCCCCTCCACTAACACACACTGCAGTTACATAGAAATTACAGCTAAATTGCACAAAAGTTGGAAAATTCTGAAATGAGGCGTTAGGTAAAGCTGGCAGGTTTTTTCCATCTATATAATTAAATCAATTTTTCCTGTTGGAGAAGGGCTACAAAAAAAGGGGGAGAGAGGTGACAGTGAGCTGATCCCTTGGTTTGTCTTGTGCATCATCATTAGTAATTTCATAGACCTATAGAACTGTCCAGGTTGGAAGAGACTTTTGAGATCATCAAGCCCAAATCGTGACTACTGCTAAGCTACTATATCACGTCCCTAAGCACCACTTATGTCAAGAGAGGTGCTTCTTCCCCTCTGCTCCACTCTGATGAGACCTCGCTATGAGTACTGCATCCAGTTCTGGGGTCCCTGTTACAAGGAGATGGACATCATAGAATCATAGAATCAACCAGGTTGGAAGAGACCTCCAAGATCATCCAGCCCAACCTATCACCCAGCCCTATCCAGCCAACTAGACCATGGCACTAAGTGCCTCAGCCAGGCTTTTCTTGAAGACTTCCAGGGACGGTGCCTCCACCACCTCCCTGGGCAGCCCATTCCAATGCCAATCACTCTCTCTGGGAAGAATTGTTTCCTAACACCCAGCCTATACTTCCCCTGGCACAACTTGAGACTGTGTCTCCTTGTTCTATTGCTGGTTGCCTGGGAGAAGAGACCAACCCCCACCTGGATACAGCCTCCCTTCAGGGAGTTGTAGACAGCAGTGAGGTCACCCCTGAGCCTCCTCCTCTCTAGGCTGCACACCCCCAGCTCCCTCAGCCTCTCCTCATCCTGGATTATGTCGAGGGAAGGGCCATGAGGATGATCACAGGGCTGGAACTACTCTGCTATAGAGACAAACAGAGATCTTATTGTGGCCTTCCAGTAGCTGAAGGGGGCCCACAGGAAAGCTGGTGGGGGACTTTTCAGGATGTTGAGTAGTGACAATACTGTGATACTGTGTGTGATACTGTGACTAGGGGGAATGGAGTAAAACTGGAAGTGAGTAGATTCAGACTGGATGTTAAGAAAAAGTTCTTTGCCATGGGGGTAGTGGGACACTGCAACAGGTCCTCATCCCCGAAGGTCTTTGAGGGATCAGACTGAATGGGGCTCTGAGCAACCTGATCCTAGTGCAAAGTGTCCTTGCCCATGGCACAGGGGTTGGAAATAGATGATCCTTGAGGTCCCTTCCAGCCTTGACAATTCTATGATTCACTTCCATGTGTTTTTAAAATACCTTCAGCGATGGTGACTTCACCTCCCTGGGCAGCCTGTTCCAGTGCCTGATAACCCCTTCTCTGAAGATATGTTTCCTAATACCCAACCTGAACCTCTGCTGACACTCTTCCTCTTGTCCAAGTATGACATGGAGAAAGTGTTGAAAATAAGATACAGGAGAGACACTGGCAACAACTCCCATCAAGGAAGCCACACAAGGAGAAGGGAAAAAGATGAATAAATAAGATGTGCTTACATGGGAATAATAGAACTGTTGGACAAAAATAAAACTAACTTTTTTTTTCCTGGCCTCTTGATTATCACAGTCATAGAATGGCTTGAGGTGGAAGTGTCCTTAAAGATCATCTACTTCCAGCTCTCCTGCCACAGGCAGGGAGCTTTCCACTGGACCAGATTGCTCAAAGCCTCACCCATCCTGGTTTAAATCTTTTTTTTTTCAGAAGGTATAATCCATTCAGATGTAGTCTTGCTCACAGTCACATAAATCAGGGGATAACTAAGCAATATATTTGATTCAAAGTCCAGCATGGAAAACTGACATTAGTATCAGATTTTTTTGCTTAAAAGTGAAGAGGTTTTGTTAAGCAAACATATTTTGCATCAAGGAAACCAGCGCTTAAGCACAGGTGGAGACTGGGCTGTGCTCTCACCATCCAGATGACAGGCAAAGCAAATTAGTGAGGTGGGAGGAGGAGTGAGGAGGCAGGATGGCGAACCAGCACAGCTACTTCTATTCTTTCTTTTATACCTGTTCCTCTGTCAGCATGCTGTACATAAGTTGAGCATATTGTATCACAGTCTTCCCACTGACAATACTCAGAGTCTTTTCTGATTTCTTGAAAATCAGAAACAAGCAGTCTATGAAAAAAAATCTGAGCCTTCTTTCAGCCACATTTTATTTTCCTTTAAAATGTGCATCTCTTGAACTTAGTTACTGCTGAAGGCAGGGAATGAAGAAAACACAATCCAGTGACAGCTGGTTACACTTTGGTTCTCATAAAGTGCTCCTCATCCTTGCAACAGCAGTGAGAAGTATGCATGAAAGAAATGGACTGTATCCTATGCAGGGCTAGTGACTGAGGCTAAGATTGCTCAGTACTTCTCTTTTTTATTATAATAATAGCTTTTATTTCCCTAATTACCTCTAACTTCAAATTCAAATGCAATTCTGTGGATTGACACTTGTCACGTTAAGCATATACATCATCTGGAGTTACTGAGCTGAGATTTTCAGTAACAACAGTTTAGTCATTTCCAAGAATAAGATTAGGGCATGAAATTTGTTCAGAGCTGTTTAAAAGTTTTATGGCACCTCCCTTTTCAGAATGAGCAGATACATCAAAAGGAATCCAACTGAAGCTGCCCTCGTAACCCTTATTTTGGCTTTTTCCAGCTGCTGAGCATTTGACTTTCAACCCTGACATTGTTGTCTGGTACTTCATGTTGGTAATGCTTTGTAATTTCACAGTGAGTTCCCACAAAAGCTTAGATTTGATCTGAATGTGCAGAACATGAATTGCAGAGAGATAAAAAGTGGCCAGTGCTTTTAAAGGGAACCTTGGTTTTATTTCTGCAGTTCTTCTAATGAACATTGATTTCTTAACACACAGGTCCTCGCATTAAAATCTGATTCTTTCTGCTACAGTGTTGTGCCTATGCAGCTGTTCCTGCAGTTTCTTGACCCAGTTTTGCCTGACATCTGTATGTTAGATCTTTGGAGAAAGAGCAAAATAAATTGGCTGCAGCTGCTTTTTTAAAATATTAGATTATCTCAAGAAAATATCTTCTCCTTTTCCTCCTTCTTTCTCCTTCCATCACCTTCTCATCCTGTCTTCCTTCTCCTTTCTCTCTCCTGGAGGACACTCCCTAACTCTATATCTTTTCTGCCTCACTAAGTTTTTTGTTGACATAGTTTGATACAATGGTTTGGGTTGGAAAGGAGTTTCCAGATCATCGAGTTCCAACTCCCCCACCAGGGGGTGGGGGCAGGCACACCTCCCACTAGAGCAGGTTGCTGAAGCCTCAATCAACCTGGCCTTGAACACCTCCAGGGAGGAGACATCCACAATCTCCCTGAGCAACATATTCCAGTGTTTCACCACCCTCATTGTCAAGAATTTCTTCATGATACCCAGTCTAAATCTACCCTCTTCCAGATCAGAACCATTTCCCCTCTTCCTGTCTTTACTAGCTCATGTAAAAAGTTCCTCCACAGCTTTCCTGCAGAGTGCCCTAGAGTCTCAAAATGTTTGTCTTTTCTGTAATTTATGGAAACTTATTCACTTCCTGTCTGAAAATGGAGAGATTGAAACATTTTGATTTTTTAATTATTATTATAATCTTTAATTGCCAGTGATGTTAGAGATACTCTCATGGCCCTGGGAATAGAAGTCGTCTATTGCAGCTTTGAGTTGAGAGGCAGGAGGGGAAAGTACTTGAGTGATCCAGCCCTACCCATGAATGCTTTGCAGAGCTGCTGTTTTCTCAGTTGTACAGAAAGCTTGTTAAAAAGTGATGATTTGATATGAAAGAGAGCTTTGTGCTTTAGGATCTGGATTAAGATCACCAATTTATTTCTGTGCTGGGTATTCACCGAACCTCAGAATCTCAGTGTGATGATTTAGTCCTATCTGAACTTCCCCATGCCACCTGGTCACCCTTCCTGTCCCTACAGAATAGACCTCATTTAAATTTCATCCATTTTCTTCTTACTGCAGACTTTGATTAGCTTCCTCTTTATCTGCCCTGAAATGTGTAATGATAATGGTGTTGCTTATATAGCTCCTTCCACTTTCAAAGCATTGGACAAATATTAACTAATTAATGGAGAAGGCAGAGCACCAGACAATGAATTTCTCCATCTACTCGGTATAGACAGATAATATGATTTGTTCACTACCTGAGTGGTTCAGAGGTGGACTTTAATTTAAATTGCTGGACAATTTGATTGTCACTGCTGATAACAGAGAGGGAAAAAAAAAATAATCAGTTGATGTTTCTCCTACTTGAGGCACTTTTTTTTTCAGTTGGATTCATGCTTCAAACCTTGATTTAAAATTAGTTCCATTGAATGGGATGCCAGAAGCACAATAGACTGATTTTCACAGGAAACAAAGAAATTAAGATCCACACAATTATTTCCAAATCATCCAAATCTATTAATTTGACAGTTTAGTTGAAGAAATAATTTCATACAATTCTGAAAGCTGCTTTTGTGCAATTTCATGCTCTACAAAAAATCCATTTGGATATAGGCCTGTGACACTTTGTGCAAACATCTTACTTATTGGTTAATAATCATAGTTCCATTCTTCCATCCTTGCTTTCATTGGCCACCTACCATAATTTTCTGCTGAGAAGCAGCTGAAACTGCCAGTTTATAACCAAAGTTGGAGATGAGTGAAAAAAAGGAAATTAAACTAAGGGGGATGGGGGAGAGAAATCTGTTGGTGATCATAGAATCAACCAGGTTGGAAGAGACCTCCAAGATCATCCAGTCCAACCTAGCACCCAGTCCTAGCCAGTCAGCTAGACCATGGCACCAAGTGCCTCATCCAGTCTTTTCTTCAACACCTTCAGGGATGGTGACTCCACCACCTCCCTGGGCAGCCCATTCCAATGCAAATCACTCCCTCTGTGAAGAACTTCCTCCTGACATCCAGCCTATATTTCCCCCCCCCAGCACAACTTGAGACTGTGTCCCCTTGTTCTATTGCTGGTTGTCTGGGCAAAGAGACCAACCCCCACCTGGCTATAGCAAAAGAGTAACCTCTAAATTTCCCTTTCAGAATGTTTCTTCTCTGATTTGTGATCTAGTAGGAGAAAGAATGAAAGATTATCATTGAATCATTGAATGGTAAGGATTGGAAGGCATCTCTAGAGATCACTGAGTCCAACTCTCCTTCCAAAGCAGGACAACCTAGAGCAGGTCACACAGAATGTGTCCAGGAGGGTCTCCAGAAAAGGAGAATCCACAACCTCTCTGGGCAGCCTATTCCAGTGCTCTGGCACCCTCACAGCAAAAAAAGTGTCTCCTCATGTTTAGATAGAACTTCCTGGTTCCAGCTTATATCCATTTTTTCTTCTCCTGTCACAGGACACAAATGACAAGAGACTGGCCCCTTTTTCTTGATGCCCACTCCTCAGACCTTTATAAGATGCCCTCTGAGCCTTTTCTTTTCCAGGCTAAACAACCTCTGGTTCTCTCAGCCTTTCCTCATCAGACAGATGTTCCAGACCCTTCATCATCCTTATAGCCTCTGTTGGACTCTCTCCAGTAGATCTCTGTGCCTCTTGAAATGGGGAGCCCAAGATTGGGTAGAGCATTCCAGGTGTTATCTTACTAGGGTGGAGTAGAGATGAAGGAAAACCTCCCTAGATCTGTTGAACACACTTTTTTTGCTGTGTTTATGTGTATTTAGGAAAATCTGAAGATCCTGAGTGACCAGCACTGGAATATGCATCATTTCGTCTCCCAGATCTAGGGCATTGTCTGTGCTTGTTAACCAAACTGTGCAAGCATTTGTTAGTGGTGAAGTCATCTTCTCAATTCAGAATTAATTCAATGGGGAACAGTTTTTTCACTCATTTCAAATGTCTGGCCAGAACAGCCAGAATTTGAGTAGATTATCAATAAGAAATTAATCATTCTGATACTATGAAAATAACAGGAAGGGTATTAAGGTAGAGACCAGGTAGAGAGAAGGACAACAATTCTGGTGAGCAGTTTGGAGAGGACATCTTATGAGGAGAGGAGACTGAGAGGAAACCTTTTTGGTCTCTATAGCTACCTGAAACAAAGTAGGAATAAGGCTGGTGTTGGCCTCTTCGGCCAAGTAACTAATGACAGGATGAGGGGAAATGGCCTCAGGCTGCACCAGGAGGGGTTTAGGTTGGGTATTGGGAAGAAATTCTTTAAAGTGAGGGTGCTGTGACACCGCAACAGGTTGCTGAGTGAGGTTGTGAATGCCATGTTGGACAGAGCCTTGAGCAACCTGATTTAGTGGAAGGTGTCCCTGCCCATTGCAGGGAGTTTAGAACTAGATGATCATTAGGGTCCCTTCCAACCCAAACCATTCTACGATTCTGTGATCTCTTTGGTAAGCAATTTAGTCACATTGAGTTCTCTCTGTAGAGGTAGTATCTATAGAATGGTGTTGAGGTCTGTGAAGAGCAATCATGGCAGATTTCATTCTCAAGGGCAGCACACTTTAGATGCAGGCACAAATGAGCTTTAGAAATAAAACTTTCTGCTGTCTCAGAGTTCCTGTGATAAAGAAGGGAATTTTGAAACAATTACAAGCTTGAGTCAAAATGATTCTTTGAAAACTTTACCCAGAAAGTTTCTCAAAATTCTATTTAATCCAGACAGGGAAGGAGAGGGAAGGGAGAAGGAAGAGGCTTCTGTATTTAATTTAATTCTTGATTCATTTTCAAATTGCTTGGCAAACAATTTTATGCATATTAATTATATTTCTGATGAAAAATGTTTGCAAATGCACCTGTTTCCATAGCGAAGTATAGGCTGGGCTTGCAAAGCTAATATGTATCATTTAATAGCTGTTGACAACACCATTTTGAAAGAATATTTATTTCTGGAGGAGCAAATGGGGACAGAGTGGCTGGAGAGCAGCCAGGAAGAAAGAGACCTGGGGGTACTGGTAGATAGTTGTTGAACATGAGACAGCAGTGTGCCCAGGTGGCCAAGAGAGCCAATGGCATCCTGGCCTGTATCCGGAACAGTGTGGCCAGCAGGACAAGGGAGGTTATTCTTCTCCTGTGCTCAGCAATGGTCAGGCCACACCTTGAGTGCTGTGTCCAGTTCTGGGCTCCTCAATTCAAGAGAGATGTTGAGGTGCTGGAAGGTGTCCAGAGAAGGGCAACAAAGCTGGTGAAAGGGATGAAGCACAGCTCTGTGAGAAAAGGCTGAGGGAGCTGGGGATGTGCAGCCTGCAGAAGAAGAGACTCAGGGGTGACCTCATTGCTGTCTACAACTACCTGAAGGGAGGTTGTAGCCAGGTTGGGGATGGTCTCTTCTCTCAGGCAACCAGCAACAGAACAAGGGGACACAGTCTCAAGTTGTGCCAGGGGAAGTATAGGCTGGATGTTAGGAGGAAGTTCTTGCCAGAGAGAGTGATTGGCATTGGAATGGGCTGCCCAGGGAGGTGGTGGAGTCACCATCCCTGGAGGTGTTCAAGCAAAGCCTGTCTGAGGCACTCAGTGCCATGGTCTAGTTGATTGGACAGGGCTGGGTGCTAGGTTGGACTGGATGACCTTGAAGGTCTCTTCCAACATGGTTGATTCTATGATTCTAAATGCTGTCATACTTTTTTTTCCCCCCTGGTGTCACAAGACTGAGGGGCTGGGACTGGTTGGTAGTGGGGACCCTGAGATCAGGCTTGTGGCAGACTGGCTGGAAAGCTGCCTAGCAGAAAAAGGCCTTGAGATGCTGGTCATGAGCCAACAGTGTCCTCAGATGACAGAGAAAGCCAGCAAGATCCTGGCCTGGATCAGCAATAGTTTGGCCAGCAGGAGTAGGAAAATGATTGTGCTCCTGTACTGGGCATTGGTGAGACCATACCTCAGTTCCTGGGTTAAGTTTTGGGCCCCTCACTACAAGAAGGACATTGAGGTGATAGGACAGACCCACAGAAAGATGGCAAAACTGGTGAAGGGTCTGGAGACCAGGTCTGGGGATCTGATGAGGGATCTGGGGTTGTTTAGTCAGGAGAAGAGAATGCTGAGAGGGTTGGAGTGAGATGGGGGTTGGTCTTTTCTCCATTCCATGTGAGAAAATGGCCTGAAATTGTGCTGGGAAGGTTGAGGTTGGATATTAGGAAACATTTCTTTGCTACAAGAGTGATCAGGCATTGGAATAGGCTGCCCAGGGAGGTGATGGAGTCACCACCCCTGAAAGCATGTAGGAGAAGCATGGATGCGGTGTTGAGGGACATGATTTGGTGATAGTGACTTAGCAGGTAATGGTGGGATTGTGAGCTCTAGGTGAACAGCTGAACTTGGTTTTAAAGGTCTCTTCCAACCTCAAAAGTCCAATGATTCTGTGATTGGAAGTAAAATGCATAAATTAACATTGACTGTTTATTTCTGCTTCTTTATTTAAAGTGTTTACTCAGCACCACAATTTAGCCTTCACCCATCTCGTAATGCATCTCGTCTAGAATTGCCCATACTATAACATAGCATTAGCAAATCTATTGCTAAATGGTGCCTGTTGATGGATGAAATTATAGTTTAGATCCCGAGAGCATAAAAGCATCATGAGATCTTTTGCACAGGGATATGAGTTTTGGAATTCATATTCATGTTGCTGATATTTATGCTGGAGGATCTGGGAGAAAATCAGGCGCTGTGAAGCTGAACGTCTCATAGCTGTGCTCCACCACAATGCCTGCTGCTGAAACCATCCCCGCCTCTTGCAAGCCTCACTCAAGGCACAGCAATTACAGTAATTAATAGCACTGCAAAGCTCTACTTATTTGTCGTAGGTGTAATTGCCAAGGATGCTTCTTTTCAAAATGCTTTGAAATGTGTTCTCTGTCACTGAGCACAGAGCCTGTCAGGTGTTACTTCTTTTTCTAATTGAGAGAAACAGCTGTCAAAGTCAAAATTCTTAGGTACAGTCGAGCTGTAGGTTCTGTTGAGAAGGGACTTGCTCCCTCAGCACTGACATTGAGTCATTTTTAATGTGTCTGCTCGTGAAGTAAGACCTGAACGAGGCTGTGGCAAGAGAGTGATTTCCCATTGGAATGGGCTGCCCAGGGAGGTGGTGGAGGCACTGTCCCTGGGGGTCTTCAAGAAAAGACTGGCTGAGGCACTTAGTGCCATGGTCTAGTTGATTGGTTAGGGCTGGGTGCTAGGTTGGACTGGATGATCTTGGAGGTCTCTTCCAACCTGGTTGATTCTATGATTCTATGTACCAAGCTTATATACTCAAAGCCTTGACCAAGCTGGTCCTGCGAACACCTTCATTGAGGAGGCATCCACAACCTCCCTGGGTAACCTGGGAGATTGGCAGATTTGTTGAAAAACAACTTCCTACATGGTAGTGTGATGGTTTGGGTGTTCCCTGCCCCACACACACTTTAGAAATCACCCAGACTAGACTCAGCCAGCTCTGGGAATATGAATGAAGCTTATATTTACAGCTGGCACAATATACAAGCAGATATTTACAGTAGATACAGTAATAGACAGAAATAGACAAGGGAAAAGGTAATACAGAAACACAACTCCCCTCCCAGAAACCTGAGTCCTCAGGAGGGGCTCTCAACCACCCCTTCACCTTCCCCCTGCCCCTCTCAACATTACCCCAGTCCCAAGAAAGAATGGAGGCTCGGCCAGGGGGTTAGGAAGCAAAGTGGGTTAGCCCAAAATGGAGGGTGAGGATAGAGAGATGCAGCTCAGCCAGCAGCCCAAGCGAGAGTGGTTATCTAATGTTTTATTTCTTGTTCCTATGCTTCTCATCGAGCCTGTGAGTGAAGCAGACATCACCATTGTTTTCTTTTCACAGCCTGTAATCTAGTTCTTCTCACCAAAACATTCTGGCCTGCTTCAAACTAGCACAAGTAGGATCTCTAATACAGTGTCCACTTGTTCAGAGTATTGTGTCCAGTTCTGGGGTCCTCAGTTCAAGAGAGACAGGAAACTGCCAGAAAGAGTCCAACAGAGGCTAAGAAGATGAACAAATTGTCTCGGTCTAGAGACTCATGTAAATGTGATAGAACCAAATAATTTATAGAGTGCCCTTCCCTCTTCCTCCTTCTTTCCCAAAAGAAAGGAATTAGATGTAGAGAGAGGAAAAGGTAAGCACTCCCAAATAAATAAATCTCACTTGATTTGGAAGTTAAAAAGAAAAAGTTTAACAATAACTTAAAAAGGTATCTGAGGTAGGGAAGTTAGAAAGGTATAGGGAAGGGAAAACAAATACAAAATGTGTAAACACAACCAGATTTTGCTGGTGGTGGCTTTGCCTGCCTCGTGGGTGATGGCCACGTGGTAAAACAAAGAGAAGCAGGATCTGGATGGTGATGCTGGGAGGCAGGGAGTGCAGAGAGAGAATGAAACAGGAAGTTCCCCTGCTTTTATGGGTCTTTAGATACGAAGGGGGAGTGGGCTAACCATCACCTGGTGGTGTTCAGGCCCACCCCTGGGGAGGGGTCAAGACCACCCAGGGTCAGGTTCAAGGTTACTCCCCCTGGAGGGTTAACTCTATACAAAGATGAAGGGGTTGGAACATCTGTCTGATGAGGAAAGGCTGAGAGACTTGGGGCTGTTTAACCTGAGAAGAGAAGGCTGAGAGATCTGATCAGTGTTCACAGACACCTTAAGGTTGTGTGTCAAGAGAAAGGGGTCAGTCTCTTGACAAGGGACAGTGGACACAAACTGGAACACAGGAAGTTCCACCTCAACATTAGGAAAAACTGTGTTGGTGCTGGAACAGGCTGCCCAGAGAGTTTGTGCAAGTGTCTCTCTCTTGATACTTTCAACTAATCTGGACACATTCCTGTGTGACCTGCTCAAGGTGCTCCTGCTTTGGCAGGGAGGTTGGACTGGATGGCATCCAGAGGTTCCTTCCAACTCCTCCCATTCTATGATTCTGTGATATAGAATAAGGGCAGCCTTAGGTTCTGTTACAGCTACATTGGTTGGAACATCTCTAATTGATTTACTAAAAGCTATCGCTCCAAGCTCAAAGCACCAGATGGGTGTTCTTTAATTGCTGAAGCAGGACCACTGATGTATTTACATATAGAAATGAAGGAAGCAGAATATTCATTCTGACCATGTCC
This sequence comes from Pogoniulus pusillus, assembly GCF_015220805.1. Classification (NCBI taxonomy): domain Eukaryota; kingdom Metazoa; phylum Chordata; class Aves; order Piciformes; family Lybiidae; genus Pogoniulus; species Pogoniulus pusillus. The sequence continues at coordinate 7,999,904 of NC_087268.1, read as the reverse complement.
CATTCTGTAATCCACCAGTCAAAACGAAAATGTGTCTTAGCAGTGTGCTTTCGAATCACATCACAAAACACTGAAATCACTTTTATAGCCTTTTCTTGCTGAAAGACTGTGTGACAGCACTAGGCTTCCACATTTCAAGTGTTTCAACTAAGGAGAAAGTCATATGAAAGGCTCTCAAAAATGCTACTTTATCTCCATATTCACCATTCAGGCTTGAAAGCAAACCCATTTTTGGCTGCCACACAGTGAAATATTTCAAGGCACTCTTTTGATTACTTAAACGAGAAAACAAAAGCACTGTTTTTAGGAAGCTAAATCACTTTTTACTCTCATACTTCGTTAAGCTCACCAGAGACTTCCATCCATCTCAATTTCAAAATGTTGCAAGAGGTTTTAGTTCTGCAGTTCCTCTTTGACCGAGTCCCTTATTCCCTGCTTGGAAATGCTGGAAAGATGAAATGTCAGTCCTAGGATAGCTGGGAATATTCCTATGGTTTGGGGTTTTCCTCCACAAAACTAGTGCACATGTAGCTAATGGAACTGTGAGCACAGGTTGTGCTTCCTTCTTGCTTTTGTCATTCCAAGGTGACTTGGGTGATAGTCTTCAGAGTCAGGTGCATTAAGGGCTGGACTCAATCATTTTGAAGGTCTTTTCCAACTTAAATGATTCTACGACTCTATAATCTTGAAGTACCCTCAATATGTAGATATGTAGCTGTTGCCTGAAGTGAAGCTTTTTTTTGGGGGGGAGTAGTTATTTTTACCAAGGTGGAACTGTCTTCCATTCCTGGTCATTCAGTGATAAAACTGACCTGTAAACAGGGTAGCAGAGTGGTGTGAATGGACACCTGCACTATGACTAGAAGAAGAGCATCTCTGAGTGGCAGAAAGCTTGGGTCAGTATTTTACCTACATGATCTCACAGATTCATAGATTGCCTTGATTTGAAAGGGGCCTCAAAGGTCATCTCATCCAACCCCCCTGCAGTCAGCAGGGACACCTCCAAGTAGATCAGGCTGCCCAAGGCCACAAGTCTGCTCTTGAATGTCTCCAGGGATGGGGCCTTAACCACATCCTTGGGAAACCTGTTCCAGTGTTTCACCATTCTCATTGTGAACAACTTTGTCCTGGTGTTCGACCTAAATTTACCCTGCTCCAGTTTCGAACCACTGCCTATTGTCCTATCACTACAAGCTCCTTTAACAGTCCCTCTCCAGCCTTCCTGTAGGTCTCCTTCAGATATTGAAATGTAGGACTCCCCAGACCTTCTCTAGACTGAACAGACCAAATTGTTTCAGCCTGTCCCCACAAGAGAGGTGCTTCAGTCCTCTGATCATCTTTGTGGCCTTCTCTGGACCCACTCCTGCAGGTCCATGTCTCTCTTGTGTTGGGAGTCCCATAGCTGGACACAGTACTCCAGGTGAGGTCTCACCAGAGCAGAGTAGAGAGGCAGAATCATCTCTTAACCTGCTGGCCCTGTTTCTCTTGATGAAGCTCAGAATTCATCAAAACTTTCTGTTTTCCTGTTCTTGGACACTAACTCATCTGGACCTTACCCTGTGCTCCACCTCTTGTCATCCAAATGCATCCTGGTGTTAAGATATGATGTGTGGACACAAACTATTGGTTTATCTAAGCAGTCAATTCTGAAACTGTTTAAACATCTTTCTTTTTATGTACTCTCATCTGAAATTTCCAGGTTAAAAAAAATAAGGTTAGAGAACCTCAAGGTCCAAGACAACTGCTGTCTACAACTACCTGAAGGGACATTGTAGCCAGGTGGGGGTTGGCCTCTTCTCCCAGGCAACCAGCAATAGAACAAGGGGACACAGTCTCAAGTTGTGCCAGGGGAAGTATAGGCTGGATGTTAGGAGGAAGTTGTTGCCAGAGAGAGTGATTGGCATTGGAATGGGCTGCCCAGGGAGGTGGTGGAGGCATCGTCCCTGGAGGTGTTCAAGCAAAGCCTGGCTGAGGCACTTAGTGCCATGGTCTAGTTGACTGGCTAGGGCTGGGTGCTAGGTTGGCCTGGATGATCTTGGAGGTCTCTTCCAACCTGGTTGATTCTATTCTATTCTATTCTATTCTATTCTATTCTATTCTATTCTATTCTATTCTATTCTATTCTATTCTATTCTATTCTATTCTGAATGCTGAAGGTTTTGCATCTGTTTTGATTAAAACTCATCAACATCTTCTAAGTCATTACACTCACCTGCAACATGAAAAAACTTGGCACACCAGGATCTGCTCTGAGGAGGAAAGGGTTGACCAAGAATAGACTTCACCCTTCAAAAGTGGGGGAAACTCCTCCCCACCATGAGACATGCTAAAATAATAATTACATGGAAGTGATGTGCAAATGGTCATGTCTGATTGAATGCCTCCTTTACTGGAGATTCAACTACTATGGTAACAGACAAAAAGCCTAATATATTCTGACTAATCAGGATTGATGTTAATTAAAGAAGAGTTCAAGATAATGACTTCTCATTACTACGTGATAGCTAGAAATAGATTGTTCTACCTCTAGGTAAAATAAGCAATTAGATAACTTCTGGATTTAAGGATTTTTTTTTGAGTAGTCTTATTCTCTGTTCTTTATTTTTTGTTGTCAAAATATTAATATACACATGCCTGATTTTTAATGCTGCTCATCTAGATGCCCTTTTTTGACACTTTTCAGGCTGCATTATTCTTTCACTTCAATGGAATTATTTTCCTTGTTGCTATAAGGAAAGCACAGATTATTGGTTAAAAAAAATAAATAAATAGAAAGGCTAAGCATAAAGCCTTGTATTATACATTGCAAAATGCAAAGTGGAGGCAGAGATGAAAACCTCATGAAAGCAGCAGAGTTTTCTTTAGAAAAGGAAAAAAAAAAAACTATAAAATCTTCAGTTTTGTCTTCCTAGTCATTCAACTGCTTTAATAGGGGAATATTGGAGAGGTAAAACATTCATTTGGAAGAAGCTTCTTGTTTCTGTAGGTAGGAAACAAGAAGGCAAAAGGTCTATGAAATCCTAATGGCTTTCCAATCCTTTCCTCAAAGCACCATAAGTGGTGGGTTCAGTATCATCATCTGCATTCCTCATGTATGATGGTATAAGGAAAGCAACAGTCCCTCCAGCTCCTAGGTGTTTCTGAACCTGGTACCAGCATGTGAGGTTTCATTTCACAGACAGAATGGTGGCACCACATGTCTTTTTTATGGGCCAGAAGTATCTTCCCTATACATTAAGAAAGCCGAAAATGCTGATACTGCTTGAGCAGGGACGTTGGACTTGATGATCTTCAGCAGGGTTGGACTCAATGATCTCTGGAGGTCTCTTTCAACCTTCTATGATTGTATGATCTTCAGAGGTCACTCCCAACCCCCACCATTCTGTGATTCTTCTGTTTTTCCTTTCTTGTCTTGTTTTGTTTTGTTTACTATTCAAAAATTGAAGTACTGAGTAAGGTGGGCTGTGTCATCATGATCTTGCAGTCATTCTTAGTAAAGGACATTGACTTCTATTCTGCTTTTCTATGTGCCATTCAGCAGAGTGGTTGCCCACTGCTACTGGTGCAAGGACAGACCTGAAATCATAGAATCACAGAATTATTTTGGTTGGAAAGCCTGGATGAGGCACTTAGTGCCATGGTCTAGTTGACTGGCTAGGGCTGGGTGCTAGGTTGGCCTGGATGATCTTGGAGGTCTCTTCCAATCTGCTTGATTCTATGATTCTATGATCAAGTTCAACCATCAACACAACACCACCATGGCCATTAAACCATGTCCCAGAGTGCCATGTCTGCTGGTGTCCAAGAGGTGTTGGCCTCTTCTCCCAAGTAATTTACAACAGAATGAAAGGAAATGGCCTCAAGCTGCACCAGGGGAGGTTTAGGTTGGATAATAAGAATACTATCTTTCCTGCAAGGGTGGTCAGGCATTGGAACAGGGAGGTGGTGGAGTCCCTGGAGGTGTTCCCTACTGTCCCTGGATGTGTTCAAGAAACGTATGGACATGGCACTGTGGGACATGGTTTAAAGACAATGGTGGTGATAGCTTGACAGTCAGACTTGGTGATCTTAAGGTCTTTTCCAACTAAAACAATTCTAGGACTCTTTTTTTTTTTTAAATAGGAAGGTTTTGGTGGAGATTTAGGGGGTTGGTCTTTTTTCTTCACTACCCTCTTGCCTCAGTTGCAGTTTCCTAGAACCAAGCATATTCCTCACAACATTTTCATGAAAAAAACTTATAATGTCCCTTTTCACATTATTGAGTCCAAGTATTTATTGGATACATCTGTAGACATTATTGAAAGCATTGAAATCAATATCAAGCTTGGACAGTAGAACAGACCACAGATTAACTATGAAGGATTGCAAACAAACTCTGATGCTGGTCTTTCAAACCAAGAACTAGAGCACAGCTATAAAGCAATTCCTCATCTGAAAGCAATTAATGAAAGCAGTATGAAAGTAAATCTACTGTAGCTTGTGGTCAGCCAAATATGCAGTAAAATGCTTGTTAAAATCAACAATAACTACTTGAAGTTGGCCAAGAAGCACACTGCTTTGGAAGGACTTGAGGGTCATGTGTAAAGAACAAGAGCAGAATGTTGTATTGCAGGGAAAATAGAGGAAGGAAAAGCAGCAGGGCTTTGGCTGTGATTTTTAGCTATGATTTTTTTATGTGGAAGGCAGGAAATCTCTCTGTAATTACTGCCATGATCTCAGGCAAAACACCATCTGTAGTTTTGGTGTTCCTACCTGCAAAATCTGAGGAACACCTGGCATTTCACAGGGGAGAGGTGTTAGGTGTAATGCCTAGTTGCTGCCGTTCAGAAGGGCTGTACCTATAGGCAATATGGGATTCTTCGTTCATTCGCCTCACTCCTTCAGATATTAAAGATTAAATTAAAGCCAGCAGCTCAGATGTTAGTCCCTCAGAATTGCAAGGGTCAGGAAGCTTTACATTTGAACATGCAGCTGCATTTAGAGCTGGAGGGAAGCTACAGGAAAAATAAATCCTTTGAATTAACAAGTCATGGAGATGTCATCTGGCTGTGATTTGGTCTGCTCTCTAAGGTATGCAGAGTGCACAGAGTACGATCTGCTCTCCTAGGGAACAGCTGTGAAATTGAGGAGAAGATCACATAATTGCTTGATTGGAAAATACCTTTGAGGTCATGGAGTCCAGCCATCTTCTACTTCTACCGAGTCTGATGCTAAACCACGTCCCTCAGCACCACATCTCTGCCTCTTTGAAACACCTCCAGGGATGGGGATTCAGACACCTCCCTGGACAGCCTTTTCCAATGTTTGAGAATCCTTCCAGTGAAGAAGATTCTTCTCATATGCAACCCAAACCTCCCCTGCTATTTCCTCTTGTGCTGGGTTGCAGTCACCCCAAAATAAATCACCAGACTAGCTCAGAAGGTTTGGAAGCATATTGAAGCTATATTTACAACTAGGCTAGAGTGTTATTTCAAACTACCACACCTCTCATCCAATCATTTGTTATTAAGATGAGGAGACCAACACCCATCTGGCTCAAACCTCCTTTCAGAGAGCTGTAGAGAATGACACGTAGAGAGTGACAAGGTCTTCCCTCGGCCTCCCTCTTCTCCAGACTAAATAACCCTAGCTCCCTCAGGCACTCCTGATAAAAGCTGCTCTCCAGACCCTTCCCTAGCTTTAAGATATTCTGCAACAACTCATAATGGAAACATTTGCCATAGTCTCTCTTGGTTTGGCCATCTTTAGCTACTTCCATTTTTTAAAGGAACAGAAAAGACATCCTGAAATCATACTCTCTTATGGATAGAAGAGGGAATTGAAGCCTGGAAGATAGAATCATAGAATGGCTTAGGTTGGAAGGGACCTCAGAGATCATCTAGTTCTAACCCCCCACCATAGGCAGGGACATCTCCCACGAGAAATGCTGATGCTTACATTTCTTTGTCCAAACCTTGCAGCACTGAGCAGGAACAGTATCACAGGGCTCTTTCCCTGTCATCCACTATTGTGCTTCCCAGCTCTCAAAACACAGGGGCAGAGTTTGACCATCTCCTGCTATCAAGTGTCTCTTATTAGAGGCATCTGCTACCATGCTGCAAAGTTGAGGAAAATCAAGATACAGGATATGGCAGCTGTCTAAACCAGAGTCCTGCATAATGCCTTGCTCTAGCCATGTGCCAACCATACTACCTGTGGCTGCAAGACACTGGAAGAGTTTCACACCAAAAGAAGGAGATTGAGTTGCTGGACCATGTCCAGAAAAGGGCAATGAAGCTGTCCTTTTGGGTCCAGAAAAGGACCATGAAGATGGTAAAAGGTCAAAAGAACAAGTCTGGTGAGGAGCAGCTGAGGGAACTGGGGTTCATTCGTCTGGATAAAAGGAGGCTGAGGGGAGACCTCACTGCTCTCTACAACTGCCTGAAAGGAGGTTACTGTGGGAATTCAGCAGTCACCAACACCACTCTATGACAGTGTTATGTTAACAGTAGGACTCAAGTAATCCTGGAGGACTTTTCCAAATTATTCTATGATTGTATGATTTATCCAACTGAATTAAAATATGGAAACTCTGCTGATTTCATGAAGTTCAGTGAAGATGTGACAATTTGCCTTGGCTGACGAGGTGGCCTGGCCTAACACTTGGAGTGCCCAGTGGGAACTCAGTCTGCTGACAAAGAGCTGTCAGCATGTTGTAGTATTAGTAAGATTCGTTGTATAATGTCACTTAAAGAGCTGGTAAGGGGAAAAAGAGACACAGTAATGTAGTGGCTGTGGGCAGAAGGCCAGAAGCAATCATTTCACTGCCGTAGCCATTAAAAGAAGGGGGGAGGAGGGGGGGAAGAAAGGAAACATCTGTGGCAGCTAAATTGCTATAATGATGTCAGCAGATGAAAGCAGAAAGATCAGAAGGAACACAAAACATAGAAAAATGAAACTGGAGAAGTCAAAACGTGCTTTTTGTTTCCGGAAGTTTGCAATGGAAGAGGAGGGAGAGGAAAACACATAATTAAAAGAATGTGAAGTGTTGAGCTTCCTTCTTCTTCACTGAAGGAAGAAGGATTGTCGCACGGGTTGTATTTTCCTGTGCACTCCTTGCCATGAAGGAGAGTAAAACAATAATAGGACTGTTTCAGTTAGAAAAGACCTCTAATATCACTGCGCCCAACTGGCAACCCAACACCACCATGACCATTAAACCATGTACCCAAGTGCCATGCCCACATGTTTCTTGAACACCTCCAGGGATGATGACTCCACCACCTCCCTGGGCAGCCTGTTCCTCTCCTTCTTTCTCCTGATACTAGGGAGAAGACACTGACCAGCACCTCACTCCAGCCTCCTTTCAGGGAGGTGCAGAGAGCCCATCACAAGTGAGACCAGGATACAGCTGGTGCTGGAAAATCTCTAGGATGGTGCCATGATTTCCAGCAGTTCTGTTTCCTTTGCCTTTAGGGTGACACTTGTTTAAAATGAGCTTCCAACTACTTTTTGTGAACAACTTCATGGCACATTTCACAAATATGTTGCTCCTCTTTTCCTGGCCAGATTCCAGTTTGGGTAATTGCATCTGCATTGGGTAATTACATCTGCATAAGCTCAGCTAGAGATATCATCCAGAGCACAGGAAGAATCCTGCATACAAGCTGGTGACCTAAAAGTTTGAAGTTTCTGTGTCATACAAACATTTTTCCCCCAAAGATGGTAAAGAAATTCTTCCTAATGTTTAGATCAGACAATAGGAAGAAGCTCTTTCCTATGATGGTGGTGAGACACCAGAACAGGTTTACCAGAGAAGCTATGGTTGCATCATCCCTGGAAGTGTTGAAGACCAAGCTGGATGCGGCTTTGAGCAACCAGTTACAGTGGGAGGTGTCCCTGGCCATAGCAGGGGGCTTGGAAGTAGACAACCTTCAAAGTCTTTTCCAACCCAGCCCATTCTGTGGTTTTATGGTTCTATTAGGGAAAGAATAGACAAAAGAAGTAGGAAAGGTTAAAAATATGCTGAAGAGAGAGAGAAAAAAAGAAAAATTACAAGGAACAAAAATTAATTGCACACATTCAGTGTCACATCCAAACTACTACAAATAGTCTGTGGTGGTTTTGTTGCAAGAAAACGTTTTAAAAAATACTCAAAGCTCACATAATATTTAGTTTTCCTATCTTATTTGAAGGCCATTAGCCACAGAATCTTTGAATGGCAGCTGTTGGAAGGGACATATGGAGATCATCAAGTCTAACACTGAGTGATCCATAGAATCATAGAATCAACCAGGTTGGAAGAGACCTCCAAGATCATCCAGCCCAACCTAGCACCCAGCCCTAGCCAGTCAACTAGACCATGGCACTAAGTGCCGCAGCCAGGCTTTGCTTCAACACCTCCAGGGACGGTGCCTCCACCACCTCCCTGGGCAGCCCATTCCAATGCCAATCATTCTCTCTGGCAAGAACTTCCTCCTAACATCCAGCCTATACCTACCCCTGGCACAACTTGAGACTGTGTCCCCTTGTTCTGTTGCTGGTTGCCTGGGAGAAGAGGCCACCCCCCACCTGGCTACAATGCCCCTTCAGGTAGTTGTAGACATCAATGAGGTCACCCCTGAGCCTCCTCTTCTCTAGGCTAAACAACCTCCCTAACCTCTCTACCAAAGCATGTTCACCTAGAGAAGGTCACACAGGAATGCATGCAGGTGGCTTTTCAAAGGCTCCAGAGATAGACTCCACTGCTTCTCTGGTCAGCCTTTTCTGATGCTCTACCACCCTTAAACTAAATAAATTCCTCCTCATGTTTAGGTGGAGTTTCTTCTGTTCAAGTTTGTGCCTGTTTACTCCTTATCCTGTCACTGGAAAAAGATTGGTCCAAACCTCCTGACATCCAGTCTTTGAATACTGATCAGCATTGATGTGGTCCCCTGCCCCAGACTGCTCTTTTTCATATTAAAAGGACTGGCTGATGTGAAGTTCCAGTTTGTATACTTCTACAATGTGACATTTGAATGCTCAAGACCTCATTGAAGTTCAGCCCAGATGATGCTGAGATTTTCCCTGAGTATTTGTAGATGCCTAGGGCTTGTGAATCCATTTATCTACAACACTGTGAGGAGCATTTATGAACCGCTTAGAGTTTGTTCGTAAGCAGCTAATTGTGAATTGACAACTGGCATCAGCAATGGAAAAGAGACATTCTGGTCAGTAGAACTGGTGCTGATCACTGTCAGTTTAATTACTGGATCGTTGACATGCTGTTGTACAATTATGTTAGCAAAAGGAACTTAGGGAATGAAGAAGTAATCAGTTCTGGAGTAATTTAGGTTTGGTTTTGGTTTTTTAAAGAGCATTTATTGTACAGAATTCCTTTTTAGGAGGATTGGTGAAGAATGGGACTGTGCATCAAGAGTATAGCAGGCAGGTCGAGGGAGGTTCTGCTCCCCCTTTAGTCTGCCTCTCTGAGGCCACATCTGGAATATTGTGTCCAGTTCTGGGCTTCCTGGTTCAAGAAAGACAGAAAGTTGCTGGAGAGGGTACAGAAAAGGGCTACAAAGATGCTGAGAGGACTGGAACATCTCACTTAGAAGGACAGGTAGAGAAAATGTGGCCCTTTTAGTCTGGAAAAGAAAAGAGTGAGGGAGGATCTCATTGTCAGCATTTAAGGTTTCAGGGCACAAACTCGCAGGACAGAGTTTGGATTACCTCCTGCTCGCCCTCTCTCTGCTCATTCAGGGCTAAGATAGGCAGAGGAAAGTAAGGGGTAAACAAAAGGGCTCGCTCAGAACTGGAAGTTAAGAAAGTAATTTTAACAGATGGTAAAAAATATTAAGGTTTAGAAAGAGGTTGAGGGAAGGGATATAGATATATAGATATAGATGATATAGATACAGAGATAGAAATATATAGAGATATAGATATATAGAGAGATTTTATAGATATAAATAAATATATATATATATATACACATAGAGAGAGAGATGGATAGATATAGAAACAGAGATATACAACACCCAGTCTTGGATGGCAATGGATTTCCCCATGACAAATGGATGCAGGCTGACCACACTGAGGGTTCCAGCAATGAGCAACAGCTCCCAGCCAGGCAGGAAGGTGAAAAAGAAGAGGGTGAAGGAACAAATCTGGTGAAGTGCCTGGAGAGCAGGTTCCCTGATGAACAGCTGAGGCAACTGGAGCTGTTTAGTCTGGAGAAGAGGAGACCTCATTGCTCTCTACTCCCTGAAAAGAGGTTGGAGTGTGGTGGGGATTGATCTCTTCTCTCTAGTATCAGGTCATAGGATGAGAGGAAATGACCTGAGTCTGTGCCAGGAGAGGGTTAGGTTGGATATTAGGAAAAATTTCTTTCCTGCAAGTGCATTCAGCCATTGGAACAGGCTGCCCAGGGAGGTGATTGAGTCACTGTTCTTGCAGATGTTCAAAGAACACGTAGACTTGGCGCTCTGGGCTATGGTTCAGTGGTCATGGTGGTGTTAGGCTGAAGGCTGAACTTGATCTTAGAAGTCTTTTCCAACCAAAACACTTCTATGATTCATGTTTTCATGGCTTTAGCCATCAATTTATTGTTTAAAACAAAGAAGGGGCAGAACAACTAGTATTTTTATCCAGTCCTTTCAAACTGGATAAAAATTGGTCTCTTCCAACCTGGTTGATTCTGTGATTCTATGATCTTCATCAATGACACTGATGGGGGCACAGAGTTTCTGCTCAGCAAGTTTGCTGATGACACCAAACTGGGAGGCTTGGCTGATACAGCTGAAGGCTGTGAAGCCATCCAGCAAGATCTGGACAGGCTGGAGAGCTTGGCACAGAGGAACCTAATGAGGTTCAACAAGGACAAGTGCAGAGTTCTGCATCTGGGGAGGAATAAGAAACTGCACCAGTACAGCCTGGGAGGTGATCTGATGGAGAGCAGCCCTGTGGAGAGCGTCCTGGGAGTCCTGGTGGCTAACAAGCTAACCATGGCACAGCAATGTGTCCTTGTGGCCAAGAAGGCCAATGGGATCTCAGAGTGTATTAAGAAGAGCGTGTCCAGCAGATCAAGGGAGGTTCTCCTTCCCCTCTACTCTGCCCTGGTGAGACCTCATCTTGAATACTGTGTTCAGTTTTGGGCTCCCTAGTTTAAGAGGGACAGAGATCTGCTAGAGAGGGTCCAGCAGAGAGCTATGAGGATGATTAGGGGACTGGAGGGCATGGCTTATGAGGAGAGGCTGAGAGACCTGGGGCTTTTTAGTCTGGAGAAGAGAAGACAGAGAGGGGATTTGATAAATGTTTATAAACATCTGAGAGCTGGTCAGGAGCGGGGGACAGGCTCTGCTCACTTGCTCCCTGGGATAGGACAAGAAGCAATGTGTGTAAGTTGCAGCACAAGAGGTTCTGCCTCAACATAAGGGGAAACTTCTTTACTGTAAGGGTCACAGAGCACTGGAACAGGCTCCCCAGAGAGGTCATGGAGTCTTCTTCCCTGGAGACTTTCAAGGCCTGTCTGGATGTGTTCCTTTGTGATCTCTGCTAGATTGTGTGATCCTGCTCTGGCAAGGGGGTTGGACTGGGTGATCTCCTCGGGTCCCTTCCAACCCCCTAACATCCTATGATCCTGTGATTTTCCCTCTTTTATCCTTCTGCTATAAAATGTTAGTGAAGGTGTGGTTTTTGTTTTGAATAACTACAATTAATCCTACTTAGAGCATCCCTAACTTCATCAGGTGGGCAGAAATATGCTTTAAGGGCCCTGTTGTGTGACCACATTGGCCAGAAGCTGCTTCTGAGCAAGTTAGCATTCCCAAAGCTGAGGAAGTTTTGGAAATACGTGGAAGGAGACTTACAGATGCATTAAAACATAATCAGGCTGGATTGTATGCACCTGGGAACATCCTTTTGGAGGTTTAGCATCCAAAAAGTTTTTTTGTCCCAGCCTAATTAGTCAGCAGTCCATCCTATTGATCATAAACAGCAGACATACAGAAAGGGTCCTAATGGAGTAGACTGAGCAGTGCTTAATTAAGATCAAGCCTTTGATATAGTGTGTGGATCATAGACCCAAATGCATCCTGCTTAAGTGTAACTAACTCAGTGCTGTCTGTCTTTTCAGTAGACACTTAAATATAATTCATGCCTTAATGGGGCTCAGCCATGCTCTGAAGTTGCCTATGACCTTCAACAATGGAGACTTCCTCCAGTGATTATATGCTTCATAGATTCCTAGAATGGTTTGGGTTGGAAGAGATCTCAAAGATAATCTATTTCACTAGACTAGGTTGCTCAGGCCTCCATCCAACCTGTCCTTGAGCACCTCCAGGGAAGTGCTATCTACAACCTCCCTGGGCAACCTGTTCCAGTGACTCACCACCATCTCACTGTCAAGAATTTCTTCCTTATACCCAGACTAAATTTCCCCTCTTACAGCTTAAGTTCGTTGCCACTCATCCTATCACTACAGGCCATTGTAAAATGGCCCTCCCCAGCTTTCTTGTAGCCCCCTTCAGGTACTGGAAGGCCGCTATAAGATCTCCCTGGAGCCTTCTCTTCTCCAGGCTGAACAGCACAAATTCTCCCAGCCTGTCCCCATAGGGGAAGTGCTCCAGCCCTGTGATCATCTTCAAGGCCTCGTCTGGACCTGCTCCAACAGTTCCATGTCCTTCTTATGCTCACCAGTGGGCTCACCAGTGCTAAGTAGAGGGGCACAATCTCTTCCCTACTCCTGTTGGCTGCACTCTTCCTGATTCAGGCCAGGATGCTGTTGGCTTTCTTGGCTGCCTGAGCCACTGGCTCATGTTCTGCTGCTGTCAATCAGCCCCCCAGGTTTTTCTTCTGCTGGGAAGTTTCCAAACACTCTGCTGGGGGTTCCAGAACTGGACATACTGCTCCAGGTGAGGTCTTGCTAGAGCAGAATGGAGGGGAAGAATCACCTCACTCATCCTGATCTTTTCATGCAACTCAAGCCATAGTTGTCAGTGCATGTTACTAACTCATGCTGAGTTTTTCATCAACTGACATCCACATGTCCTTCTCCTCAAGGCTTCTCTCAAGCCATTTATTGCCTAGCCTGTGTTTGTGCTTGGAATTATCCCAACCCAGGTGTATGAAAGTTGCCCATATTGAACACCGTGAGGTTGATTTGGACTCGTTTCTCAAGCCTTAAAACACTTAAAGCAGTTCTGTTAGGTGGGGCTCTTAAGCCAGAGTTATAAAGCCAGGAAGAATTCTGTTCTGCCAATCGATCTCTAGTGCAGTGTAAGCTGTAGAACATCGCCAAGCATTATTGCTTGTGTGCCAAGCCTTCTGCTTGAACTGCAGCCTATCTCTTAAAGAGATCAGCTGGAGGAGCTGTCTTTTTAGAACCAAGATGTTTGCTTCTATTGCCATAGTTCCAGCTTCTTTCCTAAGGTGTTAGAATTCCAGATTCCACTTTGGTGAACTCCAGATGGTGAAGCTTTAATCAGTAGTGGGATGTGGTTTACTAGAAGTGCTCCTTTGCAGGAAGTGTTCTCAGGCTTCTGAGATCTTGGGACTGAAAGGATGATGAGAGTACTGGCAGAACTGCCACGTGAAGAAAGGCTGAGAGAACTGTTCAGCCTTGAGAAGGGAAGGCTTACAGGAGAGGTTATTACCATGGACCAGTACATTAAGGGTTGCTACCAAGAGGATGGAGACTCCCTTTTTACAAGAAGTTTCATGGAAAAAAACAAGGGGTAATGGGGACAAGTTACTCCTGGGGAGATTCTGATTGAGTTCCACAAGATGTTTCCCCATGAGAATAGATATTGGAATCATCTCCCAAGGGAAGCAGTGGATTCCTCTACATTGGACAGTTTGAAGACTCAGCTTGACAGGACACTGGGCCAGCTCACTTCAACTCCAATATTACCTAGAAAGATTGGACCAAATGATCCTCGAGGTCCCTTCCAGCCTGGCATTCTGTCATTCCACAATTCTTCTCTGAAGTATTTTCATTTCTTCATGATGCTGCACTTCCCCTGTGGGGACAGGCTGGGAGAATTGGGGCTGTTCAACCTGGAGAAGACAAGGCTCTGAGGAGACCTTATAGTGGCTTTCCAGTACCTGGAGAGGGCTGCAGGAAAGCTGGAGAGGGACTTTTTACAAGTGCTTGTAGTGATAGGATTAGGGGCAATGGATTGAAGCTGGAGGAGAGGAGATTTAGACTGGATATAAGGAAGAAATTCTTTACAGTGAGAGTGGTGAGAATGAGGCAAGTTTCCCAGAGAGGTCATGGATATCCCTTCCCTGGATATGTTCAAGGCCAGGCTGGACAAGGCCTTCAGCAAGCTGGTCTAGTGGAAGGTGTCCCTGCCCATGAAATAGGGCTTGGAACTAGATGATCTTTAAGATTTCTTCCAACCCAAACCATCCTATGAATCTATGAATGAAACTAAAATTAATACTGGGTTATCCAATGTGCTCCAGGAGGCATTTAAGTAAAAATTTTGGGATTTGAATTCAAGTGAAAAGGTTGATTAGCTAATTAAAGCCAAGTGGTATTCATGAGATCAGTTGAACACTTCATCTGAAGTCTGCCATCCACCCTATAATTTTTCAGGGTATAATGAAGTTTCTCATTCAGTACTTGCCAGTAATTCTTCGAGGACCCTGCAGCTTTTTGAGGTTGGTTTGGTTTTCCTTTTTTTTTTTTTGGGAAGTTCCTGATTCTAAACCTAGCCCTGTCCCATTGCCTTTTGCACATCTCAGCTTCCAGTAACACTGTGGTGGAATTGCTCTTTCTTTGTGCTGCAGGTCTGCTGCTGCCACAGCAGTAACCAATCATTTATCACATAATCAGATCCTTGCTGAGCAATGTGCCATCTGTGACCAAATGAAGGATGAAATAAATGCAGAGTGCAAGTGTAGCCAGACTGGGTTTTTTTTTATGTTGTTCATATTTTTGTTCTTAGTAGATTTGAGTCTTTTTGACCTTATGAAAAATAGCTGCATTTGAACTAAAAATGTGTTTTATTTCTGGATAATGGACTATGCCAACTTCCATTTCTGTTGAAATTCAGTAGAAGCTGTTTGGTGGATCAGGACATTTTCTACATCCTTATTTACTTCTTCCTTTCAGACTATGCTCTGAAAGGAAGCTAAACCTCCAATCTTTCCTTATATCTCCTGGCTCCAGTAATTCTTTCTTTTCTCTTTTTTTTTCCCTTGTTTAAATTTCCATTGTTTTCTGTGTGTCAGGAACTCTTGCAATCAAGCATTACATTTAGTTTTCCACTCATGTAACTACGAGCTAACAAATTGCACCAATTTCTTGAGGCCTTCTGAGCTAAGTGAATTTGGCTCAATCTTTCTCAGCTCTCAGCCTTTCCATTATTGTTAGGGAATGCTTCAGTGATATTTATTTGTCATTCTGGTAATGCAAGTTCTTCTGCTTTGATGCACACACTTTGAAACCTGTATGCCTGACAACACAGCACCTCATCCACACACACACACACACAAATATTATCAAATGTCTAATTAAAATGTGCTAATGCAGCAACCCTTGGTCACTTGTAACTGCTGAAGACATCTTCTGCAGATATCAGGGTTTGTTGCATGGCAGCTTTCAGCTAAGCGAAAAACCAAAAGGTTGGATTTACTCCCAGTGTTGGTCAAAGGATGATGTGAGGCTTTACAGAAGGCAAAACCACAGAATCATAGAATTGTTTGGCTTGGAAAAGACCTCTAAGTTCATCAAGTCCAACTGTCAACCTAAGGTCACTATGACCATTAAACAGTGTCCCAAAGTACCATGTCCACATGTTTCTTGAACACCTCGAGGGTCAGGGGCTCCACCACCTCCCTGGGCAGCCTGTTCCATCGCCTGACCACTCTTGCAGCAAAGAAATTTTTCCTAATCTTTAACCTAAACTTCCCCTGGCACAGTTTTGGGTCATTTCCTCTTGTTCTGTGACCTGATACAAGAGAGAAGACACCAATCCCTACCTCACTCCAACCTCCTTTCAGGTAGTTGTAGAGAGCAATGAGGTCTTCCCTCAGCCTTCTGTTCTCTGGACTAAACAAGCCTAGTTCCCTCAGCTGCTCCTTGTAAGATTTGTCTTCACCAGCTTTGTTGACCTTCTCTGGGCACTCTCCTGCACCTCAATGTCCTTCTTGAAGTGAGGGGCCCAGAACTGAAGCCAGGATTCAAGATGTGGGCTCACCAGTGCTGAGTAGAGGGGCACAATCTCTTCCCTACTCCTGTTGGCTGCACTATTCCTGATTCAGGCCAGGATTCTGTTGGCCTTCTTGGCTACCTGAGCACACTACTGGCTCATGTTCAGCTGCTGTCAATCAGTCCCCCAGTTTTGTTTTCTGCTGAGAAGTTTCCAAACACTCTGCCCCAAGCCTGGAGTGTTTATGGGATTGTTGTAACCCAAGTGCAGGATGCAGCACTTGGCCTGGTTAAACCTCATGTAACTGACCTCAGCCCATGGATCCAGACAGATCTCCTTGCAGAGCCTTCCTACCTTCCAGCAGATCAACACTTTCACCCAATTTAGTGTCATCTTCAAACTTATTGCAGATGCCTTTCCAAAGCATCTTGGGAACAGTGGCCCTTGGACAGATAGAGACTTCTCCTCACCATAATGTGGCCATTGAGCTTTGTGCAGCTTCTTCTCAGACATTTTGTGCAGCTTCTTTAGTGATCCTGTTTGCATATTTACCTATCCTGTGTGCACAGCCAGCAACACCGGTTTTGCTAGACTGTGTTTTGGCAGTAGGGAACAGCAGCAGATAAAGACTCAAAATGCTTGACAGAATTCCCTGGGGCAGAAACAGCAGATGCAGGCTGGCAGAAATTGCACCAAGCCTCATAAGAAGACTGGGAAAGGACCTTTGGGTACCTGTGTGTGAGCACAGGTGTCCTCCTGGCAGTGTTTGTGTTGGTGCTGATCTCTGCACACAAGAATCTGACCGTAGTTTGCAGCATAGCAGTATGAACCTTAGCTAAATGTGCTATAACCTCAACCTGCACAGCATGTAAAACCTCTGCTGACCTGTCTTTGGCCACATTGCCAGTCTGATCGGGAACTTTCCATGTTGAGCTCAGCAAGAAGGTCTGTGCCCTCCATTTGTTCTGTGTCAGAGCAGAACAGGGAAAGGAAATTCATGTCCTGAACAGTAAACTAGCTTTACAGTGCTTTAAAAGCCACCTTTCATCATGTGAGGGGCTCCTCTGGCTCCATATTGATTTGATTGGGTTATCTTCAGCAAAGCATCTGTTTGAATTTACAGCTAATGCACCAAAGGCTTGAATCCTGAGTCAGAAATTTTGCCCCCACCCCCCTCCAAGTGAACAAAAGTAACATTAATCTCAAACACATCAAGCCAAGAGTGAATGGAAAAAACCACATACATGCAACAGCTCTTCAGTTTGAAGATGCATCCAGAAATCCAA